>NC_030683.2:101573777-102922527 GCF_000004195.4 Xenopus tropicalis | reverse complement strand
AAATGTAATTGATTTATTAATAAAGAAATAACATAACTAGAAACAGTGTACAGCAGAGAAATGAACCCTTTAGTTTAGGGGATAGAATGACACTTTTGCTATACATTTTGGTTTGCAATTTCTAGCACAGTCGTCATGGTTTTTTCCCACAATGCAGAACAGTTGTGCCGAATATTTACAAAGACTGCCTGGCGTTATTTATGGTGTTTGGTGTGCGAGTAACACGTGCGCACTATTCTTTCAGTGCAACTGAAATGCTGTGATTGATGCAGGGTGCTGATGGAACCCTGGAGCTATTGCCTGGTCCGGAGGTAGCGCTAGCTCCAGGGTTCCCCTGCGTCAATAGGCGCAACATCACTCAAGAATTCAGAATGGAAAGCAGGAAGGACTGAGCCTACCTAGCGCAACTATATCAAAGCTTAATACATATGTTCTATTCCTTCCTATGGGATTTTAAAAAACATTTATCAGTGGGTGAACTCTAACATTCACGCATGGTAAATACACTTCAAAAAAGGCCATAGGGATGAATAGAGCGCGGGTAATTTTTTTATGTATAAGGGCTCTGGCACACGGGGAAGATTAGTCGCCCGCGATTAACTCCCTGTTCGCGGGCGACTAATCTCCCCGAGTTGCCTAGCCCTGCCATCCCACCGGCGAACATGTAAGTCGCCGGCGGGATGGCAGACGCGGCGGCGCGATTTCGCGCAAATCGCCGAAAAAGAGACTTCCGGAAATTGCCCCGCCGCGTCTGCCATCCCGCTGGCGACTTACATGTTCGCCGGTGGGATGGCAGGGCTAGGCAACTCGGGGAGATTAGTCGCCCGCGAACAGGGAGTTAATCGCGGGCGACTAATCTTCCCCGTGTGCCAGAGCCCTAAAGCTCTGAACTCACATTTTGATAAATCTGCCCCTAAGTTTCCACTGCCAACCTGGCTAAGTGAGTACATTCTGCCTCTACACTATCAGATCTATTGCTTCAGTAATTTTTGTATAAAGGAAGTACCTTTTGTCTGTTAAATAAACCTTTAGTTCATGGTTAAAGGCAGTGATCCCCAACCAGTGGCTTGTGAGCAACATGTTGCTCCCCAGTACCTTGGATGTTGCTCCCAGTGGCCTCAAAGCAGATTGGGAATGTATTTTCATGTGAACAATTTTGTTTCAAAGTAGGACATAAAAAAAAGATTTTGTTGTGTATCTGCACATTTAACTTCTGAATAGTCTAAAGGACAATCCTAAAACCCATCAGGATCACATATTTTCTCTGGCACTATCAGTTCACCGCCTTACTTTCTTTCATTGTGCAGTGGTCCTACAGCATAATAATTCCTTTACCCAAAGTCACCAGGGGACAGGTTGCATACTGGCTTAGTGTGGCACAATGATATTTGTCTAATGATGGCAGGTCTAGTTAAAAATAGCTTAAGATGAAATTCTCCAAGCTTCCCTAAGCTTCTCTAAGCTTCCTTATACCCTTGCATAGAGATACTATAAAATATCAGCATATTTCTTGTATTTAGTTTTGTAGAAAAAGTGTAACTGTATGACCTAACCAGCAGGGGTTCTTGAGATTTTTCAAAAGGGACCCAGAATTATGCTGGGTATAATCTTAACAACCTGCTAATTTGTTCAAAACTAATTATGACTTACTGTCTGTTGTAGAATGTAGATCATGGAACACCATTCTAAACAGTAGGGTGGGCCCCTTTTCTGTCACTATCCATAGATAAATTATTTATTTAAATATGAGGATATTCCCAAGGATTTTACATTTCCTAGCTACATATTTACAACCATTTTTTAATATACTATCTAGAACAGGGTCACTTTGGAGAATAGGGACATTTCTATTGATTATCTTTTTTATATGAAAAACACCTAGGGGTATGTCTTTTATTGGTCAAGAATAAAGTTTGCAACTGTCTGTGGGATTCATGAGTGCCTGCTGTTCCTTCCTCACCTAATCCTAATCCTGCACCTGGACCCCAAGTATACTTTGGTGAGATATACTTGTACATGTATGGGATTATACACTAAAATTCTTATAATGGAATGAATATAATAGACAGTTGAGGAGCCCTGTCTACATATGTGTACCTTACCCTCTTCCTCGCACTATGTGTAGCCATTAAAATACAGCTTACTTTATCTAGCTTGCTGTGTATTATACATATTGAGCACTCTGGTTTTTTGTGACATATGGGACTCACAAGACATTTGAGGGATGCAGCCCAAAAAGCTTGATATGCCACCCATCTTCTATTGCATACTATAAGCATCCAGAAGATGAGTGTAGAAAGGCTTTGGCTGAGGTTGAGCACATCTCAACAGGTAAACAATTGTAGGTATAATTCAAAGCAACCTTCAAGCAACAGAAGCGTAGGAGTGTAGTCAGATGCCAGCCTGGTTATATACACTGCTAGTCAGTAGCACGATTATGTTGTAGACCAAGAATGGGATGTATTAAAAAATTAGGGACTTATTTATAAAGTAAGCATAAAAGGCACAATGCAATATGCCCTGATCAGCTGAAGTGACAGCTTTGGTTGTCCATTGCATTAACATTTTATAGGTATGCTTTTACATCACAATTACTATACTGAGGGATACTAAAGGATACTTTTGTAGTGTGGTATATTTTGCATTGCATACCCCCCTACACATTTGACTTTGATGTACAAATGTACTTCATTTCTTCTGTCCTTAAACTTACTGTGCTTTCACATCAAATATATATATATATATATATATATATATATATATATACAGTATATATATATATATATATATATATATATATATATATATATATATATATATAAATGGTTCTTGTGAATCTTGGAGCCCCTCTCAGTTATAAATAGATTCCCTTTCCTGTGAATGTTGAATGATCTGCTGCCATAGCCTGGATCATAACAGCACTCCCTCTATCTGGCTGACCCCAGTCTGTTTCTTATTCTTCTGTCTAGCTTCTTCTGTCACCTACCTTGTAGCTCTTAATTTAAATGAATTGGATCTGGAAACTAAATATCCAAGTTCTATTCAATGCTTGTTATGCTGTTTTTGTGGTACTTGTTATTTTGCAAGGTTCTTATTAAAAGACTTGTTTGCATTTAAATACAATGTACTCCTGTCCAAGAATAAAGATCTTGATGCCAGCCAATACGTTTTTTTATTTTTACTGCAGATATATGTTTATCTTCTCTGATACCTGCAGAATGTATTATTAATCTTGTCAATAAGCTCCCACCTATCTATTCCAGAAGTATTTGGTCTTTAAACGTGGAGAGGAATTTGTATATTATTGTATATCCAAGCAAATACATTTATCTATTTAAATTTTGCACTACGAAAACATTACAATGCTTTTGCTCCCACAGACCTAAAAAAACAACCCCTGCGTAAAAGTAGGTCAAGATGAAAGGTTGACATAGGTGAACTTGAGAACTATGGGGCAGAATGGTGGCTCAGTGTTTAGCACTTCTGCAGCGCAAGGGATTTGTATATTTTCCTTGTGTCCATGTGTGTGGGTTTTTTCTCCAGGTACTTTGATTTCCTTCAACACTCCAATACATTCAGGCTGGTTACTGGCCCTTTGATGAAATTGACGCCAGTGTATGCACACTATGGGGCACATTTACTAAGCCACGAACGGGCCGAATGCGTCCGATTGCGTTTTTTTCGTAATGATCGGTATTTTGCGATTTTTTCGGAAAATTAACGCGACTTTTTCGTTACCAATACGATTTTTGCGAAAAAACGCGAGTTTTTCGTAGCCATTCCGAAAGTTGCGATTTTTTCGTAGCGTTAAAACTTGCGCGAAAAGTTGCGCTTTTTTCGTTAAAACTTAAAAGGCGCGGCGTTTTGCACAAGTTTTAACACTACGAAAAAATCGCAACTTTTTGCGCAAGTTTTAACGCTACGAAAAAATCGCAACTTTCGGAATGGCTACGAAAAACTCGAGTTTTTTCGCAAAAATCGTATTGGTAACGAAAAAGTCGCGATAATTTCCGAAAAGTCCTAAAGGTGCCGAAAAAATCGCAAAAAATACGAAAAAGTCGCAAAATGTTCGTTTTCAAATCGGATTTTTCCAATTCGGACTCAGATTCGACCCATAGTAAATGTGCCCCTATGACTGATATTGAATATTACACTGGTTTTGATTTGATTTGTTCCTTCTACCATTCTTTTGATTAGTGAACTTGGCTTCATCTAACTCTTCTTTTAATTGCTGCCTACCCAGACCACTACTTTTTGGCTTTCTGTGCTGTGCAGGGATGGGCGGGTCGATGACCAGTTAAGGTTAAGCCTAACCTGCAGGGGAGCTGCCTAATTGGGCTGCACTCCTCTGCAAATGAGGGAACAAGTAGTGAGGGGATTTTTGCCAGGTTTTGGGGGGTTAAGGTGGCCATACACGCACCGATAATATTGTGCGAAACCTTGTTTCGTACGATATTCGGTGCGTGTATGGTATGTCGGCGAGTCGACCAATATCGCAGGAAGCTGCTGATATCGGGCGACTCACCGATCGGACCAGTTTGAAAATTTTGATCGGGCGCCATAGAAGGAGCCTGACCAAAATCTCCCTTCAGCGCTGAATCGGAAGAAGGAGGTAGAAATCCTATTGTTTCTACCTCCTTACCTGCCGATTCAGCCCTGAATGGTGTGTGGCGGATCTGACGATGTTTCATGCGACCGATGGTCATCAACACCATAAATAAAAGCATGAAAGAACCCAGAGGCTTTTATATATTTCAAATGGCAATGCTATCATTTTTTCTTAGCTACTACTATATTTTTTTTAAATTCTCTGTAGACTGACCACAAATAAAATAACTAGTGTGTAAGAAATAATGGTGCTTTAGCTCTATCCACCCCATCGCCTTGAGAGATAAGTATAAATTAGACAGCAAGGATCAGAAATATCCGAGCTTTTGACAACTGGTGCCTGACTTTCTGTATCTCTTAAGTATCTTTATGTATAATTAATCATTCGAATTAGAAGAGTAGCAATCAAAATAAAGTGATGTTGTTGCCAAGCTTTATCAAATTACATCCCCACCTAAAACTCATATGGAAGTTAATGAGAAGTGTACAGTATTTTTAGTATTTTAACAAGCTGAGCATTAATTTTTTTTCCGAAAATAATATCAGAGAAACAATGGCCATACTTAGTCATGACTTGCAATTAGTTTGCTTGCAATAGTATGAAAATGAATAAATCTTCTGCTTAATATCAGCAGGGCTTCTTTGCATCTGGGTTTACCCATTTTTAAATATCCTAAAAATGGTTGGGGAATGCCCTCCCTAGTGATGTTGCAATGGCAGATTCTGTTAATGCCTTTAAGAGGGGTTTGGATAATTTCTTGAACAAGCATAGTATCCAAGGCTATTGTGATGCTGGTATATATGGTTTATGTATGTGGGTGTATAGAAAGGTCAGTATGGGTTTATGTATGTTAGTGTATAGATAGGTCAGAATAGGTTTGTGTGTGCTGGGTTTACTTGGAAGGGTTGAACTTGATGGACTCTTTTTTTCAACCCAATGTAACTATGGAACTAATCTGCTAACTTTCCCTTGTTGCCTTGCCTCCTATTGCTTATCCCTCCCCGGAGGCCTAAACGGATAGAGCACACTCCCCTAAACACTAGCACCATAGACCAGAGCTGCAGGATCAAAAGCAACTACAGGTATAGGACCCATTATCCAGAATGCTCGGGACCAAGGGTATTCTGGATAAGGGATCTTTACGTAATTTGGATCTCCATACCTTAAGTCTACTAAAAAATCAATAAAACATTAATTAAACCCCATAGGATTGTTTTGCATCCAATAAGGATTATTTATATCTTAGTTGGGATCAGTTACAAGGTACTGTTTTATTATTACAGAGAAAAAGGAAATCAGTTTTAAAATTCTATATTATTTTATTAAAATGGAGTCTATGGGAGACGGGCTTTCCGTAATTCGGAGCTTTCTGGAAAATGGGTTTCCGGATAAGGGATCCCATACCTGTATAAGTGATGATTGCATATTAACTATTTCTATGTTATTTGAATATTGGGTTTTTATTTCCCTGAATTTTGCATTTGTTTTTATTATGGAAGCGTTGCAAGTAAAGTTTCTGGCATACTGAGGGCATATGTATATGAAAAGTGCATTGGGTTTATAATCCACTAAGGGCAAGTTACTGGTGTACTGTAGATGTACAGTACATGAGCAATAAACACAAGTTAGTGATATATACATGCATGTTCAGAAGAAAAAGAAAGGCTTGCATTGCTGGAATCGTTGTGTATGTGCTGCTGTACAGGAACATTTTAGTTGCCAATATGGCCCAGAGTGCAGTGGGTAACAAGTAAGCAATTAATCAGCAGGAGTGTCATGAACACTGAGGGGCCACCCAGTGGGCACAATATTGTCAGTCATAAAAAGCTAGGGGACATACTGTAAAATGGTTGGTGTGCCATTATATGGATCTGTTTTTCTTTTCATTTGATATTTTGTTGGGGCCAACTGTGCCTGTTATGAAATGCTGGGGGCACACTATGTCTGTCTTAAATGCTAGGCGGTGCCACACTGTGCCAGTCATAAAAAGCTGGGAGGGCAAACTGTGTCTGCCACAAAACACTGTGCCCGTCCTAAAATTCTGGGGGAAAGCTGCAACACCGTGCCTGTCATGAAACTCTGGGGGGGTACTGTACCAATCAGAAAAAGCTGGAGAGCCACACTGTGCTAATTATGAAGTGGTGAGGACCACACTGTGCTTGTCTTTCATTTTAGTAACATACAAGCATAAGTAGTATCCATTGGACAATAATGTATGCCCAAAGGACACTATCTTGTTAGTACAAGTTGCTTTTAGACACCCATCCTGCTTAAGTTAGTTACTGCCTACGTTGGATAGAAGCCAGCCAAGACAGTGTGTTCTTCACATGTCTGACATGGGTGGTAAAAACATAGCTGTGCTGCAAATTGCGGTGCTGGCACTCTCTAAACATTTTGCCCCAAGGGGTGGGTATAGAGGCTGTCCACAATGTCGTCCTTATAAATACATGCTGCTTAAAGAACTGGAGGAATTCTTGATCCATTGTGTGCCAAGACCACCAACTAAGTACTAAGTGCTGGGCAGGGTGCAAAAGTGCAAAAATCATGCAGTTTGCAACTGCCCTGAACTTGGTAAATAAACCCAACTTGTTACGTTAAGCTCACTGTGGGTTTATATATTTTATCTTTTACAGATATAATACTGTATCAGTAAATAAAATCTGAAAATCAAATGGGAAATAGAAAAAGCAAAGTTGGGCCCAGAGATGGATTAGTGAGCACTTGAGTAGTAATTATTCAATTCATGGTAATTACTGTATGTTATAGTTACTTGGGAGAGAGGTGGTAAAGGGGAAGCTGCTGGTTATAATTTTTGTTTACATGAGTCCCATGAAGACTTAAAAGTCCGGGAGAAACTTTTTTTTTATGCTCATTTTTTGTATAATTTTATTTATTTTGGACAATCTTCCTTCTAATTTTAAGATGTTTGATAACAATATTTATTTCTATGGAGTAATAGAAAAGATAACCAGGGTGTATTCAGAACAGATTTTGTGAGGTATCAGTACTAAAAATAACATATCAAAGGTCTCATTGCCTATTTGTGAGCACAACACAAGGTGAAAAAAGTCAGTTTGATGTATTAACATTCTCTAGAAAAGGTGAATGTGCATAATAATTCTGCCTACAATCAATATTTCTGTTACTGTGAATTGGGCACAAAGGTCAGTGTACAAGGCCCCAATGTCATGTTTTCAGGTCTTGCAACACCAGTAGTTATTAGCAATGCATTTCTTTGTTCAAAATACTTGTGTCCTCTGTTTGGGAGAAATCAAGATACAGGTATAGGACCCTTTATCCAGAATGCTCGGGACCAAGGGTATTCCGGATAAGGGGTCTTTCCGTAATTTGGATCTCCATACCTTAAGTCTGCTAAAAAATCAATAAAACATTCATTAAACCCAATAGGCTTGTTTTGCATCCAATAAGGATTATTTATATCTTAGTTGGGATCAGTTACAAGGTACTGTTTTATTACTATAGAGAAAAAGGAAATCAGTTTTAAAAGTATGAGTTATTTGATTAAAATGGAGTCTATGGGAGACGGGCATTCCGTAATTCGGAGCTTTCTGGATAACGGGTTTCCGGATAAGGGATCCCATACCTGTACCTATTTCAGTTATTCTGTTTTTAATCTGTTTGTAACATAACATGTGCTGCATTTTTGCAATCTGAGGGAAGGTGCAGAGCACAGATTGTGTTATACTAATATTACTGGATTGTGTGGTAAGAGCCACGATTTTGCACTCACTGGAAATCTTACACTTGCACATATAGAGTTTCCTTAAACATTTACTGTCTTTAGGGAAAATTCTCTTTATGAGTTATTGCTGTCAGCATTAACCTTTTATTTTAATAAAGGGGGAAAATTTTCATTTTCTATTACCAATTGTAATGCTCTGGCACTATTAGGTTAAGAAATTGGCCACAGCACTACACCAATACAAATATTTTACTGGTGAACATGAATGATCTGGCTTTAGGTAATATATAAGGGATTAAGATGTATGGGAGGTGGGTTTACAATGAGGAAGGCAAAACAGAATCTATCAAACTGCTTAATACTAAGGGGCTGATTTACTAACCCACGAATCCGAATTGGAAATATTCCGATTGGAAAACGAACATTTCGCGACTTTTTCGTATTTTTTGCAATTTTTTCGTCGCCGTTACGACTTTTCGTAAATTGACGCAAATTTTTCGTAACCATTACGACTTGCGCGAAAAGTCGCGACTTTTTCATAGCCATTACGATTCACTCGTATCTTGTTGCGACTTTTTCGTATTGAGCGCTCGTAAGCAGCGGGCGAAACTTTCAGACTTAGCATGATTTTGGAAGTCTCCCATAGGACTCAATGGCACTTTGCAGCTCCAACCTGGCCCAAGAAAAGTCTCCATACTGAAGCTTGAATGAATCCAAAACTTTTGTACTCGGCGTGAAAGCTGCGAAAAAGTCGCGACTTTTCGCGCAAGTCGTAGCGCTACGAAAAAGTCGCGACATTTTGCGAAGCAATCATAACGGCTACGAAAAAGTCGCGACAATTTACGAAAGTACCGATCATTACGAAAAAAACGCATTCGGACGCCTTCAGACAGATCGTGGATTGGTAAATGTGCCCCTAATAGTTCAGGGATAAGGTAGAAGGGTTGTGTGGTTTTCTCACTATATCTTTTTACTGCTCAAAGAAAGCTTTTAAAATTTTCCAAGTTGCCGTAACTTAACTTATCATGTGAAAGTCCTGTGCTGGTGTTTTCATGCAAATTCTATTGCCAGCAATTGAGGTCCTTATGTCAATTTTGTTTCAACAGGGAAAAACATGGCAAACCAAAACCCTTGAATCCCTTTGTCTGCTTTGGGAATTTGTGAGAGGCGCATGTAGGATTGTAAATGAGCCCTAGTTTCTTTTATCCTTTATGAATAAAGGACATTTTTGGGGGAAGTGCTTTACAGAGATTATGCATCATCTATCAGTCACTGCCCCCCCAGTGGATCCCACAACCTAAAGTCCCTATTACATTTTCATACTAGAGCCAGTTTATCAGGAAGCAATAAACTTGCCTTTATATCTGCACTGTCAGACCATCGGCCTGCATGCACAGCAAGCAGATATTCGCTGGAAAAGGCATAGTTTCCTGTTTTCGCACTGATTTCTGCTCATTGTTTCTGCACACAAGCCAACACTGTCTGACAGTGCAGAGAAACTACTGAACAGATCCACCTTCAGGGAAAACACAGGCCGAGAGAAGCTGAGCCCTGTGTGCCCTAAACCTTAGGATTAAGTTATAGCCTATGTGAGAGGGTTTGTCTATTCTCATGGTAGTGGGATCTTTACTTAGAATTTCAATCAATAATTAGAAAAGTCAAAAGGACAAGTATCTATAAAGATATACAGGTTTTTATTGATGTATATAAAATGTTTTATAACCAAGAAATATTAATAACATTTTTAAAATGATCCATTTGTTTCACATAAAAAACAAAAATAAGTAGCCTCATATATCTGGATATTTGCACTAAATATCCAGGGCTTGGGCAAATATGTTTTTTTTTGCTTTAAGTAGTTATTTTCCCAAGCATACAAGCATTATTGAGACTGTTTTCATGAGTGTCTCTTTTGGACATACATATATATATATATATTAGTGTTCGTATATATGTTATAAAAAAATTATGTACATAAACATTCATTAAAAATTTTAATGAACAATCTTAAAGAATTCTGTCTGTAATTTACTCTGTAGTTCACAATTTCTTCTGGCTCTCTTGTACTGAGTTTGTACTGAGAGCCTTTCTGGCCTCCTCTCCCTCCCTTCAGTCCATAAGGTCTATCTTCTGTTGGTGCTTTTTATATATAGAAGTTACAAGTCCAGCTGACATTGAACCATGATAAGCTGGCCCAGTCATTGGAAGCTGGATACTTGAATACTTTCTTGCTAAGGTTCACTGTCAACTCCACCTCTGACAGCACTGCTAAGAGCGAAATGTTCTATAGCATCTTTCTTTTTGTCGTTAAGGAATTCCAAGATATCCACAACCAACTTTGCTTTCTTGATATCTTCCATATGTTCTGTCCATTCACCTATATCTTTCAAATGTTTTCTTCTAGCACGTACAAGGTATAAACTGAAAGAACAAAAAATGTGTCATGTAAGACTTGACTCATTGTACATCACAAGTTTTGCATTTTCTGCCATTATTGGTTTCCAAGAACATTAAAATACAAATAAAATAATTAGTACTGTTAAATATTATGTTTAATCTGTAGCTGTAGAGAGAGTCCACACTCACAGGTCTTACAGAAAAAGTAGAGGTGTTTATTCAAATCAGAGAGATGTTGATTTGAATAAACACCTCTACTTTTTCTGTAAGACCTGTGAGTGCAGACTCTCTCTACAGCTACTCCATCTATTATTTTGGGACTGCACCCAGGCTCCCTTGGACCTACTTATACGTGAGTGCTTGTCTTCTTGCAACATGTTTAATCTGTACACATGTATCTTGGTAATATTATATGTGAGTTCATAATCTAATTGGCTGCATGTATTGACAGTCTGCTGTACATTTTTTTAATTCTACAACCAGTTATCTGATCCAAATTTTCCCCAGCCCTCCAAAAACCTAACTTCTAGCATAGGACGCTTAAGACTATTTGCCTTTTATGCTCTGCCTGCTTCCGCTCCTATCTGCTCTACAGTGTGTCTGCACCCAGAGACCCTGCATCTGCCTGGGTGCAGACACACGGAGTGGTATTCGGTGAATATGCATTTTTGCACCAAAATAGACTCCGTTTGTCTGCTGCTCCCAGAGACACTGGGTCGGCCTGGGGCAGACAAACCATTGAGTAGACAAACTATAGAGCAGATCTGAGTTTCTTAGCCTGCTTATACACACTTACTTTTAGATATAATTAAATCACACGCTTACCTTCCAAATACGATGCTGAACATTACAATGATAAAAACAGCAGCACCAACAATTAACATTGTATCATAATCATCTTCTTCCTCTTGTACGACATCACCAAGAGTCACTGCGGCAATATGCATAACAGTCGGATGGGGCAAATGCATAGATCTTGATCCTGATTCCACAACTACACAAGTGAGCACAAAACAGAATAGTGGTTAGATAATAGGCACTACACACCCAAATGGCAATAAGGATATTAATTACAAGTTATGTAATATAGAAAAGGTACATCATACTAAATATAAAAACTGTAGATTTAAAGTAATTACAAAAAAAGAAATATGTATTAACCCTTACAAAAAATCCATGTACACCTGCTACATAGATCATTTTCCCAATAAATCCAAAATATACATACCTTCAACTATAAAGTCCTCTCTGGCAAAAGGAAACTTTGATTCTTTGGACCTCACAGTGCAGGTATAATGTCCTGAATCTTGCCTGGTAGCATAATGTTTTATAAAGTAAGGAATGCTGTCACTTTTCAGCGGGTGGATCTTGAAATTAGCTCTCTGAAAAGCAAAAAGAAATGTCCATATGTAAATTAGCATATACTAATATGCCCCTTTTCTAAAGAACTGCTGTATCTCTTTGGGGGGATTTAGTGCCCAAGTTGCATGGGGAGTGCTTGGTGTATGCCAAGCCAAGGTGTTCCACACAGGATGAAGGGGGGATGTTGGCTGATCAGGTCTTGCCTTGCATGCCCTAAAATCTAGGCCAGCTACTAGTACAGGTATGGGACCCATTATCCAGAACGCTTGGGACCTGGTGTTTTCCGGATAAGGGTTCTTTCTGTAATTTGGATCTCCTACCTCTACTAAAAAATGATTTAAACAGTAATTAAACCCAATTGGGTGGTTTTAACTCCAAAAAGGATTAATTATATCTTTGTTGGGATGGAGTACAAGGTACTGTTTTATTACTACAGAGAAAAAGGAAACTATTTTCAAAAATGTGAATTATTTGATTAAAATGGAGTCTATGGGAGATGGCCTTTCCGTAATATTGAACTTTCTGGATAATGGGTTTCCGAATAAGGGGTCCAAAAACTGTACTCTCCTATGCAAAAATATAATTAAGTCATTCTATTTGCCCACTGGGGAACATGCCACAATACCTTATCAAATACATATTCAATGTCCTCTTCTATGCTGGCAAGAAACTTGAAGTAGCATTCAAAACCCAGGTCTTCGCCTTCCTGAATTTCTATTTTTTGAGCTAGAGGATTAGAAAAAGAATCGTTCAAATTTCCCAAGAACAAACTGCAGTTTATAAAAATCAGCTACACGTTATTTGGCGGCATTAATTAATCTTCACTTTTCTCCTTTGCATGTTATTTCGGGTAAAATAAACCCGACTTTGCTTAAACTGAAAGAGCAATAATGACAAAAACAGAATACTTACTTGCACAGTGCAACACTTCATTCAGACATTTTGTGTATCCTGGGCACATATTGCACTCTTTCTTAGTATCCTTATCTGCAGAGACATTGATACAATTAGTATTTTATTTATTAAAAGAGGCACTGGGACATTTCATATCTACCCCAATGTATGGGGTTTCTGGATTAAATGGAGAACATGTCCAAAGTATAAACAGGGATGGGTACATGATCAGATCTATACTTTCAATACAATGATAAATATATTAAAGCTAATTAGGAATATTTCAGATAACTTACGGTAGCATGATCCTCCATGGCACACACACATGGGACATTTAGCTACCATTTCTAAAAGAAAAAAGAGAACAGTCTATTAGGGCAAAAACTAAGCTTTTCTAATGACTCCACTAAAGTGTAATAACATGGGATCACTCTTCAGTGTGAACAAATGTTATGAATTTTGCATTACAGGATGAGAGCACTGCAGTAGTATCAGTAAACACTGGCTAAAATGACATTAAGGGGCACATTTACTAACCCACGAACGGGCCAAATGCGTCCGATTGCGTTTTTTTCGTAATGATCGGTATTTTGCGATTTTTTCGGAAAATTGTTGTGACTTTTTCGGTGCCATTCCGAAAGTTGCGCAAAATCTGGCGATTTTTTTCGTAGCGTTAAGACTTGCGCGAAAAGTCACGCCTTTTTCGTAGCCATTCCGAAAGTTGCGCAAAATGTTGCGATTTTTTCGTAGCGTTAAAACTTGCGCGAAAGTGCCTTTTAAGTTTTACCGCTACGAAAAAAATTGGCAGATTTTGAGCAACTTTGGCAAGCGTTTTTTCGCACAAGTCATAATGGCTACGAAAAACTCGCGTTTTTTTCGCGCAAATCGTAATGGCTACGAAAAACTCGCGTTTTTTCGCGAAAATCATATTGGTAACGAAAAACTCGCGACAATTTCCGAAAAGTCGTAAAGGCGCCGAAAAAATCGCAAAAAATACGATAAAGTCGCAAAATGTTTGTTTTCCAATCTGAATTTTTCCAATTCGGATTCGTGGGTTAGTAAATGTGCCCCTCAGATTGAGATCCTGCAAATAAATAACGTTGCTACATTAAGGATGGACTGTACTATATACAGGTATGGGATCCGTTATTCAGAAATCCATTATCCAGGAATATCCGAAAGCCTGTCTCCCATATTTAATCAAATAATTCAGAATTTTAAAATTGATTTCCTTTTTCTCTGTAATAATAACACAGAACCTTGTATTTGATCCCAACTAAGATATAATTGTTCCTTTTTGGATGCAAAACAATCTTATTGGGTTTAATTACTGTTTTATTGATTTTAGTAGATTTTAAGATATGGAGACCCAAATTATAGAAAGACTCCTTATCAGGAATACCCTTGGTCCCGAGCCTTCTGGATAATCGCTCCTATACCTGTACAGCAAATAGACTGTACAATACCAGCTAATCTAAGGTTTCATCAAAAATCCCTTAAGGTGGCCATACACGCACCGATTTTATCGTACGAAACCTCGTTTCGTACGATAATCGGTGCGTGTATGGCATGTCAGCGAGCCGACCGATATCGCAGGAAGCTGCTGATATCGGTCGACTCGCCGATCGGCCAGGTTAGAAAATTTTGATCGGGCGCCATAGAAGGCGCCTGACCAAAATTCTCCCTTCAGAGCTGAATCGGCAGAAGGAGGTAGAAATCCTATTGTTTCTACCTCCTTACCTGCCGATTCAGCCCTGAATGGTGTGTGGCGGATCTGACGATGTTTCGTGCGACCGACGGTCGTACGAAACATCGTGAGATCGCCACGTGTATGGCCAGCTTTAATGATATAAATATATGGCAATTGTTAACCATTTTAGGAAAAAAACATGATACCGTACAAACTTACCGTCACATTTATGTTCATTTGTACCTCCAACACACAGTACAGTGTGGTGATGGCACGTGTGACAGTCAATAATCTTTTGCTCCATAACACCTTGTAGCAGAAACAAACAGATTTTTTGTCAGTATAAATTATACAAATCATTAGCCACTAAAACATAGTTGTGTAAATTTGTTATTTAAAAGATGCTGGTTTCAATGATAGACTGTAAAAAACACTCAAATCTTTTTTTAATATAACAACCATAAAGAATTCTCTTTCACTTACCACAATTTGTGTCATCTATAAAGAGAAAAGAAGACAAGATAAGTGTTACTACATGCAGGATAAGCAGCAGATTTCTACATTTAAAGGCAACCAAAGCATAAATATTGCAGAACATAATAATATCTGGTTATAAGAATAGGTGTTTGATAAGAGGGCTTGAATCTCATCAGTCAGGGGACAGCTAAGTACTAACAAGCTGAAGTGAATCTGGAATCCCCATTTATTTGTGCACAACGGGCCCAACAGATTGTGGGCATAAATCTTATCCCCTACTGCACTTTACTGGTGTGAAATACAGACCGGCTTCATAAAGCAAATATGATTTGTGGCCATTTTACTCCAACTACAGTTCATTTAAATTAAGGTAATAGGATGCATTTGGTACAGCCTTTAGGAACGGTACAGGCAAAGCTACATGTACAATCCAATAATTGGATTATTAGCTTTCCGGGAAAGAGGGGCCTGTAATTTAACTATCTTTTTTGGTGAATAAGTGAGTGCTTTAATAAACCTAACACAAAGCCTAAAACAGAATATTAAAAGCATAGGGGAACAAAATGGATTCATTTCATTACTTTTCTGCCTTATAGATTAAGTTTAATATGCTATACATAATAATAATGATAGAGCCAACTTACTCTTCAGATTTGGACACAAACCTAAAAGCAAAACAAAAGAAAAATTATTTGAAATTGTTTCTGTTTCCCAGGAATCACAAATATACATTACCTAGTTAATATTTTAATTAGTGCTGTCAAATGGGACTCTTAAATATTAATAATAAAAGAAAAGGATATTTATATACAGTTAAAAAAATAATAATATATATATAATAATAAAGTGATAGATGTTTAGATATAGTTTTAATATATATTATACATTATTATGCATATTATATATATATCATACATGACTTACGGTCATTTTCAAAGCTGTTAAAGATGGCCTCAACCTTCACCTTTAGCTCTTGTATCTTCATTTCCATTAAGTTAACAAGATTTTTTCCTACATAAACATAAAAGACAAGGCATTTTTCAGTATGTAGTACATTTATTATAATATATTAATCATATCATCATTGTATTATATTTGAGTTTAAACTGCTTGGAACTGTGCATAATAAAAAATCTTATTCCCAGTGGGCCCCCATCTCTCTTGCCCAGCATTACCCACAGATATCTTATCCAAGGGTTTTTATCCACCTATATCCCTTAACCACTGTGATAACTTTGCAGTTTGCCACTATTTATTTGTAATTTTCTTAAACTAAAATTCAAAAATTCTATGCAAAATAGGGCCTTGTGATTTTCCCTGGTTCAGTATAAAGTGGCCTTGTCTTCTGTTCAAAACACCTGAATTGATCCCACCATTTCTACTCTTTATACAGGTCATTCCTAATAAGGTTTAAGTTACCTGTTAATCCAGAGGCCTCTATGGATATCAGCATTTTTCTATATGTCTCATACAAGTCAGTCATTCCAAAATGATCTGTAAAAGAAATAACTGGTTAATCAAATATTTATTTTCATTTTTCTTAAGATTGGAGGCTGAAATTTATTATCACTTTAAATAAATGGTCAGTTAAACTTTATTTTTTCACCAGAAAAATCTCTCTTGTAAGGCATGGAAACTAAATATTATTATTGAATCTTTTTTATTTATTATTAATTATTTGTATTTTTTATGATATTATTTTATTAAATATTATTATTATTATTATTTACCAAATTCTGCACAATTTAAAAAGAATTTGAGCAATGACATCAGCAATGACATCTTGCTAATGCATATTAATTAATATATATATAGCCAAGCAAAAGTGTCGGCACTCATAGGATTTGATCATCAAAGCACAAAAAACAATAAAGGCTTATTCAAATGCAAGCGGTGAAATTTATTATATATATTATATATAATATATATCTAATAATATTGATGCAGATTTAGCATATATATATATTAATCCTACACTGCTAATAATTACCTAGTCTCCTTGTCTCATATTTAGACATAATATCATTGTAGCCATTAGAGAAAAATCCTTTTAGCATTTCCTGTTCATTCTTGCTGTACCAGTCCGTGGTTTCCAAATACTTTAAGAAATTCTCTGTAATCTGCTCAGATTCCTTGTTGCATTTAAGACAAGATAAAGGGCTGGCAGTATATAAAATTGGAATAAAAAATAAAAATAATAGAATAAAAAATATTTTTGTAAAATGGTATGAAAACATTTTGCTTGTTACTCCCGGAGAAGCAGCAAGCAAAATGATCAGCTGAAATGAAGTAGCACACTCTGTGTGAGACCTCACTGTCATGCCATTGTGATGTCATAATGGGATGAAGTAGCACTCGCTCTGTGCAAGACCTCACTGGGATGACATTGTGATGTCATACTGTATGACAGTTGCACTGCACTGCTTGTAAAGGGGTTTGGCTATATAAAGGGGAAGCTCACTTTTAATTCATAGTTAGATGCTAGAAAAATGATCTTGCTAGTTTCTTCTGAGGAAACAGCAGACAAAATGCTCTGAAAGAACCCAGCACACTCTGTGTCCTCTTGTTTGTGATATTATAAAGATGTCACATTGGCTGAGATTAACTTAACCAGAGCATTGCACTGCAGGAGAAATGTATATCAGCGTTTATAATTAAAATGAAAAAACTACAATAGTAAAATAGCTAGATGCTAGAATGAAATGAAATAAAAAAATAAATACGAGAAGAATGCAGCACTTTATTTTGTACTGGTTGATATTTACTAGTCTACACTGCTTGTAACCTGAAAGATCTTTGTATTCCAAACCACTGCTTGTTTTTACTTCATTGTAAGACCCACAGATAATGTTGCTGGACTCTAACTCCCCATATAAAACAACACAACTGGACCGCATTCAAATCAATTTTGAGATGCCATATCTAAAAAATCCATAAGGCTTTGATAAATGAAGCAGTTTGTTAAAAAAAAAAACCTTCCTAACGGTCAGGGAATTTTTCCTAATAACTGTTATAAAATTCAAACTGCTGAAAATGCTAAAGGAATCTTTAGTCAATCTGCCTTTAAATCTACAATCCAGCACTGTCACTTAACCCAGTGAGGAGCCCAAAGCTTCCAGAGCTGTGATTGGCTCCACCAACTATTGGTATAAAAAACTGGGTCTGATTCGTGCATTGGGCCCTTCACACTAAAGTTTATTTTTCTTGAATTTAGCTTTGAGCAAATCCGTATTGAATATGTTCAACCCATTACTACAGAATACAGAATGGGCAAATATCATATCTTGAATACAGTCAAAGGCCTCTCAAGCAGCCTCTATTCAGTACTGATTAAATATGGTGCTACATATAGATTACAGCGAATTGTCGCGACTTTTTCATAGCCATTATGACTTTCGTGAATTGTTGAGACTTTTTCATAGCCATTATGACTTTCGTGAATTGTCGCGACTTTTTTGTATTGAGCACTCGAAAAATTTGCGACAATTCGCGAAAAAGTCGCAAAATACCGATCATTACGAAAAAAACACATTCGGACGCTTTTCGGACGTTCGTGGATTAGTAAATGTGCCCCAATATGTTAATGAGTAATTATCACCAGGTTGCAACTACTGAGAATATTATGTCATCATATTGCAACCGCTTAATATATTACTATGTCAACAATTTTTGTTGAAAATACTTTGTGCATTATGGGTCTCCATTACCATGTTGTAAACTACTTAATTAAAATGTGATGTGCTTATGCAATTATCACCAGGTTGCAACAACTAAGAATATTATATCACCATGTTGCAACCACATAATATATTACTAAATTGCAACCACTTAATATTATTGTTGTGCAGTCATCATCTTGTTGCAAGTATTTAGTATTTTAATGAATCATTATAACTTACTACTATTCAGTGTATTGAGTTATTGTCATATTGCAACTACTTGGGGTATTCGAGTCATCATTTACCAGGTTTCACCTGCTCAAGATATTATAAATGATTTTCAGATAGTAGCTCCTCATAGTATTGTTGAGGGGTACATATGAAGATTGCCATTATGGCCTTATCACATCGGCTCAGTACTGTATTTTACGGTGTTACTGGGATCATTCTCCTATACTGCAAATTAATCAGTAGGTTACACTGTTTGCATCTACAATTAGTGTTGTCAGGATGTAACTTGTCAGTATTTTAATACAGTATGTGTATTGGGTAGTTCAGTTATTTTTATGCAGCTACCAAGAATATTGTTCTTCTTCCCCAAGGATGCACACGCACACACAAAAAAAAATCCACCATATAAAATGTGTTTTTTTGCAGTTTTTTTCTTATGGCATATATTCTGAGAATTTACTCTTCTACAGGAAAATAGTACTTGTATATATCCTGCATTGATGCAGTTAATTCTGCAGGGGGTTTTGTCTCAGTGGTCTATATCCCCATTTTTAATTCTGCTGCTTCTCCAGTGATAAATGCAAGTTGCATCTGTAATTCTTCACAGTAGGTTCTATTATGCAGTATGACACTTTTATTACCAGGCTATATGTTCAATGCATTTTATCCTGTTGCAGCAACTCAGGTATTTACGTTGCTGGCAGGTACAGTACCTCAGTGGTACAAGGCCGCAACTTTTTAGGCCTTTCATTTTTTTTACTTAGTTATACTGGGTCTTGGCTCCTTTAGGGTTCATATATTTCAGATATGTTGTGCTTCTATAGTTTATTTCAAATAACGGCTCTATAGAATCACTATGAATCAAGGAGTATCACTGTAGCATGCTATTTTGTTACCC
The DNA here is from genome assembly GCF_000004195.4 of Xenopus tropicalis. Lineage (NCBI taxonomy): Eukaryota > Metazoa > Chordata > Amphibia > Anura > Pipidae > Xenopus > Xenopus tropicalis. Next base: position 102,902,607 of record NC_030683.2, on the reverse strand, counting down.
TGCACTATTTCTTGTTTTAACGGATTTGTTTGTTTCAGGCATCATTATAGTAACGCTATGTTACTGCTAATTGGCGCCGTGATACAAGATTAGCAACAACTGGATCTCAATCCCAAAGATTATTTTACAGCATTGTCTCAAATTTTATAGTAATATTCTGGGATAATGAAGCTTATTTATAATGTATTTTATATATTATATAAACATATCTTTGTATTAAATGGTGTCCATAACCTGCTTTTTATAGATTTCTCTAATGTTGCTAATTATTTGCATAATTTTTTCTGCTGGGATGGTTTCACTTATTCAGTAGGAGAATTTTCTTTGTAATATCTAAAAATTATTTTATCTTGCAGCAGATTAAAGTTGTTCTGACCAGTTTCTTCCTCTGAACTGTAAGTAATTAAGTTAATTCTTTGTTGGGCATTTAATGTTGAATCACTACAAATATTATGGTTGGTGAGTATATTATAATGGCTATTGCTGTTACGTCAATAGCGTTTTTCTTCCAATTTCGTCCAATTTGTGTTCTATTAATATTTTCTGCATGTTCATTACGGTATTCACTCCAGGGGAAAAATTTACTGTCCATGGCTGTTGGTGCAGTTCAGTAGTAAGGATGCTATTCTTCAGTATTGATATAGGTACACTAGCCTGTACTGTGGTTATAGTTTTCCTGTTTCCCTCCCTAGATCTTCAACATATGTACTGCTTGGGAAGATCCCATTGCTGCCCACTGCCATGTAACATGGGGAGAGCTCTCTGCTTATAGTAAAATGAGGTCACGTGACTGGGATTAACCCATTGGTGCCCACTGTCATGTTACAGTCCCGGAAACAAAAATCTCGGTAAGTATGATATAATTTTTCCTTTTTATTGTGTTGTTTTATGGAAGACTATTTAGCTTGTGGTGACTCCCATTCTACTAATGGTGTGAAACATGTTGATATACATAAATTTAAAGCAACTGGACTTGTTTGGTAATCATTGAAGACGTTTCACTACTCATCCGAGCAGCTTCTTCAGTTCAACTGACTGGTATGGGAAGTCCTCAGCATATATACTCTTCCACTAATCCAATCACAATGGCACTATGTAACGGATGAGTAGTAAAACGTCTTCAATGATTACCAAACAAGTCCAGTTGCTTTAAATTTATTTATACTAGATATACCATGACCTGGATGACTGAAAATCTTCATAGACATATCATAGTCGATATACAGTTTTTTTTTAGGCTCTTTTTTTATTCTGGCATTTGAGGGATCTAGTGATTTGTGTGCTAATTAAGGAAAATACAATAAGCAAAATTGACCATAAATAAACTTCTGTTTTAAGGCAACTCTATTTTGCACAAAAATAACTATGAGCCAGTACAGCAGGGGTTAACCTGCAGAGTTGCCCATACTTCATGGACAGTTTTAAGGTACCCTGTATTCCACAGTGCATCCTGAGCGGTGGGTCTTATCAGTTGTTGTGTACTGATTTACCGTCATACAGCCCAGCTGCAAGGACAGTCCTGAAACTTCTTTTTGGTTCCCAAGGATTTGTTCTACCCCACAGTTAACTCCCTAAAACTCTCTTCTACAGAGCCTAGTACAACTATGTTTGTAAGAGGATATAAAAACGCTCCCAATAATTTTGTGTTTTATTCTATGTTCTGTTGAGAAATCTCCTGTCTTTTGAAATTTCACATCATCTAATGCCAAAGTAAAAAAAATAGTGTAAAAACTCAAGATTACTCTTGGCCAATTTCACCCATTGTCTTCTTCTAAAGTATTGCTTGTTTTGTAACTAAATAGAGAAAAATCTGGTCCTTGTTTGTACAAAAACACTGGAACCCTGGAGTTAAAGAGCTTGAGATTACTTCTGGTCATTTTCTCTTTCTAAATTAGCCCTTGTTTGCCCCTAAATTGAGAAAAATATAGCTTTTGTTTGCACAAAATACACTTGGATCCTCTGATGCCAGAGTAAGAAAATTATAAATTGCTTTATTTCCCCTGGTGCCTGTTTGCACCAAAATAACTCTAACTTTTTACTGGCTGGTCAAATTAGGAGCAGGTATTGTGGGAAACCATAAAGGGTTGAACCAGAGAAAATAATTGTCCACGTCAGTGGACTTTTTGGTGGTGGCAGGTACTGCTAGTAAACATTAGAAAAAAAAGTTTTTATGTTTTTTCCCTTATTAATGAGACTGGGAAAAGTAATTATTACTATTAAATAACTAACAAATTAACTGTAAAATCACATATAACAAGATTGTTATGGCCACTCCTATGGTTCTTGAATCAAGAGGTGTAGTTTAACTGCAATAGACCAAAAATAACACCTTGACTACAAATGTTACACACAGAGCTGGATTTCAGAATGGGGCGCCCCAAGGCCACACGACGACCTTACCCCGGCATACCCCCCCCCCCCCCGCCACTTCAGTCACATACAGAGCAGTGGGAACAGGACGCACTTTAGTTTACAGGCACCTGGTCCCTATTGCTCCATGAGCAAAATTACAACTCAGCTGGGGGGCCTTATATTTATGCCGCCCCGGGCCTTGCCACAAATCCAGGCCTGATTATACAACCTGCACTATCTGCAAATATTATTATTGAGCTTGACAAATGTTAATCCGCTATCCGAGCAGTGGGCAGCATTACAATTTAGAGAACAAATAATTTAAGGCCTAGTATGATAAAATAACAATTATGTTAAACTTGTGATTTATGTGATAAACTCTGAAACACGAAATCAGTGAACTGTTTTTTGATTTCTCTGTGCGCTGACGACCTGCCGTGCCCTGCTCAGACAACCTTAAGTGACACTACCGCGCACTACTAAGCTCCAGCCCCGCTCGGCTCTCCCCAGGGCACTGCGTGTGGCGTCATTGCGCACATACTGTCTGGAGTCCAGACGTGACGTCACAGTCTCATCTCGCGAGAGTACGGTACTGTCGGAGCTCAGGCCGGCGGAGCGGAGCCGCTGGGTGTCTGCACGGTGACGGCGGAGATTTGAACGGCAATGCGCAACATTTAAACAGCGATCCGGGACTACGGCCTGTGTTATGCCAATGCCACTGGGTATGAATTACTTATTAATCACTTATCCAGCGCTATGTGCATTAAAGCGGATCTCCACCCGAAACAGTATTTTTTTACATAATAGATAAAAACGCGGTCCTGTTTCGCTCTCCGGTATACACGAATTCCGCATTTTAAGTGACTTTAATGGCGTTTATGAATGTAATGGCAATACTGAGCAGCGTGTGTTTGTTTGTTTCGGTTCTCTAGTTCTGACTCTTGAACCAATGTAACAGAAGGCTGTTTTTCTTCTGCATTGTGTTGGGAGTCAGATCCAGAGTATAGAAGTTGACAAATAAACGCAGCTTTTAATGCAATTACATTCACAACGAACTGTTGTAAACTGGAAAATTGCTAAGGGAAAAACATGTTTTGGGGGTGGGTGGAATGAGTTCTCTTTAAATTAATAAATTGAAAGCCAGACATTCCCAACCTGTAGCCATGTAGCTTTAGTGGAACTGTAACTAACAGAAGCCTCCAGTGTGGCAGGATGAAAAGAGGCTGATTAGGGATGTACCAACAACCCCTATAAGGGGGGGAGATGAGGCACAGGCTAGTAAAGGATATTGCAGTGCATTTGGGTCATTATGTATGAGCAGATGTTGTTAAAACAAAGGCAACATTTCTGCATGGCCCTAGGTTGGACAAACATGGTATATTCTCATGTGAGTGTGGAACAAATGTATTTGGGGTTTTCAGGATGACCTAGTTCTTATTAAATTCTATTGTCTTATTGTAACAGTATTTATATATATATATATATATATATATATATATATATATATATACCTTGAAAAAGGTCGGTTGTACATGCAATTATAATACACTAATATTTGTTTGAACCACAAGACCCTTGGTGCTGGTTGTGTTTGATTTGCTATATATATTATATATATATATATATATATATATATATATATTATATATATATATTTGCATTAGATATAAACCAGTGTAGCATCTTTGAATAAATGATATTCTGAAGAATGTGGCAGTTAGTCTAAATGCCCACCCTATCAGATTAAAGGAGAAGGAAAGTCATTTTGGCATTTTACTGCCAGTAGATTTGCCACATTAGTGCCACCTAGAACACTATATTTATTCTGCAGAAAGCATTACCATACCTGAGTAAACAGCTGTAGAAGCTTTCTCCTTTTGCTTAAGGACAAGGAAAGGCAAAGTCACTTGGGGGTGCCAAAATGTTAGGCACCCCCAAGTGACTTTAATCGCTTACCTTGTACCCGGGGCTGGTGCCCCTGTTAGGAGAAAACAGCACCAGCCTGGGGTACCTGGAGCAATGCGCTTCCTCCTTCCTGCTTGGTTTAGCTGCGACTATGCGGTAGGCGCATGCACAGTAGAATGAAAAGCTGACTTCTCTGTTAAAGTTCAGCTTTTCACTCTACTGCGCATGCGCGCGCTCGGGAACCAGGAAGAAGGAAGCGCTGCGGGTACCCCGGGCTAGTGCTGTTCTCTCCTAACAGGGGCACCAGCCCAGGGTAAAAGGTAAGCGATTAAAGTCACTTGGGGGTGCCTAACATTTTGGCACCCCCAAGTGAATTTGCCTTTCCATGTCCTTTAAGATTGCAGCTGCCATTTTAGGTTTCTTCCTTCCTGCAGTCTAGTTGTTATAGCTGAGATCACACATTCCTAAGGGAGGGAGTTCTTGGCATTCTGGTGGGAGGGGGGAGCAGGAGAGAGGAGAGACCTGCACAGACTCTGGCCCTGGGAATTAAGGATGTTTCTGAGAGAGGAAGTCGGACACTGGAACACCATGCTTACAAAAAAAGAGACAAGAAATCATGTGTTTCTTTTGATAGAGGACAGTGCAGCATTACTGTAAGTGCTTATGGCTGTATTTACATAGACCTTTCTGATAAAGCTTACTTAGTTTTTACCTTTCCTTCTCCTTTAAGGATAGAGAGAGAGGGTTAGATTTATCACATATTGAATTGGGAAATTCCTAAAACATTCCTAGCAGTTTAATACATTCACCCCCTTAGTAAACTTTCCTTACTGTAAGAAACATTTTCATGGGACTGACATTTTTATCAAAGTTGATCCCTCAGTTTGTCAGAATATGTTCGACTTTTATAAGCATTTAAACACCATTCTGATTTTTGGGGATGATACTGCTCAGTGCTGCTTGGGAGCATCATTGATCACCTGTCTGGATCCTTGCTCTGCAATGCAAATAGTAGTGAAACCAATACAATTGGAATGTAAAATTTACGGAGCGACGATAAATCACATTTTTATAGAGGCAGTGTTTGGCTGTGCTAAATATAGTGGGACAGAAGAAGATAGTGATATATTATATATGGAACATACAGATTCTGTATATGGGTAAGGGAGCAGCTTATAATAAACAGAATAGTTTTTTTTTATGCAAGCTATGTCAGTACAATCGCAGTTGTAACTGCTGGTATGCAATGTAGGGTGCCCCCCAATATAGAGTAGAACCCCCATTTTAAGCTTTTCAACTAGAAAAATATGCTGTACAATGTATTATGTACTATATTTTGCTAGGGTAACAATTTAAGGTATGTAATATCGAGATTTTACTGTATTGCAATTGATATAAATGTTAATATTATCCCTTTGTTTTCTGGCAATGATATGTAATGTGTTTGCTATTAGAAATAAGTGGATCACTGACATCACCTGAAAGTTTCCATTATTTTCTGCTAAGACATTATTTTTTTTTTTCCTAGGAAACTACTTAGCTGGAACAATGGCAGATGCTGTTCACTACATCCACTTGCAGAACTTCAGCAAGTCTCTCCTGGAGACTCTAAATGCCCAGAGATTAGGGGGACATTTTTGCGATGTTACCGTTCACATACATGATGCAACTCTGCGGGCCCACCGTTGCGTATTGGCAGCTGGAAGCCCCTTCTTCCATGATAAGCTGCTACTGGGTTATTCTGAAATTGAGGTTCCACCGGTGGTGCCCACCCAGGTTGTGCAGCAGTTGGTGGAATTTATGTATAGTGGCTCGCTGGTTGTCGCACAGTCTGAAGCACTGCAGATTTTAACTGCAGCCAGTATACTGCAGATCAAAACTGTCATTGATGAATGCACACAAATAATATCTCAGAGCAGAGCCAACAAACCAGTGAAAATGACTGGTGCTATGTCATCTTGTGGCCCGCAAGGGAGATCTATTAACAAAATGCAAGAGCAAGCATCCAAAGATTCAGATGGTCCATCCTCAATAGGTTTAAGAGACTCCAGTTGTTCTCTTCCATCAGCACTAAGAAATAATGATATTGAAATAATCTCGCAAATGGGAACAGTCAATGAAGCGCCCAAGATACTCTGTGCTTCAGAAGTTCGTTACAAACTAAGAGATATGCTTTCGTCACAGCAGAGGCAACTGCCGGAAGTAAGGGAGATAACTGTGTCCGAAGGGGAACAGGTTTCTGAAGGTGAAAGCTTAGCAACTGCCTACATCACACAGACGGAGGCTCCACAAAGCTGCCACAGTCGCAAACAGCGTCAGCCTGTACGTCTTCAGCTTTCAGATTCTGTCCCTGTAATAATCAAAGATGAGGATGAAGAAGAAGATGAAGATAGCAATGCGAGGGAAGGTGGGGATGATGAGGATAAAATGACTGCATATAACGAGTGCAGTGGAGGCTTTCCAAGTTGCAGCGAAAATGAGAAGGCCAGAAGTCCAGAAGAGAAAGTTCGCAATGCCGGAAATAGCAGAAAAGATTCAACTGGTCAGATGGAATTTGCATCAGAAGGACAAGATTTCTTTACCAATCAGGATGTATTCTCTGAGACCTTTATACCTCCTTGGCAGAATGAAGAAAACCTCGCTGAAGGAACTAGGGAAAACCCAATAGAAAATGCAGAGAAATTCCGCCCAGATTGCAGTTTGGAAGGTTCCAGCCTTAGAAATCTGGCAGTTGTCGCTAGTGGAGACTTCAAATCAAGTCCGCCATTTAATTCTAGAGTTGGTGAATCCAGAACTCTTCCATTTGTTGCCTCGGTAATACCTAGAGACATAAAGAATTCAGTATCTGCAGCAGCTGTTGCTACAAGCACTTCAAGCATCTTCCAGTTCCACTTGACGCATCCTAACCAATCTCCTTCTGGTGTAACGCAAGGATTTTTTAGTGTCCAGCAAGATGGCACTGCTAATGTTGTACAAATGAACTCTAACATGGTTTCTGGATCCTTGCAAAATGACCCATCTCAGCGTCCTGGACCTTCTCGTAACCCTGAGCCTTCCTATGTATGCAGCCATTGTCAGAAAACATTCAGCTCCAGGAAAAACTACACAAAACACATGTTTATCCATTCAGGTATGTACTTAACAAACATGCATGTTCAATGTATATCTCTAATGTTTAGCTGTTATATGTATTGATTTTATTTAGAGGGTGGACTTACTAATGAGAACCAGAAAAGGAAATACAGATGTACCCCCATATATAATAAAAGGCACTAAGTTTGCCCAGGTGCCATAACCCATAGCAACCAATTTTTAGTTTTACAAACTTTTAGGTTTTCAGCTATAAAACAGGTGACCATTAATGCACCTGGGTTAACTTGATGTATTATTACATCACCTACATAAAGTGCTACCATTCGGCCGCTATGTAAACACAGAGGGGGGTCCTCTAAAGTGTGACCAATTACTTCCAGTGACACCTGTTTAGAAATGCCTTTTATTTAATCTCCCTGTCACTCATATTTCTTGGAATTTCAAATGACATTGTCAGTTCTGTAGATTATGAATAAGTTAAAGGTGTTTGTTTGCTCTAAAAAGTAGGTAAAGATGCAGATAGCGTAAAAAGTTAATTATACAGCCGCCCATTGGACTGATTATCAGAGAAACGTACTCTTTTTAGTGTGAGAATCTTCTTTAAATAATGAGCAAAAATATTAGGACATAGGTGGCCTAACGCTTTTTGTGCCAATAGGTAGTTGTTTGGCAAGCACCCAGCCACAAAGAGTTTGTTGTGCGTTCAGTATTGGTATCTCTCAGGTATCCCTTAGCAGTGCTGTGTTTTGTTTATTCTTATTTTACTTCAATAAAATAACACATACATATCACTTTTATCAGTTTTCTCCAAAGCACCAAAGTGTTCCAGTGCATAAGATAACCTTTAACTGAAGCCACTAAACAACTGTGAAAACCTTGCTATAGTAGCAGATACATTGATACAGGAATGGAGTATATAGGCTACAGCTTAATTGAGTGTTGTATCAGTTTTCAGTTGTGTTTAGATCTTCAGATTTAGAAGTTTCCAGTTTAGAGCTCTGAAATAGTGAGACAAGCATGACTGCCATATATAGCATGTTTGTGTGAGTTACTATTACAGTGTTTAAATTGGTTCCTCTGTAGTTTATTTTAGGGACCTAGGCTGCTGTTCTGTAATAGATTGTGGCAATGTTGATGTTCGACCCAATGGAAAATGTTACTGTTTGTGTTTCTCTGCATGATACAAATTCAAAGTAACTAGTATATATTGACTTCTGAAATGAAAATCAAATATTAGAGATGCTGTCGCATGTTTAGACAGATCAACAGTATAAATACACACAGACACACTTTTCTGGAATAAAATATATATAATATAAAGTTATGAGCAAGCAGGAAAGGGCCATGACTGTCTGATTTATGGTATTTGTAAAAGAAAATATAATATCTTTCACTGACTTACTAAGATATACAAATACAGTGGTGCTTGAAAGTTTGTGAACCCTCTAAAAATGTCTATTTTTATATGAATGTGACCTAAAACATCAGCTGATTTTCAAACAAGTCCTAAAAGAAGATGAAAAAACCCCAGTTAAACAAATGAAACAAAAATGATTTTATAAGTAAGTAAATCATGCTCTCAGTAATGGTGTGACCCCCTTGTGCAGCAATAACTGCAACTAAACATATGGTGTACATGTTGATCAGTCCAGCCCATCCCTCCATAAAGAACAGCTTCAGCTCTTTGATGTTGGTGGGTCTCCTCAAATGAACTGTTTGCTTTAGGTCTTTTCACAACATTTCAATTGGATTAAGGTCAGGACTTTGACTTGGCCATTCCAGAAAATTCACTTTATTCTTCTTTAACCATTCTTTCTTTGGTAGAATGACCATGTGTGTCATTGTTTTGCTACATGACCCACTGTCTTTTGAGATTCCGTTCCCAGACAGAATTTTCCTTTAGAATTCTCTGGTATAGTTCAGAATTAATTTTTCCTTCAATGACGGCAAGCTGTCCAGGCCAGTTGGGATACGATTCTTATGCTGGAATGCAGTGCTTTTCTTTCCCCAAATGTAAGGCTCCTCATGTAAGCCAAAAAGTTCTAGTTTGGCTTCATCCATCCACAAAACATTCTTCCAGTATCCCTTTGGTTTGCCCCACGAACTTCTTTACAAAAAATAGACAGTTAGCAATATTTTTGGGGGAGAGCAGTGTTTTTTCCTTGCTACCCTGCCATACACACCATTGCTTATTCAGTGTTCTCTTGATGGTGGACTCATGAACATCAACATTAGCTAATGTGAGACATGCCTTCAGTTGTTTAGAAGTGACCCTATGTTTCTTTGTAACCTCTCTGACTATTAGACGCTTTGCAGTTGGAGTTTTTTTTGATAGTCGACTACTTTTGGGTAGGGTAACAACGGTCTTGAATTTCCACCATTTGTGCACAATCTTTCTGACTTGATTGGTGGAGTCCAAACTCTTTAGAGAGAGTCTTGTAACCTTTTCCAGCTGTATGGGCATCAAAAACTATTTTTCTGAGGTCCTCTGACACCTGCTTTGTTCAATCCATGATATACATCCACAGATGTGTCATGTGTGTGATCAGGCTTTTCTGGATCCCTGTTCTTTTAATAAAACTGGGTCTCTCACTCACACCTGATTGTCATTCCATTGACAACACAGACTCTGATTTCACCTTCAAATTATATGATAATCTTAAGCTGATGCCAGACGAGGCGTAGGGCAGATATTTTCGGCAAGTGGAAAAGTGCTTGCGGAAAATACCGCCCTAAGTCTCCTACACGTGCCTGCACCCGAATGAATGGAATACGCTCGGGTGCAGGCACATGTAGCCGAAATACGCATAAAAACGAGAGACTTTGCATTGTCTCGCGTTTTTATCTGTATATCGGCTACATGTGCCTGCACCCGAGCGTATTCATTTATTCAGGTGCAGGCACATGTAGGAGGTGTAGGGCGGAATTTTCAGCAAGCGCTTTTCCACTTGCCGAAAATATCCGCCCTACGCCTCTTCTGGCATTAGCCTTAAGGATTCACTTTTGCCACATGCTATGTTATTGGATCATTTTTTTTTTCAATAAATACATAAACAAATATTTGTTCATGTATTTATTTTAAAAAAATGATCCAATAACATAGCGTAATTATTGTTTCATTTGTTTAACTAGGTTTTCTTCATCTACTTGTAGGACTTGTTTAAAAAAAAATAGAAAATTACTTAACATACTATTTATCTATTATCAACATACATTCAACATGTGTCAACATATTCTGCAGCGCTGTACAATAAGTGGGTTTATACATTGGACATACATTATTAAATACAAAGCAACCAATAATCGATACAAAAGGGTTAAGAGGGCCCTGCCCAGAAGAGCTTATAATCTGTAAGGATAGGGGGTTTGAGACACAAGGTGTGGGAATGTATATAGACCAATCCTGTCAGATGCCATAGCATAGAAAATAAATCTAAATACCAGAAATGTTCATGGTTTAAACCTCTAAGGAATAATTTATATACAGTTTTATGTATTGGTTGTACACGGATGTTTGGAGCTATATTGTTGGTGAAAACAAACTCCATTTGAAGCTACAGATAAACACAGGGCAGTAACCCATAGCTTTTTTTATTTTTCAGCCAGCTGCAGCTAACAATGAAAGCAAATATTTGGTTGACATGGGTCACTGCCCAGGTGCAAGTTTGCCTGGTATTGATAAATGAGCCACAGAGTGTCTTTGCTTAAGTGAAGTGTCGGCTTATGTTTGTGGATAAAACTAGAATATGCAGAGCATATATTGCTCTCTGGTGCTTAAAAAGGATATTAATGAAATAACGAAAGTCCAAAGAAGAACAGCTAAACTGATAAAAATCTAACCTATTTATTTACACTGCTAGAGCGGTTTTGGCTTCTGTCTTTTCATGTTAGTGAGGTCATTGTGTATTAAAATTAGAGATTTAGTCAAGATTCTAAATATACTTTAATGCAGTTAATTTGTCAAATTTTGACATTTGATTATTCTATAACGGGGCTGTTGGTGCAACTGGAGGCCGCTAGGCCTGTTGTGACTTTCTTTGCCTAAGATCTCTATATACCTCTTTTATATGACATCAGAGATTTATAATAATCCAGCCCTGAGTGTATGAAATAGTGGATAATGGGTCTATTGCATGGAAAGCTGTGGACACCACTCTTCTAGAAGATAAAAAATAACAGTATAATTCAGTTAGTCCTTTATGCAATTTCAGTAACTTGGAAACCATTAACACTACTTTTCTTGGTATTATTAGAACCAAATATGACTTATTATAAGTCATATATAAAATGATATCCTCTAGTTAAGCATTATGTACAGATGATGCAGGTGCAGCGGTGTTCTGATTAAATCCTGAGCCACAGAGAGGGACTTGAATTTAAAGTGTCAATCATTAATACAAAGAAGCTGCCATTAATACTATTTATGGACATCATCCATTTCCTTTGCCTTGAATTTGTGATGTTATGTATACATGATTATGCCTTTTCTTTAATCTTTTGATCCACCCTAAGCACGCCCCATTATGCTGTAACCTCACCCACAACCCACCTACACTTCCCAAACCCTGCCCCCTTTGCAGTTTACAAAAGACTAACTTAAGTACCCTGTGATGATGGCCCTGTTTTTTGTAGAATTTTTGTAGATTCATAAAGAAGGAAAATCAGATTTTATAAGCTGCATATCAGTTTAAGAAATGTAATTTTTCTTCTAATTAACTTTTTTCTCCCATATCTGTGTTTTAAATTTTGTTTTTTCTTAATTTAGGCGAAAAGCCTCATCAGTGCAGTATCTGCTGGAGGTCGTTTTCCTTGAGAGATTACCTACTGAAACATATGGTCACTCACACCGGGGTGCGTGCCTTCCAGTGTTCCATTTGCTGCAAGCGTTTTACCCAGAAGAGCTCCCTCAATGTCCACATGCGCACCCACCGGCCTGAGCGTTTCCAGTGCTGCTTCTGCAATAAGTACTTCTCCCATCGCACCCTTCTGGAGAGACATATTGCTACACACACAGCCTGAGAAGGACAGACCGTTACAATACTAGCAAAGGGCATCTTCCTTACTCCTTATGCTTAGTATTTATTTTGGAGTTGCTCCAGGTAGAATATACTTATTATGTTCCTAGTGATAGATAGTAAATAAGGGGCCTTCAGTTTTTAGAACCTTTTTTTTTTTTTTTTTTTTTTTTTTTTTTTTTTTAGTCTCTTGTACAGTAAAGTGTACTTGTATTGCATGTCAACATTTCCAAAGGTAATGTTTGAAAACACAATTACCGAAAATGAATTCTGTGCTCAACATGCGTGATACCATGTTACTTTACTGCTAGAATGGAACATCCTGATGTGTTCTTATCTAGAAAACATTTCAAAAGGGTTTCACCCTGTGCGAGAAGAGAACGTTTTTTGAAATTATTGCTTATAATGCAGTGATGTCACGAGAGACTGTTGCGGTACCATCCCTTGGCAGTCAAGAACCGCCTCTTACACTTGCTTGGTCTACATTCTTCTGAATGTGTTCTCTGTTATGGAGTTTGGATCTCCAGCGAAGACATGAAAAAATTGCGATTCACAGTAAGGGGAATCTATTTCCAGGCAATCAATGCTTAATGAAGTACCTAAATATATGACTATCAAAATCAGTGTTGCGTTGCTGACGTTACCCAGGCACAAAGGTAGCTTGAAGATATTAGTCAGAATATCTGTATACATTCTAATATGGTTTTTGCCGGTTTGCCATTAGCGGCAAGGGTTTTTTTGTTTTTTTTTTATGGGCATTGACAAGATCCTTCAGCAGGGACCATGCTACTATTCTCTCTGCACAACCTTAATATAAACCGTATCATATGTTGGCAAATCATATATTTATAAATAGACGGGACTGAATACTTTTCCATTTCACAAAATTAGACATAAAAGTGATATAACACCCGCTAACCTGTGCAAGGTTTCACATAATTGCAAAAAGGCACTAATTACGTAAAACCAGCAATTAATTTAACCATGTGAATGCCAAAGGATTGTGCTGCCCATTGTGAAATATATTGCACACCACTGACACGTCTGTGGTTAAGTTTTATAATCTTGTCACGTTGTGTGTAGCCGATTCCTCCTTAATTATAGGCCTATGTAAATAGTGTATTTAATCACCTTTTAAAATATGTTTCTTAAATTACTGTTTGTATTTATGAATGTCAGTGTTGTTAGCTTTCAGACTGTCTGCCTGTACTGACAGCGGCTCCTGTATGCAGTTTGTCACCCGTTTTTATATACAAGATGTTAACGTGTGAATGTATTAATGGCACTAACACCACGCGAGTATGTAGTGCAGGCGCCACACTGGTGTATAGAAAACAGAAGCACTTATTAATTCCTTAAGAATACTGCTTGCTTAGGCTGATCCCACACGGGGCTGATTCTTAGCCTGCGAATAAATGCGGTCAGAGAATCAGCTTATCCCTGTGCCCACACCCGGAGCGGATCTTGGCTCTCATGTTTCAGAGACAAAATGTGCTTTATGTGACTGCTCCCGAGCCGACGCATTGGCTCCAGTTACAGGCACAGGGAAAGTCCGATACCAGCGTAAGGGCTGATTCTGATCAGTCCCATGTGGCAGTAGTCTTAAGCAGAAGGTAGATGTTGATAGGAATGCACAGAATCTATAAATTGTGGGATTTGGCTGAATACTGAACTCTATTACCAAAGATCCGTCAAATACTGAACCAAACCCTAATTTGCATACTCAAATTTGAGAAAAATAATAAATGGCATCCATTGGGAACAGAAAAATGTTCACATTCAGTTTCCCAGCTCTTTAGTGTCACACAACTTTAAAGGTTCAGATTTGCTTCGGCCGAATCCTGACCCAAGTGCTGGATTCAGTGCAGCCCTAATTCCATTGGATATGTTTGTGTCGACTACTGAGAAGGCAAAGATATTCCACGTTGGGTACCTGCAACTTATTGTGCGATGCGGTAAGAACAATAGTTATTTCTTACTGAACGACTGAATCCCTCATCTTCCCTTTCCCCACTATAGTATTCTGTACCCATAGCATTCAATATGGAAGTCCCTCTTCACGTTATATTAGTAGTCACAAAGTAATATAGCCGTTTTACAAATGTGTTTGTTTTGCATGTCAGATAGTTAAAGTGGAAGGAAAACATTGCAGCATCTGTTTATTTCTTCTCTCTGTGCTTAATCTTAGGCTGTTTTAGATTTTAGGCTCCTGACAGCAAAACTGGGTGAATATTAAAGGGGCAGTGATCATTCATTTTAGCTCATTATATGGTGTTTCTTGTGCTTTTCACTCTTATTATTCCAACAGTTGGCCTTATTTACTAATACTGGGCGATTTTACAGCAGTGTTGTACATGCAGCTGTCCTAATGGGGCAATATACAACTATACCCTGTTCCAAATTATTATGCAAATTATATTTTTCTCATTTACCAAAATAATTGATGTAAATAACAGTCAGTATAATTCTCATGTTATCAACTAATAAGAGTACAATTCAAATTTTATTGAACAAACCTCCTAATGATAAATGATAAAAAACTTGCACTGTTCCAAATTATTATGCAAATTCTATTTAAGTGTCACAAAGATTAGATTTTTTTGGATTTCAATTAAAATCATGGATGGCATTGTGTCTCAAGGTACGAGGTATGAAAACAGATATTTCACGAAAACTTAAGCATGATCATCACACTATTAAGAGATTTGTGACTGATTCAGAGCACAGACGTGTTTGTGCAGATAAAGGCACATTGAGGAAGATTTCTGCCAGATCCATGCATCAAGAGATCAAGAGAGCAGCTGCTAAAATGCCATTACATAGCAGCAAACAGATATTTGAAGCTGCTGCTGCCTCTGGAGTCCCACGGACATCAAGGTGTAGAGTCCTCCAGAGTCTGCAACTGTGCCTAAACCTTCTATTCGGCCACCACTAATCAATGCTCACAAGCAGAAATGGCAGAGACTAATTTTCAAACAGTCCTGTTCACTGATGAGTGTCGTGCAACCCTGCATGGTCCAGATGGATGGAGTAGTGGATGGTTGGTGGAAGGCCACCGTCTTCCAACAAGGCTGCAACGTCTGCAAAGAGGCGGTGGAGTCATGTTTTGGGCCGGAATCATTGAAAAAGAGCTGGTCCGGCCCCTTTAGGGTCCCTGAAGGTGTAAAGATGACCTCTGCAAATAATGACGTTTCTGACTGACCACTTTCTTCCCAGTACAGAAGGAAGAACTATGCTAAAATCATCTTCATGCATGACAATTCACCATCTGATGCTGCAAAGAATACCTCTGCATCAATGGCTGCTATGGGGATAAAAGTAGAGAAAGTCCATACTCCCCTCACCTCAATCCTATTGGGAACCTTTGGAGCATCCTCAAGCAAAAGATCTATGAGGGTGGGAGGCAGTTTACATCCAAACAGCAGCTCTGGGAGGCTATTCTGACATCTTGCAAACAAATTCAAGCAGAAACTGTCCAAAAACTCACAAGTTCAGTGGATGCAAGACTTGTGAAGCTGCTATCAAATAAGGGCTCCTATGTTAAAATGGAACGTGACCTCTTAAAATGTTTAAAAAGTTAAAATGTTGTTAAAAGTTTTGATTGAAATGGCTTTTGATTTCAGTAAATATGCTGCAAACACAACAAATGACAATTCTCAGTTCTTTACAACCTATAAAGTGTTTTGAAACTTACTGTGCGTAATAATTTGGAACAGTGCATTGTAAGTTTTTTAGTTGATAACATGAGAATTATGCTGACATCAATTATTTTGGTAAATGAGAAAAATATCATTTGCATAATAATTTGGAACAGGGCGTATATACGTATTTTTCAACATGAGCAAAATAAATAGTGCTTGTGCTAATATGTATTACAAAAAATCCATATTTTTTTTAATGAAAAAGATAATGGCACACAGGGCAACAATTTGTCCCTTTTGGGAAATCATGCTCCCCACAGGCAACAAAGCATCTAAAAATATATTTCAATGACCCCCAATGGGGGGGGGGGGGGGGCGCTAAAACTTATTAACCTTTGCATAATTTTTAAAAAAATACTTAAGTTGTGAACGTTTACATGATATTAAAGTTTTACCCACAGTGATTCCCATCGGGGCCATTGAAAGGAATTTGAAGGCAAGGGTTGCCACCATTGTCAACTTTTTTCACCGGGCAGGTGGTGACATCAAGGGGGCGGGGAAGAGGCAGTGCTGTGCAGGGAGTGCAATATCTGCCAGGCAACAAAGCGCCTAATGCTTCCTTACCAAAGCCTCATACCCCTGTTGATTTTCAGATAGAATTAAAAGCAGTTACTCTATTTTCTTTGTCTAGCTTTAGAAATAACTAGGGGATACACTTCCCCTTTAACAAAGCTAATCACCGATTGGTTGCTATGGGGTACTGCCCAGGTGCAGATTTGCCCAGTGTTGGTAAAGGAGTCGGAGTGAGTTTTACCTTAGAAACAAAGACTTCTTCAGATTGTCTCAGATGTGATGCCATCTGTGTAATGTAGAGATTAGTGAAACTTCCCTTTGGTGGACTGTGGCGAGCTCTAGTTTTACCCTTTGATAAATATGCCCACTGGTGTATTAAAAAGTCAGCTTGAATCCGTGTTTATCTCCACTGCAAAGGCACTTTATATCATTTATATCTGCAATCAAAATACCTAAAGGGGGCCTCATTTATCAAAACTTGGGAAATTAACAGTTGGACATTAACCCATGGCAACCAGTCAAATGTTTGTAGCAGGCTGGAATAATGATTTGCAATTTGACAGTAACTTGTAGCAACAGATTTCCCCAGTGTTGATAAATGAGCCCCAATTTCATATAGTTCTTAGGCTTAATACATTCCCTGGGCATGAAGTTTAAGACAATTATTATTTGTAAAATAACAAAAGAATTAACAGTAAGATTGAAAAGCACCTTCCTGTATTATCTGGAGGAGCAGACGTTCCTTTTTTCAAAGATCACTGCTCCATTAGTAATCAGTTATTGCCTTAAGGTAAAGGCTACGTGACGCGGGCAATTGGCTTTTCTCCTCACCATTTCTGGGGAAAAGTCTTGACAACAAATTGTAAAAAGTGTTGCAGATTGTTTCCTATTATGGGTAATTAGGGAAAATGACCATGTGACCATCGTTACTCCCAGCCATGTTTTGGTTGGGCCGAAAGATAAAAGCAGGGATAGAATGTAGGAGCTGAAGGGGGTAATACACACACATCTGCTGTTCAGAGAGTGCCTTTGTTCAACGGGAAAAAGGTAAATAATTGGTAGATTCAGTGACTGGATAACTACCATGGAATTTGCTCTTTCACAGCCATGGAGAAAACCAGGCTGTCTGCTAGTGCCTACTGCATGAAATGTTTCAATATTTTCAATAAGAGTGGAATGAATAGGTATGAGGTGAGCATGCTTTTTGCCAATTGTTTTAACTAGGATTTTTTTTTTTCACTGAACAGGGCAACACCTAAATAGTAAAGTCACATTCCACTTCAAGGTAAAAACAAAGCATCAGTCCATTGTGAATCCCCTGTATAAACAAATCCCTTTCCATCCCCCTGCCGCTGCCTTTGTTAGGCATTGAGATTAGGAGCAGCTCATACAGAGGATTCTCAGTGGACTGCTAATTTGTATTGCCCTTGCATGTAAGAACAGGAAGTAGAATTAACACATGCAGGTATGGGACCTGTTATCCAGAATGCTTGGGACCTGGGGTTTATCTGTATAAGGGAGCTTTCCATAATTTGGATCTCCATACTTTGTCTACAAAAAATCATTTAAACATGAAACGCAATCAGATTGTTTTGCCGCCAATATGGATTCATGCAGCTTAATTACCCTGAATTGTTTTATTATTACAGAGAAAAAGGAAATCATTTTTAACGATTATTATTGTTTGGTTACAATGGAGTCCATATGAGATGACCTATTGTAATTTGGAGGTTCTGAATAATTGGTTTCCAGACAACTGGTCCCAGACCTGTTTTTATAAATTGCTTTATAAATTCTCGCAGCACTGTACAATAAATAGGTGTATACATTAACCTTTCAGTTTCTGATTTTGCCCTGTTTAGTTCAAGAACTAAAACCATAGATATTTCTTAAAGCAATAGGCAAAAAGTATGCTCGGCATAAGCCCTATTGATAATGTTGGAAAGGGCCTCACCAATTGTGTTGATTTTAAGATTTTTTTTTTGTATGTCAGAGATGCAAACAGCCCAGTAAATTGTCCTTAGTGCACAAGCTCAGCACCAGTGACATCTGCTCCATATCTTTATAGACTGAGCCAGTGACAGCCAAACACACTTAGGGGCAGATTCATTATGCAGTGTAAAAACGGCAATAATGTTAAACGTGTTTTTCCAACAGTGAATTTTGTTTTACACAGCAAAATAAATAGGCCTGCCTATAGTGCCAAATGCCAGAAAATCCCCTGCCATAGAAAATACTGAGAAATGCCTCTGCTAAAACACATGTAGAGACAATTATCAGTAAATGATCAGCATTGTCTGTGTCAGTAGCCACAACAAGTAGCTGCTACTAGTAGCTCTGTGTGTCTTCACCCTAATTTCTTATATCGGTGCAGTCCCTTTGAATTTATTATCTGGTCGAGGGGTGGTTATGTTATATCCCTCGTCTGTGACTGACCAGTTCCATGCATACATATGGACATGAGTGGATTTTAACAATGGACAGCAGAAGGAAAACCATACTTAAAATGTTACTATTAAAAATGTTTACAAGAACAAGCTCCTAAATCATTAAAACCAGCATTTTTGGTGACATTCAGAGCTATGTTTGCCTTTTTAATCCTGTCTTGTGTGTGCTTTCTCTGTTTTTTTTTTTTTTTTCACAGAGTAGATACGTGTAACCTGCTGTGAAATAAATGTCTTGTTTTCCTAATGACTGAGAATCCATGTCTCATTTCGCTCTTTTTAGGTGCGTTGTATTCAGAATGGAATTGGTTGTTTATGGGTCACATGACCTTAACATTAAGCAGGGAAAACTGTGGGTAGCATGAATGACATGATATGGTGGCAAAGGGGCAGTGAATAGAGGATGAAAAGGGAGTAGAAGAGACACATGGATGTACAGGGTGAGACAGACATTTGATTGGGGATTATGTGAGTGAAAGAGACCCACTGAGCAAGAACATAGAGACTCTGAGTGAGAGTGATTCCATGCTACAGAGACCCACCCTCAAAGAGAGAGAATATCTTATGCAACAAGTGTTCTATCAGGGGAGAACAGGCAGCGGGAGATAAGGCAGTTACAAAAGCTTCTTAAAGAAACAATCCATAGAAACTTTGTAAGTAAATTATATACTGTATGCTTAGTTAAATAATCATATACAGTATTGTACAGGTATGGGATCCTAAGGGCTCTGGCCCGCGACAAATCTCCCTTGTCATGAGCGACTAATCTCCTCGAACTACCATCCCACCGGCGAAAATGTTAGTCGCCGGTGGTAAGGCACACCCTGTGCAGGCGATTTCGGCAAATCGCCTGCGCAGCGTGTGCAATCCCACCGGCGACTTACATTTTCGCCGGTGGGATGGTAGTTTGGGGAGATTAGTCGCCTGTGAGAAGGGAGATTTGTTGCGGACGACTAATCTCCCAGTGTGCCAGAGCAGTAAGGGTAAAGACACACAGAGCTACTTAGTAGCAGCTATTGTCACAGCTACTAAGGGTGAAGATACACAGAGCTACTTAGTAGCAGCTACTTGTAATGGCTACTAAACTCCAGAACATACCCTGCCGTAGACAATAATGAGAAAATCCTCTGCTAAAACACACGTAGACACAATTATCAATGATCAGCATTGTCTATTTCTGTAGCTGTGACACGTCCATATGTCTTCACCCTTAATCTAGAAGCCCATTATCCAGAAAGCTCAGAATTACAGGAAGCCCTTCTCTTTCTGATTTTAATCCGATATTTTACATTGTTTGCTCTTTCTTTCTCTGTAATAATAAAACAGAACCTTGTACTTGATCCCAACTAAGATATAATTACCCCTTATTGGAGGTAAAACAGTCCTATAGCATCGCTTATATTCCCAAAAGCCGCTCTTTATATTTTGGAATAATAATTTTGTTGTATTTAATAGATTTATTGTATTGTGCCACTGGCACTGGAAATCTAGGTAGGAAAGGTATGGAGGTACTCCAACCTTTAACAAAAAAAAAAATGCACGCAACTGTGATCTGACCATTGATCTTACCATTACTTGTCAACAAAGAAGGAAAAAAACACCTCCTGTCCTCAAATGTCTTTCAGACCATTAAAGCTTCGGGACTGTTAGATGCCTGTGGGCAAAACACTGTTTAGTAAAGTAGAGGAAAGTTATGTAAATACACAGAGCAGCTGCTCCAGTATAAACAGCCTAAAGCCTAATGTGACTGCTCATTGTTCTCCTGTCCTTCTGGAAACAAGTGAGATTTATTTGTAAAGAGACTTACACTTCACATTTTTCGCCAAACAGAAGGGAATCTCAGCAATAACAAGATTTAAAAGTATACGGGTGGCATCTATGTGATTGAGAAGGACCACCTAAGCTTGTGGCATGAGTTGTAAAGCTAGAAAGGTTTCACTAGTATTATTGGATTTTCCCAGTAGTAATAAAATAGTAGTAGTAAAATCATGTAGTCACAATACAGAATGAGCCCAGTCAGGGAATGGAATTTTTCACAAAAGCACAGCTGAAAAGAGCAACTTGAACCAAGTCTAGGCTAGGGCAAGAGTACACAAGAGTTTGGCCCATATTTGATGGCAGTTTCCTAGTCCTAATTAGGCTCATTTTCATCTGCAAGTGAATTGGGCAACTTACGGATGTCTCAGCAGAGTTGTGCTTGAAACCACTATAATTAAAAGTAGTTGCGTTAAAATGCACAATTTGCACTTCCGTATAGTTGTGCTCCGTGCTACTTAGGCCTTCCTGCCTTCTGTTCCTAATCAGGCTTTACTGCACATATTGATCCAGGGGTACCCTGGTACTACCACCACCTTCTGGCAGTAGCTCAAGGGTTCCCTCAGTGCCCTGTGTCAATAGGTGCAGCACACTTGCACCGAAAGAATGGGGCGCACACATCAATTGCATGCTGAACACAAATGACATCAGACACAATTATAATATACTCGCAACTGTGCCCAATTTGTGATGAATGGGGAAGCAAATATGGTTGGCACGGCACAATTGTGCCAAGAGAATCACCTGTTTGCGTCCAAAATGTAGCTGGAATTGTGGGGAAAAAAGGTGCATTGTAGGGAAAAAAACATGGCACTGGGTGTTGTACACTGCAACGAGATAATGTGGCCTTTAGTGTTTTTGTCCCATCTTCAAATAGTTTGCTCTAAAAAGCCCTAAGCTATGTAGCTGCATAGTTTATTAGTACAGTACATTAAAGACGACGTAAGGGTTCAATCACAAATGTTCGGGAACCCCCAGTGATTGGAATCACTCACCTGATACCTCCTGTTAGCAGAACAGGCCAGAGGTATCTGTGACCAAGCGATGCTCTTCTTCCTTTCTTCGTTCCAGCGCACGTGCAATATAATGGCTTTTTTGTTAAAGTTCAGCCTTCCACTCTCCTGCGCAGCTGGTACATAGAAAGAAGCAGAAAGAGGATTGCTCTGTACCCCGGGCTGGTGTATCAGGTAAGTGATAACAATCACTGGGGGCCTAACGTTTGGCACCCCCCAATGAATGCAACTGTCCCTCTTCATAAATATTTTTTTGGCTTTTTTAGATTCCCTTTAAGGTGTTGATAAAGTGAATATAATGTCATTGGTCTAAGCTCTCACCATCTGCTCTCTCTGTAAGGTATTTGCCAGACCAAGACTTGGTAGGCTGCCAAAATAAGAAAAAGTTGAACACTGAACTGGTTGTGCCTATGCCTTTCCTCTCCTGCTTTATGCAAATTGTTGATACCATTAGTAATCAGATCAATGTAATTCAAAGGAAGCAGGAGAGGGAAGGCATGCACAGTAACCAGTTCAGTTCCAACTTCCTGTTTGGACATAACGCAAGCTGGTGTTGGCAATCCTTTGCGAAGTGAGAGAGCAGAGGAGAGAGAGTTTTAGCAGCGCTGATCCTGGTTTTTAACTTCAAAATGAAGCATGCTTTCAGAGTTCAGAAATCCACAAGAAATAGTAAGACGAAGGCAAGATCTTTTGGTTATGAGGTATGTATTTATAGCAGATGCATGCATAACAGTCATAGGCCATAACAGCCAGTAAGAAACTCTCTGACTGCCCAAACAAAATGAAGAAAAAAAAGCTGAGGGAAGCAACGATAATATGATATTAGCTGCCTGTTCAGCAAAAGATTTGCCAGCATGCTGGGAACAATCACAGTGGTGTAACACATGTCTATAAATGCTAGATGCCCCATATGTACATAGGTGTATGTAAAGGTTAAAATCCAAATGTATGATGGGCACAATAATAGAATTTCCAAGCATGGTAAGAAGGTAGATAGCAAGAATGGGGAAGAATAACAGCAAAACTGTACTTGTGGGGAGCTGGTTCATTCTTGAAGCAGAAAATACTCTGCAGTCGATTCACTGTCACTGGCCATATTTACTTGTTTGTTTTGGTTTCCAGTCTGGAAAAAAAGGAGTAATATAAGTTACTACTCTTGTTCCCTAAATGCTGGCCTTGATGTGGCTCTTACATGAAGCTCTTTTTTTATTTATTAATGTTCCATTAATAAGAAAACATATTTATACCTTAAAAATAATATGGAGATGCTTCTATAATAGGAAACCCTCTCTTTCTCCCAGGAAGTCAAACCCATCAGTGTCACACAACGTATGACGTATGAGCCGCTAGCACAATCAGGGAAATACCACACGTTCCACAGGGGTTGTTTCACAGGGGTTTATTACAACCAAACGTAGATAAACAGGGAAAGGGCAATACGCATGGAAGGTCCACAAGTCCCAATCACATCAATCCTCCTACAGGGAGTCTTCAGGGCAACCCCCCTCTGCACAGTCTCCAGGGAACAAAGGCCGAGTCTCCCAGCCCAACCCCCAATACACAAAGGTGTCCCACCCAGACAGTCACAATTACCTGGGTAGCCTCCCCAGGCAGTTCCAATGGGAATAAACAAAGTTCCTTTTTGGGTAGTTCCACAGAAACACACTACCTTGGTTCCAGGGGCAAACAGTCCTTCCACAGGGGTTAGGGTAATCCAGTTGGAGGGAATCTTCCTGCCTGAGCTAGGATGGATCCCAAGGAACCTCAGGGGAGGGTGTCCTGCCGTAGCGAGGTTACACCCAGATCAACAAAAAGCTCCCTCTCCACCCACAACCTCTGGGTTTTCTACCCTGCTGCTGGTACCTCCCCTCTTTTCCACACCCCCTAGGATTGATTGGTTAGGAGGCTGACCCTGCTTCTGCTTAACCCAACCCTAGCAGCTCCAATTGGCAGGGTCCCCTGCAGCATCATTAGGGGAGGGGTTTAACCTAGGAAGGACATGCCCAGCTCCTCTGGAGGGGACTTCTGGGAGCTTCTTTGTTTAAAACCCTTTCGGCGGGAAAACAGAACAATGGGCTGCCACCATCTTGGCTAGATCATGCACTGGCTAAACATGGGGCCAGTATAAGGGTTTTTTGGTCACAATCAGTTTACATTGGTATCTGATAAATAACTTAAAAGTAAAATTCTTACTTACACCATGTTTACATGTGGTGTGCCTTCAGTTCATTTGATTCTGCTCCCACGTATATAACTGAATTTTCTCTGTACAGGTATAGGACCCATTATCCAGAATGCTCGGGACCAAGGGTATTCCGGATAAGGGGTCTTTCCGTAATTTGGATCTCAATACCTTAAGTCTACTAAAAAATCAATAAAACATTAATTAAACCCAATAGGATTGTTTTACATCCAATAAGGATTAATTATATCTTAGTTGGAATCAATTACAAGGTACTGCTTTATTTCTACATAGAAAAAGGAAATCCGTTATAAAATTCAGAATTATTTGATTAAAATGGAGTCTATGGGAGACGGGCATTCCGTAATTCGGAGCTTTCTGGATAACGGGTTTCCGGATAAGGGGTCCGATGTATAAATCTGAAGAGAGAACTGTATGTTGCTATAATAAATTCTATATTCTTAGCAGCACATCAACCATCTATAATTCCTATTTACAGATATTTTTCAGCCACAAAAACGCCTATTTTCCATGCCTACCAACAAAGATATATGTATGAACATTGTTTGTTTGCACTCCTTTAGGCAGACAAAAACCCTGACTTTAAGAAGCGTTTGCCTGAAGACTGTAAGAGATATAAACACTTCTGCCCATCGCTGTCATTTATAAACCCCTCATGCCCTGGTGGGTATGCAGACTAGTTTGTATGTATGCAGAATGTGTGCTTTTTTATATTAAGAACATGCATTACAAGGATAGTCTCTTTGGCAGGGTCTTGCTGCAGCCAGAGATGGAAGAAAAGAATGATGTGTTTCTTGATGGGTATTGAGTGTCCAACACTGGAAACCCAAGACACATACCCATATATATTCTTGACACTATGAAAATATAGGCAAGTGTTCTGCATTTCTACATGTCACAATGATTTAGGTGATTTCATTTCCAGATTTGAACATCTAAAATAGAAAGTAATGAGCTGCCAGTAGCTAGGATTACATCCATACATAGCTAAACAATTAATGGAACAGAATATTCCCTTTAGAGATTCTTTACTGAACACCATAGCATAATCCATGAGGGGAAGTTCAGAAAGTGATCTTTTACATGGATGTTCTTCACATGCAACTTTTCAGGCCCTATTTTAATTCACAGGGAGAGCACCAACTACAATTGTTGAGTTACGCTCCTGGATATCACATCTGTATCAGTAAGCACAGAGCGTTTCTTCATTGCCTGCCTTATACTATATTCAGATTCACCTGCCTGAAGGTAGTTCTATCACACA
The DNA here is from genome assembly GCF_000004195.4 of Xenopus tropicalis. Lineage (NCBI taxonomy): Eukaryota > Metazoa > Chordata > Amphibia > Anura > Pipidae > Xenopus > Xenopus tropicalis. The sequence goes on along the minus strand of NC_030683.2, from coordinate 102,877,289 downwards.
TTTCCTAGGATTTACCAATGAGATCTTTTCCCTGGTCCCACTGGTACCTCAAAGCGGCTCTGACTGGAACTTTTCCTTTTGAGTTTCCTTTTTCTTGTCCTTTTAATTAATCCAGTAATCAAAGTTAATATAGACACTAAGCTATTGTTTCATGGGGTAAGAACTGGCCTTTATGTTCTATATTTAACAAGGAAGTAAGATAAGATATGTTGTACAAGGTCTTTTATAATCCTTCTCATGGTCACAGTCCTTTGTATGAAATGTAAATGAAATGAACAAATAAGAAGAAATAAAATAAAGATATAAAGCACAAGGGTATAATACATGACACTGTATTTCATGAATATTAACTTACTGCCTGCAGCTGTGACTTGGCAAACAGAGCTATGAAGGTATCTCACTGAATATCTTTAGGATCCGTAACAGAATATGATATAAAGAGAAATATAAGTGCATTGTCATTTTTATACTTGCTTTATTTGATGATTAAATTGCATGATCCCATAAGAATAACTCAAGGGACTTGAACAGATGCTTAATGTCTCTTAGGAATCCCCCTAGGCTTCTTTATGTGTTCTGGAAAGTTATTAAAATGCATCCCATGCCTGACACACTTGTGCCCCCTCTGTCCCCCTCTCTCTCTCACTATAATAGTATATACAAAGTACAGGTATGGGACGCTTATCCAGAATGCTCTGGACCTGGGGTTTTCCGGATAAGGGGTCTTTGGATAATTTGAATCTTCTACCTTAAGTCTGCTTAAAAAAATTAATTAAACCCAATAGGATTGTTTTGGCTCCAATAAGGATTAATTATATTTTCAGTACAAGGTACTGTTTTATTATTACAGAGAAAAAGGAAACCAATTTTAAAAATGTGAATTATTTGATTAAAATGGGAGATGGCCTTTCCGTAATTTGGAACTTTCTGGATAATGGGTTTCTGGATAAGGGGTCTGATACCTGTATCATGGTTAGCTTCTATACAGATATCTTTCTGAGAAGGTGCCTAATAAAAAATATTTATCCTTGTCTTTTCCAACAAAATCTTCTGCTAAAAAAAGTCCAAACGGATTATGTCTAAAAAATATTTATATGCATAATACAGGTATGGGACCTGTTATCCAAAATGCTTGGGACCTGGAATTTTTTGGATAAGAGGTCTTTCTGTAATTTGGATCTCCATACTTTAAGTCTGCAAAAAATCAATTAAGCATTAAATAAATTAAATTAGTTTGGATCAAGTACAAGGTACTGTTTTATTATTACAGGGAACATTTTGAATTATTTGATTTAAATGGAGGTGATGGGAGATGGCCTTCCTATAATTCTGAACTGAACAGGCTTCCAGATAACAGATCCCATACCTCTGTATGATAACTGGTGATGTTTATTGTTACTGATAATATCATATTCAGCTGTCTCAGACATATGACTCAATATTTATGCTACCAAAATTTTAGCAAAAAAATAAACAGCAAAAAAGGCAATAATAAACCTGCCCAAGGAATAAATATATTTATAAAACTGGTTTAAACACAGCACATTAATAAACACTACATTTTACCCAGCACGTCACAGTATAAAATCCAGCAAAGAGAAGCGAGAAGTGACTGTGAAGATCTTAGTAGGAATCTTGGTTAAAAATGTCACATCCGTAAACACAGAAACTAGCATAGCTAGTAGAATTGTGTGAGATTTCAAATATTTATATGTTCTTACACAATTTTAGAATTATACTGGCTTTATGATTAGTGCTCATAGTGGCCACAGGTTGGCTCAGTGGGGGAATTCTGGGGGAGGCGCTGGTAAGTGTGTGCAAATCACTCTCTATCACTGTGGGAGCCCTGACTGCATCCAACTATGGCTGCTTCTGGGGCAGAGTATCTGACATTCCAGTGTATCTTCTGCCCCAGTCTACTCACTTATGGACTTGAGTGGTGACTTATTATTACAGTGACTGCCACAGACACATTGGTAGAACACTAATGCAAATCAAATGCAATTGTCCTGAACATTCCACATGATGTCCAGTGTCCAGGGTGTCACTTTCAGCACTTGGATTCAAAGGTTTTGTTCTCTGAATTCTTTATACACTAATTTGTTAAGTCAGTTAAGGAAGGCCACTCTAAGAAACCTGGTGCTTCCACCACCTTTTCAGGTGCACTTTTTTCTTTTTGGATGCACAAAATTTGTAGCGGGTAGTGGGACAAACAGTGCTGAGCGCAAGTATAGATAAGTGTGTGCATATATCTGTGCATTCAGGTAATCATAGATCCCCCTTGCACATCCCCGTGTCCAACTTAAATATGCTCCGTACAAGCCTCGTCCATTGCACTCATGTTGAACAGACAGGTATACTGCCCATTTACCTGATCACTGCATTTAATTGTATGAAGAATATAACTTTTCAATGGAATGAAAAAATTCAAGTACTCTACAGCCAAAACTACTGTTCCAGTTTTGTGCCACTAAACATATTTTCTCATATACCATAGGGCTAACTTTCCCTATGGCTTGGAAATCCATAAGAGCTTGGCCTAATTTGCAGTTGGGAAGGGGAATTGTTTCCCTTTCCAGGGTAAAGTGTTCCCCCTTGTAGTTTTGGTGTTATTATTATTTTCTTAGTTTTTATAAAGGGGTGCACCTAATGTTCTTCCTCTTTGGTTTCCATTAGTTAAGGATGGTGAATATCTAATGTAGGGCTTGGGCAGCAAGGCCCCTGTAAAGAAAGGCCCTAAGGGAGATGAGCCCTTATAAATATTTATCTTATATTTATATAATATTATATAATATTTATATTTATCTTCTTATGTAGATAGTGATAAGTAAGCTCCTGTCATGGTACTTTAGAAGTGTACGGTACTGTAGACAGGACAGCTAGAAATAGCAGTTCTAAGTTCCAACATAGGAGTGATAGATTGAAGGTATCTCTCCCAGGTAATATTGCCTGTTAGTGTCACCATGGGGATCATAGTGGATAGGGAATCAGATTAGATCATTTCCCTGGAGGTTCCAGTGGATGTGATCCAGATCCACTAAAGGGTGTCACAAAGGTGAAGTGGGATCCTGCCTGTGTTCATTGTGTGATTTGCTATGTACATTGTTGTGACCACTTTACCTCAGCTCTATCAGGGGTACGACATGAGTATTTTATTTTGTGTGCTAAAAACATATTTGTTAATAGTTTAAGAGCTCTTAGACAGCAACTGAGAGGTATAGTTCTGCAACACCTCTCCCTTCCATCACACTGTATTGCGAGGGCCCAGATAAGACTGAGGGTCTAATGTAACGGTGCTGTATATCAGTTAAATGGGAGCTAGTCTTGGGTTAAAAAATAAGGGTTACGTTACTTATATTTCTTAAGGGTAAAAAAGAAGGTTTCCTTGTGTTAGTGTCACATACAGGACCCTCCATCTTATCGGAGGCTCAAAAGATGGCTTACATCTATATTGCCAATTAAATAAATGCTGGTAAATGTTGTTGATTTTAAAACAATTAATGATGGATGATGACCATCCGCTTTACCACTGGGCACTTATTGAGAATAACCCATAGCTCTAAGTAATTGTAGATTTCCTCTCCCTCTCGGATCATTAGAAGCATCATCCCAGAGAACAGAAAATCATTATATATTTGGCAAACTGTCCTTAACTAGATTTATACTGATTATGTTATTGATTTCTGATGCAGAATTCAAACCTATTAAATTGTGCACAATCGGCCATATCCCAGAGTTAAATTTGATGGATATCTTTCATATGCCATGCTTCCAAATGTTTCCACCCCAGTTGTGAGATATTGCTATAACACACTGATGAAAATCAGCATGGTTATTGTGGTGTCCCACAATGCAGGTATAGTATTAACTGTTAAATTATTTAGGAGGCATAATTAACAAAATTCAAATTTGTGTTTTTTTCTACAAACAAAACAACTCGAAATTTAAAAAAACTTGACTGCTTATTTAATGAAGAATGTATATATTAAAAAACGTGATCAAATTAAAATTGTAAAAATTGAATAAAATTATTACAGTTGTAGAATAACAATTTCGAAAAACTATAGTCTGGTCTGGTATCCCCTGTCTCCTGGGTCTGCTTCCTCTATAGTTACATACTTTACATAGGACCAGCATTAAAAGCTCTGTGGGGGCAGTTACTGGGTCACACCATTCTACCCATATGCTGGATTTTGGTAAAATGATCTCTTGTACAATAAAGCCATCAGTATTAATGTACACTTGTAGAATATAGAACAAGACATTACAGAACATATTTTTACAGAACCTGTAAAACCTGTAAAAAGGGGTGACAACAACAAAGGCATGTGGGCATATGGGGGGAGTGATTCTAGGGTTGCCACCTCTGCCAGCTTCAGAAACAAGAATTTTAGACGGAGCACTGGGAACGTTACTTCGTTTTTAAAATATCACTTTTATTAATAAAATTAAAAGCATAACAGTCCTATATAGCTCGCTTGACGCGTTTCGTGGCCTCGTGCCACTTCATCAGAAGCTTCCTTAGCAGGCAGGAAACGGGGTGATGTCACGGGGGGCATGAGGAGGCGGGGCCATGATGGTGCGGGATGGGGAGAAGGCGGGGCCATGACACATCGATCAGCAATTGATCGATTGCCAAGTCAATGTTACTGAGTCCTGCTCGGTTTTTCCTAATTTGGGAAACCGGGCAGGAGGTTTTGACCCAGGCAGCCCTTCCAAAAACCAGACTGTCCAGGTCAAAACCGGACAGGTGGTTCCCTTCTTAAAACTCTCTCCTTGTAAGTAGTTACAGTAAATGGGAAGTACTTTTCATACATCTAATAAATTAGGCCTCATTAAAATAAATAAATACAAAAGTGTTTGATTTACTAAGCAAGCCCCAAGCCAAAAGGTTATTTTATAATATAAAGCCACAATGCAGTACATGATGGGCTACTGGATGAGCTGTGTTAAATGGGAGTCTGAGGTGGGAACTGTTTTGCACAAGAAGTGGAAAGGAGCCGAGCTGGCCCCTGCAAAGCTGTCCCTACATATGGGAGTCTGTGGTGGAAACTCTTTTGAACAAGAAGTGGGAAGGAGCCTATTACCAATGTTCTTACATGTTGTACATGATACCACTATATGTTCTTTATTTGGCATAAATACAAATATATGTACAAGATCATTACTGAAAAGGGAAACCATATGCATATGTTATGGGCACATGTTGATTCTGTACAATATTGGACAGGGGTACTTGATGTACTAGATAATATAAATGAAGTATAAGAAACCATAATCTCTTAAACATTATATATTCTGGCCAACAGTTCTCTGAACCAGTAGCAGATTTTGTTCATACAAAAGGCCCTTTGGGTTGGCTAAAAGCAACATCAGCCATAACTGCCATAACTAGAAATATGTGCACTGTCCACACATCCAGACTGCACCTAGGTGGAGAAAGGTGATGACTAAAACACATGGTCTGGGATAATCTAATATATATATATATATATATCAAAAGGCCCAAAATTAAACCTTTTTGGCTTGACTTTCAACCCATGTAAAGTGAACGATGCAATACTTTTGATAAGTTTCCTTCTGTAATCTTTATTATATTACTTGTGGGTTAAAGTCAGGGGCTCTGCTTCCATGAGGCGAGATTAGAAACTCATATCAAGCGGCAGCGCCCTTGGAGTTACTGGTATGGCAAAAAGCTGCTCCTGGTAACTTCAAGAGCTGGAATTCTGATTTTTAGATTGGAGAGCAGCAAAAGTAATGCTGGTGAAGCAGCCCCCCCTTTGCCCCTTCTAATGCAAGAGGAAAGGTGAGGGGGTGGCACCCCAGGACCGCATTAGTGCAGCACTAGGTGCCAAAACACCCCTGGTAAAAGTCAAGGTTAGCCTATATAATTTTTTTAAAATATAAAGTGTGAGGTGAACTAAATGTATATAAATACCACACTTTGCTACCTAATTAACAAAACCTAAAATATGTTCTTTATTTATCTATAATCATTGCTAGAAAGTGCTGTTTGGCAGGGCTTACAAATGATATCAGCAGATCTATTTCTGGATATTGCTCCAACAGTTAATATTTTTTGCATCATTTATTTGTAATTAACCTCTGAGCAGCACCATTGTACAGTAATTATATTTAATTAATGAAATGTTTACATGAGACTGAATCCCAGCAGTCTGTGCTAACAAGGGAGCAAAAGTCAAGTGGAAAAAAAGTATGTCCTTGTTAAGAAAAATATATTTATCGTATTTATATTAATGAATCCCATGTGTTACACGGAGTAAACAACTCTAATAAGCAAAGTTACTGGTTCCTTGAACAAAATGAATTTGTACAATACACAGTGAAGTTTATGACCGGCTATGATTTTAGCCTTCACTGGCCAATCTAAAAATATTTTTTTTCACTGTTGATGAATGAATCATTCTGAAGTTTATAATCTTGCAGTTTCTCTAGATACACACATTAGGGATAGTGTCATACAGGTAAAAATAAATAATAATAAAGATAGCACTCTGAAGAAAAGCAGCATCAAGGGGAGCACAAGCCCCAATCAGGGCCACAAAGTGATATCTATGTCTTTGCTTTTAACATCATGGAATAGGCTCAATATAATGGATGAGGATAATACAGCATTATTTTTCCAGACTTCTCAAGTTAAAGGGGAACTGTCACCCACATATAAAAAGCTGTACAGGTATGGGATCCCTTATCCGGAAACCCATTATCCAGAAAGCTCCGAATTACGGAAAGCCCATCTCCCATTGACTCCATTTTAATCAAATAATTCAGAATTTTAAAACTGATTTCCTTTTTCTCTGTAGTAATAAAACAGAACCTTGTAATTGGTCCCAACTAAGATAAAAATAATCCTTATTGGATGCAAAACAATACTATTGGGTTTAATTAATGTTTTATTGATTTTTTAGTAGACTTAAGGTATGGAGATCCAAATTACGGAAAGACCCCTTATCCGGAATACCCTTGGTCCCGAGCATTCTGGATAAGGGGTCCTATACCTGTATAAAAAAAAGTCCTCTGCAAATTAAACTCTCTGTGATTAGAAATCTGAACTGTCAATCATATTTGCCTGCCCTGCTTCTATGCCTCAGACATATAGCCAGGGAAGGCATTAACTTTCACTTTTCATTCAGTACTTTGTAGATGTCATTGCATTGATGTATCATGTACACAGCATGGGCATCAGGTGCCAGATCGTGGAGCATAAACAAGAATTTGGGATGACACAAAGCTTGTCTTAATAACAGTGTCTACAAAATGGCAGCTGCCTGCTTGCTGTGATTGTGTACTTGCAAGACTGAGGGGAACAATATTTAAATAATTTATATTATCTATGTAAAGTTTATTTTGTTCAAGTAATATGATAAAAAGGATCTGGAATTATTTCATAAGATGACAGGTCCTCTTTAATATCCCAATTTTTATAGGATCAGGCCTTCCCTAGTTAATCTGACATTAATATTACTTTCACATTCTCACCTCTCCCCACTTTGGGGGGAATACTGCTGCTAGAAGAAAAAACATTACTGACCTTAGTTTTCTTTATTATGGAGCCTTTTAAACTAAATCTTTAACTTCCAAAGCCCTCTCCTCCACCCTGAGTCTTTTGTCTTGCTGCTCCCTACCTCTGGAGTCCCATGTTATTAGCCACTGCCCAAACCATTGTGAATGGCTGCAGTTATCACCTTCCTATTTGTGAGTTTCCCACTCACTTGGCCGTGTCACTGAACATATATATTCATTTAGTTCTTACACTGTCTGCAAGTCTTTTTTTTTCTTTTTGCTCTTTACCTCTGGAATCCCATCTTTGAGTTGCTTATCTTCTTCAAACACAAAAAAGCCCTAGGTCTTGAAGCACTCTTGTGTAATAGTAATATGTTATAAAAATGTAGAATATTATGCGTCAGATGTTTCAAGATCACATAAACAAAAACTCACATTTTATTTTTTTTGTTTTTACTGACTTGTACAGAAACTCATTGGCTTTTACTAGCCAAGTACAGGTATTTCTTGACAGTTTTTGGTAATTTTTATTTAATAAATCTCCAGTTTTTAAATCTATATTTGTGTTCCTGTTTTCTCTCTTTGTTTTTTTCCAAATTTCAAAGTATACTAGTAGCACTACATGTATACATACATGCACACATATAAAAACAGCACTGTATAATTTTCTCATTTTAAGTTACAGGACTTTACAGAACGGCAACAAAACCCACAACTATTCAATAACATGTAACATGTAACAGGCAAATAGCATCAAGGCATTACCATTTACATGAAGGGACTGAACTCCCCCTTATTCCAAAGCACAAGGCAGATTTGGAGGAACTCTGTAGTAGCAAATGCCCAGTTAAGGGATGAGAGGATGGGGAAATTGAACTCCCCCAGTTCTAAAGTACAAGGTGGCACTTCCCTACCGACCCTATTTTCACTTCAGATTGGCTATTAGAGTTCAAGACAACTTATTGTGAGACATTTTCCACTCCTCTTGTTCAGTAGGAGGTTTATTGGTGCTTAATTGACGCTGCAACAAAGGAAAAACAACACTGTTATAAGTAGTTTATTTACCCATTTAGGCCTATGTCACTCAAGGTGATTTTTCTGAATTTTGCTAATTTTTTCCCTTAATTCAATAGCCTCAAATCATCTATATATCTTTCCATTGGCTTCAATTAGAATAAAATGAAAGTGCCATCATCAAGTGCAAAAAAATACAAGGGATGTGCTGATTCCATAACCTTTGGATTCTGGCAAATACCAAATCATCCGCAAAAGATCTGGCTGAATATTGAACAAAATCCAAGCTCTACTTAATGTAAATGAACAGAATGCAAGAAGATCAAAATAAACATCTGTCATCTTCAGGGGATGACTTGGACTGTGTGTTAAAGCCTTGTGTTATCGATGTATTTGGATTTGATTCAACTGAACGCTGACGTGATTGCAGTGATTGCAGTGATTGGAGAAAATTGGAGAAAATTGCAGCAAAAGAAGCAAACTATCAAGTTTTTGAAACTCAAATTTTTTAAATTTAGCGGCCCACTTGGCGTGTTAGCAGGGGCTAAGCCCCACTTGCATTACACTCGTGCCAGTCAACTATTTTTTGCATCTCCCTCACACTCCATTTTAATGAAATTCAAATTTGTAAAGCATATATCCTTTTACTCTGTGATAATAAAATAGTACCTTGTACTTGATCCCAACTGAGATATAACATAACAATCCTATTCTGTTTAATGTTTAAATTATTTTTAGTAGTCTTAAGGTATGGAGATCCAAATGATGGAAAGACCTTTTATCTGGAAAACTCCAGGGCCTGAGAATTCTGGAAAACAGGTCCCATAACTGTGCAATATAGTTAGTCTGCCCGGTTAGGGCTTATATAATAAAGATGTATAGACCTTTTTATGGAAAATGTCTTTGCACCCCCTCGCCTTCTGTCACCAACATGTCTTATTTCATTGTGTCCATTGGCAAACTGAAATTAATTTGTGGGCACTTACATTTTGCAGTAAGGCCATAGATGTACAAATAACAGTTGTATAACAGTGGGGAGAACCCAGTTTTATGCTGTTTATCAGGCACAAATATCATCTTGGGGTCAGTTTTGGCCTCTTGGGTCACTGCTGATCTTTACAAACTGAAATTTCATCTGCTGACACAACTATATACCTTCTGCTGTTTTTGATGGGAAGGTAGTAGATTCTGCCTGCCACAGCGTATAAGAGTTGATGAGTAGATGAGAGTAGATGAAAATGAAAATATGACATATTGTTTCAAGGCAAAAGTTGAACTTTATGTTTTAAAGGACACGTAAACCCCCCACAAAAAAATGAATCACTTGGGATTCCCTTTCCTCCTCTAACCCACTCTGCCCCCTCCCTTAGGAACTGGCTTTGGCTTTTGGCTAATTGAGCATGCTCAGTTCTTCTAAACTTAGGTTATTAAACACACCCTCCAGCCTAACAGCAAATGAAGAGATGGTACTGCTGGTTTCCATAGAAGCTCTGCTCTAGCTGTGCACTCTGCTGGAGAAACATGTTTTTTTTCCTAACCTCCTCTCCTGAGCTCAGTTTAACCATTATAGTGCTCAGTCCAAGCAGGACTTATTATCAAAGTAAGTTCTGCCTGTGTAAGCTTGCATTCTTCATTCCATGACCTTTACAGGGCACATGTGCTGTTTGCAAATGTAAATGTCCCTGATGATGTCAGAGGGAAAATGGCTGCCAGATTAAAGCTACTATTTGTTTCAGAAAGACGTGATGGTGCTGGTGAACAGAAGGAATATATGCAGTACAAATGGTAGGAAAATGTAAGGGTTTACATGTAAGATTTGGAAAGTCAGACTATGGGGCCCATATCTCAAAATCCGAATTTCGGACATTTAAAAGTACGATAGCAAAAATTCAGATTAAATCTGATAATTTTAGATGTGCATTAAAAGCGCGGAAATTTTGCATCGTGGTCATATGAAAATATTGTGGTACAATCCAAAAGTTCCAAAATTTTCGTATCCGAACAATTGTAAACAGCGCAAAAAACTTTCTGACTTTGATTCTTCAGTGCATGATTTTGGAAGCCTCCCATAGGACTCAATGGCACTCTGCAGCTCCAACCCGGCCCAAGGAAAGTCTCCCATAGGGCTCAATGGCACTCTGCAGCTCCAACCTGGCCCAAGGAAAGTCTCCCATAGGGCTCAATGGCACTCTGCAGCTCCAACCCGGCCCAAGGAAAGTCTCCCATAGGGCCCAATGGCACTCTGCAGCTCCAACCCGGCCCAAGGAAAGTCTCCCATAGGAATCAATGGCACTCTGCAGCTCCAACCTGGCCCAAGGAAAGTCTCCCATAGGGCTCAATGGCACTCTGCAGCTCCAACCTGGCCCAAGGAAAGTCTCCCATAGGGCTCAATGGCACTCTGCAGCTCCAACCTGGCCCAAGGAAAGTCTCCCATAGGGCCCAATGGCACTCTGCAGCTCCAACCCGGCCCAAGGAAAGTCTCCCATAGGACTCAATGGCACTCTGCAGCTCCAACCCGGCCCAAGGAAAGTCTCCCATAGGGCTCAATGGCACTCTGCAGCTCCAACCTGGCCCAAGGAAAGTCTCCCATAGGGCTCAATGGCACTCTGCAGCTCCAACCTGGCCCAAGGAAAGTCTCCCATAGGGCTCAATGGCACTCTGCAGCTCCAACCTGGCCCAAGGAAAGTCTCCCATAGGGCTCAATGGCACTCTGCAGCTCCAACCTGGCCTAACGAAAGTCACGATACTGATGCTTGAATGAATCCGACACTTTCATACTCGTTGCGACAAATACGATTTTGTAGCACAAATTGTCACAAAGCAATGAAAAAGTTGCGGAAATTAACGAAAAAAATCGCAGAAAATACGCACAGTTCTAAAACTTAGAAAAAATACAAATTTTTCCCATTCGGACCCAATCATACTTTGATAAATTTGCCCCTTTGTGTTGGTTATTAAACAGAATTCATTGTTTAGTTTATTGATTTTATTTTTTGTGGGTTTGTATGTGAGATCTTAATAATACAAAGCTTTTCTAAATGTTTTCTTTAGGGCCCCTTTAACATCTTTATTCCTCAGGCAGTAGATGACAGGATTTAAAAGTGGAGTTGAGATGCTGTATAACAGGGAAAACATTCTCTCTAAGTGTAACGGGTAGCCAGAGGTAGGGCCTACGTAATTGAGGTTGGCTGTTCCATAGAACATTGTTACCACAATGAGGTGGGATGAGCATGTTGAGAAGGCTTTTTGCCTCCCTTCTGAAGACTTTATTTTCACGATGGTGGAGATGATATGTACATAGGAAATTACAATAAAAAGAAAAGGAGTGAACCCCAAGAAGACACTGACAACATACAATAATGTTTTACTGGTATTGGTGGAATTACAAGCAGCTTTTATAAGAGGGGGGATATCACAGATAAAATGGTCGATGCTCTGCTCAGCCTGGCAGAATGAGAGTATAGATGTCATGACTGTATGAAGTATAGCGTTTAGGAAACCACTGGCCCATGACGCAGCCGCTAGGCCTGCACAGAGCGTCCCACTCATTACTTTGGCATAATGTAGTGGGTTGCATATGGCAACAAATCGGTCATAGGCCATAACAGCCAAAAGAATACACTCTGCTCCCCCTAAAGAGACAAAGAAATACAGCTGCACAATACATTTGATGAAAGACACCCTTGTGTTCCCGGAAATGCAGTTTATCAGCATGAAGGGGAGCGAGACGGATGAGTAACAGATGTCGAGTAGTGAAAGATTGCTAAGAAAAAAATACATTGGGGTGTGAAGACTTGAACTAAAGCGAATGATACCAAAAATGCAGCAATTACCTATCAGAATGGTGAGGTAAATGCAAAGAAACAAGATGGCAACCAGAAGCCAGCCCTCTGAAAAATCAAGCAAGCGAAAATACTCAACTGTTGTACGGTTCTCATATTTAAATTCTTCAGAGACTGACATCTGAAATAAATCAAAAATGTTTCTTATGCCTTTGTGATGGATAGGAAACAGTTACAGCATAACAGTGATAAAAAGAACTCGGCTGTTGGTTTCTAAATGTTTTAAATAAATTCCCTGTAAAAAGATAAATAATATTTCTAAAATTGAGTGAATTTAGAAGCACCCCCCCCTAAATTTCACTGTTACAGTGTTTTGGGTCCCGCTAATAAGGACAGCCACACAGTCTGGAAACCCCCCTGCCTCAAAGGTTAAAATTAATGCAAATCTAGTGTACTTACTGTAAGCAAATAATTACAAAAATATTGATTTGGCTTATTTACCTACAATTTGCTCCAATTCAGTAAACCATAGCATGCAATCAACCAATGATATGCTTTGATCAGACTACAGTTAGGGAAGCAATGAAGGCAAATTTCTGATTGGGTGCTATGGGATAAGTCCCTTCTTTGGGCAGCAGTGCTTCTCGGTTTACCAGGAGCGGCAAAAAGCAGAAATACTGATTTTTACATCAGAATTTGTCTCTTTTAGTGTTATAGCACTATTGCATTTTCTGCACTAGCAATGTGCCCCCCCCCCTCAACCCACTGGGGGAAGGGCATTAGCTTTGCTGCCTCAGGGGGGGCACTTGGTGCTGAATCGGCCCTGTCTTCTGCAGCTTTGCTAGTGTTAGTGAATGAACCCCATTTTGTTTCTTTTATGTAGGACACAGATAGCGAATATCTGATGTATGCATCTACAAACAAATCCTTAGAAACAAAGTCTAGACAGTAAGATGGGGTGAAAAGTGTAAAAATGGGGTTTAAAAGCACAGAGACCTGCAGCCGGCCCCATGAATACAGCACAATGTTTTGTATCATTGACATGAGCAAGTTAGGGTGTGGTGGCAGATACAGGATCTAGCTCTTTAGCACTTACCTTTCGATTTGCCTTGTTTATAGGGATAACTAACATGTTCTATTGATATTGGATAGAACTGACCTTTCCTATTTCATCTTAAGTGATATCCATCGCTAAAGGTCACCAAGCGAGCGGATCTTCTCCTGATATCCCCACCTACAGGTTGGCGATATCGGGTGAATTTAGGCTAATTTGATCGAATTAGAACGCCAGTAAATGGCGCAGTCAGTTCGGGGACCGCATCAATGAGCCGATGTGGTCCACAATCCAACTACATTTTTTAACCTGCCCGATTTCAGGCCAGATGTCGGGCAGGCCCGTCGTTTGTGCCCCTACAGTCCGATGCAGTCCGGACACTCTATAGTTAAAAACAGATGTTAATAACCAGGTAAAGAACGACTTATTTCATACATAAGTGTCAGATGACACTGTATACAGTATAACACTTGGCAAACATAAAAATATTCTAAACATATGAATTTGTATATATTGACTGCAACTGACATGGGTTTTAGCACTATGGCACAACAACTGGGCTCTTTCAGATAAGTGAGAAGTAACACATGCACAACAAAATATTCATTTATTTTCTTAGCTTATTTAAAGGAACAGTAACTTAAAAAAATTAAAGTGTTTTAAAGTAATTAAAATATAATGTGCTGTTGCTCTGCAACAAACTGGTGTTTTTGCTACAGAAAAGCTACTATAAAAATAAGCTGCTGTGTAGCCGCGGGGGCAGCCATTGAAGCTGGAAAAAAGGAGAAAAGGCACAGGTTACATAGCAGATAACTAGTAGATAAGCCCCATATAATGGGGGTTTGTCTGTTATCTGCTAAGTAACCTGTGCCTTTTCTCCTTTGAATGGCTGCCCCCATGGCTACACAGCAGCTTACTTATATAAACTATAGTAGTCTTTCTGAGCAGGCCCGGATTTGTGGCGAGGCCACAAAGGCCCGGGCCTAGGGCGGCATAAACATAGGGGCGGCATGCCGCCCCGCCACACGCAAATTTTTAAAATTTTGCTCCCATACGGAGCAATGGGGACCTCTCCCCACTGCTCCGTATGGGAGTTTTAACTTTGGCGCATGCGCATGCGCGTTAGCGCGGCGGCAGGGAAGGAGGAGGTGGTTTGCGCATGCGCGCTCGCACGGCGGGTGGGGGCGCCGAATTGGGGCGGCCTCGGGGCGCGTCATTTAGAAATCCGGCGCTGTTTCTGAGGCAAACACACCAGTTGTACCAGTGCAGGGCAACAGTACATTATATTGTTATTACTTTAATACACTTTCATTTTTTGGTGTTACTGTCCCTTTAAGGTAAAGGATCTGTTATCCGGAAACCCATTATCCAGAAAGTTGTGAATTACAGAAAGGCCATCTTTCATAGACTCCATTATAAGCAAATAATTACCATTTTTTACTGATTTCCTTTTCCTCTGTAATAATAAAACAGTACCTTGTACTTGATCCCAACTAAGATAAAATGGATCCTTATTGGAGGCAAAACAATCCTATTGGGTTTGTTTCATGTTTAAATGATTTTTTAGCAGACTTAAGGTATGGAGATCCAAATTATGAAAAGATCCCTTATCCAGAAAGCCCCATTTAGTTCTACAGGTTGGGCAAATATTGACTCGAAAGTTTGGGACCTTGAATTTTATGCCCTAAACTGAAATGTTGTTGTATACTGGCTTAAGGGGGTAGTTAACTGTTAGTATGTTATAGAATGTACTATTTTTTAAAGTTTTTTAATGTTCCTTTTCTGCCTCTTTCCATCTTTCAAATGGAGGTCACTGACCCCAGCATCCCAAAAAACTACTCTGTGAGACTACAAATTCATTGTTATTGCTACTTGTTCTTACTTATCTTCCTGTTCAGCCCCTCTCCTATTCATATTCCAGTCCCTCATTTAATCCAGTGCCTGGTTGCTAGGGTCACTACTGAAATACCAAACTGGGGTGCTGCTAAACAAAAAGCCAGATAACTAAAAAAAAAACACACAAAAAATAAAAAATGAAGACTAATTGCAAATTGTATCAGAATATTAATTTCCACATAATACTATAAATTTATTTAAAAGTGAACTACCTCTTTAATACAGAACACACTGTTTGGCATTCATGGTAAATGTTTTTCTGGTCCTTACTACTAACTATTCTGCCAAATACATGACCAAGGACCCAGCTGTACTTTACATGGTGCCTGGGCCTAACTGGGCACATTGTGTGTGTGGGGCAGAATTCTGTTTTCGCATTGTGGAGTGGCCACATTTTGCAGTCAAAATCTCTCCCCTAGTATTAGTAACTATAAATATTATGGTTTGTGTTATGTGTGTTCAGTGTCGGACTGGAACCCCGGGGGCCCACCAGAAAACCTTAGGGCCCACTCTCCAAAATATTTTTCCTCCTTTCCTCACTCAAAATCTTTATTCTCCTATTATTTTTACTTACATGCCAGTATCTAGCCTTCCATCTATTTTTCCTCTTTGTTCCCATTGAGAAATAGGAAATGACCATGAAGCAGGCCAAATGGTCAGGAGCAGAAGGGCCCACTGGCACCTGGGCCCACCGGGAGTTTTCCTGGTATCCTGATAGGCCAGTCCGACACTGTGTGTGTTTTTCAAGTCTGTTACCATGACCCTCCTGGAAAGTCTTATGCTCTATTACAAAGGATTTATTATCTTATTATTATTATTTGTATTCTTTTGTTGCTAAACGTGCAACAAATGTGTATTGAAAAAACCCAAAACAAAACAGTTACAAATCCAGGCAATAAGAAATGGATGTGGAATCCAGTAATAACCAGCAGGAGGATGAGTAAATGCCAGACTCACGTAAAGAAACATGATCAGGTTTATTGACATTATTTAAAATCATAGCTCTTAAGCAGTCCTATTTCCTCGTAGAGAATTTTCTTTTTCTTAAAGTGCTCTTCTCCATATGCTGCATATACTTACCGGGAACATGACTTTCAGTGAAAACAAAATGTATGTTTTATGGAATTCCTCTAAACATAATCATTGGCTATGGAGAACTCAGGTATGAATGAATACTACTGGTTACTGCTAGGCTAGGAAAAATCAGAATTACATTCTAACAGACTAAACAGGCAACTTGCCTGCTCCTAAGGCCTATAGTAGGATTCCTGCTGAGATTCTGCACTATTTATCCCACTCGGAGGTGCCCCTGGGACATCCAGAGTGTTACTGTATAATTAATACAATAATTAGGCAATAAGCAGTAATAAGCACTTTTCCCCATGTGTATATCAAACACTCAATGTTAATAACCAATAAATGAAAACAAATCTCAATTAATAAATTCATCAGAATTGTTTTCCTTTCATCGGAATTATTAGCACACAAGAATCTAGTTAAATAAACAAACAATAGGCATGTGCCCAATTCACTGAATACCCTGATACCGGGCCTTACGTAACTATTCACCCCCTTGGATTATTCCATATTTTGCTGTTTTACATCCTGGAAATAAATGGATTCATTTTGTATTTGATTTACATATACACAGTTAACACTTTGAATGTACAAAATATGTTGTATATTAAAAAATGTTTTATATACAGTATTGTACAAAATACTGTATATATACATATATATGTAACCTGGTTATGGACTAAATGAGGCTCTGGAAAAGCTGGAGCTTAAACTAGAAAAGTTCAACAACCGCTGCTTTACATAAAGAGTGTCAGCCTACTACATTCATTTGATTTTAAAGTGCCGGGCAACTGAACATGACAATGTTTTGTTTGCACTTAATACAATTATTTTAATTTGATTTAGGATTCAGACAGGTCTGTTGTGAATTATAACGACGGGCAAAGGAAAAATCGGTCCGGGGATCCCATCGCTCGTTGATGCGGTCCCCAGACCGACTTTTACTATGCCCATCATTTTAACGATCAAATTATCCTGGATTCTCCCAATATCGCCCACCCGTAGATTTTCTAACCTGCACGATCGAGATCTGGTCGATTTCAGGCCAGATATCAGTCGGGCAGGCCCGTCGGTAGTGCCCATACATGGGCCGATTAGCTGCCGAATCGGTCTAAGGGACCGATATCAGCGGCTAGAATCGGCCCGTGTATGGGAACCTTTATTCAGGCAATTTCAAAAATAATCAATTCAAAGCATCCTAAGTTTAAAGGGGTGATTCACCATTAAGTTAACTTTTAGGATGTTATAGAATTCTTTGCAACTTTTCAATTGGTCTGAATATTGCTTTTATCTGTAAGCTTTCTATTCAGGCCTCTCCTATTCATCTCCCAGTCTCTCATTTACACCACTGCCTGGTTGTTATGGTAATTTGGACCCTAGCAACCAGAAACTGTTGATTTTTCATACTCCAGGAGCTTCTGAACAAAAACAAAAAATAATACAAAATTAAGACCAACTGCAAAATGTCTTAAAATGTAACTCTCTACACTCTAAAAGCTTGTTTTAAAGTGAACAACCCCTATGCACCTTTCCACTGATTATTCAAATGCCCTGTCAAGGGACCACTAATGGCAGTTTCTTTCTATCTCTCTATTTCTTGCAGAACCTGTTTGCAACGGAAAAGTCAGCACATAATTCAGACTAACATCTCTTTGTCTTTGGTCCTGACGAACTGATGTACAGGACACACTAAAATAAGATTGTATAAACCAGTGGTGGGCAAACTTATGAGCCAAACTGAGCCAAATATCCACAAAACAGCGATTGAAATTTCTTTTGAGAGCCAAATTTGTTGCAGACTGTCTCTGGCTCACTTGTTGATGAAACGAGTGAGCCTCCCCTGCACTGCGTATCCCACCCCCCACCTGCACCGCGTCTCCCGTAGCCCAAAGACCACCCCCTCCTGCTGATTTTTGCTACAGGCAATGAAAATGCGATCGCACTATACATGTGACCCACACCTGGAAGAGCCAAATTCAAGGGCCTAAAGAGCCGCAGTTTGCCCACCACTGGTATAAACCAAAGGGTTCAGAAAAATTTTGATTGACCTGTCTCTATTTTCTATTTCCCCTATTAAAGGGGAGGTTCACTTTTGAGTTAACTTTTGGTTTGTTATATAATGTCTAATTGTAAGCAATTGTTCAGTTGGCCTTCTTTTATTTCCTTTTTTTTATAGTTTTTAAATGATTTGCATTCTTTTTTTTCCCTCTTTCCAGCTTTCCATCTGGCCCCATTTAAAAAAACAAATGCTCTGTAAAACTACAAATTTGTTGTTTTGCTAATTTTCTTTAATCATCTTTCTATTCAGGTGCCCCCCCATTTATATTCCAGTGTATCATCCAAATCAATGCATAGTTGCTAGGGTAAATTGGACCCTAGCAACCAGATTGTTGAAATTGCAAATTGGAAAGCCTTTGAATAAAAAGCTAAATAACTCAAAAACCACAAATAATAAAAAATATAAATTGTCTGTTGTTGGCTCCTCCCACTTTGGGTCATCAATTTAGGGAGTGCAGCTGTAAGAGTGGCAGCTGTTTGAAAATCTTCCCTGTCAAAGTCATTTGGAAAATTGGGGTGTTCGGTGTGGCGCACACAAAAAAAGGGGGGGCGGGATCACTTAGAAAAGCACAAGCAACCTGCTCTGCTATAGGGCGAGTCTGGGTGTTGTACCCCTAAAACTGTAGGAGGAGTAGCGTTTAGAAAATGGGGGGTGCTATGAAGAAGAAGTGGAAGAATAAGCTGAGTTGGGTTGAAACAACATAATTAAAAATAACTGCAAAAGAACAATATTGTTTATAGAGAACTAGGCGCCACTGTATGCTGGGCCCTCTACTTTAGCAGGTCCCGCTGGGGGTGGCCATGCTGGGACATATACATGTGCACACTGAGCCTTGGGTCACTCCATATGTGCACGCGCTGCTGTAGTGCAGGCTTTATTAGCTCACACATGGGGGGGGGGGAACAGATATTCTGTGATTTTAAAAAGACATCCATCTGTTACCAATTCTATATGCTTGGCACACAGTCGGTTTGTTCAATAACAATAGTTGAGGTGACATGGACACGGATCTTTTAACCACCAGAGTTTGCCTTTGGGGCCAATCACCCCATGTTCCCTAGGCCTTACTGTGGCGTTACATGTGCTGACAAGCAGGCTAGAACAGTGCTATTGAACTTATTAGTTATATTCCCCAATGCATCTGTGGATCTGAACTTGAAAGCTGTGTTTCTTATTAAAGGGGATGTAAACCCAAACAAAAATTTTATTTTTGATGAAAGCAAATTAATTTCTAAGCAGCGTTTCAAAATACTGATATAAGATCTATTATGAGCAAACTGATTATTGAGAAAGTTCAATACATTATTTACAAATTGTCATTTTGAATGAATGATGCCAGCAGGCAGTGTATAGCAAGGGATAGACTGGTATTGCTTTCTGTACCAGTGACACAAACAGCTTGATGTGAAGATGTGCATATGCAATTCACTTAGGAAGAGGCTCACAGAGGCTGCAGGCTACTCCCACTCCCTGGCACTGAGAGAGTTTCTATGTGATGTAGATATAATTGTTATTGTTATCTCAGGGTGCAACTAATCCACTAAATATATTTGAGTAAAGATTTATAGCAAGAAACATATATTTATGGGGACAGAGGGAGTCGCCAAATAAGGGTTCCCTGTGTTATGAAGGTTTCTGTAGCATGTCTGGCATATTTGTAGATTGTAAGCTCTTTTGGGCAGGGCTCTCTTCCCCTTTTGTATCAGTTATTGATTGCTTTATATGTTACTCTGTATGTCCAATGTATGAAACCCACTTATTGTACAGCGCTGCAGAATATGTTGGCGCTTTATAAATAAATGTTAATAATAATAATAATTGTGGTACTGACATGAGGGTCACTTCCTGATTCCCAAGATGCAATAGTTTCTACTTAGAGAATAGTTTAAGGCCAACAGCCAAGCTGCTTTATCACTGCCAGAGTAATGAATAATTCCTGTTGATGCCCCCAACCATCTGCCCCCAATACCTAATTTGTATATACCATTTCACCTACTAAGGATAAAGCCTTCTTATTGTTGAGGCTCCCATCTCTACCCACTATTCAGGCTAAGGAAGGGACACCCTATAAGTTAAGGCCCCCTGGTTACACAGCCCTAGCAACAGCAACGAATTAAACCATGGCTGATGAATGAGGGAATCTTTCCAACACATATGGCAGCACAGTAATTCACTAATTCAATAGGCCACACATACAAAGCAATGCTCTGTGTACATAATAGGCTATGTATGAACTGCCCATCAAAGGGGAAATAAATGCCATATACAATGTATAAAACTCACTTATTGTACAGTGCTGCGGAATATGTTGGCGCTTTATAAATAAATATAATAATAATATACACCTTGCTTGAAAACAGAGTAAACTTCCCCTTTAAGTGCAGCACTTGTCATATGATGAGAGGTGACTTCACACCCAGGGATGTGGCAGTTGGTTCAGTCCGTTGGTTGGCATAGTGGTGAGAGGTAAGGATCAGTCTCATCTGATAGATTTGTTTTATTTTTGTTAAAAAAGAGGGGAAATGGTTGGGTGACCCCCCCCCCAGACTAGTGGATGTTGCTTGTCTCACTGATTTTAGTGAATTTGGAGACTTTTCCCCTAAAGTTGGCTTTGGAGATGCCTTTAATCTTAGCACTGGTTGGGAGACACAGACCCAAGATTGGACGTTATGCAGGGCTGCCAGCAAATAAACACTATTTTCACTCGGGCCCCCATAAAAATAAAACATTTGGGGACCCCTGTGCCACATGATAAAATATTTTAATTTTGTTTCCCCTACTAAGGATAAAACCTTATAGTTGAGGCTCCCATCTCTACCCACTATTCACGCTAAGGAAGGGACACCCTATAAGTTAAGGCCCCCTGGTTATACACCCTTAGCAACAGCAGTGACTAAAACCATGGCTGATGAATGAGGGGATCTTTCCAACACATATGGCAGCACAGTAACTGCACTGACTCAATAATCCACTCATACACAGCAATGCTCTGTGTACATAATAGGTTATGTATGTACTGCCCATCTAAGGTCAGATAAATGCCATATGCACCTTACTCATCAACAGGTTAAACTTAGCCTTTATGTGTAGCACTTGTCATTATTATTATTATTATTAACATTTATTGTCATGTGATGAGAGCTGACTTCACATCCAGGGATTTGGCAGTTGGTTTAGTCCGTTGGTTTGCATTGTGGTGAGAGGTAAGGATCAATCTCCTCTGATAGATTTGTTTTGCTAAAGAACCTTTATTTTTGTTAAAAAAAAGAGGGGAAATAGTTGGGTGACCCCCCCCCAGACTAGCGGATGTCGCTTGTGTCACTGATTTTAGTGAATTTGGAGTATTTCCCCCTAAAGTTGGCTTCACACCCAGGGATTTGGCAGTTGGTTTAGTCCGTTGGTTTGCATTGTGGTGAGAGGTAAGAATCCATCTCCTCTGATAGATTTGTTTTGCTAAAGAACCTTTATTTTTGTTAAAAAAAAGAGGGGAAATAGTTGGGTGACCCCCCCCCAGACTAGCGGATGTCGCTTGTGTCACTGATTTTAGTGAATTTGGAGTATTTCCCCCTAAAGTTGGCTTCACACCCAGGGATTTGGCAGTTGGTTTTAGTCCGTTGGTTTGCATTGTGGTGAGAGGTAAGAATCCATCTCCTCTGATAGATTTGTTTTGCTAAAGAACCTTTATTTTTGTTAAAAAAAAGAGGGGAAATAGTTGGGTGACCCCACCCCCAGACTAGTGGATGTTGCTTGTGTCACTGATTTTAGTGAATTTGGAGAATTTCCCCCTAAAGTTGGCTTTGGAGATGCCTTTAATCTTAGCACTGGTTGGGAGACACAGACCCAAGATGACGTTATGCAGGGCTGCAAGCAAATAAACACTTTTTTCACTCGGGCCCCCATAAAAATAAAACATTTGGGGACCCCGTGCCACATGATAAAATATTTTATTGTTACATAGTTACATAGTTACATAGTTACATAGGGTTGAAAAAAGACCTGTGTCCATCAAGTTCAACCCATCCAAGTAAACCCAGCACACCTAACCCACACCTACCAATCTATACACTCACATACATAAACTATAAATACAACCACTAGTACTAACTGTAGATATTAGTATCACAATAGCCTTGGATATTCTGATTGATCAAGAACTCATCCAGGCCCCTCTTAAAGGCATTAACAGAATCTGCCATTACCACATCACTAGGAAGGGCATTCCATAACCTCACTGCCCTCACCGTGAAAAACCACCTACGCTGCTTCAAATGGAAACTCCTTTCCTCTAATCTAAAGGGGTGGCCTCTGGTGCGTTGATTGTTTTTATGGGAAAAAAGAACATCCCCCAACTGCCTATAATCCCCTCTAATGTACTTGTACAGAGTAATCATGTCCCCTCACAAGCGCCTCTTTTCCAGAGAAAACAACCCCAACCTCGACAGTCTCACCTCATAGTTTAAATCTTCCATCCCCTTAACCAGTTTAGTTGCACGTCTCTGCACACTCTCCAGCTCATTAATATCCCTCTTAAGGACTGGAGCCCAAAACTGCACTGCATACTCAAGGTGAGGCCTTACCAGGGACCTATAAAGGGGCAAAATTATGTTCTCATCCCTTGAGTCAATGCCCTTTTTTATACAAGACAGCACTTTATTTGCTGTAGTAGCCACAGAATGACACTGCCTGGAATTAGACAACTTGTTATCAACAAAAACCCCTAGATCCTTCTCCATTAAGGATACCCCCAACACACTACCATTCAGTAGATAGTTTGCGTTTATATTATTTCTACCAAAGTGCATAACTTTGCACTTATCAAGTTTCAGTATTGTCAGATTAATTAGAGTTTTGCCCCTTTGCCCCTGGGTATCTGCCCTGCTCTTATGTTTAACTGAATAAATACCAATACTTTTTCATTGTACAGAATAACATTTATTAGCAAGTTGCCTGCACTTTACCTTAAAATTCCCTGGCTGTGGGGCAACAGGGAAAAATGGCAGGGGCATTATTGAATAAAATAATATTTAATTACCGCTCCTTAGTTACCCATTAATATATGGTACTTTGGCCATGTTGGCCCTTGAGCACTTACTGCCACATTGTTTGTGCTGCCAACCCCCTAATTAATCTCACTTTGGGTTTGGGCTGGTTATTTACCTCCCTGCCCTGCTTTAAATGATGTTTATGGCAGGGGGCATTTCTGAACACTGGGTAAAGCGCCACTGGGGCAGTAATCCATGGCAGCCATTCGAATGCTTGCGTTTTTTGGTTCTGTTGATAAATGAGTCCAACAGAAACGTTTTGCTTAGTTTAGTCACAGGGCCTGATTTAGTTCATGGTGATGCCCCCATAGATGACTAACTGCTGATTGGTTGCTACTGGCAACCGCACTTTTGTATTTAAGCACCTAAATTGGTAAATTAGCCCTTGCATCTATTTAATCTCCTAGGTAACCCCTGAATTATTGTTGTCGGTTTCTATTTTTATGTCAATTATTAAATTATTTTTATTTTGCCTACTTTTCGAGGTAAAAATAACATACCAACTGCTTGCTAGGGTCAGTAGCCCTGGCAACTGGAAACCAAGGCAATGGATGGGTAATATTGTGGCTTAGTATTCTTTAATGCTTAAATTCCTGTTTAAACCATCTTGTGTTTATACACCATTCTGACACAGAATGGCCTTGTTGCTATGGTCATGGAGCTTAGCAACCAGATATGAAATGTTGTTATTTATTACAAAGTAAAAACATTCAATTGAAATTATGGATTTGGTGTTTTCCTGATATAAGAAGTGTAATGTGTAACTGCAAATGTTACACATGGAGATCTAACAAATTAATGGACCTTTCCAAGTGTCATTACCCATAGCAACCAAACAGAAATTTACTATCATTATTATATTGGGTTGAAAAACCAAAGTGGGCGGGGCCAACAACAGCCAATCAAATTTCACACATTGACTTTAATTAGGTAAACAGCTTTGAGGGTACACTCACCAAACTTGAATCACATAGTCATGGGGTCAGCCTGAATGAAAATATGATGATTGTTGGATGCCCAAAAGTGGGCGGAGCTGTAAACAGCCAATCAGATGTTACCTATTGACTTTCAATGGGGAAATCCAACCTGCTGCCATTCTCACAGTGTTAATCACAGGGTCCCCAAACTTTTCACAGTTGGTCACTAGGTGACTGCAGTTTAGTTTTTAAAAGTGGGTGGAGCCACCAACAGCCAATCAGATTTTACCTATTGAATTTTATTGGTTTGATGCCAGGGTTCCCAAACTTTACACAGTCAGTCACTGGGTGACTACGTACACAAGGTTAGAAAAAGTGGGCGGGGCCACCAAAAGCCAATCACATTTCTTTGATTGTTTTTAGTGGGAAAATTTTAACTGCTGCCATTGTCACATGTTTAATGTCAGTGTCCCCAAACTTTGCACAGTTTATCACTAGGTGACTACACTCCAAGTTTAGAAAAGTGGGCGGGGCCAACAATAGCCGATCATATTTCACCTATAGACTACATACGTTTAAATTTAAACTGCGGCCATTCTTTAAATATTAATAATAAGGTCACCAAACTTTGCAGAGCTAGTCACCAGGTAACTGCGGTTAAAAAAGTGGGTGGGGCCACCAACAGCCAATCAGATTTTAACTATTGATTTTCAATGAGGAAATTCAACCTGCTGCCATTCTCACAGTAGTAACACCAGGGTCGCTAGGGGACTGCAATTTTAGGTTTTAAAATGTGGGTGGATCTGCCAACAGCCAATCATATTTTACCTATTGATTTTTTTTTTGTTTAAATTTAAAATGCTGTCATTCTCACACTATTTATGCCAGGGTTCCCAAACTTTGCACAGTCAGTCACTGGCTGACTTCATATTCCATAACCAACTCTCAACTTTTGCTGCAGATTTTATCCCACTCCCACGGGTACTATACACAGGTAATATACACAGGTACTATACACAGGTACTATACACAGGTAATATACACGGGTACTATACCCAGGTACTATACACAGGTAATATACACAGGTAATATACACGGGTACAATACACGGGTACTATACACAGGTAATATACACAGGTACTATACACAGGTAATATACACAGGTACTATACACAGGTAATATACACGGGTACTATACACGGGTACTATACACGGGTAATATACACGGGTAATATACACGGGTAATATACACGGGTACTATACACGGGTACTATACACGGGTAATATACACGGGTAATATACACGGGTACTATACACGGGTACTATACACGGGTAATATACACGGGTAATATACACGGGTACTATACACGGGTACTATACACGGGTACTATACACGGGTAATATACACGGGTACTATACACGGGTACTATACACGGGTAATATACACGGGTAATATACACGGGTACTATACACGGGTACTATACACAGCTACTATACACGGGTACTATACACGGGTACTATACACGGGTACTATACACGGGTAATATACACGGGTAATATACACGGGTACTATACACGGGTACTATACACGGGTACTATACACGGGTACTATACACAGCTACTATACACGGGTACTATACACGGGTACTATACACGGGTAATATACATGGGTACTATGCGCGGGTACTATACGCGGGTACTATACGCGGGTACTATACACGGGTACTATACGCGGGTACTATACGCGGGTACTATACGCGGGTACTATACGCGGGTACTATACACGGGTAATATACATGAGTAATATACACGGGTACTATACGCGGGTACTATACACAGGTAATATACACGGGTACTATACACGAGTAATATACGCGGGTACTATACGCGGGTACTATACGCGGGTACTATACACGGGTAATATACACGGGTACTATACACGGGTACTATACAGGGGTACTATACACGGGTACTATACACGGGTAATATACACGGGTAATATACATGAGTAATATACACAGGTACTATACGCGGGTACTATACACGGGTACTATACACGGGTACTATACACGGGTACTATACGCGGGTACTATACGCGGGTACTATACGCGGGTACTATTCACGGGTAATATACACGGGTAATATACACGGGTACTATACGCGGGTACTATACACAGGTAATATACACGGGTACTATACACGAGTACTATACGCGGGTACTATACGCGGGTACTATACACGGGTACTATACGCGGGTACTATACACGGGTACTATACACGGGTAATATACGCGGGTACTATACGCGGGTACTATACACGGGTACTATACGCGGCTACTATACACAGGTACTATACACGGGTACTATACACAGGTAATATACACAGGTACTATACACAGGTAATATACACAGGTACTATACACGGGTACTATACACAGGTACAATACACAGGTACTATACACAGGTAATATACACAGGTACTATACACAGGTACTATACACAGGTAATATACACAGGTACAATACACAGGTACTATACACAGGTACAATACACAGGTACTATACACAGGTACTATACACAGGTACTATACACAGGTACTATACACAGGTACAATACACAGGTACTATACACAGGTACTATACACAGGTAATATACACGGGTACAATACACGGGTACTATACGCAGGTACTATATGCAGGTACTATACACAGATAATATACACAGGTACTATACACAGGTACTATACACAGGTACAATACACAGGTACAATACACGGGTACTATACGCAGGTACTATACACAGGTAATATACACAGGTAATATACACAGGTACAATACACGGGTACTATACGCAGGTACTATACACAGGTACTATACACAGGTACTATACACGGGTACAATACACGGGTACTATACGCAGGTACTATACGCAGGTACTATACACAGGTACAATACACGGGTACTATACGCAGGTACTATACGCAGGTACTATACACAGGTAATATACACAGGTACTATACACAGGTAATATACACAGGTACTATACACAGGTAATATATACAGGTACAATACACAGGTACTATACACAGGTAATATACACGGGTACTATACGCAGGTAATATACACGGGTACTATACACGGGTACTATACAAGGGTACTATACACATGTACTATACACAGGTAATATACACAGGTACTATACACAGGTACTATACACAGGTACAATACACAGGTACTATACACAGGTAATATACACAGGTACCATACACAGGTACCATACACAGGTACTATACACAGGTAATATACACAGGTACTATACGCAGGTAATATACACGGGTACTATACACGGGTACTATACAAGGGTACTATACACATGTACTATACACAGGTAATATACACAGGTACTATACACAGGTACTATACACAGGTACTATACACAGGTACCATACACAGGTACTATACACAGGTACTATACACAGGTAATATACACAGGTACTATACACAGGTAATATACACAGGTACTATACACAGGTAATATACACAGGTACTATACACAGGTAATATACACAGGTACTATACACAGGTACTATACACAGGTAATATACGCAGGTACTATACACAGGTGATATACACAGGTACTATACACAGGTACTATACACAGGTAATATACACAGGTACTATACACAGGTACTATACACAGGTAATATACACAGGTACCATACACAGGTACTATACACAGGTAATATACGCAGGTACTATACACAGGTAATATACGCAGGTACTATACACAGGTAATATACGCAGGTACTATACACAGGTACTATACACAGGTAATATACGCAGGTACTATACACAGGTAATATACACAGGTACTATACACAGGTACTACACACAGGTAATATACACAGGTACTACACACAGGTACAATACACAGGTACTATACACAGGTACTATACACAGGTACTATACACAGGTAATACACACAGGTACTACACACAGGTACTATACACAGGTAATATACACAGGTACAATACACAGGTACTACACACAGGTACAATACACAGGTACTATACACAGGTACTATACACAGGTAATATACACAGGTACTATACACAGGTACTATACACAGGTACTATACACAGGTAATATACACAGGTACTACACACAGGTACTATACACAGGTACTATACACAGGTAATATACACAGGTACTACACACAGGTACTACACACAGGTACTATACACAGGTACTATACACAGGTACTATACACAGGTACTATACACAGGTAATATACACAGGTACTATACACAGGTACTATACACAGGTACTATACACAGGTACTATACACAGGTACTATACACAGGTAATATACACAGGTACTACACACAGGTACTATACACAGGTACTATACACAGGTACTATACACAGGTAATATACACAGGTACTATACACAGGTACTACACACAGGTACTACACACAGGTACTATACACAGGTAATATACACAGGTACTATACACAGGTAATATACACAGGTACTATACACAGGTACTATACACAGGTACTATACACAGGTACTATACACAGGTAATATACACAGGTACTATACACAGGTAATATACACAGGTACTACACACAGGTAATATACACAGGTACTATACACAGGTAATATACACAGGTACTACACACAGGTACTATACATAGGTACTATACACAGGTACTATACACAGGTAATATACACAGGTACTATACACAGGTACTATACACAGGTAATATACACAGGTACTATACACAGGTAATATACACAGGTATTATACACAGGTACAATACAGTTCTAAAGGCTGAATCACTAGTTAAAATTAAATTGTTTTTTGCCTGACCTGACATTTATAAAATCCCTATCCCCTACCCTGAATGATGGATGGTAAGTTAACTCTTTCCCTCTGAAAAAGCTCATTGTGCTTTTATATATTTGTTGTTTTTTTGCACTTACTATTTTGTCTTTTACTTTTGTCATTGTTTTGTTCATTTCTAGTTAGTTACAGTGGGGTCAAATATTGTGTATCAGTGCCAGTGTTAGAGTGCCAGGGCCTGAATATCTGCCATCAGTACCCACTGCTTCTAACTGTATATAATGTGCTGGTTTTGTAAATACAGACTGCGTCTCACTGTATATAATGTGCTGGTTTTGTAAATACAGACTGCGTCTCACTCTATATAATGTGCTGATTTTGTAAATACAGACTGCATCTCACTGCATATAATGTGCTGGTTTTGAATATACAGACTGCATCTCACTGTATATAATGTATACATACTATGTGGTTGCTAGGATAAATAAGACCCTAGCAACCAGATAGCTGCTGAAATACCAAATGGAGAGCTGCTGAACAAAAAGCTAAATAACTGAAAAACTATTAAAACTAAAAGAGGACCAATTGCAAATTGTCTCAATATTCTCCAATATTGTCTCAATGTCTCCATTATATTAAAAGTTAATTTAAAGGTGACCTACCCCTTTAAGTTAACTAATCCCAAGCACAAATGGATGGAAAACCCCTCACAGAAGTGCACATATGAATACTTTTACATCCTAAGCATTTTAGGGTAAAAAAGCTCTCCCACCCGCACTTTTGCCCAGTATCCCTGGGAGTCAGTGGGAACCACAAGAGGTAGTTGGGAGGTTCATTTTTTACACCAGCAGCGAATCCACTAAGTCTCACATTAGCTTTAGGTCAGTCTCTCTATGGCCCATCTTTAGCCTCCCCAAACAAAAAAGTCACCCTCCGCCTATGGCCTTCCTCTGTATTTTATAGGAAAAGTTTTGTGACAAATGCTGACTTTTTATCCTTTTTATTCTTTTATCCCATACAGTGTTGTGCGACCTTCAGAGCTATTTTTTCGTCAGTGCTTCAGTGCGATCTTTCTTCCACAGGATTTTTCTGGCTATTCCACAGTTCAGTTTTTTCCATTCTTTTCTGAACTAGTGTATTGAATAGCCAGCTTCGACTGAGGGAGAGACCCCCTTGGGGTACCCCGGCCTTGTGCCGGGCCCCTCGACTTCAGCCAGAAGCCAGAGTCATCTTAGGCTTCTGGTTCTGATCATCTGGACATCAGACTTCATCGGGACAGCAGATATCATCTGGTAATCTTGCAAATCCAGTTGTTACAGAAACCTGTTGCCCATTTTTAGGAGAATTGTCTTCTTTGGGGGTTGACAAATCTCTTCATGTGCTATTGCCCTTAGAGCAGTCTGCCCTAAATAAACTGGGGGTGCCACTTTGTTAGATCTCTTTCCTGGGCCTGCGCTCCTTTCTTCAATAATTACCCTGACCAGGGGAATGTACTGCAGGCAGCCATGTCACAGTAGTGAATCCTTCCCTATTGCTGTTAACATAAGGCTCATTTGTACACCTCTTTTGCCTTTAGGTTGCTGTAGCGCAAGGAAGATGCCGGCGCTTCGGGTAATGTATCTGTTTCTTTTCTAGTTCCAAAAAAAGAGAAACACACTCTCCTTTTTACACATGTAATGGAAAATATAGCCTCCTCTTATGCATCTCGCTGTCTGTTTGCACAACTCCTACTTCTGTGCCTGTTCCACAAATAGGTGGGGGCTGCCATACAGTTTGCCTTTGTGCAGCAATCCATTAAAGAACAAAGAAAGGCTAATTCACTTAGTGCTCAATGTTTTCCACTGTCGCCAGTTCTACTAACAAATTTGTACCCCCCCCCCCCAGTGAGCCTGGCTTTTTTCCTTAAAAGTCTGAAAAAACAACAGGCACCTAAAGCAAGCAGTATGGCAGTTCTCACTAATATTAAGAGAGGTGACAGATGGAGTGGGGGTGGCTAATGACAAACAAAATGCCATAACCCTTATGCCTGACATGCCGTCACTATTCTCCTTAAAGCCAGATGCGTTTCAAATTGTGTCACTAAAGCTCTTTCTTTCATTTACAGATGCTACTCCGTGCCCTGGAGGATTTCAGGGCAGAAAATACCAATTTTGAAGAAATTCTTTCCTATTACGGTAAAATCCTATATTAGTCATAAATTCTTTAAGTCATTGTGCTTGTCAGTAGGCCAACAGCTTTTCCCTGGGATTAGAAAGTGTCACTCCCAGCATTCCCATGTACATCAGCAGCTTTATTTTGCTTAAACTTGATTCACCCAAGCTACTATCTTGGTACCTGTACAAACTGGGTATGCATCAATGACTGTGCTGAATCCTTTGAGATGGGTGCATATGCAGTCCAAAAAGCCCTTGCCAGGGGCAAATAGATATAGCACTGCCTTTTTTTCTGCAGCAATTTGTTTCTGCTTTATGGTATCTGACTGCCCTTGTACCCAGCTTGGATCAGTTGAAGTGATACCTGGGAATAGGGGAAAAATGGGGTTGTAGCACTCTGTAGGGAAGTACCCTGGGCTTTGCTAGTTAGTCCTCCAGATGGGAGAAAATGATTTTGGTCTCTAGTGTATGGCTATAAAACTATCACCAGTGCTCTAGACTTTATTGGGGTTATGTAATATTTAATATTTACTGGTCACCTGCTTAAAAGCAAACATTTCATTGTTGGCTAATGGGTTACTGCACTTGGGCAAACTTAGCGGCTTTTATTACATATGGGGGTAAGTCTTCTGAAAGGTCCAGTACATGCTATTAAATGGGAAGTAGTCTATAAAACAAGACACTTTAGTCCAAAATATAAAAGATCGGAAAAATAACAACACTGGCCAAGGTTTCAGCATTAGGTGATTATATGTTAATTAATTTCCCTCCTTTAGCTCAGTGCTTAATAAAAATGTATTTTTCTCTGCAGAACTTTTTTACAGGCAGCAGTTTGGAAAGATGGAAGACCTGTAAGTAAAACAAAAATGCTCTTTTTATGTGTTCAGTATTGTTTGCCATTGCCCCAGGGAAAGTCCAAGGCCAATAAGGGTAGAAAATGGCATACCTTGAGGCCCATGCCCTTTGTGATTGGTCTGCAGGCTATGCTCTGTGCCTTGTGCCAGATTTAGAATCTGCTGCAAAGTAAGTAAAGGGCTCTCCTGCACCTTGTGGCACCTGAAGTTCTCTACTTTGTGTATCTTTGTGAAAGCTGGGGGTGTTCCAGGGGACAGTCACATACCCCCAACCACTTGCCCTCTCTAAATGTAGCACTGTCACATGCAGCCAGTGTCACATTCAGAGACAGGTGCAGTCCTTTGCACAAAATGGTGCCATGTGTGCAGTGCAAAAACCAGGTGCAAATCCTCTTACCCCATGCATGGTAAATGTGTACCCTTATGTTTCTACCTTTAGAATGGATAAACTTATTTTTCCTTTTATTAATTCTCGTTGGGATTTCTTTTTTAGAGAACATTTTCTTAGATCTTACGCCGCCAGCCACAAAACCATTCATAAGAAGAACATCGCCAACTACTTGACGATGATCCAGTATCAGGTAAGAAAGAAATCAAAAAATATATGTTTAAATAAATAGTGAATAAATGACATTAAATAGATCACAAACCCTTGTCCTTGCATGTTTCATAGCTGGATCTGGACTCCACATGGTGAGATGGCACAAGGCTAAGGCAATCCATATTGGACTGGTGTGTCTGGGGCCCACCAGGAATACCATCCCAGGGGCCTCCACCCAGATTGTAAAGTCCGCTAGGCTTGCCCGTACCCCCCCAGTACAGCACTGCATCACATTTCATTTGACATTAGGGGTGGAGCATTGTAACTGGGTCAGGCAGGGGCTAGTTCTGCGGGGCCTGCTGGGTTTTTTCCAAGTGTCCCATGGTCCAGTCCAACGCACATGTGCATCCTTTTCGATCACATACGGAGCACTGGGGACAGGATGTATGTGAGCAAATTTTACTTGCAGCTGGGCAGAATGCCACCCTAGGCACGGGCCTTTGTGGTATCACCACAATTCCGGTCCTGTGTACACGAGCCCCTAGGAGTCAGTCAGGGAGTCATAAATATAATGAGGATATAGAAAAACTACTTGCAGAACTTACTGTGGGATCCAGCCTTTCCCTTATAGGTCTGATCACAAGAGGAATAGCACCGATTCATAGATTCCATTCTCACACTGCTACTTTTTTTTATTTTACAGGAACATCTGAAAGTGCTGGAGAGGGCATATTTCCGCCTCTATAAAGTCCTGTATCTGTCTCCTGTAAGTATTATTATTGTTATAACAGAGAAATGTATTATTCACTGGGTGCATCTATCATTTTTGGGGGGTGGGCTTGTAAGGTCACCCACTAAGTGCCATTTTCACCAGCAACAAAACTCTTAAAAATGGTACAATGCAGTATGGGGTTATTAACTGACACTGCATAGACCTGTGTTACAAGGGACCCCATGGGTGCAGTAGTAACAATGGTACAAAGTATTGCTTCATATTGTGTCTCTTCTCCCACAGAATGTCCATGAAGGAAGAACAACCATTATGAGACAGTACTTCGAGTACAAAGCACTCCGTAGAGTAAGTTGATCATTGCTCACTGTCCCTCATGCTTTTTTGAATATTTATTGCCAAATTGCTATAGGATAAACTAAGGGGCTGATTTATTTCTTAAATGTCACTATAATGCTAGAATCGTTCTTACAAGAATCGAAAAAAACTCAACAAATTCGAATTTAAAAGGACATTTGTTTCCATGAATCCTCTTTATTTTTTCTAAACAGGATTTTTTTTGGAGCATTGGCACTCATTCATTGGAAAACAATAATGTGTTTAAGTTTCACTTGAAACCTGGTAACTTAAAGAGCCGAAATTCCAATTTTCAAATCAGAATTTCATCTCTTCTAGGGGCTGATTTACTTACCCACGAACGGGTCAAATGAACTTTTTACGCAACTTTCGTAATGGATACTCGCGTTTTTACGCAAAAATCGTATTGGATCCGAAAAATTCGTACAGAATCCGAAAAAATCGCAAAACATACGAAAAAGTCGCAAAATATTCGTTTTCAAGTCGGAACTTTTCCAATTCGGGTCGGATTCGTGGGTTAGTAAATCAGCCCCCTAGTGTAGAGAGTGCTATTGTTATAGCCCCCCCCTCGCCCCCTCTGATGTGAAAAACTAAATACAGGGGGAGCGAGAGGGTGGCATCAGCTTGGCCACCTCAAGGTGGCTAGGACCCCTATATACTAAACTAAGACTAAGGGGTATATTTATCATGCTGTGTAAAAAGTGGAGTGCAA
Organism: Xenopus tropicalis; assembly: GCF_000004195.4. NCBI lineage: Eukaryota > Metazoa > Chordata > Amphibia > Anura > Pipidae > Xenopus > Xenopus tropicalis. The sequence goes on along the minus strand of NC_030683.2, from coordinate 102,842,729 downwards.
AAATTACTGGTGATGTTGCTCATAAGTATTTTTTTCTCTTCCCTTTGCTCCTATCCTTGTTTCTTCCCCTGCACTCACAGACTGTAAGAAGAAATCTGAGGGGCATCCGGAAGAAGATATTGGAGAAGGAAAAGGAGTTAGAAGAAGTTGCTGGGTATGTTTTCAGCAAATGGCACTTTTCATTCCAGTTACTGACACACATGAGCAATGTTTTTTTAAAAAATGATGTCTTAAGTGGAGAGTATGCGCCTAAACACTCTTTAACACAATAAAAAGGACTTGGTTACAGGCCCCTCAAGAGATCTAGAAGGTTAATGGTTTGGGGAAATACAGGAACATAACCATCACATATATCTCACTTATTGCCCTGATCACAAAATATGCCTCCATGTGCCTGCATTAAAAACTATGGCACGCAGAGCGGATCGGATGTTGGCCTGAAATACGCAGTAGCGGACATTTTCCAGGCCAACCTCTGATTTGTTCCGCTCTGTGTGCCCACACTCTGGTGGTTGTCGTATGTGTTTAATGCGGGCACACGGAGGAGTGTAGGCAAGTGGATCTGCTTCTCTCAGCCTGGCCGCAAAATGCAGGGCTGAGAGAAGCCGATATATGCACCGTGTTCCTTTGTCCTAATACTTAGGTAAAGGCAATTGGGGTATATCATTCCTCCAGTTATAATAACTGTAGTTTAAACGCTTGGGAAATGAATAACAATACTAACTGATTTTAATATTTTTTTTTATGTTCAGGACCAGTAAACTTCAAGAAGAGCCTCTTGCCCCAGAGAAGAACAAAGGGCAGGAGCCTCCTGTTTCAAGGGAGGAGGAGGAAGTGCCGCCTGCCGAAGAAAATCAAACCCTGAGAAGACGGTTCCAGAGAATATGGGTAATATATTTATATTATTATATTTATGTTCCAGTTATTTAGACTGTGTTTCCAAGCAATTGGAGCAATAGAAAGGCAGCCATAGTGAGTATAAACCTCATACACTCTATGCCCCTTCAGCCTGCAGGCTGATAAGCCAGAGGCCAAAATTGCTTGGCGGGTCTATGGCCCCTTTAGGTTGCACTAGGGACTTAGATATCTCCTTTGAAAATGTTTTTTTCTACTGGCAACTAGACTGGCGCTGGTCATCAATATAAGAATTAAAGGTGCTATTTCAGTTAGCTGATATGTGGTAGGCATAGACTAAGCCTCTTATATCCTAAAAGCAAGCATTTATCTGTAATATTATTACATTATTATTTTTAGTTCAATAATCCCTTTTCTTCTTTTTTCAGATTTCCACCAGAAGATTCATGAGGCAGGCTTGCTGTCTCCATCCTCCCCCAGCTCCCTGATTCCCTTCAAAAGCACCCGGCCCTACAAAAGTACCCACCCACCCCTAAAAATCGCCCACCCGCCCCTACAAAATCGCCCACCCGCCCCTACAAAATCTCCCCTACAAAATCGCCCACCCGCCCCTACAAAAGTACCCACCCGCCCCTACAAAATCGTCCACACGCCCCTACAAAATCGCCCACCCACCCCTACAAAATCGCCCACCCGCCCCTACTAAATCGCCCACCAGCCCCTACAAAATCACCCACCAGCCCTTACAAAATCGCCCACCCGCCCCTACAAAATCGCCCAAGTGCCCACCTGCCCCTACAAAATCGCCCACCAGCCCCTACAAAATCGCCCACCCGCCCCTACAAAATCGCCCAACTGCCCACCTGCCCCTACAAAATTGCCCAACTGCCCCTACAAAATCGCCCAACTGCCCACCTGCCCCTACAAAATTGCCCACTAGCCCCTACAAAATCGTCCACCCGTCCCCCACCCCCCCTCCCCAATAAAATCACCCGCCCCCCCTCCCCAATAAAATCACCCGCCCGACCCTTCAAAATCGCCCGTTACCCCAGTCGTAAGCAGAGTACATGATCCAGGGTGTAAAAACCGACTGCCGTTTCTAAGAGTCAGGAAGGAATTTTTACCCTCAGTGCAGATTGGCCTGAGCATTGGGGTTTTTTTGCCTTTCTTTGGATCATCATCTGCATCCATGAAACCAGCTGTGGCCCCTGGGATCACTTTGGCTCCGTGCAGACCTAGCCAGAAGGTAACATCACACCCCTAGGGCAGGGCTAGGTCCATTTTTGCACAAAGAAGGGCAAGGAGAGGGAGCTGGTTCGTTACGCTTGGGTGCTTCCCAATTGCCCTGCTTTTGAGCCTGCAAGGTGTTTTAGGAGCCACAGCTTGTTTCAGGGAAAGCCCAACCACCTTTTGACTTATTAATAAATCCTGTTACCCAACAGATTTTCCCATAAACATGTCTCTGTGTTTTTGTGAATCACTATGGTAAATATTGAGGAGAGGGAAGGGGCTCCTATGCCTGATTCTACTAAGGTGACTGACCAATTGTGTGTTGGAGTAAGTAATACCTGTGGGGGCTGCTCAAAATGGGCTGGGCAGGGTGGGGTAAAAGTAAGTGATATTGCTGGTAGAGAGGTTTAGTTGAAGAACTGAATGGGTTAATATCTCTGCGGGGGGTTGCTAGAATTGTGCTGTGGAACTAAATTGGTTAATATTTACACAATGAGACTAATACATACAGGGAGGATATCCCACATACTATATTATTTTAAATACTCAACATTAATTGTTGAAGGATATTGCTTTGCTCCATAGACTGCATGGACTCTAAATGACAAGGGCCCTACTATGTTGGTGCATAAACAATGTGATAGGGGCCTTAGCTAAGAAGCTGCCCTGGGGCAGGGAATAATGTGAATAATTTATGTGTATATGAGTATATATGTATGGGTACTATATAAAGGCTAACAATAACAACAATAATATTAGTCATAGAAGTCCTTGGTTACTACTGATATCCTAAGAAAAAACAATACCCATGAACTTGCAAAGCATTCCTAATCAACTTTGCTTAGTGATGTCTTCAGTTCTAAACAGTGGTTAGTGATGTAGCTTGTGTTTCATGATATTATATGCCATTGTGTGCAGTTGGATTCCATGGCACCCACACCCATGGGCCAACCTGCCCACATAAGTTCTCAATGTATTTGCTGGGGGTGGCTGGGTAGATGTACAAAGGTTGCTACTGGGCCCCTCTCTGAACCCACCACTGATTAGACATGCCCACAGGGTTTCATGACCCCTATGTACAAGATCACATGGCAAAACATACAGTAGAGATAATTCTCTTCCTCAGATAATTATGCTCCATGCACAGGGAGACATGTAGAATGGGCACATACATTTTTCATGCATGTTTTTACATGAACCGACCAATAGAGAACTGTGCAAGTCTATTTTTGCAGACCCATTTCCAACCTGTAATGGATTCCCCCCAACACACACTGTGCGCAACACACCTCAATATTTGTATTGCCTTTATTTCATCCTCTGTGCAGTCTCTACTACCAATGTCTTAAATCCCTTATTATATTGATAATGAATGAGGGCAGAGGCTTTCTTGTCTTTGTTACTACTACCAAAGCTAATGTAACCTACCTCTTGGCACATCATGCATTTCTGTTTGATTTCTCATGCATATGTAGAAAGGAAAGGAGAAGGAAAGTCATTTTGGCATTTTACTGCCAATATATTCGCCACATTAGTACCACCTATAACACTATATTTATTCTGCAGAAAACTTTACCATTACTGAGTAAAGAGCCCTAGAAGCCTTCGCTGTTTGCAGCTGCCATCTTAGCTTGGTGTTCCTAGCTTCCTCTACCTGTACTATTAAGGTTCCTCTGTCTTCTTTTTCCACCTTTTCCTACTGTATTTGTTTACTTAATATGGTAAATGGATAAACAATTGGTTGCATTGTTGGTAGCTCCACCCACTTTTTCTAACCTTGAACCGCAGTTACCTGGTGCCTAACTCTACAAAGTTTGGGGACTCTGGTGCTATTACTGTGAGAATGGTAGCAGGTTGGATTTCCTCCACTGAAAGTCAAAAGGTAAAATTTAATTGGCTGTTTGCAGCTCCACCCACTTGTGGGCATCCAAAAAATATCATATTTTCATTCAGGCTGACCCCATGACTATGTGATTCAAGTGTAGTGAGTGTAGCCTCAAAGCTGTAAGATTGGCAGCAGTTCCAATTTCCCCATTAAAGTCAATTGGTAAAATTTGATTGGCAGTTGTTGGCTACTCACACTTTGGGTCATCCAGCAAATGTCACTGTTTCATTTGGGGTGACCCCCTAATTATGTTATTCAAGTTTGGGGGCTGTAGCTTCAAAGCTGTAAGAGTGGCAGCAGTTTGAAAACCTTCCCTGTCAAAGTCAATGGGAAAATTCAGGGGTTCGGAGCGGCGCCACAAAAAGACGGGGGTTCAGATCGCTTAGAAAAGCACAAGCAACCTGCTCCGCTATAGGGTGAAAAAGTGTGGAGTTTGGGTGTTGTACCCCTAAAACTGTAGGAGGAGTAGAGTTTAGAAAATGGGGGGCGCTATGAAGAAGAAGAGGAAAAAGTGGAAGAATAAGCTGAAGGGGAAGGACAGAAGGGCGGGTTTTGCAACCCAACATAATAAGTTAGTGAAAGTTCAACCTTTGATAAATATGCATTTAAAAATACCATAGAAATGAATGGAGAGTGGCGGAATTTGACTTAAGCAGACTGTGATGAGTTCGAACTTCACTTTTTGATAAATATACCTCTAGGATTGAAAGATAGACAGTCTGTTATCCTGACATGAAGTGAGTATTTCAGGGTAGAGGCGACTGTGTGCCAGGCAGGGAATTGAGAGAGTTAGGTGTGGGTAGCGGAGAATCTACGGGTGAAGCAAGGGCACGGTATGTGAGGGCACCGCTGAGAATTAGGGGGAAAGGTGGAGAGGGGGCCCCTGTACGGCTAATGGCACTCTGTCTGTGCGTTCCTACATGACTGGGGTCCTACAGGCTTCAGGGGAGGAACAGTGAGTGAGTGTGAGAAGTTGAGAGAGAGAATCTGCTGAAGCATTACTATGTAACTAAGCTGCCTTTAATCAAATGTGCTTTGCTCATTGCATCATTCTGTAATATGACTTTTTTTTTACGCTAATTCTCAAACAAATTCGCCAATGGCAAAATGTGAATTTTACAGGTACACATCTGTACCTGGTGAAAAATTTCTCTCATCACTAGCCCTCAGAACAAGATCAGTTACTGACAAGACTTTAGGAAAATGACCACAAATGACCATAAAAATAGTGCTCATTTGTCTGGGTCCAACTCAGCCCTCTGTGCTCACAGGCCCCTAGGAGTTGCAGGATCAGCTTCTCCTATTTCTATATCACTGATGTAAATCAGCCTTCAGTATGATCTTACATATTCTTTGTAGTTCTGCGTATTTCCTTTTGGTGCACCCTGGAGTATAGTTTAAATAATACCCTCCCACCGGTTCTAATAGAACCAAAGGAAACTGAGGAGGTTAAAATGCAGCATATACAAAACTAAATCAGACTTCCCCTTCCTGTTAGAGAGAGACACCATGGCCAGAGAGAGACACCATGGCCAGAGAGAGAGTAACAGCCGCCCGGGCCCTTTGTATGAGGGATATCTGCTCACAGGTACAGGCACTTTCAGTTTATCTGCATGCAAGCTCTGAAATATATTGGGAAAAATTTACCCCCTACTGTAAAATGTAAGCATCTTAGAAATCATTTGAATATAAATAGAGGGAGAATTTACTAGATATATATCCAAATGTCACAATAGTCCCATGGTTTTGTTTACTTAGCAATAAGGACGCCTCCTGTTGCGCTAGTAGAAGTGGAACCTGAAGCGCTAATAGAATATAAAAGGTAGGCTTATCTTTATCTTTTAAGCAGGAATATAACATTAGGCCCTGCACATAGAGTGGCTGCTGGAGGGTCCACAATTAAAAGAGGCCTCATTAGGGTCCATACGATTGTGCTGTAGGGACATCTAGATATACCACCGCTTTAAAGTACCACACAAAGCTCCTCATTCCTTATTTCACCAGAGCCTCTCATCATGTCGGAGAGGAATATTATTGGAGCCATGTTATGAGTTCATTTTACTACAGGAAGATGTCAAGGCCAATGGCACACAAAGTGTGGCGCAGGAAAAAAAGCCAAAAATCGACCCAGTTCCTTGGATAGAGTTAAATAGCAGTTGTCTAAAGATAATATCACAGTTTCTGCAGTTCCAGTGTCAGTCATCTTTCCACCACTAACAATTTTATTCCCATTGCAGCATCCCTTCAGTGGGGTAAGTGCACAAATAATGGAGGGGGCTGCCAGTGAATTTAGTGATCCCCTTCTTTTTTGTGTGTACTCAAAATAGTTTAGCCTTTAGTACCATTGTACATTTATAACTGTAGGACAGCTTTTTAGAACAAATAGAAAGTTAAAGATACTTTTGCTTCCATTGTGTTGTTAGGTTTAAAGGTGAACTAAAGCCTGGGCAATAACTGAGCCCCCCTACAGAGTCCTCCCATCCCCCTCCTGAACTGCACCACTGGGTGCAAGGAAGCCCTGTACTTGCCACTGACAATAAGCAGGTGCTTATTAATGTCTTATGTACCTATAAAGGTACATAAGGCGACTAATCTCCCCAATATACCATCCCATCAGATCACCGGTAGGATGGCATATGCGGCGCCGCAATTTCCCGAAATCGCAGAAGTTGCCTTGAGAGAGGCAAGGGACAAGGGAGATTTGTTGCAGGTGACTAATCTCACCGTGTGCCACAGCCCTAAAGGGCACCTATCACTGCCATACATTTTTTTTTTAAACTGCCAGAGCTGGGCTACCCAAACCAGAAGGGAGCCCCCAGTGAGGGCAGCCATGTTGAGGCAGATATGCACATAATGAGCGAGTGCCGTTATGCGCATGTGTGTGACGTAGGAGGGTGATTTACATTCATCACTCTTTCTAAACAAACTATTGCTTTCCCCAACTGGAGTGGTGCTCTAATAACCCACACCTCTGGTGGGGGAAACAATATAGGGGTGATAGGTGTCCTTTCAATTGATATCAGACAAATACAAAGGGAAACATGTATAATATAGGGGCCATGTTGTGGGTAAAAATAACCAATGTAAAAATCAGCAGTGGGTCATTTTCAATACATAGAATATTATAGTTACAGTAGCACACATACAGTATTCATGGAGGCATAGGTTACAGCCAGGGACTTCCTGAGCAACTAGGAGAATTAACCTCATGGGCCCCTACAGAAGAAACCACCTCAACATGATATTAATCCCCAGGCTGCTGGCACAGAAAATGCCACTTTATTCATTTGTGAAAGTACTGGAGCTATTCTCTGCTGTTCATGTAACCAGAACACCACCAAACTTTTCCAGGGACAGGAAGTAATGACAACGAGAGCCAATAGCACCAATTTTGAAAGTTGTTAAACACAGATGTTTTTTAACGTGGCAATTTAAAGGCTATATGTCCTTGTTAACATGATTTTTTTGTCATACAATGTAATATCTCTTTAATTGTAAAATAATTATTGTATATATTTTCTCTCTTTTCATTAGGTTGATTCTGATGGACCATTGGTTTGTAATGGAGAACTCTATGGAGTGGTCTCATGGGGACAGGGCTGTGCCGAACGCAATGCTCCAGGAGTGTACGCTAAAGTCTGTAAGTCCGACTCCTATAAGACCTTGAAGTGATTGTATCGTACCATGTATAACATGCAACGACTCATTTACTGCTAATGAATTACAGTTCCCAGAATCCACTGCCAATTATATCATATATTCTGTAATTTCAATATTATACTGTATAGGCAACAGCCAACAGTGATTTAATATGTTGTTCTATGTGATAAAAGTCCACAACCATGAATAAAACAACCAAAAGCATCAGTTCATAAGGCTTATTACCGTAATAATCAATTTATCAAATATTGGCATGTATTGCAATGTTGTGCAATATGGCTGAAAAAACACAGCTACAAAGTGGTATCCTGAGGGTAGACCACTGCTGAAGACAGCCAAAACAGAGGTCAGGTCGAGTTAGAATATAAAGTGGGTGCTTGTAGTTCACTTTTTTAAGGCTTTAAAAAAAAATACAGAAAATACAACCCTAAACCTGGATTTTATTCTTGTCCAATAAGTTATTCAGACTCCTAAAAGCATTAATGTTGGGTATAAGAAGAATAGAGTCTACCTTCAAATATTAGACTGATGTAGAAGTGGAAAGCATATGAAAATGAATTATATATATGATATCCTTAAAATCTATGTCTGATGAAGGGGTGTGTGCCCAAAATGCCACACTTAGAATATACACACAAGGTAATCCTGCTTGTACCAAGACCTGTTGTGCCAGTGATTTTCTTTAAAAGCCTTAAAATCTACACAAAAAATCATTCTCTGTAAGCTATAAAGCATAACATTATAAATGAATATATTTATGTTTGTAGAGAAAATATATCCTTATATTTGTGTAAGCTTTAGTGTAAATTAGATCCTGCTGTTTACCATAAACCACACCATATATCCCCCAGTATGAGACTGTGTGAGCCCTCGTTTGAATTGGAGACCAGGTTGTTTGTGACTATAACTCTCTAAAAAATGGGCGCAAGTGGTTCTTAAAGTTGAACAAGAATGGTTTATTTACATAGCCACATTGGAGTAATAACAGGTACAACGTATAGGTACTTAGTATCTCACAGGTCAGGCAATACTCACGACAATTGGTGACAATGAATCTCTCCCCGCAGGGCACAATGGGTTACCCCCAGCTTACAGGTTATACTCTCCCAGTGGAACTTTGGAGATCAACTATCTAGCCCTAGGTCTGTACACTGGTAACCCTACTCTGGGCAGCACTACACCTGGAATAATAATCCCTCTATAATCCTTGTCGGAGACAGAAGCTGCTCACTAGCTAGCACTAACTGTATGTCACACCTAGGGGCACATTTACTAATGCACGAATGCTTTGAATGCGTCCAAATGCGTTTTTTGGGAATTAAGCATTAAGTACATAGAGCATCAAACAGCCCTCCACTAAATAGTGACTGTCTATGGCATCTTACCCTAGCCCCTTTGGCATTTGCCAGAATCCACAGATTGCCAGTCTGGGCCTGGTTGGAGCCACCTTTGACTACAATTACAGCTTCAAGTGTCTTCCACTTTAAGATCTTCCAATTTTTGCCCAGTGTTCTAGCAAATATTTTTCAAGCAGTGTTAGTTGTCAGGGTCATTGCCCTGTTAGAAGGAGAACCTCTACCTTAGTCTTAGGTTTCTTGCAGACTGAAAAAGATTTCTTCTAGAGTTGCCCAATATTAGGTCCATCCTTGGTTCTAACCAGAGCAGTTGCCCAGTCCCTGCCAATGAAAAGCATCCCTACAGCATTTTAACAGTGACCCCTTCCCCCTTTCAGATCATCATTTGGTTACATTTTCTGTCTCACAATCTCTTCCCCCAGTGTCCTAATGCAGAAAACACGTGACATAGACCTCCCAGGTTTAGCTCACTATTTCAGGCCCAGTCTCTTCTTCTCTAGATTCTGATACCCTGGTTAATAAGTATAATCATTTACTATCCTCCACCGTTGACTCATTTGCACCCCTACATGCTAAGCGTACTCGTGCTCAAAACCCACGTCCCTGGCTGAATTAACAAACCAGATTCTCACGCTCCAGTACAAGGTCTGCAGAACGTATGTGGAGGAAATCCCATACACAATCAGACTTTATCCATATAAATTCCTGTTGGCCTGCCTCAACTCTGCCCTGTCAAAGGCCAAACAGGAGTACTACAGTACTCTTATAAACAATATCAAATCCAATCCATAACGGCTGTTTTCTATTTTCAGTTCCCTTCTGCATCCGTCATCAACAGAATCACTTAACCTTATGCACTCTCCTCAGGACTTTGCTGTTTTCTTTAAGAATAAAATAGGTTCTCACTTTCCCATTCGCAATCAGATTCCCTCCTCTACTAACACTAACCAGCTCCTCCACCCTAAGTCCCCTTCTGCATGCCTTAATACTTCCCATCCTGTAACAGCGTCCAAAGTCTCCTGGCTTCTCTTGTCATTCCCACTCACACCCTGCTCTCTTGACCCTCAAAAGCAAACAGTTTAATGGGTGTAGTTGTTTGCACCTGCTTCCCACATGGATTTATGCCAGGCTGCTCATTAAAGCAGAATGCCCCATGCTGGGTCACATGTTTGAACTATTTTTTTTGTTTGGCCTTTTCCCGATGAACTTAAAGTGTTGAACTGGACCTCCTAGGGTCCACAAGAGAACCTGATGTTCAGGGCCCATGCTAACAAAATATAATTGAAGACAGTGTTATAAGTGTTATATATGCCTATGGTGAGACTGAAAAATGATTACTTGTATTGTCATTGGCTGGGGCCCACTAGGTTCTAAATCCACTGGGTGATCCTCTAGTCAGTCAGTGACTGTCACGTTAGCACCATTATAGGTAACCACGTATGTGCCAAGAGGAAATACCAAGAAACAAAATTCAGTAGGTGACAGGCCACACAAACTCACAGAAAGGAACGGCCAAATACTGAAGTGTGTATTTTATAAAAATTGCATTTCCTCAATTGGCACACTAATTGCCATGATCATTATCATTACAAGGACTATTCATTGGCAGCGTAACAAGATTGATTTCCATAAGCTTTATACAATGTGTAAAGTCTCTGTCACTGGATGGAAACACATTCTCTGGAGTGATGAATTGTGCTTTACCATGACCAGGTCAAGACTGAGATTCAATATGACTGGCAATGGCATCTTAACTGCCATTGTAGCTATATTTATAAATATGCCCTGTGCCGGGGGTGGGCTGTAGTTGCATTACTGATGGATATTTGAATACTTTGTAGTAGAGATTACTTCCCTGTGGCAACAGTGCAACAGTTTGTGTGCTTACTAAAGTAAAATATATTTTATTTTCTTTAAAACATTGGTTTTACTGTTCCTTTAATACAGGAGTGCCTAAGAGGTAGATCAATGTCTACCAGTAGATCGCTTTAAAGTTTGTGGGGATGCCATCCCGTTACTTCTTTTTTTCCCCCAACATACTGGAGCGTGAGTGTGGATAGACTGCTATGTTAGCACTTGTATGATGTTATCTGGGCAATAAATGTGAATTTGGCACTGCATTTATATACTGCTATGTGTATTTGGGTATTACACATTAAGGGGCTGATTCACTAAAGGTCGATAATGCTTATCGCATGCTTTTTTGCGTTAAAAAGCACGCGATAAATAAGTACTGATTCATCAAAGTCATTTTGCATGCGTTAAAGACACATATTTCATGCGGAAAAAAACGCATCATCGCAAAGCGTTATTTATAATTCATTACGTTAATTAGTGAATAGAAATAGTACTAACGCATGATTCACAAACACATATAAAGTGTTAAACGCGCTAAATATTGCATTCGTCTGTGCGAATATTAACACCTGCTTGGGGCAGACAGTACTTAAAGAAAATTGTGGTTCGTGAGCTTTTGGCAACACAATAAGGACTTTGCAGTGGGATTTATTCAAGTCTGTGTTGGCCCTAGAGTGATGCAGCCTCCAGTTTGCAGGGAAGTGGGCATTTTCAGTACAGTAATTTTCAGAAAGTAACTGCTACCTGCGTAATAGTGTGCGCTAATATGGCGTGTGATTTTTCACACATGGCGGAAATTATCGTGCATATGTTAAAATATTGCGTAAAATCGGTCATCACGAGTTAAATAACACAAAGAACATTGCTTCTTAATTATGACACGTGTACTTTTAGTGAATCCAGCGTTAAGTCGCAAAAAATAATAATAACGCATGCTATAAATAGCACTCGTTTTATCGACCTTTAGTGAATCGGCCCCTAAAGGTGGTGATTTTCGAAAGATCGTTCCAATCCGCCACTAACGTTCAGGGCTGAAATGGCAGATATGGAGTTAGAAACAATAGGATTTCTACCTCCTTCTGCCGATTCAGCCCTGAAGACATATTTTGCTCAGACGCCTTCTATGGCGCCCGATCAAAATCTTTTAACCCGCCCAATTGGTGAGTCGACTGATATCAGCAGCCTCCTGCGATATCGGTCGCCTCGCCGACTTGCCATACACGCACCGAATATCGTATGAAACGAGGTTTTGTACAATATTATCGGTGCGTGTATGGCCAGCTTAAGGGTGATACTTGTGCCAAATGATAGACATCACTCTACTTTTATTAACATAGATCTCATGACGGAGGCCAGTTCTCCCTGCACTGAAAAGATAGAGTAGATCTCAATACAGACGTTCATTGTCTCCAGGGTGGATGAAGCAACTATCCCCAAGATCTTTAAGACGCTTTAAAAACAGCTTCACAAGCAAAAGTTGCCCAATTGTTTTTGCTGGCTACAAGCAGACACACAAGCTGAAAGGATTACAGAAAATCATTTTATTACTAATGAAAACTTCCATCACATTAATATTTATTCATACAATGTATTCATCAGAAAAAAGTCATCTTGTTTTATCTGTAACGCAAATATAAAGAGCTTCACCTTTAAGGATACTCTATTTTGTACATTGCATTACATAGTCAGTTAACCGGTGTGTTTCAGTTCTCTAAGAATATTGCTGCCAGTACTGGGACAGGTAAGGCTTAATACTCTACCTACAATTAATACAGTATTTGCAATATAATAACACATGCAATCCTATTGCATAACATTCATCAATGTTTTACATTTCCACACATACACATACATATAGAGACCAAGAGAATCAGATGGTCCTTACAATTCTAGATTTTTATATATTGCAGTGATGTTACCAGTGCTTTCTTTAGGACTGGACATTTTGGATTTTTTTTAGTTGATGATAATGATATGAAATGGAAAAAAAGAAAATATAAAATATAATAGATCTAAATAGTATTAGGGAAAACATGTTATTTATACCATTTTACTGTGTATGTACTTTTGACATAGTTTTGTGCTTTGCACTTGCTCTTACATTCACCAATAAGCCCTATAGAATAAGATTTATAGGGCACTGCGCATCAAAAATACACACCATAAATATTCCTTCATCAGTTCATAAGTTCCATGTGCTCTTATTAATCATATATCTATTAATAATCTAATATGATTTGTTGTTTGGAAAGCTCTGAAATAAGGCAATGTCACTTCCCACTGTGCCCCATTTAATAAAAATGTTTTTCATTTTTAGCTTTGTAGATTTTAGACAGGGCCTTTGTATTTAAATCTGTGTTGATGATACAACAACTGTATTGGGTTTTTATATGGTTTCAGTGGCCTTAAGGCATGGTGTCCTTATCCAGAACATGCTGAATCTTAAGAATTCCACATAATAAATTGGATAATTGTAACTTGATCTACAGTGCTATATCCAAGGCCTTGTACAGCTCACATGTACCAGTGCATCTGCAAAAACACATCGGCCACATCTGTTCTTCTGCTTATAGTTTTCTTTGTATTTCCTTTTCTCCCACTTTGCCTCCCTGATTCTTTACACTAATATTTCAGCAATTGAAGAGTCATAAGTGGATTTTCCTTAGGATGTTCTTTTTAATTCCTATTTAAAAGCACTAGTCATTGATTTATTGAATGCTATTGGCCCACTAGACAATGCCAAGTTTAGCCCATAGGCCCCATTATTAGTTTCTTTATTCTAATAGAAAATAAGATGCTTGGCTACATTGCAAATCACAATACTGTGAGTTTGTGCCAGCATGGTTTAATGTGTAACAGATCTTGCCAGACTAATTTAATTATTGCCTTTTATGAGGAGGTGAGTAGGAACTTTGACTCTGACTTGGCAGTGGATGTCATCTACTACAACTTTGCTAAAGCGTTTGATACAGTACCTCACAGAAGGTTAATGGTAAAATTATGGAATATTGGCCTAGAACATAATATTTGTAATTGCATAGAGAACTGGCTGAAGGATAGATTACAAAGAGTGGTGGTAAATGAAACAATTTATGATTGGACCAGTGTGGTTAGTGGAGTACCGCAGGGTATTTTTGTAGATAAGTTGTCTGATTCCAGGAGGTGTCAGTCTGTGTCTACTACAGCAAATAAATTACTGTATAAAAAGGGCACAAGCATAATTTTGCCATAAAAACATAACTTTTTATAGGTCTCTGTTAAGGCCTCACCTTGAATATATACAGTTTTGGCTCCAGTCCTTAAAAAGGATATGAATGAGCTGAAGAGAGAGTCCAAAGACGTGCAACTAAATTATGAAGGTAGACTGTTAAAGGGTAGTTCACCTTCAAATTAACTTTTAGTATTAAGAAAACAATGCAATGTTGAGACAATTTGCAAATTGTTTTTTTTATAATTTATATTTTTTGTGGTTTATCAGTTATTTAGCTTTTTGTTCAGCAGGTCTTCAGTTTAGAATTTCAGTTGCTATCTGGTTGCTAGGGTCTTGTTTACCTTAGTAACCAGGCAGTGGTTTGAATGAGGGACTACAATATGAACAGGAGAGGGGTCTGAATAGAAAGATTAGGAATAAAAAGTAACAATAATAATAAAATTGTGATTAATTAAAAAACTATAAAAAAAAAACAATAATGAAGACCAGTTGTTAGGAATAGGACATTCTATTACATATTAAAAGATAACTTGAACGTGAACTACCCCTTTATGGTTGGGGTTGTTTTCTCTGGAAAAAAAGGCGCTTGCTAGGAGACATGATAACTCTGTACAAGTACATTACACTTCAATATAGACAGATTGTGGGGGTTATTTCCCATACACAACCAATGCATTAGAGGCAATTGAAGCAGCGCTGGTGGTTTTTCATCGGGAGGGCTGTGAGGTTGGCGAATGGTGATGTTATGATTCTGTTAATGCCTATAAGAGGGGCTTGGAAGATTTCTTGAACAAGCTTAGTATCCAAGGCTACAATTAGTATAGATATTGGTGTATACAGTAGGTTGGTAAGAGAGTGTATATATGTGCACTGGGATTTATTTGGAGGGGTTTAATTTGATGGACTTTGGTCTTTTTTTATATGTACAGGGAGTCCTTTCCATTTACTGCTGAGTTGGCTCCTTAAATCAAAGTTCACTTACTTATAGGATGGTCCACCTTTAATTTAACTTTTAGTATGTTATAGAATGGACAATTCTTGGCAACTTTTCAATCGGTCTTGAGTTTTTATTTTGTATAGTTTTTCAATTATTTTCTTTCTTCTTCTGATACTTTCCAGTTTTGTTCTTTCTATTCAGACCCTCGGCTGTTCATATTCATTTCTCTTATTTATACCACTACCTGGTTGCTTGAGTAATTTGGACCCTAGCAGCCAGATAGCTGATTAAATTCCAGACTCAGAACTGCTGAACAAAAAGCTAAATAATTAATACAAAGATCTTTTTCTCCTGTTGAGATCTTTTTTCACAGGTCTCCTGTGCAGATGGGATGGCAATGAAAAATCAGACTTTTCTTGGTGATTTTATCCTCTTCGGATTCTCGGAGGATCATGTCTTGCTGTCTTTTCTCATGGCGGCGGTCTACACCATGATTCTGATGGGGAACGTTGCTATATTTAGTATTATCCACATTGACGGCAATCTTCAGGCCCCCATGTATTTTTTTCTTACCTACCTATCTATCCTAGATATTTGTTATTCCACTGTTACTCTCCCTTCTATGCTATTTAACTCCATCACAGGCAACAGAAGAATTTCCTTTCACAGGTGCTTCATACAGCTGTATTTTTTTGTCTCGTTTGGAGGGGCAGAGGGCCTTTTGCTTGCAGCCATGGCGTACGACAGATATGTGGCCATATGCAACCCCCTGCATTATCCCATCATCATGAACAGGAAGCTCTGCTTCCACCTTGTTGCTGGGTCATGGGTTTGTGGCTTTTTGAATTCTGTTCTTCACACTGTGATGACTTCACAACTTTATTTCTGTGAGATTAGGTACGTCAGCCATTTTTTCTGTGATGTACCTCCACTGCTAAAGGCATCTTGCACTGATACACACACAAGCAAAATTTTATTATACGTTGTCAATGTTTTTCTAGGAATGACTACCTTTGTATTTGTTATTATCTCTTACATACATATTATTTCCACTATTATAAAAATTCGCTCTGCTGCAGGAAGGAGGAAGGCTTTTTCCACATGCTCCTCCCACCTTATTGTTGTTACCATGTTTTATGTGTCAGGTAATTATAATTATATTGGCCCTACACCAGGAGACTCCTTTGACACTGAGCGACTGGCCTCTTTATTATATAGCATTCTAACGCCTTTACTCAATCCCTTTATATACTGCCTTAGAAATAAGGAGGTAAAGAGAGCTTTGTATAAAAAATTGTTACCTTATCAATTTTCAATAAAAATCTGATTTTCTCTTGGTGTTTATGCTCATCTATATACAGTTACCAATGTAGTACTCACCCCTAACACCATTTATATTTTCCTAGTTATACCTCTGTACAGTAAGGACTATTACTTACAGTATTAGACTTCATTCTCCTTTGCTGAGTGAGAGGGTGGATGATGGTTCTGATAATAATTAGCCCTAAACTACACTCTTTTAGCCCTTCCCTTAATTCAGATTTTTGCCCAATGTATTTTGTGCTGAAGCTAAGCTCTGCTACTCCTGCCAAAGACTGGGTGCTTGCCAGCAAAGCAAGTGAGAAATAAAAGTCCAGAACCAAAATCCCTCAAAATTTATAGTACTTTCAGATGAAATTGGTTAAAAGGGCATTGACTCAAGGGATGAGAACATATTTTTGCCTCTTTATAGGTCCCTGGTAAGCCTCACCTTGAGTATGCAGTGCAGTTTTGGGCTCCAGTCCTTAAGAAAGATATTAATGAGCTGGAGAGAGTGCAGAGACGTGCAACTAAACTGGTAACGGGGATGGAAGGGTTAAACTATGAGGTTAGACTGTCGAGGTTCGGGTTGTTTTCTATGGAAAAGAGGTGCTTGCGAGGGGACATGATTACTCTGTACAAGTACATTAGAGGGGATTATAGGCAGATGGGGGATGTTCTTTTTTCCCATAAAAACAATCAACGCACCAGAGGCCACCCCTTTAGATTAGAGGAAAGGAGCTTCCATTTGAAGCAGCGTAGGTGTTTTTTCACGGTGAGGGCAGTGAGGTTGTGGAACGCCCTTCCTAGTGATGTGGTAATGGCAGACTCTGTTAATGCCTTTAAGAGGGGCCTGGATGAGTTTTTGAACAAGCAGAATATCCAAGGCTATTGTGATACTAATATCTACAGTTAGTATTACTGGTTGTATATATAGTTTATGTATGTGAGTGTATAGATTGGTTAGTATAGGTTGTGTGCTGGGTTTACTCGGATGGGTTGAACTTGATGGACAATGGTCTTTTTTCAACCCTATGTAACTATGTAAGTCTGAAAGGTACTGTATGTCTGAGATTTACGTTAGTAAAGAACAATTGACAGGGGCAAATGGGGGCCTTTACTTGGAGATGCCAAGGAACCAATCCTGTGATTCTTTGCATAACCAAAGGAAATCGTTCAGTATTTTTTATAAAAGGGTAGTTTGATATAAAGTGTAGGCGGTGTATGTGCTCTGCTTCAAGGTTAATGCAATTAATGATTAGTATAGTCTTTTTCAGTAATATATGGTAGATGGTACTATTTGCAATAAACCCCCAGTCTAAGGTTTACTGAATATCGTTAAAAGAACAGCTTGAATGCAAAAGATCGTCAATAATTAAGGCAGTAGTGGTAAAATAAAGATTAAAAAGTAATTTATAAGGACAGAACAGCCTAACGCATTCCGTGCCTTATGGGGCACTTAATCATAGGCTAATGGTCACACGCCCATACAAACTATTTATAGGGGTGATGACAAATCAAAATGAGTCATACAGAAGACCAATCAAAAATGTGCTTACAATAAGTACAATAGAGTAAATAGGTAAAAAAAAAATCCTATAAAGACCTGTATAGAAAATACTAACTGTAATTATGGAGTATTGGGCTATTTTTAGTAGTGCATATATTAATCACAAATGCAGTTTAAAAAATGTTTATAAAGGAATTATTTCTATCCCAAAAAAGGAGGATTAAAATAGATATTATTGGGTCACAGTCCAACACTTTTTAAAATGCAGTTTTAAATCTACAAAGAATATTTTCATAGTGAGTCTGGGATAGGAATAGGTCAACCTACAGGAGGTCGTATCTCCTTATGTTTTGTCAGATCACACTGAAATTGGTTGTTAAGGAAAGAAACATGGCCAGCTTTATTTGAATTGAATGAATTTAGGTAATTCAGCACTTTTATAACCAATCACTGATCTCCTAGGTATTGATTTTACAATACCTCAGGCCCAGGATAGGGGGACGTACTTGGGGGACAGGTAAGGGTGTGCCTATGTGCCTGCCACCCATCATGAATATAGCATTGTGAATGTAGGTGCTACTATATTCAAAAGGGCAGCCACAGATCACTGTGTCCTGAGCCCAGAGACTTGCGGCAACTCAGCAGAAGGTATTGAACCTGGTTCTTTTGCACTTTTGCACACTGCCTCAGTAGCCATAAATGACCCCTTTAAAGTTCTACCTGCATTTGCTAATATAATTTAGATAATTTCTTTGTAATTTAGCATTAAATTTGATCACAAACTAGATGGATTTTTAAACAGATGTTAAATATATGAAGTTAGCCAGTGAATTGTAGATCTGTGCAACAATAGTTTTTTGCTCTTTTCTGTATACATCTATCAACAAATCTGTTGATAGATATATATCACAGATACTGTATATGCCAATATATGTTTTGTATTTCTCTTTTTTGGTTTTAGCAGGTTTAATTAGTGTATGCAACAAGCATTCCTTCCTAGAAGCTTTAATAAAAAATATATATTGGGGACAGACTCACCTCAGTGTATTAACTGTACTGATAACAATCACTTCTAAACTAAAGTTTTAGTTATAATTTGAATCCATTGAATAACTGCTACAAATAAGGCAGCCCATCATCTCGTTTGAATCTTTTGGCTGCAGTTATTCAGTTTCCTATTGCTGATGGTCATGGGGTAAGGAGAGCACAGCTAATCTAGACTCCTAGCCCAAAACTAGAAAGCAAAAAATCATAGGTGTAGTTGTTTGCACCTGTTTCCCACATGGACTTAAAGCAGGCTGCTAATTAAACTAGAATGTCCTGTGTATATGTTTTAAAGAATTATTCTTCCTGTTTGGCCTTCTCCTTCAGAACCTACTTGGATTGTTGGACTGAGCCTCCTCAATCCTCTGGGTCCATTCTCACAAAATATAAATGTAGACAGTGTTGTGGGAGTTATATAAGCCTGTGGTGGGAATAAGGAAGGGTTTGCTTGCAATTGTCCTTGGCTAGGGCCCACTAGGGTCAAAGTCTACTGGGAGATCCATTGAGACACAGACAGGCCAGCCTCAGCGTTACAGTAACTTTCAGAATGGCACCATCATAATCAGAAACATCTAGGAAGACTAATTCAGTAGGTGACAGGCCACAAAAACTCACAGAAAGGAACGGCCAAATACAGAAGCATGCATTTTATAAAAATGGCATTTCCTCAGTTGCCACACTAACTGCCACATTCCAAACGGTCTCTGAAAGCCATATCAGTACAAGAACTAATCATTACGAACTTAACAAGATGGATTTCCATGCACAAGTATATGAGCCTTGTGTAAGTAAGTAGCTGCCACTGGATGGAAACACATTCTCTGGAGTGATGAATCGTGCTTTACCATGATCAGATTTGGGCTGAGATTCAATATTGGCATTTGCATTTTAAGTACACATAGACCCAAACAACCTCACATAGGCCCAATAAATAGTGACCGTTTTGGGCATCTTATATCAGCTCATCTGGCATAATACACAGATATCCAGTCCAGACCTCACCATGATGGATGAGTATTGGTTGGTGGATGCCAGAAGAATGCTACCTGCCTGAGTGCATAATGTAGGATGTAAGGAATAGGAGGAATAATGATCTGTAGCACTTTTCATGGATTAGGCCAGGGCCTGGGTTCCATGAAACGCTGACCTTAACAATTGTGTGGTTCCTATTTGGTTGTAGGGCTAAATGCATAGATTGAATGCCTTCCTCTGTTTTCATACACAGTTTGTACAGGTGCACACTCCTTACCTAAGTACTTTAGATGTGGAACAGAACATGTGTTCGGCTGTTGCTTAACTGGTAGATACTTAAATACTTCATAGCAGAAATTACTTCCTTGTGACATGCTGTGGTATGGGTGTAAGTAGTGCAATAAACATGCTTCACATACAGATGAAGATACTAAAATGAAATGGTATCTATCTAAATATTCAGTTTTACTTTCAAAAGTTCTCACTGCACTGAATTGTATTGTATTGAATAGATCTAGATGTTCATTGTCTCCTGGGAAGGCAAAGCAACTATCCCCGAGGCTTTTAAGACACTTTAAATACACCTCCACAAGTTAACCATTTGTTCTAGTTGGCTACAAGCAAACACAAACTCAAGGATGGTACAAAATGATTTTTTTACTATTAGTAGAAAATCAAAACTTCCATCACATTCATATGTAATCATTCATTGTATTAATCAGAACAAAGTTATCTTGGTTTATCCCTAACAAATATGAAGAGAATCAACCTTGAAGGATAATCTGTTTGCTACATTCCATTCCATAGTCAGTCATTCTGTGTGTTTCTGTTCTCTAAGAATATTACTGGGAGTACTGGGACAGGTAAGCATTAATACTCTCTACCCCATATTCATACAGTATTTGCAGTTTTACATTTCTATACACCCCCACATACAGAGTTAGCTGGGCCTCACAAATACAGATTTGTATTTCAGCATTGCAGTTATGTTGCTAGTGCCAATGCTTTCTTTAAGACAAGTTGCCCAGGGGCAGGTATTCACATTACTTACATACAACACAGCCAATGATGGAAAAAGTTTTTTTCTTCTTCAGTCTTTAAAAGCAATATTTATTGTTCATCAATAAAACACAGCATTTGGCTGAATCATTAGAGACCCATTTATCAACATTATCATTTTTGTGGTTTTAGAGGTTTTTGAAACCACAAAAAAAGAATTTTCTCTAAAACCACAAGCAATCACAAACACCTGTGAAGCCAATTGTCCCAAACATTATGGTGCCCTGAAATAAGGGGGACTATGTTTAAAAAGTGTTGTCATCTCAAAATAGTGAGACAAAAAAGTATGCAAATAACTTTAAATTAAAGTCTGGAAAGTACACTTTAGTCACATCTGATTTGTTTGATTTTTTTACACGACATAAGATCAAGACCAAAGCGTGTTATATACCAGTGGGACAATACTTCTGCAATCAAGACCACAGGCTTAAGGGTATGAAGGTCTTAATTCTAAAAGGAAACTTTAAAACTGAATGAAAAATTAAGATCTATACATTCAAATGTATGGAGTTATTTAACACATTAGGAAAGAGCCTTAATTTGGTGTCAGGTTTCATGTCACACTATGTGACTTGACTGAATCTAGGACCCTGGACTAGGTACAACCCACCCTAATAAACAGTAGTTACTTTTATTACCTGCCCAAGTTATTTTTCTGCTCGTGAACACTTCTCTCTGATCTAACAGTATATATGTTGTGCCATTCCAGCTTTTATTTGTATTTGCCTGAAGAAGGGGCCTTAGAGCTCTGAACGTTTGCAATGTATTTTTATTGTTAGCCAATATAGGTATCATTTCTACAATACTTTTGTATTTGTGTTTTTTATTTATTATTTTTGCCCCTGGCTAACATGGTACCACAGTTTTTCTTTTGTGACGCCCTTCTGCCTTTGTCTATCCCCCCTTATCTGACACTTATGTGGACTGAGTTCAGTATAAGCCACTCAGGGTGCATGTTGCAAATGTTTAAATTAGGGTCCAGATCTATTTTTCTGGCCTACTCATTATTACTTTTCATATAAGACAATATAGGTGTGTGATATACATAGCAGTTAAATCACAGAAAGTATGTATGTATATCTTTATTTATAAAGCACTACTTATGTACGCAGCGCTGTACAGTAGAATACGTTACAACAGGTTGTTAAGATAATAGATAAATACAAAGTATAATAATAAATACAGATAAATACAGCAGCAATAAGTTAAGAGTCGAGGACACAAGAGGAAGGAGGTCCCTGCCCCGTAGAGCTTACAATCTATATGGGAGGGTAACTAACAGACACAAATAGGCAAATATAAGTGCTGTAGGTCACAGTGGGTGACACTACAATATAAGTGCCAGTTCCCAGATCAGGTGCTGGGCGAGTGCTCCAAAAGGTAGTCTTTAACCTTAGTTTTAAAAAGACTGGGGGAGGATTCTCTCCGGAGGAAATCAGGGAGGGCATTCCACATGTAGGGGGCAGCCAGGCAGAAAGGTTTAAGACGGGAAACCGCAGTAGTAGTGGGGGGCGCAACCAAACGATTGCTCTGCGAGGAACGAAGGAGTCGGCCGAGAACATATGGAGACACAAGGGACGAGATGTAGTGAGGAGCAGAGGAATGGAGGGCTTTAAAGGTTAGGAGAAGAAGTTTGTAAGATATTCTTTGTTTGATAGGAAGCCACGATATGGACTTTAGCAGGGGAAGGGCCTGAACTCTCCTGGATGAGAGGAGGAGAATTCTGGCAGCAGTGTTTAATATAGACTGTAGGGGGGAAAGATGGGAGTTAGGGAGGCTGGTTAATAGCAGGTTGCAGTAATCCAGTCGTGACAGGATGAGAGCATGCATGAGCAGCCTAGCTGTTACAGTAGAAAGAAAGGGACGGATTTTGGCAATATTGCGTAAGAAAAAGTGACAGGTTTTGACAGTGGAGTTAATGTGGTTAGAAAAGGAGAGACTGGAGTCAAAGATCACCCCCAAACAACGCGCCGAATCGACGGGGTTGATGAGGGTGCCATCAATAGAGATAGAAAAGGGGGGGGGGGTAGGACCAGGCTTTGGCGGAAAAATCATTAGTTCAGTTTTTGTTAGGTTGAGTTTGAGGTGGCGTTGGTTCATCCAGTTAGAGATGGCCAGGAGTGAACAAAGAAAAGAAAAGTGAACCAAACTACTGTTTTACCCTGAAGAATAGAACATTTTGTACATAATCTCTAACCATTGCTAGACTGTGCCCCTGCTTCCTCTTGAGATCTTTTTTCACAGGTCTCCTGTGCAGATGGGATGGCAATGAAAAATCAGACTTTTCTTGGTGATTTTATCCTCTTCGGATTCTCAGAGCACGGTGTCTTGCTGTCTTTTCTCATGGCGGTGGTTTACGCCATGATTCTGATGGGGAACGCTGCAATATTTAGTATTATCCACAATCTTCAGGCCCCCATGTATTTTTTCCTTAGTTACTTATCTATCCTAGATATTTGTTATTCAACTGTTACTCTCCCTTCTATGCTATTTAACTCCATCACAGGCAACAGAAGAATTTCCTTTCACAGGTGCTTCATACAGCTGTATTTTTTTGTCTCGTTTGGAGGGGCAGAGGGCCTTCTGCTTGCAGCCATGGCGTACGACAGATATGTGGCCATATGCAACCCCCTGCATTATCCCATCATCATGAACAGGAAACTCTGCTTCCACCTTGTTGCTGGGTCATGGGTTTGTGGCTTTTTGAATTCTGTTCTTCACACTGTGATGACTTCACACCTGTATTTCTGTGAAATTAGGTACGTCAGTCATTTTTTTTGCGATGTACCTCCACTGCTGAAGGCGTCTTGCACTGATACACACACAAGCCAGGTTTTATTATATGTTGTCAATGTTTTTCTAGGAATGACTCCATTTGTATTTATTATTATCTCTTACACACATATTATTTCCACTATTATAAAAATTCACTCTGCTGCAGGAAGGAGGAAGGCTTTTTCCACATGCTGTTACCATGTTCTATGTGACAGGTAATTATAATTATATTGGCCCTACACCAGGAGACTCCTTTGACATCGAACGATTGTCCTCTTTATTATATAGCATTCTAACTCCTTTATTTAACCCTATAATATACTGCTTTAGAAACAAGGTAGTAATAACGGCTTTGAAAAAAAAATTGATACCCAGGACTAACACCATCAAGGTGCTTGCTTGCCAGCAAATCAAGTAAGTGAGAACCTCTTCTGCCTACCCCTAGTCCACACTACCTTGTCATTGCCCCCTCCAGTTGTCATTACGCGGTGGGGGCAGGTGCAGGGGCGAGGTGGCCGACTGGGTTGCCTAGAGTACCCACCCCTGTCCAGAACCAAAATATATAGTAGTTCACACCTCAGATTCAGGCTGTAATCCCCCTGTATTGTTTAAACATGTAATCCCCGGTACTGTTCACACCTATGAATCTCTGCATTGTTCACCCACTGCATTGTTCACCTGTTCACACCTCAGACTGTAGGAGCAGTTCCAGCATTGTGTCACTGTATGTACTGCCTGTGCTATGTTGCCTGTGTGTATGGCACACACAGGCAGGGTAGGGCAGACAGAGTATGGCACACACAGGCAGCATAGGGCAAACAGGTCATGGCACACACAGGCAGCATAGGGCAGGCAGAGTATGGCACACACAGGCAGCATAGAGCAGACAGAGCATGGCACACGCAGGCAGCATGGGGTAGGCAGAGTATGGCACACACAGGTAGGGTAGGGCAGGCAGAGTATGGCACACACAGGCAGCATAGGGCAGACAGAGCATGGCACACACAGGCAGCTTAGGGCAGGCAGAGTATGGCCCACACAGGCAGCATAGGGCAGACACAGCATGACACACACAGACAGCATAGGGCAGACAGAGTATGGCACAAACAGGTAGGGTAGGGCAGGCAGAGTATGGCACACACAGACAACATAGGGCAGGCAGAGTATGGCACACAGGCAGCATAGAGCAGACAGAGAATGGCACACAGGTAGCATAGGGCAGGCAGAGTATGGCACACACAGGCAGCATAGGGCAGACAGAGAATGGCACACAGGTAGCATAGGGCAGGCAGAGTATGGCACACACAGGCAGCATAGGGCAGACAGAGTATGGCACACACAGACAGCATAGGGCAGGCAGAGTATGGCACACACAGACAGCATAGAGCAGGCAGAGTATGGCACACACAGGCAGCATAGGGCAGACAGAGAATGGCACACTGGTAGCATAGGGCAGACAGAGTATGGCACACACAGGCAGCATAGGGCAGACAGAGTATGGCACACACAGACAGCATAGGTCAGGCAGAGTATGGCACACACAGGCAGGGTAGGTCAGACAGAGCATGGCATACACAGGCAGCATAGGGCAGACAGAGCATGGCACACACAGGCAGCATAGGGCAGACAGAGCGTGGCACACACAGGCAGCATAGGGCAGGCAGAGTATGGCACACACAGGAAGCATAGGCCAGGCAAAGTATGGCACACACAGGCAGGGTAGGGCAGATAGAGTATGGCACACACAGGCAGGGTAGTGCAGACAGAGCATGGCACACACAGGCAGCATAGGGCAGGCAGAGTATGGCACAAACAGGCAGGTTAGGGCAGGCAGAGTATGGCACAAATAGGCAGCATAGGGCAGGCAGAGTATGGCACATACAGGCAGCATAGGATAGGCAGCGTATGGCACACACAGGCAGCATAGGGCAGAAAGAGTATGGCACACACAGGCAGCATAGGGCAGACAGAGCATGGCACACACAGACAGCTAAGGGCAGGCAGAGTACTGCCTGTGTGTGCCATACTCTGCCTACCCTATGCTGCCTGTTGGAGGTGAACCTGGCAGGGGATTGTTCTGGGAGTTTGTTAGCAGTTGGAAATAGCCAATAAATGGTCCCTAAGGTGTGTAATTATGTTCTGGGTGTTGCTGTGCTATCCACAGGGAAGGAGGAATTATATGGATTTAAGGGTGTGTCTTATTATGACATAATATAATTCTTTCACATATGAATGATGGTTGATATCCCCGCATTGAGGACCAAGCATTTGGGTTTTTGCTGCGCTATCACCATTGTGATAACAGAAGTTGAACATTGGTTGCTATCTGCACTGGAGCAATTTAGCTTTTATATTTGTAACATAGTAATTTAGATTAAAAAAAAAAAACACTTGTTAGTTGATCAAGGAGAAGTTTAAAACCCAATCTGAAGCCTCTTCAATTTGGGAAAAAAATTCCTTCCTGACTCTCACACTCTGACCAGTTCCTGGATCAACTTTGTTACAAGAGATCATTTCACTAACCCTGTATTCCCTCACTTGCTACAAAGCCATCCAACACTTTCTTGAAGCTATATAATGTATCAGCCAGTACGACTGGTTCAGGGAGAGAATTTCTCAATGTCACAGCTCTCATTGTAAAAATTTTAAGGACTGGAACCTCCTTTCATCTCAGTGGATGCCCTCATGTCTGACTGAAATGCCTACTGGTGAAGATAGAAGAGAGATTATTATATGATCCCCCTATATATTTATACATAGTTATCATATCTTCTCTTAAAGGATAATGAAAGGTTAATGTAAATTAAAAGTAAGTCTAAAGGCATTCTTTTTAAGTACTTACTGCATATCTAAATTCCCAGATCCCTGCTTGCTTCTCTGAGATATGGTGCTGGCAGCCTACAGCAGTGTGAAGCCTACAGTGACATCACTGAAATCTCTCTCCCCTTCCTGTAGGTGCCAGCGGCAGCCTTCCTATTCTCTGAGCATGTGTGTAACTTGATCCTGTCTCCTGTTCTGAGCTACACATGCACACCAGCCAATCAGAAGCGGATCTGGCAGAGGGGAGGGGGGGAGGGAATGAAACACATGTGCAGTATGAAGCAAGGAGGGAAAGGAAGGGAGAATACCTTTTTAGAGATGGCTGCCTGTTCTAGAAAATGTGAAGTAAGTGTGACTGAGTAAATATATGATTAGGTGAGCCAAAAGTGTGGTGTTTTTACTAAACAACAGGAGGACTGTTGGGCAGTATGCTTTTTACATTTTGACTTGCATTCTCCTTTAAGAGCCTTTTCTCCAGTGTAAACAACCCCAACTTCGCCAACCATCTTTTATAACCGAGATTTTTCATGCCCTTTACCAGCTTAGTTGCCCTTTGGACTATCTCCGATTCAATAATATCCCATTTGAGCACTAAGCACCTATTGCTAATATTACTTATATTGAGCATTCTAAAGCATTCTGTGATTTGTAAATGGGAAGAATAACCCTCACATTTATAACTCATTTAATACTGTTCAAAACCTTGTTGGCTCATTTAGCTACTGACTGGCATTGCTCACTACAGTCAAGTTTTTGTTAAGGTTTTCTTTTTATGCATTTTAACTTTGGAAGTATAAAAAACAAAAAAGGGAGTGATAGGAAAGTAGCTCAAACTGGTGCACCATAAGGGTGAAGACACACAGACCTACTTAATGCCAGAAAACACCCTGCTATAAACAATAATGATAACAGCCTCTGCTAAAACACACATAGAGACAATTGTCAGTAAATGATCAGCATTGTCTATTTTTGTAGCTGTGAGAAGTAGTTGCTACTAGTAGCAATGTGTGTCTTCACCCTTTACCATTTTATATTATATAGTAAGGCTTATAGATTCATATTGAGTTGTAAGTCATTTACCCCATATTGCCTCAAACGTATTTGGCCAGCCTCTCACCCAGTTTTCGGTTGGGGAGAATGCCATTGATTATCTTCTTTCAAAAAGATAGATATGGTGGAGTGGATAGGTTTTTTTGGAATAGAAGAGGAGCTGACGATAGCAAAGTTTAACGCATTGTAAAAGGATACAACACAAGACATAACTTTACAAATACAGACGAACATTTCACCAGAAAAGATGCACAGTTACAGTTGCACATTGTTAGGAGACAATAGGATGCAGGCCCAGCTCACGAGAGCTTCCTTTGTGCTCACTCAAAAAGCACTTGGGCCTGGATGTGCTCTGCTTGATTGAAAATATGACTCTAGAAGCAGGGCCCAACATTGGAGTGCATAAGATAGTCCATTCTGATTTTTCAAAAAGTGTTATGAGATCTTAAATGTGTCATCCCCTTGTTTAACTTTTTTGATGAAATTAGTAGACTGCTAAGGCATGGGGCCAAGGCTAGGATGGTGGAGGCCAAGAGAATGCTACCTGCCTGAATGCATAATGTTGTAATTGAAGAATTGTCAAGGTAAATTAATAGCTTGTGGCAGTTTTCATGGTTTGGGCTAAGGTTCCTGGTTCAAATGGAAAGCAGACAGAGTATGATGACATTCTTAACAATTCAGTGGTTTTAATTTGTTGTAAGACTATGTGCATATAAAGAGGGCCTTCCTTAGTATTCATACGCAGCTTGTACAAATGCACACACATAACTATGGAGCCTCAGTGCTTTAGCCATAGAGCAGAACATACACATAGATGAAGAAATTGTACACAGGCAAACAACACATACTGTATGGTCTGTCTTGGTACCCTTAATGGGACTGCACTAGGCAAATCCATAATGGAGAAGGACCTTGGAGTCCTTGTAGATAATAAACTGTAGCAAGCAGTGCCAGGCAGCAGCTGCAAGGGCAAACAAGGTTTTGAGCTGTATTAAAAGGGGTATAGATTCACGGGAGGAGGGGGTTATTCTTCCCCTTTACAGAGCACTGGTAAGGCCCCATCTAGAATATGCTGTTCAGTTTTGGTCTCCAGTGCTCAAACGGGACATTATTGAGTTAGAGAGGGCCCAGAGAAGGGCAACTAAGCTGGTAAAGGGTATGGAATATCTTGAAGAATATCTATGAAGAAAGACTGGCCAAGTTAGGTTTGTTTACACTGGAGGCGCTTAAGGGGTGATATGATAACTATGTATACATATATAAGGGGGTCATATAATAATCTATTTAATGCTTTATTTACCAGTAGGTCCTTCCAACATGAGGGCACCCACTCCGTTTAGAAGAAAGGAGGTTCTGTCTAAACATTCGGAAAGGATTTTTTACTGTGAGAGCTGTGAGGTTGTGGAATTCCCTCCCCGAATCAGTCGTGCTGGCTGATACATTATATAACTTTAAGAAGGGGCTGGATGGCTTCTTAGCAAGTGAGGGAATACAGGGTTATGGGAGATAGCTCTTAGTACAAGTTGATCCAGGGACTGGTCTGATTGCCATCTTGGAGTCAGGAAGGAATTTTTCCCCTCTGCAGCAAATTAGAGAGGCTTCAGATGGGGTTTTTTGCCTTCCTCTGGATCCACTAGCATATTATATATAGGCATTATGGTTGAACTTGATGTGCATCTTTTTTTAACCTAACTTACTATGTTACTTGAATGTGACTTAGCAGAGACTACGTCCTTGCTGCATGCTGTAGTATGGGTGTATGTAGTGCTATAAGTGCGTCAGTCACATATGAAGAGCTAAAATTCAAAGGTCCCTAGGCGGCAAAATATTCTGTGTGCTTACTAAAGTTTAACTTAATTAAAAGCTCTCACTGAACTCTCAACTGAATTGAATTGATCTAGATATAGGCATTCATTGTCTCCTGGGAAGACAAAGCAACTATCCCCAAGGCCTTTAACACACTTGAAATACAGCTCCACAAGCACAGGTTAGCCATTCCTTTTAGTTGACAACAAGCAAACACAAACTGCAAGTATTAGAGAAACGTATTTTATTACTACAAATAGAAAATCAACATTTCCATCACATTAATATTCATTCAATGTATTCATCAATACAAAGTATTCTTGTTTTATCCTCAGCACGATTATGAAGAGAATCACCTTTTTTGCACTTTATTTTGCTACATTACATTATATACTCAATCTGTGTGTTTCTGTTCTCTGAGAATATTGCTGGCAGTACTGGGGCAGATAAGGGGCAATTTGCAGTATTTCCAATATAATAAAGTACATGTATTCCCACTGCAAGATATCTGTACATGTCTTACATTTCTATACATACACACATATAGACACCAAGAGTAAATCAAGAGTTTTAGATTTTTATATACTGGTATTGCCAATTTTTCTAGATCATGTTGCCCAGGTGCAGGTATTCACATTGCTTGCATACAGCACAAGTTTTTTTCTTCTGTGGTCTGATAAGCATTACTTATTGAATCCGAAGTCATGTGATTTCAGCTCTGGACAACTAAAAGCAACCATTTTTGTTAACAGAAGATGCAATTTTTCATTGTTTTCAAATTATAATAAGTAGATTATGGTTTTGATGTTTTGATTTAGTTTACTAATTGGCCTTTTGTGGATGGCTCGGTATTCTACTGATTCCAAAGATTACGGTTTGGGGCCCAAATTGTATTTTAACATTAATTTTATCTTTGGGCATTTATGCTGATTTGCATTATTTTGTTCAGAACATCCATTTGGATTCAGTTGACTGATATCATAGAGGCCCATTTATCAACACTTTCATTTTTGTGGTTTTTCAAATCACAACAAATTTTCTCTAAAACCATGAATGCCGAGCGACTGGCCAATTGAAAAAGGACAGCTGCCACTGACTTCTACATGACTTCCACAGCTTTTAGGTGGCGGATTTTTACTTTTGAATTTGTTGCAATTTATTCGAATTTTAGTGCAAAACAATATGGATTGTGAACAATCTAAAATACAAATGTTATTAAACACCCCCATAATATTTAAGAGCATTCGCTGTAGTCATCGGGGTGCTGCCTGATATATCCACCATAAGTGGATTTTCCTTGGGATTTTCCTTTTTTCTCTATTTAAGAGCACTACCAACTGATCTATTGAAGGTTTATTTGCCATTAGAAGCTGTCCTGCCAAGATTAGCCCATTGCTCACATTATTAGTTTCTTTCTAACTAGTCTTGAGTTGGTTTACCCAAAACCCATGGGTCATGGGGACATGTTTTGTTGTAAACAAATCCTATATGTGTTGGTTATGCTGGGTGGACATTTCACAGTAAGGACCACTAGGAAAGTGACTTTGCTGTTAAGCTGGCCATACACGTGGCGATCTGACAATGTTTCGTGCGACTATCAGTGTTCTTCTTCAGGAACCATTGTGTCAGTCTGAGTGCAGGCACAGGCAGCGGATATCAGCGAAGTAACATGAGAATTTGCATTTTTAGAGCTGATACCCTCCCAGGCTGACACAATAATCCCGTGTGTAGTAAAGGTTCCTACGGAGGGGCAGCGTTTTTCGGCCGGCCAAGTATTAGCCCCGTGAAGCTTAGTTTTAACGTTTTTGTACCTCCCTGCCCCACCTTTCTGACATCATAGATTTAATTCTAAATAGAAAATATGGCTTCACACTGGAAGCCAGTCATGGTGCACATTATTTTAGCCTGCCAAGCAGCACATTTTGTACATAATCTCTATCCATTGCTAGACTGTGCCCATGTTACCTCTTGAGATCTTTTTTTCACAGGTCTCCTGTGCAGATGGGATGGAAATGAAAAATCAGACTTTTCTTGGTGATTTTATCCTCTTCGGATTCTCAGGGGAACATGTCTTGCTGTCTTTTCTCATGGCGGCGGTCTACACCATGATTCTGATGGGGAACGTTGCTATATTTAGTATTATCCACATTGACGCCAATCTGCAGGCCCCCATGTATTTTTTCCTTAGTTACTTATCTATCCTAGATATTTGTTATTCAACTGTTACTCTCCCTTCAATGCTATTTAACTCCATCACAGGCAACAGAAGAATTTCCTTTCACAGGTGCTTCATACAGCTGTATTTTTTTGTCTCGTTTGGAGGGGCAGAGTGCCTTCTGCTTGCAGCCATGGCGTACGACAGATATGTGGCCATATGCAACCCCCTGCATTATCCCATCATTATGAACAGGAAGCTCTGCTTTCACCTAGTTGCTGGGTCATGGGTTTGTGGCTTTTTGAATTCTGTTCTTCACACTGTGATGACTTCACAACTGTATTTCTGTGAAATTAGGTATGTCAGCCATTTTTTCTGTGATGTACTTCCACTGCTAAAGGCATCTTGCACTGATACACACACAAGCAAAATGTTATTATATGTTGTCAATGTTTTTCTAGGAATGACTCCCTTTGTATTTGTTATTATCTCTTACATACATATTATTTCCAATATTATAAAAATTCGCTCTGCTGCAGGAAGGAGGAAGGCTTTTTCCACATGCTCCTCCCACCTCATCGTTGTTACTGTGTTTTATGTGTCAGGTAATTATAATTATATTGGCCCTACACCAGGAGACTCCTTTGACACTGAGCGACTGGCCTCTTTATTATATAGCATTCTAACGCCTTTACTCAATCCCTTTATATACTGCCTTAGAAATAAGGAGGTAAAGAGAGCTTTGTATAAAAAATTGTTACCTAATCAATTTTCAATAAAAATCTGATTTTTTCTTGGTGTTTACGCTCATCTAGATACATTTACCAATGTGGTACTCACCCCTAACGCCATTTACATTTTCCTAGTTATACCTCTGTACAGTAAGGACTATTACTTACAGTATTAGACTTCATTCTCCTTTGCTGAGTGAGAGGGTGGATGATGGTTCTGATAATAATTAGCCCTAAACTACACTCTTTTAGCCCTTCCCTTAAATTCAGATTTTTGCCCAATGTATTTTGTGCTGAAGCTAAGCTCTGCTACTCCTGCCAAAGACTGGGTGCTTGCCAGCAAAGCAAGTAAGTGAGAAACAAAAGTCCAGAACCAAAACCCTCAAAATTTATAGTACTTTCAGATGAAACTGGTTAAGATACATGCACCTAATGACCAGGTTTCTTATTAGGATTGAATATGTCTAAAAGGCATGTCTGAGATGTACGTTAGTAAAGAACAATTGACAGGGGCAAATGGGGGCCTTTACTTGGAGATGCCTCATTCTGTGAGAGATTCTCTTGGTATGTTAACTTGTAACGCTCTGAGATGGAACCACTCTGAAAAGTCTGACTACATCTGCCTTCTGTATATACACCTACTGTGTATCTAAATGTTGATGCTCTAGCGGCATTGGATTAATGTTAGAGATATTGATGTTAGAGAGTGCCTTTCTTATACTGGCGAATATAAAGAACTTTGTATTACTACTCCACCTTCACAGTCACAGAAACATCATTACTGTATCTCTGGGATCT
Source organism: Xenopus tropicalis (assembly GCF_000004195.4). Taxonomy (NCBI): domain Eukaryota; kingdom Metazoa; phylum Chordata; class Amphibia; order Anura; family Pipidae; genus Xenopus; species Xenopus tropicalis. Next base: position 102,809,720 of record NC_030683.2, on the reverse strand, counting down.
TCTTCACTACTGTTATTGTTGGCATGAATACAACCAGGAATACCCAATACAAACAGTAACTATAAAAATACTATAGTTATTTGTAGCATGTAAAATACCCAGGAAAGATCTTCCCAAAGGGAGAGACTAGGCATAGGGCTCACTATTAATATTAAAAGGATTCTGGGGTTTCTTATGTTCCTTTTATTGGGGAGTAAAAAAGTTTATTTCTATTAAAGGAGAAGGATAGGCAAAGTCACTTGGGGGTGCCTCAAGTGACTTTAATCGCTTAAAACAGCACCAGCCCGGGGTACCTGTAGCACTTCCTTCTGCCGCGTTTCTTCTGCGGCAAATTCCCTGAGCCGGCGCATGCGCATTAGAGTGAAATGCCGACTTTCTTGTTAAAGTTTGGCTTTTCACTCTACTGTGCATGCGCAGTGCGCCAACGCGGAAGACGGAGACGCTCGCAGCTACCCCGGGCTGGTGTGGTTTTCTCCTTACAGGGGCACCAGCCTCGGGTTACATGGTAAGCGATTTAAATCACTTGGGGGTGCCTAAAATTTTAGCACCGCCACGTGACTTAGGCTTTCCTTCTCCTTTAAAGTAGACAACACAATTAACAAATCTTGTACTTTAAAATCTGGTCTTTTTGGGTTCTTAGGAACCAATACTGTGATTCTTTGGTACAACCAAAGGAAATCGTTCAGTATTTTTTTTATAAAAGGGTAATTTGATATAAAGTGTAGATGGTGTATGTGCTCTGCTTCAAGGTTGGTGCAATTAATGATTAGTAAAGTCTTGTGGTAATATATGGTAGATGCTACTATTTGCAATAAACCCCCAGTCTAAGGTTTACTGAATATCGGTAATAGAACAGTTTGGATGCAAAAGATCATCAACAATTAAGGCAGTAGTGGTAAAATAAAGATTAAAAAGCCATTTATAAGGACAGAACAGCCTAACGCATTCCATGCCTTATGGGGCACTTACTCATAGGCTAATGGTCACACCCCCATACAAATTATTTATAGGGGTGATGACAAATCAAAATGAGTCATACAGAAGACCAATCAAAAATGTGCTTCCAATAAGTACAATAGTGTTATTAAATAAAAAAAAATCCTATAAAGACCTGTATAGAAGAAACTAACTCTAATTATGGAGTAGTGGGCTATTTTTAGTATAAGTAGTGCAAAGCAACTATCCCCAAGGCTTTTAAGACACTTATCTGTACAGCTCCACAAGTTAGCCATTTGTTCTAGTTGGCTACAAGCAAACATAAACTCAAGGATGGTACAAAATGATTTTGTTACTTTTAGTAGAAAATCAAAACTTCCATCACATTCATATGTAATCATTCATTGTATTAATCAGAACAAAGTTATCTTGGTTTATCCCTAACAAATATGAAGAGAATAAACCTTGAAGGATAATCTGTTTGCTACATTCCATTCCATAGTCAGTCATTCTGTGTGTTTCTGTTCTCTAAGGATATTACTGGCAGTACTGGGACAGGTAAGCATTAATACTCTCTACCCCATATTCATACAGTATTTGCAGTTTTACATTTTATACACCCCCACATACAGAGTTAGCTGGGCCTCACAAATACAGATTTGTATTTCAGCATTGCAGTTATGTTGCCAGTGCCAATGCTTTCTTTAAGACAAGTTGCCCTGGGGCAGGTATTCACATTACTTACATACAACTTACATACAACACAGCCAATGTATACATATATAAGGGGATCATATAATAATTTCTCTAATGCTTTATTTACCAGTAGGTCCTTCCAACATACATGAGGGCACCCACTCCATTTAGAAGAAGGGAGGTTCTGTCTAAATATTTGGAAATAATTTTTTACTGTGAAGTTGAAGGTGTGAAATTCACTCCCCGAATCAGTCATACTGGCTGATACATTATATAGCTTCAAGAAGGGATACAAGTTGATCCAGGGACTGGTCCGATTGCCATCTTGGAGTCAGGAAGGAATCTTTCCCCCTCTGCGGCAAATTAGAGAGGCTTCAGATGGGGTTTTTTGCCTTCCTCTGGGTCAACTAGCATATTATATATACACACTATGGTTGAACTCGATATGCATCTTTTTTTCAACTATGTTACTTGAATTTGTCGTAGCAAAGATTACTTCCTTGCTGCGTGCTGTAGTATGGGTGTATGTAGTGCTATAAGTGCAACAGTCACATATGAAGAGCTAAAATTCAATGGTCCATTAGGCGGCAAAATATTCTGTGTGCTTACTAAAGTTTTACTTAAAGTGGACCTGTCACCCAGACATAAAAAGTTGTATAATAAAAGTCCTTTTCAAATTAAACATGAAACCCAAAATAATTTTTTTATTACCACATCCATACCCATTATAAAAGCATTTTAAAATCCCAGCTGTCAATCATATAATGCCTGCCCCGCCTCTATGCCTTAGGCATAGAGGTGGGGCAGACAGTTACTTTCACTTTCAATTCAGAACTTCTTAGATGTCGCTGCCCTCCACACATTCCCCCTCCCTCCTCACCATGTAATTGTGTAACCAGTGCATGGACATGGGCATCAGGTCCCCCCATACTGGCACAGAAACAAGATATTGGCAGGATGCAATGCCTGCTTTGATAACAGTGTCCACAAAATGGCCCCTGCCTGCTTGCTGCAATTGCTGTGAATTCCAAGGATGAAGAAAATAAAATTAAAATAATTTATACAGTGTAAGTAAAGTTTATTTTGCTTGCCAAACACAACAGAAAACAATTTGAAATTATTTCTTAAGGTGACAGGTCCGCTTTAATTAAAAGCTCTCACTGAACTCTCAACTGAATTGAACAGATCTAGGCATTCATTGTCTCCTGGGAAGACAAAGCAACTATCCCCAAGGCCTTTAACACACTTGAAATACAGCTCCACAAGCACAAGTTAGCCATTCCTTTTAGTTGACAACAACTGCAAGTATTAGAGAAACGTATTTTATTACTACAAATAGAAAATCAACATTTCCATCACATTAATATTCATTCAATGTATTCATCAATACAAAGTATTCTTGTTTTATCCTCAGCACGATTATGAAGAGAATCACCTTTTTTGTACTTTATTTTGCTACATTACATTATATACTCAATCATTCTGTGTGTTTCAGTTCTCTGAGAATATTGCTGGCAGTACTGGGACAGGTAAGGGACAATTTGCAGTATTTGCAATATAATAACGTGCATGTATTCCCACTGCAAGATATGTCTTACATTTCTACACATACACACATATAGAGACCAAGAGTAAATCAAGAGTTATCACAATTTTAGATTTTTATATATTGCAGTGGTATTGCCAATGATTTTTCTAGATCAAGTTGCCCAGGTGCAGGTATTCACATTGCTTGCATACAGCACAGGCAGTGATGGAAAAAGGTTTTTTTTATTCTGTGGTCTGATAAGAATTATTTATTGCACACCCCTTGCCTAAGTACTTTACATGTGGAACAGAACATGTGTTCGGCTGTTGCTTAACTGGTAGATACTTAGATACTTCATAGCAGAAATTACTTCCTTGTGGCATGCTGTGGTATGGGTGTAAGTAGCGCAATAAACATGCTTCATGTACAGATGAAGAGACTAAAATGAAATGGTATCTAGGCAGCAAAGTATTCGGTTTTACTTTCAAAAGTTCTCACTGCACTGAATTGTATTGTATTAAATAGATCTAGCTGTTCATTGTCTCCTGGGAAGGCAAAGCAACTATCCCCAAGGCTTTTAAGACACTTATCTGTACAGCTCCACAAGTTAGCCATTTGTTCTAGTTGGCGACAAGCAAACACAAACTCAAGGATGGTAGAAAATGATTTTGTTACTATTAGTAGAAAATCAAAACTTCCATCACATTCATATGTAATCATTCATTTTATTAATCAGAACAAAGTTATCTTGGTTTATCCCTAACAAATATGAAGAGAATAAACCTTAAAGGGTAATCTGTTTTCTACATTCCATTCCATTCCATAGTCAGTCATTCTGTGTGCTTCTGTTCTCTAAGAATATTACTGGCAGTACTGGGACAGGTAAGCATTAATATTCTCTACCCCATATTCATACAGTATTTGCAGTTTTACATTTCTATACATCCCCACAATGTGATTTCAGCTCTGGACAACTAAAAGCGAAGATGCAATTTTTTATTGTTTTCAAATTATATTAAGTAGATTACGGTTTTGATTCAGTATGGTAATTGGCCTTTTGTGGAATGCTCGGTATTCTACTGATTCCAAAGATTACGGTTTGGGGCCCAAATTGTAAATTGTATATTAACATTAATTTTATCTTTGGGCATTTATGCTGATTTGCATTATATTGTTCAGAACATCCATTTGGATTCAGTTGACTGATATCATAGAGGCCCATTTATCAACACTCTCATTTTTGTGGTTTTAGAGGTTTTTGAAACCACAACAAATTTTCTCTAAAACCATGAATGCATGAATTGGCCAATTGAAAAAGGACAGCTGCCACTGACTTCTACATTACTTCCACAGCTTTTAGGTGGCGTATTTTTACTTTTGGATTTGTTGCAATTTAGACTAATAAACGGTGAAAAAATAACACCCCCATAATATTTAAGAGCATTCATGGTATTCATGGGGGTGCTGCCTTATATATCCATCATAAGTGGATTTTCCTTGGGATTTTCCATTTTCCTCTATTTAAGAGCACTACCAACTGATCTATTGAAAGTTTATTTGCCATTAGAAGCTGTCCTGCCAAGATAAGCCCATTGCTCACATTATTAGTTTCTTTCTAACTAGTCATGAGTTGGTTGACCCAAAACCCATGGGTCATGGGGACATGTTTTGTTGTAAGCAAATCCTCTAAGTGTTGGTTAAAGTGGATGTTGGGTGCACATTTCACAGTAAGGACCACTAGGAAAGTGACTTTGCTGTTAGGCTGATGCCATACAGAGCGAATTCTCTGCTAGTGTTCTTCTTCAGGAACCATTGTGTCAGTCTGAGTGCAGGCACAGGCAGCGGATATCAGCAAAGTAACACGAGAATTTGCATTTTTAGAGCTGATACCCTCCCAGGCTGACACAATAATTCCGTGTGTAGTAAAGGTTCCTACGGAGAGGCAGCGTTTTTCGGCCGGCCGAGTATTAGCCCCATGAAGCTTAGCTTTAACGTTTTTGTACATCCCTGTCCCACCTTTCTGACATCACAGATTGAATTCTAAATCGATAATATGGCTTCACACCGGAAGTCAGTCATGGTGCACATTATTTCAGCACATTTTGTACATAATCTCTAATAAATGCTAGACTGTGCCCCTGCTTCCTCTTGAGATCTTTTTTCACAGGTCTCCTGTGCAGATGGGATGGCAATGAAAAATCAGACTTTTCTTGGTGATTTTATCCTCTTCGGATTCTCGGAGGAACATGTCTTGCTGTCTTTTCTCATGGCGGCGGTCTACACCATGATTCTGATGGGGAACGTTGCTATATTTAGTATTATCCACATTGACGGCAATCTTCAGGCCCCCATGTATTTTTTCCTTAGTTACTTATCTATCCTAGATATTTGTTATTCAACTGTTACTCTCCCTTCTATGCTATTTAACTCCATCACAGGCAACAGAAGAATTTCCTTTTACAGGTGCTTCATACAGTTGTATTTTTTTGTCTCGCTTGGAGGGGCAGAGTGCCTTCTGCTTGCAGCCATGGCGTACGACAGATATGTGGCCATATGCAACCCCCTGCATTATCCCATCATTATGAACAGGAAGCTCTGCTTCCACCTTGTTGCTGGGTCATGGGTTTGTGGCTTTTTGAATTCTGTTCTTCACACTGTGATGACTTCACAACTGTATTTCTGTGAAATTAGGTACGTCAATCATTTTTTCTGCGATGTACCTCCACTGCTAAAGGCATCTTGCACTGATACACACACAAGCCAGCTATTATTATATATTGTCAGTGTTTTTCTAGGAATGACTCCCTTTGTATTTGTTATTATCTCTTACATACATATTATTTCCACTATTATAAAAATTCGCTCTGCTGCAGGAAGGAGGAAGGCCTTTTCCACATGCTCCTCCCACCTCATCGTTGTTACTGTGTTCTATGTGACAGCTAATTATAATTATATTGGCCCTACACCAGGAGACTCCTTTGACATTGAACGATTGTCCTCCTTATTATATAGCATTCTAACTCCTTTATTCAACCCTATAATATACTGCTTTAGAAACAAGGAAGTAAAGAGGGCTTTGAAAAAAAAATTGTTACCTAATCAATTTTCAATACAATTCTGATTTTCTCTTGGTGTTTATGCTCAGATACACTTTGCTAATGTGGTATATATGTCTGTACCCAAGAAATGATGACTTTCAGTATTAGATGTCATTCTACTTTGGTGATAGCCTTTGCTGAGTAAGAAGGTGAATGCTGGTGCATTGCGTGCCCTCAACAGTCGTACTTTCCCTAATCCCAGTCAAAATAATAATGTTAAGGCACTGTTCTAGAGCAGTTTATACCCTACACTACACTCTCCCAGCCTCACCCTTAAATTCACATAACCTTTGCACTGATGTTCACAACCAATCTCACAAGAAATACAGTTCCAAAAGAAAATGGTCTATCCACTTAATGACCTAAGTCCTAACTAGAATTGAATCTACTACAAAACTAAAATTACTATACTGGTTGCTATTGACATCTGCACTGGAGCAATTTAATATTTATATTGGGAACATTGTAATTTAGATTGAAAAAAGACACACATCCATGAAGTTCCTTTTTGTCTAAATGAAACCTGCCAAACTGCTGAAGTCTCTTTAATTTGTCTGAGAGGGAGAGAAAAAAATCCTTCCTGCTCCAAGATCGAACCAGTCTCTTCATCAACTTTGAACCCTGAAGTTATTCTTACCAGCCCACCTGATTCAGGGAGAGAAGTCTACAACTTTACAGCTCTCAATGTAAAGAATTCCAAATATTAAGATGAAACAACCTTTCTTTTAATTGCACTAGATTCCCTTGTCTGCAAGGGCTTCTGGGGAATAAAGCATCAGGAAGGTTATTATACTGTCTGATCTCTCTCGTTGCCCTTTAGGGCAGAGGAGACCAAAACTGAAAGGCATAATCTCAGGGCCACCATCAGAAACTCTGGGGCCCCCCATCAATACAAGTATGCAGAACCCCTTTCCACCTACCTGCCCCTGCTCTGCGGTGTAATTGCTTGATATGGAAGTTACATACATTTTCACATTAGTTACGTGAACTGCGTAAGTTTAGGGGCCCCAATGATTTTGCTGTGTGGCCCAATAAATAGTCGTCATTAGTAGTTCATAAAAATTGTAACAATAGTTAATGTCAGTATTTTAAATAAGGGGTCAGTTGTGTTTATAAGTAAGTTATGTAAGTTTCTTTGAAAGTAGTGCAAGTTGTGTAAGCGTAGGGGCCCAATGATGTTGCTGTTGGGCCCAATAACTAGTCATTCCCCTGCTGGAAAGATCATGTAGAAGATGCTGATATAATTCAATAAATAGATCCCCAAATAAACAGTTGATGTTACTCTATAATAAGCAGTTCATATAGTTTAAATTAACAATTAATAAGTTAATAAGTCAGTCAGTTCATTGGGGGCAGTGGGATTTACCTTTAGTTGTTTAACTTATTGGTGGTGAGTGGAGTTTGCCCCTGTCTGCCCCTTCTCTGCATTGTCCTTTGCTTGTATGCAAGTTACCTAAGTTTCTAGGCAAGTTAAGTCAGTTTCTTAGGATTATAGGCAACTTATACAAAAGTTACGTAAATTTTAACGTAACCTTACGCATAACTTACGCAGTTTACACATCTTTCGCGACGAGCCCGTGGCCCCCTTCCGAAAAAGATTTTCACGAAGCCCTGCACAACAGTACCCCCTCTCCCCCCTGATGGCAGCCCTGCATATTCTACATGGGGCCAGTGATTTGTAAATGAGAAGAATTGCCCTCTTTTCCTGCAAATCTATAGTCCTTTTAGTACGGCTCAAAAGCTTTTTGGCTCTTGCAGCTGCTGACTGACATTGCTCAGTAACATGGAGGCAGACTTGCAGAGAGAGGACATTTTGAAAGAAGTCCAATTTAATAATTCTGTCCAGAATTGTTGGGCGAGTAACACATGACACAACACACAAAACACATGAAACAAGGAACCCATCTCCCAGCAAAACTTTAGGCATGCATCTTTTTGGATACAACTTGGACAATCTATTGGGGCCAAGATTTAGATACTTAGTTTGTATATACATATCTCTTGTGCAGATATCAATATCTGGCACTTGTTTTAAGAGCATTCACTCATGTTTCATCCTCAAGCTCTGGGTCAGAACAAACCTGTCACAGAATAGTGTTGTGACCAAGACTGGGGTTTGCCAAGATCTTTCCTGTGCAGCACGGTTTTAGTTGCCTCCCATCTACTAATTTCTGGAAGTACATGAAAGTGGTGTCCATTCCGACCAGGCTGGTCCCTGGACACATTTGAAAGGTTTTTGAGAGGCCTACACAAAAATCAGCATCAAAGTAGTAATATTGTAGTATGGGGTCACAAACGTTTAGCTAGTGCCTCAAGAGAGACCCTCACTTTTAAGTGGAGTTCTGTTGGAAGGCTCATTTTGGAGTTACTTTATAGTCCATTGTGGTTTGCGTTAGTCGGGAATATGATCCTTCACAAAAATACTTGAGTCCTTAACCTAATTCAAATGATGATGCAAATCAAGAGTTTACTCATAAAACATAAAGCAGACCTCATAGAACAGAATGAAAACCTGATGCAATTGATAACAAAACTGTTTATTGGAAGATATTACAGCACTTCTGACACGTTAATCATAAAGATTCTAGTAAGCACTCTTTCTAAATGGGAAGTTTATAGAACAGCAAACAAGCTCCTTCTAAAGTACCTTGAATTCTATTAATTTCACACAAAGAAGACACTTAACATGCGTTAAATGTGTGTGTGTGTTTGTGCTGGAAAGAAGAATGACAATGTTACAGACAAATAAATGGATAGCAGTAAAAACAGTAAAATAATTTAAAAGAGAAACAAGAAACAGAGATGCTTTGCATATATATATATATATATTATATATATATTATTTTGGTTTTGTGTGTTTGAGAAAAGGGGCATGGGAAAAAAAAGATTTAAGCAAAGAAATTAAATCAAAAGTGGGGAAAAGGCCCCAAATTGTTGCAATTTAAATCCCACCCAAAGTTTGGAAGAGTACAAAGAATGAAATGTGGGAGACTAAATAATACGTTGCAACTGAGCTGCCCAGGATTCTATGCAGTGGGTTTATTCTGGACCCAAGTAAATTGATGAAGCCATTCCTAAGGAGGCCTGGATTCACTTTCTGACCTCCAGCAATGGAAGTTTAAAATCAATGTAGCCCACTATTAAGCAGATTATGTGCATCTCTCTTACTATCATTTATCACCGGCTTTAACTTTGTGGTGATGTATAATGTGCTCAAAGGAAAACTATACCCCAAATAATGTAGGACTCTCTATACTGAATAAAACTGTTTATATGTAAAACCTTTCTTCAAAAATTTTGACGAAAATGTACTTTTTCAGGGGGTGTGTGTCATTGGGTTATACTAAATGGAAAATTAGGATCACCCCCAGGGATCATACAATTCACAGGGCACACAAACACATACATGTTAGGTTACATCAGTCAATTAATGGACAAAGTGCTGTGTTCTACACTCACACTACTTCCCGTTAGAGCTGCATTATTTCCTGTCAGGTGATCTCTGAGGGAGCACACAGCCCATCACTAAATGGTGACTCAAGGTAAAGGATGTAAAAGGGCAATATTTACTGATATATATATATTCCAGTTTGGCGAGATTCTTTATTATGGCACTTAATATAATTTAAACTGTTTATTAAATTATTCATCTTGGTGGTATAGTTTTCCTTTAAAAATGTGAATGTACACCTTTTTCTAATCCAACATTCCCTATCTCCCTGTATAGCACTACTTTTGGGTTGTATTCCCCTAACCATCCCCAGCCACCATTTTGAGGTAGCCAACTCAAGGGATCTCTCCATAGCAAGGACATCTCTCTACCTTTTCTTACAACCTGTAGGGACATACCATAAATCTGTGTCAGCACATGTACTGCCCAACACTGCAGTGCTATGTCAGGGTATAGATCAGCTGCTTAATAGCAACTCTATACTGGGTTAGCTGGGCATCATAAATATGGTAAGGAATCGAATATTTCCATGACTGAGAAATACTGTAACATTTCCAGTGCAAATGGCAGAAAGAAGTTCAAAAGCAAAGTAACAAGGTGCAGTGTAGTCAAGCAAAAGGTAACAAAAATCAAAACCAAAAAGCACTATCCCTTTTCACATCTTAAACTAATCCCAGTTTGAACAATTTAATACCGGCTCTTTATTCAAGCATTGACAACATATTCCAAACATGAACAACCATAACTGTTTGCATATAAGACAAATCAGCAGTTTTTATGCCGTCCTTTCAATACAATCCCATATATCCACAGGTAGCTGCATTTAACAGAAGCTCCAAATGCAGGTTCCAAGGCCTGACCCAGCATACATTGCTATTAGAGCTCTGTTGAAGCTATACATGAAAGCAAATGGCCGCGGTTGACTGCATGTACGGATGAAATGGTAGAGAATCTGCAGTAAGGTATTCTGTGCATAATGATTTGAGAGAAAAAGTAACAAAGACGTTGAACAAATGCACATTTATGTTCATACCATTCTTCATTTATATTACAACAATGTAAAACCTGGAATCATTTACAGTTAGAACCCAGCAATTTAACAGTATGGGAGGAACCCACTGTCAATAGTGCAGTAGCATCCGACATCCAGATCACTAGGAGAATGTGGAATCATTTCAACAACCTAAAGGCCGTTGCCAGCAGTGTTAGATATCCTGTGGCTCTTCTGGTGCCGCTTACAACTGTTAGGAGATGAACAATGGAGCACTGCAACAACTGTTGAGCCTTAAGTTGGCTTTCCCTGATTTATAGCCAAGAGCTATACCCTAACAATCATGACAATAAAAGGTAGGCAGAGGAGTAGAGACAACATGGGCACCCAGCAGAAGATCTGCAGGCAGTCACTTCATTCAATATGATAAAAGAACAGATTCTGCTTTAAACTGCCAATAATTGAGGTTGGTGAAGCCAAAATGATTTTCCCTGATATTCTGGATACTAGTATTTGGCTTTGCACTCTGTCCGTTTACAAGTATGGTGGCAGTGAATTTTCCGATTTATAGAAGGGCTACTAAAAGTTCTTTCTTTGGCCCCATTAAATCTTTCAAAGGAAAACAAAGGTGGCTATGGCTGCTTTACCAAGATACATGAAGGGTTCATATTCAGATAAAGAGGCACTGTGCAGAGGAACATTCTCATATGTGTCATCGAACAGAAACAAGAACAAAATCTAAATGAAATCTGCTTAGAATAGCGTACCACTGAAAAGCAGAAGGACTTGTCTTGAATCATTCATTGGAACAGTAGAACTCCAAAAACTTTATATATATATTTATCATATATATCACTTTAATGTGATGTGTAAATAAAATGACTGCATTAAAATAACCATTGGGTCTTTGGCAGGAAGACATGCACACCTTATAGGCTATTTCAGAGGTAACATGCCCTACTCATATGTGCTCAGTGTCCGCATAGCTGAAGTAATGTCTTTCACAACTAACTTAGTGTTTCCTTAATAATATAGCCGCGTCAGATAATCTTAGTATGTATTTTTAAAATAAGCCACTGCAAACACTGGTTGTACATTCACTACGACCCAATCATGGTCGAAGGAGGTCTGTTAAGACATCTCTCATTGCTTAGTAAGCTAGACCAAGGAAAATGTTTGCAGTACAGCTTTTTCCTGGCTGATAGCTGCCAGCATTAACCACAGCTGATAGCTTCTAGCTTGTTTGGCATTATCCACAACATCAGCTCAGCAGAATTACATATTCACATTGCTTTCAAATATTCGGACAGCCAATTGCCCCACCCCCCCAGGTCTTTAGTCCAGTGACCATGACCTTAGCAGACCAATCGAAATGAACACACCATTAAAACATGGAGATTTTTTTTTTTGTAGCTTCACCTACTATTAGGACTACTACTGCACTATCAACTTGATTCCACAGGGGACTAAAACTCCCAAAGTCCTGAACACCCAACTTAAAATGTCTAACACACAATAAATAGTTTTCCCATGTCTACAAGTTCCAAGGCATTTCTCTAAAACAAAAGTAGAGGTTTCTCTAGGTTTTTAACAATATGATGATATTCGGTTTGTTTCAAGGATATCAGAAACATCATCTTATATATAGATATATACACAAACTGGAAATATATTCTGTAACTGTAAGGCTAGAAAACATTGGAGAGAATGAGTCATATTTTAGAATGTTCTAAAATACTTTCATTTCTGAGGTACTTTCTTCCTTATGCATCGTTGCTTTGTAAAAAGGGAAAGTATTACTGGGAATTTATTTGAACTTTTTTGTTACTTGGGGGGTTGGGAAAGGTTTGTGTACAAAGACAACTGTGTACAGAAGTGTCAGTAATAACACTGGCAGGGCTCTGTTGCAGCATTTGCACATGTCGTCATGTGTTCTGCTGCTGATCTTTCTGGAGTGTGTGAGGTGCATGCCCAAGATTTCTAGAAACAGCAGAAAAGACCTTGGCATGCACAAACTTAACAGTATATCCTTTTCCACATCTGTGGAAGCAGCCTTGCCTATTTCTGCTGGGGGGACATAATTTGCACAGGATAAAAAAAAATCCGAATCAAGATGATAAATATCTCATATATTCCATTCAAAGGTGACCCAAGAGACTATAATATCTCAAAGAAAGTCTTTTCCAAGACTGCAAAGAAAACAGAGCATGCTGTATAGGAGGGGAACAGATGGGTAGCTGTATGCAAGTACGATAGAAGAAATGACTAATGTTTTTATTCACTCGCAAAAAAAAAAAAAAAGGAAACGGGTAAAATGCAAGACAAGTGCTTGTTTCATTTCCTCCTATGGAAGGAGTGAGGTATATGGCCTTTTTGACATATTATAAGGATATCTGGGGACACCTATGCAGGCAGTTTTGAGCAACTTCCCAGTGATACCTACCCTTTTAAAGTAGCACCTGTCAATACTAGTCCTAAACTAGACCAACAGTAAAATTAGCCATCGCAGGAACCATGTAGGTTTTATTCAAAAAATAAGTAGACTTTGTGTGAAATGGAGCAACCACTTTCCAGGCACTTTATGGTTATCACAGCTGAAAATGTCTCTTCTGTTTATTGAATCAGCCAGATCCTGAAGCAATGTCGATCAATTGATCATGATGTGTTTGCCATCGACTTTCTTTTTTTTCTTTGCGTGCGTTTGCTCGTGTGTTAGCAGGTTAATCTTCTGTGCAAAGCCCTTCCCACAAGTAATACATACAAAGGGCCGTTCGCCAGTGTGAAGCCTTTGGTGAGTTGTAAGGTTGGCTTTCTGGCTGAAGCTTTTGCCGCATTCTGGGCATTCAAAGGGTTTCTCACCTGTGTGAATTCTTTCATGCCCAATAAGGTTACTGTTGTTTTGAAACCGTTTTCCACAGAATTTACATACAAACCGTCTCTCTCTTACAAGTGTTTTTTGATGCGGCACAACATGGGTGTTGGGGCTGACATTCTTACCATAAACAGCACACGTTAATGACTTGGCCCCAGATATGTTTTTGGGTGAACCTGTATTTGAATTTTTCTGCTCAATGGACAGCCGCTGACTTGCCTGTACATTCTGATGGCTTTTTAGTTGAATAACACAACCGTTTAATTGTTTGATTTTTATTCTATGGCTTCCCTGATGAAGCCTAAGGTCAGATAATTTTAAGAATCTCTTTCCACATTCGGTGCAGTTAAAGCTTCTTTCGGGCTCTTTAGAAACTTGAGCTCCAGCTAAATATCGCTTTTGTGTCACTTCTTCCTTTTGAGTGATTGACCATCTCAACATTCTTTGGCAGTACCCGCTACTTTTCAAATTGTATTGAACTTTTCCTTTGTTTTTCAAAGGTATATTTCCTAAGTTGAGTTTCTGAGTGACTTGTCTCTCACTGATGGTTTCATCTACTGTTAAAATAAAGAAACAGTTTTTTTATATATCATCTTTTTTTAAAATAACTGGAAAATGTGTGACATTTCAGGAAACACCAATTTTTTTTTTCTTTGTAGCTTATAATATTTATTGAGTTTTGTAAAGAAAGAGGGGGGGGGGAGAAAAATAAAAAAGGGGGAGGTTAATACAAGTAAAATATACAAAGCATACAAAAAGTTAAGATGTGGGATACAATCACTGCATTATTGTGGTGGAGGATTTTCTGTATGATGTAATTTATCTGTTGGAGTTTCTGGATAGCGGTCAACGGAGCTTACTCTCATATCTTGGGGAGAAAGGAGGTACGTAGAATAGTTGAAGGATATCTCAGGAGTAGGCGACATATGGTCCCATATGGACCATATGTGTAAATTTTTGCTATTGGAACACTGCAATCACAGGCAGATCCTTTCATTGCACTGAAACCAGCACTGAGTCATGTTGTTTAAATTAAAAAGGGTGTAGGAAACACCAATATTGAAAACAGGATAGAACTTGGCTAAACCATATTATGCATCATGAAATGAATATGTTCATTTGGGCACATTCACACACACCATAAAGAAGTTTGTCGGAAAGGGTAGAGAACTAGTAAGATGAGCACAAGGATGCGAATGCAAGTGTAAAAAGTAAAGCATTGTCTTCCAGACATTACATAATATCACACATGGATATCAGGTAAAGAAAAAAAAAAAAAAAAGCTTTACTATTCTACATACACTAAAGGCACTACTGGATTTCAGATATAAATCTAATTTTATAGGCTGTCTTGCAAGAACCAAACATAGAGTAGCTTCAGTGTCCCTGTTTGCCATGTTTAGATCAAGAAATAACAAAAAGCTGTACCGTATGTTCAGCACAAGCCTATTCATCACGGTCTGGTTAAATGAGGGGTATACTGTCCCTTTAAGCTTTAAACAAAGCCCTGTCAACCATCTGTGCATGTGTTTATTTATGCTAGGGGATATTAATCTATATGGTAAAATGAATTAATGAATGGTAAACCTAAAATGAAATGTGATTTTCAAAAGTGCTCAGAAAAACACTAAGTTTACATCAGTTAATTTTTTGGTTTTAGATGCCTTTTAATTTTTTCTAATAATTTTCCAAATAATATTAAACAAAAACAAAATCACCAGGCCAATTCTGAGACATGATATGGTAAACTCTTCAGCTTATGATGCTACCATTTAATCAGGAACACTTACAATAAAGGCAAATTGCTAAGTCTTAAATAAAATCAGTGTAGCCCCTTGAGCCTGATTTTTCTACAAGGAGGGTATTGTCAACAATGACTTCAATACCCAAACTATTCTGGAGGTGAACCTGAAAGCTTTTGTTTTAATCTGTGTCACTTAAGCTCTTATTGTGCCACCACTTCTTTACAGGAACCTACATGCATTTAAAATAAATTGGCTTTAAAACCCCTTCTAAAACCATCTGCTAAATCAGCATAATGTCAGTCAGCTTGTGCCTTTAGATAATGTATACACGTAGAGTTTAATAAGTTTACTTACCATTTATATAGTTAACCATTTTTCTTCCTTCCAAGCTAACATTTTCAGTGTTAGATGGTAGTTCTTTTGATTTAACTTTTAAAGTTAGAGGTTCAATTTTTGGGTATGCTACAAAGGGAGAGAAAAATTATTGTTAAACAGCAATTCAGTACATATCTGGTTTAATAAGCACTAGCACGGGGCAACAAATCCTTAGTAACACAAACCTATATTCACTGAATTCTCATCACATGCTAATGTGCTGTCAGTTAAATCTGAGAATGCTCAGGAGAATTACAGGCAAAAGGTTTTTTTGCTTTATATGAGTTGGTAATTTGTCTGAACTGTAGAATTATCAGTTCAGGGTGATTAAGGGAAAGGTTTATATTATGCAAAGTAGGGATGCACCGAATCCAGGATTCGGCCCGGTATGAGGCCTTTTCAGCAGAATATGGATATGGCCGAATTCACATGCCTGGCTGAACCAAATCCCTAAAATCAGGTGACTTTTTTGGTCACAAACACAGAAGTGTAAAAGTTTTCACAGCGCAGCTCTCTTTAACCTCTCCATGGCTTAATTTCCATATGTAAATTAGGATTGGTTCCATATTCGGCCAAATCTTTCACAAAGGATTCAGAGTTCGACTGGATCCCAAAATAGTGGATTCAGTTAATCCCTAATGCAAAGCCAAAGTGTTTATACATTCTTTAATCATTATGGACAAGCTATAAAAATGCTATGGCTGATTAGGCACGGCATGGCCAGTCACATGCAGATTCCACTGAGCACTGACAGGATTTATACAGTGATCCACTGCTTGAAGTAGAATTTACAGGGTTCAAGCTGCTCCCTGTGGAGTTTCCAGAATGGCCACAGGTGTTAGAACAGTTGCAATATGCCAAGAAATCATTTTCGCGAACCTTCCAAATACATTGCAAGCTTAGCCTACACCACTCAGTGCTGCTGATTCACAACCAGCAGCCCCTAGATAGCAAGTTAGCTCACTTTGCCTCTGAACAAAAACCAACAGCATAAAAACAGCAGCAGAACAAATGCTGGGAAACATGCAAGTGTGGATTTAGTGAAGCTGAGACACAAGCACACAAATACATATGCACTCTCTTTTACAACCTAACAGTAAAACCTATACATTTTTAGAGATAAAAGTTTTAAAAGGTTCCAGAACTGGACAGACGGCCTTTTATTGGTAGATGGTTTAGGGTTTCTTAATTTACTTATTGCCAAAACACATAAAATGAGTATAAACCCTAGCCACTCCTGCCTGTGCCTGACGCATTATACTGTAATAAAAGCCACACTCCTGAGCTTGCTTTCTTTGATTTACATGCAGGTGAGTTCATGCTGTGCCAACAAACTCTCACCGTGTTCTTAAATAGGTTCCCTGTGCCAAAAACTTTTGTGCACACAATGCTTTCTTTACTTAACAAAACCCTAGGGAGGAGGGTATTGTGGCCCATCAACAATGACTACAGTACCCAAACTATTGCTTTGGAGGGGGGAACCTGGAAGCTGTTGTCTTAAAGGGGACCTTTCACCCTAGGAAATAATTCAAAATTCTTTTGTATTGTGTTTGTCAAGCCAAATAAAACTTTACTTACACTAAATAAATTACTTAAATCCTGTGTCCTTCAGCTTTAGAATTCCCAATCACAGCAAGCAGGCAGACGCCATTTTGTGGGCACAGTTATTAAGGCAAGCTTAATGCGAGAGCTGATGCCCATGCCCTGGCTACCCAATTAGATGGTGAGGAGGGAGAGGGAAAGTTACTGCTCAGTTGAAAGTGAAAGTAATTCCATGCCTAAGGCAGCTGGGATATTTAAATGCCTTTATAATGGGATTTGGAATGTGGGTTTCATGTTTAATTTTAAAATGACTTCAGCTCATGACTACAGCTTTTTATGTCTGTCTGACGGGTACCCTTTAATCGGTGTCAATTAAGCTCTTATTGCGCCACCATTTTTTTATAGTGATATTTTATGCATTCTACATTTAGGGGCATATTTATTATGCTGTGTAAAAAACAGCAGGCTTCGCCGTGTAAAAACGGCGTATTTTTTTTTTTACGCGTTTTTTCTTCCACCGGAACTTATGGAAATTAATAGCGTAATATCCGGCGTTCAGACGGCGATCCTTTCCATTTATTTTACACAGCTTTTTACTCCATTTTTTCGGCGAATTAGTTTTACACAGCATAATAAATACGCCCCTTAATGTGTTTATGTATATATGTGTTGTATGTGTGTACATACCTTTTACATTGAAGTTCTTGTCGCACATATTGTATGGCTTCTTGATAATGAACTTTCCTGGTACTGCAACAGCGTTTGGCTTGCTTAAACCAGAGGTAGATGCTCTGTTTCCCTGCACTGGAGCAATAAAATGTAATAACCAATGTTATTTATTAATTGTAGCTCCCCTGTATATTTTAAAAGGCAATTTTTACCTTTCCATCTTCTTGGGTTTATTCATTGATACAACTGGCTATGCAGTTTGTCAAAGACAGATTTTCACAAATACAACACAGTTGTATTTATCAAATGGCAAATTTGCTACTAAATTTACAATTTAATAGCCCTGGTGTGAGTTTCACCAGTTATCCAGAAAACATTAAATAGCAGCTGCATAGGGTTTTACTCAAACAATACATTTAGGCTCAGACTTGGATTCAAAATAAGCCCTGGCCTTTAAGTACACAGAGGCCCAAACAGCCTCCCCCAAGCCCACTAAATAAGGACCGTCTACGGCATCTTAGAGCAGCCCCTCTGGCATTTGCCAGAACCCAAAGATTTCCAGTCTGGGACTGTGTGATATGACTGCTGCATTCTACATGATGTCAACTATAATAGCTGAAATCCAAGTTAAGAACTTTGTCTCTTACAAGACTATTAGGCATATAAGTGATGGACAAAAGCCACAGACTAAGCAGTATCGGTTTGAACTCACCAGTAGAATATCTGATCCCACGTTTCAGTTCCAAATGCAAGCTATTGGATGGTTGTTCCTGAATACTGACCCTTCGCAATACTGGTTCATTACAAGGATAACCTGTAGCAAATAAAATCTTTACAGTGTGCTTCTGAGAAATCTTGGAAAAGCAATAAACAATAAAAAGGAGGTGTAATACCAATGGCTTATTTATAAAGGTGTATATTTCTCTTTACCTAAGTTTAACAAGAGAGGTATGGTTGTGGTTATAAAAAAAAATCACTCAGCACAGTAAGTGGGAACACAAAAAAACATTACTATGTTCTTTTCCAGCTCACAATTAAAATGGCACAGTGTTTGAAACAATATTTTCATTGTTTCTGTTTTAATCTGTATTCCTGCAGTCCCCACAATGTTCTGTGAGCCATACATGATAAAGCATTATTTGAACAGCACTTCTTTAAAGTAAAATACAACCTGTTTATATAATTAAGAGGATTCTGCTAGACTGGCATTTAATTGTTCTTTTAGGTGGCAACATTACAAATATTCAACACAATTTGTCTACACTGCGATTAAAATATTGCTTTATTTGTGAATGCATTGCTGTCACCCAAGCCTCTACCATTAGCAAGTGCCACTCCCTCTGCAGCAGCAAATCAGATGTCTGTAGCTTGACATGGGAGGGTTAATGGTCTTTGAAAAAAAAAAAAAAAAAAAAAAAAAAAAAAAAAAAAAATTTGCCAGGACAGTTATACTGGGTAATACTCAGAGATCATTCCAGTAAATGATTGCAGATGACTTGGGAGGACTGGTATGGGACGGCATATGCAGAACCCTCAGGGGTTTAATTACATTTTAGTGTAGTGCTGGCCAATGGAGAGCAACTTTTATAGTTAACGCTCCTTTTCTCCTCCATCAGTTCCACAGTACAGGGCAGTAGTAAAACGCAACCACACTGCTGGAGTTAGAGGTGATTTTGTCATCATATATGGCCACCAATAGTAAGTTTATCAGTGTTTGTAAGTGGCACTGTATTAGACAAGAAAGGAAAAGAGGGTAAAAATAAATAAAATATAAGCAATATTGTTGTTACTCATGGAAGGTTAGCTCTTGGCTGGTGGTTGCAAGTCTCTTTGCTGGGGCAACTAACTCCCCAAAAAGCCTTTAACAATAAAGGGGATTGCTGGTGGAAAGGCCTACGCATCCCTTCAGCTTTCTGAAGTGGTGCAAAGTTTGCTCCTGCAGGCAACTTTGCACAACTCTGGAAAGCCGAATTGATGTGTTTCGCAGTAGCGGGGATATGTCAGGGGTGACTAATCTCCCCTTGAAACATTACCCTTACGGTGATACATACTGAATTACACGACTAAATCAATGAGATGCTAATTACGAGTGACAATGAATTTGGTCCTATAAGTGTGTGCTAAAACCTCTACTCTGCATAGGATAAGGCAATGAACATGGCCAGTACATGTGTTAAGTTGGCTAAATTTATACTATTTAAGAAAAAAAAAAAAAATAACTGCAATATAACTTACGTTTTTTTGGGCTATTCAGTGGTTTTACATTGGGAATACTTGTATAATCTGCTAGATGGGCTTCCTGCTTGACAGCAGTATATTCACCAAACTTGTCAATGAACTTGCCTGTTAACATTAAAACACTTTCATGTTAGAGAAGTTAATATAACACACTGAAAGCAAATTCACAGTATGCTTAGGAAAAAAATAATTCCCTTTATTATTGAGAAAGTAAACAGAAAAGAATGTAAATTGATATTCCTATTACACAGATTTCCCTTCCCACGTGGTCAAGGCAGGTGTTGGGTATATGGAACCCCTGTGCCAGGGTGTACTACACCTTGCACCTAGTGCACTAGAATAAGAAGATATGCTTAATTGGAGTCTTGTTAAGCCATTTTGCCTTACGAGGCACATGTTATCTAAGGGAATATGAGCCATCGGAGTGAGGACCGCATCGATGAGGCCTTGCAGTCCTTGATCAGACAGAAAATATCAAACCTATCCAATCAACGTCTGCCCGATTTTAGGGCAGAAATCAGTCAGGTATGCCTGTCAGAGGGCCCGGGCACAGGTAGATAATCTGCTGGGCCCTAATCAGCAGCATAAATCTGTCAATGTATGGCCACCTTAAGAAATGTGGCCCGATCCAGTATAATAGTATTTTTAGCTTATCTTGGAGTGCAACAGAAATGGTCATATCAATAATCATATAATCATCAGTGAGAGAATGTAAGTTATGCTCCTTCTTACTGATCAATCATTCAAAAAAATTGCAGCGTGAGCCCAGCTTTCCAAACACCAGATGCAAAAGAACAATCTACAATGAAATGAGCTAAAGATGATCTTAAAAAGCAGAAGTGAACAGACCTATCAAGCTTGGCATTTATACATTGGTAAGAGACCAACCTAGGACTGTCAATAGAATGGCAGCATTCAAAGAGTCAGGATATGATCTAACTCCAATTTAGTGGGGCCAAACGATCGAACTATATTGGCGGCAAGGGGCAGTCGGTTCGGGGACCGCATCGGCTGAATTTTCTAACCTGGCCGATCGATATCTGGCCAATTTCAGGCCAGATATCGGTCGGCCAGGCCCCTCGTTTCTGCCCCTACACGGGCAGATAAGCTGCCGAATCGGTCCAAGGGACCGATATCAGCAGCTACAATCTGCCCGTGTATGGGGAACTTAAGGAATAAGCTTAGAGATAAGCTTTTTTGTGACAATTGTACGAGTCACAAAATTAACTTTCTATTGGAGACAAATCTAATTGTGTTTGAAACTGCATTCTCTGTTTATTATTTCAACATAGGGAGTGGCAGAACAAGCAGGCTTAGAGTGAAAAGCCACCCTTTCACTGCCAAACTCAAGGCAGCACTTATTACCTATAACTCTTTATGCACACTGTCACACTAGCCCACCTTAAACCTCTGATTTTTAAATGAGAAACAAGAACTGGCTCTTTCAAGAAGAGGATAAAAGGATAGTCAGGTATCACAAGTCTCAAACCACCAATAAGCATCAGAAAACAGAGAAGGGCACACAGACCTCTTATTCCTATACCTGTTTTTGCGGTTTGAAAATAATGTGAAAGGTAGCTGTCAAGTCACCAAAGGAGTAAGTGTGCATGGTTTTTACATATGGTATTCCCTTATCTATAGTCTTGCATGGGTCTGATAGGGCAGACCTGTGCCCAACCCAGACGCCCTGACTCACAACCTGAAGGGGGCGCTGACCTGCTTGCTACACCACCTTTTAACCAGCCCCAGAAAACCTGTGAAAATCAGAAATAAATTCACCAATGGCAGGAAGTGATGTCACTCTGGAAGGTGAATCAACCAGGTCAGGGGGAGAAATAAATTTAAACCCGGGTAGGTACAGGGTATTTGAGCTTGCAATCAACCCAGACAGGGTACTTGTGGAGCACCCACTTGGTCAGGGAATGAGGGCATTAAACTCTGACTGCTTTGCAGGTATTCGGAGGGTACCCTCGGGTCTTTACCATCATCCTTCCCACTCTTACAAAACAATACATATATATACACACATATATATCATTTGACAACTGTAATGTATTGAGCTTACTTGTGCTAGGCAATGACACATTTCTTCCTCCATTCTCTTCATAAGTATCTGCAACATGCTGCTTTTCACCAAGCTGGACAGTTAATAAAATATCAGGATTCACCAAACCACAGTCTGGGTATAACAATAATAAAAATAATCATAAACAATAGTTCCACCAATTCCTCTGAATGGAAATCAAATTAACGAAATTCTGAAAATGTCTTTACATTTACAGATTAAAACTGTTTATATTTAAAGTACATTGTTCTCAATGTTCCCTGTCTGAATTTATTAACAGCTTTTGAAAGGCACACTTAACAAGAACCAAAGATAGGCAATTCCACTTGAGCTTGCTCATAACTAACAGAGCTGATTCCACTGCATGCATTCCTCTTTGCTGGGGAAGTAAAAATTAAGTAACCACTGTTTTTTCCCTAAAAATGTATGTTGCAGCAACTTTGGTCAGCAACAAGCATCGGCCCTTTTTGGGTATTAAAAGCTCTGTTACTTACAGCACCTATATGACTGATAGAAATCTTTTCTATAGCTCAAAAACAACTGGTTTTTGATGAGTGAATTTTTTTGACAGGCGTGGATTTGCAGCGAGTTTCTAATTTTCACCACTGGCAAATTGTTTTGTGAAAATGGCCATGAAAATTGGTGACAGCGTCACAAAGAATTTAAGGCTTTGCTAATTTTTCCATAGTTTCACGATTTTTTCAGCTAAGTAAAATGGGACAGATTCACTCATTACTAAAACTGGTGCATTGACTATTTACTTATGCTGCACAGAAAACAGGAGATTTTAAAAATGCAATCACTTATGAATTAATCATATGCTAACTGGCCCCCCGATATAATCAACTAGCAGAGCAAAAGCATATAACGTTTCACTATAAAGGGCATAATTCTCCTGTAAGGGACAAGTGACAATGACTGATCTAGTCAGTCAACCTACAAAGGTCTGAAAGTTCTTTATTATAAGCACTTTTTTCCCTCAAAAAAACTACAGTGCCCTTGTTCAACTTGCAGCAGTTATCAAAACTTGATATAAAAAAATTAAACTCAAATTTAGCTAAACAATGGGAAGTTAAGTAGTAAATCTTGTGATCTTTGCTTTACACTACAGTAGGAGGGATATATATGAACACATTTAAAAGACTATTAAACGAGAACAAAATCACTTTACACCTCCTTTACAACTCTTCAACCACACCGACTAATAGGGAAAATGGGTTTCATTCTCCTTAAGATATTATAAACATTTTAGAAATTGTTCAGTCCCCACTTTAAAAAAAGCCTTCAATGATTAATTAAAGTAGTAAAAAAACCTTTAAAACTTTAAGGCACCCTATATGGTGCTAAAAGCTTTGTACCATAGGCCTGGGGGTTGAGAGGAGCAATGGAGTGGAAAATGTAATCAGTCTGAGGTAAATTACTTAACCAGCATCCATAAAAGCAAAGCAGACATATTTATTAGGGTGAGCGACACCCTATCAGATTGAGAAGGTATCATTCTGACTTGCTGAATGCAAATGAAACACAGAATCTGTATGACTCAGTACGATTCAATACAGTGTCGAGAAATGAGTTCCATTAATTCACCATCTTTATTACACAGCAGTAATAGTAAGAATAAATCTCGCAGAAAGCAATCAAGTTCCATTCAAGAGCTCACTCACCAGGCTCTGTGATATTTATGCTTTCATTTCTTTCCAACACATTACGACTTTTCAGACATGGTTCATCTTCTGGCTGAATCCTTAAGAAGTTGTTTGGATTAAGAATAATAAATCCTTTGGGGGGGGGAGAAAAAAGACAGAAATGGCAAGATAAGGACAAGAGGATTCA
Source organism: Xenopus tropicalis (assembly GCF_000004195.4). NCBI lineage: Eukaryota > Metazoa > Chordata > Amphibia > Anura > Pipidae > Xenopus > Xenopus tropicalis. Next base: position 102,785,681 of record NC_030683.2, on the reverse strand, counting down.
TTTATTTCACTATAACCTTTCAAGCAGCTTTCTCATCTACCGGGAAAGCATTTAGTATCCCGATCATGTCACTGACCCCCCCCAGATGACAGTAGGGCAGCTTTTAAACAGTCGGAGGATCCTACGTTTTTAATATCATTTGCACTCTATCAATGGAGGCAAATCTATTAAAGGCACAGTAAACATTTCAATCTATCGTCTATATGCAAAGGATGGCTTTTACTAAGTGAAAATTACATGATGACATAAATTTGGGCTAGGACATCTTGAGAAAATGACAGTAAAACAAATTTTTCGTTCCCAGAAACATGGGCAGCACTTCATTAATTGACAAACACCTTAAAGTGGACCTGTCACCCAGACATGAAAATCTGTATAATAAAAGTCCTGTTCAAATTAAACATGAAACCCAAATTCATTTTTCTATTAACACATCCAAACCCATTATAAAGGCATTTAAAAATCACAGCTGTCAATCATATATTGCTTGCCCCGCCTCTATGCCTTAGGCATAGAGGCGGGTCAGACAATAACTTTAGCTTTCCATTCAGCACTTCCTAGATGTCACTGCACATCTCACTTTCCCCCCATCTCATCTAATTGTGTAGCCAGTGCATGGGTCAGGGCATCTGGCCCCCCATTCTGGCACATAAACAAGATTTTGGCATGATACAAAGCTTGCCTTAATAACAGTGCCCACAAAATGGTGCCTGCCTGCTTGCTTTGATTGAGTAATTCCGAGACGGAAGGAAACAAGATTTATATTATTTATATAGAGTAAGTAAAGTTTATTTTGCTCAACTAACAATATAGAAAAAAATTTGGACTTATTTCTTAGGGTGACAGGTCCGCTTTAATGATAACATTGTGGTTGGGCCCAAACTGAATTTTTGTCAAATAGACAGGGGCAGCTGTAAGATGCCATAGACAGTCACTATTTACTGGGCTGGTGGGGGCTGTTTGGGCCTCTGTTTACCCGAAATGACAGGGCCTAATTTAAATCCCAGTCCAGACCCAATTATAAGATACTCCACAATACTTTGGGGCATTGCAATAAATGCGATTTGTGAATAAAGTTTACTATACCGAGGGATATGAGAATTCCATGAATTTCTTTTATCACGCCAGTGTAAAGGTCTCGCTGCCATCCTTCAAGGAGATCCCACTCCTTTTCTGAGAAATAAACAGCAACATCTCGAAATATTACCTAAAGGAATAAAAAGAGGGACATAGGGCACAAGTTAAGCGCCTGATTTACTGAACTCGAAGCTTCAGAGTAAGACCTTATATATGCAGCTACACATGACTGGTAAGATAGCTCAAAATTTCAATAACATGATTGATTATGTTTATTTTTGTTCTTTCCCTTTCCACTTATGATCCAGTAGGGCATAAAACAGCTGCCTGGTTTGCAAGAGTAACTGGCCTTGGCTGCAGAAAAAAACATAAACACCAGTAGTTAAAAAAGCATAGACAGCTAAAAGAATTTATTGAGATTTCTGAAATCCATGTGGAGTTCCATGCTGTTCATAAAAATGTTTTGACCTACAAGCAAAAAAACAAATTCCCGTAAAGTTATATTTAGTGAACCAAATGTAAAAAAAAAAAAAACAAAAAAAAAACACCCCCAAAAAACTAGCGTGGCTTGCTTATGTTCACTACTGTGTCACAGTACTGCTTTGAGTCTTGGAACATGAGCATGGACAAATCCATAACACACTGCAATTTAACTACTTCCATGTATTGGGCCAATCAGTTTGCACTGCACTTGTACGCAGGTTAGATAATTGTACAATAATGATTTGATGCAGAGAGCTACTGAGAAACTATGTAAAATGACCGTAAATGTGTAACAACTGTTGAGCAAAACAGCATGACTGATAAACTGTCTTCATCATAGGAAATTATATGTATAATATCTATGTCATTGCTGTTGCACTGATCCAGCCAAACTGAATTGCCATTACTGATACAATCCTCCTCATCTTGCATACTGATACAGGCAATGTATCAGTATGCAAGGTGAGGAGGACTAGTATACAAATGCACTGAAACTAAACCGCTAATGGCCGCAAAGATTACAGCTCAATGCACACTTTAAAACAGGGTGAGCCAATGCATCTTTTTAAGCTGTTTAGTGTTAGTTGCCCAGACAAGAAAAACTGGTTTCCAACAGGAGCAAGTAATCCACTAATAAATAAATACAAGCTTATAGCCAGGGCAATAAAAGTACTCCATCAACAAAAATGACCCTGGCTCTGGTAAACATAGTGAGGCCTGGGGTGGGCAAATACATAGCACTGATAATATGACTGGAAGGCTTAGAATGATTGGTTGCAACTGGCGGATGTATGTCAAGGTTCCATTCTCTTTCCTAAAGCCCCTGCATCTGGGAAGATGGACATACCTCAAAATGCTTATTTAGCTCAGGGGCATATTTATTAGTGTGTAAGCAAATATCACTGGTCATTTTGCCCATAGCAACCAATCAAAAATGAGATTTGAACAGTCACCTATAAATTAGAAAACAAAAGCAAAAATCTGATTTGTTGCTATGGGCAACACCACCAGTAATACAATATATTTATATAATAAATATGCCCCTCAATGTTGTCTAAGCAAGAAGGACTGCTACTGCTGATTGGTAACAGTTGCCCCGCAGCATCCCGATGACACTTGCTGGCATGGCTGCTACTATGCAGCCCTATTCAGCATTTCTGGTGCCATTTACATTCTATTGAGTGCTGATCTCTCAGAAGCAGTTCTATATATCAGGAATGGCAGCCTGGAATTTACAAATGTAAAGAAAACATAAGATGAATTCCAGTTTATTAGTGAACATCAAATGCCTAAAAATAAAACCTCCTACTGTCAGCTTGCCATCACATCAGGCATAAGTGTTAGGGAAATGTCACTAACGTGCTAAGCTTATCAACTGCTTGTGCTGTGCAGGAATAGAGTTTTGCCAGGTCTGAAAAGGACAAGAGTTGTGCATGACAGTTTGTCTGTAGAAAAGTATTTTGCTCACATTCTCAAGAAAAAAAAAAAAATACTGAAACAAAGATGTATATAGTTATATAGCAAAGTCTTTGTCTTACCTTTGGAGAAACATGGCCTGCCATAATTTCACTTGCTACTTATAACAAATCTTCTTTGAAGTCAAAAGCTGCAGTCAGTTGAGTGATCAGCGAATAAAAAAAAAAAAACTGCAACAAGTAACATATACGCTCAGTGAAGCCTAGGGGAAAAAAACAAATTTTTGATAAGATGCGCTGACAGATTAGCAATGAAAAAGAATGAATAATATTAGATTACACAAAAATACATGTTATTGCATTTAAGCATTTTAAAATAAAAACCTTGATTATTATATCCTTATTTAAAGGGGATGAAAAGTCATTCAATTAAGTTAATGAAGTTATTAATCCCTTCTCCAGAAACCCATTATCCAGAAAGCTATTGAAGAATTATGGCTCCTCATGAGCAAGGGGAATACCCAACCAATGAGCCACATTAAAATGTGTAAATTAGGAAGCAACACAAGCATGGAAAAAAACTCACTGGAAGTGCCAGGCTGTGATTGGCTACTTGGTAGCACATGCAAACTGGCAATTTGCAGAAGGCTCTATTTGTAGTGCACAGTTTTAATGCCTCAAAACCTTGCCCCCGAGCTAGAAATTCAAGAACAAGCACCTGCCTTAACGCACCTGGGAGAAACATGAAATGGGTCAGTAAGCCTGCGGGGCACTGGTTGGATAATTACTTATGAGCATCACTCATCCCCAGGTCATGTTGCAGAACTGAAAGCAGTCAATGGCTGCACTGTGCAAGGTGAACCAATCCAAAGGGTAGTGTGATGCCTTAAGCACTACATTACATGAGAGAGAGAGAGACCACTTTAATCCCTCTAGCGTGAACTGCGCTGACCTACAACTACCAACATGTGCTCTGTGGTTGAATTAAAGTTTTACAACAATGTCTAGAGGACCTCCAGTTGACCATTCCTATGCTAGAGTTGGCTCTTAAAAATGCACCCTGGGCAGCCTCGCCAAACCAGTGCCTCTCTGTACAACAAGACCACAGGCAAAATAACAGGATGGAGAAATGGGGAATGAGCCGCGCCATGCAAATTTACCTGTGATTTTACATACAGACACAATATAACAGTCTTTGATAATTAAAGATAATTCCAAGTTAAGGAAAAGTTCAAATGACAACAGTTTCTCCCAACATGCTATCAATTAGCAATCCAGTTGCCCAAATGTGTATTATTACAGAACATTTCACACCTATGTGAAATATACTCACTCAGTGTTAGTTACATACTGATTTACGCCAGCGATTACACGAGTTGGTGCCTCAATGTGCAACTTATATATTTTGCTAAATACTATGGTTCTAAGGAGATAATAATGTCATATGGCTAAGCCATCTGTTACTGTGAGTCAAAACAGACTATATTTAATCCATGTTACAATCTATTTATGCGACACAACGAAAGAGTTAATGTTCTGGCCCATTATTAGGTGGGAGGCGGAAGAGAGTGAACAATACAGGTTATGAAGCCAAACTCAATTACAATTCCCTGATGCGAACGATCATTTTCTAAAATTCTGCCCTAGAAACAGGTGTTAAAATGACATGATACTAAAACAGACTTGGTATAAAGCTGAGAGCACGAGTTAAGGAATAAAAATGAATCTGGATTAATACAATCATTGCCTAAATTAGTAAATGCATGGCATACCCTGTCTTATATTTTTTACAGCAATCCTGATGCTGCCATCTGAGCTTCACTCCATGCCTGACCTCCCTTCCCAGCTGCATCAATAGATCTGAGGCCTAGGGAGAAAAATGGCATTAGCATACACACAGCAGAACGACTCAATGGAAGCAAGGGGAAGGCAGCAAACATATATGTCCCAGTTGGGAAACTGGTGTAAGGTGATTTCATCACAAGACTAACCTGCCTACCCTTTGGCTACCAACAATGTCGGCAAAGAAAGTGACAGCCTGTTCTATATAATTCCCTATTTTTAGCATTTTTTCCATTGGTATTCTTTTTCAAGTTTTTGAACTATTTCATTTACCTTTCTATCCAAGCCCTCATCTATCCACCTTCCATTTGATCAACTGAATCACTGCATGGTTGCTAAGGTAAACCTGCCCTAGCAACCAGATAGCTGTTAAAATCCCAAATCACAACGCTGCTGTTCAAAAAGCTAGTTGAATCAAAAAGCTTAGAAAATAAAAACCAACTGCAAATTACGGTCTACATTATGCTAAAAATATAAGGTGAACTACCCCTTATGTATTTGATGATTTTCCCAGTAACATGGGACCAATGTTCCTTATGCCAACATTCCCCAGCAGCACAAACCAGAAATGTGCAACCTTCTAGACTGCAACTGTAGCTTATACACAACTCTGTACCCACTGCCACAAATGCTATTAAATATTTTAATAATAGCCAAAAAGCTGCAGATCTTTGGCCCAGAAAACTTCAGGGATACCTATGATTAACAAATGGCATCCATAAAGACGCATGCTGGAGTGTTAAAGGGTTAGTTAACTTTTAAGTTAAAATTTAGTATGACAGAGACAAAGATAGATTACTGCTGAACAAAAAAAAGCTATTTGTGAATTTCAGCAGTTATATAGTTGCTAGGGTCCAATTTATCCTAGCTACCAGGCAGCAGTTTAGATGAGACACTGAAAGACATAGGAAAGAGCCTGAACATAATTAAGTAATACAATTGAAGCTTCCCCTGGCAATAGTTCTTTGGCTATCAGGGCTAATGAAGAAAAAAACAGGAGGCATATAAATAAAAAAGGATAATAATTAATAAAAATAACTTAAGACCAACTGAAACATTCTAAGAATAGGGAATCCTATAACGTAAAGGTGAATAAGCCATTTAACCTACTTATTCCATTAGGGCAATACCACAGAAGACTAGCCAGATATGGGGCCCCAATGCAAGCAACAGTTATGCTGTGAATGGATAAGGAAAACATTCATGGAAAAAAGGCTGAAGAAGCTACATGGACTAGCCTGAAGCAAAAGGTAGAAGTAAGGTAATGGGGGTGCATGCCCAAATAACATGGCCACGCCTCCTCTTTAATGCCAGGGTCAGGGAGCACTATATATATATGACGGTGCTGGGCAGGACTAGAAGCTAACTGCATTCATTCCCCACCACAAGGTGTCCCACGTTAATAAAGGCCTAAACCCCCCACCTTAGGGCTTCTATGGGTGCTGCTGGTAACACTAGAAGTGCAGAAGAGTTGGGAAGTCAGAATCTCCCTGAGCTGGAAGAGATGTTATAAAAAGGGCATGAACAGAGCGGAACCCCCGTCCCAATATAAACTGCACCCCCCTGTGTGGCACAGGCCTTTCTCTGCAGCGCGAAGGGCCAGGGATGGGGGCGGGACCTGCGCTGCCTGACACACACAGAACTGAGACTCCAAGAGAGCAAGAATAGGAGGAGGAGTGCTGCTGCCGGGGGAGGCGTGAGGGCTGGAGAGAAGGAGAACGCTGCCAAGGATGGGGAGGGCGAAGTAAAGCGCAGCAAGGCAGCAATGGGCCGTGGAGCGCCGGAACCAAGACTAGGAAGCGAATGTATGGCGCAAACAGTACGATATACTCACACTGTTACCACAGAGTAAGAGACTGATCACGGAACCTGCAACTGGCAGCCGCAGCACATTCCCATCTGCATCCTTCACCAACTCCGGATCTTCATTCTAGGAATTGGAATCCTTCCGCCTAATGAAAAAACTCGCTGGAAGCTTTTGCAACGCGGCCGACGCTGGCCGTCATTAGTTTATACGTTACGTCATCACGTTAAGATTTTGTACAACTTTCACCTTACAAAGTAGTCCGTAACAGCGAGAGTGACCGATGTAGTTGAGCTAGTGAGACTTGAGTGGTGTTGGGATGCAGAATGCAGCCTCGTTGCGCTGTGCGAATGGAGCCTAATGTTTGCTTGATCACTGCTGCTTTTTAGAAAGCCACAGGTAGCTCTACTTAGTAGTAGGTTTTGATTGACAATAAATACGAAAGAAAGCTTTGAGACAATTTCGAAGAACATTAAACTATTGTAAAATATTTTTTTATACATATAGCTAAAGATATTGGGCATGTAAGATATAGGGTTGCCCCCTTTTCTGGAAAAAATTACCTGCCCTTCTATATTTTTATCATTTTTCCCTAATAATAACATTGGCATGAAGCCTCATTTTTACCAGTCAAGCCAGTAAAATACCTGCCAGGTGGCAACCGTAGTGGGCAGGGGTGGGCCAAGCCAACCGGGCGCCCTAGGCAACCCGGTCGGCCATCTCCGCCCACCTCCCCGCCCCCCCCCGAACGGCGCATGCGCGCCAAAGTACAGGAGGAGGTGCAGGGGGGGGGTGGTGCAATTACATCGGTCATTGCCTCCGCCGCTGATGACAAGCGGCGGAGGCAATGACAAAGTAGCACTAGGGGTAGGCAGGAGTGGCTCCTGCCTGGCGCCCCTCAATCGTTGCGCCCTAGGCAGCTGCCTCTTCTGCCTACCCCTAGTTCCGGCCCTGGTAGTGGGAGATGTGTGCAACTCCCACAATACTGCCAACAACCCAAGTTCATAAGGGGTGGGTGTGGTGGGAGTTGTAGTACAACAGCTAGAGAGGGCTTCATGTTGGACTTCTTTTATTTAACCCCATGCTTATTGTGGCCCTGTAACAGTGGTTCTCAACCTGTGGGTCGGGACCCCTTTGGGGGTTGAATGACCCTTTCACAGTGGTAGCTTAATTGTATTAAAGGGTCGCGGCATTAGGAAGGTTGAGAACCACTGCCCTATAAGAAACCACAACCCCTCAGCTGTCCCCATCCTGTGTTTTCCATTGAGGGTGCCATCAGTTATCATACCTGATCTGGACTAGGCTTCAAAATAGGCCCTGGCATTTTACGTACACAGAGGCCCAAGCAGCATTTCTAGTGTTGGTGCAAGGGCTGTAGGCATAGAGAAAAGCATACAGTATGAGACTTGGGTAGCTGGGGCCCACTGGAGAAACTGTCCAAGGCCTATCACTAAGGTTGCCACTGGCCAGTAAAAATGATGCCTGATGGCAATGATATTAGTAGGACAAAAATAAAAATAAATAAAAATATAGAAAGGCTGGTATGTTTCTCAGAAAAGCTGGAAACCGTACCTACCACCCGCTGCTGCAGCAAGTAAATTTAGTCCTGTTCCAACTTTGTTCCTTTAGGCAAAATATTGCCTGGGAGAGCTACTTCCTGTCTGTCACTCCACATTGAAGCTAAGTACTGCTCTTTCTAAGCCATTCTGACTATCTTACACCTCTGAGATGTACTATGTCAGCAACTTCATTGTCATTATCTAATACCTCTTTAATGGGGCCCTGCTCCCTAACTTCAGTGAAGGGTTGGTTTCCTTAGGGCACAGTTTGTTTACTAGTCTTCTGCCTCAGGTTCTTCCTATTATATTCACTGCAGACAGGAATTGGCCTATCATCCCAGGGAAAATTCCCTCCCAAAGGGCATAGGTAACCGGGACTTCCTCAGTAGTGGAATTAAGCACCCTTGTTAGTAAATTAGCCCCAGATCCTTTAATTTAGTAAACTACTGCATTAAATATATAGTTTTTATGGATGATATTCCCTTGTTAGTCAGAATTTTTGCTTTCATAAACAATTTGCTTCAGATTATTGTCACATTGTATTTATTTATATAACACCACACATACATAGTGCTTTACAAGTCATAAAAACAAGCAGTGTACAGTTACTATAAATTAAACAGTGATAATAAATAGGACCTTTTTAATGAGGAAGTGGAATATAAAAAAAAAAAAGGCTTTGCATGTCAAGTAGCAGTAACCCATGGCAACCAATACAGTGTGTATTGCTAAAAAAAGCTACTTGACTAATTGCTATAGGTGACTACACACCTCTGAATAACTCTATATGAGATTAGAGTCTGATTAATTAACCCTAACTGCATGTAGTTCAGTGTATCATTGCTCTTAATGTTTGCTCTCTGCTGCCATCGACTGGAGATCATTCGTCATGTTTCCCATCACTTCGCAACACGTGCTTTATTTATTAACCACGAGTAACCGAGATTTACTGGCAGAATTCTTTGCATAGTGAGTCTGGCTGTTAAAAGCTAAATTTATTTGTGTGCAAAATCTGGAACCAGTTTGCTTGTATTTTGTAAAAAAAAAAATATATCTACTTGGCTAATTGTATTTCCCAGTATACTAAGCATTTCTTCTAGTGTCATAAAAGTAATGAATGTTTTACCTTTTAAATGATAAACGTTATCTTACAGTACACATGCTACCTGTAAAACATGTATGATAATATAAAATTCAGTTGTATTTGCACACAGTCTTATTATAAAATTCCTGCCGAAACCCGGGATCGAACCAGGGACCTTTAGATCTTCAGTCTAACGCTCTCCCAACTGAGCTATTTCGGCCACTAGGTGATCTATGGTGCACTAAATAACCAATATACCCTAAATATATTATACCTGTAAAATATGTCCAAAAATAAAATGTTCTAGAGTGTTCTGTTCAGCCAAAAATGACATAAGGGATTATAATAAAACATAATAAAATAGAATACCTTCATAAATAAGACCATACCCACATTAATGGCGGTAGCAGCAAAAACCCAAATGGTTGTAGCTCACTGCAGGGATATCAACCATCACTCATTTGTAAAAGAAGTTTATTATGTTATATTAAGCCACAGCCTTCAATCTATATGTCTCCTCCTCCTCTGAGGGTAGCACAAACCCCCCAGCACATAATTAAACACCTTAGGGACCATATAATGACTATTTCCAAATGCTAAAAAACTCCCAGAACAAACCCCTGCCAGGTTCACCTCCCAAAGGCAGCATAGGGCAGGCAGAGTATGGCGCACACACAGGCAGCATAGGGCAGGCAGAGTATGGCACACACAGGCAGCATAGGGCAGGCAGAGTATGGCACACACAGGCAGCATAGGGGAGGCAGAGTTTGGCACACAGACAGAATAGGGCAGGCAGAGTATGGCACACACAGGCAGCATAGGGCAGGCAGAGTATGGCACACACAGGCAGCGTAGGGCAGGCAGAGTATGACACACAGGCAGCATAGGGCAGGCAGAGTATGGCCCACTAAGGCAGCATAGGGCAGGCAGAGTGTGGCAGACACAGGCAGCATAGGGCAAGCAGAGTATGGCGCACACAGGCAGCATAGGGAAGGCAGTGACACAATGCTAGCACTGCTCCTACACATTGTCTAAGGTGTGAACAAGTGAACAATGTTGACGCTTACAGTCTGAGCCTGAGTTGAACAATGCAGGGACTAAAAGGTGTGAACAATACAGGGTCTTAAATGTGTGAAAAATAAAGGGGATTATAGGTATAAACAATGCAATCTGAAAATTGTCAGTACTGATACCGTTTAAAGGGGGGCATGGGCTGCCAGTTGGACACCACTGCTCTAAATGATTCACCTTGTTTTGCAGGCATTTCTATCACAGGTTCTACTGAAAGTAACCAACTTTACAGAAAACAAAGCTGTCAGAAGTGGGATTTGAACCCACGCCTCCAGAGGAGACTGCGACCTGAACGCAGCGCCTTAGACCGCTCGGCCATCCTGACACCTATTTGGTAAAAGTAGCATCAGTCTTGTCAATTTGTAGCTGTTAAATCAGTGCACTTTGGGTAATATTTATTTACAATGCAGACAAACATCACTGGTGAGTATGTCCGATAGTGACTTGTTCAAAGATATACTATTAATTTTAATAGACTTCACAGTTAACTGTTTTTTCTAAAAATGTTCCTGTAACCTAAACTATGTTACTTCTGTAAAACTGAGTATGTCTTTTAACCAGTTTAAGGGATGAAAATAAATAAGCTTTATCCTGGCATACAGTTAGAATATTGTCCCCATGGTTAGAGCAGGAGGTGGTACATTCCTCAGTATATGTTTGCCCCAGTGGCCTAATGGATAAGGCACTGGCCTCCTAAGCCAGGGATTGTGGGTTCGAGTCCCATCTGGGGTGTGCTGCAATAACAGTTTGTGATTGTTGCTTTTTTTATTATATACACCAGAGGATTTAATGCAACAATTAAAATTACAGTCACAAACTCATAAACTGGTCATGCATATCCAGAGTTGATAGAATACTCTGGACAATTTTAAGCATGCTTTTTTAAAAAAACATTTACAAATATTACATATTTGAACAAGAGAGAATTGTTTGATTTCTGCAATCTTTCTTGGTAACACAACCCATAACGAGCCAAAAGAACTCAGCTAGGAGAGCGTTATGCTGGCCACACATGTAAACAGAGCTGCCAATATAAACCGCTAAAATGTCTGGAATGCAGTGTGTTGCTTATGTGATATCATCATACATGCACAGTGACGTAACAAAATTCCCACTGTGCATTAAAAACAGAACCGGGGGATCAACTTAAATGTCAGGAGGAAAATTCAGGAGCCTTCCAAAAAATTGGCACACAAATCCCATACTGACTGGCTTAAGGCTAATTAATGCCACACGTAGCGTATGGAGCATATACTCGGTAAACCGAAAAACGATTGCCGAAAAAAATGCTCCATACGCCCTACCTGTGCCTGCACCCAAAAGAATTGAATATGCCCGGGTGCAGGCACATGTAGCTGATATATGCTGAAAATGCGAAGTCTTGCGTTTTTTGGCGGATGTCGGCTACATGTGCCTGCACCCGAGCGTATTCCATTCATTCAGGTGCAGACACAAGGTAGTTGAGTGTATTCTCGGCAAGAGTTTTTCGGCTTGCCAAGAATACGCCTTGTGTGGCATTAACCTAAACCCTGAGCCAGCATTCTTAGATCAGAAAACAAATTGACACCACCCAGTGATTATACCTTTCCTTCTCCTTTAAAGTGACAGTCCCCAATTTGTTCAGCCCCCAAATCGAGGGCCAATATTTGCATAGGGCTCATCTTAGATCATAAACGAACAGATACCAACATACAGTAATGAGAATATCCGTATGTGCTTGTAACAAAAAAAAGTATACTGTCTGCCTGCCCCAGTGGCCTAATGGATAAGGCACTGGCCTCCTAAGCCAGGGATTGTGGGTTCAAGTCCCATCTGGGGTGTACCGCTGCCTTTAGCATTTTTGCTTACTATATATTCTTATACACCAGTGGATTTAGTACAAAATAAAATCAAAGTCATAAACTGGCCATGCATAGATAAAATACTCTGTAAAATTTTAAGCACGCTTAAAATGTTTAGAGTATAGAGTTTAGATGTATAGAGTCTACACAAACATTTTTTCTAGCTTTAAAACAATTTACAATTACAAAGTAATGGCTGATTATTGAAGCAGCCTCCCAACCCCACCCCCCCAGGGGGCCAGTCCCCCTCCTGCAATTTACACATGCAGATACAAATCTTACTTCAATAGCCAGAAACAGATATAACAAAAGATTGTATAAAAGAGACTTTCTCCATACCAGTGACATTAACACATCAATTGCAGCAATATAACAGACCTGTGTACAGGCACATAGATTCCTGTATGTTGGATTTACGGACACCTCTCTATGTCTCTCAGTCAGAGCTCTCCTGTAGACTTACTAGCCAGGTTTTCAGGGTTCTTGATTGGCCAGCTGAGTCTAATCAGGCCCAACTGGTCAGTCTGTAGCATTTACTCTGCTATAGCCAATCCATGTAGTAATAGCTATGTATTCTGTTATCGACTAGCTTGCACACATATAGAGAGAGAACACAATATTATTGCACAAACAGTAACACAAGTTACTGTTCCTACAATATTTATGTATAAGTTATACAAAAGGCCAATTGTAGTTTTATGGGAATGTTTAAGTGTGCCCTAAAGTTATTGTTTAACTACAACTCCTGCATCACCTGCCAGCTCACTTGGTATGTTTGTTTCAGATTGCTGGGCCTTTGTACTGAATAACTTGATTGTTGCTGCTCAAAAAAGCAAGTGATATGTGGCTTCTTTCATGTTTTTCTCACATATAACAAAGAAATAAAGTTCTAGGTGTTTGTCAGTGAGTGAGATAGGTGTCAGACAATGTAAGGGGGATTTAGGTTGAATTTTAAGACCATCTTTAAAGGAAAAGTAACACTAAAAGTAAAAAATCTATTCTACCCTGGTCCAATAATTGCCCTATACTGCACATCGTTTATTATTTTGAATTAGAAAATACCTTCTAAAACTTTGCTTCCGGTCATTTCAAATACGGCGATACAGCAATCTTCCCTCTGCACAATCCACTATGCAACAATCCACATCTCCTCCTAGCCTTCCTTCTGTACAGACAAACAATTGACTTCCAGTTTTGGAGTTGGGCAAGGAGGAGATGTGGATCGTCGCATAGTGGATTGTGCAGAGGGAGGATCGCCGTAGAAGGTATTTTCTAATAAAGCATTCAAAATAATAAATGGTGTGCAGGATAGGGCAATTATTGGTGCAGGGTAAAATAGATTTTTTAAAAATTAGTGTTACTTTCCCAGGTTTTCTATCAGATAGGAAAGATGGGCAGGTGGGGGTTGAAGTTTAGTAGATGTCTATGCTCAGAGCACAATCTGTCCTAAACAGATTTCCATTCATGAGTTTGCCTTTAATCACAGAGACTATTACTAAGTAACTAACTTTAGAGAAAACAAAGCTGTCAGAAGTGGGATTCGAACCCACGCCCCCCAGACAGGTGGGGGGCCACACAGGAGGGTCGTGGGCCACATGCAGCCCGTGTGCCGCCAGTTGGACAGCACTGACCTAAAGTAATCAAATTTACAGATAAAAGTTCTAGGCATTTATCAGTGAGTGAGACAGGCATCAGACAATGTAAGGGGGAATTGGGTTGAATTTTTACACCGTCTTCAGGGCTGTGGCACACGGGGAGATTTGTCGCCCGCGACAAATCTCCCATGTCACTGGCGACTAATCTCCCCGACATGCCATACCACCGGCGAGAATGTAAATCGCCAGTGGGATGGCATACGTCGTGCCGCGATTTCCCCGAAATCGCGGAAGTTTCCTCGCAAGGCAGGTTTTCTGTCAGATAGTAAACAGGGGCAGGTGAGGTTTAGATGTCCCTGCTCAGAACTCAATCTGTCTGTCCTAAACAGATTCCCATTCATGAGTTTCCCTTTAATCACAGAGACTACTACTAAGTAACCAACTTTACAGAAAACAAAGCTGTCAGAAGTGGGATTCGAACCCACGCCTCCAGAGGAGACTGCGACCTGAACGCAGCGCCTTAGACCGCTCGGCCATCCTGACACATGCTAGTGCAACTTTTCCAATACAAAAATTTTCAGTTTAGTGTATCATTTTTCTACAATCCTATTATGTGGGGGATGAAAGCTCCAACCCACCAACTTTAGAGTTTTCTCTGTTACAAGGATTACCTGTAGCAGAGCATTTTGTAAATATAATTCTGGATGAAACAGATACAAATCTAAGGAGGGGGAGATTTAACATCCTACCCATAATAAGTAAACCTTACAGATAAATATACATAAATACATAAAATACCAAAATACTATATTAAAAATACAAACCCAAAACAAATAAATTTGCCGAAACCCGGGATCGAACCAGGGACCTTTAGATCTTCAGTCTAACGCTCTCCCAACTGAGCTATTTCGGCTAGGAAAGTGTTAACAAACTTGCTACATGCTTGGGGGTGGGGGTTTATGCTTTAACGCCAAAACTGGGTCTCAGTTATAAACATTGGAAAAATTTGCACTTGCAAGCACTGGGCGATGCCGCAAAGCAATAATTATACTTATTGGGAATAGTTATATTATTTATTGCACTTATATCTAGTAATTATGTACATGTATTATTATATTTTAGGTATGGGGTCCCTTATCTAGAAACCCATTATCCAGAAAGCAGCGATTAAAGGAAGGCCATCTCCCAGAGAGTTTAGAGATTTTAAGCAAATAATTGCAATTTTGAAAAATAATTTCCTTTTTCTCTGTAATAATAAAACAATGCATTGCACTTGATGGGAACTAAGCTGCATGAATTCACATTGGTGGAAAAATAATCCTACTGGGTTTATTTCATGTTGAAATGATTTTTAGTAGACAAAGTATGATGATCCAAATTACAGAAAGGGTTACAGATCCTATATTTCATATCACATTATATGTTAATATAGCATAGTTTTACAGTTTAGCAACTTACTTTAGTTGTATGATATTCAAATACAAACATTTAGATTTTTTAAAAAGGATATTAAAATGAGTATTTACCTCCATGAAACATAAGGCTAATGCCGAAAATCGCTTGCCGAAAATATTGCCATATGCCTCCTACCATTGCCTGCAGCCGAATGAATGAATACTCTCGGGTGCAGGCACATGTAGCCGATATCTGCCAAAAAACGCGAGATTTCATATCTTCATCAGAAATCGGCTACATGTGCCTGCACTTGAGCGTATATAATTCATTCGGGTGCATACACAGGTAGTGTGTATGGCACTATTTCCGGCAAGTGATTTTCAGGTTGACGAAAATATATGTTAAATGCCACGTCTGGCTTTAGCATAAGATTGATAATAATTATATTCATCTGTAACTTTATTTAACCATAGATAGATAATATTGAGGTCTACTCTCCCACACTTTCAAAAAAGATATTAACAGGTTTTGTTTCTTGTTCAACAAATTAGTATTTTTTCATTTTAAAAACACAGCACTCTTAACTGTTTTTACTAAAAATGTTCACGTAACTTTAAATATGTAACTATGTTGCTCCAGTAAAACAGAGTATGTTTTTTATTCAGTTTGAGGGATAAAAAGAAGCACAGGCCTTATTTTGGAATGTAGTGGATACCATAGGTTACCTGAAAGCAGTTCTAATGTGTAGTGCTGGCTCCTTTTGAAAGCTCCGACTCAGGCACATTGCACTGAGATGGCGCCTACACACCAATATTACAGCTAAAAAAATACATTTGTTGGTTCAAGAATAAAATTTCAAATGGTAGACTGAATTATTTGTATGTAAACAGTGTAATTCTTAAACACCATTTGAGCACGGAGCCTTTTGATAGAGATTCCTGCAATCATATTGAATTGCACTCATTTCATGGAAGCTCCCTTCCCCTGCTGCTTATAAGACTACAATTCAAAGTTTACGACACAATGAAATGATTGCCAAATTATAAAGGTTAGGATTTTCATGTATCTGTATCTGGCATTTCTATTGCAGAGACTACTGAAAGTAACAAACTGTACAGAAAACATAGCTGTCAGAAGTGGGATTCGAACTCACGCCTCCAGAGTAGACTGCAACCTGAACGCAGCGCCATAGACCGCTCGGTCACCCTGACACTTGTTAGGGCTTGCTTTCCAATAGAAAAATTCTCTGCTTAGTGTATCATTTTTATACTATCCTATTATGTGGGGTATAAAAACTCCAACCCACCCACTTTAGAGTTTTCTAAAGTAAGTAAGCTTTATCAGAAAGCCATAAGCACTTACTGAAACGCTGCACTGAGTTCTCTGTCAAAAGATACAGGATTTCTTGTCCGTTTGTTTTCCTCTGCCAGAGACATGCAGCTCTCTGCTCTCTCCCCTCTCCTGCTCCCCCCTCCCTGAAGAATGCTAAGAACTCACTCCCCCTCTTAGGAATGTGGATCTGAGCCAATCAGCAGGAAGCTGACTCATAGTCTAACTAATTGAGCATGTACTCCGATTTTGCTCTTGGTGCAGGAGTGAGGCATTACGGGAACTTTCTTTACAGAGCTCAGCGTTTTTTCTTCCTGTTTGGCTTCTGATCATCTGAACGGGAGAAATATGGGGAGACTTAAAGGAGAAGGAAAGGCTAGTAAAGAGTTAATCTCAAAATGCAGGCATACCTTCAGTTGTCTCAATAGTGCCCTTAAGTCTCCCCATATTTCTCCCGTTCAGAGGATCAGAAGCCAAACAGTAAGGAAAAACGCTGAGCTGGGTAGAGAAGATTCCCATAATGCATCGCCCCTCCCCAGACTCGGTGACTTAGACACAGGTGCTGGTAGGGGGAGAGGCAAGGGGGGACGCGAGCGGAGCGGGTGGCAACGGACACAGCTCCAGACAGGAGAGAGGCAGCTCCTGTGAAGGTAGAAATGTTGGGCAGGGATGTTGGGGACACATGCGCAGTAGAGACAGTGAGGCAAGTTGAGTGGGCATCCCTTGTTAAAGATGGCGGCGCCGTTCACTGAAACAAGTATGTAGAATGTAGCAGGTATATCTCTGTAAATCTTTCATTAGGCAAGCTAGAAATATAGCGTTTTTACACAGCAATAGTAGTACTATTTAATAGTGTGGTTAATAGATTTTGACTTTCCTTCTCCTTTAAGGGCCCTATTGAGACAACGGAAGGTATGCCTGCAGCTTGAGATTAACTCTTTATTAGCCTTTCCTTCTACTTTAAAGCCAGGTTTTCTATCAGATAGGAAAGAGGGACAAGTGGGGGTTGAAGTTTAGATGTCTCTGCTCAGAACACAATCTATCTGTTCTAAACAGATTCCCATTCATGAGTTTCCCTTTAATCACAGAGACAACAACAAAGTAACCAACTTTACAGAAAACAAAGCTGTCAGAAGTGGGATTCGAACCCACGCCTCCAGAGGAGACTGCGACCTGAACGCAGCGCCTTAGACCGCTCGGCCATCCTGACCCTTGTTAGAATGAATTTTCCAATACAAAAATTTTTAGCTTAGTGTATCATTTTTCTACTATCCTATTATGTGGGGGATGAAAACTCCAACCCACCCACTTTAGGGCTCTGGCACACGGGGAGATTAGTCGCCCGCGACAAATCTCCCTGTTCGCGGGCGACTAATCTCCCCGAGTTGCCATCCCACCGGTGAACATGTAAGTCGCCAGTGGGATGGCACACGCGGCAGCGAGATTTCGGCAAATCGCTGAAAATGCCTCGCGAGGCAACTTCGGCAATTTGCCGAAAATGCCTGCGCAGCGTGTACCATCCCACCGGCGACTTACATGTTCGCAGGTGGGATGGTAGTTCGGGGAGATTAGTCACCTTTGTTTGTCGCGGGCGACTAATCTCCCTGTGTGCCAGAGCCCTTAGAGTTTTCTCTGTTACAAGGATTACCTAAAGTAATCAATCTTACAGATAAAAACAGCCTGCCTGTTGCCAGATTGCCCTTTTTAAAGCTGTAGCAGAGCATTTTGTAAGTATAATTCTGGGTCAAAACAGATACAAATCTACCCATAATAAGTAAACCTTACAGATAAATGCAAGCTGAGCTTTGAGGTGTTAGTAAACCTTCCAGGGAAAGGTACCAAAGCAGAATTGTATGTGGCAGACAATAAATGTTGCAGAGATAAATGCACGCTGCCTGTTGTCAAATCTCCCTTTTTAAAAGTTGCTGCAGAGCATTTTGTATGAAGCAATTTCAGAGCATTTCAGAGCATTTCTGTGTGAAGCAATTAAAAATATTAGGGGGAGTTATATTTACCAATTATTAAAGCAGTTTATGGGTGGATTAAGCAATATAATATTTTTATGTTTTTCTTTAACAGAAAGAGCCTGAAGGTAACTTCTCTAAAGGAGGGCCTTTTGGACCTACATAAATACGATTGTAAGCTATCAAAAATGGTTTCTTGCCTCACCTCATGGTCAAAACACCTCTTGCATAAAAGTCTTAAATGCAAAAGTGTATACATAAAATATTTTTTTTATATTTAGTAAAAAAAACAAACTAAATGCCGAAACCCGGGATCGAACCAGGGACCTTTAGATCTTCAGTCTAACGCTCTCCCAACTGAGCTATTTCGGCTACTTAAAGCTTTATAAGCTTGCTATATACTTGGGGATTAGTCTTCCTCTTTAATGCCTTAAATCAGTGCTGTCCAACTGGCGGCCCCCCTCTGTGTGGCCCCCCACCTGTCTGGCTGTTTTGATGGCTTACTCTTGTGTAAGCTTTAAATGGTATCAGTACTGTGATTAACTGCACCCCCTGCATGGTTCTCACCTCAGATTCAGGCTATAATCAGGCTGTATTGTTTAAATATGTAATCCCCTGTGTTGTTCACACCTTTTAATCTCTGCATTGTTCACCCCCTGCAGTGTTCACACCTCAGGCTCAGGCTGTAATCATCCATATTGTTCCCCTGTTCACACCTCAGGAGCAGTAGAAACCCACAAATAATCCCTGCACACTACAAAAAGAACATATACTGAGGTGGTACTGCAATTAAAAAGTTTTTTAATATATAGTTATTGTGCAGACTGTAGGAGCAGTGCCAGCATTGTGTCACTGTAGGTTGCCTGTGTGTGCCATACACACAGGCATCATAGGGCAAGCAGAGTATGGCACACACAGGCAGGGTAGGGAAGGCAGAGTATGGCACACACAGGCAGGGTAGGGAAGGCAGAGTATGGCACACACAGGCAGAGTATGGCACACACAGGCCAAGTATGGCACAAACCAGCCAAGAATGGCAAACACAGTGAAAGTATGGCACACGCAGGCAGGGTAGGGAAGGCAGAGTATGGCACACACAGGCAGGGTAGGGCAGGCAGAGTATGGCACACACAGGCAGGGTAGGGCAGGCAGAGTATGGCACACACAGGCCAAGTATGGCACAAACCAGCCAAGTATGGCACACAGGCAGGGTAGGGAAGGCAGAGAATGGCACACACAGGCAGGGTAGGGAAGGTAGAGTATGGCACACACGGGCAGGGTAGGGAAGGCAGAGTATGGCACACAAAGGCAGGGTAGGGCAGGCAGAGTATGGCAGGTTTTTGCTGTACTACAACCATTAATATGGGTATGGTCATGTGATAACATGGGTGTGGTTTCAAGTGGGTGCGGTTTCAAAAAGGGGAGTGGTCAAAACTGGCTTCCATTATCGGCCCTCCACCACGTAGGTCGGAAAAATTCCGGCCCTCGGTACAACAGAAGTTGGACAGCACTGCCTTAAATGAAAAGTAACACTAAAAATTTTTTAGTAAAAAATCTATTCTACCCTGCTACAATAATTACCCTATCCTGCACACCATTTATTATTTTGAATGCTTTATTAGAAAATACCTTCTAAAACTTCCGGTCATTTGAAATAAGGCGATATGGCGATGCAGGGCAGAATCCACTATGCGACGATCGATCGATCAATCCTAGCCTTTCTTCTGTATAGGAAGGAGTCAGGCTAGGATTGCTCAATCGACTGTCGCATAGTAGATTCTTCCCTGCATCGCCGCATTGCCTTATTTTTAGTGTTACTTTTCCTTTAACTCCTCACTGGGAAAATCTGCATTTGCAAGCCATAATAACCAATCAAATGTCTTCTTTCATTGTTGGGACTGCGGCTGGCAAAAGAGAGGCCAATTACTGATTTGTTGCTTTGGTTACTGCCCATGTACAAATTTGCTCAGTGTTTATAAATGTGCACCACTGACTTGAGAGCTTAGTGTGCCTCCAGAGGAGACTGCGACTTGAACGCAGCGCCTTAAGGTCCCCATACACGGGCCAATTCTAGCTGCCGATATCGGTCCCTTAGACCGATTTGGCAGCTAATCAGCCTGTGTATGTGCATTACCGACGGGCCTGCCCGACCGATATCTGGCCTGAAATCGGCCAGATCTTGATCGGGCAGGTTAGAAAATCAAGTCGGATCAGGGACCACATCGGCTCGTTGATGCGGTCCCCGGACCGACTTTTCCTATACCCGTCATTCTCCCGATATTGCCCACACGTAGGTGTGACATCACCAAGCGGATCTTATAGTGTATGGGGACCTTTAGACCGCTCGGCCATCCTGACACTTGCTAAGCCTAGTTTTCCAATAAAAAAATTTTTCCTATTATGTTGGGGATGGAAATTCCAACCCACACACTTTAGGGCTCTGGCACACGGGTAGATTAGTCGGCCATCGCCGGTGGGATGGCACACGCTGCGCAGGCGATTTCGGCAAATCACCGAAGTTGCCTCGCAAGGCATTTTCGGCGATTTGCTGAAAACTCCCCGTGTGCCAGAGCACTTAGAGTTTTCTCTGTTACAAGGATTACCTAAAGTAATCAATCTTACAGATAAAAAAAGGCTGCCTGTTGCCAGATTGCCCTTTTTTAAAGCTGCAGCAGAGCATTTTGCAAGTATAATTCTGGGTGAAACAGATACAAATCTAAGGGGGGGTGATTTAACATCCTACTATAATAAGTAAACAGCAGGCTGAGCTTTGAGGTGTTAGTAAACCTTCCAGGGAAAGGTACCAAAGCAGAATTGTATGTGGCAGACAATAAATGTTGCAGAGATAAATGCACACTGCCTGTTGTCCAATCTCCCTTTTTAAAAGCTGCTGCAGAGCATTTTGTAAGTATATTTCTGTGTGAAGCAATTAAAAATATTAGGGGGAGTTAGATTTACCAATTATTAAGGCAGTTTATGGGTGGATTAAGTAATATAATATTTTTATGTTTTTCTTTAACTGAAAAGGCCTGAAGGTAACTTCCCTAAAGGAGGGCATTTTGGAACTATATAAATACAATTGTCAGCTATCAAAAATGGTTTCTTGCCTCACCTCATGGTCAAAACTCCTCCATAAAAGTCTTAAATGTAAAAGTGTATACATGAAATATTTTTTTTTTATTTAGAAAAAAAAACAAACAAACTAAATGCCGAAAC
Source organism: Xenopus tropicalis (assembly GCF_000004195.4). Taxonomy (NCBI): domain Eukaryota; kingdom Metazoa; phylum Chordata; class Amphibia; order Anura; family Pipidae; genus Xenopus; species Xenopus tropicalis. The sequence continues at coordinate 102,764,006 of NC_030683.2, read as the reverse complement.
CCGGGATCGAACCAGGGACCTTTAGATCTTCAGTCTAACGCTCTCCCAACTGAGCTATTTCGGCTACTTAAGAGTTAATAAGCTTGCTATATACTTGGGGATTAGTCTTCCTCTTTAATGCGTTAACTCCTCACTGGGAAAATCTGCATTTGCAAGCCATAATAACCAATCAAATGTCTTCTTTCATTGTTCATCCTGCGGCTGGCAAAAGAGAGGCCAATTAGTGATTGGTTGCTTTGGGTTACTGCCCATGTGCAAATTTGCTCAGTGTTTATAAATGAGCACCACTGATTTGAGAGCTTAGTGTGCCGTATATTAATTAAAAGTGGGATCTGTAAAATGTTGTTCTAATACAACCCTTGTAATCATACTGTTTTTTTATTACTGTATGGCTTTATGTACTCCAGTTTCTTGCCTTATTCTAAAACCATACAGTCTGGTTAACTGGACCCTCATAGTGACATAAGCTTTACAGCTGTCCGCGTGACTGTTGGGGCTACAAGCCCATGTTTCACCCTCCTAACGCCTGCACCAGTGCTGTCTGCACCCTCCCACATGCACCCATGCCATCCAATGTCCAAATCCCCTCTATAGCCTGGCCAAGGTCTATGCAAGCACAGGGGAAGGCATTCAAAATAAAGTAACGTAGATGGGCAAAACCAGCGTTACACTTGTGGACCCAGGTGAGAGTGAAGGACTAGGGCACTTCTTGGGCAGGGACTGAAAAATGTGTTATCTGATGTGATGAGTGATGAGACGCTATATAAAAAGAAATGCATATTTCCTGGTGTGGTGTGTTCAGGGCCTGGATGCAGAGCTGTCAACCCAGGGAGACTGTCTCTCAGGGGATTGTTGGGGTGTGTGCAGTGTGCCACCAATTAGGTGTGGGCATGTTTCATGTGACATCACACATGCGCATAATGCGTGTGATGCTTAATGTGCGTGCACAGTGAGCATTTGGGAGAACTTAAAAGCTATAGGGAGACCATGTGGGGGGAGGGATTTTCGTGAGGCTCCCGGTTAATCTGGGATGCTTGACAGTGCTACAGATGTAATATGATATACTCTACATAGCACAGATTCTTTATCCCCTAGTACAGACAGCTTGCCCCAGTGGCCTAATGGATAAGGCACTGGCCTCCTAAGCCAGGGATTGTGGGTTCGAGTCCCATCTGGGGTGTGTTAGTTTTAAAATTTGTATGAGGTAAATTGACAAAGAATGTGGTCTGTGCATGCTCTTGAACAGGGCTGTCCATATGGAGGCCCATGTGTTGGATGTGGCCCTCCAAAGGATTTTTATAGCCCCCAGTCTGCTCAAAGGCTCCAAGGACTTCACTCTATGACATCATCATTTTAACAGAATCCTCATAATTACATACAGTACATACACTCATAATCTTGTATTCTGAAATAATGTACAACCTACTATGAGATTCAAAGATATTATTAATCTGGGCAGCTATCAGGAAGGCACAGAGGTTGCAGAAGTCTTGAGCCCTATTATTCCTGTACCCCTAAATATCAATAATGGTGCTGCGGGTCCCCAAATGTCCTGTTTGCATAAAGCCACAACTAGTGAACTAAAGCCTGCATAGAACTCCATTCTCAAAGGTGATAAGTGTAATTAGAAACAAATTACAAATATGCATTTGAATAATTTTAAGAAATTGGACATATTGTGTAAACCAATAAGAATGTGCATTATACTCTCTTAAATATAGAAGGAATGTGCTTAAAAAAGTTGTGTTTCAAGCTGATTGAAATTTCTCCAAAAACCCTACTATTCCTGTTCATCTGTTTTACTTCCTGCTGGCTGCTTTCCCAGGCTGGGGAGCCTGGATAAGGAACTGTGATTGGCTTTCACCCTCATACTCTGCTGCTGGTAGGAACCACTAGGACACGCCCACCCCTCATTTAAAACACAGACAGGAACGGTAGCAGATCTATTGGGAGCTCCAATAAAGGGGCAATTTTTAAAGATAATGATAATTATAAACCCAGAGAAAGCCAGTACCTTATATTATCAATCTATTGCCTACAAGATTGGAGGGGTTTTCAGTTATGCTATATGTGTTTTTTAAACTTCAGTTCAAGGCAGCTGTGACATATATGTAAAACATACGGAATATATCTCTACTAACATAAATTTACTATACCTTCCAGTAATGGTTTTCCAGTTGTTTTCGAAACTGAAGCAGTGTGGTCATATTCACAGCCAAGCCGGTGTAGAGGATTCCTTTCCTAATCCCTTTTTAAATTGAAAATATATGAAATAATTCCTGCACAGCCTGAGATCAGATATTGTTACAGTTTAAAAATCGTCTTTAGATTAGTTTTTAACTGGCTGACACTTTGCAAAACCTTTTTTAGAAGTAGACACATTTTGCCACAAGTTGCCAAGTAAAGACAGAAGCAGCGGGAATGCTCCCTTTAATAATCCGGGTCCCTTAGCACAACTGTTGTCAACAACTGGCAACATTGTTTAGCACTTATTAAATTCAGCCAATTAATTTCCCAAGAGGAAAAAAGATGTGGGTGTGGTCAGGGCATATTACCATTTATGTTCTTTCAAACAATATAATATAGTGTATAGAAGCAGCTACAATCTGAAATACACCTAGAGCACAGTTTATTTTGTAATCTACTTTACACAGCACATATGGTACCTACAGGGGGTAGACACAGACAGCAGAGGGTCCGAAAATAAATAAGCAAAGTCAGTCCTTGGGCGCACCATGCATTTCAATTGGGAATAGGTCTGGCATTGTGTGCCAAAGAATGCTCCATCTGTGGCCATTCTTAAACACTAGGGACAACAGAGAGGAAAAATATATTTGAGATGCTCTGAGCATAAACAACATAGATTGTTGCAGCAAACAACCATAGACAAATTTCCCCTAACCCCCCCCCCACCATAACTTCTCCAACACTTACCTCTCCTTCCTCTCTCCTCTTTCCTTTCTCTCATTCTTTTTGTATGCCTAAAAAAATCAACAAAAATTTCAAGTTCAAAAAATGAAAACTATACCCCCAGAATGAATACTTAACCAACAGACAGTTTATATTATGTTATGTTACTTATTAAAGAATCTCACCAAACTGGAATATATATATATATATCAGTAGATATTGCCCCTTTACATCCTTTCCCTTGAGCCACCATTTAGTGATGGGCTGTGTGTTCCCTCAGAGATCACATGACCAGAAATAATTCAGCTCTAACTGTAACAGGAAGTAGTGTGGAAGCAAGGCAGAACTCTGTTCATTAATTGGCTGATGGGGCCTAGCATGTATGTGTGCCTTGGCTTGTTTGTGTGCGCTGTGAATCCTATGATCCCAGGAGGCGGGTCTTAATTCTTAAAATGGCAATTTTCTATTTAGACATACCCAATAGCACATACTAGTAAAAATGTATATTTACATGAAAATGGTTTACTTAGATGAAGCAGGTTTTACATATGAGCTTGTTTATGCAATGCAAAACCTACATTGTTTCAGGATATAGTCTTTCTTTAATAGTATTAAAGGAGAAGGAAACCTACTGAGGCATTTTATTGCCAATAGATTAGCTACAACAGTGCAAGTTAGAACACTATACATAATAAGAAATAAGAGCCGTTCTATAAAGATAGACAGGTCCGAATACAAACATTTTGTATTTTTTCTAAAGTTTCAAATTTTTGCGTATTTTCTGCGGTATTTTTGTACATTTGCGCAACTTTTTTGTACTTTGCAACAAAATGCACGACAATTTGTGCAACAAAATCGTATTGTTGCACTGAGTTTCAAAGTTTCGGATTCATTCAAGCTTCAGTATCGTGACTTTCCTTGGGCCAGGTTGGAGCTGCAGAGTGCCATTGAGCCCTATGGGAGACTTTCCTTGGGCCGGGTTGGAGCTGCAGAGTGCCATTGAGCCCTATGGGAGACTTTCCTTGGGCCAGGTTGGAGCTGCAGAGTGCCATTGAGCCCTATGGGAGACTTTCCTTGGGCCAGGTTGGAGCTGCAGAGCGCCATTGAGCCCTATGGGAGACTTTCCTTGGGCTGGGTTGGAGCTGCAGAGTGCCATTGAGCCCTATGGGAGACTTTCCTTGGGCCAGGTTGGAGCTGCGGAGTGCCATTGAGCCCTATGGGAAACTTTCCTTGGGCCAGGTTGGAGCTGCAGAGTGCCATTGAGTCCTATGGGAGGCTTCCAAAATCATGCACTGAAGGATCAAAGTCAGAAAGGTTTTCCCGCTGTTTACGATCGTCGGATACGAAAAATTTGTACTTTGCAGACATTACCACAATATTTTCGTACTTCAAAATACAAATTTTTCGTACTTTGAAAAGCATTGTACAAAAAAATCTTATTTAATAAATGTGCCCCTAGGTAAAGGAACACATATTGGGGAAATCTAACTGCTTATGTAGGAAGCTTAGCGCTGTCCAGAACTGTATCATCAAGCACTGGACTAAAAATCCTACTTGCACAATGCATTTGCCAAAGGCAACAGGGGTCCTTGGTACATTTTTGACATCCCGTGGTGAAGGCAAGAACACTGTGTTAAAACATTTGGTTTAGATGTAGATCTTCAGTAGATCTTAGTGCCTGAATATTTGAATAGTACACATTTAACTAAAGGAAGAGATCTATTAAGGCACTGTGACTAAAACTTGATGCAGATATTTGTCAATGATCTGTTAACTTCTCTGAGTTTCAGAACGCATGTACAGGGGCTCTTATCCTAATAGCCACTGGATAAAAGAAATGCACCCCCTGGCCTTGAATGGGATTAAAAACAGGCCTTAGTGTTTGAGGTACACAGAGGTTCAAAGAGTCCACCACCAGCCCACAAAATAGTGACTGTCTAAGGTATCATACAAAAGCCCCTCTGGCATTTACCAGAATCCAAAGATTGCAAGTCCAGGCATGGGCACCCCTGTATTGTTCCCCATGCCAGAGGAAACTGCTTACACAGTTGATTCTTACATTGGCCCTAGATCACCCCTTTCTCTAGGGCCAATGTACAAATATAGTTTTCTTACTAAAAGTCTTTAAGTTTACCTAAGAAAACGATATATAGTTTTCTTCATGACACCCTAAGCTTTCAAGTTATATAAGAATGTTTGTGTAATTTTACTTCTGTAACAAGATAAAGGCTTCTAAATGTCTAAAAATTTAAAAGAATTTCTGTAATATAAACATATATCAGAAACAAGTAATTTGGAAAGTCCAATTCCTCTTGAAAGCACCAAAACCAAATATGCATTGTTTTATAAAGATTTCTGACCATACAGGTCAAAAACTCCCAGAAATTATCTGGTAGTGCATTCAGCACAAAATTTAACCCTTTTTCTAAAACTCAAGTTTCCTGATTTATTAATGTTTTGGTGGAGTGATTAAAACCTGCTGAAGTTTTATGTTTCCCTTTACTCCACTTTCATATTTCCCTTAACTTTCCAATTGATCTTCTCCTTCCTCCCGGAATTGACTGATAGTAAAAACCCTCCTCATCACTTTTACATAATGAACTGTGATGGACATTTCTGCCACATTTTTATCCACTTTATCTCTATGATAATATAGGAAATTCTTTGTCTTTGGTAAGTGACATTCATATTTAAACTTCCATGGTGAATGTTTTCTAATAGCTCCTGATATAGACTTGAGAGCCTTGAGTATCCCTATATAAACGGCCATTGTTTTTACTTTGGTCAACCTTTTCTTTTTTTATTCTCTGTATGTCTTTGAATGAGTTCTTACTTGTTTTGTATATTCTGTCCAATCCTTCTGAAATTTCTTATTTTTGCAATATTCTATTTCTTTCTATTTTTTCAATTATATGTATTTAGCTTTTTTTCAATACTACTATTCATTTTCATACATTCCTTATTTTCCTATATTTGATACTTGATTTCATCAAGTTCATTGATTAATTTTCTTGTATATTGCCGCATTCCATGATGAATTCAATATCATCATTGGCAAAAATCCTATCTATTTTTAATCATTTTGGCATAAGTCCTTGTTTGATATAGTCCTTAAAAGATACCATGTACCAATGGTGAGACTTTGCCATAAATAGCTGTTCAAGCTCTCTTAAAGTAGTAATTGGATTAACAATATCCATATCCTCATTCAAGTCAAAGCTTAAAGAGTTTTTCCGTTCGGTTCTATAAGTATAATCACCAATCATAGTTTAAGTGGCAGCAGAAAGAGTGAGAAACAAGTCAAAACAAGGATTAATTCCTATTGGTCCCGCACTACTCCACCTATAAAATGTCCTTGCTGTCCCTTAAATGCAGTCCTCACTGGTGACTAGAAAAATCGTTGTAGAAATCTAGTAAGTTACCCCAGAAACCCATATATTTTTTATAAAGTACACATTCTGACATATCCAAAATGGGCCCCAGAATAAAAAAAAGACATATGATCTATCATTTCAGCTAGTGGACAGATTTACTACATTTTATGTGGGGCAAAGCCACAAAAAGTAGGTTCACCCAGTAAGCCATATATTTTTGGAAAATACACATTCTGACAGATCCATAATATGTGGCATGTAGGGAACCCAGAATGTAAAAACACATATGATCTACATAATCAACATATTTACTTCATTTTATGTGGGCAAAGCCACAAAAAAGTAGGTTCCCCCAGAAACATACATTTTTGAAAACAACACCTTCTCTTGAATCCAAAATGTAACAATGTCATTTCTACTCCAAAGTACCAAGCCGCAAAGCTTTCATAAAGTTGGTGATTTTGATCACATTTCCAAAAAATCACCTCAAAGCTTCCACTTTCCAGCATCTTATCTCCCACATATCATTAGATACCAAGATAAAACATCCTTAATATGAATGCTAGGGGTCCGCTCAACAGTATGATGCCCAATGTACATCAGTTTATTGAGGCACATGGCATGTAGAGATCCCTAAATATACCCTGTGCATACTAATTATATTTCAGTTTATTCAAAAACACTCTGCCTGTTTTAAGTAGGATAAATCTGCAAAAAGTATCAGTTACAATCGGTGCTCAGTAAAGTCACATAACTCACTAAAACTTGTGTTTAATAAATTATGGCCCCTTCTTGTAAAATATGAGGATATTAGAAGCCGCCTTGGAGTCCAGGCTGTGACTCCTCGGTGACTTATAATCCTTATAATTTACAGTAGGGGGTTACATTATTTCCTATATAAACAATCCAAATCACCGTGGAATTTTATGCCCTCTATATAGTTGTGAAATGTCTTAGTGACTTCTAGCAGCCTTTTATTTGCAACAAAAGGCATTATTCATTCTTTGTTGCAAGTACTGAGTTACCATGTGACAAGTAAGATATTATTCAGAATTGCTACATCTATATCACTGGACCTATAGGTTTTCATACAGTGGTCCATCTACCATACAGCAGACCACCGCTGCTATGGGGAGGGGGGCCCAGACCACAGTATGGTAGTTCCCTCTCCTCAGCCACTCCATTGCACAAGGAGCCAGGTTCTTGCATCAGGTGTACACACATATATATACATACTGAAGTCAGATAACATAGTAACATAGTAACATAGTAAGTTGGGTTGAAAAAAGACATACGTCCATCAAGTTCAACCATAATGCCTATATATAACCTGCCTAACTACTAGTTGATCCAGCAAAAAACCCCATCTGAAGCCTCTATAATTTGCCGCAGAGGGGAAAAAATTCCTTCCTGACTCCAAGATGGCAATCGGACCAGTCCCTGGATCAACTAGTACTAAGAGCTATCTCCCATAACCCTGTATTCCCTCACTTGCTAAGAATCCATCCAGCCCCTTCTTAAAGCTATATAATGTATCAGCCAGCACGACTGATTCGGGGAGGGAATTCCAGAACTTCACAGCTCTCACTGTAAAAAATCCTTTCCGAATGTTTAAATGGAACCTCCCTTCTTCTAAACGGAGTGGGTGCCCTCGTGTCCGTTGGAAGGACCTACTGGTAAATAAAACATTAGAAAGGTTATTATATGATCCATTTATATATTTATACATAGTTATCATGTCACCTCTTAAGCGCCTCTTCTCCAGTGTAAACAGACCCAACTTGGCCAGTCTTTCTTCATAACTGAGACTTTCCATACCCTTTACCAGCTTAGTTGCCCTTCTCTGGACCCTCTCTAACTCAATAATGTCCCGTTTGAGCACTGGAGACCAAAACTGAACAGCATATTCTAGATGGGGCCTTACCAGCGCTCTGTAAAGGGGAAGAATAACCCCCTCCTCCCGTGAATCTATACCCCTTTTAATACAGCTCAAAACCTTGTTTGCCCTTGCAGCTGCTGCCTGGCATTGCTTGCTACAGCCAAGTTTATTATCTACAAGGACTCCAAGGTCCTTCTCCATTATGGATTTGCCTAGTGCAGTCCCATTAAGGGTATACGGGGCTTGCATATTTTTACATCCCAGGTGCATGACCTTACATTTATCCACATTAAATCTCATCTGCCACTTAGCTGCCCAGATTGCCAGTTGGTCAAGATCCTGCTGCAGGGATGTCACATCCTGGATAGAATTGACTGGTCTGCAGAGTTTTGTGTCATCTGCAAACACTGATACATTACTCATAATACCCTCCCCTAAGTCATTTATGAACAAATTAAACAAAAGTGGACCCAGTACAGAACCCTGAGGGACCCCACTGAGAACCTTATTCCAAGTAGAGAATGTACCATTAACAACCACCCTCTGTACCCGATCCTGTAGCCAGTTTTCTATCCATGTGCAAACAACTTCACTAAGACCAATAGACCTTAGCTTAGAAAGCAGTCGTTTGTGGGGAACGGTATCAAATGCTTTGGCAAAATCCATATAGATTATATCTACTGCACCCCCACTGTCCAGCTTCTTACTTACCTCATCATAAAAAGCAATTAAATTGGTCTGACATGACCTGTCCTTCATAAAGCCATGCTGATTACTGCTCATAATGCCATTCTCCACTACATAATTTTGAATGTGATCCCTTAACAAGCCTTCAAATAACTTGCCCCCCACGGATGTCAAACTTACAGGCCTATAATTGCCAGGCTGAGATCTTACTCCCTTTTTAAATATGGGGAAAAATCCCTAGGTACCATACCTGATGAAAGAGAGTCTGAGAATATCAGAAACAAGGGCCACTGTAATTCTGCCCCTAGCTCTCTCAGTACCCGAGGGTGTATTCCATCTGGCCCAGGTGCCTTGTTTACATTTATCGTGTGTAACCCTTTAAGCACCATAGCCTGTGCCAACCAGATAAACATAATCTGAACAGGTTCAGGGAGTAGGAAAGCAGCAATTTGGCATGAAAAGTTTAATGGAAGTAACACTGTAACACGAGTATTCATACAAAGGACCTCATACAAATTATTATTATTATTATTTATATAGCGCCAACAATTTACACAGCGCTTTACAGAATAGAGGGGTACAAAAGACATAACAGTTAACATGTACATATAAACAATTCACAAAAATGGTTTACAGTTGCATTGGATGAGGATCGGAGGCACCAGGGGGAGGGCCCTGCTTGCAAAAGCTTACATTCTAAAAGGGTGGGGTGAGACATAAGGTCAGGGTAACTAGTATGGCGTTGGAGTTCATGTAGGTGTACAAAGGACTTCAACCCCTAATAAGAGTATTTGGAGCTCAATAGCTTCTTAAGACTACATGTTTTGACCTAATAAGTAAGTTGCGTATAGTTGCCTTTGCTACATACCATACACAAAGCAATATTGCTTGTCTAAGGCCCCTTTGAGTTAATTGGCCTGTGTCTAGGGCCTTCTAGATTGACAGATGTTGAGTGAGCTAGTTTAAAAATTGTGTTGGGCTTTGGTTCAATGAGGCTGCCCTTTCCCAATGGGACCATCACATGCACTGCCACCAACTGGGCCCAATCAGAACCCTTTCATTCAGCCTCTCTGTATTCAAGTATAATTATTTTATAAGTTAGAGTTAAGTAGCCAATATACTGACTATCCTGTATGGTGTGGTATCCTGCCAGTCAGCCTGCAGGCTAATTAGATGGATATTGTATTAGGGCCATACATAGCATGGCCACCTTTATATTGTTCTATTTGTTCAGGCACCCAGCCTGAACATTAAAGGAACAGTAACACCAAAAAATAAAAGAGCTTTAAAGTAATAAAAATATAATACACTGTTGCCCTGCACTGGTAAAATTGGTGTGTTTGCTACAGTAACACGACTATAATTTATATAAATAAGCTGCTGTGTAGCCGTGGGGGCAGCCATTCAAGCTGGAAAAAAGGAGAAAAGGCACAGGTTACATAGCAGATAACGGATAAGCTCTGTAGAATACAATAGTGTTTTATCTGTTATCTGCTATGTGCCTGTGCCTTTTCTCCTTTGAATGGCTGCCTCCATGGCTACACAGCAGCTTATTTATATAAATTATAGTAGACTTTCTGAAGTAAATACACAACTTTTACCAGTGCAGGGCAGCAGCACATTATATTTTAGTTACTTTTATACACTTTCATTTTTTGGTGTTACTGTTCCTTTAAGATCAACAGGAAGGAAAAGGGGCAAGGTTCAAAGTGCAAAAAAGGGCACAGTTTTGCAGCCCTTGCAGACTCCATTCATAAATACATAGCCATTCATTTTGGAATTGTACCGTTATCCATATTTTTCATTATAGTGATGGATTTCCAGAGCCTGTTACAATGCTCTTTCGTCATGTACATTTGGGAGCTTACCCCCAGCTGGCTAAAGCATACTGTATAAATACTCCAACTCTCATGGCATATCTGTGTGTGCCACACACAAATTTAATAATTGCATTTCCCTTTGTGTACTGCAGGAATACTCAGGCCATTACATTTCATACTGGGATTGTTAAACATTTTTGGAAGGTATGTGGAATAATGACTGTGGAAATGGTTTGTAAAAATATATTGTATTTCTTGGTATACATTATATAGAGTTCTGTGCAAAAATATATATATATAGTCATGGGGTATATTAAAGAACAAAATGTGAAATCCTTTAGATTTATACTAATGGTTTAAGCAGTGTATATTTTTTTTGTATCAGTTAATTAAGGAAATGATTGATCAATAAACTGTAAGTGTGTTTATATCCAGATGATATACCCTGTCTGGTTAAGATGGTTCTGTGTGATCAACATTAATCCAGTGTAGCTTCTTCCTACAGTAGACATAACTAATTCTAAGAATTCTCAGATTATGGGTGCTTGGAGGGTAGTTTAAGGGGTTATTCACTTTAAAATAAATTTTAGTATGATGTAGAGATTGATATTCTGAGACAATTTGCAGTTATTCTACACTTTTTCTTTTTTGTGGTTTTGAATTTAGCTTTTTGTTTAGCAGCTTTACAGTTTAAATTTCAGCAATTATGTGGTTGCTAGGGTTCAAATTACCCTAGCAACCTGGCAGCGGGTTGAATGAGAAACTGGAATATGAACAGGAGATGGACTAAATAGAATGATAAGTAATAAAAAGTAGCAATAAATAAATCTGTAGATTCACAGAGCATTAAACCTAAAGTACCAAATAATCTACTTAATATTAAGGTGCTCAGCCTGATCACAAAAACGTTTTTTCAGTGCCATGTGCTATGCCAGGGTTGTACAATATACATTTAGTCCAGAGAGCTGCACACTAATCTACTTAAAGCAAGTTAACATCTCCAAAATAAAGTAGACATCACAGTTTTCAGCCCTTTATTAGGCCAGGGGGTTCAGAAAAAGTTGCCATTTTGATCACTTCTTAAATCTGGAGACATAAAACATTTTAAGCTATTTGCTTGCTTGTTAAGTGTGCTGCAGTGCTTTGGTACATCAAACAATTTAAAAATGTCACCTAACTTCATGTCGGTAGTTGCATGGTGCACTAGAAAATAAGAAAGGGAAGAGGAGCCACATTTGGCCAGCGTATGAACACCTTTAAGGTGGCCATACACCTTACAATTATGGTCTTTCCTGCCACTGCCGTTCAGGATGGAATCTTCAGATATGGAGATAGAAACAATAGGAATTCTACCCCTATCTGACGATTCAGCCCTAAGCACAGTTTTTGCTGGGCGCCATCAAAATCTTTTGTCCTGCCCAATCCATCAGTATCCAAGATTTTTGCCGATATCGGTCGTCTCGCCAAGCCACCATACACGCGCCGAATATCGATGGACAGCTTAAGTTTGCAAAGGACCGTAGGTGGAGTGTGAGATTGGTCACATTAGCAGCCCTCCATTTCCAGCAGTTTTACTGTACATAATGCCTGTCATTTTCACATCAGTGATGCATCTATAAAGCTGTTGCCTTGTGATTTTTTCCCATTTATTCCTGCTCATTACTAAGCTTTCTATATTTTCTACAGTTTAATAGTTTGATGTTGACTACAGGCAGGGCAATTATTTTTATCCTCAATAACACACACAGACGCTGCACAAAATACCTTCTGCACTAAAATGTATAGCCAGCAGAATAAATACTTGGAAAATGGCATTTTGGGTAAAATTTATAATGTACACAAATTTGATTTGATAATCTACATATTTTAGCCCTTATCTGCTAGTTAGTGATTTTATACATTATGTCTAAGGCTCATTTGCATCTGCAAGAGCAGTTGCAGTTATGCAAAGACTGATGCAGTTGATGCTGCCCAAAGCTACTCCTTAAACTTCCGTATAGTTGTGCTTGGTGGCACTATGTCTGTCCCACCTCCTGTGCAAATTGTGTGAAAGTGTGCCTATTGATACTGGGGATTTCTGAAGCTACCGCTACCTTCAAGGTGGTGGTAGCTCCAGGGTTCCCACAGTGAGGTCTGTCAACAGACACCACATGCTTTGTCCTAAAAAATCATGCAGACTTCATTTTAATGTCAGCTGTTGAAATGCCATAATCCTGGCTTGTTGAGCAGTTGTATGTATGCCTGGACTAGCATACTCTGGATTCTGGCTAATGTTAGAGGGCATGCCATAGACAGTTACTATTTAGTGGGTTGGTGGGGGGCTGTTTGAGAATCTGTGTACTTGAAATGCCAGGGCCTGTTGTAAATCCCAGTCTGGGCCTTGTTGTGTGCATTTCAAAGATTGATGCATTCGATGCTGCCCAAAGCTACTCCTTAAACTTCCGTATAGTTGTGCTTGGTGGCACTATGTCTGTCCCACCTCCAGTTGCAAATTGTGTGAAAGTGTGCCTATTGATACTGGGGAATCCTGAAGCTACCGCTACCTTCAAGGTGGTGGTAGCTCCAGGGTTCCCACAGTGAGGTCTGTCAACAGACACCACATGCTTTGTCCTAAAAAATCATGCAGACTTCATTTTAATGTCAGCTGTTGAAATGCCATAATCCTGCTTGTTGAGCAGTTGTATGTATGCATGGACTAGCATACTCTGGATTCTGGCTAATGTTAGAGGGCATGCCATAGACAGGTACAATTTAGTGGGTTGGTGGGGGGCTGTTTGAGAATCTGTGTACTTGAAATGCCAGGGCCTGTTGTAAATCCCAGTCTGGGCCTTGTTGTGTGCGTTTCAACACACTGGACACAATGTCAGAGGCATTTTCTCCCTTGCATAGATGCTGCAATTTTGGGAAAAATGCTGCACTGTGGGTAAAAAACACAACTTGAGTCCGAGATTGCACTTTGCACACTGTACTTGCAGTTGTAAATGACTTTTGTACTTTGATCAGCAATGCAATAATGTATTTGATAACAGGCAAGAGATTATGTTACTGACTATGAATACAGTTTATAGTCTGTATTTCCCACAGGATACAATGAAGAATACCACCGGCGCTACAGAATTCCTTATGCTCGGACTTTCAGACGTTCCACACAGACAAATGTTGCTTTTTATGTCATTTTTAATTATGTATCTTTTGAATATTTTAGGGAACATGACTATCATTTTGCTGGTTAAACTTGACTCTCATTTTCACACACCAATGTACTTTTTTCTGGGCAATTTATCCTTTGTGGATATTTGTTACACATCCTCCATTGTACCAAAAATGTTAATTAACATTATGTCAAAGGAAAAGTCCATTTCTCTAACTGAATGCATTTTGCAGTTGTATTTTTTTCTGCTTTTCGCCTGCACAGAATGCTTTCTTCTAGCTGCGATGGCTTATGATCGATATGTTGCTATCTGCAACCCGCTGCATTACACCATGATCATCAGTAAAAAGCTCTGTATATTGCTTGTAATTGCCTCTTGGTTGGCTTCAGCCCTGCATTCACTGTTACACAGCCTCATGGTCTCTAGGTTAACATTTTGTGGAACCAACAAAATGAATCATTTCTTTTGTGACATGGCACCTCTTCTGAAGTTATCTTGTTCAGACACCTCCATCAACAAACTGTTGATCTACACAGAAGGTGGGTTACCGGTTTTAATTCCATTTGGTATTGTCTTGGTCTCTTATGTCCGCATCATCTCCTCCATTATGAAGATTCACTCTGCTGACGGACGATACAAAGCCTTCTCTACTTGCTCTTCTCACCTCACAGTTGTCATTTTGTTTTATGGGACTATTGCTTTTATGTATCTGCGACCGTCATCCAGTTATTCTCTAAACTACGACAGAGTAGTGAGTGTAGTATATACTGTGGTAGCTCCCATGCTTAACCCATTCATCTATAGCTTGAGGAACAATGAGGTAAAGGGGGCACTGAAGAAACTGTTCATTAAAAAAAAAATCCTCTAATCTTAAGAAAAACTGGGTGATTTCAATGGAAATATATATTTTACCTGGCCCAAAATATTTACCTGGTCCTGAAAATTCAAACAACCTGTTCAGAATCAGTTTTTTTCATTACACATAGACATATGAATACAGGTATGGGATCTATATACCTGACAGCCAGCAGGGATTTATATGCAACAATAAAGGAAGGGAGGCAAGGATTTATATGCGAGGGGGCTTTGTAGGGTTTGCTACTCTGTGCTGGACCCCTCTGCAGAGTAGTTACACCACTGATATAGGGGAACCCATGGCCACAGATAAATGGTAATTTAACCACAAACATACTTAGCTGTAATAAGATATGCAGGGGAAGAGATAATAAAGTTAATAAAGGGTGTGAGATTTTGAAACTGTTGTTGGTTAGAAACAAAAATCTAATTTATATTGCAGTGTGTTTAGCATGTGTCTTTTATCTCTTGCCTGTATATACATTCCCTACTCTATCATGGAATTTCATTTTATCAGTGGAATTTTGGACATTTTCATAAATGAAGCTAGAAATTTGTGCAAGCTATAAACATACTTAAAAAAAATGTTCTGCCATCTACAGAAAAGCCACAAGCTATAGATTACATTCACAGCCGAACACCCTCCTGGGCTACCATGATTTTCCAGCCTGCCTCACCCATATCTGAATGGACCATCATCAGACATGGATAATGAAGGGCTTTATTGTGGACCCTTACACAGGCCAACAATTGCTGATCCAGCAGCTGTGAGGTTTCATATGTCTCCAAAAATAGATGAATTGCTGTCTGTGGCGTAACTAAAATGTTACTGGGTTCCGCTAAAAAATTATTTTTTGGCCCCTGTAAATGTTGGCAACATTGCATCTTTTATTAACATATATAACTCCTTATTAGTCAGTATCACAGAGTCCCCTATAACTCTTGGTGGCAGTGGAAATCTGCTTTCTCTATAGTTACTCCTCTGCCAGCTATAAAAGTGGAATATGGGCATCTTGTATCACTACAATGGCACATTATTTAATAAAAGGAAATGTACAGTTTTGTTTTTGAGTCTGCATCTTTTATTAGCTCACTGCACACCAAAAAGTGACTGAATGGATGAAACAGGCAATATTACCTTTCATGTGAAAGGTAAAATGGTATGATCCTGAACTACACTGCCATCTAGCAACTACTTTGGAAAACTGCATGAAACAGCACAAAATTGAAAGAATGTACGAGTTATGTCATGTGGTATCCATTGGTGATGCACTGCATACACTTTTTTGGATTCGCCCGAATCCCCTGAATTTGGCTAAATAATGAACTGAATCCGAATCCTAATTAGCATATTCTAATAGGTAATAGGAATAGGTTCCGGAAGGGTTAACTCTAGCCACACACTGAAAAATTTTCAGCTTCTATGTTTACATGATAAAAAGTCACAATTTTTAGGATTTGGATTCGGTTCGGCCAGGAGCATGCATTTGGCTGAATCTGAATCCTGCGAAAAAGGCGAATCCCGAACCGAATCCTGGATTAGGTGCATCCCTAGTATCCATAAAACAATGATATGTTAAAACTGGAGCCTGTCCTTGTAATAAAACAATTCCAAAATGTCTATTTTTGTACTAACATTTTCTTCATATCACCCCCTTATTTCAGTGTCTGACTCCATTAATCTACATACTATTCATTTTAAGGCTCTACAAAGTGCATCTGGTGGGTTATTGTCTTCCACCTTCCCTAACACTTCAGATTCTAAGGACTAAGTATCTTTGTAATGCTCTTCTTACTCAAATGATGCACAGAAAGGCTTATAGGCAGGACTTGACTGGCAATCTGTAGATTTGGGGCTGCTGTAAGATGCCATAGACAGTCACTAGTTGGCTGGTCGGGGGGCTGTTTGGGTCTCTCTGGTATCCCAGTTCAGGCCTGCATATAGAAATATGCTTGTGTACTGCATTTCTTGTAATAAAATTCTCAGGTGGAATTGTGGACACTGGCAGGTTTAAATGCAGTAGCACAGATGATATAAAGGCAGGCCTGGACTCGAATTAAAAATAGGCCTTAGGATTTAAGTACACTGAGGTCCAAATAGCCCCCACCTGCCCACTTAAAGGGGTTGTTCACCTTTGAGTTAACATTTAGTATAATGTAGAGAGTGATATTCTAAGACAATTTGCAATTGGTTTTCATTTTTTATTACTTGTGTGTTTTTTTTTAAATATTTTACTATTTGTTCAACTCCAGTCTGGAATTTTAGCTGTTATCTGGTTGTTAGGTTCCAAATTACCTTAGTAACCAGGAAGTTGCAATGAGAGAATGGAATATAAATAGGAGAGGATCTGAATAGAAATAAAAGTAATGAAAAGTAACAATAAGAATAAAATTGTAGCCTCACAGAGCAATAGTTTATTGGCTGCTGGGGTTGGTTATGCCCATTTGAAAGCTGGAAAGAGTCTGAAAAGAAAGCAAATAATGAAAAAAACTGTACAGGTATCGGACCCCTTATCTGAAAACCCATTATCTAGAAAGTTCCGAATTACAGAAAGGCCATCTCCCATAGACTCCATTTTAATCAAATAATTCACATTTTTAAAAATGATTTCCTTTTTCTCTGTGATAATAAAAAAGTACTGGTATGGGACCTGTTATCCAGAATGCTTGGTACCTGGGGTTTTCAGGATAAGGGATCTTTCTGTAATTTGGATCTCCATAACTTAAGTCTGCTAAAAATCATTTAAATATTAAATAAACCCAATAGGATTGTTTTACCTCCAATAAGGATTAATTATATCTTAGTTGGGATCAAGTACAATATACTGTTTTATTGTTAGAGGAAAAAGGAAACAATTTTTAAAAATTAGAATTATTTGCTTATAATGGAGTCTATGGGAGATGGTCTTTCTGGATAACAGGTTTCCGGATAAGGTATCCCATACCTGTACCTTGTACTTGATCCCAACTAAGAAATAATGAATCCTTACTGGAGGCAAAACAAGCAGACTTAAGGTAGAGATCTGAATTACAGAAAGACCCCTTATCTGGAAAACCCCAGGTCACAAGCATTCTGGATAATGGGTCCAATACCTGTACAAATAACAAAGACCAATTGAAAAGTTGCTTAGGATTGGCCACCCATTTAATAGTAACTGTCTATGGCCCCTTACAGCAGCCCATCTGGCATTTCCCAGAACCCACAGATTGCCAGTCTGGGCCTGTATGAAGGTGTATGGCACTGTTAATTCTGATAGTTACCAGGATATAAAAGGTAAAGCAACTATAAAGTCCAATAAACATTATCTGGAATCACAGAACCTAGCTATTCACAAGCAGGGCTACAAAACAAAGCACCAGGTTCTATGTGCATTGGGGCCATACCTACCCCACCCACTACAATTCAGGCATCTCTCTCATTATACGGAGTGCAAGTATTTTCTACATGCACTTTCAAAATATGAATATATTTTATAAACATATTTCTTATAATCCTCCCAGACGCCCATGACCTTTGCTCACAGACCCTTCCCTATTGCAGTTATAGTATTATGCAAGTTCCTTGGGTCGCTTTATGCAACAAGCCGCCTCCCAGTCATACATAACCAGAAACGCCATTCATTCTGAAACCACGCCCCTACAGAAACCCATGTTTTTTATTGGCTAGCGCACAGGAGACACGCCTCACCCTGCGCGTAGTATTTATAGTGTGGGAGCGCCGCGCACAGCTTACAATCACTTATAGTCTCGGGGTGGGGAAGGCAGGTATGGCTTCGGTGGATCTGGCTAAGGTGGGCACGATCCTGGTGAAAAATGCTCTGAGTGGAGAGGTAAGGAATGGGGTAACGTGACTTTGTACTTCTTTCCTTGGAGACAAACAGGGCAATGTCCCCTGAGCCATTGCATCAGGGCTCTCTATGCAGCTCTCAGTGTGTGGGACAGAGCAGCTATTCCCCGGGGCGAGTGGAGCCAATGTAAAGCAAATATCTGTATGGGTAGGTTGTACTGGGCATTCAGCCCTGGGCACACTTTCCTACAGGGATGGTACCTGGGTTACTGTACAGATATAGCTCCACCCCATCCCTATCCCAGGCCTATGAAAAATGTTTTATGTCAGTGTATATAAAGTTAGAGGGCCTTGTAAGGGGCTCCAAGGAGTCAAATGAGTAAGTGCCAGTATTTTGCTACAAGATTTTATTGGTACTGACTGCTTGGGAATTGTGAGTCAAATATAAATGCAGCAGGTGCGATTGCACTAAAATGGACCTAATATTCTGTATCCCAAGGCCATTTATTAACACTAGTGGTGTCTAACATGTTTAACATGCTCCTTGCACTTCTGTGTAGTTGCACTAAGCCCAATGCATTCACCCAGTCTGCTCTGGTGAATAGTGCCTTTGCCTTGTTGATGTTATTGAACGCTGGAGGAGAAAATCATGGCAATATGTGTCCAAAATTGCACTCTGCACTGCATTAGTAAATACCCTTTTTATTTGAGCCCTCTTAATCATTGCAGCGGGTCAGACTGGAGAGCAGCAATACAGCTGTCTACTTGCATCATTATTAGCTGGCAACACTAGAGATCCAGCCTTGTGCCTGCATTTGGCACATTTCTTTGCTAGAAGTCCCTGCTAATAGAATGGGTACTTGTAGCAATAGAGACAGATTCTGTAACTGCTTATCATGCCAGTGAGTGAAACATATGGTTGGATAGTTGTGAAACAGTTTGCAGACAGATTTACTGATAAAGAAACCTCTGTTGTGCAATGGTTGTGACCAGCTAGTTTAAACCTCAATTTGATTTATACATTTGATTTGCTGTTTAATAAGTATGTTTTCTATAGGATTTCATATGAATTGTTTTGAGATTTTATATTTCAATTGTGTTGAGGATTTGTGGCCCTTTTCGTGCCGCCATGCTGCTGCTTCCCGCTACTTCTCATAATCTGGTTTTGCATTCGCTTTGAAGAAATACTATGGAGACTGTCACATTCATTGCAGCTCCTCCTTCTCATTAGATGGTTGAGTTAAAGTCCTTATGGAAGGAGAAGACCACTGTCCTGCTTTTCTTGCGGAGATTCGGCTGTCAGATTTGCCGTTGGATTGCAAAGGACATAGGTAAATTGAAGGCATCCTGTGATGCTCACCAGATACGCCTCGTAGGCATCGGACCGGAAGAAGTAGGACTCAAAGAATTCCTGGAAGGCAACTTTTTTAATGGAGGTGCGTTCGCAGTTAAAATAAATGTCTTTTAATGTTCATATCCATTATTACATACGGAATATGCATTTGTACCAACAGTGTTTCTTCATATTAGCAGGAAACAAAACTCCTTATAAAAATGCCATTCTGCACAACACTCTCACAAATTTAAAGAACTTGGCTGTCCTGTATGCTCTACTTGGGCTACATCCAGGCACAATAGTGCACCATGTACTGGGTGAGACCAGGGCAAAACAGAATATTCTGCAAGTGCACAGCATGTAGGGTGTATACATACAGTGCAAATAAATTACACTGGCAGGATATTCTGCTAATCCCTGCTCACCCTCATTCCTACAGATATACACATATAAAAGGCATCAATGAGAATCATGGTACCATTGTGACTGGATCATTCCTTCTTACACCTGTCAGTTTCTGCCAACACCTAACTGAATAAGTTCAGTTGATCCATTGTGATTGGATGTCCGAGTCTGTACTACCCTTTAGGGTTTAAATGTCTGAGAATTACCTACCATTCGGATAAAATGAAGAAGCAGCTCGAATGAGTGGTGCCATGTTTTCAAAGTCCAGTTGCTTTAGACTTAATTCTACTAGATACTGTATAAAATGACCTGGATGAATGAGAATCTTTATAGACATACAACAGGGATGGATATGTGTATGTAAAAGCCAGAAGAAAAGCCCTTTATGAATGAATGGTTTAAATAGTGCAATAACTGTATTGTGTTTTTGTCTCAGAACTTTATATAGATGAATCCAAGGAGAGCTACAAAACCCTAGGTTTCAAAAGGTAAGTACTAAAGTAGTATTATTGTTTCTTTGTTAACTGCATGTTTCTGAGCCACAGAAAACAGGGCTCTGCCCTGTGTCCAAAGTGATATAAATGGCATCCATGTGTCATTGCCCTGGTCCTACATATGGCCTTGTGACCCCATGATGTGACCCTTATAAACAAATTCTCTGAAGTGTAGTATAGCAGATTAAAAAAATGACACTTCTTATGAATATATAACATTTCTGCTTTGCCAGGGGAGGGAACTGTCACGTGCTCTAGCCCACTTGGCATTTATGGGTAATGTAATAAAAGTAGCTATGTTTGTATTGGGTCTTGCAACCCATAACAACCAGAAGATAGTATTTACTAGTCACCTATCTGAAAGCAGTTGGCTGCTCTTGGTTACAAGATCTGGTACAAACTTTGCAACTTTGACATCATCCCATTTAAAAAAAAAAATAAATCAATTTGTCTTTCAGGTACAGTGCGCTGTCTGTAATCCCTGCCGCTCTAGGGAAAAAAGTTCGAGATATTGTCACCAAGGTCAGTGAATGAAGCAAGATCAAATTAATTTAAAGGAAAACTAAATCCTAAAAATGACTATGGCTAGAAATGCTTTATTTTATATGCTGAACTAATTGAACCAGCCTTAAGGTTCAGCATCTCTATAGTAATAATTATCCAGTACTTCAGATTAGTCACAGGGGGTCACCATACTGGAATCTGTTAGAAGTGTGAGTAACACTGCAAATACTACTGGGAGCTACTGGGGCATTTTTGGGAGCACAGATTTTCCCTGCTAAAGGCCTGTGGGTGCCTCGGACTGGTACAGAAGCCCAAAACATAATGTATAACATTTCTAGCCTACTTCTTTAGTTAAGCTTTAGTTTGAGCATTTTCTAGATAAAGGGGATCTAAAGCAAATTTGGGCTGTGTTTCCTTCAGTTTTTCCAAAAGAAGAAAGATATTGCTTTAATAGAACCCTGCAATTAAAATTTAAGGGACATATTTATTAGTGTGTAAGCCAACATCACTAGTGATGTTGCCCATAGCAACCAATCAGCAATCGGATTTGAATGGTCACCTTCAAGTTAGAAAACAAAAGCAAAGATCTGATTGGTTGCTATGGGCAACATTACCAGTGATGTTTGCTTACGCAGTATAAAAAAAAATGCCCCTTACTTTTTAGACAAAATAGAAACTGAAATAATTCTAAAACAACTAAAAATATCTTCATGGTTTGTGTATTGCTACATTGTACATAACTATTTGTTTACTTTGTAGGCAAATGCTGATGGAGTGCAGGGTAACTTCAGCGGGGATCTTCTACAGAGCGGTGGGATGCTAATTGTCAGCAAAGGTACAGTAAGCAATGAGAAGTGGAAGGACACGCTATATTTTTGCAGTTTGTTTACTGCTTTTCCACAGATTTTGGCATAGGACTTTGGGAAAATGTGTTACATTTTGATTTTGTTAAGTTTGAGAGTTTAGTACAGGACTCGTAAAGAAAAAATATACCTTTTGGACATCTCATTCAGTTGGGCTTATGTAAAAAGGAGCTTAAACATGTTAACTTCCAGAAATATATGAATGTATTTTTTGTTGCCAGGGGTCAGTGACCCTGACTACCAAATAGAATTTTTCCCTGAATTTGTTTTATTGTTCGTTGACCTTTTGAACAAATGTTTTATAGGTGGCGAAAAGGTGTTGTTGCACTTTATTCAGGACTCTCCTGGGGACTATGTGCCTTTGGAAAGCATTGTTCAGACTCTTGGAATCACTGCTAATGTGACCGAAAGCCAACGCCCGCAGGTTGGTATATAACGTTACATATTTATAACAGCCCATTCTTTTCAGCAAGTGACCTCTAGAGTGTGGAGTATAAATTAGTTTTTATGTAATGCGGAGCATACATAACAATGCCCTGTGTCCCCATGAACATTATATAAACTGGGATTTGTATTATTTCCATCATTATCATTATAAGCTTCTCACATATATGTACTGTAAGCACCACAATTCCCTTTCACTGTAACGTGGAGCAAAGAAAAGAGAATGGCAGCAGCAAAGCACAGGCAGTTGAACATGTGATTATCATTGCAGCCTGACAGATGCCATTAGGATATAGAGGCACAGAATTTCTATGCAATAAGAACTTCTTTTGTAAAATGCTGGACAGGGAAAATCAGAGCATTTCTGCCCAGTGTTCCTGTAAATTACAAAGAATATTAGGAAATGTGAATTTTGAAATTAAATGGTTACAATTTTTGCTGGAGCATAAATGTGTTTAAAGCCCAGATGCAACAACAAGCCACAGATTTAGCGCTTCTCTCAGGGTACCCAGTACCTGCCCAAAAGATAATTGCCTGGTCTGCCTTTTAAAGAACATTTCCTTTGGCACACTATTTATCTCTTAAATTGGGGGCTTTACTTGAAATATATCCTTTTTTCTGGGAACATATTGACCAGTACTGGTGTGCTGAGAGGTGATGGTGAAAATATATATACACAACCTGATCCTTACTGAACATTTACAACCTGACCCGAATCTTAGCCCATCAGTGACATCATATAAGGGAATGAGTAAAAGAAAAAGGTTAATATAATAATAATAATAATAATAGTAGTATGTGCCATAATGACAACCTGGCCTGTTTGGGACAAGCAAGGGAGTAGCTTATAGACAAGGGAGCCAAAAGCAAGATTATGTGTAGGGCATGGGCTCTTACTCACATATGTCCTCCAGCCCTGTGTAACGTTAATGAGCCCTCTTGTTTTAAGCACAATGCTGTGTATTTAGCAGATAACAAGGTTAAAACTGTGGCCAGATTTCTGTTTCAAGCTTTGTAACATTTTCACAATCAAGCAGACAGGCTGTTGGCAAAGAGATGGCAACAGCAAGTTGTTGTACACATGAAAGCCTATTTCACAAGCAAGCTGTCGCCCCCTAAATGATCTTTAGTGCCAAATACCATAACCTTTTGCTCTAAGGCTGGAGTCCTACAGATGTCTGTTTCCCGGTGTGTCCAAGTGACGGCACTTGAGTGGGGAACAGCAGAGGGGGCCCTATATTCATTTTTATTGTACAGGTATGGGACCTGTTATCCAGAATGTTTTGGTCCTGGGGTTTTCCAGATAAAGGTTCTGTAATTTGGATCTCCATGCCTTAGGTCTACCAAAAAATAATTTAAATATGAATTAAACTCAATAGGATTGTTTTGCCTCCTATAAGCATTAATTATATTTTAGTTGGGATCAAGTACAAGGTACTGTTTTATTACTACAGAAAAAAAGAAAAAAGTTTTAAAAATTTGAATTATATGATTAAAATGGAGTCTATTGGAGATGGTCTCTCTGTAATTCAAAACTTTCTTGATAATGGGCTTCTGGATAACAGATCCTAAACCTGTATTAATTCCACTCTTACTTTATCATTTCAGTGCAATGATGAAGTTTGTACAAGATGAAGAAAGAAGATCTCATGGAGTCATGATTATACTGTATCTGTTCATGGATTGGCTGTGCATAATCAGGCTGAAAATTGTGAAGGTTGCAGGTTGCTTCTGCTTTGGTTATAGATTGCCGAAACCATTTTTAAAGGAGACTGAAAGGCTAATGTGGTGTTAATCTCAAGCTGCAGGCATACCTTCAGTTTTCTCAATAGTGCCCTTAAGTCTCCCCATATTTCTCCTGTTCAGATGATCAGAAGCCTCATAGGAAAAAAAAAGCTGAGTTCTGTAAAGAAAATTTCCATAATGCCTCGCTCCTGCACCGAGACCCCTGTACATGCTCAGTTTGTAAGACTATGAAGAAGCTTCCTGCTGATTGGCCGGGTTTACTTGGATGGGTTGAACTTGATGGACTCTGGTCTTTTTCAACCCTATGTAACTATGTAACTGATCACACATTCCTAATGCTTAGCATTCTTGAGGGAGGGAGGAGAGAGCTGGGCAGACTGGCACAGGAATTAAAGAGACAAGGAAGGAGACAAGAAATCCTGTTTCTTTTGTTAGAGTGCCTGTGAGTGCTTATGGCTGTATTTACATAGACCTTTCTGATAAAGCTTACTTAGTTTTTACCTTTCCTTCTCCTTTAACCAAACTTTTCGGGGCTATATCTAATTGGCAGTCCTTTGGTCTCAGTATGGGCCAAAAACAATGCTCTCCCTGATCAAAATCAGGGACTCCACTGGTTATTCATTGGGCCTGGTGGGAATTTTACGTGATCAGTATCCGAAGCGCAAGGGATCAGATCAGCCTATGTGGCTCACTACTTGGTTGACTTAACCAGACAGAAATATTGCAAGAATTGACTTTATTCTGTAATGTTTGGTTACAGGTTATTTACATATTTGTATTGGGGATCAAAGCAGCCATTGGTGTGATCTCATTCAAAAGCTTTAATGAAATAGTGACCTCTGGTGGCCCAATTTTAATAAAAAATGTTGGAATGCACAACTTCATGAAGAAATAACTTCGGTTTCAGTATGCATCTCTGGGAAATGGGGGGGCATACAGTAACAAAGCAAGCATGTATAATTGGTCAGTCCTTTATACTGCCCGACCTGTAACCCTAGAATACCTAATTTATACTTTTTGAGTAATTACTTTGTTGAACTTCTTGCTCTAATCTCCGTTTATACATGCAAGTCAAGTTTTAGGAGAGGGCAGAGAAGACATTTGTCTTGGCCTCCCCCAGTTTATAGATCTGATTATTAAAGTTAAAACATGACATTAGAATTCTTTAGCACTGCATATAATGAAGCCATATAAAACTTAGGGGCTGTATTTATTAACATTGGACACAAACATCACCGTTAATGTTGCTTATAGCAACCAATCAGATCTTTGCTTTTGTTTTCTTACTTGTAGATGACCATTCAAATCTAATTGCTGATTGATTGCTATGGGCAATATTAGTGATGGTTTATCTCCAGTGTTAACTAATATACCCATTAATGTTGGAAAAACAGAAATTGGAATTTTGTGTTTTTTTTTTTTTACAATAAACTTTTGTTTATTCTCAGAACTGTTTTTACATTGACTAGTGCTTCTGTTCTGTTGTCAGCCATGACAGTGATAATTTAGCATCACCAGTGTTTTTTAGAGTCATATCTTATACATCTAAATTCACTAACTCTATCTTACTTGTTAACTGTACCAGAAAGCATTCCATGCATATCCATATGAATACCTGTAATAGTTTAAAGTTTTCATTTTTTTTGGTAAAATGAACAGTGTCAATGGTTATAAACAGCCTCTGTCTTATTGCAATATACTATATATAGGTAGGTAGATAGTGGATAGACACCCCTAGTTTGATATATCCATAGAGCGGTGATTCCTAAGTTTGCTGATCTTGGCAGGGGAAAGTCAGTTAAGGTGAAATTTGGTGGGGAAAAATGTATTTGCTCCTACATCTGAAGGCCCAAGTTCAGGTGTGGCTAGATTTGGGGTGAACACCTATTCGCTATCCTAGCTATTGGTAGTTCTATGACTGAATGGCCAGTGCAACATTTTCTTTCCTATGTCTTGAAACTCTCTAGGAACTAAGGGGAGCCTAGACCAAAGGTTGGCCACTGCCTTGGTTGATATTGGACCTGTTTTCAGGGGGGAGCCAGTATGGCCCTGCTAGAACTCTATGACTGGGGTCCCCATAGTGGTCATGAAGGGCGACGAGGGGGGTCACATTTTTCTATGGAGAATAACATTTATATCCAGTAATAGGATCCATAGATGTGACTGAGGTTAGAAGTTCCAATACTTAGCCAAGAGTTAAGACTGGCAGTTTTCTTGAGTATGTGCCCCATAACAGCCGAATATGGCACTATGAGTGCTGTTAAAAAGGCACTGTCCTAAATTGAATTAATACAAACTTTTCTTTATACTGTACTGAGGCTGCCTGCTACCATATCTATATGGAACGTCCACTGTTTAGTATGTTAAAGGTTATGAATATTACAGTGGCTTGCAAAAGTATTCGGCCCCCTTGAACTTTTCCTAATTTTGTCACATTACAGCCACAAACATGAATCAATTTTATTGGAATTCCACGTGAAAGACCAATACAAAGTGGTGTACACGTGAGAAGTGGAACGAAAATCATACATGATTCCAAACATTTTTTACAAATAAATAACTGCAAAGTGGGGTGTGCGTAATTATTCAGCCCCCTTTGGTCAGAGTGCAGTCAGTTGCCCATAGACATTGCCTGATGAGTGCTAATGACTAAATAGAGTGCACCTGTGTGTAATCTAATGTCAGTACAAATACAGCTGCTCTGTGACGGCTTCAGAGGTTGTCTAAGAGAATATTGGGAGCAACAACACCATGAAGTCCAAAGAACACACCAGACAGGTCAGGGATAAAGTTATTGAGAAATTTAAAGCAGGCTTAGGCTACAAAAAGATTTCCAAAGCCTTGAACATCCCACGGAGCACTGTTCAAGCGATCATTCAGAAATGGAAGGAGTATGGCACAACTGTAAACCTACCAAGACAAGGCCGTCCACCTAAACTCACAGGCCGAACAAGGAGAGCGCTGATCAGAAATGCAGCCAAGAGGCCCATGGTGACTCTGGGGGAGCTGCAGAGATCTACAGCTCAGGTGGGGGAATCTGTCCATAGGACAACTATTAGTCGTGCACTGCACAAAGTTGGCCTTTATGGAAGAGTGGCAAGAAGAAAGCCATTGTTAACAGAAAACCATAAGAAGTCCCGTTTGCAGTTTGCCACAAGCCATGTGGGGGACACAGCAAACATGTTGAAGAAGGTGCTCTGGTCAGATGAGACCAAAATGAAACTTTTTGGCCAAAATGCTATGTGTGGCGGAAAACTAACACTGCACATCACTCTGAACCCACCATCCCCACTGTCAAATATGGTGGTGGCAGCATCATGCTCTGGGGGGGCTTCTCTTCAGCAGGGACAGGGAATCTGGTCAGAGTTGATGGGAAGATGGATGGAGCCAAATACAGGGCAATCTTGGAAGAAAACCTCTTGGAGTCTGCAAAAGACTTGAGACTGGGGCGGAGGTTCACCTTCCAGCAAGACAACGACCCTAAACATAAAGCCAGGGCAACAATGGAATGGTTTAAAACAAAACATATCCATGTGTTAGAATGGCCCAGTCAAAGTCCAGATCTAAATCCAATCGAGAATCTGTGGCAAGATCTGAAAACTGCTGTTCCCAAACGCTGTCCATCTAATCTGACTGAGCTGGAGCTGTTTTGCAAAGAAGAATGGGCAAGGATTTCAGTCTCTAGATGTGCAAAGCTGGTAGAGACATACCCTAAAAGACTGGCAGCTGTAATTGCAGCAAAAGGTGGTTCTACAAAGTATTGACTCAGGGGGCTGAATAATTACGCACACCCCACTTTGCAGTTATTTATTTGTAAAAAAATGTTTGGAATCATGTATGATTTTCGTTCCACTGTACACCACTTTGTATTGGTCTTTCACGTGGAATTCCAATAAAATTGATTCATGTTTGTGGTTGTAATGTGACAAAATGAGGAAAAGTTCAAGGGGGCTGAATACTTTTGCAAGCCACTGTATGTATAATGGGCCTACAGACGCCCATGCAAATATGTTTGTACCCTGCATGAGTGGGGTCGATGCAGTTGACACATTTGGACTGTGTCTGACACAATTACATCCATTTCATCCAAATTAACATAACTGGCCATGCATTTTGTCACAAATCATACACAATTGCACGTCCATTAGGCATCATGTCGGTGTACGAGTGACGCCTGTGTCTGATTCTTTAGGCACACGTGTACTGTGTCTATTGCATAAAGGGAGCCTTGGGATACCGCCTGGTCAGGAGATGGCGGTAGCTCCAGGGTAAAAAACAGACTTTATCCATACCAGCAGATTTTGGAGAGTCAGTGATGTTGTAACAAAGTAAAATAAGTTTGTTTTTTAGCTGCTTTTTTGGGCTTCTTATTATTACTCTACCTGCAGTGGATGAACATTTTTGCTATGGTTTACTACTAGGGTTTTGCCACTGTTCTTCTGCATTAATACCAGCCTTTGGGATGGGGGCCGGGCAGTGACATCACTTGGGGCGGGGAAATAGGCTGCCTGGGGAAATGGGCAGGGCAGAGGTGGACATCTACTTAAAAGGGGAGTGATCTCTGCGAGAGAGGGTCAGGGAAGGGTGTTACTACACTGGGGCAACAATAGTCCAGCATTAGTACATAGCATACTGGTCAGTGAAGGATTATGGAACCAGTGGAATTAGCTGGTTTCCAGGCAATGTGATGTTTTAGAATGGAGGGTGCAAGAAACACGAAAGCTTTCAGAATCTCCTCATTCCTCATAGCCATCATCATTTCATTGCAATACAGCCCAGTTACCAGTACAGAGACTATCTGAAGCACAGAATTTAAATGCAGTTAATATATTCCCCTTGCACAATATGTTATTCCCTTTGCTCTCTGTCCTAAAGCAAAACTCTGACTTGCTGTACTTGGGGGCTGATGGGTAAAAAGGCTGAACTGAACATTGGAGCTTGTGTGATTTTTAGCAATATTTAACTGAGCTTACCATTGGGCTCAAAATCCCATTCTAATGTAACCTAATTCTGAGTGCTTCCCTGAGAAATTTGGCAATTTACATATTTGTTTTTTGTGGTTTCTGAGCTATTTGCATTTTTAGACTGCTAATACCAGGTTTTTGGCTCAAATGAAAGTCAGCAACCCTAGGGTTAACTCAAACCTTCAAAGCCATCTGCTGACATCAAAGCCTGCATAAAACTGTCGAAAACTGCTAATATTTTAGAGTCCACTACAAAGAGAAAATTAATGTAACTTGCAAAAGGTCCATTCAGAGTAACCCGATTATCATATTATTTTTGGGGTTTATACCCCCTTTAAAAATGATATGGTATTCTTTTTGGCTATTAAAAAACTATATTCCTCACCTAAAGACCTTGAAGCATTGTGCAACTACATTTCTATTTGAAACAGCATCCGTCAGGTATTACTATTATTGTTATTATTACAGGTATGGGATCCGTTATCCAGAAAGTTCCAAATTACGGGAAGGGCATCTCCCATAGACTCTTAGACTCCCATAGATTTTAATCAAATAATTCAAATTTTTTAAAATGATTTCCTTTTTCTCTGTAATAATAAAACACTTGATCCCAACTAAGATATAATGAATTCTTATTGGAGGCAAAACAATCCTATTGGGTTTATTTAATGTTAAAATGATTTCCTAGTAGATTTAACATATGGTGATCCAAATTAGAGAAAGATCCCTTATTAGGAAAACCCCAGGGCCAGAGAATTAACCTATCCAACATATTCAGCAGCATTGTACAATAAATGGGTGTATACACAACATACAGATTGAATCCAAAATTCAACCAGTAACTGATACAAGAGGTAAAGAGGGCCCTGTACAAAAGAGCTTGCAATCTATGTTCTCTAGCCCCTTATTATATGCACTGATTGCCGAATCCCTTGCCTCCCCATAGGAAGGCCCATCCTGAAATGTCTTGGCATCCATTTAACAAAACCATATGGCAAATAGTTTTGACATAAATACCCCCATGTTACTCACAAAATCAAGACCCTCCTAAATAAATGAAGCCCCTAGCCAATTTGATTTCTCTCCACTAGATGGCACCTCTGTACAAGACACAATATTCCTGTTCTAAGTTAAATGTGTTACACATACATCTATAACATGTCAGTATGCAGAGAAAATAAAACTAAAGTTTAAGTTTTATTATTCACACCTGAAATTTCTGATTTAAAAAGAAAAAAAGTTAAACGAAAATAATCTCTATACACTGAAACTGTATCTAAATTGGCATGGATGATATGGTAATATTGCAGGCTGAAATTAAAAATGCACATAATAATAATAATAATAATAATAATAATAATAATAAATGCCAATGCACAGGCACTGAATAAAACCAAAGTAGCAAACTGGTATCTGTGATTGGTGATCATTTTTCAGCTTATATGCCCACCTTGATGTGGTTGCAGTCCATGTGCCTATACATCTCTGTGCTATTTATACGACTTTTGTTGGCTGTATATAATCATTTATCCATTTATTGCCTTCCTGGCAACTATTACACCCAATGTTTAATCTGACTGAGTGTTAAATCAACATTTACTACAGTAAATAGTTCAAACAATAAGAGACTATACCCTAACATGTATACTGTAAGTGTACCTACATATGGGCAAATTTATCAAACGGTGAAATCAAGCTCTCTGGAGGGAAATGCTGGCATTAGACTGTGATTCATTGGGTGGAATATGCTCTTTAAAAAATGGGGGTAGGACTTATAATAAATAGTGGGCATGGCACCAATAAATGCAATGAACCACAGCAGTCTTTATTGCAGTCTTTGTCGCGACTTTTTCGTCACCATCACAACTTTTTCGTGAATTGTTGCGAATTTTTCGTCGCCGTCGCTCAATACAAAAAGTTGCGACAATTCGCGAAAGTCGTAACAGCTGTGAAAAAGTCGCGGCGGTGACGAAAAAAATCGCAAAAAATACGAAAAAGTTGCAAAATGTTCGTTTCCAATCCGATTTTTTCCCATTTGAGATTCGGATTCGTGGATTAGTAAATCTGCCCCTTAGAGTGAGCTGATACCAATCTCCTCTCTTTATCTTGACCTAGCAAGATGCAGCTTCCCACCTGGTCTAGCTTGGTATTGTCTGTCTCTCCTGTTAATGCTATTAGGCCAAAGAGGAAATGGCAACTTTTGCATTTCCTTATATATGTCCTGAAAGGAGATCCCCCTACAGGCCAACTTTACTGATTGGTGCCACCTGCTGGACAACCTAATTATAGTCTATAAATAATATAGACTAATAACTATACACTTTGAAATAAATTATGATTCACCTCCTTACATGCTTTTGCACATCACTCATCAGATCAAGCTGAAGGGGCTCATTGGCACTCTACGCAAGATTAAACAAGCATTTGTGGCTGCATGTACCTTACCGCCTTACATGCATTCTTATCTTTGCAAGCAGTATAGTGCTTGCCCTTACACTTGTAATTATAAATGAAGCCTTATATCTTCATATATTTACATTATTGTATATGTGTTTTACTATTTCATTTTTACTGAAATTGCCTTATATGGTATCTGCTTCTGCTCGTTTTTGGGCTGAATCTACTTTGTGAATTTTACTTTGGTGTTAGATGATTTTCTGGAGGAATATACATTTTATGTCACTATAACTCAAATGTCAGGCTAATTTAACTTTTCTAAATACTCCCCATATGATTTAGTTTGGAAAACACAAGAGGGATTATTGCTTTTAAAGATCAACATGGGTCTGGTCAGGCAGACCCATGCCGAACCCAGAACCGCTGACCGAAACCTTAACACACCTGCCACCCATTTATGTCCCCTATCCAGAAGAAATAGCATTAGTTTCAGGAAAATAGCCTTAGCATCAGGGAAATAGCATTAGCATCAGGATAAGCATATCCTGCACCTGTTTTTTTTGCACTTTGCACCCTACACCACCAAAGAATTCTAGGAAAACTTGAAACAAACATGGCTGTAAGTGGCTAGGTTTACATATAGCAGATACTGATGTGCACCCACTCAGTGAACTGTGCCACTGTGTATTTCACACATGGTATCTCTTACACAAACATTGCTTTTATAATGACTTTGGTGACTCAAGTCTGCTCAAGTTCTGTACTCCTCACTTCTGTTCTGTACTCCTCACTTCTGTTCTGTACTACTCACTTCTGTTCTGTACTCCTCACTTCTGTTCTGCACTCCTCACTTCTGTTCTGCACTCCTCACTTCTGTTCTGCACTCCTCACTTCTGTTCTGTACTCCTCACTTCTGTTCTGTACTCCTCACTTCTGTTCTGTACTCCTCACTTCTGTTCTGTACTCCTCACTTCTGTTCTGTACTACTCACTCTGTTTTCAGCTGGGATGGATCACCATATTAGGATGGAAACATTTGTTGTGTATCAAGATTCCCAACGTCATGCAGAAAAATTAGATCAACAAAAGTTTTCATAAATGGAACACACCCGAGTCCTCTTTTTTACACTATAAAAAGTCTTTTACAGGTCGTTTTATTGCCCTTCATTCGATGGCTCTGTCCATTGTGCTCTAGTTTATACTTATATGTGGCGATTTAATTAGCTCATTGGCCGCAGTTTATTCACTCACATATTATGAACATATGAGCATATTTTCCCATTGGATCTAAAAGTCCAAAAAAAAAATCTCATTATATGAAAATACAATGATTATAAAAATTAATATGTTCATATCTGAAACAGCAGCTTTTTCCTTAAGAGAAAACATCCTGCAATTCTACAAGCACTGGATGAGGAATAAGGGGTTGTTCACAAATTCACACTGAAAACATGAAATCAGGTTAAAATTAATAAAAACTTTCAGAGAACAACACGACTACTAAATGATTATATTATTCACATTTGGAATAAACCACCCGACTTGATAACCATTGGTACTAAACACCCAAATGCAGTTGCCAATAGTAACCAATCAGCAATCAGTTTTGAATAGTTTTATTTAGCTTAGAAAATGAAATGCAAAGGCGTTTGTTTGGTATTGGCAGCGGAACTTGAGCAATTTAACAAATATTTAATAAATATGGCTGCCTGTGCTCCCTTATAACCCACACCTGCAGGCCCCCCAATGGGTATCGAAAGACATGTGCCAGATAGGGGTGATGAAGTGATGCTGGCTCACAGTGGCCACACTATAGGGCTCATATACTTATCAAAAGTGCAGTTGCAGCTGTGCAACTTTGCTGAAATTGTGCTAATGCATGAAAAAATGCCATTCTTTAAAGGTACTTGGCTCCAGAGCTGCTCCTCGCACTTCCATATAATTGCTCTAGGCACCACTGCCTTCATCCTGCCTTGCGCCCCATAATGTAGGGGCACACGTCATTTTCAAGCTATGCACTAGAAGAGCTACCACCCACACAATTTTGAGGAGTTGACAGTGGTGCCAGATGCCTCTCCTGTTTGCGGACAGAATGGTGCTGGAATTCCATGTACAAAACACAATAATTGCTTTCAAAATGGCACTTGAAATGGCTCTCTGAACTTGTGGTAAGTAAATGGCCCCTCATGCCCCTATCCCATCAGCAGATGTCAGGCCCTCTCTGTTACTTGTTCACCAGAGTCACCTGTGCCCCTGATAATATTGCTGTCTGGTTGTTCAATGTATAGCAAATCTATAACAGTAATGATCCAGGCCTTCAAAGGTGTCACAGGAGCGCCCCATCTTGGATTTAGTTAGGAGTGTCAGAGACACTGCACATGCTCAGTGTGCTCTGGGCAGCTGTTGAGCAGCTTAGGGGTTGTTGAGGTATTCCTGTTATATAAGTTGATGCTACAGGGCTGATTTTTACATTCTAATGCTACCTGCACTGATTTCAAGGCTGCCATGTAATTAGAATCTGAAATAATTACTAATCGGTCTTTTATTGTGACATTTATATTCTATACATACAGTATATTGTGAGTGGGTCCCTAAGCTCAGTAAGTGACAGCAGCACAGAGCATGTGCAGGGAATCAGCAGAAAAGAAGATGGGGGGCTACTGGGGCATCTTTGGGGGCACAGACCTTCCCTGCTAAAGGGCTGGGGTTGCCTTGGGCTGGTACAGAAACCCAAAACATAATGTACAACATTTCTAACCTACTTCTTTAATTAGGCTTTAGTTCTCCTTTAATCATTTACTGCTGTTATTTACTACAAATGCTTAAAATGTCTTCAACTTATTGCTCTTCAATACCTTGTACTTCACTTATGTTATAATTTATTAACACTTGTAGTTATAGGTAACTATTTCAGGCTAATAAGGGTTAATCCCCCCTAATATAGGAAGTCTCTTGGTGAGTTAGGCATGCCCTGTGGTCGGGTGCTGATCCCTACTGGGCCAGGGAAACTAATGGCTAGGAGTACACAGAGGAGTATTGTGTGATGTTTGTGTATCCCTTTCCTTCTCTAACACATCAAGGGTCTGAGAGATAAAATCACAAGTAGCACAGGCTCTGCTTAGAAAGTAGGAGGAACAAACTAAAATCATAGTTCTGCACACTGCAGCCCAAAGTGTAAAATGAAAGGATATTAGAACTCCTTTTGGTGTTCTGTGACCTGTATAAAAGCACTTGGTGTTATGCCTTTTTATCTTAATGGAACACCATGGTGACTTCTACTATCTGTATTATTTATTCTTCATGTTCCTATACAGAGTAGCCTCAATTTTACATGCCCTGTATTTCCCCTCATTTGACACTTTTGTTGTCTCATTAAATGATGTATAATGCATTTCCCTGATATTACATTTTTCAGAATTTTATACCATTTTTTTTCTGATCCCCTTAAAAAGATAACATGGGTGTCCCACTGTAAAAGTTGTACAAATGAAGTAGTGGTGTGTAACGGCAGCATCCTACTAGCACCCATAAGGGCATAGGTATTTATCCTTTCTCCAGTATAATCATTCTCTAACAGAGCCTAGGCAACGCCTAAAGAACATCTGCTCGTAGGGTTGACACCTTTCAAAGCGGGGAAGGATGGGTGACATTGGGACGAAGTACATTTCATGGGTGGGTTGGTGACATGAGGGGTGGGGCTATTACTTGCCATTGAATGATTGGCTGATCACTGCATCATTTAGTTTACATCCTGTACAGAATTCCTAATTTGTTAATCCAGACAGGCAGCCTTCACCCGGACAACCCTTCTGAAAACTGTCTAGTTGAAATGGTGGCAACCCTGTCTGCCCGGGACTACTAAGTTTGGGGGACCCATTGGGTCAGAAATCACAGTGGGTGAAAGCTCTTTGCAGTTTAATTACAGCTGGAGGGTCACAGCTAAGACATGGAACACATACACAATAATTTACCTAACCTTAACTGATTTTGTTTACATGTTGGGAACCCAACCTTACCTCTCTTACAGAGCACTCACTCATTTAACGTGCGACCTGCTCACTTGCTGGAAACTTCTGTGGGAGCCTCTATCCAGAGTTATAAACCTTCCTACTAAGTAAAAATCCAAGAGAAGTTCCTATATAGTCAGTAGAGGCATACCATGAATATTTCACTTATTTGGACACACTATAACCTAATGTGTTTATGTTTATAACCCAGTTTTCAGTATAACTAAATGGATCTAATGAAAGTTTCATTTTCAGTTCCATTTAAGAGATATGTTTCTTTTCTCTTTTTCAGTTTATTTTTGTGTTGCAATTTCCAAGCATGTGTTGATGTAAAGTAAGTGATCTGGCGTTAAAGGCTAATGAGGGTAATTAAGTAGGGTTTAAAGAATAAGAAAATTCTAAACAGTGCCCAGAATGACATACCACTCTCCCTCAATTCAGTTTCATTTAATTCTGCATCACAAGCAGCTCAACTTCAGCTCTCTCAGATACTTCCTAATTTAGCCTGAAGCTTCGCCCCCTTTATCCTTCTCTCTCTTACTGTGCAGACAGTCGAAGAGGTGCCTACTGCACATGCTTCCTGCCTCTGCTCCAATAGAAATCAGTGAGGCATTCACAGTCGGCACCTTTTTGACCATCTTCACAGAGAGAGAAGGAGAGCCCAGCAAAGTAAAGGGCTTGAAGCTTCACACTAGACTAGGAAGTAGTAGAGAGAGCTGCAGTTGAGCTGCTTGTGATACAGAATCTGCTTAAATCCAGTGGGTTAGGGACCAGCCTACACAACACTAATGCACAGAATATACTCGATAGTCTGCTCTGGGCACAACAAGAGAAGCAAAAAGTGAGGTTCTATTTGTCAATAGAACTTTTCATAGAACGTATATAGTTGATCCATTAAAAGGTAAACTAGCTCACTCCTGTAAGCACTTGAAATGTACATTATTTTTTTCTCTAGTTTTCAAGAAATTAGGAGTTTCTAAACTGACTGCTTGATAAACTTGAATTTGAAAAAAATTAAAAAGTAGAGCTTTTTTCAAAACTGCAATCTGATTTGAAATAAAAAGCCCTACTCCTGGGAATAAATTAAATACATTTCATTTATCATCAATAAATATAAAATGTATGTACAAAAAACTGAATTTGAAAAAAAAAATAAAATACTTTTTAGGTCCTTGAATTTTTTTTTTTTAAATTCAAAATTCTGGTCTGGAATTTATTTGCCTTTTGTAGAGCTTCATATTCAAAGAGCCCGATCTTTGTAATTAGTTCTAATTTCAAAATCATATCATCAAATTGTTTCACACATTTCTAAAAATTGAACTTAGAACTAATGATAAAATAACTTTAATGTTGAACAGATACCTCCAATTGGTTTTTATAGAAATTCGCCAGGTTTTAGCCCCTAAAACAGGGATCACCAACCTTTTATACCTGTGAGCCACATTCAAATAGAAAAAGTGTTGGGGAGCAACACAAGCATGAAAAATGTTCCTGGGGGTGCAAATAAGGCCTGTGATTGGCTATTTGGTAGCCCCTATGTGGACTGGCTCTGTTTGGCAGTACTCTTGGTTTTTATTCAACCAAAACTTGCCTCAAAGCCAGAAATTCAAAAATAAGCACCTGCTTTAAGGCCACTGGGAGCAACACCCAAGGGGTTGGGGAGCAACATGTTGCCCCTGAGCCACTGGTTGGGGATCACTGGTCTAAGAGGCCTATTTATCAAAATTTAAATGTGTGAATTTTTGATTTTTTGTCAAATTAAAAGAAACTCAAAAACACACCAAACTCAAATGTGCTTCTATTTATGAAAAAATGTGACTCTATATAACTCAATTACTTAAAGAGTAAGACCCCCCAAAATTGTAAAAATCACTTTGGTTAGATAACTTCCACTGACTTCTAGCTTTTAGATTTCCAGTCTTTATATTTGAACATTTATGTTTCACACCCCCAGTTCAAATTTAAAAATACTCAAATTGCATTTAAATGTTAATAATTTGAATTTTTATCAACCTTCAGATTTTTTTCCCCTCAAAAAAGGGCATGAATTTGAATAACGATTGAAAAAGCTCAATTTTTTGATATTTAAGCAAAAAAAAAAGTGAAAAATTTAAATGTAAAACTTCAGCATCTAAAAGCTTGCGAGGTCATGTAGACGTCCATGGGAGCTGCCCTAGGCACAATTTTAACTATTTAGTCAATTTGAAATTTTTTTGAGCTTGTCGACCCATTAAAAATGATGAGTAAAACATGAATTTGAGGTATTCACGTTTTTTAAGGGTTTTACCTGATAATAATATTCACTTTTTTAAAGATTTCAAGCTTATTAGAGGCAGAAAAAAAAATATATAAAAGTAGGAATGTAGAGTTAGGGGCACATTTACTTACTCACGAACGGGCCGAATGCGTCCGATTGCGTTTTTTTCGTAATGATCGGTATTTGGCGATTTTTCGGAAAATTGACGCGACTTTTTCGTTGCCATTCCGAATGTTGCGCAAAATCTGGCGATTTTTTCGTAGCGTTACTACTTGCGCAAAAAGTCGCGACTTTTTCGTAGCCTTCGCGCCGAGTACGAAAGATTCGGATTCATTCAAGCTCCAGTATGGCGACTTTTCTTGGGCCAGGTTGGAGCTGCAGGGTGCCATTGAGCCCTATGGGAGACTTTCCTTGGGACAGGTTGGAGCTGCAGGGTGCCATTGAGCCCTATGGGAGACTTTCCTTGGGCCAGGTTGGAGCTGCAGAGTGCCATTGAGCCCTATGGGAGACTTTCCTTGGGCCAGGTTGGAGCTGCAGAGTGCCATTGAGCCCTATGGGAGACTTTCCTTGGGCCGGGTTGGAGCTGCAGAGTGCCATTGAGCCCTATGGGAGACTTTCCTTGGGCCGGGTTGGAGCTGCAGGGTGCCATTGAGCCCTATGGGAGACTTTCCTTGGGCCAGGTTGGAGCTGCAGAGTGCCATTGAGCCCTATGGGAGACTTTCCTTGGGCTGGGTTGGAGCTGCAGAGTGCCATTGAGCCCTATGGGAGACTTTCCTTGGGCCAGGTTGGAGCTGCAGAGTGCCATTGATTCCTATGGGAGACTTTCCTTGGGCCAGGTTGGAGCTGCAGAGTGACATTGAGCCCTATGGGAGACTTTCCTTGGGCCGGGTTGGAGCTGCAGAGTGCCATTGAGCCCTATGGGAGACTTTCCTTGGGCCAGGTTGGAGCTGCAGAGTGCCATTGATTCCTATGGGAGACTTTCCTTGGGCCGGGTTGGAGCTGCAGGGTGCCATTGAGTCCTATGGGAGGCTTCCAAAATCATGCTAAAGCTAAGTTTCGCCCGCCGTTTACGAGCGCTCAATACGAAAAAGTCGCGACAAGATACGAGCGAATCGTAATGGCTACGAAAAACTCGCGTTTTTTCGCGTGAATCGTATTGGTAACGAAAAAGTCGTGACAATTTCCGAAAAGTCGTAAAGGCGCCGAAAAAATTGCAAAAAATACGAAAAAGTCGCAAAATGTTTGTTTTCCAATCGGAATTTTTCCAATTCGGATTCGGAGGTTAGTAAATGTGCCCCTTAGAGTTAGTACATACCTGTAGATTGCTGTAAATTCTGAATATAAATGAATGTTCCCCAAACGAAAACCAGCAAGTTTACAAGCCTTTCAAATTTTAATTCAAACAAATCATTGACACGTAAGGACACTATACCAGCAAAACGCAACATTACTTCTTTGAAAAACAACATACATCAAAAATGTGTTTTTCTTTATATATATATATATATATATAGCCTGAGACAACACTGTAATACATCAGAATAGATAGATTTTTGTTTTATGAAAAAAACTGACATACCGCTTAAATGTATAGGTATTCTTCTAAAACAACTTCCAAGCAACATTTAAGAGGTGGAAAAAGTAACAGCAATTCTTGAATTTGAGTAAAAAAAATTCTGTTCTGTTAATGGTGAAGTTTGGGGAGCACTGTTTTCTATTCCCTCCATACATGTTTATGGTGGCAAGCTGTACATTTGATAATGGATTCTGACAGATCAGAAAGTTCTTATACAGGTATGGGATCTATATCTGGAAAGCCACTATCAGGGTTGGACTAGGGGTGCAGGGCCCAACGGGGCTTCTGCCTCAGGGGCCCCTGCTGCCTTCACACCCCCCCCCCACAGAAGCCCCCAACACCCTTCCCCTCCGACTGTGCCTAAATGAAATTCACCTGTGGTGCTTTGGGGGAGGGAGACCGGCGGATCATGGGGGGTTCAGGTCTGGGCCACCAGGGCCCCCACCGCTGGCCATTATCCAGAAAGTTCTGATATACGAAAATTCAGTTTGTAAACCATCAACTGATTTGCTGCTTCTCTCATGTTAATTCAGTACATTGTACTTAAAGAGTCTCTGTCATGATTTTTATGATGTCATTTTTATTACTAAATTATGCTATGAAAATTACAAATAATTCACTCTACCATTTAACATTTTATTCTTGCACCAATACATGTATTTTTTAGCTGTAATATTGGTGTGTAGGCACCATCTTAGTGCATTGTGCCTGAGTCTGAGCTTTCAGAAGGAGCCAGCACTTCATAATGCAACTGCTTTCAGGTAAGCTATTGTTTCTCCTACCCAATGAAACTGAAGGAGTCATGGTCAGACTTGGGTGTTTCATTATTAAGTTTTATTCTTATAATCACCACTGAGTGGGGCATGAGAACATTTAAAGCACTGTGGGTGACTGGCACCTGTTATTTTTGTCCCTCCCCATCATTCTGCTGAACGGCTGCAGGGGCAGGAAATTGAGAAGGGGGCCTTACTGCAGAGAAGCAGTCACATGGCTGGGGCACCCTGGGAAATGAAGAATATGGCTAGCCCCATGTGAAATTTCAAAATTAAATTAAAAAAAACCTGAGTGTTTCGTAAAAACAGATTTCAATGCAGGATCCTGCTGGAGAAGCTCTATTAACTGATGTGTTTTGTAGAAAAATGTTTTCCCCATGACAGAAACCCTTTAATAGTAGCAAAGCTAAATAAATCTATGTTGACGGAAACACATTAACATAAAGAGCAGCTTTATCTGCATTATACCTCGTAAACCAGAAAACCCCCTGTCCCAAGCATTCTGGATGATAAATCCTATACCTGTAATAGAACAAAATCCTCTAAATAGGATCAAACAGTCTTTAAGTAGCACATTTTAAGCAGCAGTCAGATGAACAAATATTTATATAACTCTCTTATTTACATACATCCAAGTTTGATTTTAGAATTGTATAAAACAGATCAGGGAATTAGCAGTGATTAATAAAAAAGAGGGATGCCAATGGGTAAACAATATATAAAAGCTTAGTAAATGTTACCACATAGTAATAGCAATACATTATACTAGCATTTATGTGTCCCATTAAGGAATACAGATTCATTATACTTTAGGTTCCTTGTTCACCACCGCCTGCTATAGACCAGTGGGTTTTGACTCAAAAACCCTTAAACTTGGGTCTTTGGGACAAATCCACCTATTGCCATTGGTAACAGAAGGCTGCCATTAACTTTAGGAGCAGGTATCATAAGCAGTAGGCGTTTCTCTGCCTATTTGTGCTCTATGCCTACAGGAAATAGTTTTTCTATGGTTAAGGTTGTAAGATGAAATTCACTTCCACAATGTGTTGTGTAATACTGTAAATATTTAAGATACGTTGGTTTTTATAAGACCATCATTTCGTTCTTTAAACATGGAAAGAATTCTCTAGGAAGGGAGGTATTTTATACTAATGAAGCAAAAATAGTTATGTCAGGTTTAAAGGATAACTGAATCCTGTTTCACATATTAACCCCCCTCCAGATCCCTTTCATCCTTCTGTTTGAACTGCACCACTGGGGACCCCTAAACTCCAGACAGGGGAATGCACAAATGAAGCTGATCTGGACCTGACTTGGTGTCAGTGATTGCAGAGAAGAGGACCCGGAGTGGCACAAGATGGCTCTACTTTTTCGAACAAGATACAGCAAACTAGGAGGTTTACGGGGTCTTCAGTAGTAAGGTTCAGGAGGACCCTTGAGGAGTGCAGGGTATTATGCAGGCTTTATTTCTCCTTTACGCTTTTGCCAAATGATCATTAATTGTGTTTTATAAATCTGCAGATATCTTGATAAGCAACATAGGGGGATGCAATAACTATAAAGTGATTACAGAGAGTGGAACCTTTAATAATGTGGGTCAATGAGATGCTGGTGCTTCACATGGAAGGGATGAACTCAATGGACAGTTGTCTTTCTTCAACCCAACTCTCCATTTTGGAGCACAGAGACCTGCAGCTGCCCCACTAAATACATTGCTACCCGGGTTTGGTAACTCTGAAATCAAGAAGAGCAGGAGAAGGGAGATACCTAGGCCCCCCACCCTCTAATGTGAATGTCATTCAGACATGGAGGCTGCAGTCTGCAATAGGACACTGTGCTTACCAACTGCCTTATGGCTGGAGTGAGGGAAGAAGTGCTGCCTAAATCAGCACTAATAGGGTGCTTTGTGCTTCTTAGGGTTCTTGCACTTTATCCTCCAGTCTGTGTAAATGAGCCCTATTGTCATACATAGTTACTTTTCATCACTTTTCATTGCATACATTCATCATGTCATTTTAAAGCCTGTTGCTGCCAAAGAAGCTTCATTCAGAGATTTCAGCCATTAAAATAAAAGGTTTTTCTGAAATGTTGTATACATTGGCAAAATGGAATCATATGAAAGAATGGGATACAAGTACAATAGGGTGCGAAGGCAGAATGTTTACAAAGCTGGAATAGCTGAGCCGATAATGCTAGGTCAGAGCACCAAGTTTTAGATTGCTGCAATAATGCACCTCATTACTGTTGTGGGTCTTGTGTTGTTACTTTTTGGTCACTCCCCTATTGCCGTACACCCACTCAGCACCACAGTTACATATTGTAATCTTAATATATTTACCTAGAAAAGCTGCAAAATAATTTTCTACATATTCCTTCAGCAAAAGAAAAGCTGGTGCTGGAGAACATGGGAAGATCACTTCTTCCTTTCTCCTGTCCTGGAACAGCAACAATTGGCTGGGGGACAGCTCTTTTGCAAAGAGGACAGCTTTCAGAGTCTGGATGCTTGCCTGGGAATCTGAAATGTGGTCAGTCCCCCAAAATGGGGACTGATGGTTACCGTACCCTGATCCTCGAACCCATATTAAAATATGCTTTTAACTTTGTAGCATAAAAATTTAAAAATAACCTACTGATTTGTTGCTATGGGTTACTGGACTGTAGAGAAGTATGATTTTTTATAGTATTGTCACACATACTGGTATGGGTATCTAACCATTGAACTTGTGGCTACCAAGTAATGCAGAGAGTTGTATAGCATTAACAGCAGAGAATTAAGATTCTTGTGAGTTAGGTGTTCATAAAGGAAAACTATACTATACCCTCAGAAAACAGATCATTTATGTCATATTAAGTGGCCTATGAATTTTTTTTCAATATATATATCAGTAAATATTGCCCTTTTACATCTTTTCCCTTGTGCCACCATTTAGTGATGGGCTGTGTGCTCCCTCAGAGATCAGCTGACAGGAAATAATGCAGCTCTGACTGTAACAGG
Source organism: Xenopus tropicalis (assembly GCF_000004195.4). Classification (NCBI taxonomy): domain Eukaryota; kingdom Metazoa; phylum Chordata; class Amphibia; order Anura; family Pipidae; genus Xenopus; species Xenopus tropicalis. The sequence continues at coordinate 102,720,782 of NC_030683.2, read as the reverse complement.
AAGTAGTGTGGGAGCAAAAGAGGCAAAAATGGTGTGCACCATAAATTGTAGGATCCCAGGGGGCGGCCCTTAGTACTTCAAATGGCAATTTTCTATTTATGATTACCCACTGGTACATACTAATGAAAATGGTTAATTTAGATAAAGCAGGGTTTTACATATGAGCTGTTTCACATGATATACCTTTGGGCAAAAAAGTGTGTCACATCATGTATGCAATAAACAAGATCTTGTCTCCCTGTTGTATCACAGAATAGTCACTACTCTTGTACATACATAACGGAGATATGGTGTACAAAACAGCAACTAAGAAGAATACAGCTTGTTAGAAGGGATGGCATAAAAAGAAACACCTCCTCCATGCAGGGGATCAGCCAACCATATCACCAGAATAGCTGGTTGTATTCTATTCTAGAATTCTATTTCAACAATAGAAACAATGTGCAGCTGAGAACAATGGCCAACAGACAAGGGCAGTTGGGCAGAGAGGATGTTCCAATACATAAGCAGTGATGATAATGAATATTAATAGGAGGTAGACGCTGTATTAGTTACTGCAGAATGAGAAGTATTCAGACTGATGCACATTGGCTAAGAATATTACAAATAATGTCAATCTGCTAGCTTAAAAGGCCAATCAGTTTGTTGGTGTAAGAAGGAATCACTGGTGCACGACGCATCTTACCACACTTCTGGTATTTTCCCATAGTTTTACTAGTTTACAGAAGACAGCAAACCTGCTAACTGTTTTAAAGTTGACATGACAATCCCTTGTAGTGTCCCCCAAACGTGGGTGGGTGTTGGCTGGATCAATGGGGTGTCTAGCATTACTGGCATAATAGTTGATGTGAAATCGCGGGCAGGTTCTAAAACATCACAGTATTTATTTTAAAATGTTGGCCGGCACCATAGGAACACTGCACAATTGTATCCTGAAATGCTATTATCACTAAAGTCATGTACATTGGCCTTAGCGTTCGGCAATGCTCATACACGTGGAACTAAAAACCCTTGATTGTAAATGTATCCACTTACAAAGAATTCATTACTACTAAAATACAGGGACAAGGAATGTAGATTGATCCATCCCCTTGCTGTAGGTGTAAAGCCACTGCGGCCACATCAAACCCACTTCCATTACACTTTACTTGTACTTTAATTATCCTTTCAGTGCTCCCACAGCCCCCTCAGTATTTCTATTCAATTTTAATAACAAAACAGTTGCACATACAAACCACTTGATCACAATTTCAATATATATATCTCTCTACAGGAGTTTTATATTTATCTTCTAGAATGAAAAATATCTGCAGATAGAGTATGGGAAAATATCTTCTTACCGTAATTATCTCTATACAATTCTTGAATTAAAAAACAAAAGTGGCGCAAGTTAATCTTGCCGTGTATGTATTTGCTTGCTGCTCCAGTAAGGGTCGTGCGAAATGGAGGTTCCCAGTAATACATTCAGCGACCCCCCTCCCGAAAGCAGCGTTAAGTAAAATACTAAACCTTATAAAGATTATTGGCAAAATTAGCTGTACAACTGCTACAGACAATGGTTTTCACATAGGCCACTCTGAATAATGAATGTGCAACACGGATACAGGAGAGAATAGTAAAGGGAAAATAACTTCAGAAAAAATAAATCTTTTTTTTTTTTTAACTAGTCTTTGAAAACCTGACAGCAGAGTTGCTTTATATAACAGTCAAGCCATGTTAAAAACAGTCATTTTCCATGACAGCATTTCGTCCTAGTTTTAATTGAGTTCTATTCCGTGTGTTGTACACGTTAGGGAAACCTTAGAACAGCTGCCTGTAACTGCCTGCACCACTCGCCATGACTCTGATCTGAGCAGGGAAACACCAGGCACATCATTGGCTAGAACTGTTCAGAAAAGCCAGCCCAGCAGTTATTCTCATACGCTTGAAAATCACTTTCCGCCTGTAAGGTTACCACACTCGACATTTCTCTACAGGATGCATCTTGGTACCCTTTTTGCAGTTGAACTCTTCCGCGAAGGCTTCAAAATTCTGCAAAGATCCCATCACTCTGCAAGTAACAATGTTCTTGGATTTAGAGACAACTCGGCACAGTACAAACTAAAGTTCTTCATACTTATTTATCTTTTAAATAGGTTTTGTGAATGTTAGGTTATAAGTACAGGTATGGGATCTGTTATTTGGAAACCCATTATCCAGAAAGCTCTGAATTATGGGAAGGCCCATTTTAATCAAATAATTGTTTTTTTCCCTTTTTCTCTGTAATAAAAAAACAGTACCTTGTACTTGATCCCAACTAAGATATAATAATCCTTATTGGAGGCAAAACAATCCTTTTAGCAGACTTAAGGTATGGAGATCCAAATTACAGAAAGACCCCATATCCGGAAAACCCTAGGTGCCAAGCATTCTGGATAACAGGTTCCATACCTGAATTTACAGCACAAAGTTCATGACTTGTTTTTCAGGAGGTTTTCCAGGTTGATTTATGACCTGCCCATGGGGGAGGATCCCGGTAATGGCAGGGAGCATGTAAACAATAAACATTTTATTTTACACTTGCTGTGTGCTTTTGTCCTGAGGAAAACACCCCTCTGTGATGTTGAAACATAAATGTAAGACACATTTCTTGCTTGTTTGATATATTGGCACATTGCAGAAATATGGCCTCATCTGATTACCACTTGGCAGATATGTACATAAAAGGTGTTTCATATGTTTAGCAGGGAAACTAGACTTGACTAGACTAGAACTAGACTAGACAATAAGGAATAACGGTTAATAAATGTTTTTTTTGCTTTATTGCTGACTTTCTGTTGAACTAAAAGCCTGTCATTAGCAATCTCAAAATGCAAATATTTAGCAAACCACTAAAAAGTAGAAAATGTTGGAAAACTGCAAAAATGCTCAGAGAAGGCCCCTAGTAAGTAGGAATCAATTCATTTTCTTTAAAGGAGAAGAAAAGGTAAAATCACTGGAGGGTGCCAAATCGTTAGGCATCTCCAAGTGACTGTAATCTCTTACCTTATACCCCGGGTTAGTGCTCCTGTTAGGAGAAAACCGCACCAGCCCAGGGTAGCTGCAAACAAACCTGAGGCCGCCGCATGTGCAGTAGCGTAAAAAAGCCAACGTTTTTTTTGTTAAAGTTTGAAGACAGAAGGAGGAAGAGGATAGCTCTCTCACAGCTACCTGGGGCTGCTGGGGTTTTCTCTTAACAGGAGCACTAGCCCGGGATATAAGGTAAGTGAATGTACCTTTCCTTCTCCTTTAAAGGATTAATTAGATGAAGAGATTATTTTATTCAACACTGTTAAAGTTCCTAGCACATAGGTTTTTTCCACTAAGAACTTAAAATCTAGGAACCTAAAGAGCATTGGATTAAGTGGTTTATTCAAGCCCTACAAGAGACAGTTTAGTATATAGAATACATAGGGGTAGCCTCTAAGCCAGGGATCCCGTGCTTTTTTACTCAGGAGCCACATGTAAAAAGTGTTGGTGAGCCATACAGGAATAATATGTTTTTTGGTGATGTCAAATAAGGGCTGTGAATGGCATGATTTGGTAGCCCCATGTGGACTGCTGGCCTGCAGGAGGCTCTGCTTGGAGTAAAACTGTCTCTGTGCTTCTAAAACTTGCCTTCAAACCAGAAATGTAAAAAAAAAATGTGGCACCTACTTTAAGGCCACTGGGAGCAACATCAAAGGGGGTGGTGAGCAACATGTTGCTTATGAGCTACTGGTTGGGGAACACTGGTCTAACCCTTTTCTTCTCAAAGATACAGTTTTGCTTTACAAATATGTATCATTTAGTTGGACTCACCTGTATTTGAAAGGGCTGTGCACATCAGTCTTAATGGAATGCCTGGCATATTCCGGTCTATAGGAACCACACCAAACCTAGGTGCAGAAGAATGGCTTTAGTTAATTTTGAAGGCATGCACCAAAATTAAAACATTTAATCTGGTTCCCAAACTCCCACTTATGATCATGATGGTGCTAGCCAAAGGAACAAATATCCATCTGCACCTCCCTTGTGCCCCTCCTGTAATGCTCAAACTCTCACCTTTCCTGTAGGCAGCCTGGTGGTTCTAATGTTAAGTACTTTAAGGACTTTCTTTTTAGACCTTTTATTGAAGCAGCACCACCATTTTCATAACCATTGAATAGTTCAATAAGCACTAAACAAATATGCAGGAAATATTGGCTTATGGAATAGTTAGCTCAATGAACAATGATCCATGCTTAAATATATAGAAAATCATTTGGCGATCATTGAATTTTTGGCTCGGATTAACTCTTTCTTTTGAAGGGGTCATTTTCTCTCTTTTTCTTCTTTATATTAATAACACTGCTATTGGCTTGTTGTTGTGAAAATCACTCCCATGTTCAGTATCAAGTCCATTAACTAGCGAATATGCTTCATTTGTTGAAAAAACAAACCAAAGTTGCACATCTCTAATGCCACAAAGCTATAATTACGTTTGACATTCAGAGCATTTCAAATTACCCCAAGATGCTCAGAGTGGCTCATTCTGACAGCATTGTTTTGTTCTCTAAATCATCTGTACTTTTGCTTTGTGCTGGTTTACAGCCCAGACATTTTCTGACAATCCGGGATGTGCCAAGTCCTTTCTGAATGGCTCTGCCTGATGAGGAATTACATTCCTTTTTAACGCTCGCAGCTAATTCATCACTGCTCTAAAATGCACACTGATTAGCTAATTTTGTCTTTTATCAAGCTCAGCATATGAAATCCTTGCATAAATCTAGGCAAAAAAAATTCCTGTGTGACAAGGGAAATGTGTGCCAGTAGATACAAACAAGAACATGTGGACCCATTTATTTACATAAAGATTTTGCCTATAAAGGTAGATAACGGAAAACATGTTCAGACAATTAATGGATAATGTTGGTCATTTTCTTATGTAGTAAAATGCCATCTGTATTCACTTGGTTGCGACTTAAAGAGAATGATAAGTTGGATCCTGTTATCAGGAGACATTGGGTGCAGGGCAGGGTGCAAAATGCTAAAAAGGCGCAAACCACTATGTTTTTTACACTCTTGCACCCTGCTCTACACATTAGGAATTGCCACAGGCCTCTATGCTCCATATTGAAGAGCTTTGTATGCAAAGCCTGGAATGGGGTTCAAAATAGGCCCTGGCATTTCAAATACACAGAGGCCCAAACAGCCCCCCCTCAGGCCCAATAAATAGTGACTGTCTATGGCATCTTACAGCAGCCCTTCTGGCATTTGCCAGTATCCCCAGATTGCCAGTCCAGGTGTGTTGTGTGCCCCATGAATACAGCAATGCCTGGGTTCAGAACCACTGCTAGGATGCAGGTGCTTTTTTAATTGAGCACTAAGGGGTTTACATGTACTTTGTAAATATTGTAAAATTGTAAATAACTCCCAAGGTTTCCAGGGATAGAAAATAGTAGTATTCAGTCCAGGCCCTTGTAATCCAGTGATTCCCCCTTAAATACATAAGGAATGTAACTAGAGGCATTTTTGCTTTGGTTCCCCACCTAGGTAGGAGCTGTGTGAGTGGAGCAGGAAGGCAAGGTGACCACACTGAATAAAGGCTAAATAGTGACAGAGCTGTTAGATCTAAGAGATGTTCTTGGAACATGACACTGGCAAGAAGTGAGTTCAAGAAGTCTAGTGACCTTTATATTGATAACACAGCATATGGATCCCACCATAGGATTTGACTTGTAAATGAATATAGTTTATCAAGCTGCTGAATATGTATTGAGGGAATTTAAAGGCAGACACAAAGCTTAATGCAGTTTAACTAACCCAATCCAACCAATCATTAAGTAGCAGTATTTAGCAGTCTGATTTTGAAAGTAAACAACTTAGTGCATGGAAATACAAGGAGAATCTACAAAAGTCATTACAGTTAAGTAGCAATATAATAAAATAAAGCTGTTACAGTGCAAGCTGTAAAGTTTGATGTAAACACCCCTCTATTGTACAGCTATGTGAAATACTGTATGTAACATACCAATAATAATGTAAAAAACAGACAAAGTGAATGACTTTAATACAGCCAACAAGTTGTTCATTTTACCTGCTTATACCAAAAAGCATAGCAGAAATAAAGTGCCGTATGACCACCCATTATTGGTAAATGTAGACACTGGGAGATTAGTGAACTGGAAAGGAGACTTTTGACCCCCTCCAGCAGCAGTAGGAAGCAGTGAAACCAATTATATCTCTAATTTGTGGGGATACAGAGAATTAATTGAGACCCGCTAACAAAAAAAGCCCATTTAACCCAAGAGGCAAAGTCAGAGAGCCTAATTTACAAAGTGCAGGGCAGCATGCAAAGTACAAATAATGGAAGCTAATAGCCATATATATGCCCCAGAAACAAGTGATTATTTAATGAGCACTGCAACTGCAGCAGTGCAATTTTGCACCCTTAATACTCTTGCACTTGCATCCAGGCATTAGTGAATGACCCCTTCTGACTGCTTTTATCTGGACCAAGAATTTCTAAATCTGTTAAACAAATTTCCTAGGAATCTCCAGTTCCAAAGCATTCTAAACATGTACTGTTAAGGACCCCTGTTCTGATGTGTGTATGAGTGTCTGAAGGGTTAATTTAAACCCTCTCGGGTGCATGGAAGAGGGGGCCTCTGTTGCAAAAGGCCATTGTATGGATTTAAGATTGAAATATAATATAATATAGAGGACATCAGACAACATAACCATCAATAGATATATAGTTACCTGTGCAAAATTAAGAAAAAATAGTTGCTTGTATGTAAGATCCAGTCCAGGTAGTTTTGGTTCTTTTCCATGTCTCTCCACCCATTTTAAATAGGCCTGCAAAGAACAATGGGTCGTTACATTATAGTTATTATTTGTTTAGGGCCAAGGTTTAGCTTAGCTACGTTTGCTACACAATGAGGCTCATTTATTAACCCTGGTACAGGGTAGATGAAAAATAAATAAAAGTTAGTCGCTGACCTTTCCCCGGATGGGGATGGTCCATGAAAAGTTCTAAAGTATTTCATATCTAAGTGAATGATTTCAGTAACATGATAGAACACGAGGTGGAGCCCAGAGATCCGCAGGGCCATTAAATGCAGGAACCTGATGTTTTGTGGATGAAAGGTACCTGTTTACATTTACATCCTCGTGTTATGGTATGTAGATAAACTCATTTGTTTAAAGGGACAGTATACACCCCTCTTCAACAATTAAATTAATTTCAACAGTTAAATATCTAAGTCTTGTGCTGATCGTACTTTTTGCCGATTGTTTCATTTAAGAAACATCTATAGTTTCTGTTATTTCTGGCACTAAACAAGAATATAGTTTCACTTAAGGACTTCCCATTACTTCTGGTCCCAAAAAACTTCAGAGGAGCTGATAAAACTAATTCAGTCCAAGGAGAAGCCTCTGATAATATCTTGTAGATTGTAAGCTCTTTTGGGCAGGGCTCCCTTCACCTCTTGTATCAGTTATTGATTGCTTTATATGTTACTCTGTATGTCCAATGTATGAAACCCACTTATTGTACAGCGCTGCGGAATATGTTGGCGCTTTATAAATAAATGTTAATAATAATAATAAGAGCCAATAATGAGCTGCATAAAGGCTGCTGCATAGATGAGGGAGAGGTTTGTTTTTCTTAAAAGTAAATAGGGAGCTCTGAACAAATGGTTGAAGGGGAGTCCACAGAACAAAGCCCGACTGTCAAATTGGTGCTTTATAATGGCAAAAAAAATGGGAAAATATGGATTTTTTTAAAAAACTAAAACATAATAGGCAGAATGTAATTTCTACACAAATCCAATTTAATGTACTTATTTTTAACAAAAGTGTTTTTAGGTGTATACTGACCCTTTTTAAAAGCTCTAATGAGCAGTACCCTCTTTACATCCTGTATCCATCTGCATTCTATGCAATATAAAATATGATTTGTGCAAACACCTATAGTACAGCACTAGAGAATATGTTGGCACAGTATAAATAACATGTTAATAATGAAAATAAAAGCAGGGTCATATAAAACTCAATATCCAAAAATAAAAAATTCAATCCCAATCCAATGTAGCACATGAAACACACATTATTTGACATAGCATAGCAAACAGGTCTTGCCCAACTGGTCAGCTTGATAAAGTGACATACCTTATATGCCTGCCTGACACCTCCGTTATCTGCAATGTTTTCTCCTAATGTGATGATTCCACTAACCTAAAAAGATAAAGTTAAAGGTTATGCTATTTTATTAATGCACTATAAAGCTTTTTATACAAAGTGTCACTCTTAGGGATGAACCCCTGCAACATACATGGGCAGGACATATTAATGCCAGACATAACATGCACATGTCCCTATATTGTACCTGTACTTTCCACCTTCTCTTCTTCTCCATGGTAAAACATATAACATGCCTTGTTCCAAGTTATTACACTCTACAGATACAATCCTTGTGAGACAGAATGTGATGGACATAACTGATTTATGCCTAAATTTCTGAACGGCAAACAGGGTTGGACTGGGCCAGTGGGACACTGGGAAAAAACCTGGTGGGCCCCAGCTCCTTGAGGGCCCACCGACCCTGTCTTTCTCTGTATTTATTAAAAATTGCCAGCAACTCTAAAGCCCTAACACAAAGAAATACATTTCCAGACATAAAACAAAATCATGTACTTACGTTCTGCCCCCCAGCCAGCTCCCATGTGTAGTTTCCATACTGATAAACCATGCAACGGGACTGGTCCTTGAAATGCATTGCAGAGAAATTGCTCCACCAATCAAACATATTTCCATCTTTGTCAAAGTTTCTACCTGTATTAGGAGAAACAAGAAAAGATCACATATGTGAAGTTAAACCCACAATGGCACTGTCAAAGGCACTTACCAACCCTAAATGAGCTCTATGTGTTATAGTGTCTCAAAACAAAGTAGTGTTTGGGAGTAAATATTGAAGGGAACAGTGACCTTAAGTTAGCCATATCACTTTTTTCCTAAACTTTTGTTTTATTTTCCATATGCAGTCCAGACTTGTGTGGTGTCCTACTTTAGAGTAGGTCCCTGTGGCTGCGAGTGGCTGTTCTACATCTTTCCAGCTTTCAAATGGGGGTCACTGACCCCGAAAGCCAAAATTCTATTGCTCCATGAGGCTACAATTTTATGATTACTATTTTTTATTACTTATCTTTATATTCAGTCCCTCTCCTATTCATATTCCACTTTTTCATTCAAACCTCAGCCTGGTTGCTAAGGTAAAAAAGACCCTAACAACCAGACAGCTGCTGAAATTCCAAACTAGAGATCTGCTGAAAAACCATACAAAATGAAAACCAATTGCTATTGTCTCAGATTATCAATATCTATGTCATACTAAAATGTAATTTGAAGGTGATCAACTATAAACATTGTATTCGTAATGTTTTTCCTTAATCGTATCTGATCTTTACATATTATTGTAGTGCAATTAAAATGGATTAAGAAAAACAGGGAATAAAATTAAAGTTTTATTAATACCATTGTCATCAAATCCATGGGTGATTTCATGCCCGATCACCATACCAATCCCTCCAAAGTTTAATGCTTGAGGCTGATGTTTATTGAAAAATGGAGGTTGGAGAATCCCAGCAGGAAACACTGAAAAAGAAATTACATTTTCCAGATTTGTATTTTTCTCTTTTATTCATCTAAATTCACATCAAAGGAAATGCTTATAAAGCATGGCATCTGTATGTTCTGTCCATGCTTTTGTGGGTTCCCTCCAGTTTCAATCACACCTCAAAAACATACAGACAGGCAAACTGGCTTGTAATAAAACTGACCATAAAGTGTGTATGAATGTGATAATGGCTTAGAATGTAAGCTCCAGTGAGGCAAAAAAGAGAGGATCAAAGTTTTCATTTTGAGTTTGTCAAATATCCCACTTATACACATCAAAGACTTGCGTGTTAAAATAAATAAAGTGCCCCCTGTTGAAAATGAGAATATTAGAAGTGACCATGGAGTTTCATTGCTACATTGCAACAGTGCTGTTGGTATCTGTAGAGGCCTCTTCATGTAACCCACGGCGGGGGTCTCTTGGGGGGGTAGGGGCCCCTGTGGTGGCAGCCCCGGTGGGCCCTGCACCCCCCAGTTTGACCCTGAAGTGAACTACATTGATTAGACAAAAGTTAAGTAATGACCCCAAATCTGAAGATGGATACGTGCTGTGTAATAAGAGCTTACACGTTCTAACCAGTGCTCAGTACCCGTATTTGCTAGAGATGAGAGAATAAAGGTAACACAGCAAATCAATTTAGCTAATTCTCATTTGTTCACATATTTATTAATTTATATAAAACCTAAAGATAATAAATATAACTATGATTCACTTAACAGGTCATTTGACTATAATATAATTAGGTGCAACTTGACATACCTATTTGGTTTCTGTTGGGGGAATAGAAAGCATCAGCCACTGCGGCACCAATTATCCAGCTAAAGAACAGAAAGAGAGAAGAAAAATTAGTATAAGTTGTTTCTGTTCTGTGGCTTAATAAAGATAAATGACCATGAAAGGTATCCTAGAAACCAATCCACTGGGCAATGCCCTGCGACGTGCTGGCCTCACTATGTAATCAGTCTCACATCATTAGACACATGATCATTTTTTTTAATTAAAAGACTTGTCTCGGATGACATTTTGTTTCTTCTCCACAGGCATGTTATGACATTGGATCTTACAGATTACACTTGGCTGCTAAAACGCTTTTCACGGCAAGGGATTCTGATCACTTTTTAATACTGCTGATGATTGCACAAATAACTTATGGAGGCATTTTAATCGTCACATTCTCATTAGGAAAGATCCTATGGTCTGGCTATAATTATTTATTATTGGCTTTGTTAAATCCTTTCTGCCTGCACGAACCCCCTATTAACCACTCTGAGTTTTCTGTCTTACTGCTCTTTTCTTTGAACCTCTTTTTCTGCATCAGGATCAGACTGGGCCAGTAGGACACCGGGAAAAAAACAGTATATGCCGTCTATCCCCCTGTCCGGAGCTGTGTGCTGGTGCGGTACACTACGCAGGGGGTGGAGGGGGGAGCAGAAGCTCATGACTGGGGTAGGGGGCCCCCAGATGGCAGCCCCGATGGGCCCCTCACACCCCAGTCTGACTTGCAGCAGTTTTTATTCCTTTTTGGCAATTACAAGAGAAATGCAATAAAAGTTACAAACTGTGGCCCAGGTTTTTTAACCCATGCCAACTAATTAACAGGAAATATTTACTTGTCCTGTGTTGGAAAGTTAATTGCACTCAGACACTTTGCAGCCTGCCCTGCACCTTAAAAAATTCTGCAGGGCTCAGAGCTTCTTAATAAAGTTCAGAGACCAGTGTTCCCCCTGCGAATACAGCAATGCCTGCTTACAGCAGTGCTGTATTCATGAGGGCCAGGCAGAGGGTAGTTTGAAGGTGTTACCCTATTCAGCCCATACCCCTCATGAACAGGAGCCAGTTAGAGAGTGCCAGTGCCCTATGGGAAGGGCTACCTTGTATCCAGTGGCACTGCCCCATGTGCCATAATGTATTTCCAACCCACTGCTAGATGCAGAGAGCAACCAATCCCTGGATGCAATTGCTTTTTAATTAAGCACACAATTGGGTGTGCCTTTGGCTACATTTAGTGCCCTTGCATTTTTGTCTGGGGTTTAAGTAACTGACCCCCAACTGTCTGTAATATGCTGGTAATTAAAGAAAAGTCAGTGGGCTCTGTGACTTAGGCCTGTCCTGGCTAAACAGTGACAATGGAAGATATGGTATTTTTTCATATTTTATAACATTGGACAAATATAGATAGCTGTATTCCCTCCTACTGTGTAAATATGTGTATGGGCATAGAATTTCCACTGAAGGATAGTGATGTCCATAAACATTAGCTATTGCCATATAAGATCAGGCGAACCAAGATAATATTATTGATTTACAATGTGTGGCTTGATTAGATTTACTAACAGCATATTTAAGTCTGTTTTTATTTGATTTCTTTGTAATAAGAAACAATGTCATTAAAAACCTTTTAAATTTGCCTTTTAGTGAACTGAAATAAAAATATAAAGAACAAACTTTCAATGGTAGAATATACTTACGCATCCTGGTCAACTGGTTCTCTGAGCTTTTTCAGGCTCTTTTGTGCCCCACTATTTAAGATTTCCAAAATATTTTCAAAATACTGATACTCACTGAAGTTCAACTGTAAAAAAAAGGTAAAGTTTTTGTAGAGCCTAATACTCCTAGATGTCTGTCAATTTCACTTTCAAACTGTTTTTTAACCTTTTAGCATGTTATAGCACAGGGATCCCAAACCTTTTTTACATGTAAAAAGTGTCGGTGAGCCACACAAGCATGAAAAAGCTTTCTTGGGGGAGCCAACTAAGGCCTGTGATTGGCTATTTGGTAGCCCCATGTGGACTGGCAGACTACTACAGTGTAGGAGGCTCTGTTTGGCATTACACATGGTCTTTATGCCTCCAAAACTTGCCTGTAAAAATGGGAACCCACTTTAAGGCCACTGAGAGTAACATGTTGCTCTCAAGCCATTGGTTGGGAATCACTGTTATAGAATGTCCAATTCTTAGCAACTTTTAAATTGTTATTCTTGATACTTTTGCTTTTTATTTATAGAAGCTATGCAAATCGTCTCATAATATCACTCTTTACATCATAATAATAGTTAATGTAAATGTAAACACCCCATTAAACCAGTGATTTGCAGCTACATGCCATTTAGCACCATAACAAGTGACTTTTAACCTCAGTGTTAGATAAATACTACATTTAGTACATGGCCCCCAACCAACTACCCGCTCCATTTCAGCCAATGAGTGATACTTAGATAAATCGAATAATTAGGTACTTGGCAGCACATGGCAGATCACATTGCATAAATATTATTAGGGCAGAACAAAAGCCTTGTCAACACAAGCCAATGAAGATTTTGTAGCCAATAAAGATATGCTTTTTGTAGAGGGCCCAAATAAAATTTGACTGTAGGCTGTCCCATAGCCCTGGGCCTGAGATATGGCTGTGGTGGGTTCTCCAGGAAGATCACCTAATAAATAATACACATATTGCAGAATGATCTGATTTATACAGGGTTCTTGGAAGTACTAAAGAGCTAATCTTTTGTAGCTTAGCCAAACTGCTCTAGGAATCATCTTATCTTGTTGATTTTGTAAGATTTTATATATATATATATATATATATATATATATATATTTGCAATACGCAAGTCCCAGAGTCACCTGACAACATATCTAAGATTATTCAGCTAGGCTGTCTGGGCTATATTGGCACAATGTTCTCTCTAAGCTGTGGCTATGTACACACATTACTCTACTTCTAGTACTGTAATAAAGGGTAAGTTAAGGACTTATCTACATTCCTTATGTTTCTCTCCCACTGTCACCTAGTGGTATGAAAAATGAGTTTTCTGATCCTGAACCATCTTATCACTGGCTTTAATGTCTCATGTTTGGCAATATGCTACGTTACTAAAATGTTAACATTCCTTCTCACAGTTCCAATGTTATTCTGAAAATTTTAGGCCACATATGAGAGGCTCAAATACTTGTGCACATTTTGGTGTAGCTTGTGCCTACTACAGATAAGGTTGCTGTAATACAATGAAGTTAAGCCCCTGGCCTGTACCCTTAAGCCTCCAAACTGCCCAGAAACCACCCCAAACTTACCCTTCCTCTTCCTTTTTCTCTGCCCCTGATCCTTCTTGCAACTTATGTCATAGCTCTGCCACCTTGTCATCACCCTGCCCTCTTCTACATAACAGATCTCCACTTTTGTCTCCCCCCCTGTCGGCTGGTAAGTTTATTCTAAAAAGGTGGCAACCCTAACTACAGTAGAGAGGCAGCACACTGCCAGAATATGGGCACGGACCCTTTCAGCAAGCTGTGTCTTGTGCCCGTGCATTAGAGTAGGCATAACTGCCAGAGTGATGCTGTGTAGATGCAAGAACTGTATGCTGCTGTAGTGGGTGCAATCCTGTGCTCTGATTCTACACGAGCCACCATATTTAAATTTGCTACATTTTTTTAGATTAAATATATAATTTATATACATTTAGATTAAATAATCTATAAATACTATTACATGAATCAAATATTAATTCCATTTTCTTGTTAAGTGTAAAGAATAGCCACAACATGGCAAAGACATTGAATAGACACCCCTATTTTTCCCACACCAGAGATGCTGGCTAATAGAATCCACACTCCGGTTGGGGGAAACAATAGTTTTTCTTGAAAAAAAAATAGCCCCTGAAAGCGCTGGGCTGCCCGCACCAGCAGGGAGCTCCCAGTGTGGGCGGCCATGTTGTTTAGCACACATGTGCATAATTAACAAAATATAGCAGCCGGGGGTCCCTGTGGCAGAGGATTGTGACCCAAATGGTCAGGCCAGTGATGTCACAGGGGCAATGAAATCAAAGGGACAGAGCTGAGCCATCAAGTGTGAAATCATGAGGTGATTTGGTAAGTATTGTAATGGGAGAAAGGGGTGGATTGGAGGCAGGCTAGGGGCATATTTACTAACTATAACAAATTTACTGGCAAGTACATTGCTGGTAAATTTGAAATACTTGGCTGGTATTTTACTAGTTAGGCCAGTGAAATGCCAGCCAGGTGGCAACCCTTTCTACAATGTATGAAGCATTGGCTATGTATTGACCTGTAGAGGTGAGTATAGAGGGCCAATTCAAGTTGTTTAGTAACCAAAAACAAACAGGCTGGGAAAATCATATATGTCAAAGGAATGGAAAATGGTCCAGGAGAAAATGGTTATAACAAAAATAAATCTCAGAACAAGCTTTAAACATGAACTTACTGCTGCTGTTTCCTGATCCAGTTTATCATTCTGATCTTCCAAAATATAGTCAGGGTACCCAATTTGCTCCTTAATTGACAGTGCCTATGAAGAAACAGAGGAGTGAGAAGAACATAAGCTCAAGAGGTGCTCATATAAGGCATTAGAACATTTGGCCTTTAAAATACCACCACAAGTATCAGCCACCAAAAAGCTTAGGGAGTAGTCGCCGGTCTCTGTGCAACCTGGAGCAACTCTAACAAAGGAAAGCAATGTGCAAAGTACAATAAAGCGTGCCTTTGTATTCCAGTAAGATAAGTGACAGTTCTCACACAATATTACATACACATATATATAAAAACGTTAATAGGAGCCAATAGAGTAGCCTAGTCTGTATGGTTTGACATGCATCCTCTCTTTTGATCATTTCTACACAGATTGTCAAAAAAAGGAACCCATAATTAACTTTACTGAACAGTTCCCTCCACCGTTAACATATGGTCCAATTTCAACATCTGAATAATGTTTACAATTTTCAGAAACTGCGGCACTAGGAACAGACTGTTGTACTTGCCTTCTCACGGGCTTTATCTTTAGATGTTTCATCCATCCACTGTAATTCATCCAAGGTCTCAATAAACGCTTCACGGACTTTATTTATGAGGTCGCTGATCTGAGAAAGTCCAACAGACACAAACAATAAAACAACGGCAGCAGCACATAAGAGATTTGATGTTATTTTTAGTTGCAGCTAATTAGTTTGACCCTTTGTGTAGCAGATGATTTTCCTACTGCATTTGCATTTAATGCCTCACTTTTTAAAAAAAAAAAAAAATTCATGCTCATTCATTTCGGGGAGTGTACTATAAATTGGGGCACATTTAGGAACACAAGTGCAGTTGCGTTCATGCAGTTGTGCAAACCATTGCAAAAATGTTACTGCATTGCCCAGAATTGCCTCAGACACAGCTCCTCCTTGTGAACTCAATGCTACTGGAATTCTGGGAAAAAACACTGCATTATGGGAAAAACATGGTAACTGTGCTTGAAATTGTACTTTGCTTACTGCAGTTGTGGATGTTAATGAGCTAAATACCTAAAAACGCAGCAATTTCACAGTTTTTTGTAATATGAAGAAAAACATAATTAGTTTTATATGCACGAAAATACAAATGATTTAGAATGCTCCAATGGCAATACCATATAAGTATATTTTTATCAAAATTTGTGGCCTGTTTAAATAAAAAAAACCCATACCAGTAGAATAGCACATTTTAAAATCTCTATGACAATTTTAGTCTATATTGCACTTCCAAAATGGCCTCTAAAATGAAGCCAGAAAACCATATATTTTTAGACAGTGTTTTACTTTATAGCATCTTATCTCACGCTTGTTCTGGTGTACAGAAATAAAACATTATAAATACGAATGGCCAATCTTATGAATATATTTATGTTTAATATGTATAGGTTTACACAGTTGTCAAATGTACAGAACCATCAAAGAAAAGCTGAATTCAGATGTTTCTGCTAATGGAATCCTGGTGCCTTCAGGTTGTGAATTCCTAGTATGATAGTAACACACTCTTTGGTTCCTCTAATCTGACTGATCTTTGTGAAACACACTGTTTAAAGGAACAGTAACACCAAAAAAAGAAAGTGTATAAAAGTAACTAAAATATAATGTGCTGCTGCCCTGCACTGGTAAAAGTTGTGTGTTTACTTCAGAAAGTCTACTATAATTTATATAAATAAGCTGCTATGCAGCCATGGGGGCAGCCATTCAAAGGAGAAAAGGCACAGGCACATAGCAGATAACAGATAAAACACTATTGTATTCTACAGAACTTATCTGTTATCTGCTATGTAACCTGTGCCTTTTCTCCTTTTTTCCAGCTGGAATGGCTGCCCCCGTGGCTACACAGCAGCTTATTATATAAATTATAGTAGTGTTACTGTAGCAAACACACCAGTTTTACCAGTGCAGGGCAACAGTGCATTATATTTTTATTACTTTAAAGCTCTTTCATTTTTTGGTGTTACTGTTCCTTTAACCTGCTATGTTCACTCATGGATAAGGCAAAAATGGCCTTCCATGCAGAGAGTGGTAATAGGAGGGTCTCTGCACAAAAAGCTTATGCAGCAAATAGGGGGCTTGTAAGTATACAACATTAGGAGCCGTGACAGGCAGAGAGGGACATTAGAATTTTTGCATGATTTAGCAATTGAATACTTTTATCTGTAACGATTTCTGCTCTTCTGAATGAAAAGGTATATTGGGCGCTTTGACGCAATTTGCCTTTTTCCTTTTGCCCCTTAGCATTTTCTGATCTCCTCGGAACAAGGGGATTTGGGCCTAGACTAGGAAGCACATTTACTTACTCACGAACAGGCTGAATGCGTCCGATTGCGTTTTTTTCGTAATGATCGGTATTTGGCGATTTTTCGGAAAAAAAAATGTTGTGCAAAATGTTGCGATTTTTTCGTAGCGTTATTACTTGTGCGAAAAGTTGCGACTTTTTCGCAGCTTTCGTGCCGAGTACGAAAGATTCGGATTCATTCAAGCTTCAGTATGGTGACTTTTCTTGGGCCAGGTTGGAGCTGCAGGGTGCCATTGAGCCCTATGGGAGACTTTCCTTGGGCCAGGTTGGAGCTGCAGAGTGCCATTGAGCCCTATGGGAGGCTTTCCTTGGGCCGGGTTGGAGCTGCAGAGTGCCATTGAGCCCTATGGGAGACTTTCCTTGGGCCGGGTTGGAGCTGCAGAGTGCCATTGAGCCCTATGGGAGACTTTCCTTGGGCCGGGTTGGAGCTGCAGAGTGCCATTGAGCCCTATGGGAGACTTTCCTTGGGCCGGGTTGGAGCTGCAGGGTGCCATTGAGTCCTATGGGAGGCTTCCAAAATCATGCTAAGTCTGAAAGTTTCGCCCGCCGCTTACGAGCGCTCAATACAAAAAAGTCGCGACAAGATACAAGCGAATCGTAATGGCTACGAAAAACTCGCGTTTTTTCGCGCAAATCGTATTGGTAACAAAAAAGTCGCAACAATTTCCGAAAAGTCGTAAAGGCGACGAAAAAATCGCAAAAATACAAAAAAGTCGCAAAATGTTCGTTTTCCAATCTGAATTTTTCCAATTCGGATTCGGATTCGTGGGTTAGTAAATGTGCCCCTAGGGGTAGGTGAAAGAGATTTGTGCCCCCAAGTTCTGGACCTGCATACAAAAACACATGGCCAGGCTCTGCTTTGGTTGCAATGGCTGTCCTACTTTTTCCAGGCACTTTTGGAGGTCGAGCCTTTGCTTAGATCCCCCCTTAGCTGATAACATGGTATTAGATATAGAAAAACATAAGTATATCAGTCATTTAGCCATAGTTCCAATGATATCTAAAACTGCTAATATATTCTCACCCCAAATCTTATCCTAATGGGCCTTAAAGCGGGGCCTTCGGGTGTATATAAAAGAACAAACTGGCATTAAACCCACACCTTTCGCTAACTAGATTTCAGGCTGAGTTCCCCAAGTCACAGCCCAAGCTGCCAGTTACACCAGGAAGAACAGGGATATTGGAACTAGGGATGCACCAAATTCAGGATTCGGTTTGGGATTCGACCAAGATTCTGCCTTTTTTTAGCAGGATTCGGATTTGGTTGAATCCATGCTCCTGGTCGAACCGAATCCAAATGCTTAAAATAACGTCACATAAATGTTGAAAATTTTTAGCGCATGATTCTCTTTAACCCTTCCGTATCCTAATTTGCATATCCAAATTGTCATATGTAAATTAGGACTCAGTTCGGTATTTGCCTGAATCTTTCACGGAGGATTTGGGGTTCGTCCTAATCTGAACATAGTGGATTCGGTGCATGCCTAACTAATACATTCCAAACTGCGTCCTTTCAAAGAATGGGGAAACCAGCTTTCACTAAAACATTCACTAATGTAACTCTGATGTTTGATGCTCCTTTCAACCATATATAGCATTCTGACAGTTTTTAGTCTCTCGATGTAGTAATGATAGTGCTGTATAAATGGATAGTATGGTAATGTAAAAGTCACATACCATCCTCTTGCTCTCACCAGCAAATGTTTCCTTGACATACATGGCCCCCACAGCATTCTCCATGTTACTGTTGACATAGCTCACACATTCTCTCCAGCGAGCTTCTTCTAATGTTGTTCCATAGAGTGCCTATAAAGCAAGTGTTCTTCAGTGAAGATAACAATCTAGAACAGGGATCCCCAACCTTTTTTACCCATGAGCCTCTATATCAAATAGAGAACAAAACAGCAGGATACAAACTGAACAACAATCAGTAGATTGCCCAAAAGTTTTCTTTCCCTGGACAATATATTTAATGATTGGGGAACAGTGGCTGTAAAACCCCAGAAGTAAAGTGTATCTCTTGCTCGGTGAGACACAGCAGATGAGGAGCTGTGTTTAATCTGTTTGAGGAGCTGTGTTTAATCTGTTTGGAAGAGCCATTGCAGGGGCAGGAGCCAATGATTCACCACCTGGAAACTGAACTAACATCTAGTGGGCAAAAAACAGTGCCTTCTAGGCTACATTAATCTGTTGCATTTGAGCAATGATGTTCTTAAACATGGGGATACCACCGGTTTTTCTTAAGAAGAAAAGATTTTAGGGCTCTGGCTGTTGGGCCCTTGATATTAAGTTCTCTGGTGGGTCCCTGGTGCTTAGTCAAGCAGTGGAACTCCCACATCTTGTCTGCATGAACTACCAGTTTATACACAGGCACTTATATCCAGCATCCTGGTATCTGGCGTGCTTACCTGAAACTGCAGTTAGAAGGAAGCAGGAACGGCTGAGGAAATATTAAATTGTATTAAATAGTAAATTTGCTTGGAAAAAGAAAATCTACCTTTCTGTAGCTGGCTCGAGCATCTTTGTATCTTCTGCTGAGGCTACTGACTCTGTCGATTACCATTCGCCAGACAACGTAATTCTGTAAAGTGCTAAAACATGACAAAAAATATTACATCAAACACAGTTAAAGTTTAGATTAGTATCTTCAGCAGAATTGGTAGCCAAATTGTGATAGTAAATTTGCTTTTATCTATAAATCTCACACATTCATATATTAATGAAGCAAAACACAGCTGTCCCACGCATAAATTCACAGCGTCATGGAATCATATATCTGTAAATGCCAATCTGCCTCTATTTATATTGAAAGTGTATCTTTCCAAAAAATGTGTTGTTTAACAAGCAATCAAATGGCAGAAAGGTTTTTACATTCTTTTAAACAAATTTTAGAGATTACAGTAAAGTGCCCAATGCACAATTATATACACAGAGGATACAAGTGGACATGGGATCTGGGATCAAGAATCTGTTGGTTTGACTGAAGATTGAGAGGAAAAAGTTGCATAAATATCAGCGGCACAGGGAGTGTGACAGCCCTGGGGCCAGAAAGAGGCCCAGAGTTCCACTGCTATATCACTAGTAGGTTTTACAGTATAAGGTTTCAGAACCCCTTGGTGCCTTCTATAATCATTTAACTAGTTTAGATGCTATTCAGCAGACATCAGATGTCACTGGTTCCTGAAGCCATCCATTACTTGGAAGTGTATGTTTAAAGGAAAACAATGTTGGTCTTTGTAAAACTATGTGACATAAAACAGCTCATATGTAAAACCCTGCTTCTTCTTAATAAACTATTTTCATAAAAACTATACTTTTTTAGTAGTATGTGCCATTGGATAATCCTAAATAGAAAATCGCCATTTTAAGTACTAAGGGCCACCCCCTGGGATCATAGGATTCACGGTGCACACAAACAAGCCACACATGCATGCTAGGCACCATCAGCCAATGAATTGACAAAGTTCTGTCATTTACTCCCCCACATCTTCCTGTTACAGTTAGAGCTGAATTACTTCCTGCCAGGTGATCTCTGAGGGAGCACACAGACCATCACAAAATGGTGGCTCAGGGTAAACTCTGTAAAATTACAATACTTACTGATATATCTTACTTTTTAAGATATAAATAATCTGTTGTTTAAAAATTCATTGTGGGGGTAGAGTTTTAACTCAGTCAGTAGATACAGGACAAGATCACAATAAACTGTCCCGCAGAAGTAAAAACCTTGTTAGGTAGATCAGTTTACCTTGCAGAATAGTTGGAAAGAATATTTTTAAGTTGATGTAGATAAGGTGCCCCATATACCACCACTTCTTCTTCAGCTTGAAGCTGGATATTCACAGAGGACATGACTCCTTGTATAAAGCTAGTCCAATTAAAATCCTATTGAGGAAACACATCACTTGGTATTAAATTAAGACAAAGTTTAGGCAATGGCAAGATAACTGACGTAACCAGCACAATTTAATTTGCAATTTAATAGCATATTTACATCTAGTGCAAACTTTTGCTGGAATTCCAGGAGGGTCATTTTGTTGTACAATAAGGTCACATCGTTTCTTTCTTCTGAAGGAGCTGTTGCCTAAAAGCAGAAATTTTAGAATCAGAAAAATGTGATACCCCATGACAGACGCAGCAGCAAAACTAGTGGTGGGATAATTCTTGTGCCACCTAAACATACAATTAGGACACTTTTGTTAAAAAAATCACTACTGCAATTTTTTTCTATTTCTATAAACCAAGCTTTAAATGCAAACAAAAGAACCTTGATCACTTCATTTGCCTCTTGAATAAAATTACATAACTTGGCCATCCAATCAGTACCCTTTTTACAATGATGATAAAACCACCTTTACTTTTAACTTCAATCATGTTGCCTGAATGGGCTTTAGGCATTAGTGTTTTAGTTACTGTATACCTTGTTCTGCACAGAGGTTAAGGTTAATGTAAAATATGTCATTGGGATATTTTCCTTTACTCCCTCTGCCCCCCAGCCCCATATACCCTTCTTTCGAGCCCTCCCAGAATCATGTACCTTACAAGATAAATTACAGATTTGCTCTACTAGATAAGTAACAAGTGCTAGCCTTTCTGTGTCACCACCTGTGGGGGCTATTATGAGTGTATAAGAGAGGGACATTCTCTTTCCCACCATATCAACACAATTAAACAATGTTGCTACTTAACACAACCAGTTAGTAACAAGTACAAAAATATTACTACCTCAGTCATTCTTATATATGGTTTTTAATCTAACAATTAATCAATATGTATCAACAATATCCTTGCATTACAAGTACGGATTATTATACAAATATGTGTCAAGTAAAAATAAAATGCTAGAAACCAAAGCAATTTCCTAGGACCTCAAAATGTACCAGCAGAAAATGGAAAATGTACCCTGGCAATATCCGTCTCTAGATCCATTACACGTGTCATTTCTTCCTGGACAAGGCTGTCATCTCTTGTTAAATTCCTGTCTTCTCGTACCATTCTGGCTATGGTGATCATGAATTGTAGGTAAGCTTCCCTTATCTGGGGAAGATAAGCATTCTGTCAAGCATGTGTATCAGGTAATACATTAACAAATATTATAAATTAATAAGGTTTAAAAAAAGACAACCCTTCCATTTAATCCAAGCATTACTGACCCACAGTAGGCAAATAAACACCACGCAGACACTCTCAGACACCTGTGTCTGTCTCACTCTATTTGTGTGTGTATATATAGATATACAGACATAGATATATATTTATATATACACATACATAAAGGCATTACATCTGTCCACACTTCATCACCCTAACAGTGGAGAACCATTTATGTTGCTTTAGGGTTGTAGAGGCATAATAAGTGCAATTTCATTGTACAGTATGACAATTTTATTGGTTTACACTTTACCGCAGCAGGACCTGATTTGGAAAGTAAAAGTTAATTTCTGTTGCTATGGATTTGGTAGCATTACTGCATTATGGTTTTTCATTTCAAAATAGTGTAAAATTTACTCTGTGATTAACATCCTTTCAAGGAAGTGACCTGACCGACCCAAGTTGTGATAGATCCTTCAGATCTCTGAGCCATATTTGTATGATCTGCCTGATGGCCAAATAGCTTCACAGCAGGGATATTCCTGACCTCCAACAAAGTCAGATATAAATGAGTGGCTAAGGTAAATAACAGGAAACCAGGAGCTAGTGAGCTCAGCCGGCGTAAAGATCACCATGTTTTATTCCTTCTGATCTTTGTGGTTCTTTCATTTGTGCATATCATAGTGCGTGCAGGGACATATGCCTGTGGTTTAAAGCAAGATTTATGTATGGATACAGTTATTCTCAGAATGAGATTCTTATACTGAAATATTACTTATATTGTACTAGCCACTGATAACATATTAAAAAGTAACTATACCACTGAAAAATAGAAAGACTAAACAAAATAAAGCATCAACAAAGCATCAACCAAGTCCCAGGATATAATACCATGACCCTCTTCAGTACAATGGCATTTCATTCGACAATAGACAACATCATTTAAAAATGGGATATTGAGCTCAATCTATAACAACTCTTGGCTCCCGAGGGTATAGATATTATGCAATACAGAGTGATATTTCTAATTTTTTTTTACTTTGCCGCTGTCCAAAGGTGCACTTATGGCAGGCCATACACACCTGCAAATGCTGCCTACCCCCTCTGCTCAAGGTATATGTTTAAGTAAAGGCTCCCTTTGTCAAAACGGGCCTACTTATCAAGTGGTGTGAAATTATTTACTTAAGGAAACTGGAGTAAAGACCAGTGTAAAATATATGAATATTTATAACACATAACTAGTCTTTAAATTATACCCTTATAAATGGTGCTTGGTGATGTCATCACTTATAATCAGTGCTTGGTGATGTAATTTCTGTATTATAATAAATAATGTATTCCCTGTTGTAAAATAAGAGGATATTAGAAGTCACCTTGGAGTTCCATATACTGTATAAAAGGCACTCTGCCTTAGACCTTGTGCCTATATGGTCATGGAATTTCTCTTTGTCTTATAATATCCCTATATATAGTGAATAAGGTACAGGAGGTACCTAATATACTACATAAAGCTATGTTGTTTTATTTAATTCACTTTTGATTTGATGTTGTCTACTGTGATCCCTCAATAAAGCTTTCAAATGAACTAGTTGTGGTATTTTTCATTCTGTTATTTTACATTTCCAGAGATGCCAACTTGGATTTAAAGTGCTCCAGATGCACCTGTCTGCCCCATGCATAACCGTGCTCCCTGTTCCACTACTTTGGACAATATAAAAGCAATTCAGGGCACGATTTTTAAATGTAGTGGGTAAGGTAAGTTTCAGGTGCACATCACTGACAGCGACTGATGGACCTGTTACTGTGGGTGATCAGGTGAGGGGGCTTAAATCAGGGTGACTCTTGAAAAATACGGATGAGTTGCTTGGGCCTCATTTAAGTCAATGGAAAAGTCAATGTGCAAGGAATGAATTACACTGGAATGTGCTGTGTGAAAAAGGCATTAAAAGCAGAAATGCGATCACAGTTTTTACCTTGCAATTTAATTTTAATTTAAGTGATTACCTATAATTAATACACAGCTTGATCAGTTTTATGCAGTGATGCCTGGTGTTTTGGCAGTAAAATATGGTATATCTGTGCCTTATGCCTGGTCCACAACCATACAAAAGCACCACTTTGCATGAATTACTGAAGCTACCTTTCAGAAACGTCCTTCAATCCAGCAAAAGGTGCTTAATGTCACGTTTCCATTCAGAATTCCACAATCTGCTGACACATGTAAGATTACTGTAGACTGCACGGAAGCCTGTTTTACCTTTTAGGTGCCTATATTTCATCTCCAAAAACCCACACTTGTGCAATGCACATGGCTTTCATCAGAAGCTTCAGAAGTCATGTGGTTTTATTTCAGAGCTGCTGTAATTTATATTAATGACCATAACCTCTATCCAAGCACTTTAGTTATCACTGCCACGAAAAGCCAATGTTTGTTACTTTATTTTGAAAGGAAACAAAGGCCAAACCAGTATCTAAGCATGGCAGATGGAAACCACAGGTTTATGTCTTTAAAATGGAAGAACTGTTAAAGGGCACATTACACCAATATACACCTTGGTTTAACATATAAACAATAAAGAAAGCTTTTGTTGAAAATGTATTCTGCTTTTACCTTCCCCTATCAACCCCTTTAAACAAATCTATTAGTTTAAACATAAATAAGAAGCTCTGTATAATAACCTGCCATTACCCCACCTGAAAAACAGTGCCAGGTTTTGACTAAGTACCTTTTCCCCCAACAGTTGCCCAGAAGAACCAGGAAGTTGGAAAGTGAAAAGGCTCAATTTTAAGCTTTGGCTTGTTTAATGAATAAACAAATAAAAAATAGATATTTCTTTATAAAAACAGTATCATTCTGTACCTATTGCCTGCAGTAAGTAAAGGGTTGCCTGTAGGAGAAATAGCTGCAGCCTAAATATATATGAAATTGGAAAAACACCATATTGATTTGATTTCTATTTATTTTTTCAAAATTTTTCTTTATAGTAGAAGGAACTACAATTCATTGCCACAGTAATTTGCGTATTAGTATAAGTAGTTTTGCAAATTAGTATAAGGAAGGGCTATGGATTCGGGCGTATCCAAATCCTGCTGAAAAAGGACAAATCTTGGCCAAATCCTGGATTCGGTGTGCCCCTAGTTGTAGCATACATATTTTGGGGGGCATGGATTTATCTATAGTGCAGAATGAAACAGATGACTCCAGAGACATGAAACTGATTCTGGACACTTTTTAAGTACAGTCTAAGTGTAATTGAATTTGTCCTCTTACAAAATCATAAGATAGTGTGCACCTTGGAGTTTTCGGGATAGTGAAGAGCAATTTCTAAATTTATAATTGGGAAAACTTGACAGAGAAATTTCACTCCTGTGATCTTGTTGTATAGTACATTTATGAAGCAAAACCGAGGGTCACAGTAACATGACTTTCACTTATCTCTAAAAAGGCAAAATAACAAAGTGCGAACAGTTTCTATAAACATTATTTGTTATTACCAGTTACAATTTACATAAGCAAAAATAAACAGAAGGCAAGCAAGACATATAAATAGAGTCTATTTTCCCTCTAGAGAGCTTTACAAGCACATTTTACTGCACATCTTAGCTGTTATGACAGTTCCATCACAGCTACTTTGTGCAGTTGGCGTTCCTTTTAGTTGGACACTGTTGTACCACTGAGGTGGTATAGTTATGACAAGCTCCAAAACATTTTTTAGCAATAAAATATTAAATCCCTAACAGAGACAAAGGGATAAATATAAGAGGACAATTAAAGCTAGCATAAACATCAGGGGCCACCCAGAGACAAAAGAGATCTTAATTTTTTTTTTCTTTGTAAAGTAAAGGCTTGGTTCTGACAGTTCTAATAAGCAAAAACAGCTCCAGTTTTAGAGGAACTAGCATTAACAAGAATTAACCTCTTGTGCTCTATTTTGAATGGAAAGGTCTTCAATAGGCCACTGAAATATTAATAATGGGGTAGGCTTAAAGACTAATAAAAGAGAGGTTTACCTGCCTACCCTTATGTATAGGGGTAGTAGTAAGGAATTGAGACCAACTGGCCTGCCAGTTTACCAGAGAATCTTCCAGTAGGTCCAGATCCTAATGGGCCCCGCCCAAAGATAATTCCTATAAACCTTTTTCTTATTTCCACCACAGATCATTATAACATCTCTTATCTTCAGCCCTAGTTACATCTAATTGTTGTGAGAATTGGTCCTTGGGTCATAGGATGCCCATTTCGAAACTAATAAGATCATGGATACCAGTTGACTTTCTACGTTAGTTATGCATCTGGAGATCCAACCAGTTATGGCCTTGTAATTTCTAATTTTATTTTGGTTTGGTTAGATTTAGTAATTATTATTGATGATTATTATTAATTATAGAGTTGATGACTATAGAAAACAAAGATAAACAGAGTATCACAGATCACTGAACAGGATATTTTATTAGTACATTTTTATGGAGTTATGTAATAAACGGCACTAAGTTTGCCCAGGAGCAGTAACCCATAGCAACCAATCTGCAGGTAGCATTTATTGGTCACCTATTTAAAAGCTAACATCTTATTGGTTGCTATGGGTTACTGCCCTGGGCAAACTTTGTGCCTTTTATTACATATGGGAGTTAGAGTGTAAAGTTCACCTTCAGGGAAAATGGCACTTACCCGCTGATAATTTCCTTTATTGAAATAGTAGTCCCGGGAAGGCATTCCAAGGCTTGGTTGATCAATCTAAATAAAAAACAATTTAGTTTTAATTTAGCTTTGTTCTACGATGAGGTTGGCAATTAACCTTTGATTTAGTCAAAAAGAAAGCTCTAAATACATGATACATTATTATCATATTTTAAAAATCTGTAACAAAGCATGTTACTAAATGTATAATCAGATGTATTGTAAGGGAGTACTGCATTCCTATCAGCACCAAACTACATATACTTGAATTTACTTAAAATTCAATTGTTTTAAGAGCAATAAAGGAATTGTAATGTAAAAAAAAAAAAGTGTATTGTAGACCTAATGCACACTGTGCACTTTACTTTACATGAATCCACTGCCTGCAGCAGCAATGAGAATACTGCTACTGGCTGTGGATCATTTTAGGGTGAAGACACACAGAGCTACTTAGTAGTTACTTGTCATGGCTACTAAATAATAGAGAATACCCAGCCATAGACAATACTGAGAATCGCCTCTGCTAAAACCCAGAGATAATTATAACTAAATGATCAGCATTGTCCATTTCTGTAGCTGCTACTAGTAGCTCCATGTGTCTTCACCCTTAAAGTGAAGCAGGTCACCCTCTATGGGCAATTCTTGTGTGGAAACCTCCAACTCCTTGCAGGCAAGTTGTTCCACTTTCCATTCAAGACAATGGGAAGTGACCTGGGACAGACAGTGGCTGCTACTTTAGTTGCCCATACACAGGCCCTTGGGTGGGCAGACCTCGACAAACAAGCCGATCTGTCTGTGTATGGCCAGCTTACTCAGAGACAAACCAACTCTTTTAGAGGGAAAATCGATGTCTCTGAAATGATCTGTAAAGTCTTAAGTTTTCATGGTCATTAGGTCCTTATAGCGGTATTATGTATATGGTGTTGCACTGCAAGCAAATGGTGCCAGCCAGTGAGAGACTAAGCACTCTATAAATCTTCTCCATAAAGCAATAAATCTTCTTTCTTAATACAGTAGTGCTGATGATTTTTGGGGGGCCTGATGTTGTTTCTAAAATATTTTTAACACTGTTTAATATTTTTCTTTGGTTCTGTAAATTCCACTGGGATGCAAACATATTTACAAATCAGATATTGTTCCAGCACAGATGAATGTGCAGTAGGAGAAACAATTGGATCAGTTACAGAAGGAAATCATTGGGGATGGCCAATATGAGTGTTTTTAGCAAACTTGTGCTTAAACATAAGAACTTTAGTATTTATTATTCACTATGGTCAGATCAGTCAGATGAAATTACCTTCCAATCGATGTATATATCCAGGGACTCAAAACCCTCAAAAACCACTTCATTAACTGTACTTACAGATAAATATTAAAAATGTGAGTTTTCTTGCCCTTTTTGGGGTAATTGTTATTGTAAGGAATTTCATTAGTTTTCCTAAGCAGATGGCAACGTTTAAAAAACTCCCATGGCTCTCTAATGGAGCAAGCAAAATATTACATTAACCATAAAATGTATCCTTTTGGCTCCTTATTGTGACCCAGACCAGATGTACATGTGAGCAATGTGGTTTGGGGCTGACAAACTGAATGAAAGGAGTTTTGTATATTGAACCTGTGCTAAGCTGCTCTGCCAATCATTTTTGTATGTATGGATAGGGCAGGGATAAAAGCACAGCAGGGTAAATGTCAGATCCCTGAACTAAAG
This sequence comes from Xenopus tropicalis, assembly GCF_000004195.4. Classification (NCBI taxonomy): domain Eukaryota; kingdom Metazoa; phylum Chordata; class Amphibia; order Anura; family Pipidae; genus Xenopus; species Xenopus tropicalis. Next base: position 102,692,073 of record NC_030683.2, on the reverse strand, counting down.
CTACAAACATTATACCCACACCCAACAGAGAGCTATGCAACAACTCCCAGGCAAAAGGACAGCAGTGCAAGTAAGCAGGAACAACCAGGAAAGGAGTTCCTACAAGAAACTATTTGCAGGAACAGAGCTCCCTTAGGACTTAGAAATGTTCCAGGAGAAAGGGGTAAAAATAAATCCAGATTTGTAGCTGTTCTGCTGGTCATTGCTATTTATTAGTTGACAATGTAAAAGGAATGTCGTGCAAATGAGGAGCTATGAGGTTCTGCCTGCACAGTTATGTAATAAATATCTCCAATTCTTCTAATGTGCGGTTTAGAGGTACTTCAAGGAGAATAACAGGCTGAGATCTAAAAAAAAAACCATGTAAATTGTGATGTGATTATATACCCCCACTACTTAAGTAGCTTTGGAAATTCGATAAAAGGTAATATTACTGGAATACTGCAAATTGCGGCCATATTTGTAGAACTGTACCACAGATGAACAACAACATAATGGTCAGTGGTGTTTAGGGGTGAACTGAAACCTTGACCCAAGAGACATCAAGAGTTTTGGATTCAGTTGAGCTAAAGGTAAATATTTGGTCAAATTTAGCAAAAGTACTGGGATTAACAAAACAGTCCACTGAGCCAAAATTGAATATTTTTCTATAGATCATTAACCTTGAATGGAAAATTAGGGAAATTATCTTTAGGAGCACTGGCACTGGCTTAGTATACTCTATAATACTCTATACACTAAAAACTCTTAATTCTAATGACTAATCCCAAACTACTAATCAGGCAGATTGGAAAATTTCAACTGCTGATGCACCAAGTTAGTCATGGTAAATCATTAGACGTGGTAAAGAAGAGCCTTAGTGGGCAACTGGGCAGAAAGCGTCTCTGGTTGGCCCGTGTATGGCTGACTTAAGTATGGCTTTTGCATTTTTACAAGTAGGTAAATCTAGCACATTCAGAGATAAAATGGAATAGATGTGGAGAGGAAAATTCTACACACTACATCTTAAATATTCAAAACACGTATGCCATATTTTCCTCTTTTTTATCATTAAATTGTATTTAATTTTTTATAAAAATGCATTAAATATTAAAGTACTGATAACATTGATATTTTTCATACATAAATGATATGCTTGCTGGATTCACGGTCATCATTCCACACGAATATGTCAACAAGAACTCGTTTGTTGAATTTGTAGTTCAAAAGCGAAAGTTTTTCCTCCAAGCTCCAATTACTTTCTATTAAAAAAATAAAAAAAAACACAATTAAGCACACACACACATATATATATATACAGTATATATATATATACTTTGACAAAGGCTGGTGTTGCAGCCGAAACGTCAGTTCTCTTGCCTCTACAATAAAACTTCAACACTGAACCTAAGACCTGTGTGAGCTGTACCTTTCTTCAAGCACCTGTAAACATTTTGTTGGGACTGCACCCAGGCACATTTACCAGCTTTACACGTGAGTGCCGGCTTCTGCTGCATATTGTATAACACACATATATATATATATATATATATATATATATATATATCTTTACAGTATTTCATGATTGCTTTTCTACATTTTCCTATAAAATCTTGAATCATAGTATCATAAGCTAACTTTGCCTTGATCCAATAAGCCACGTGAACCAATTAGCGGTTGCTTTTAGTGGTTTAACATAGACTGAGTAATGAAAGTAAACATCTGACTGGCTGGTATGTATTACTGGACTGGACCTAATTTTGCAAGTTCCTGAATAGCTTCATAAGATCACTTTAGGACATTCTACAGTTTGTCCAGCAAAGTATAAATCTGCAACACTCCTAGAATACATTCATCAGATTTGACTTTATTCTCTTAGTACTGATAGCCTTTTGCATGGCTTGTTGTTTTGGGGCAGCTGGATGGGGCTGTTTACTAAGTGTTACCTTTGGTACCGTTCCAGTCTGTAGAAGCAACTGGCCACTCTCCAACTGTAGTCAAAAGTTCTAACAGAGGCAATGAATCTCTCTGCTCAATCAAGCCTAACAAAGAACAAACATCCGTTAAGTAAATGAAGCCTACTTTCTGTGCTAATATGTACAGTGTTCTAGCTTATTAATTGCTCATATTAATTGTCCATTTTGTATGTGAGAAAATATACTAGGATAAGGTCCAAAATGTGTAAGTACACACAGTGACAAAATAATAGCACATACTGGGAATATTTTGTAAATAATAAATTATTACTCCCTCTTAAACATTTCCCAGAATTTATAATGCATTATATTGTTATGGTAAACTCCAGCCCCCCCCCCCAAAAAAAAACCCCCCATAGAAAAACATTGCATTAAAGTTACTGCAGTGCTCATACTTTTTTTGCACCGTTCTGAATTGGTACAGTGTTAGGGTTCAGTGCAGGACTGAACTCTGAAACCCATAGGAATAAACTGAATTCAACTGCTCGTTATAGTCAATTCAGATTTGATGAACTGGCATATTGCTGGAGACAGAAATCTTCTGCTTCATATTACAAGAGGTGTTTGGCAACAACATAAAACAAGCAGGAAATGACGTTAGATTCTTGTTTATTAAACTACAACAAATAACTTGGAGGAAAGTTGCATACAATGTAAATCACTGCTGTTTTATTGTCACTGTTTATGAATACAAAGGGCTGTGGTCTTTGATTTTTTTGCCATTTTTTCTAAGAAAGCACTAAACAATATTCATTTCTAGTCTACTCTATAGAATCATAGTGGAGTTGAAAGAAAAACTGGTATTATTCCAACTTCCAGGATTAGATACAAAAAAACTGGTAATCCTTTTTTTTGCTGTGATCCACTTATCATGTTTTTGAATTGGTTTATAGAATTCACAGAATTCTTTGAGATGAGGCTTTTCTAGAAGTGTGGCATCCAACATTATTGGGGCTATTTTGAGAGAAATTCACATTTACAACACAATCTAGAAACTGGCCTGTAGCTGATTTTTACAATTACAATAATCTCAACCCAAGGCATGTAGCTCCTTAGATATGAAAAGGGGAGATTTATTAGTACTCTAGACACAAGTCAGGACTGCCTTGTGTCCACCAGCTCTCTACCTATCTACCTATCACTGGCCATGTCCTTGCTGCCTTCCATATTAAATAGAGCAAAAACAGCAAAACACATGATGAGTATTCAATCCAAGTGCTTATGGCACACTGCTTAGACCACAGGTAATGATTAAAGTTCATATCTCCCTGGATTGTATTTTAATAATAATTAAAATGTGCCTATTGCAGGTTCTTATCAACTCCCAAATGAGCTTGATAAAGGACCTTTTTGGCTTAAAACATTTCTCTGTTCCAAGATTCTGTGATAAAAGCATTTTAATTAGTGTTGGAGCGTTGTCCCACCATACTGTGTTCTTTCATATGATAAGCAACCAACCCATGTTTAATGCATGTCCATGAGTAAAATATAGTATTTGGGCTTCTCTGATTTGTTTATCAAACTGTACAAAAAGATCAACACGTTGAAAGAAACAAAGTTTGGAAAATAAATGTCTAGAATCACTCTGACGTACAAAGAAAGCACAGATGTGGCCACTCCAGAGTTACTTTATTTAAGGAATGGTCTACAGTGCAACCTATGATACAGCCAAGATGAGCAAACATGTTTAACAAAATATATAAAGTGCCTTCTCCCTGCAGATACACAAATGGTTATTGGGTAGACCCCATCACTACAGATGGTGACCTGTGACCAACTCCTACTGTCATGGATACTAAAGACATTCTTTAGCTTAAGTGTGCTGTTGTAGTTCCCTTGGAGTATTGGAAAATAAACATTTTTTCAACATCAAAGGCTAAACTCCAACTAAGAAACAAAGTTTCTCCTTTGGGATGTAAAAATGCTTTTTTTTTGCTGCCTCCTGCTCAGCGTAAGGTGAAAATGGGGTGAGACAGGACTCCTCCATTACAATGATAGCTGTGTATGAAGGCGATACACTTACTTTCATTCATACAAGATTTATATAAAATTTTGGCTTTTTTGAAGGCATCACGGTCTTCCTGATCTGGCATCTCCAACAATCCTTTAAAAAAGAAAGACCAATTAAATTATAATAAAAAATAATGATAAATCCTAACTAGGGGCCCATTTACTAAAGGTCCTGCTTTTTTTTGCGCAAAAATACATTTTTTTTCAGGAAAAAACATGATTCTTCTGCCATTTATTATTTGTCAAAACTGTAAAAGTACAAATACACCATCAATTGGCTAATATTTCTTTGCTTCATGGTTTTAGAGGGTTTCAGGTTTTTTTGACGCTTTCATTTGTATGACAAAAGGAAAGATTGGGTTTTTTTCTACTTTTGTTTTCATTCACTTGCATGCGTGGTTTTAGAGAAAATTCAAAATCCTCCAAAACCACAAAAATAAGAATGTTGATAAATGGGCCTCCCAGGGGCAATTAGGAGCTTCTTTATAAATCATTGAGACGTGTATTTTGCTTTTAAAGTGTTTTTAATCATTTCAAAAGAATCACATTTGTGGAAATTAACCCGACTGAGTTGTTCTGATTCCAGTTTTTATGTAAATACGCTATGGGTGACTGGTAAGTTACAGACAAGGAACAGGGGTTGTGCAAATGTATATTTCTATGGGAAATATTTATACAATTGTGTAAAAAGCAGTGCACAAATATCATTTTGGTTCTGGTTTTTCGAAGCCCATTGAGGCATATTGAAAAAGCTTTGAAATCGCTGCAAAGTTGGGAGTAAGATTTTACATATAAATCCAGGCAAGTCTAGTACAGGTATAGGACCTGTTATCCTGAATGCTCAGGACCAAGGTATTCCGGATAAGGGGTCTTTCCGTAATTTGGATTTTCATACCTTAAGTCTACTAAGAAATCAATAAAACATTAATTAAACCCAATAAGATTATTTTGCATCTAGTAAGGATTAATTATATCTTAGCTGGGATCAAATACAAAGCACTGCTTTATTTGTACAGATAAAAAGGAAATCAATTTTAAAAATCTGAATTATTTTATTAAAATCGGGTCTATGGGAGATAGGCTTTCGGTAATTCGGAGCTTTCTGGATATCGGGTTTCCGGATAAGTCATCCCATACCTGTAATATTATATATGTACGTTTAAAGCAACTTTACCATCTACACTGGTCTCTATGTATGATTACTCTTTGTTACAATACAGTGTAATGACTTTACCTGCAACTTCCATAAAAGCCTCAGAGGAGTTGTTGGATGATATTGTCGTTATTAAACAAAGCAAATCAGTGGGGATGATGGCTTACCCTTTAGTATGATTTCCATTTCATCACGAAGAATATCAAATATGCTATATCTTGAGCTGGTTTCAGGGATAACGTGCTTGTTTAACCAACCGCCACAAGCATATTGGTAAAAATCTGTGCATGGTTCGATGGTAGGATCCATGTTCTGAATAATTCTTGCAGCTATATTTATATACATAAAGAAAAACAAACCTTTGATTAAGTCACCCTGTACTATGCAGATGTTACCCAAATACGTGCTCTGGAATATATAAATGTGACACTTATAGGTACAAAGGGTCAGTGGAAAGAAACTCATGTTTAGTATGTCTTAGTTGCCTCATTGGATAAACTGGCAGGGCAGTGATGTCAATAGAAAAGCAACCCACGGGGTGTATGACATTACCCTAACACATGCATGAAATATATTCTTAAAAAGAGAAACCTTGGCATGGCAGAATTCCTTTTAGACAGCAATAGTTTGCATACATTTTTACTTATAAACTTTTCAAGCTAAATATTGAGATGGCGTACCTGCTGTTACACATCCAGTTGTTGTGCATATGCTCTCTGAATTGAGAAAAAAACAAACAAACAAAAAATGCATAAATGAAACATCTATTGTAACTTTCACTTCATATATACAGAAAGAGAATATACTATACATAAATACACTATATTCGCTAAGATAGCGTAATCAAATCTGCACTTCTGGAATTACATAGTTACATAGTTACATAGTTACATAGGGTTGAAAAAAGACCTGTGTCCATCAAGTTCAACCCATCCAAGTAAACCCAGCACACCTAACCCACACCTACCAATCTATACTCACATACATAAACTATAAATACAACCACTAGTACTAACTGTAGATATTAGTATCACAATAGCCTTGGATATTCTGATTGATCAAGAACTCATCCAGGCCCCTCTTAAAGGCATTAACAGAATCTGCCATTACCACATCACTAGGAAGGGCATTCCATAACCTCACTGCCCTCACCGTGAAAAACCACCTACGCTGCTTCAAATGGAAGCTCCGTTCCTCTAATCTAAAGGGGTGACCTCTGGTGCGTTGATTGTTTTTATGGGAAAAAAGAACATCCCCCAACTGCCTATAATCCCCTCTAATGTACTTGTACAGAGTAATCATGTCCCCTCGCAAGCGCCTCTTTTCCGGAATTGTGTTTGTTACCCTGCTGGCACTGGGATAAATAGAATTAGTATATACTGCAAAACATGCACCAATTGGTTCTTTTTCCACCTTCATATTTTTTTGAATTACTGTATTCTGACTTGAAATATTAAGTCCCCTTATTAGAGTACTACTATTGTGTTGGGAGCCTGATTAATGGGGCTCATACAGGGACAGATATTCTTGTTTGGTAAATGAGAGGATTTTTACCAGATCTGGTTACCTAAACATAGAGCCAAATCTGCCTGTTTGGCCCTGGGGTTAATATCAGATCACAATTAGGTACCTATGCAGATACATTAAAAGAGGGCCAAATCACCCTCCCAATGTGGTCTTTAACCAGTGGAATTTTATAACCAGCCAAAAGTATATCTGTCCGATACCCGACCAAATATCAGGTAGGCTATTGTTTTAATAGCACAAACAGGCCAATACTAAAAAGTGAAAGTACAGGTAAGAGGTGCAGATAATAATAAAAGTATAACGGGTGCAGATAATAGGATTTAGAGTGCTAGTAATCATTTTAGCTTAGTGGTAATAGAGTAGGTTGTTAGTAAGCATAAATATGATTTCTATTCTTTTCTTAGAACACTTAATAAGCAGCAGGTATTGGCATATATAATTAGCACCAATAACATCTGAAAAAAAAATATATATATATTTATATAAAATAGATTACATAAATCAGTCAATTGCCTTATAATTATGCTAATAGGATCAGGGTTTATTATTCTGCATACAGGAAGTTTAATATTTTCCACCTTGCCCAGAAAGTGCCTGCAGTCGAGCCACGCATAATGCCAAACTTTACTGTGTATGGGAAATCCTGACATAATTCCTAGCTGGGGGGATACAAAGGGCTCCAGGCCAGCTTGGAGACACCAAAAGGAAACATTTAACCCAGTAATGCCCAACCAGTGGCTCGGGTGCATCATGTTGCTCACCAACCCCTTGGTTGGCCAATTTTACATTTCTGGCTTGGAGACAAGTTTTTTGCCCTGCATCCCATATATCTGTGCAGATTGTTATCTTTTCCTACATCTGCACTACATGCACAGTCTGTTGAGCATCACGGCCGCCAGACTTGCTCAAGAGCCAAAACAAAATTGTCTTCCCTGTAAAAAAATGTTGATTATCAAAAAACACACAGTATCAGATCTGTTTTAGTAAAATTGAGCAAAACTGCATATTTATCTAGTAATGCTTGAAAGACCAACTGAACGCTGATCTTTTATAGAAAAAATCTTAGTGATTCATGAGGCACCAGTAGGGCTGGAATGTCCGTAGTGGAATCATATCTTTTATTGAACCAGCATATGGTTGAAATTACACAAGGCTGTTCTTGGGGTGAATCTGATACACTATTATCTGTGACCCATTCAAGGAATGGTGTTTATTACAAATGGAGTTGATAGATTTAAGGCTGTATTAATCATTTGATGTAATTAAGTAAAATGGGCTTTCCAATTTAGTTTCCAAGTGCTTAAACCAAAAGGAGAGCAGTGGCTGTGTTCTACTATATGAATTCATTGTCTTTCTACTGTCCTATTTCTAGTTTGCCATATTTTTTATCTCATAGGAAAAGAAGTGGCAAAAGTTTAGGCCAAAGTATCGCTAGGTTTATTCCCTGGGCTGGTGTTCCTTTTAGGAAAAAACTGCACCTGCCTGGAAGTTTGGAGCGATGCGGAACCATCTGAAGTTTCTTACCTTTAGACTAACTGATGCGCAGTAGCAAGAAGCTAGAAGTAATGCGGAAATGACCTGTTATGCTTGCATAAATAGTATTAGCAGTACCACAGGACGAATTAGGAGCATCACACTCTAGTAAACATGGGAGATGTGTCAAACCAGACCCCTAAATTGCCAAATGAATGCCGAATCTATATCCCTTTTTCCTTTGTTTCAAAAGCAAGAACACAATGAAATGGTCACCCCTGTGTTTGAATAAGTACCTGCTGTGAATCCTGCAAGCCTACACAGCTTTGATAAATGTGTCAATTTATTAACACTTCCATGGCAAGAAATATTCAGTTATTATTATCTGTTATTTCTATAGTGTTGACACATATACAGGTCCTTTTCAAAAAATTAGCATATTGTGATAAAGTTCATTATTTTCTGTAATGTACTGATAAACATTAGACTTTCATATATTTTAGATTCATTACACACAACTGAAGTAGTTCAAGCCTTTTCTTGTTTTAATATTGATGATTGTGGCATACAGCTCATGAAAACCCAAAATTCCTATCTCAAAAAATTAGCATATCATGAAAAGGTTCTCTAAACGAGCTATTAACCTAATCATCTGAATCAACAAATTAACTCTAAAAACCTGCAAAAGATTCCTGAGGCTTTTAAAAACTCCCAGCCTGGTTCATTACTCAAAACCGCAATCATGGGTAAGACTGCCGACCTGACTGCTGTCCAGAAGGCCATCATTGACACCCTCAAGCAAGAGGGTAAGACACAAAAAGAAATTTCTGAACAAATAGGCTGTTCCCAGAGTGCTGTATCAAGGCACCTCAGTGGGAAGTCTGTGGGAAGGAAAAAGTGTGGCAGAAAACGCTGCACAACGAGAAGAGGTGACTGGGCCCTGAGGAAGATTGTGGAGAAGGACCGATTCCTGACCTTGGGGGACCTGCGGAAGCAGTGGACTGAGTCTGGAGTAGAAACATCCAGAGCCACCGTGTACAGGCGCGTGCAGGAAATGGGCTACAGGTGCTGCATTCCCCAGGTTAAGCCACTTTTGAACCAGAAACAGCGGCAGAAGCGCCTGACCTGGGCTACAGAGAAGCAGCACTGGACTGTTGCTCAGTGGTCCAAAGTATGTCATTCGGAAATCAAGGTGCCAGAGTCTGGAGGAAGACTGGGGAGAGGGAAATGCCAAAATGCCTGAAGTCCAGTGTCAAGTACCCACAGTCAGTGATGGTCTGGGGTGCCATGTCAGCTGCTGGTGTTGGTCCACTGTGTTTTATCAAGGGCAGGGTCAATGCAGCTAGCTATCAGGAGATTTTGGAGCACTTCATGCTTCCATCTGCTGAAAAGCTTTATGGAAATGAAGATTTAATTTTTCAGCACGACCTGGCACCTGCTCACAGTGCCAAAACCACTGGTAAATGGTTTACTGACCATGGTATTACTGTGCTCAATTGGCCTGCCAACTCTCCTGACCTGAACCCCATAGAGAATCTGTGGGATATTGTGAAGAGAAAGTTGAGAGACACAAGACCCAACACTCTGGATGAGCTTAAGGCCGCTATTGAAGCATCCTGGGCCTCCATAACACCTCAGCAGTGCCACAGGCTGATTGCCTCCATGCCACGCCGCATTGAAGCAGTCATTTCTGCAAAAGGATTCCCGACCAAGTATTGAGTGCATAACTGAACATAATTATTTGAAGGTTGACTTTTTTTGTATTAAAAACACTTTTCTTTTATTGGGCGGATGAAATATGCTAATTTTTTGAGATAGGAATTTTGGGTTTTCATGAGCTGTATGCCACAATCATCAATATTAAAACAAGAAAAGGCTTGAACTACTTCAGTTGTGTGTAATGAATCTAAAATATATGAAAGTCTAATGTTTATCAGTACATTACAGAAAATAATGAACTTTATCACAATATGCTAATTTTTTGAAAAGGACCTGTATATGCAACGCTTATTTCACTGTTCTTCATTCATATCAGTCCCTTTCCTAGCAGAGTTTTCAAGCTAAGGTCCTTATTATTTTCACACACTTGCTACATCCCAAAACAGAGCACGCTGCTGGGAATCAATCTACATTTTCCACTTCAATCTTTAATAAATTGGCCCGATAATCTTCTACGTTGTAATTGCAATTTATTGGTGAAAACAGATGCTCACCAAATGTAAGCTCTGTGCATTGGTTTAACATGCAAGACAAAACTGGTAAGTCTGAACTTCATACAGACACGCAGTGTCATGGTGATTCCTTTATTTTGGCAATTACTTGATTGTTAACATTTCATTTAACTTCACTGATTCCCCTGTAGATTTGAAAGAGACATTAGGGTGCCATATGTTCTTTTCTTCCAGGGCTCATTTACGTCCACAGGTGCAGAAGGCAATTTTGCTTTTCCCTGTAGTAAGTTGCATCTAAAACCACTTTTGTTAAAGGTATTTGCATCCAAATGTGTTATGCGTACTTCCATATAGTTATGCTCAGCGGTGATCATTCCTTCCTGCCTTATGTTTAAGCACTGCTGTGACTATTGATGCTACTGTTACCTCCTCACCAGGCAGTAGCTCCAGGGTTTCCTCAGCACCCTTCGTCAATAGTAATAGCGCAATTACACCTAAAGAATCAGGCGTAGACTTCATTCACGTGTCGAACACTGGAACTGACATGAGCGAACACTGGATTAATGCCAGTCAGACCATGAAAATATTCAACTGCATCCGATTTACAGCGAGAAGCATGTGCAGTTGCGTTCCATTTGGATGATTAGGATGCAGTGCGATAATAATAGATTCATTTTTTTGTTTGTAAGTGCACAAAAAATTCTCTTGAGCTTTTTATATTAGGCTGTTTTAATAAATTACTTGCCATTTGTGGTTTTAGTCAAAATTTTCTTCATGGTTTAAAAAACCACTAAAACCAGAAAGTTGACAAATGAGTCAGGAAAAATGTTAACAAATTCATACAAGTCATTACATTTTGTACTGGAGTAATTGGGAATTCTTGTTAACTGAAGGCATTAAATGTGAAGCTAACTTGTACTGTAGGCTGGAGTGTGCACGGGTTCTTGGGCAATAAACATAAAGTTGGCACCATATTTATACTGCCAGACTGCTTGACTCGCGAGGCTTTTTCGGCGATTTCCGCAAATCGCCCCGCCGCGTCTGCCATCCCGCCGGCGACTTACATGTTCGCCGGTGGGATGGCAGGGGTAGGCAACTCGGGGATATTATTCGCCCGCGAACAGGGAGTTAATCGCGGGCGACTAATCTCCCCCGTGTGCCAGAGCCCTAAGAGACCTGTTTAGCTTATTAGTTACAATTGTATCTCAGTGCAGGGGGGGGCTTTTAACCTTTCTGGACTCTCTGCCAGAAGCCACTTATTTAATTAAAAGCAAGAAACAATGTTTCTAAGTGCAGGTGAAGCTCGTTAAGATTTCTGGGCTCTCTGCCAAAAGCTACTTTTAATTACATCTGTATCTTTTTTTTAGCTGCAGTGCAGGAGATCAAAGGGAAACAAGGGGCTTTACTGTAAGAATCCAGGACTGCGGGCTGAGCTATCAAAAGAAGGACTGTCCCACGAAAATCTGGACAGTTGGGAGGTATGACAGCACTATGGGGCTGATTTACCAACTTTCAAATTTGAATGTTTTCCTCGATTCCAATTTATTTTGTGTACAAACTCCTAAATTTGGATTGTGATATTTAGTAAGTGCATAGAAGCTAAAAAGTTGAATGTAAAGCTTCAGGATATTGTAACCAATCAGCAGGTAGAATTTACTGGTCACCTGTTCAAAAGCAAACATATTATTGGTTGCTATAGGTTACTGCTACTGGGCAAACATGGTGCCTTTTATTACATAAGGGGATACAGTTTGAAAGAGAAAAAGAGCTACATGAAGGGGTTGTTATTATTAACATTTATTTATAAACATATTCCGCAGCGCTGTTCACCTTTGAGTTAACTTTTAGTATGATTTAGAGAGCAATATTCTGACACAATTTGCGATTGATCTTATTTTTTTATTATTTGTACTTTTTTAATTTTTTCAGTTTTTGTTCAGCAACTTTCCCGTTTAGAGTTTCGGCAGCTATTTGGTTGCTAGGATCCAAATTACCTTAACAACCAGTGTGTGGATTGAATGAAAGACTATGAAAGAAAGAATATTAATAGGAGAGAACTTGAATAGAAAAATAAGTACTACAAATGAAAAATAACAATTAAACTGTAGCCTCACAAAGCAATAGATTTTGGCTGCCGGGGTCAGTGACCCCCATTTCAAAGCTGCAAAAAATTAGAAGAAGCAGGCAAATAATTAAAAAACTATAACAAATAAATAATGAAGACCAATTAAAGTTGCTTAGAATTGGCCATTCTATAACATACTAGAAATTCATCTGAAAATCAACAAAATGCATTTTCATGTTTAAGTGCAGATTCCAAATCGTCAGTTTTGGCCTTTCTATACCATGTACTGATTTTACATGGAGTATGGGATAGTCAAGGAAACACAATACAGAGTAATAAAAAGAAAATTATTTTTATGTTATTTATCTTATCATGCCTGGACGTGGTTATACCCATAAAGAAAACACAGACATGCTTGTGGCTTAGCCTGTCTGAATGCTGACACTGCCCTGTAAGGCATTTACTTTTATACAAATGGCTGCTCTTCACATTTTTCCACCCATCAGCACAATTTCTGGAACACAGGTTAAAACATAACTTTTGCTGGATCTGCAGTTCATGAGATTTAAGAATAAAAAAGATAAAATGAGGTCTTGTGGTTATTTACAGACACCTTTTCCCCTCAGCTGACACTCGGGGTGTTATTACCAGAGTGTGTGGCACGAAGACACCTCAAAATTACAACAGTACATCAACATTTTCATGGCTGATACTTCGACCCCTGCAAATATAGCAAAAGCCCTTAATATACTGTAGGTTTAGCCCGGAAAGCTACATATTAAAACAACACTTTCTGAAGATGGCATTCTACTCTAGATCACTTAATTGCAATTCTGATTTCAAAGCTTGTACTTTACAGCATCTTATCTTGCCGTCATGAGGTGCAAAGATAAAACATCACTATTATAAATGCCACAAATCCTATGGAAGTTTTATATCCAATATACACAGGGATTATTTAATTGGCAGTTCAAGAACCAGAAATGTAAATAAAACATCCAAATTTTTATTGCAGCAGCTGCAAAACTGCCCTGAGCTCGTTTTATGTAACCCCCATAATCCGCAGATATGAATTATATGGAAAATAGATATAAAAATGGGTAAATATGGTTCTCTAGTAAGTGCAACCAAACAGCAGTCTAAACATAGTGGATTTCACAAATCGCTGCAGCGGAAGAGCCGGCAAATGTATATTCTACAATGCTGATATTTGAACCTGCCGGCATGTAGAATCCAAGAGCTTGGCAGGTAACAGGCTCATAGAACTGCATTTCAAAATGAAGGTCAAAAAAGGAATATGGTGGCCCTTATGTGTATGGTTTCCCAGAACTGACTACCTTTGAGTTTATTGTTTTAAAGATTTGCATCCAACTATTCCAAACATATATGCTAGTGTGAATAGATTAGCTGACATTTATCGAAAATCGATGAATTCCATTAAACCATTAATTTTGAAAAAAGTATTAAAAGGGTTGTTCACCCTTAGGTTAACTTTTAGTATGTTATAGAATGGTCTTTAGCAAGTTTTCAATTGGTCTTCATTTTTTATTTGTTATAGTATTTGAGTTATTTGCCTTCCTCTTCAGACTCTTTCAGCTTTCAAATGGGGGTCACTGACCCCAGGAGCCAAGAAACTATTGCTCTGTGAGGCTACAATTATATGTTACTTTTATTAGTTATCTTTTTATATAGATATTTATACTTCCGTTTGCTAGGGTAATTTGGACCCTAGCAACCAGTTTGCTTCTGAAATTCTAACCTGGAGAGCTGCTTAACAAAAAGCTAAATAACTCAAAACCTGCTAATAATAAAAAATGAAAACCAAATGCAAATTGTCTCAAAATAGCAGTCTTTTGGTGTTACTGGCCCCTTACTGGCACCCAATGACTGACATTTAGGCAGGGCTATCTGAATAATTTCCCTATATGCAAACCCCCTAAACTCATGATCCTCAGGAGTATAGTAATTTGTCTGAACCTTTTAATGATTACAATTTCCACTGAGTATTTCTGTAAATGTCACAGCTCACTTGCTTTAACCCGCAAAGAGCAGCCTGGGAGCCCAACCAACAACGAACAAGTGAGCTGTGACACCTACTAGTGTTAATGTTAAACTATGGGAGCCGCTAACCCTGCCAGCCCTGCCATTCACTCGCCTGCTATATTTTAACCTTTTAAATGGTAATGGAGATCCCACTTGGGATATATACCCTGTACTTGCCCTTTCCATAATACAAACAAAAGCAAACTTTTGTTTTTTTTCATATTACAAATAGGCATTACTATTTTTATTATGTTTAATATCATATCTCTTTTCCCACAATGCATCTACACTAACGGAACATCTGTCCGAAAGAAAAATATTTAGCTTTTTACATAGTTGTGAAGTGAAAGACTCCCAGGCCTTGTGGTCAGTGTGGGTTTATTGTTGTTGCATTACATTTCATTGCGAGTAACACTGAGGACATGCAGACAGCTTCTAATGCACATTTTCTGCTGAACGTGCACCCCCCGTGCCACTATTGTAACAGAAAACAAACAGTAATTAGAAAACCACGTGCATGAGAAACAGCCATGTTTGGTGCCTTCCAAACCAATGTTTTCGATTCAGCATTTATTTTTGTTTAAATAGGCAGCTAAATGAATGCAAGCTAGTATTACCAGCCTGCTCCTGGGTGAAACAGTGTTTTGTAACATTTACATGGTTTTTTATGCCTATTTTCAGTTTACTTGCTGAGTCAAAGATATTTTGTTTTGCCTTAATGACTAGGATTTCTCAGTTTCTAGGGCTAATTTACTACTGATACAGACAGGTGTTAGACAGGTTTGTCACATTTTCAGCTGTGTCTGGAGGAGGTAATAGGGCTGCCACCTTTTGGAAGTCAGGGGTGGGTCTGAGAGGGAGCAGGTCCATGTGGGGGTTCATGATATAAGGAATAGGGGTAGTGATGTAAATGGTACAGAGCCATGATGCCATCAACCTAATCAGAAGAGAAGAGTAGAGCAGGCGTCTGCGAGCTACAGGGGGACTCCACGAAGGAATATAAGTGGATCGGGGTACATCACATGTGTGCCAGGGGCCGAGAACTAGTTATTAAAAATTTAACAGCAAGACAACTGCTGCTGTATTTGTCAGCCTTAAGCAAACAGGACCATCTCCCAATGTTGGTAATTTAAACCCTTAACTTGAATTAAACGCTCCACTGAAATGCACAGAATCCTTGCTTTTAATAGGATTTCCTTTCATAGGATTTCAAACAGTATTAAAGAAAGCATGACAGGGAAGGAGCATAGGGGGAATGGGAGTGGGGCCAGGGCTGTGGCAGGTGTGCCCATGATGCTCCTGGATCACTTCGGATCCAGGTTGGCATCTCTAAAAGAGGGGGTCTCTAGTGTAATTGCCAATAAACGTTTAACAATGGCCTTGGCCACAGGCAGCATTTTAACAAGAAGGCCAGTGAAACACTAGACTGGTGGCCAACTTAGTGGCTAATGGGTTCAAAACTGCACTGTATCCCTTTGGGCTTTGGGCACATAGATTGAGCACTTATGTCTGTACCAGAGTCAGGTGCAAGGTGCACACTAGATTAAAAATCTGGTGCAAGGAAATAACTCACAGAGTCACACACCTGACTTTGCACGGCGGCAAGTACAGTTCTCCTTTGTACTTAGGCTCCTCTGGTGCTCTTGCCTTGCATGTCTTAAATGATACCCCTGCACCCCCGACCCAGCTTGCTGTAATTGTTCCCTTAAGTAGTCAGTAGAGAACAGAAGTGTGGGCAATGTGAAGGAATAAATTCTGCAGTATGGGTTTTACATAAGGGTTAAAAAGTCATATACAATTTGTCTTCTGAGAATTAATCTCCCTCAGGTCAAGGTTTGTTACAGCTAATTGCTGAAAATGTTGTACCTATCATGTTACACGGACCTAGAGACACTGGTATCTTACTCAACAAATCTGTGGGTTTGTTCACATTTAGCACGTGGAAAAAAAAACATTCACTGCTGTGCTAAGTCCCTGCTGAAATACAATTACTCAACAGCCCAAACATCCTTCCCATTAATTTCATCATTTCTTAATTATTAATGCATCTGGTAAATTTCGTTTCTAATCTCTAAACTTATAGAGCGCAGTGTGCAAAGTGTAAAAAAAAAAGCCCCAAATCGTCCATTTTCTTGCACTTTGGACACTGCTCTCTGGTGTTTACAAATTGCTGCAGGCCTTAGTGCACCATTTCTAAGCACAGAGACCTGGGGTTAGCCCCGTGAATAGAGCGCTGCCTGCAAGTCTACAGAAGTCTACAAAAGTCATATAATTCCCACTGAAAGCAACGGGCAAGAGTGGATTCCTTAATACAATGACGATGAAAACAGTTGTGCGATATTGGAGCGTTCTACATTCTTGAATGTCTCTTCCTTGTAACCGATACCTATAAAGAGGCATTATTTTCAGGATAGCCTTAATTAAAACTGATGATGACTGAAACTGGGCAGCACTTCAGAGTAACTGCAACTGGAAGACCTCAATTAACAAAACAAAACCCAATATTTATGGTCCTGCAGGAATTTCGGATTGGGAAATAACAGTGAGTTATGAAACAGGAATACCCGACTATGTTAATTATTATTATTTTAAACAAATCAAACAGCCATGCATTGGTTTCTGCTTAATGTCAGCCCATTTACTGGTTAGGAATAATTAAGCGATCACACTGGATTTCTCATAATACCATCGGAATTATGCTTTACATGACTCTACCCTAATTGCTAGCTTCTCTCCCAGTTTTGCCAGTTAATGCAAGGGATCTGTGTATGATGACAATGCTGTTATCAGTTTCATTCCACGATCAATCCCCAGATAGCTACAAGAATTTCTGTTCTTATCTAGCCCATTACAGACAAGAATGCCTGTCACATTGTGACAAATGGCACTGCCTGGACTAGAGAATGTAACCATTCCAAGCCAAACACCACTACGAGAACTATATTTTGAAGAATAGATGACATATGGCAACAAAACTGTTGCGTAATATCAGATGACCTTCATAATTACAAGTCTCCCCTATAAAATTCCGAGTAATATAAAGCTACTGCTTTGCTTTATAATTGCACATTCTTGTTTATTCAGCAGTTATTATACCGAAATTCTAATAATAATAATAGAAGCAAACATCTATCTGCATACTGAACCAATGTAAACTTTACATAACCTAAACAACATACATATATATATATTATACAATAAAAAAGAAGACATAATTCAAACCCAACTGTGTGTCAAACAGCTGATGCTCAGGCACCATAATATAGCTCCTACACAAACCAAAATGGCATCATAGACTCTTTTCCTACAAAATGCATGAACAAGATATGCTCGGTACAGCCTAATGTTTTCCAAAGATCTTCAAATTCCTTTACAGTGAAAGGTAGCAGCAAATTTCAGCAACACTTGAAATTCATAGAGAACTATGCAGGTATTCAAGTATTCAGCAGTACAGGTATGTAGTGTTGCCACCTGGCCAGTACTTCAACAGCCCAACTGGTAAATCTCCAGCTGGGGTTGGAATTACAAATTTACCAGCAATGTAATACTTGGATTATACTTGATGGTAACTAAGTTGCATGAATCTATATTGGTGGCAAAACAACTGTGGTGATCTAATTTATGTAAACATGTAAAGCATTCTGAAAACCAGGTCCTTTACCTGTACTTGCTGAGAAATCCTTTGCCCAGAAAAAGTATCAAGTATCTCTTGCATTTCTCTGTTCTTTCACAAGTCTTGCGTACATTGGTTGGTGTGCTACACACTAAAACATGGTCTATTCAGCTAGTCAGAGGCAAATGTAAATTACAGCATTCCCTTGTGGCTAATAGCACTGTGCATTTTGCCTTACCAAATACCCTGTCTACATAAAGCACTGGTTCGGCCTAGAACAACCACCGGGGCCCTAATAAGAAGCCCAAATAGGGTGACATTTTGGAAGAACTTCCATGTTGTCCATGATACTTCTGTCAGCTCAACTCAAAAGTCAGCTAGTAATTTAGATAGAGATATGGGGTAAAAAAAAGTCTAAAAACCACTGACATAGGGGCACATTCATGAAAACGCCAGTTTGAATCCCGAATGAGATAAATTTGAATTGGATACGATAATTTCTTAAGATCGCAAATATCACGAATATGCTTACGAAAAAATCGTATTAGTCACTAGTCATTAGATAATATTGTAATGGCGAAACGAAAGTCATAAAGTTTTCGTATCTGAACGATCGTAAAATGCAGGAAATCCTTTCCAACTTTGATCCTTCTCTCCATGATTTTGGAAGCCTCCCATAGGAATCAATGGCACTCCGCAGCTCCAACCCAGCCCAAGGAAAGTCTCCCATAGGGCTCAATGGCACTCTGCAGCTCCAACCTGGCCCAAGGAAAGTCTCCCATAGGGCTCAATGGCACTCTGCAGCTCCAACCTGGCCCAAGGAAAGTCTCCCATAGGGCTCAATGGCACTCTGCCGCTCCAACCTGGCCCAAGGAAAGTCTCCCATAGGGCTCAATGGCACTCTGCAGCTCCAACCTGGCCCAAGGAAAGTCTCCCATAGGGCTCAATGGCACTCTGCAGCTCCAACCTGGCCCAAGGAAAGTCTCCCATAGGGCTCAATGGCACTCTGCCGCTCCAACCTGGCCCAAGGAAAGTCTCCCATAGGGCTCAATGGCACTCTGCAGCTCCAACCTGGCCCAAGGAAAGTCTCCCATAGGAATCAATGGCACTCTGCAGCTCCAACCTGGCCCAAGGAAAGTCTCCCATAGGAATCAATGGCACTCTGCAGCTCCAACCTGGCCCAAGGAAAGTCTCCCATAGGGCTCAATGGCACTCTGCAGCTCCAACCCGGCCCAAGGAAAGTCTCCCATAGGGCTCAATGGCACTCTGCAGCTCCAACCCGGCCCAAGGAAAGTCTCCCATAGGGCTCAATGGCATTCTGCAGCTCCAACCTGGCCCAAGGAAAGTCTCCCATAGGGCTCAATGGCACTCTGCAGCTCCAACCTGGCCCAAGGAAAGTCTCCCATAGGGCTCAATGGCACTCTGCAGCTCCAACCTGGCCCAAGGAAAGTCTCCCATAGGGCTCAATGGCACTCTGCCGCTCCAACCTGGCCCAAGGAAAGTCTCCCATAGGGCTCAATGGCACTCTGCAGCTCCAACCTGGCCCAAGGAAAGTCTCCCATAGGGCTCAATGGCACTCTGCAGCTCCAACCTGGCCCAAGGAAAGTCTCCCATAGGGCTCAATGGCACTCTGCCGCTCCAACCTGGCCCAAGGAAAGTCTCCCATAGGGCTCAATGGCACTCTGCAGCTCCAACCTGGCCCAAGGAAAGTCTCCCATAGGGCTCAATGGCACTCTGCAGCTCCAACCTGGCCCAAGGAAAGTCTCCCATAGGGCTCAATGGCACTCTGCCGCTCCAACCTGGCCCAAGGAAAGTCTCCCATAGGGCTCAATGGCACTCTGCAGCTCCAACCTGGCCCAAGGAAAGTCTCCCATAGGAATCAATGGCACTCTGCAGCTCCAACCTGGCCCAAGGAAAGTCTCCCATAGGAATCAATGGCACTCTGCAGCTCCAACCTGGCCCAAGGAAAGTCTCCCATAGGGCTCAATGGCACTCTGCAGCTCCAACCCGGCCCAAGGAAAGTCTCCCATAGGGCTCAATGGCACTCTGCAGCTCCAACCCGGCCCAAGGAAAGTCTCCCATAGGGCTCAATGGCATTCTGCAGCTCCAACCTGGCCCAAGGAAAGTCTCCCATAGGGCTCAATGGCACTCTGCAGCTCCAACCTGGCCCAAGGAAAGTCTCCCATAGGGCTCAATGGCACTCTGCAGCTCCAACCTGGCCCAAGGAAAGTCTCCCATAGGACTCAATGGCACTCTGCAGCTCCAACCTGGCCCAAGGAAAGTCTCCCATAGGAATCAATGGCACTCTGCAGCTCCAACCTGGCCCAAGGAAAGTCTACCATAGGGCTCAATGGCACTCTGCAGCTCCAACCTGGCCCAAGGAAAGTCTCCCATAGGAATCAATGGCACTCTGCAGCTCCAACCTGGCCCAAGGAAAGTCTACCATAGGGCTCAATGGCACTCTGCAGCTCCAACCCGGCCCAAGGAAAGTCTCCCATAGGGCTCAATGGCACTCTGCAGCTCCAACCCGGCCCAAGGAAAGTCTCCCATAGGAATCAATGGCACTCTGCAGCTCCAACCTGGCCCAAGGAAAGTCTCCCATAGGGCTCAATGGCACTCTGCAGCTCCAACCTGGCCCAAGGAAAGTCTACCATAGGGCTCAATGGCACTCTGCAGCTCCAACCTGGCCCAAGGAAAGTCTCCCATAGGGCTCAATGGCACTCTGCAGCTCCAACCCGGCCCAAGGAAAGTCTCCCATAGGGCTCAATGGCACTCTGCAGCTCCAACCTGGCCCAAGAAAAGTCTCCCATAGGGCTCAATGGCACTCTGCAGCTCCAACCTGGCCCAAGGAGAGTCTCCCATAGGGCTCAATGGCACTCTGCAGCTCCAACCTGGCCCAAGAAAAGTCACGATACTGAAGCTTGAATGAATCCGAAACTTTTGTACTCGGCACGACAATATGATTTTGTCGCACAAATTTTGTCACACAGTACAAAAAAGTTGCGTAAAATACAAAAAAGTCACGCAGGTACGAAAAAGTCGCCGAAAATATAAGTCATCCAAGAAACCATTATGTATTCCTTAGGGCAGGGATCCCCAACCTTTTATACCCGTGAGCCACATTCAAATAGAAAAAGTGTTGTGGAGCAACACAAGCATGAAAAATGTTCCTGGGGGTGCAAATAAGAGCTATACTTGACTATTTGGAAGCCCCTATGTAGACTGGCAGCCCACAGAAGGCTCTCTTTGGCTTTACACTGGGTTTTGGTTTTTATGAAACCAAAACTTGCCTCCAATCCAGAAATTCCAAATTTAGCACCTGCTTTGAGGCCACTTTGAGCAACATCCAAGGGGTTGAGGAGCAACATGTTGCTCACAAACCACTAGTTGGGGATCACTGCCTTAGAGGTTCCTCTGCCAATTTGCTACCTCAAGCTCTTCATTGAATGATTGGCTTACTGTTCACATAAATGAACAACTAGTGCAAAGTTTACCCCTAAACAACCAACTGCTGCGATAAGGGGCATGGCAGGGTGGGCCAATATAGAGTTGTCAACTTTTAAGCTAGAGTGAAAGGGGGAATGTGGCACACCCCAAAATATTTGTTTGCAATATCCGGAAGTGATGGCACGCATGTCACTCACAATTACGGAAGTGCGTCACATGTAAAATTGAAAAATTGTAGCCACACATGCACAAATGCTTCAAATGATGCCACCAAATGCTTACTGTGCATGCACACTTAGAATTTACTGCAGGACTTCGGGATATTTCTCAAAAATTCATGTGAATGCTGCTGGGGACGGCAGTCTGGGGGAAAGCCACCAAAATCTGCTCAGCATCCACTCCTGCATGAAAGATTTGTTAATTAGAGACAGACTTATAATTGGATGTAATGATCAAAAGGTGCAAGAAAGATTGTTAAAGTAACACAATCTTACATTAGAAAAACCTATAAGAATATGTCACACACCTGGGCTCACAAAACAGCAGCTCAATGTGTTAACAGGTGAAGAGAAGGTTTCTCAAGTGAGCAGTGTTGCCGCATCTTCAGTCACACAAAGGGCTCACACAAGTAAATCTGATTTAAAAAAAAAGGCAAAAGGAAAACTGATACAACATTTACAAAACACAAAAGGGTTGATTCACTAAAGGTTGATAAGCGTTATCGCATGCTTTCTTGCGTTAAAATTGACGCAAAAAAACCCTGCGCGATTTGCTAAAGTATTATCGAATGCATTAAGTAGAAAAGTACAGTTCATGAGCTTTTGGCAACACAATATGGACTTTGCAGTGGGATTTATTCAAGTCTGTGTTGGCCCTAGAGTGATGCAGCCTCCAGTTTGCAGGGAAATGGGCATTTTCAGAACAGTAGTTTTCTGAAAGTAATGGTGTGTATGGCTAATATGGCGTGCGGTTTTTCGCACGTGGTGACAGTTTGTGCGCGCTGTGTTAATTAGCGTGAGTTGCGTCAAATACTGCACGAAAATAGTCTTCGCGACTTAAATAACACAAACAGCATTGCGTCTAAATTAATGCAAGTATCCTTTTAGTGAATCATGCGTTAAGACGCGAAAAATGAGACGCGATAAAATAGCGCTCGTTTTAACGCACCTTAGTGAGTCAACCCTAAAGTATGCAGTAATTGTGCCTACTCTAATGTCTTTAACAACTGCTCTGCTTTATTATGCAAGGTGTGTGGCAAATATAATCACTTTGCCAAGCAGTGTTATAGTAAAAGCAAACTGAAGTGAAGGATCATAGGCATTGATACAAAAGCCCAGTGGGCACTGGGGCAGAAACGAACATTATCACAGAAATACTGTTGAGAAAGCTAAAAGTGAAAGAAAAAACTAACAACATCAGTACTTTGGGCATACAATGAGTCTGAAATTCCATTAATAGGAAAATGTAGGTGTACAAACATATGAAAAGTTGGGACTGGTAAACAAATGAATTGTTGTGGAAAACTCACAACAAAGCAGCACTGATACACTACTGAGTGAATATAAGGATGTGTTCACAGGTCTTGGGAAACTGCCAGTTACCTATGATGTCTCATTGAAAGCTGATGCAAAACCAGTGGTGCAAGCCAAAAGACATGTGCCAGTGGCACTGAGAAAAATCAATGAACCTTCAGCTTGGTATATTCCTTAGCCATTGCAGAGAAAAAGGATGAGTCCCTGAAATCGTACTTGGGTCCCAAGGAATTATATGAAATCATAAGGTGAGAGCATTTTCATATTCCCACCTCAACTGAAATCCTATGTAAAATGGCGAATGCAAAATTATTTGCAATCCTAGATGCCTCAAGAAAAGCAGCACCTTTTGGAAGGTCTGATATTCAAGCGTCTGCCTTTTGGATTAAGTTCAGCCCCCGAGGTTTTTCACAGAAAAATGCAGCAACTCTTGGAAGAGGTTGAAGGAGTTAAAGTCTACATAGGTGATATTTTAAAGAGAGTCTTGCAAAAGAAATTGGACTTAAAACTAAGATAAATGTCAGTTTAAGAAAACAGAAATTCTGTTTTTTGGTGAAATAATTTCTCACAGTGGAGTGAAACCAGATCCTGCTATGGTTCTAGAAATTTTAAGAATGGCCAGTCCCCAGTAACAAAAATGAAATGGGGTACATTGAACTACCTAAGCAAGTACATTTCCAATGTGGCAAACAAGAGGAGGAGCTTGTTACTAAAGCATGCTGAGTGGAAATGGACAGACAATCAGGAAAATTAGTTCAAATTGCTCAAAGACATTTTTTGTTGTGAATAGACACTGCAATATTTTGACATTAATTGGCCTTCAAATATATAAACCGTGAATCAATAGATGGAACAGGTGCTGTCCTGCTACAATAAGATGGTAAGACATGGAAGCCAGTTGTAAATATTCACTAATAAAAAAGAGACTCTTGGTATTGCTTTTGGATGTGAAGCATATCACAACTTTGTCATAGCAAGGACACGGTTAAGTGGGGTCAGCTCCAGAAGGAGATCAGAGTGAGCTGTAAAGGCAGAGAGCCATGCTTCTTTCACGCACAGTATTTCAATAAATAAGTTACTGCTCCAAGACCCGAAATCTCATTATTTAGGAGTACAACACACACTCTGAGGTCTTTCTCTTTTAGGGTGTGCTCTACTGTTTTAGTAGTCACAGTTTTGGCTAGGTTGCATTGGGCACAGGTTAAGCTTTACAGATGGTAAGTATGGGGATGCTGTGTTTAAGTAAAGGGAATCTTATCACGGCCAGGAGGGTGTTGGGTTCCATCCAATGAAGCAGTGTTTGAAAATGAAAGAGGTAGACAGATCTGCTATTCTAGCAGATACCTGCTTGCTGGATGTACTCTCTAAGAGCAAAGGGGTCTCTGGGAGGTTGTATAGTTCATTGCAGATGCTAAGAAGTTAAACCTGGTGTACCCACCAAGCTGGAGAAGTTAAGCAGCTTGTGATGGGTTTGTGATGTGCACCCATATGGGAGCATTGCCAGTAATTTAAGCATTTTTCGTGTAAAGGTTTTTTATATTGACATTCAAGGACAAAATCTAATTTAAAGCTGTGGCAAAAATTGTTTCCCATCACAACTTTGTGTTTTTTCCCCCAGAGAAAACAACCCCAACCTCGACAGTCTAACTTCATAGCTTAAATCTTCCATCCCCTTTACCAGTTTAGTTGCAGTCTCTCCAGCTCATTAATATCCTTCTTAAGGACTGGAGCCCAAAACTGCACTGCATACTCAAGGTGAGGCCTTACCAGGGACCTATAAAGGGGCAAAATGATGTTCTCATCCCTTGAGTCAAAAATGACACTGCCTGAAATTCGACAACTTGTAATCTGCAAAAATCCCCAGACTCTTCTCCATTAAGGATCCCTCCTACACACTACCATTTAGTGCAGTGATCCCCAACCAGTGGCTCGTGAGCACCATGTTGCTCCCCATACCCGTGGATGTTGCTCCCAGTGGCCTCAAAGCATATTCTTATTGTTGAATTTTTGGCTTGGAGGCAAGTTTTGGTTGCATACAAACCCAATATAATGCCAAACAGAGCCTTCTGTAGGCTGCCAGTCCACATGGGGCCTATTAAATAGCCAATTATTGCTCTCGTGCACCACCAGGAACCTTTTTTATGCTTGTGTTGCTCTCCAACCCATTTTCCATTTGAATGTGGCTCACAGGTATAAAAGGTTGGGGATCCCTGATTTAGTGTATAACTTGCATAGGGAATAAGGAAGTGTAAGGATTTAAAGCCATCGGTGCTATTAACCCTGTGGGTCCCTACAATTGTTACTTGTGCAAGTGGGTGCCTGAATAGTCATACTGGTAACTAAAGAGACAAATTATTTTTTTAATTCTATTTGTAGCAATCTGAGAAAAGTTACCTTGACATTAAGATGTCAGCAAATAAGGTTTAAAATTTGAACTAAACCCTTCCCCATACTTATAGTATCCGTTTAAGTACCTACTTACTAAACCATGCATTGAAGCAGTTTTTGTCAAAAAGGCCCATCACAACATAAAATGTCTATCTCTGATTCATAAAAGAAAAAGGAATACTTGGACAAAAGCCCAGATTGCTCCTAAAATTAGGTTTTAAAGTGCAGCCAGGGCAATATGCAGATCAGATTCACCTTTAATGGGGCTCTATTTATCTAGAATATCCTAGAAATTGGCCTCAATCTCTGGGTTTTAAACCTCCTTAATCTTTTTTAGTGGATCCACTTTCCTGGCTCTACATATGCTGATCAGAAAAACCTGCACTGCACCGATGAGCTCCAATAAGGGCAAAACAAGGCTACATTAGGAAATTCAATCAGCATACTGTCCTGGCTGTGCTTTAAACCCCTCTGGGCAAGGTATAGTCTCTATGGAACCCATGTAAACAGAAATTTGAGAAAAGTTCCTGAACTTCCTTCCCAGAACTCCTGATGCTTTGCATAAGAATGAGGACATCTCTCCCTAACCAAAATGCTTTTTTAGCAGCTTCTTAAAGAAGGACAGGGTTCCATACAGTAAGGTGTATACGTTTTATAGCCCACAAAAGTAGTAAGATTTAAGGATACAGCCATAGAGAAAGCTGGGTACAGGACTACAGGGGCCCTATTGTGTCTTTACTGAAAAGAAATATCAATATATATTTATACTTTTTAGAAGCAGTTCTTTGCCAAAGTGTTTTGGTGCCCTTAAAATATTTTACTGTGGTCCCCAGTTGTGCAGCATTGTTCTGTACTACAGTACAAAAGTGTAGGGTTCCTAGCATCCTACATCTAAAGGTATATACCAAAGGCAAGGGTGTAAGCAAGGTGTGGAAGAGCACGCTATGCAGAGTAATGTGCCATACAGCTACTCAGTCAATAGTCAGCAGTGAAGAACTAGACAGTTAATGTCTCAGAGTAATTATTTGTTTAACAAAAATATTGATTGTGATGATTTGGCTTCAGATGCCTTCTGCATGATAAAATAATAGGATGGGTTAATCACAGGTAGAGACGCATCAAATACCCAAGCTGGAAAGGTTTAGATACCACCAAATCCCACATTTTATTGATTCATTTCACAAAGAAGCAGAAATCTAATCCTGAATAAACACATCTAATGATATCTGTGTGAAATTGTTCTGAGAGGAGTGCAGACAGTGTTTCAATATACTGTAACGAGTGAGAAAGCATCAATTTTAGTAGATAAAGGACAAGTTTTATGAACTGATAATTTTAGTAGGGGCCATTTAGCAGTGCTATATTCTTTGGTAGGCCATTGGAGGCACATAGGCATCCCTTCTTTCTCTCCTTACTTGTCCCCTAATGTGTGCTCTTTTGCTTCCAGCCAGGGTCTAGGTCAATGATCCCCAACCAGTGGCTCACGAGCAACATGTTGCTCACCAGTCACTTGAATGTTGCTCCCAATAGCCTCAAAGTTGATGATTATTTTTGAATTCCTGACTTTTGGGCAAGTTTTGGTTGTATAAAAACCAGGTGTACTGCCAAACAGAGCCTCATTTAAGCTGCCAGTCTATATAGGGGCTGCCAAATAGCCAATCACAGCCCCTATTTGTAACCCCTTGTGTTGCTCGCCAAGTCTTTTTACATTTGAATGTGGCTCACAGGTAAAAAAAAGATTGGGGACCCCTGGTCTAGGTAAATGGCTCCTTTGTGTTCCACAAAAATAAAACCTTGTTTGAAACAGGAATGGCCCAAACATGCAGTATTTTGTGTAAGAGCAGCAGACTGCTTTGGGGCAAAGAGTGTCAATATGGCATTAACTGTTGCACGGTTCCAAAAGGTCCTTTAGTGACCATTGTGGGGGCCTTGCATTGTATTTTTTTAGTTTGCACATGAATAATGAATTTTAGCACTGGGATGGCACCAATATCACTGATTTACTAAGTGCAATTGAATATATTACAACATATAAATACAGATTATAAGATTAAAGCGGAATGCTGGCGTCTTAACTAAAAATTGTTATAGAGTCCCACACAACACAGACATCAATAATATACTATCACTGTAATCTCTTTCTTCGAAAAGTTTAAATAAATAAAACATTTGTATATGCTAAACCCAGCTAACAATTATATATTCTATATTTATATATTATGGTTGAAATGTACAATAAAAATGAACAAAATAATACACAATGACCTGTTTTACTGTATGAAGATATCAATCATTCTGCAACTGCACAGGTTGAATTTCATCCAATAATAATACCAATCAACCTTATAGAATTCACAGTGCACACAAACAAGCCAAGGCACACATACATGCTAGGCCCCATCAGCCAATGAATGGACAGAGTTCTGCCTCTTTTGCTCCCACACTACTTCCTGTTACAGTTAGAGCTGCATTATTTCCTGTCAGCTGATCTCTGAGGGAGCACACAGCCCATCACTAAATGGTGGATCAAGGGAAAAGATGTAAAAGGGCAATATTTACTGATATATATTTTAGTTTGGTGAGATTCTTTAATAGGCCGCTTAACATAATATAAACTATCTGTGGGTATAGTCTTCCTTTATGGGCTAGCCTTCCAAGAAAACATATGACAGGAGAAATATATATTGACCCCTTCATTTGTTCCCATAATTAACCCTGTTTTCAGAGGATTTTACGAGCCTTGGACCTAATGCTTATGCATACCCCCCAACTGTCCCGCTTTTCGCGGGACAGTCCCGGTTTTTACAGCGCATCCCGCTGTCCCAGATTGTTAAATGAATGTCCCGCATTACGGAAATGCAGAGCATTCATTAAACTCTCCAGGCCAGCGGGATGTGCTGGCTACAGCCGAGCGCTCCGGCTCTGTCTAGTCCTCCGGCTCCTGCTTCTTATTCTGCTCCTTGTACGGCGGCGACAGGCCCTTTTATAAGGTTGCGCCAGTGCGTACGTGTGACGTCACACGTACGCACGGGACGCAACCTTATAAAAGGGCCTGTCGCCGCCGTACAAGGAGCCGCATAAGGAGCAGGAGCTGCAAGAAGCAGCAGCGTCTATGGGGGTCACTGTGGGGGCATTTACTATTGGAGGTACTCTCTATGGGGCAATTGGGGGCTACTGTGTATGGGGGGCATTTACTATTGGAGGTACTCTCTATGGGGCAATTGGGGGCTACTGTGTATGGGGGGCATTTACTATTGGAGGTACTCTCTATGGGGCAATTGGGGGCTACTGTGTATGGGGGGCACTGTGTATGGGGGGGCACTGTGTATGGGGGGAATTTACTATTGGAGGTACTCTCTATGGGGCAATTGGGGGGCACTGTGTATGGGGGGCTACTGTGTAAGGGGGGCTACTGTGTATGGGGGGCACTGTGTATGGGGGCAATTGGGGGCACTTTCTATGGGGGCATTGTGTATGGAGGGTACTTTCTATGGGGGCATTTAAAAATGAATTTAAAAAAAACGGGGTGTGGCAATTGGGGCGTGGTCACAAAATGGGCGTGGTCAAAAAATTGCCGCGCTGCGCACGCCAAGTCTTTTTGTCCCTCTTTTCATTTTTCAAATATTGGGAGCTAATGCTTATGATTATGGACAGTTTCTGTTTTGGCTTTTTTTTGGCAATTTGAATGAGGACCACGTGGCAATGTTTATTTTTATTAATACCGAAATCCACTTACACAATGAAAGCTTGAAATCGCCTGTTCTAAATCACTGCTAATTTGTGGTTGTGTTCCAGGAAATCAGCCATTCCTTTAAATTGAAAAAAGCACACTAAATGTCTTTCATTTGCATAATCATTATCAAATGAAACATTCAGCCTGCCATAAAAGAAACTAATTATTTCTGCTGCCTATGACAAATATAACAAACAAGGCAGACAATCTTTAAAATGCAGTCTTTTTTTCTGGTCCTCATTTTTATCTTTGCCCTTCAGGAATGATAATTGAGAGCATTGTCTTTAGAATGATAAAACTTTTACTTTGGGGAAAAGGTGGATTCTGATGATAACAGAAGAGATGTTTTAATAAACAACAAATGGATTCATCTGTTGAAACCATGAAGGAACACCATGACTCCATGACAGCATGGAGAACTTGCATCATTCTTCTTCTCTAGCTCATAGGGATGCACTGGGCAGGGACTGGATTATAGATTTTGACAATACCTAAGATTGTGGACTTCAGTGCAGATGTAAGGCACCCCCAAATGCTAAAAAAATAAAAGCAATCTTTTGTAAAGATTTTAGTATTCTTCTAAATCCACAAATAAAGCATTTGGCACATCAGTAGTCTGCCCAAAGCACTTGGCCATAAGGCTTTATCTCACAAAAGGGCAAGTGTGTACAGTGTCAATGACTGAAAATCCACTTTTTTATTGTTATTGTCCTTTCAAACCCAACAGGGGAAATAACCCAGTTATGTATTTGTAAAATGTGAAAGTTAAAATGACAACTGACTATGTTAGAGCCCTTACTATTAAGGGTTCCCAGAAACAGAGGATGGTGATGCCGTTGAACTGATGCCGATGAACATTTTTATTTGCGCTCCACTGCGGGGGTGTTCTCCTGTGTTTCACTGTAGGCAATCAAACGCATAATAAAACGCATTCTATTCATAATGTGGCTGTACTCACACAGGCACATGTACATGCGATGAACGCAATGCAGCATGTTGCGTTCCACCTGTGTTCACTAGGGCTGCAATCCCAGTCAAAATATTCCCTTGGTAATCCCATACTATTACATTTTTATTACTTTTTCTCCTTATGACTGCCTAATAAGGAAATTTAAACATGGTTCTGAAGTAAATGATGCAGTGATTAGCCAATTACCGATCATCTGTTATAGTCACTGGCCCACCTCCAGTCACCAGACCGCTCACTGTCATGACCAACCCCCACAATGTCACCATCCTGTCCACAGCACAGTCGGAAGATATCACAACCCAAGCCAATAGAGTCCATTTGAGCAAAAAATTCTAATTTTCAAAAAGATTTCCTTTTTTAATAGTAAAACAGTACCTTGTGCTTGACGGTAACTAAGCTGCATGAATTCATATTGGTGGCAAAGCAATCCTATTGGGTTTATTTAATGTTTAAATGATTGTTTTCAGACTCAAGGTATGGGGATCCAAATTAAAGAAAGATCCCTCTCCAGATAATAGATCCTATACCTAGACAACAGTGAGAGCCATTCAAATATACTCTACCTAGTATATATTATACTAGGAGAAGGAAAAATACAATTACTGGGGGGGGGTGACAAAATGTTATGACCCCCAGTGATTGTAATCGCTTGCCTTATACCCCGGGCTGGTGCTCCGGGGTATAAGAAAGAAAACCGCACCAGCCCCAGTTAGCTGTGAGAGAGATATCTTCCTTCTGCTGTCTTTTCGCCGCTTGTGTACGTGCAGTAGAGTGAAAAGCCAAACTTTAACAAAAAAGCAGGCCTTTTCACGCTACTGCGCATGCGTCGGCTTCGGGATTCCAAGACAGACGAGAGAAGGAAGAGGATCATTCATTCATAGCTACCTGGGCTGGTGCAGTTTTCTCCTAAAAGGAGCAACAACCCGGGGTATAAGGTAAGTGATTACAATCACTGGTGGTGCCTAACATTTTGCCATTTTACCTTTTCCTCTCCTATAATTCACAGACAACTTAACTGTAACCTAAAACCACAGCAACTGTTACACAACTGTTCAGAGATGTATGGTTTTTCCTGATTCTTTGGGCCATAAAACACACAGCTTTCCAAGATATTTATTAAAACTGATATATTTGTACCGCCAGCCTTTTCCATTTCTAGTTTAATAGCACTCAGGGGTGTTCCCATTACAAAGAATCTCAGACTGTCAGCACTATATTAATTCTAAATTGAAAATGTGCATATTTGTCAGATATTATTGCAATTCGACGGTGGGGCTTTCTACTTACAGATGTGACCTCTCATTGACAAAAACCTCAGCACACTTTAAATTTAATATTTCTTAAAGCTCCATCTGGTGGACTGTACAAACCAGTCTGTCAAGCGAATACAAAAATATTTTCATAAAGGCTTAATGACCATGAATAATGAGATGATTGCTCTTGTGGTAGTGGCAGAAAAAAAACGATGAACTCTCATTTAACAAACTATAAAGGTCAGATACACTGGCTGTTCTGCTAATTCTATTACTGCTGAAAAAAGAAGAAAGAAAGAAAGAAAGAAAGAAAGAAAGAAAGAAAGAAAGAAAGAAAGAAAGAAAGAAAGAAAGAAAGAAAAAATATATAGTTCTATGATACTAATGATATATTTATTAACATTCAACCATAGTTGAATACAATGAGAAACTATAGGAGAATACAATGAGAAATTATAGGAGAATACAATGAGAAACTATAGGAGAATACAATGAGAAACTATAGGAGAATACAATGAGAAACTATAGGAGAATTAAATGAGAAACCAAAGGAGAATACAATGAGAGACCAAAGGAGAATACAATGAGAAACCAAAGGAGAATACAATGAGAAACCATAGTTGAATACAATGAGAAACCATAGGAGAATACAATGAGAAACCATAGTTGAATACAATGAGAAACCATAGGAGAATACAATGAAAAACCATAGTTGAATACAATGAGAAACCATAGTTGTATACAATGAGAAACCATAGGAGAATACAATGAGAAACCATAGAATACAATGAGAAACCATAGGAGAATACAATGAGAAACCATAGAATACAATGAGAAACCATAGTTGTATACAATGAGAAACCATAGGAGAATACAATGAGAA
Organism: Xenopus tropicalis; assembly: GCF_000004195.4. Taxonomy (NCBI): domain Eukaryota; kingdom Metazoa; phylum Chordata; class Amphibia; order Anura; family Pipidae; genus Xenopus; species Xenopus tropicalis. The sequence continues at coordinate 102,659,857 of NC_030683.2, read as the reverse complement.
ACCATAGAATACAATGAGAAACCATAGTTGTATACAATGAGAAACCATAGGAGAATACAATGAAAAACCATAGTTGAATACAATGAGAAACCATAGGAGAATACAATGAAAAACCATAGTTGAATACAATGAGAAACCATAGGAGAATACAATGAGAAACCATAGAATACAATGAGAAACCATAGTTGTATACAATGAGAAACCATAGGAGAATACAATGAGAAACCATAGTTGTATACAATGAGAAACCATAGGAGAATACAATGAAAAACCATAGTTGAATACAATGAGAAACCATAGGAGAATACAATGAGAAACCGTAGTTGAATACAATGAGAAACCATAGGAGAATACAATGAGAAACCATAGAATACAATGAGAAACCATAGTTGTATACAATGAGAAACCATAGGAGAATACAATGAAAAACCATAGTTGAATACAATGAGAAACCATAGGAGAATACAATGAGAAACCATAGTTGAATACAATGAGAAACCATAGGAGAATACAATGAGAAACCATAGAATACAATGAGAAACCATAGTTGTATACAATGAGAAACCATAGGAGAATACAATGAAAAACCATAGTTGAATACAATGAGAAACCATAGGAGAATACAATGAGAAACCGTAGTTGAATACAATGAGAAACCATAGGAGAATACAATGAGAAACCATAGGAGAATACAATGAGAAACCATAGTTGTATACAATGAGAAACCATAGGAGAATACAATGAAAAACCATAGTTGAATACAATGAGAAACCATAGGAGAATACAATGAGAAACCGTAGTTGAATACAATGAGAAACCATAGGAGAATACAATGAGAAACCATAGAATACAATGAGAAACCATAGTTGTATACAATGAGAAACCATAGGAGAATACAATGAAAAACCATAGTTGAATACAATGAGAAACCATAGGAGAATACAATGAGAAACCGTAGTTGAATACAATGAGAAACCATAGGAGAATACAATGAGAAACCATAGAATACAATGAGAAACCATAGTTGTATACAATGAGAAACCATAGGAGAATACAATGAAAAACCATAGTTGAATACAATGAGAAACCATAGGAGAATACAATGAGAAACCGTAGTTGAATACAATGAGAAACCATAGTTGTATACAATGAGAAACCATAGGAGAATACAATGAGAAACCGTAGTTGAATACAATGAGAAACCATAGGAGAATACAATGAGAAACCATAGAATACAATGAGAAACCATAGAATACAATGAGAAACCATAGAATACAATGAGAAACCATAGAATACAATGACAAACCATAGGAGAATGCTATGAGAAACACTTATTCTTTCATTGAATTCCAAAATTCCCGACTATTGAGTTTTCATGAGATAAACCATGAGATAAGTTTTTCTCATTGAACTGAATCTAGCCCATTACAAGCCCCACTCCCCAAGTACTAACTTGTCAGTCTCAGTTACTTAACTGCTTAGGAACTCAGTGCTGAAATATGTCCTCTCTGTAGTTCTTTCCGCAGTTGACAGACAAATGTAAACTTTTGTAAGCTAATGTTTTAATATTTGCACATAGAGGACCCTTTAACCCCCACTGATTTCTCTGGCAAAAGCTAGATATACTTTCTGCATTCTGTTTAAAAACAAAAAGGTACCTCATCACTAAGTGAGCAACAAATCTATCCTGGATAGCCCAGACTGGCAATCTGTGTGTTCTGGCAAATGCCAGAGGGGCTGCTGTAAGATGCCACAGACAGTCACTATTTAGTGGGCTGGTGGGGCTGGTTGGGCCTCTTGGAATGTCAGGGCCTGTTTTGAATACCAGCTCAGGCCTGTATATAATGAAGAATTTAGCCAAGACGTCAGTTCCCACAATGCACTACACACCTTCACCACATATGGCAATTGGTGTCTTTACTGGAATAGAGGTGAATCTTGCTACATTGCATCAAGAGATTAGGGAATCACCATCAGCTCAGCCGAGAATAGTAATCAACAGGCCCATGCTGTTTTCAATAGAAATCACACTTACAAATAATTTTAACATCATTAAAGGAGACATATCCTATAAAAATTAAGAATGTACCAGTGAATTATACTCATCTAAATATAGAAGGATTGTGCTTTAAAAAGTTGTGTTTCAGACTGATTGTTGAGAAATTCCACCAAAACCCCACTAGCCCCGCCCACCTGTTCCACTTCCTGCTGGCTGAATTCTCTGGATGTGCAGGGGACCCGGCGACTCTCAGCACACTGCACTGTAGGATAGGAACCAATCAGCAGCTAGGCTGACCTGATAGGGAACTGAAGCCTTTCTTTGCTTGTATGAGTGCAGGGCTGTGATTGGCTCTCCCCCTTCTGCCGTGCTTCTGGCAGGGACTGTTAGGACACGCCCACTCTTCATTTGAGACACAGACAGAGAAGTGATAGGATCTATAAGTAGCTCCAATAAAGGGGCCATTTTTACAGATAGGATTAATTTTTAGCCCAAAGTGAAACCAGCACCGTATATTATTCATAATTTCCTACAAAATTTGAGTTTTTTCCATTAATCCAATATGTCTCCTTTAAAACCATTTAAACGATATATAGGTGTTTATTTAAGGTGAAGGCAGTGAGGTTGGGGAATGCCCTGCCGAGTGATGTTGTGATGGCAGATTCTGTTCATGCCTTTAAGTGGGGCTTGTAGGATTTCCTGAACAAGCATAATATACAAGACTAATGTGATAATAAAATATACAATTAGTATAGATATTTGTATATAGTTTATATATGTGTGTTTTTTTTAACCTAACTTAACTATGTAACTATATTGGAAAGTTGATTAGCAAAGAAACTATCATGGTTGGGAAAGTAAGCTTTATCAGAAAGGTCTATGTAAATACAGCCATAAGCACTTACAGTAATGCTGCACTATCAAGAGTCCTCTATCAAAAGAAACACAGGTTTTCTTGTCTCTGTTTTTGTAAACATGATGTTCCAGTGTCTGACTTCCTCTCTCAGAAACAGCCTTAATTCCCGTGGCGAAAGTCTGCACAGTTCTCTCCTCTCTCCTGCTCCCCCCTCCCACCAGAATGCTAAGAACACCCTCCCCCTCCCTTATGAATGTGTAGTCTCAGCTGTAACGGCTTGACTGCAGGAAGGAAGCCACTTAAAATGGCAGCTGCAATCTTAAGCAAACAGAGAAAGCTTCTAAAGCTGTTTACTCAGGTATGGTAATGGTTTCTGCAGAATAAATATATTGTTCTAGGTGGCACTAATGTGGCAAATCTATTGGCAGTAAAATGCCAAGATGACTTTCCTTCTCCTTTAAAAACAAAAATAAAAAAGGCTTTAAGATGCTTAGAATTACATCTTCACTATGCAAAATATTTGTGAAGATTTGGCTAAAATTCCCCTTTCACATTATTCTTGCATCCTACAGCGCCATAGGAATGTCGAACGCTGTACCTACTTATGAGAGTAAGTTACTGGAAAGCAAATGGCCCAGACTAAGGGGCTGATTTACTTACCCACGAACGGGTCGAATGGAGTCCGATTGCGTTTTTTTCGTAATGATCGGTACTTTGCGATTTTTTCGTATGTTTTGCGATTTTTTCGGATTCTTTACGAATTTTTCGTTACCAATACGATTTTTGCGTAAAAACGCGAGTTTTCCTATTCATTACGAAAGTTGCGTAAAAAGTTGCGCATTTTGCGTAGCGTTAAAACTTACGCGAAAAGTTGCGCATTTTTCGTAGCGTTAAGTTTTAACGCTACGAAAAATGCGCAACTTTTCGCGTAAGTTTTAACGCTACGAAAAATGCGCAACTTTTTACGCAACTTTCGTAGTGGATACGAAAAACTCGCGTTTTTACGCAAAAATCGTATTGGTAACGAAAAATTCGTACAGAATACGAAAAAATCGCAAAACATACGAAAAAGTCGCAAAATGTTCGTTTTCAAGTCGTAACTTTTCCAATTCGGGTCGGATTCGTGGGTTAGTAAATCAGCCCCTAAGTGTACCAGCGAAAGCGATTTCTGGATGTACTATATATAGATGGCAAATGCAGTGCTTAATCACATCTGTCTTGGTGGTATCTGATGTGGGGAGAAATCTGTCCAAGCCTGTGTCAAGTAAACGCTCTATACATAGTGTGAAGGTAGCTCAATATTAGTTATCATTACTAATCTCTGCATCCAGACGTGTCACCCGGGGATGAAATCCACCAGCTGAGATAAATCCTTCAAAGAAAAGTCAGAAACAGGCAGAATTCAATTACCTCAGGACTGTCAGATGCACATTTAGATTTGCTGAGATTTAACTGGACTGGACTACATCCATAGAAAAGAGAACTTTCACTTAAACGTAAAATAAAAATGAACAAATGGGCTGTGTAAACCTTTTACAAGACTAGAAGAGACCCCAGTCTCCCCCATTCTAACTGATCTACAAACCAAGTAATGCTGGGAAAATCTTACAAGTGAGCAGTGAGTCACATTGACAGCTTATAATTGTGGGTTACCTTGCTCCTCTACTTGCCAAACCATGGTGCTCCCCAATCAGTTTGCTTAATGGCTGTGGGTGTAGCTGGTAAATTACCTGCCAAGGCCAGGGCCAGGGCCAGTCTTACAAGTTTACTGGCAATGAAGATGCCTGTGATGTCATAGTGCTGCCCCTTTTCATCATCACCCTGCCCCTCCCACATCACAAACCACCCTTTTTGTCTATGTTTCCCTGCTGACTGATAAATGTATTCTAACAAAGATGCAAGTGCTCTGAAAATGAACACTAATGGGCAGGCCTGGACTGGCAAACTGTGGATTCTGGCAAATGCCAGAGGGGTTGCTGTAAGGTACCATAGACAGTCACTATTTATTGGGCCTGTGGGGGCTGTTTGGGCCTCTGTGTACTTGAAATGTCAAGGTCTATTTTGAATCCTAGGTCCAGACCTGCTACAAGGCATCCTGCACTTGTGGCAGGGCATAAATGACCCCTGCAGAATATAAAAAGCAAAGCAGTCATTATTTGCAATCATTAATATTTTTAAAAATAACTTGAAAATATGAAATTGCATAGAACTAGATTTTCTTTATGCAAAAAAACTGTTTTTCGTATGCCAAGTTTTTAAGGCACAATCATAGAATATATAGGAAAATATATCAATGTTTCCCCTACACTCACTCTTTAACAAGTAAAACATTAGAATAAAACTGAGTGCTGTCGGGTCTCTCTAACTGTGCGGCAATGTGTCCCCCCCATGCTGTTCAGCAGATGCTGTATCTGTCCAGATTTATTTTGATCACTTCAAAGGTCATGCACCAAAGAATTTTCCTCACTTTGACACAGTTTTATAAGAAATGCAGATGTTTCGGATAGAACATCTAGTAACAAAGGGTTCCACAACCACAATCTGCCAGGTGCAGGACATGAATGCCCAGTTTTTTTGCACAAAACATCCTGCCAACATGTAGAATCCAGACAGTTATACCAGAATGCCAGTGCAGGAGTAAGCTATATACCTGCTATAGGAGCCAGCATTATAAAGTTTCAAGCATTAAGCTTGCCCATACAATGCAACATGCTGGTAGAAACCATATGGAAGACGGGTTGACTGTGGAGGGGAGAAAGCTACAAGCTACTCAGTTCAGTGGGTGAAATTATTACACCTAGAATAAATAAGAAGGCTAAAATGTTCTCTGTCTCTGACCATCAGTCCATGGTCAGTGTGGGGTGTCTTTAAGGGAGTGAATACCCCAGTGAACAAAGAGCTAACAACTACTGTGCATCTCTTAAAGGCTAATGCACCCACACAGAGATCATTTGGCTCTTCCCTGGCTATCCACAGCCCTCAGCAACCACACCTCATGGCATACACTAATCTGCACTGATTTGATTGCAAATCATTTCTTAAATTCATAAATATTTAAATGAAATATGGCAATACAAATTAAATTAAATACAATACATAGTGCAAGAGCACTATTCAGCTTTAAGACCTCAGTATTGAACTGGGCCTAGCATGTTTCCTGTTTCTGGAGTAAGAAACTACACCAAACCTTAAATGAAACTCTATTTAAAGGGATGGAAATAGGCAATACTGGGGGAGGCAGTTGCTGCCCTAAAAATAAAAACGGCTAGAAATGCTATATTTTATATAATGAACTTATTGAACCAGCCTAAAGGTTCAGCATTTCTATAGTACTAATGGTCCAGACCTTCAAAGTTGTCACAAGGGGTCACCATACTGAAACCTCTTAGAAGAGTCTGGGACACTGCACATGCTCAGTGTGCTCTGGGCAGCTGCTGAGAAATACAGTATTTTGTGAGTGGGTCCCTAAGCTCAGGTAACTGACAGTAGCACAGAGCATGGGCAGGGAATCAGCAGAAAAGAAAATGGGGAGCCACTGGGGCATCTTTGAAGGCACAGATCTTCCCTGATAAAGGGCTGTGGGGTACAACATGTTTGCCATACTGCTTTAGTTCTCTTGTAATCAGACAGTACCAGAAACTTCTTGTTGGTTATGTTAGCAAATCTGAATATGCCTCATAGACCATTGACATTCTCCTATACTTATCACTTTTTCCAGCATCTTCTCAGTAAAAGAATATTACAGAATGAAACTGAAAAAGATATGAATAATTTGTGAGCAAAACATCCCCCATACACACACATTAATACATACCCTTCAAACATTTTTATACATTAAACATGCCCCCCCTCACCACTGCTTGTTTGCTCACTCTTTCTGGTCCTACTTGCTTTCGCTGACTTGCACCCCTACCCCTCCTTCTGGCTCTTAACATAGTCATTAAACTAACCAAATAGAAATGATTGGGCACATTTACTTATCTAGATGCAGTGTGCAATGTGCAATTTCGAAGGCAATCACATTTTCCATCAATGCACTGTTTTTCCCCATAATTATAACTGATTTAAATAGGTGATTCTCTTGATGCAACTGCGAGTGTGCTTTGTGCAAATTGGGCACAATTGTACAGAATATTTCTGGCGCCATTTCTGGTATTTGGCGCACAAGTGGCGTGTACGCCCCATTCTTTTGGCGCAAATGTACTGCTCAGCATCGCCTGATTCGGAGGGGAAGGCAGGAAGGATTGAGCTGCGCCGAGCATAAATATATGAAAGTACCTTTGATGAAAGTGGTTTTATGCACAACTTACTGTGGGAAAAAGCGCAAGTTGAATCTCAGTCCCAAGCTTGTTTGTGTTGCCAGAGTAAAAGGTTAAAGAAAACCTGGATTACAAGCAACTAACCAGATACCAGAAACCAGTGCACACTATGGGGCCAATTTGCAAGTGAATGCAGATATTGGTTCTTTCCTCATTCTTTACTTACCTCCCTTGCAGGTGATACAAGTTTCTGCTGCATTCTTTGTTTTATTTTGTATACCATGTTTCAAATTTATGTATTAAAAAAATAAAAGACTTAAATACGTGTGGCCATCACTTTTAAAAGTTTCTGATTGAGCTCATTGATCAGTTCTGTATCCTTTTTTTTGTCATGGAATTCCTAGTTGACTTCTAACATCATAATTAACAACAATATATACTTTATTTTTAGAATACACATGTTTCAGTGAGTCATGTGACACAAATTACATCACTAAGCACTGTTTTTAAATCATGACATCACTAAGCATTGTTTATAAGCTATATTTGGATATTCTTGGCTCGTGTATTATAAGTATATAGTTCACATTTATGTGTATTATATACAAATCCTGGTGGGTGCGAGCTGGAACCACACTTTAATTTAATTGCAGAATACCCAATCCATTAAAAAACTAATATTTAACAAAGGCACTAAGCTATAGGTGAATTGACCAGTACCAAGCATGCACCTTTTATTACATAACCCCAAGCCTTGTTGTAGGATACGATTCCATAAATACAGTAGTTTGTATCCTTATTACACCAACTCAAAGATGTATTAACAGATACAAATATTTTAAAGAATAAAAGCAAGACACCCATAATTTTGGGATTATATGGCTAGTCTGACTGGAAGGATTCTTATTGATGCAGAACGTACATTTTTAATTGTGTCTATTTTTGCAGACAGCCAGAAGTGAAATGCATAAGCATATGATTATCATGAAGATTGCCCAGAACAGCCATCCTTTGCATGCAATGGAAAAGTCTATTGATCTTCTGTGCTTTAACACAACAGGCATTCAGAAAAATACATACTGTATGCCTCAATGCAGGGCACATAAAGTTCAATCAAATGATTACTGAAAAAACATATTTACTTTACAATGGCCACTAAAGAGCAACCAAAAATCTACATCTATTCCTAAAGTAGACAGTATCCTTTGTATAGGGAACCATATTGACCCATTTTGTGCTGGGTCTCTGATTATTCTTCATATCTCAATTACTACTGGACACATATTAACGGACCTTTTCCTGCACTTATATATATAAAAGTTCCCGATAAACAGCACTCACGATATAATTAAATCTCAGGCGCCTGAGTGCAGTCCTCTTCAGCGTAGATAGTCAACAACAATATGAATCGCATTGCTCAGGACTTATAACAAAAATGTAGTTTATTAAGTTTATTAAGTGTAAACTACATTTTTGTTATAAGTCCTGAGCGATGCGATTCATATTGTTGTTGACTATATATATATATATACAGTATATATATAAAAGAACAAATGGAGCACACCCTATAGAGAATCAAAAGCCCTGGGTGCCGGCAAAAATGGTAATAATAAAGAAACAGAGAGCCGCACACACAGGGACTTTGCAAAAAATAAAGTATTTAATGAAAAGGATCCGACGTTTCGAGCACTAACGGTTCTCTTCCTCAGGGACAAACAAAGTCACTCTCTGTTTCTTATATATATAAAATGAATAATGACCAAGGTCAGGAACCACTCACACAGGACTTACGAGAAATTATATCGATTTATTTGAAGTGAACAGACAATTAACGTTTCGGCTGTCACACCAGCCTTTGTGACAGCTGAAACGTTAGTTGTCTGTTCACTTCAAATAAATCGATATCATTTCTCGTAAGTCCTGTGTGAGCGGTTCCTGACCTTGGTCATTATTAATTTTGAATCTTCTTGGTAATTGCACCCAGGCGAAGTATCCCTTTTTAAAAGTTAGTGCTGGCTTCCCATGATCGATATATATATATATATACACATATTAATATATTTATTACACCTCAATCCTACTAAATATCGAGGATGGCTGGGGGCACTTATACCCACCCACTGCACGTGGGGGGGAGTTAGACAGTTCTTAGGGTCCACACTACATCCCATTTATGACTTTGTTTGCACTGATACCAGTTGCTACACAACTTACTGCTATTCCCATTTCTGCTTCTGTTAGTATAATAATTCTGCCTCACAGAATGCCAATTGCCTTGTGTGCCAATCAAAGGTTAGTTCTGCAAAATAAAAAAATCAGAAATATAATCTCATGTCACTCATGTATTATAAATAATGAATAAGGAATACATGCATGCACAATGAGGCTACTCTGACAGCTCCATCTGCAATGCTCCCTGCACATCCCTCCAGAATGCCAAGGCACATTTCCATCTCTTCGTATTATCAGCATTATCTGGACAGCTCAGCAAGTATGTGTCTACAGAGCGGAGGGACAATGTCTATTCCCTTTCTTCCCTCTGGGATTTATTTGCAAGCAGTTGTTTTTTGTATTACACAGAGTTGTCACTTTAGGATTGAGACAGGAGTTGATCACATGATCTGTGCTTCCTGTTCCTGTACATAGAATGTAGGAAACTAGGCACCATTTTGCATTGTGCTGTTGTATGTTGCTGTGGCAGCCCTTATTAAAAGCCTCTAATTCACAAATACAGTAGCTCCTCATTTATTTAAAAGTTTCCCAGTTAAAACTGCCTCTGTTCAAGACAGATAAATAGGGCTTGCATGTCTGGACTTTTTAATTTGCAATGGATCATAATTATTTTTTTTAAGTTTTCATTGCCCAGAGCAATAGTGTCCATAGAGTTCCATGTGGAACCCATCAAAAAGGATTGTGTGCAATCGCCCCCCATGTGGGCTGCCAACTTGCTTTGATCTGGGGATGTGGCCCATCAGTCAAACAAGTAGCTTGCCAGAGACTAGGTAGGCAAATGGCGCACTGGTCATATATGCTCATACTCGAGTGATTCACTGAGGTAACATTAAGCAACAGAATCAAAAACCATCGTGTTCCATCATTGCATGGGCTTATCTGTAAAGCACTGCATAAATTGATGGCGCTATAATAATGATAATAATAATCAGGATGTTTTTTCCATTGCCTGCCATATGCCATGTTTTTGGTGTGCAATAAAAGGCACAATGTTTGCTCAGGTGCGGGAACTCAAACTAACCAATAAGATGTTTGTGTTTAAATGGGAGACCAGCAAATGCTAGATGCTGATTGGCTGCTGTTGGCGATTAGAACTATAGCAAACTTTGGACCTTTTAATACACTACTCACTATGGGCTCTTAGGTCTATTGCATATGGTTCAATTGCAGGATTTTGCCAGTAGCATTTAAGATGTATTGCCAAGATACCCTAGATTTTCTAGTGCCTGAAAAGTGCCAGTGCTTTCAAGAGAAAGGGTGTCAGGGCATAAAAATAGTCCTGCGAATCACCATAGGTTGTAGTGCGTGGTTATTTAGGGTTATTTTTTAAATGAATACTCCACTGAAATGAGACCTGAGGTGTATCTGGGGAATGTTGGGTCAAATCCCCATCTAGCAGGACCCTCACCAAATATTTCTGGCTATCAGACAGCAGTTCTCAAGATAAGAAGGGATGTCTGGGGTTGAACAATATTTTCTATTATTAATGAACAGCAAAATCTGGTAAGCTTTGGCAGTCTATGAATTCTGAATTTGTAATTATGCTACTGAAGAAAAAGCATTATGGTGTACCCCAAAATGTTAATAATGTTAATAAATTTGCCACTTTGCAGGAACAAATGCTTGCATTTCTTTATGGCATTGAAAGAAATTCAAAAAAAAGAAAACTTCAAGAATTTTAAGTATTTAAAAAAGCCAGAATGCTAGCAATGACTATGGAGAAAATAACTCTGCAAGTCACAAGAGCAATCTGTCACTGTCAGTAGCCGGAGGGAGCATTTTATGAAGGAAAAGATGTGTTTACAATATTTTGAAGTCATTGTGCTTTTATCTTCAGTGGGGGAAAGCAGACCCCACATCTGTGTGTGTGTTTGGGGGGAGAGGCGAAAGCACAGGGAGAAGTTATAAAAAGTTTTTAAATTTGCCTTCATCGTTTTAGTGGTTCAAATCAACCTCAGTTTTGTGTGTCCATGGTGTATAGCCTGTCCCCCTATCAGTTTGCTGTTATATATATATATATCATGTCTGGTTATCGTACCCCCTTAAAGGTTTGTGTTCTGTTGCCCATTATGGGTTCTTCTAAGCTGCACTGGCTGCAATATGTGACGCACAAAAATCCAATGATTTTATACTGTTTTGCAACAATGGTCCAAAAAAAAAAAATAACCACCTCTGCTGTTACAGAACATCTGGGGTCAAAGATGATCTCTTTTTTTGTTATGCCTGTGAACTTCAAGGTTTAAATATCAATATTGTTTTCATGGCATTATTATAATGTAATATGTTTCCTTACTGTTTATGTTTTGTCTAAACCCTGAGTGAATTCTAATCATTTCCCTAGTGATAACTGCCCTGTTATTGTTTAATGAAAAATTAGTGAAATGGGGAATTTTTACCAGGTGTATTGGAGCCAATGAGTGTTTCTCACAGCTTCTTTCCAGGGCCAAATGCATTGGAGTCAATGGGCTTTTTTCTCTGCCCAAATGCGTTGGAATCAATGGGCTTTTTTCTCTGGCCAAATGCACTGGTGGCAATGGCCATTTTTTTTTGGGTGTGTGTGTGTTTTCCCACATGAAAAAACACAATTTTTCTTTGTGGTGAAGCAAATCACAAAATTCTAGCGCAGATTTACAAAAATTTTCACCAATTACAAAAATGGGAGTTTGGCTATGAATCTCATGAGAGTATCAGGAAAGAAATGTGCTCATCCCTATTTTCCTGGTATGGAATGTTTATGAATTGAAAGGCAGACTATATAATTGATAGATATAGACCATCTGAAATCTTTGGTCCCATACAACTTAATGGTCAGGACCCCACCCCTGCAGTGACCAGCACAGCGGGCCCTCTGTCTTGTTTTAATGACATGTGCTACTATCATTTTATATTTCCTGGGGGAAAGTTTGTACCCTGTTTCTGTTTTCTAAGAGCATGTAGCCACCTATTATAGTTTAGCAAGGTGTCATTAACAACAGACTTTCAGTCTCTTTAAAACAAAAGACCATTGTGCACCAAGTAACGTAGTGCAAAGGAAAGGTAAGTACCTGCCTAAATAGGGTGGTGCTATCCCTGATGTTGTGAATGCAGGCAAACACATAGCTACTCTAATGTCAGGCTGGAGAGAAAGCAGAACAAAAAAGCAATTACAAATCCACATAAAAGAAAAAATTAAGACAAACTGCAAATTGCCTTAGATTAGAATGGTTACCATCAAAGTAGATTTAAAGAGGAAGTTTATGCATTAACATTTAACACAATGAAAACAGTGATATCCAGCCTTGTAATTGCTCTTCTTTTTCTATTTTTTATTTATTTGCCTTTCTATTCTGCCTACTTCTGCCCAGTTCAGGGTCACCTGGGATGCAGAAACCAGATAAATTCTTAGGCTGGATTTGTATTGTTAATATTATTGTATTGTATAGTTTATTGATCAGACACTCGTCTGTTATCCAGTCTGTCAGTCACACCACTGTCTGATTGCTAGGGTAAGTGACACCGCAGATATCAGTATCAATTCCAGTCTGGAAATCTTAAGAGGAAAATGTTAAATAAATCAAACACCACAAAAGAAAATGTAAAAAAGTGTGCAAATGATTTAAAAAAAATAAAAAAAAAAATAAAAAAAAAATATATATATACCACGGAATGAGCTACTACTTTATTAAAGGGGATGTAAACAAAAACAAATTGCCTAATCAAATGAAATGTCATTTAAGTCCTAAACAGCTTTCCTGAAAGAAGTATCTGAAACAATGTTTCAGAAGCCACATCTCCTTCAGCCAAGACTCCATTTGCACAAAGCCTCACATGCTTTTTCATGGGTCTGTTAATCAGCTGGCTTTTACTACATTGTTACAGTTGCCAAATCCACCAATGCAGAGAATAGCACAAGGAGAAACTGCTTTCAGTGGCCATTACAATCACAAATACCTTAAACACCACAAAACATTTTTAATGAAGGTATATTGGAATCTCTTCAAATACAATTTTTTTCATTCAGCAAAATGTCATTTTTGGCTTTGCATGCCCTTTAAATCCCCCATATAATACAGTAAGTGGTGTAAATAGTTCATGATAGTTTAGCAAAAGCTATCAATGTATTACAGTATATTTTTTGCCAAATGTTCTTCCTCTGCAGTTCTACTTAGAAAATATAGAGAAAAAGAAGATCATATATGCCTATTTATTATTCATAGACTGTTCCATTCAGGTCTTACCCACAGTTACAGAGACTGAAGAAAAACCCACATAACTGATTATAGTAATATCTTATTTATAGGACAGCAGCTGAACTACAAACCCTCCTTTTGATCCTCAGCCACCATAAATGAATAACCCTCCAGTGAAACTTGGGGACCATGCCCTTTATTTCCAAGGATAACGTGATCAAGAGCTGGTGAAACTGGGCAATCTGGGCAATCTAGTACAACATGTATTTAAAAAAACAGCCCAGGATTATATTCCCTCGATTCTAGTTGTCTCTTCTGTTTCAATCCTGATTTTGTTCCACTTTGTCCCTGTTTTAAGCTGGATAATATATGTCATATGCCTATTTCCTATATTCATGTTACTGCTAAATATCTAAATATCAGTTATGCCACCAAATACACTCTCCCTTGGAGACAAATATATCCCGTGGTGTACTGTTAAGGTGCCAATACTGTCCCTACAAGTGCCAGTTATTATTAAACCAATATAAACCAATACCCACTTTATTAAAACCAATTTTAAAAGTAGGAAATCTATGGAGCAGAAATAATAGGTATTTTGTAACTGTTCTGCAACACATTTTGTAGACTGTAAACTCAATGGTGCAGAGACCTCAGAGACCTTATTGTAACTTATTGGAAGTCATAGCACTTATGCTTCACATCTCACACAGTGCAGTACAGTGCAGTTTGTGTTCTGCCCATGTAAATCACTACACTTTTGGTGCTATATACATTTTATATATATATATATATATATATATATATATATACACACACATATATATATATAGTCCAGAGTGGGGAGCACACCCATCAAACAAATTGATACCTTGGTGCCAGAGCTAAGGTAGTTATAGTAGTAGGTAATGACGGCACTCAAAGGCTTTGCGCAAAATAATAAAAAGTCGAAAAATCACATATCAACTGCAGGTGGTGAGGATTTATTCGTCCAACGTTTCAGTCTATTACTTGGACCTCCCTGACGAAAGTCCAAGTAATGGACTGAAACGTTGGACAAATAAATCCTCACCACCTGCAGTTGATATGTGATTTTTCGACTTTTTATTATTTTGCACAAAGCTTTTGAGTGCCATCACTACTATATATATATATATATATATATATATCATTAGACACAGCACAATGCAAGGCAAGTAGCTCTCATTCAATCATTTAAATACTTTCAGTACTGTTACAGTCAGGGTTTCTACTAATAGAGATAACCCAACTGCATCCCTCACCTCCAGGTGAAGTGGCTGCTCCCGAAACGTGTGCATTTCGCCTGACTTACCTTTATGGCTAGTGTAGAGCACCAGCAGGGCCACCACCGCACAGGTCATCAGGAACAGCAGCACGGAGAGCCCAATCTCTACAAAGCTCCAGGACTTTTTGGCGGATTTCGTTGATTTCTCTACTATATCCATCTGACTTTCTGACTTCCCCATTATTGTAACTCTTGAAAATAAAGAGAGAGAGAGCGGTGCCTTTAGGCATTAAGGAGTCATTGCCCGACCAGGTCTTCTCGCAGGAAGGTGTGGGGAGAGCAGGAGAGAGCAGGGAAGAGGCGCTCATACACATGCAGAGGGAGGGGACACTGGCACCGACACCGAGATGGAGCAGCACTGACACAGGCTAAACACACACGCCAAGGAATAGAATAGAATGAACAGGCTGACAAGGGGAAAGGTGGGAGGAGGGGGAGGGAGCTTAAGAAGATTGGAGGAAAATAATAATATTATAGTAATTCAGCTAATAAACAAACAGAGGCTGTATTCTGTGCGCATAAAAGAATTGACTTAGAAAGGCAATTACATGTATTTTTCCATTTGGTTGTCCACGGCTTTAGCTACCTCATTCTCCATGTCAGAAAGGTGCAAAAGTCACCTGAAGTTACCGGGATAGAAAGGCCAAGCTGGGGTCTCCCAGACCGGCCCGCTGCGCCAGAGCGGTGACGCAACGCTCCGCAAACATACAGCGCAAGTAGCGCTCTCACAGCCGCAGCCTGCGGAGAACCTCCATGGGGCTGGCCGGATCCGTCTACTGCAAAGACCACACGAAACGCCAGCAACGTCTATAAAAGTCTCCGTGGGTCGCAGTGGGAAAGGTTCAGAGCATTTCAGCCTCTCTCAGTCTAGGTCCATGCTGGCTCTTTCAGATGTGGCCACTTCGCTTCTAATGATCAGACAGAGTCCTATTATATTGCAAAATCCTCCTTATTTCTGGTCTGGTGCGGCTGCTGCAGAGTTGCTCTGGCGAGCCGCCCCCCCTCCTCAGACCTGCTTAGCCCAAATACAAACTTCGGAGCTCAAATGAGCTGTTCAGAGCCTGGGTCGAACTATATTCTCCAGGGGGGTGGAGAATAAGATGTTAAAAAGGAGAGGAAAGAAAGAGGATGGCTTGGGAAGGAGTATTCGCTAATGGGTTTGGATCCCGTCAAGTTAAGCTGTGGGTGAGCCCTTGTACTATTTGTGAGAAGGGGCTGCCCCTATCCTGCCTTGCAGGGAATCTGAGGTTACAGCTATGCAGCCATGCAGAATATTATGTTCCCTGCTAGTAGGGTACCTGTGCCTGCCTAGTCTTTGGAGCCAAGATTTAGATCTCTGGGTCTGAGTCCTCTCATCTCAGGTGCCTGTGAGCCCCATGGATTGGGTGCTCTCTAACATTTCTGCAATCAGAACAGCAGAATTGTTCCACAAACAAAATGGTAGTAAGGGTATTACATAGTACCTGAGAGGATTAGTACTAAACAGGCATTTATACAAAACCTTTAGTATAGGTACAGTAATTGAGATACAGATATATTTCCCAGTACCTGTACCTTGTTAGAGCAGACCAGCTTTCTTAATTAATCTAAACTGTGTGGTCTTTCTTAGGGAAATGATTTGCTTGGCGTAGGCCTGACATACCACTTCCTACAGTCACTAGCCCAATAGTACCAAATGGGGCACAACCCCCCAGACAGGTTCTTACAACACAGCCCTAAGCCCCTCCCCTCACATGTGCACTGTACCCTTTAGAACAGTGGTCCCCAACCTTTTTTGCACCATGGACCAGTTTCAAGCAAGACGATTTTTCCAAGGACCGGGGATGGGGAAGGTAGAGGGGTGGCGCAGCTAGTGCATAGTATATAATTTAATAATTACATATATAATGTAAATATAATTATTACATTTTATATTATGCACTTTATTATTGTTATTATTATTACAGCTTAATAAAAGTACTTTGGTCCTTGCCGTGATCAGTAGAAACCTTCCGGGGCTTCGCATAGCGGGGAGTTGGGACCACAGGTAATTGGAACCAGAGGTGGCCCGGTTCAGCACAGCCCACGGCCCGGCACCAGTCCCCGGACCAGTGGTTGGGGACCCCTGCTTTAGAATATGTTACACATAGCCATTACTTCCCATAGCCCCCAGGCAAGACACTGCTGGCAGCTACTTGGGGCCGTATCTCATCATATGGCGTAGCAGTGATGTTGGCTGGAAAGTGACTAAAGGTGGCCATACACGTTACAATTACAAACTTTCCTGTGACCATTGGTTGCAGTAAAGATCATTAGTACTTTCCTTTTACGTTCATGGCTAAATCATCAGATATGGAGGTAGAAACAATAGGAATTCTACCCTTTTCTGACGATTCAGCCCTAAATGCAGCTTTTGCTTGGGCACCTTTGAATATGATTGAGACGACAGACACCCAAGGGTTTTTGGGATATCAGTCGTCTCGTCAATCCACCATACACGCACCGAATATTGTACAAACCTTCATTTCATATGATAATATTGGTGCGTGTATGGCCAGTTTTACACCGGGCAAAGAACTGATTTAAGCAAAGCAAAGTTAGCTCTCTCTTATCTTTCTGTAAACCACCCTCAGACATGGCAGGTTGGTTTCTCAAATTCAAAAACATTCAAAAGCTGAAGTTTTTTAATTGCCAATAGCACAATTTTCATTCCCTCAGGTAACTGCACATGGTAGTAAATCCGTTAATGTTCATTTCTCTGAGCGAGGCTGTAATTGGCATCCTTTGCACTCTCACTTTAGCTCTAGATCACAATGCAGGAATCCTGGGTTATCCCCAGCAGTGCAGACTAACGATCACACTGATTGTGAGGGTCATAATGCAGCTCCCCACCCATGCTTTGACCAATAAGTGGCATCATGGGAAAAATAACCCTTCTAAAACCCTCTCTTTGTAAATGTATCCCTCTAAGCTTTTGCTTTTGAAGTAGGCAAGTGACAATGTTCCCTAAATACACTCCAGCTGTGTGCCACTAATGTATCCCATGTGCTCTGTGACTGAAGTGACTGGAGGATGGTTTCCAAAGTGCAACATTTTTATGCCATACCCACTTTTTGGCCACTCCCCCATTGCTGTACACCCAACCAACATCACAGCCACATATTTTAATCTTAATAAATTTCCCCAAAATAATTTTATACATATTTCTTCCTTCCTTTGGCAACAGAAAAGCTGGCATGAGAAGGTTGAAGGATGTGGAAGAAGGGAAGGGCGTCAGGGGACAAAAGATCACTCATCCATCCTGAAAAAGCAATGATTGGCTGGGGGTGGCTCCGTTGCCATGGGGACGCTTGTTAGGGTATATTTTCCACAGGGACAGGGAATCTGAAAGGTGGTCAGTCCCTCTGAAACAGGGATTGATAGTAACCTTAACATATAGGCTAATATTTTACAATTTAATTGGTCTAATTGCACTGATCTCCCCAAGCAATCTATAGTTGGATCCCAAGGAAAGATGAAAGATGTTGTGTCACCCCAAGTTCCATTTGCATGTACCAGTGACCCAGTGACACTAAACAGCATCAGATGATTATATATTTTTCATAATGTGTTGGGGTGGGTTTCTCAGTGAGATCTGGGGTTTGATTTCCATAGTGCTTCCTGGGAGTGTTAAAATTCCATGTGCCAATAGACTAAAATTAGAAGTGGCCTATGTTTGATGTGTGCCTGTTGTTTTAACTGTATTTGTTACATGCTGTATCTAGAAGATGTCGGATTGGGTCATTAGCCCTGCTGGCCTGCAGTGATGGGGGCTTGAGGTCAATTCTGACCATCTGTGTGGGGCTGCTCTAGTTTCCTCCAACAATCCAAATAACCACAGGCAGGTTAATTAGCACTTTTTCTTGCAGAAATGGAGGACTGAGTTTAACGCAGACCATGGCTCTATCCCCAAGGATTTTTTAAGCTCTCCTGTTGTCTTAATGTGTTTCTTATACATATTTCTCACAGTCCAAAAAATACAATCAGGCTAATTGTCTCCTAATGAAACTGATGTGTGTGAATGTTGACTTGAGATCATATTTGGAAGCTTACTAAGCAGAAGTGATGAGCAAATCTGTCCCATTTCACGTTACCAAAAAATCAGTGAAACTGCCAAAAAATAGGCAACAAATTTTACATGCATTTTTTCATGTGACTTTTTTTTTTACTCCAAATACATTAAAGTCAATGGGCATTTTTTTGTATCAGCAACATTTTTTTTTCGTTGCTGCAAATTTTATTGCAGCGAGTTTCCGTAAAAAATTAGTTGATGGCAAAATGCAGAATTTCACTGCGACTCCATGCCTAATGAAAAATTTGCTCATCACTACTAAGCAGTACTGATTATTTGGTCAAATTTTTGGCTTACTGGGACAGATATGGATATACCAAATGAGACTTCAAAAGAGATCCATATTAACAGAATGTCCTTGGATGAAAAAAATCCAGTGTTGTCAATATTTTATATTCTTCGAAACAAGACAGGAAATGTTTTAAACACAGCAGTTATCTAATATCAGTTATCAGATACTCTTAGCAGAACTGTGACCTGGCAGAGTCTTAATATGAGGGGCTTGATTTTTATTCTTTTTGAATGCAGAAAGGTGACCACCTGTTTTGTGTTTGGCTTGGGTATAAGTGTAGAATTAGATTTGAGCCTAAAGCCAGCTTTAAAAACATTGATCCAAAAGAGAAAGAAAGACTTAAAGAGACAGTACATGCCCTTATTTAACATGAGTTCTTTGAATAGGGCTTGTGCTGAACATACTGTCCCAGTGGCAGATGAAGAAGAACTGGTTAGGAATATGTGGTCTAAAAACAAATTCTGAGGTTATAATGATAAGCCCAGTTTGTAGCACTTTATATGTACACAGTGCATGCTTTGGAAAGATGATTGGTCATGTTTTATCAGAGATTAAATCACTGGCCCATGGCCTTACATAATGGTAGTGGTGCACTAAAGTGTTTTGTTCTCTGCATTTATTCCTCCAAGAAAGCTTGAAGACAAAGTGCCATAAGTACAAGTTTCCCATCCACCATGATGAAAAGCAATTGCATACATTTTTATGGCACAGAGCTGATCATAATGCCCCCCAAACTGCCATGGCCCTAAATCAGGGGTCCACAAACCTTTTTACCCCTGAGCAACATTTAACTATAAAAAAAATTGGGGAGCAACACAAGCACTAAAAAAGTCCCTAGAGGTGACCAAATAGGGCTGTGATTGGTTATTTGGTAGCCCAATGTGGACTGGCAGCCTACAGAAGGCTCTGTTTGGCAGTACATGGGGTTTTATGCAACCAAAACTTGCCTCCAATTCAGGAATTCAAAAATAAGCAGCTGCTTTGAGACCACTAGGAGCAACATCCATGGGGTTGGGGAGCAGCATGTTTATAATCTACTGGTTGGGGATCACTGCCCTAAATTTACAATGATTGGTTGTAAGGAAGACAACCAATTTTCTTCTTCAGCCATACTAAAGGTGGCCATACACGAGCAGATCCGCTCGCTTGGCGATGTCGCCAAGCGAGCGGATCTTCCCCCGATATCCCCACCTACGGGTGGGCGATATCGGGGAGCATTTAGGTAAAAAAAAAAATAATCCGATCGTTTGGCCCTGGGGCCAAACGATCGGATTATGTGGGCGGCAATGGGGCAGTCGGATCGGGGACCGCATCAACGAGCCGATGCGGTCCCCGATCCGACCAGATTTTCTAACCTGGCCGATCGAGATCTGGCCAATTTCAGGCCAGATATCGGTCAGCCAGGCCACTCTGCTCTTCCCATACACGGGCTGGTCCAAGGGACCGATATCGGCAGCTATAGTCGGCCCGTGTATGGGGACCTTAACCTGTTATAGGTTAATCACTATGATAACAATCTGTCATTCAAGACCCATCCAATGTCCCTATTGAAAATTGCATAAGCCCCATAGATTTTATTTTTTTCTTCACCCTTGTTTTCATGGGCTTCCGCAAACACTCCAAAACCATTTCCCAATGTGTTGCAACAATTTGATAGAAATATACTGGTATATATATATATATATATACAGTAGATTGGATATGGATTTTTTTTCTGTTATAGAGTGCCACCTCTATTTAACAGATCAAAGGATTAAAAGCATTTTCTCTGTTTGCTCCTGGTGTATTACTGTGATTAGAGGTTAGCACTGTATACTTAGTTTGTCAAAGTATTTCATGGATCTTTGCTTAGTCCTACAGGCACTTAATGGACATTAAATTGTGAATACGCTTGCGGACAGGGATGGAAGATGTAAATTAAAATGTTATGTCCTGTGTCACATATGTGGTTTCACATTCTCACTAACAACCAAGTAAAAAAAATAAAGCTCATTATTTTTCCTGCTTAGAATGATAATTAAAAGTGTGTATTTTGTTTCACTTACTTTATTATAAATATATTGACATGATGGAATATATGTACTGTGCCATAAATTGTTTGCAGTAAATGTGCTTATTTATTAATGTGTGCTTTCCGTCATGATGCATATACACAAATTGTATTACATTATTTATAATAAGACACTGTAGTGTTTAATTATGACACAGGGACAGTGTGCAAAGTGCAAAAAACAAACAAAAGTGCACCTGGCGCCTCTGAACTGACTGCTGTCAGTGCTCCTGCCCACAATAATGGCTGCCTTTGCGCATAATACATAAATTGCTTCCTTAATGCTACCAAACCATCTTCTCAGTCCAATATATGCACATTACTGTCATCGAAGAGTGTCCCTATTCCTTTAAATGTAAATAGACTGCGATGAGATTTATAGTACCATTGGGACTGGACCACACTTTCACATTGTAGTGACTGTACTACCAAAAAGGGATTCTGTCATGATTTTTATGGTGTAGTTTTTATTATTAAATTAGACTGTGTGCATTGCAAAATTTATTCTTGAAGCAATAAATGTATTTTTTTTTAGCTTTAATATTGGTGTGTAGGCGCCATTGTACCTCGGAGCCAGCGCTACACATTAGAACTGCTTTCAGGTAACCTATTATTTCTCATTCTGTAACTGGAGAAGTAATGGCCTGTGTTTTACTATTGAGCACTATTCTCATATCTACCACTAGTTGGAGCATAGGAGCATTTTTAGTAATGCAGCTGTCATTGAGCTGTTATCTTGCTACCTTCCCATTGCTTTGCTGATCAGCTGCTGGGGGGGAGTGGGGGTTGTGATATAACTCCAAACTGCAGCTCAGCAGTAAAGTGTGATTGAAGTTTATCAGAGCACAAATCACATGGCTGAGGGCACCTGGGAAACTAAGAATATGGCTAGCGACATGTCAAGTTTCAAAATTAAGTATATAAAATCCATTTGCTCTTTTAAGAAATTGATTTCAATGCAGGATTTTACTGGAGGAGGGCTAGCAATGGGACCCTTTTAGGGGTGGATCACCATTAAGTTAACTTATATTATGTTATAGAATGTCCTATTCCTAGCAACTTTTCTATTGGTTTTCCTTTTTTATTTTATTTCTGAATTATTTGCTTTCCTCTTCTAACCCTTTTCAGCTTTCAAAATGGGGTCACTGACTCCGGCAGCCAATAAACTATTGCTCTTTGAGGCTACAATTTCATTGTTATTGTTACTTTTAAATGCTTAAATTTAATTTCCTCTGTTCATATTCTAATCTTTCATACAAACCACTGCCCGATTGCTAGGGTAATTTGGACTGTAGCAACCACAAAGCTTCTATAATTCCAAACTGGAGAGGTGCAGAATAAAAAGCGAAATAATTGAAAAACCACAAATAATAAAAAATGAAGTCCGATTGAAATCCAAATAGTTTAAGAATACCTCTCTCTACATTTTATTAAAAGTTAATTTAAAGATGAACCACCTCTTTGTAATATGTACTGAAGTGCTGCTGATGCAGCCATAATATTGTAGACCTTTAATGCTTTTGCCACTTCTGTTGGATGCATTCAAAAGTTGAAAAGACTGCTAGTGAGTCCCCAGGCCTGGTAAGTCTTTGAGAATGCATTGTTTAACTATTTATTAAAGTGGCCCTGCGAGCAATGTGGAGTTATTGTAGGGGACCGTCATGAGTGTCCTCATACAGGTAAACCATCCTACAGGTTGAAGATGGAGCATCCAAGGATCTGGACTTTGCAGAACAGTTTTTGTCTCTATTGTAAATTATGGTTATACAGAGGGTACAGACATTACTCAAGTGCTTCCTAAACTGTGGGGGTCCCAGTCTAAAGGCCAGTTACATTGAGATTTGGGCAGAAAAGGTTTGAAATCTACTACAGGTATCGGACCTCTTATCCGGAAACCCGTTATCCAGAAAGCTCCAAATTACGGAAAGCACGTCTCCCATAGACTCCATTTTAATCAAATAATTCAGAATTTTAAAACTGATTTCCTTTTTCTCTGTAGTAATAAAACAGTACTTTGTAATTGATCCCAACTAAGCTATAAATAATCCTTATTGGGGGCAGAACAATCCTATTGGGTTTAATTAATGTTTTATTGATTTTTTAGTAGACTTAGGGGCTGATTTACTAAGACACGAATTCCGACCGAATTGGAAGAATTCCGATTGGAAAACGAACATTTTGCGACTTTTTCGTATTTTTTGCGATTTTTTCGGCGCCTTTACGACTTTTCGGAAATTATCGCGACTTTTTCGTTACCAATACGATTTCCGCAAAAAAACGCGAGTTTTTCGTAGCCATTCCGAAAGTTGCGATTTTTGCGTAGCGTTAAAACTTGCGCAAAAAGTTGCGTTTTTTTCGTAGCGTTAAAACTTAAAAGGCGCGACGTTTCGCGCAAGTTTTAACACTACGAAAAAGTTGGTAACGAAAAAGTCGCGATAATTTTCCGAAAAAATCGCAAAATACCGATCATTACGAAAAAAACGCAATCGGACGCATTCGGCCCGTTCGTGGGTTAGTAAATGTGCCCCTTAAGGTATGGAGATCCAAATTATGGAAAGACCCCTTATCCGGACTACCCTTGGTCCCCAGCATTCTGGATAACAGGTCCTATACCTGTACAATGATAACTTGAAAACAGTGGAGGAACTTGATTATGAAGGTATCTTTAGCAAATTATGATTTTTGCAATCAAGGTGCTCTAAAAGCAGAATTACATTGTCAGCCTGGACCTGATAAAATCATCATATACATTTTATTACTCATCAATTATCTGGTCAAAATTGTGGAAATTGGAGGACTTTTTATTTGTACTTCAACAACATTTGTAATATTTTGTAATTACGTTAACATAAAATCACAACTTTGAAAAATTTCAAAGCTTTATAAACAGAATCAAGGGAAATCAGGTAAATTGCTGTAGTAAATTCCTGCTTCAGTGCTTTATAAACAGAGCTTCAAATACAGGTATAGTATACCTTATCATGAAACTTGTTATCCAGAAAGCTCTGAATTATGGGAAGGCCATCTCCCATAGACTCCATTTTAATTAATTAATTTACATTTTCACTGTAATAATAAAACCGTACAAGTATGGGACCTGTTATTCAGAATGCTCGGGACCTGGGGTTTTCTGGATAAGGGATCTTTCCATAATTTGGATCTCCATACCTTAAGTCTGCTAAAAATAATTTAAATATTGAATAAACCCAATAGGATTGTTTTGCCTCCAATAAGGATTATTTATATCTTAGTTGGGATCAAGTACAAGGTACTGTTTTATTATTACAGAAAAAAAGAACATAATTTTAAAAAACTAGAATTGTTTGCTTATAGTGGAGTCTATGGGAGATGGCCTTCCTGTAATTCAGAACTTTCTGGATAACGGGTTTCCGGATAACGGATCCCATACTTGTACCTTGTACTTGGTTCTACCTAACATAAAATTCATCCTTATTGGAGACTAAACAATCCTATTGGGGTTAATTAATGTTTAAATGATTTTTTAGTAGACGAGGTATAGAGATCTAAATTATGGAAAGATCCCTTATCCAAAACGCCCCTGGTTCCAAGCATTCTGGATAACAATAGTCCCATACCTGCACTATGTTATTTTGTAAGTATTCCATATATACGGTCGGCAAATTCTCTTTCCATAATATAATTTATATTGTAAACATTGTGTGCAGTATTGGATGCACCACATCATTTTCTGTTTGTAATCTTTAGGGTTTTTTTAGCTAGTCTAATTTTATTCTTATGTTTGGTAGTAGATTTCCCTCTAAAAATGCAAAGGAAAAGCTAATAGCATAGAGTTTAAGACACTCATTTAAATTTGTACAGGCTAATGTGATACATGGCATTGTAACCATCAGTGTTATTAAGTGCAAAACAGTAAAAAATTATTATTATTAAATTATATATTATTATCCTGTCACTGATTTCCATATTAATCTATGAGGAATGCTGTGCCTGAAGCACACTTGCTTGGGCATATCTTAGTGATGGGCCTCCAGTACCACTACCTGTACTTTAGGCACAGCATTTCTGATAAATTTATATGGGAAGCTGTGGCAGGTAGAAACATGGGCTGACACCATTGTATGTATGTATATATATCTTTATTTATAAAGCGCTACTTATGTACGCAGCACTGTACAGTAGAATACATTAATACAAACAGGGTGTTAATAAGATAATAGATAAATACAAAGTACAACAATAAATACAGATAAATACAGCTGCAATAAGTTAAGAGTCAAAGACACAAGAGGATGGAGGTCCCTGCCCGGTAGAGCTTACAATCTATATGGGAGGGTAACTAACAGACACAAATAGGCATTAATAAAAAAGCCAGTTCAATAAGGCTTACAATCTAAAAGGAGAACAGGGAGTGAGTTGCAAGGTGTGGGCATGGCAATATTTCGAGTCAATAAAGTGAAAGACTTGGCATTGAGCATTGTAGTTAAAAGGTGACATTGGTATTTAGTATACTCTGCGTATGCTATGCTAGATGAGATTAAGCTTCCAAATGTGTTTAGATGGAACCTGGGAAAAGTTCTTAATATCAATAAGTGTAGAGATGAATGAAGTGAGGAGGAGTGGATCATTGGAAAAACCTAATCTGCACATGCTTAAATTGCCTACTAAATCTTTCAAACTGTAGCAGCCCCTATACTGATAGGCTGTGTTGGTGTCCTTGTACTGGGAGACATCAGTTCTATCCTATCATGTACAGCTGGCCTTGTATAAAAAGAAATCAGTTGTGTAGAGCATTCTGGGATGTCAAAAGTCATGTCAACAAATCTGTCAGTAGAGTGAAGCTTGACTAAGTTCAGAAATTTAAAGGGAACACTACCTAAAAATAGAATACATCTACAAAGACAGAAGTAATGACCCCAAGTGAAATGGGATCACCATGGGAGAACATCATGGAAGCAGTAGTGCAATAGTAAGGGCTAACAGTATGCTAATGTTTAAATTTGTTTAGTTTTAGACACTTTTTAATTTCTGATACTTAATACATATAATACACAAGAGTATATGGGTTTATGTCTAATATTGTGTGTCTATTATTTGTGGGGTAGCTTAATTAATACCTTATTCCACAAGAGAAACAAACCAGGAGCTAAACATATCTAAGCTTGTTGTCAAAGAATACATGTAGAGTGTGTTCCCCTCATTACTGCATCCCAATATGTAACTCAGTGATCCCCAACCAGTGGCTCGGGGCAAACATGTTGCTCCCCAACCCCTTGGATGTTGCTCCCAAGGGCCTCAAAACAGGTGCTTATTTTTGAATTCCTGGCTTGGATACAAGTTTTGGTTGCATAAAACTAGATGTACTGGCAAACAGAGCCTTCTGTAGGCTGCAAGTCCACATAAGGGCTACCAAATAGTTACTAACAGCCCTTATTTGGCACCTCAGGAACTTCTCTCATGCTTGTGTTGCTCTCCAACTCTTTTTACATTTCAATGTGACTCACAGGTAAAAAAGGTTGGGATCCCATATGTAACTGAAGGGAAAACATCTGCTCTGGTATATACAGAGAATATACTTTCTGAACAGCAGACACTGCCAGCTCCATCTCTGGTTCAAA
Organism: Xenopus tropicalis; assembly: GCF_000004195.4. Lineage (NCBI taxonomy): Eukaryota > Metazoa > Chordata > Amphibia > Anura > Pipidae > Xenopus > Xenopus tropicalis. Next base: position 102,633,007 of record NC_030683.2, on the reverse strand, counting down.
CTTGTATTTTTAGTCCTTCCAGCCCACCTGCTAGTCATGTTGCCTTGTAGCCCCCTCTGCTTAAAAGAATGGGTTTTGCTTAAAAAAAAGGTTGCATATTTAAGTGAAATAAAAATTTGATAGAGTTTGGAGCATGTTGGAATGTTTTGATGTAGGTTTGAAGGGAAGTGTATATTTTCAACCAGCAAAATCACGGGAGACCCATTAAAACAGGAAATCTTAATGTTAGCAAATAGGCCACTAAATGAGCATTAAAGGGCCCCATTTACGATTGTGTGTGCAAGTGCCTTCAGTGCCAATGTGCCTATTGTACTGGACAAAAGTCAGTTGCATATGTTGGCAGAACCTGCAAAGGTAACTCTGAAAGTATCACCTCCTCAATGTGAGTTTGTCGTGCCATGTGTTTGAAATTGTATGAAGCATGTATGGGAGCAAAATTCCCTTGTGAATAGCCTCCAAGTGCTCACAGTTTGGCATCCAATATATTATTTTGTCATGGTGGCCTATTTTCCCTTGAAATAGCCCAATAGTGCTTATCTAGCAAATCTCATCTTAAAATGCACAATACTTCATCTCCAGGCAATAATTGCTTGTCTTTGTGTTGGTGATTGTGCTTTCAGACTATTCTTATAAAGTGCAATGGAAGATGATACTGGCAATTTTTGGCTGGCATGTTTATGCTACCAAAAAACATTAACATGCACCATTTCCCCTAATCAAATGTGGTTTAAACATGACACACAAGGAATTCCACTAGTTTAGGATGATCCTGAAGCTACAGAAGAACTTTCATGGACTTTGGCAATTGCTCTCCTCTGCCAGGAAAGCCCTGGTGGTACATTTGCACTATACAGGGTAAGAAGAATAGGTTGGGAAATATGATCTATGAATAATTTAACAAAAAAATGCAGATATAGGTATCTTGACAGGTGGACATTTTGGTTCTGACTTATTTTATAAGCTTTTCATTTGATATTATATGCCAAGGTAATTCCTCAATAATTGCGAATATGATGCTTATTTTGCAGATGAGTTCTGTGATACTGGTTGCAGAATGGCAAAGCTTGTGTGCTTGCGAGACTCGGGTCTCTAAGATGATCATTATGGAAGGTTTACTGCTGGGGCATGATATAACTGTCCACTTATTAAAGATTTGAATGTAATTACATAAAATATATCTGCAGCCACTGTATAAACTGATCAGTTCAGTTTTAGTTAAAGGGATTCTTTTGCAATTTTGATGGTATAGTTTTAATTACTAAATTACATATCATATACCATTTAAAATTGTGTTCTTAAACAAATTAATGTATTTTTTTTAGATGTAATACTTGTGTGTAGGCAGCCATCTCAGTGGATTGTGCCTGATCCTGTGCTTTCAGAAGGAACCAGTACTTCGTAATGCAATTCTTTTCAGATAACCTATTGTTTCTCCTACTCATGGCCAGACCTGGGCATTTTACTATTGAGAGCTATCCTTACATATACCACTAGCTGAGGCATGAGAGTATTTTTAGCAGCTTATTGGCCTGTGTAGGGGCAGCAACGACTGACCTGCCCAACCGATATCTGGGCTGAAATCAGCTAGATATCGATCGGGCAGGTTAAAAAATTCAGTCGGATCGGGGACCGCATTGGCTTGTTGATGTTTGGGCCCAGGGCCAAATGATCCAATTAGCCTAAATGTACCCAATATCACCCACCCATAGGTGGGGATATCGGGAGAAGATCCGCTCGCTTGGCGACCTCGCCAAGCAAGCGGATCTTAACGTGTATGGCCACCTTTACTGTATATTATAGTACCTATCATTTCAAGTGTGCTTTCCTTAAGATATCTATATGCATATCTATACACTGTATCTATACATATATAGAGAGCCTTCTCTTGTTCAAAAGTGCACTATAAATTGTTTAACTCATTGAAACTAAATGTCTGTTGGAAAGCAAATTTTATTGTTTCAACCTATAATAAATTAGATTTTTCTTGAGGGCAGCCACCACCTGCAGTGCAGCAAATGGAATTGGATAGTGCAGGTACGCAGAGAACCTCCTTTGAAATATAGAGGTTGTTGCTGAAGAATAATACAAAATGATTTGGCCGGGAAACAATCACAGAGTAGGCTGAACGGGTTGAAGCTTGAATCCAACCCAAGAATCCTATATAACCGCCTTTACTGTAATGCAGTACCACCTCTTTATTCATTGTGCTAGTCTTTTCTGTAACAGTTGCTGGCAATTCTAATTGCTAGATTTAACATTTCCATTTTACATGCCAAATGCTTGCTGTATTAACAAGAACTCTGCATATGCTTCCTTGCACTGTGAGAGTTACAATTACTGCCGAATGGTTAAATACCTCCAATCAAGATATTATACCTAGAATATAAGCTTTAGGCTTTTAAGTATAATGTGCAGTTCTGCACAGAGATTCATTGCACATTATACTGAGCTTGATATTTATAATTCCACTTGCAAATGTCGCTTCATTTAAATCTAGAAGGAAAGTGATTAGGGCGACAAGTTTAAAGTGTATCTGCCAAGAAAAAAACTACTAGCCAAGAGAAACAGATTTGTATTTGTATAATAATTATAAATGTTGAAATATTTTGGTGGCAGTGACCATGGCTACAAACACAGGAGAGATACAGTACCACCTGCTAGATATTTTATCTATCCTGGGGATATAGTAGGTACCCAACCCTTTGCTGCTCTAACAGCATCTACTCTTATAGGAAAGCTTCCAGTTGGCATTGAAATTCTTCCCACAAGTGTTCATTTGGGCTGAAGAAGGGGCTCTGAGCAGACCAGTGAATTTCTTCTTCTCCTATCTCTGCATTGCTGGGTAGAGGCAGGAAAGAAAAACCTTTGACACAAATTATCTGCAATGGCCAATTTGACTTATTAAAAGGGGGGTCCAATACTTGGGACATAAAATGTAACAACAACTACCACTTGGAAGTCCTTTCAGGCCTCACTAGATATGCATGTGTGCCTCAAAGCCAAAGCACCCGTTGTTTCATTCCTAATTTGCAAGACATTTGCCAGCAATATGATCAGACCCAATACATGGGTCTGATCCTAAGCTGTCAGTAAAGTCATTATGAAGGCACTGTGCTGGCTGCCAACTTAATGAAACATCCAGTTTATCCCCAGTGGGCAGAACAAGGACTTTTGATTCTATTATATTTAATATATATAAGATTTTCAGCCAACCAGACCCAGGTACATATTCTATAAACTGTGGAAGAAATTGCTTATCTTAGGTTTGCCATTATTGTGTTTGTAGCTATGCAGTTTTATGTACCATGTATGTTATGAACCAGTTTCCTGGGAAACTTGCATTCTGATTACACTTTAAGTCACTCATGAGTATCAAAGGGTTTCCTGACAATATTTTTTTAGATGTCTGTTTGCTATGGCAGCAATAAAACTCATTGCTTTACAGGGTAAGACTGGCCTACCAGGGCACCAAGAAAACCCGGTGGGCCCAGGCCCTGTTGGGCACCATGGTCCGACCCAGTGGTGATTTGCTGGTGCATCGTTAGAGTGCTAAGGGCCCAAAATGCACTGGAAATAATGTGCTGTTTACTGTAATTATCTGCGCTAGGAACTGTAATCATTGGGGGCAGTCGGTGTACAGTAGTGGTGGTCCCTGGGGGGGGGGGGAAAGGGTGGCTGGAATAGTGGGGCCCTTTGATTGTGTTTTCTGGGGTTTTCCCCAGTCTGACACTATTGTTTTATGTTTTATTTAAAAAAGTAAACAGGAAGCTAAATAAGGGTTAGTTCTTTCTATCATCCCCCCATATGACCAGTTACATTATAGCTTGTGGTGGGGGCAGGTGCTGATAAACATGTATAAAAATTAAAACTGGGCAGTTGTGAGGGGGCTGCATGTCCTGGAAAATTGCGAAGATACCAGTATGTAAAGAGCAACATCTCACCCATAAGGATACCATAACGGAACTTCTGGGAGGGAGATCAGATGACCCATATTTCCCTTTATTCTTTTCCTTTCATGGTAACTAGGATATAGAATGCATAATGAACAGGTGCCTGTACATATTGCAAATATTTCTTTATGTGTAAATAATAATTTGCTTTGTAATTATTGAATGAGTACCCAATATACATTCCCCATAATATACACTTATTGGTGTGGCTACTTGCTCTACTCTAAAAAACCATAGCCCCAGTAAGAGGGAGGTATGTTATGAAGTCTTACAACTGCTCCAAAGAACATATATGGATAGTTTATATTACTTTTAATCATAAAAAGTGCAAATAAAGTTTGTTTTTCTTCATAAAGAAACACAGTGCCTGTCAAGTGCCTGGGCAAAGATCCATTTCTGTTCCGTTTATGTTGGTAACAGCTGATTTCCTCGTACCTGCCTGGGAAGCCATCTATGCAGTACTGAGTTTGCTTGATAGCTCTTTAGATAAATTGTAAGAGATGCACATTTTGACACAAAAAGGAATATATCTCTCTAGTTTATTGTTCATCTGGTTTTTCAGGTGCTATTCCAGAGAAACCATTAATTTTTTTACCTCCTGTGCAACATTCATATGTTCATAGAAAATGGGATAATTTGTCATTTAGACAGTTTTCCAGCAGAGAAAATTTGTCTCTAGTCAATTCATTGCTTTTGAGTTGAAGGATAGTTGTTCAAGGCAACCTAGCTATTTTTGTAAGCTCTTGATTAGAATATAGCATATTTAGGTCTTTATAGGCTATTTATAAGAAGACAATATCGCATTTTTCAAATCCTAGCAGCGTTTATGGCTAATCACTTTGGGATATTTGGGGTTGCTTTTAGATCCATTTGGTCTAAATGTTTTAAAGGTGCAAGTCTACATTTTTATCCTGATATGCCACAGTGTGTGTGCTTTGGGTATTCCCTGAGTGAATTTACTTTTACACTTAGTTTAAATCTTTAAGTATAAGGCTATTTGTGTAAACAAATGTTACATAGTTACATAGTTACATAGGGTTGAAAAAAGACCTGTGTCCATCAAGTTCAACCCATCCAAGTAAACCCAGCACACCTAACCCACACCTACCAATCTATACACTCACATACATAAACTATAAATGTGTCTCTTCAATGTAGGAAACCTCTTATTTGTTGTGTAACTGTAACCCCTTTTTGGCTGTAATACAGACGATGTCCAGCTAGTGATAGGTTAGAGTATGGGGTACATTGGACTCTCTTTCTAAGGATGGGCCTTCGCTATGTGGAAGAATTATTATGGAGGGTGTTGTTGTACTATATCTCCCACTACCAGATGTAATAAAGTAGATGTAAAGAAAAAATAAGGATGCAAGAAGCTCTTTGCAGCAAAACAGAACAGAACTGGGCTTATTGTACAAGACAAATGATCCAAGGCATATACTCACAAAGTAGATGTCATCAAAAGAATGGCAGGTTCAAATGACGCTAATACAGAGCAGTTATGCTCCACTGAAGAGAGTAGTTGGTAAGCAATGTTTATCCTTAGGGTTTGCACATTAATGATCCGAATCCCAATCAGCTGACATGGATCAGGGAGAAGACTATGCTTGATATGTCAGTACTGCGGCCCCTACACTAAGGAGAATACACCCAGCTAACCTCTCCTGGTTGGAGCCAGAAAGCTGCTCTTTCTAACCAAAGCTGAACATCTTACTTTCCTAGAAAGTGTTGTAACAAAAGATATCCTGTTCTTACTAAATCCTCATTCATGGGGTCCTTGCTCTCCGACTTCACTAGAGCTACTGGTCCCTCTAGGTAAGGCAACACATCTTCTGGGCCTTGCTGATCCCAGGCTCGGTGGTACCTGGTGCCACCTGGTTTAACGGATGCAGGCCAAAGAAGAAGTACATCTAGGCTTATGGCCAATAATGAACAGATACATAGACTTCCATTTAGTTACAAGTGAAAGAAGTATAGGGTTTAAAGGTAAAGGGATTGTTAACCCTATAGGTCCCTACACAAGTTTATGGCTGAGTCATAAGGTATTGTATATATAATATAATTAAGCCACAGTCTTCCTGCATCCTATTTTTGTTCTGTTTGGATCCAATGATAAGATACATTCTTGTTTGCACAATGTAGCCAAAAACCAATGCAATTATCCAAGTTCCAACAATGAGCGTTGGCTTAAGCTGGCCAAACATTGACTCATTTGCCTGAATTCAGGCTGTTAGGATGAGTACTACATCACCGTGCCGATGCACTGCTTGTTCCGACAGGAATTTTAAACCTGCTGATCGATATATGACAGATATCACTTGGACAGTTTGTCTGTGGGCCACATAAGCTGCCAACTCGGACCGCCGGCAGCTGTTACCGGCCAGATACCTAAGTGAAGGTCACAGTAAAGTGAAAATATCTTTTCATAACATAATAATAATATATTATATGCTGAGTAGTGCAACACACAAACACATTATACATTGATTGAAAACGTGCCCTTCCACAACTCATACGGTATCATTATGTATCCTGTGCACTTTCCCATAATGCTGGCATCCTGCAATATGAAGCTTTATTTTTTTCTGTAGCTTGACTCATCAATTTTCAATTTTCTGTGACAAATGGGACATTCTTGGAAGAGAGAATTAGAAACCAGATGAAGACTAGTTTCCTTAATCAGTGTTTTTCCTTTATCTGTTTAGAGTCTAGATTGCCACTGACTGGAAAATACTTATATCTCCAGGCATCACATTATATTAATCACACATTTTATTTCTTCAGTCTCCTTAACATTGCCCCTTTGTCCCCACAATAACATTTCCCCATTTGGAAAAGGAGGGTTCATTTTCTCACGTCCTATATTTTATCCTGTTCTTTATAATTTTAACCCATTTCAGATGAACTTTCTGAGCATCCTCTTCTGATGTTTCTCAAGTGAGGTTTCCTCTAGCATGACAAAAACATACAGGCAAGTTAACTGACTCCTGAGGAGAAGTCAGCCCTAGTGTGTACAGTATGTATTGTGTGATTGTAATGGGAACCCGAGATTGTAAGTACCACTGGTGTAAATTATGAATAATCTCAGTTAACTGTCATGCAAACATGTTAATTCTGTCTTAAATAATAAGATCATGGTCAGTCTATCATAAGTATGTCCATCTGCCAATGTCCATTATTGTCAGGTGAATGTAGTCTCCATTCAGTCTCCATTACTTCTATTCAGAGCAGTTTGGGCCAATGGCCTGAAAGAGTAGTCACACTGGACAGAAAACAAAATCCAGATATCTGACTAAGAAACTACCATCTCAATAACACTAGGGATATGTATAGTACTGCCACACATAGTACCAGATGGTAAAACAGTTCAGGAGATATTGAGCAGGTAATAACTAGAATCTATTCCAAGTTGAGCATACCTAGTAAGATCCTCTTGTTTGGTGAGATCTTTGCCCAAATTTGGCAAACCAATTGATGGGTCAAATTAAATTATCAATCAGTTTTCAAGGAACTGTGGGTGGCAGCTAATGAGGAATAACCTTCACTGTAACAGGAAACCCCTGCCAACACTGGTGTTCACTAAAGCCCCTTTGGGGTGCCAGAACTTTCTGCAGTAAAGCAAAAAGCAGGCAGGAGTCAAAAAACGGATATAGCAAAGAAACACAGACTTGAGCATAATATGAATAAGCAGAAGTCAGCTTGAGCAAGGTGCAGTAGGAGAAAGCAAGATTTAAAGGGCATGGGAACTAATCAGGAAGAGATAGATGTGATGTACAGGGAAAGCAAGCAATAATATACAGTACATGTCCCTTTGTTTATTAACAATGCGCACGCTCGCAACATCATTGTAGCCGGTGAGTCATCACAACATAAACATCAAATGTGCATGTGTGCCATAGATCCCTGGAACAGATCCGCTGGCCAAAGTGTCTACAGATGCTCCTGACCGGTGGGGGCTCTTACACTTTGTCTATACTTTGCCCCCCCACATACATTTTTGATTGGTTTAAGATGGATGTGATCTCTTGGATTTTACTAAAGCATTTGGTACAGTACCACACAGAAGGTTACTGGATAAATTGTGGAAATGAGTAATATTGGCCTTGTACTTAAATACACAACTGACTGAAAGATAGATTACAAATACGTTATCAAGGAGGTAGTGACAAGGGTCCTTGGCGCTTTGCTTTATCATTTGTTTATCAATGACACTAAGGTGGGCATTGTATTGTCTCTATTTTTGCTAAGGACACTTTATTGTTCAAAACTATAGGGGTACTTTATTTACCAAGGCACATTGTGCAAAGTGCAATGTTGGGTGAAGTTTCAGAATGTAAATGTAATGGCTTCGGGCACTGAATGACACGGGGCGGATTCATGGCCTGTAGATAAATGTAGGACGAGAAGCCATCCCTATGCTCAAAAGTCTTAAGATGGCCATACACGGGCCGATTCTAGCTGCCGATATCGGTCCCTTAGACTGATTCGGCAGTTAATCAGCCTGTGTGGGGGCACTAACGACGGGCCTGACAGACCGATATTTGGCCTGAAATTGGCCAGATATCGATCGGGCAGGTTAAAAAATTTAGTCGGATCGTTGATGTGGTCCCTGATCCGACTTCGCCTATACCCGTTGTTCTAATTTGATTGTTTGGCCCCAGGGGTGACACGGGTTAATTCCACATTCAGTAGTAGTCATTGGTAAGTTCTAACAGCATGGCCCTAACTTAGCAACTGTATCTGTCAGTATTTGTATGTAATCTGTATGTTTGATGTATACACCCATCTATTGTACAGAATATATTGCCATTCTATAAATACTTGTTAATAAAAAATAAAAACTGTCTGGAATTGGAACCTAGGCCAAGACGGATCTACTGGGAGCCAGAAAAGATGACAATATGAGTGTTGCAAGAACCATATCAGAAAGCAAGTATTCTGGCGAGAAAATCAGGAACAGTAAATGATTTTATGTTGTAGGGTTCCTGCAGCTTGGGAACAAGGACAAACGGGGAATTCTCTAACAAATTAATAATTTCCTGACAGTAATGAGAGTACTGAAAATCAATAGTAGGAAAGCCATAATATTCCATAACTAGGCTAAAATATATGTCTATCCCTGTCCATATACAATGCATGCATGTCTTAAGGTAGAATGAAAACCCTGTATGTAATGACTGTTCAAGGCCACAAAGCTCTATGCAAGGAATGGAGCCCACTAGGGAAACTGGGGAAAATGCATAGGGGCATATTTATCATACTGGGTAAAACGATTGTTAGAAAACAGCAGAAAAAGCTGTGCAAATGGCAAATTTATCAAGGTACCTGATTTGTTTTATGCCGCCCGAATGCTGGGTTTGACACTATTAATTTACATCACTATAGACCTCACTTTTTTCCAGATGTGGATATAGTTTAACACTAACATCCACCCCAATGCAATTGTGCACACACATAAACACCTTTAAGAAAGAGGCACAGGTACTGTATGGCATCTGTTATGCAGAAACAGATATACAGCAATGCCATGCATTAGCTTCGGTAATCTGAAGTTGCACAAAGTTTCCATAGTAATCCCAAGTCGTGCAAAGTTTCTTCTTGCAAGCAACTTCGCACGACTATGGAAAATAAAGCGATGCAAAGGGCTTTCCATTCTGAATGGGTTTGTTTTTTTTATCATCTCAGAATACTAAATCTTGTCAAAAGCCTCTATAGGAATGCAAATTACATATGCTGGCAAAAATGCCCACAAATTGCTGCACAGATTACATATTAGCACTGTAGGTGCAAAGTGCATGTTTTTTTTTTTTGCAAGGCATGGGCAGATTTATCAACAATAGGCAAATTTCCACATGGGCAGTAACCCATAGCAACCAATCAGTGACTAACTTTTTTCAGAGAGCTGCAGGTGTAACAATTTAATTGGCTGCCACGGGTTACTGTTTATGGGCAAATTTGCCCACTTTTAATAATTTAGATTAAAGCACATGCTGATTAATGATACATGCCCGCACTGATGTACACTATAATTAATCAGTAAGAGTTGTTTCTTTAGTCTATATGATTATTTTGTGTGAGAGTTATTTTTCGGTGCATCTGCCTGGTCAATAAAGCAGGAACAGCCAGTTTGCCTTTGTGTACCTACTAAACTACAAGTAACAGAAACCTTGTGTAGCCAACAGAGTAAAAGCTTCATAAGCAAACACTAGGATCATTTATAAACACAGGGCAAATTTACACCTGGGCAGTAACCCATAGTAACCAACCAGTGATTAGCTTTTTCACAGCCAGCTGCAGGTAGAACAATGAAAACAAACATCTGATTGGTTTCCATGGGTTACTGCCCAGGTACAAATCTCCCCAATGTTTATAAATGACCCCCACTGTCTCCAATGACCCCCGCTTTCCCTTTATGAAGTGACTCACAGCCAACTATTTCTTCATAAATACTGCTCTGATAATCATTCCTGCTTCTGATAGGCCGCTCTAGTCTACGCTCCTACTATTTATTTTTCTCTCATTCTGACCTGTGGCCGGTATCCTGATCCCTACTGACATCTGCCTGCTTGTCTGGATTTCAAGTCTGACGGTTTCTCACCTTTGTCTGCTGCTTTTGTTTAACCAATTAAAGTGTTATAGTTTACTGGAAAGCCTTTTCTACTGCCAATCACTCTGCCCCTTACGTTTCTGAATGCCTGCCCTCTGGGAAACTGGTGGTTGAATATACAGTATAATGATATCCCAGTAGCTAGGGGCTGACATGTGGCTACTACAGGGGGTAGTTCATACCAAAACCAGGGGTTTTCTTCCCCTCGGATATTTGGGCCCACATGTGTGATCATTACAAAGCCAAGTTCCCCTGTGCCTGCCAGTTTCCAATTTCCCATCATTCTCTCCTGTTTAAGCATTTTAATTCAAGTTGTATAGAACCATAATGAATCTGTTAATGAATATGTCAGCTCCTATGATATAATTCCTCTCTTGTCACTCCTCCACAAATGCTACGGCAAACTTGAACATTAGCAGGACTGATAGAGACATGTTCATGACCTCAGATGAATTTCTAATCAGTTCTGGAGGATAATCACATGGAACCATTCAAAACATATTAAAATGTTCTGTTATGAGTCAGACTAAAGCTGCCTGTTTACTCCACTGCTGTATTTATTTTGCTGTTATTCTTTTCAGCAGAACAAGAAAACAGTGTTTTCAGCTGGAGACCTAACAAATAAAAGCAAGCATTATCTTGTGAATGTTATCAAGTTCCCACAGGATTGGGCCTGAAGATGTAAGCCAAATGAACGATTAAGCCTTCTCACAGAACATATATATATATTGTTATGTAAGAGCCAGCAAATTCTATTTTCTCATTTAAGCTACCTGACAAAACAGCCTTCCCAAACAGGGGCCTATTTAATGTGCTCTGTGAAACGAAATTCGCCAAAAAAATGGTGTAAAAAATATGTGTGAAATAAATGGTGAATTTGTGAATGGTGAATCATTGTTATTTTACGTAATTTCTGGTGTAAGAAAAAATGTGTAAAAAATTATGCTGTTTTTAATGCGAAGCCTGGTGATGTGTGGCAAATTTTGCCGCCATTTTTTACACAACATAATAAATAGGCATCTTAGAGTTCTAGAGGTTCCCAAACTGTCAAATGGGCCTCTCTAGGAGATATTAAAGGGCAGGTTCACCTTTAAGATAGCTTTTAGTATGTTATAGAATGGGGGGGGGGCAGCTATGCATAAAGATACATTTAAGGATAGATTTTACTTTTATTTGCAAGTTGTCAGAGGCTCCTAAGAAACAAAATATTCTTTGCATGTACAGTTCTCTGGTTTAGAAATACTTCTATATGTTGATGAAGTAGAATGCACCCAGGTCTGCACCCCCAGGTGGGCAGAAAGGGAAAGATATTCATGATGACATAAGCACTTCCAAAGGGTGGGTGGGACTGTCCAGGTGTTGGGGGAGGGTGCAGGGGACCAGTCTAGAGGGTGGGGACTGTTGCAAATCCTGAACCCAGGCTTGCGTGACTTGCACTGTTATGGCTCTCCATTGATCTGTTGAAGTGTTTAATGGGATTATAAACATTATCATTAAGGTTCACAGTAAAGGAAAGCAATATTGTCTATATAGCAGCTCCACAATAAAATCTGAGGTGCCCATCCCTCAATCAACATCGGTTCCCAGTATTCCATCTATAGATTGGACAGACTTGAGGGAAAGGTACTTGTTGGCTTGCTAACCTTCTGGTTATAAAATCAGTTATTTACGCAAAAGAATTATAGGATAATGTAAAAGGAATGTCTTTCAAAATAAACTCTTTTTTTATCTAGTATAATTAAATCTAAAGCAACTGGACTGTTAGGATTACCTATCAAGTCCAGTTGCTTTAGATTTAATTATACTAGATATACCATGACCTGAATGAATGAAAATCTTCATAGACAAACTCTTTTTTTTTTTTGAAAATTCCTTACGCCTCAATTTCTCCTAAAAAAGTAAGATACACAAATATAAGTATTGCACATTGCATAGAAACAGGTATCTTGATTTCTCTGTATTAACATTATTCAGCAAATACAAGACAGAGGCTGTACCTTTCAGAAATGAAGGTTACAATATATCAAAAACTGACAAATGAAATGGAATTAATGCCCAAGATGAGCGGTTGACATAGATGGAAGACTGTTATGCACAGACTGTTGTGGGGAGTGGGGAGAGGTACCCGTTGCTCCATAAGGGAGCAAAATTTCGGTGCAGTGGAGTGGCATGCCACCCCTAACTTTGTGCCGCCCTAGGCCCTGTCCTTTGTGGCCTCGCCACAAATTCTGGCCTGCCCAGCAGACAAAAAAAACTACTGCTTTGTGAGGCTACAGCGTTGATGTTGCTTTTGCTTATTCATCTTTCAGTCTCTCATTTAAACCCGTGCCTGGTTGCTAGGTTAAACTGGACCCTAGCAACCAGATAGATGCTGAAATTCCACACTGGAAGGCTGCTGAATGAAAAGGCAAATAATTCAAAGATCTATTCAGACTATGCATATAGAATAGTTTCTCTAATAACTCCTCTACTCCTCAAAAATCATTTTTGGCAGACGAGGAGCATTTGTAGCTGCATGCTATACAGGCCTAACTGCTTTTGCATGATAATCCCAGGTATCCTGCACTACTATACTCCCACACTTGTCAGCTAGAAGCAAACAATGGATTTATCCTTTCACATAAGGTTCCCAAACCCTTCCTCAAGAAGAGCTACACAAGTAGAACGAGGTGTGTTCCTTATACCGCCGCTGTTTATCTTTACCTTAGTTCTACATCAACCTGGACAGATCCTGAAGAAAACAATGAAAACTTCACTTTTGGGAGCCAACTTTGCTAATAACGCAAATAAGAATTTTAATGCAAAGTCTAACATTCTTGTTGAACAATGTTTGGAAACTAGGAGCATTCCCCATGGATTATTAACTTTAAAGGGAGTGGCTACAGTCTATAAACAATCGAATGAGAATGTGCAACATCTGACTGCATACTGCAAAAAAAATAAAGTCCTTCACATAAGTTTAGTTAATATAACAGCCCATGTTCCATTAGCGGAAACAGTAGGTAGTTTAATTAGTTTGGTGGGAATGGGACCAGGCAGTTAAATGAACCGAGCTAGCTCAGAAAAATGTAGCGTTTGCTTATGGAGTCTCTATTTAATTCATGCAGTAACAGCCTTTTGCAAACACACAAGTTTCTCTATTCCCAACGAAATTACAGACTGTCCCTATGGGCATCACTCAGAATGTTATTGGATATTAGAGCTTGTTTTGTAGAACTCTCAACCCTTTTCAACAAGGTGACACATGCTTATCATAATTAACGCCTATGTCTTAAATGTAATGAAACAAAACTTTCCAAATTGTTAGGCTCCCAAGTGTCTGCCAGTTGTAACAATTAAAATACAATGTTTGATCCTAGAAAGGCAAATAAATATATTTCAGACCATTCTAGTGTGAAACTGATAAAAGAACTAATCAAAGCCTAAACAGTTCTATAAAAGGCAGTTGTCAGGGTGGAAGTGATTACACAAAGGATTTTGTTCAGCAGAGATAATTAAATCTTTGAGAGATATCCCTTATTTTTCATCTTGTCACCTTATCTTACAAATTAAGATATACTTTCAATTTGTAAGGGCTCTGGCACACGGGGAGATTAGTCGCCCGCGACAAATCTCCCTTGTCACGGGCGACTAATCTCCCCGAACTACCATCCCACCGTTGAAAATGTAAGTCGCCAGTGGGATGGCACACGCTGCGCAGGCGATTTTGGCAAATCGCCGAAATTGCCTCACAGGCGACTAATCACCCCATGTGCCAGAGCTAGTGATGGGCGAAATGTTTCGCCAGGCATGTATTTGCGGCAAATTTCCACGTTTCGCCATCGGCGGATTGTTTCGTGAAACGGATGAAAAAATTTGCTGCGGAAAAATTTGCCGCACGTCCAAAAATTGTCGGCAGCGCCAAAAAAGAATAGTTGCGGGCGTCAAAAGAATAGCCGCGCGTCGAAATAATAGCCGCGGGCGACTAAATAATAGCCGTGCGACAAAATAATAGCCGCGCGACAAAATAATAGCTGTGGGTGACAAAACAATAGCCGCGCAACAAAAATATTGCCGCGGGCGACAAAATAATAGCTGCGGGCGACAAAATAATAGCCACGGGTGACAAAACAATAGCTGCGCGACTAAATAATAGCCGCGGGCGACGGAACTATAGCGGATCGCGAATCTTTTGAAAACTTCGCAAATTTTTCGGCGAAGCGAAACGGAACAGATTCGCTCATCATTAGCCAGAGCCTTAAAAATAATGTTCGTATATGTTTACTGAGCGCATCCAAATAAACTGTTTATTTGTAACAACTGTTCTATTTTAAATGAGCATGGTTTTTTTCTTCTATAATACCATAGAGCAGTGCTGTCCAACTGGCGGCCCGCGGGCCGCATGCGGCCCGCGACCCCCCTCTGTGTGGCCCCCCACCTGTCTGGCTGCTTTGATGGCTTACCTTTGAGTAAGCTTTAAATGGTATCAGTACTGAGATTAACTGGCCCCCTGCATGGTTCTCACCTCAGATTCAGGCTGTAATCAGGCTGTATTGTTTAAATATGTAATCCCCTGTGTTGTTCACACCTTTTAATCTCTGCATTGTTCACCCCCTGCAGTGTTCACACCTCAGGCTCAGGCTGTAATCACCCCCCATTGTTCCCCTGTTCACACCTCAGGAGGAGTAGAAACCCACAAATAATCCCTGCATACTACAAAAAGAACATATACTGAGGTGGTACTGCAATTAAAAAGTTTTTTAATATATAGTTATTGTGCAGACTGTAGGAGCAGTGCCAGCATTGTGTCACTGTAGGCTGCCTGTGTGTGCCATACACACAGGCATCATAGGGCAAGCAGAGTATGGCGCACACACAGGCAGGGTAGGGAAGGCAGAGTATGGCACACACAGGCCAAGTATGGCACAAACCAGCCAAGAATGGCAAACACAGTGAAAGTGTGGCACATGCAGGCAGGGAAGGCAGAGTATGGCACACACAGGCAGGGTAGGGCAGGCAGAGTATGGCACACACAGGCCAAGTATGGCACAAACCAGCCAAGTATGGCACACAGGCAGGGTAGGGAAGGCAGAGTATGGCACACACAGGCAGGGTAGGGAAGGCAGAGTATGGCAGGTTTTTGCTGTACTACAACCATTAATACGGGTATGGTCATGTAATAACATGGGTGTGGTTTCAAGTGGGTGCGGTTTCAAAAAGGGGAGTAGTCAAAACTGGCTTCCATTATCGGCCCTCCACCACGTAGGTCGGAAAAATTCCGGCCCTCAGTACAACAGAAGTTGGACAGCACTGCCATAGAGTACCATAAATAGTATATAAACCTGTTTATTGTATTTGATACAGCTTACCTGTAGTGTATTTAAAGTAAAGACCAGTGTAATGGTGCATTATATTCTAATGTACACAAAAATACCTTTCTTTTTTGGTGTTCTGCACTAAAGGTATTAAACAGCAAAGGTGTCAGATTAATTTGTTCCATGAAATCCCTAAAGAGAAAAAAGAGGTTAATTAGAAGATGTTATTTATATGGTCTCAGGAGTCCTTTCCTTTTTGCACCATTTGGTAATTGTATGTTGGTACAGGTATGGGAACCCATTATCCAGAATGCTCGGGACCTGGGTTTTTTTCTGGATAAGGGGTCTTTCCATAATTTGGATCTCCTACCTTAAGTCTACTAAAAAAATTATTTAAACAGTAATTACCCAAGTAAAACCCAAAAGGATTGTTTTGGCTCCAATAAGGATTTATTCTATCTCAGTTGGGATCAAGTACAGGGTACTGTTTTAATACTGCAGAGAAAAATGAATCGATTTTTAAAAATATGAATTGTTTAATTAAAAAGGAGTCTATGGGAGATGGCCTTTCCATAATTCGGAACTTTCTGGATAACGGGTTCCTGGATAAGGGGTCCAATACCTGTATATGTTAGCAAGTGAGGTAGGTGCTGCGTTTGTAAGAATGGTCTATAGCAGTCCTGTCCAAGTGGAAGCACGCAGGCCAAATGGATTTTTATGGCCCCCAGTCTGCTTAGAGGCTCCACAGACTTCCCTGTATGACATTATTATTCTAATTTAATCTGGCCCCCAAACATGCTACATAAGAAATAATTGGCCCACTTCACTATAGGCCTATAGGCACTGGCCTATAGGAGCAAGCTGTTTAATTGAACTGGGAGTATAGAACAGAGACAAGGGAAGTGTTGCAAGGTCTCTTGTTGGCACAATTGTGATTGGTAGCACAACTCAGGAGCCTCATATGTACTCTGCTAGGCATAATTAGGTTTCTAATAATAATATAGAAGAGGCCTAATTTGGGATGTTCATCTAAAATTATTTTCCTATTTTCCTAGCTTGAATTAGAAAACCATAGCCTGCTGTGAGAGCCATAATAAAAGGTTTATTTGTGAAATTGCAGCACAGGTGCATTTTAAAAAGGTTCTGTTGCTAAACAACAGAGAAACTATTATTTCTATGGTAAAACTCAAATTTCTGGATTACAGATAAAAGGGTAATGTTGATACAAATATAACAAAATAAGAATACAGATAGGAATATAATGATATCTTAAACAGTAAATAGGAATAAGCATTCTCCCGAAACCTCCCCATCCCCTTACTGGCATTTAGCCTGCCACTGCTACAAGCCCCCTACAGTTTGGGAACCACTGCCTTAAGCTCTGTGACTAGTTCTACCTCAGCGAAATCCATTCTGCAGGTATTTCTATTGTACAGTGCCCAAAATATGTTGACGCTTTAATATCATCCTCCCCTTTTTATTACTCACTAAGGGCCACATATCTAGAAACACACTTCTGGTAGGGACACCTAGCCCATTGCACTCCTAAAGATGGGCAATACATAGAAAAGCTGGCACAGCTACCAGGTAGTCCAAATAGGTAGGAAATAGGATGACAACCATGTTAAAAGAGATAAAGAATTAGTCAGAGGGGCATAGAGGTATAAATATAGAAATCTCTGGATAAAATATGACTATATCCTTTAAAATGGGTCTGGGGTTTAGCACTACTTATGGATTATAACTTCAGTGTACAAGGTGGAGGATAGGTTTATTAGAAAGCCATCTACGTAAAGTATGCAGGCACTAGCAAACTAATATGGATTAAATTCAGGCCATTGCTGATGGATGGTGCTAGTCCAGTGGTTGCCCATATCTTCAAGAAGCACTTTGCATAGAACACTGAGTTTGTCAAGCTTAGTGTTCTGGTCCCAAACATCCCAAAGTGTTCTTCTAGTGAGGGAAAGACATCCCAGGTCCCCACCATTCAATTTGCTTACACTTTACTAGATAAGTAATATTTAGTATAACCAATGTTCAGCTACTTAGTGCCACTCCATGAAAGGTTATTGTTCTCAATGCATGTTAAAATGCACATATTTTATATAATATTTTTTTAAGTTAGGAAATAAGTTTTCAGTTTAAACTTTTTTTAATGGTCTCAAGCCAAGAAAAGGGGTGAAAAACTATTCTGGATACTGCCTTATGCAAAAATAAAATGGGAGTAAAGTTAATGGAAAAGTTCCTTAGGAATGGGGCCTGGACCAGTGGTCAATCCACCATTAGAACACTAGAACACAGGTTTTTGTATAGGGGAATTTATATATATATATATATACACACACACACACATTTTAATAAGTAATTATTACGGTATTGCTGAACAAAGCCAAGGCCGTTGTCAGGACAAAATAAATACTTCTATCTGTTGACTGCAGTGCACTGCAGATTTCTGAAGATGGCACTAAAGCCCAGAACAGTATTTCCTAAGGTTCTAGTGCAGTCATATAGTAAATTGCAACAGTCTATTTGGTACATAATATTTAGAAAATATGGACTATTGTTTGTTCTAAGGATATTTAAAATTGTATTTAGCATATCTGTTATATGATATACATGTTTTACTTACATTATTTTCATTTAATATTAACAAATACAGCAGGATTTTTTTGGATGCTCCTGCTACATACAGATCCCATAAAACTTTGAATATGGTGTCCCTTTAAAAAAGGGAAGATTTACTCTGATGTAACATTGGGTTAAAGTACTGAGTTCAGATTGTTAAATCATGAGTAGAACTATAGATAAATAAGGTGTATTTATTAGTAAGTTTTGAGTATGGGGTTAATCCTCATTATTATATTTTTGATAATATTAACAAAAAATGAGGAAAACGTTAGACATATTTTTTATAATAAAATACGTAGCACATCACAGAATGTTTTTTTTCTACTTGCTTCCGACAGGATTGTTATTAAGTTCATTGGGCCTCGTTTACTAACAGTGGGGAAAAATGCCCCAGTGCAGTAACCTACAGTAGCCAAAGATTAACTTTCTTTATTCTAGCTACAGTAGACTGTTGGCTGTTAAATGCTGATTAGTTGCTATACTGTAGGTTACTGCACTTGAACTAACATGTCTGTGTTTAGAAAATGTGCTTCTTGGTTGAGCTTATTTAAGAACCATGGGCAGATTTGCATCTGGGCAATTACCTATGACAACCAATCTGTGCTCTGCTTTAAATTGTCATAAAGATCTTCTAGATAGGCCCACACCAGATTCAATTGTTAATACAGTCCCGTAGGTTTAACTGTTGCTAATGCCTGGTATGAGGTAATGAGTCTGGTTTATGGTTATTTTACAGAGTTTCACTGGCCACAAAGTCACAATGATGTACATTGGCACACATGTACATAGACACGTTCTTGGCTCATGGTGGATTAGATCCCACATTTTTGTGACCTTTCAAGTTGGTGGCCTAGCCCCAAATTCTCTCTGCTCTGGCCTAAATATGACCCAGGGCTGTAAAAACACACACTTCTCTCAGTTACTGGCTGCTAGAATAGGTACCACATGGCAAGTTTTTTGTTTGTACATCGTTTGATGTATTTAACAGAAATAGTATGAAATTTCAGGGCAAGTCTATCAGCACTGCAGGGATTAAGCTAAGCACATTTTCTCTGGGTACAAAGAGCCCATTGGCAGGGATTACTAGGCACTCCACTATCATGGCTACTTTCCAGCTTTGCTGCAGATTAATCAAGAGTTAAATAGGGAAAATAAATCTGAGAACAAGTAATGCCAGGTCACTGTAAACTGAGAGAAAGTCTGTATTAAGGTTACATAAGTGAGAAAGTGGAGAAAGATGGCAGTCGCCTTAGCAGTAGTATAAAGTATTTGCCAGTTACAAAATGTCAGCATTTCCTTTCCCTGATTCCCTCGTTTTGCAGACATCAATGCCTTTAGGTGCCATTAGGCTGAATAATTATGATTTTGTTGCTTATTTGTGAGAGTGTGTGTGCTAGGGGAGGCTTGGGGTTTATACAGTGTATTAGCCCCCTTAGTTAAACAGCATTATAAAGAATATTTCCCTGGCATTTTGGGTACCTTATACACAACATTACCTTGTGCAGTTAAATACAAATAGGGGCATGTAATAAAAGTAGTAAATGGAAAAAAATTATGCAAAGGCAAATTTGTTCACACAGAGCCATACATTTTCACATTGCGAATATATTTTTCATTACTGACTTTTATTACATTCTCCCTATAGCATGTTAAAGTGCCAGATTAAAGTCTATGGAGCCTGTGGGGTGTATTTATTAACACAAGAGACAGTGTTGCCCATAGCAGCCAATGAGATCTTTGCTTTTGTTTTCTAACTTGTAGGTTGACAATTCAAATCTAATTGCTGATTGGTTGCTTTGGGCAACATCACCAGTGAGTTTTGGCTCTAATATAAATAAACACATCTCTTTGATTAGACCGGGGGCCACATAATCATTTGGAGGGCCACAGCCTTCAGTTTGACAGCAGTGTTCTAGGGGACTTTTTCATAGCTGGTACATAAATAAGATCTTAAGTCTGTGCTAAACTAATTTAAATACACAAACTGAATGCCTTGTTCCATTGTATAACAAGAACCCAGTTCACATGCCCCTGCATGCTTTCAGTGTATAAAATCTATTTTTTTCCCATTTGCACATTTGGTGAGTGAAGCAGATCTGCAAATTAATTCATCTTTGTAATTCAGGAACATGTTTCTGCATACTACTTCTCATTATTGTGTCAGGATCAAAATCATGGCGAAGAGGGGTTATAGGGTTGCTTTATTATGCACTATGTACAGTATTTCTCATGATGAATGTCATTGCTTTGAATTTATAAAAATGACATGAATAGGTCTTTATGGCTCACTTAAAAAAAAAAAGTGGCAAATATAAAATAAATTATGTGTTGTTTGTATAACAATAAAAATGCTTTATCCATATTTAATGAAAGCAATGTGTTATTTATATTCCGCATTTGAGGACAGCATTGTCATATACAAGCTAGTGCTACATTATTATTATGCTTTTATTGTGCACCTTGTACTTATAAGAAAAAACCCTGAAATCCATGGGTGTTTTGGTTGCAGGCAAAAATCTAATGCTAATTGGCATATGTCCTTTTCCAAGAAAACCTTTCATTTTTCAGTTGTTACATTAAAACAGTGATCTCCAACCAGTGTATCAGGGGCAACATATTGCTCCCCAACCCTTTGGATGTTGCTCTCAGTGCCCCCAAACCAGGGAGTTATTTTTGAATTCCTGACTTGGGGGCAAGTTTTGGTTGAATAAAAACAAGATTTACTACCAAATAAAGCCCCCTGTAAGCTGATAGGGTGCATAGAGGCTGCCTAATAGCCAATCTTAGCCCTTATTTGGCACCTCAATGAACTTTTATGATGCTTGTGTTGCTCTCCAAGTCTTTTTACATTTGACTGTGGCTTACAAGTAGGAAAGGGTGGGGATCACTGCTCTACATTATACTAAAAGTTAAGTTGGGTAAAAAAACATCCAACCCCTCTATATGAACCCCAGTGCACATACTTATATAAGTGAGTTTTCTATAATGCATATTGGGTTCAGTTCACTGAGAAAAATTTACCTCATTGTTTATTTGAAATTTCTGTTAACATCAATGGGGAAAGTCAGAGCTGAAACATATTTTTTAGCTCTCTCAGTCTCTTTTTTCTTTGCAGAAGAAGAAATTAAATGTATAGTGAATAAAGTACCCCCTATTGACACAGGGCCAGAGGCTAAGTGCTTTATAGGGTTATGGAACTCTGAGGTGACTTTTGACATATTTTACAACAGGGGGTGCATTATTTATTTCAGTGAGTCATGTAATAGATATTATGTCACTAAGCACCATTTACAGTATAAGTATATCATTTACAGGGTAATTATAGCTCTTGTATAATATAAATATGCACCAGAGCAATAGGTGGAGGCCACCCATATCCACTCATGACCCTCATCTTCCCTATGTAGAAGTGTGAATATGCACTGCAAGTGTTTAGTTGAGTATATCATCTAATTATTTGTACTCATAATTACCATTTTTGCTGCGGATATGCAGTGGCGACCAATGCAAATTGTGAAACGTGTTCTTGGTATATGCCATGCCCTACCTGTTTATACATTTTTAACCTTGTTGGTAGATTATAGACCATTCTGGCATTGCATTAGAAGGTGGCCAGCACTGATGCGTTGGCTTTATTTGATCACATTTGATAAATTTAAATCAGTTGCTGTGGCTTTCATAGATAACAACATAGCTTGGCAGTTATGGGATCTAGTAAATTGTAACAGACAATGGATAGTCAGTATCATTCTAATGTACTGTAGTGTCACCATTTAAGTACTGCTCACTTCAGTCAAGTGCTCATACAGATAGGGCTCTGGATAATCCCAGATCATTTCTAAGGATGGAAATTATCACTTAGATTGTAAGATCTTTGGGGCAGGGATCTCCCTCCTCTTAATCTTAATGTAACTGTTCTTTGTTATTATTTGTATTTATTATTGTAATGACCCCACACAGCAGCCCCATTCCTCCTCTGTGCCTGCTTGCCCCTGCCTGATGCAGTGAGCACTCCAATTTTCACTTAGAAAGTGACTGAGGAGGGAGGATTTCTGTGCAGCAGACCCTGCGGTTCCCCTGATCCCCACCCCCCAAAACGGCAGGGTCTGCTTCCTCTATAGTAACAAGCCAGAATATGGCCACTATGCACTGATCAAAGGCAATTTAAGGTAAACAATAAACACAATTTGAATTAATTAGTATTACTGCAAAGCATGCAAAAACAATAATGCTATTTCTAATGTGTACGGCTAGATAGGTTTGTTTATACCTGTGTGCTGTTTTTCCTCACTTAAGCTAACGATTCGGGATAAGGAAACCATAATCAGGCTCAATTTATCTATGGCTGTTAAGGCCTAGTTATGAGAAATCAATGCAGCATGTCTTTATAAAGCAGATTAAGGGAACATTACATTAGCTGTTTCAGGAATTCAAGCAATAATCCTGTTATCTCTTCCCTGTTACGAGAATTGTACATCCAGCAGGTGTATATATTTATATTAAGGGGCATATTTGGTTTGTTCAGATGCTGAACATAGGCAGAGACTTCCAAACAGCAGATGTCCAGCTTTATAATAAGTGAGGCCCAGCCCCAAAATCAGGATAAGGTATGGGGTTCTCTAGGAACACTATAGCAGGGTGACAGTTACTGTAGGTGTCTCTATCCTTATAATGAGCTAAAGGAAATAACCACATGTTGGACTAACAGGGGGTTTGAATAAATAATGTTTCTAAATAAGCTAATGTACTTAGAATGCAGAATATTTCCATACAGTAATTCCAAACAGTGTTTAGGAAATGAGCAGGTGGGCTTAGGGCATTAAGGAAGAAAGCTAAAAGTAAAAGTAATGTGCCTTTATATAGGCTAAGGGATTATTTACAAGAGCAGGTTTCCTGTGTAGGAATTGGCACTTCTGATTTCAGATACTTTCATCATTTTTGTTGCATATGGTGTGTAAAAAGTAAAGTGGTCCTGTTTTGTGGAAACCCTGCTGTAATATAACACAGGTGAAACCTGCTTGAAGTTGGGTGTTGCTGGCTGCTTATTTTAAAATGGTATTTCAAAATTCTGTCATATTATACCATAGGTATGTAGGGGGCACACAGCAACAACTTTCATTACCTCGGTGTTATGCCCTTTTATGAGATATATATATATGGGCTAACAGTTATTTATGTCATGGCAAGCTCTGTTAATAAACAATGTTTGTTGAAAACTTAGTGAGTGAAAAATTATTTTCTCAAACTGTTAAGATGATACACATATATTTCAAGATAAAATAAGATATTTTGTGACGTATGTCTATGAAGATTCTTATTCATCCAGGTCATGATATACAGTATCTAGTAGAATTAAGTCTAAAACAACTGGACTTTTCTGAGTTTTTCTTGAAAACGTTTCACCACTCATCCAGTTGGCTTCTTCATATTTTTATCACATATATCTACTGATTTAAAGGAACAGTAACACCAAAAAATGTATATATTTTAAAGAAATTAAACTATAATGTACTGCCGCCCTGCACTGGTAAAAATTGTGTGTTTGCTTCAGAAACATTACTAGAGTTTATATAAACCCTGGTGTGTAGCCATGGGGGCAGCCATTCAAAAGAAGAAAAGGCACAGGTTATATAGCAGCTAACAGATAAACCCTGTAGAATAAAATGGTGTCTTATCTGTTATCTGCTATGTAACCTGTGCCTTTTCTCCTTTTTTCCAGCTTGAATGGCTGCCCCAATGGCTACACAGCAGCGTATTTATATAAACTATAGTAGTGTTCCTGAAGCAAACACCCCAGTTTTACCAGTGCAGGGCCACAGTACATTATATTTCAATTACTTTAAAACACTTTCATTTTTAGTGTTACTGTTCCTTTAAACAGGACCAGGCACTATGATTAAGGGTAACAGCCAACAAATATACCCATGCAGTTATTCTTTCCACCCCCCGCATGAGACTTGCCTAGTACTAAAAACAAACCCAAATCAGCCCTAGACCATATTCCTACCTCTCTGTGAGGCAATCTCTCTGCAGCAGCGGCGGTGGCGGCAGGAGGCAGAAGGTAACTGAATTTCAGAGAATCAGACCCGATGTTTACATAAAGGCTAATTCACATCAACAGCCCATTTAGCAAGGTTTTCCCAGGAAGATGGTTTTCACAAAGTGCTGAAATGAATGTCTGCCCTCCTCTCTTCTTCTTTTCTATCTTTTCTGGGTCCTGGTATCTCTTCATTCTCAGGAGCCTGAGATTACCCAATGAATTCTCTCTGCTGCTAATACATTATCACAGTGGGACACATTTAACACTATAAAATCTATACTAAGCAGTGGAATTCCAGTGCCCAGTGTAACTGCAGCATATTGTACAGGGGGTAATACATGCATAAACAGCATTACATTTCTGTCATGTTGTTAAAATGCAATTACATTTCAATATCTTGGATTTACTGTTTCCAGCGACATAATCAGAAATGAAAATCAATTGATTTACAATTAACATTGTGATTATGTATGTATAACTTTATTTATAAAGCGCTACTTATGTACACAGCGCTGTACAGTAGAATGCATTAATACAAACAGGGGTATTAAAATAGATAAATACAAAGTATAACAATAAGCACAAATAAATACAAGATACAGATGCAATAAGTTAAGAGTCAAAGACACAAGAGGATAGAGGTCCCTGCCCCGTAGAGCTTACAATCTATATGGGAGGGTAACGTATGATAAACATTGTCTTGCTAAGGGTGAACTAAAAGTACTGTTACTTTTCTGTTTTGTTTTTCCATAAAAGATGCAATAAAGATGCAATAAAGTTGAATACTTAAGATTTTGTGATTCATTCTACATCGAATTATAAAAACAACTGTACAGAAAAAAAACTAAAAGTATTCCTATTCTGGAATAAATGGGTTTTCATGTTGCATGCCATCAGTGACTGAAGCTTATTTTCAGGACACTATTTAAGCAATATCATGGCTGTTTTTACTAAGAGAGGCACAGTGTAGGTATCAGTGGACATTGACAGAATAGTCCTTTACTCAACTGATGAAGTGGTAGATTGTAGAGTCTGCTGATTTTCCAACTTTGCCTATAAAATTGCTTTAATGGAAATGTATAATTTCAACAGCACTGCCATCAGGGTGGAACAGTTGTCCTGGCTTTTTCTGGTACTTTTGGTTAGCTGTGCAGTACTCACTCAGGTTATCTGGGGTCGGGCTCCAGGGAGGGTGAGGCTGTAGTCCCTGCATTTTTTTGGCCCACACAGCTTTCTATACTACTCGTTTTCTCGTCATGGTAGAGCAGCATGGAGATTGGATAGGCTGGGGAGTTCAAACTTTACCCTCTAGCTAGTAAGGAGAGGGAGAATGTGGCACACTAAATAGTGAGAGAATGGCACATGGGGTTTAAGGGAGGTTGACACATGGAGAGGTTAGATGGAAGCAAGAGCAGCAAAATGGGGGTGCTGAGAAACACTGGAGATAATAACTATGTGGGATAGGTGAGTAAGTGGTGCATGAGAGAGATACTAGTTACAACAGTAGCAGTAGGAGAGAGGCAGAGGCAGGCACTATTTGCCACCCAGCCAGCAACTACCTCAACAAAATGGACTTTCAAATTGATAGGGGTCATTTACAGCTGCAAGTGCAGTATTGTTCATTTAAATCTCCCTGCAGTCAGTTGTGTGTAAAACCCCATTCATTATGTCAAGATGCTCTCCTTGCCCTTCTGTATAGTTGCTCTTGCAGCTGCTGCCTTCTTCCTGCCTCCTGTTCCAAATCTAGTGCTGCTGCACCTAGAACCCTGGAGCTGCCACCACCTCATGACCAGCTGGTAGCTTGAGGGTTCCTCAGGTCCCTTCAATAGGTGCAGCACACTTGCATCTAAAGAACTGGGTGCACACAACACTCTCA
This sequence comes from Xenopus tropicalis, assembly GCF_000004195.4. Lineage (NCBI taxonomy): Eukaryota > Metazoa > Chordata > Amphibia > Anura > Pipidae > Xenopus > Xenopus tropicalis. Next base: position 102,606,612 of record NC_030683.2, on the reverse strand, counting down.
CAACACTGCACTGGCCAGAATTGCATCGGGTGAAATTCCCCTGGCAAGAGCAGCGTCGCTGGAATTCTAGGGGAAAAAAACTACCTTATGGGTAATTTTGTAATGGAAATGACCCCTGATAAGCCATTGGCAGCATGGACATCACATAGCAACCGCCAAGAATGTTACTAATTGGGCCCTAGGCTGTGTCTTTCACAGGCTTATGTGAGTATATTTAGGGTTCACTTTTTAATCAATAAAGCCCCTGGACATCAACCTGTGCTTTGTTTTTAACCATTACCCACCCTGGGGGCCCAGATAAATATGCTGTATGGCGCTCTGTGATTTCTGAGGCCCTCAATTGCTACCTTGAGAAGGTGGCTGCTCCAGATCACACTGCCCTATTGTTAAAAAAATATTCATATACAGACATGGGGAAATCCCAGTGGGCTGTATGGGAGGATAAATAACTGTCAAGCAAAGTGAGGGAAGAATAAGAAATATTTTAATACCTGGTAATAATTTGGTCAAGTTAAATAGTATCTAAATAGAGTATGTGCCAGAAAAGTCAACATTCTGTTTCTCCTATAGAGTTACAACTTTCAGTTTCTACCAATCTTAGAAAATACCAATCGATAAAAAACACAATGATAAAATGATAATAATGAAATTAGCCAACTCATTGTTACAGTGGTATGGTGGGGTTCTTGTTACTTTATTTAGTACTTCACTAAATTCCTATTATTAAACTTAGAAAATCTGTGTACAAAATAGCTGTACTGGTATAACCCTACTCTCCTAACGTTGCCTTCTTACAGCCTTTCACTTCCTCGTCACAAACAACTGAAGGCCGACAATTATTTATCCTGCATGTAATGAAGGGTTGCTGTTGCCTTGAAGTGCTTCCCTGACTTGGTTCCAGCTTTCTGCCTAGCATCTACTGCCAGATATGTTTTTTGCCATAACATCTGATAACACTGTCACTCACTGAGGCAGACTTTATGCAAAGGGTCCTGATTTAAACCAATCATGTCTACTGAAGGTTGTTTTGTCTTTTCTGTGAGTGATAGTATTGCTAATGGACTTATTGCAATTATTTATATTCCTCCTATATTAAAGGGGAACTCCAGCTTCCAAACCAAAATATGTTAAAGAGCCCTGCACAACACAAAAACCCCCTCATACACTGTAATCTGTTCATATTAAGTATGAATAAATACCATTTTTAGGGCTGTGGCACACGGGGGAGATTAGTCGCCCGCGACAAAACTCCCTGTAGGCAACTCGGGGAGATTAGTCGCCCGCGAACAGGGAGTTTTGTCGCGGGCGACTAATATCCCCCGTGTGCCAGAGCCCTTATATGCTGAAACCCAGCTGCAAAACAGTTCTTCTCTTTCTACATCATTTGAAATCCTGGCAGGGGGAGGGAATAAAACACTGCTGTTAAAAATGTTAACAACTTCTCCACAGCTTACAGACAGCATGCAGGGACTACATAACCCACAATGCATTGCACTGCAACATTCCTTTCCTTATTGACATCAAGTGTGCAGGGAATTGTAGGATTCGGAGGATGCAGGCTGAAGGCAGACTGAGGACAGTCGACTACTGTTACATTTTATTTGAGTCTTAAAGTAGTCAGCCAGATCAGCAGGGGAACAGGGGCCAGATCAGTGGTTCTTAAATTGTCATTATACTGAACAAACATGGATTTAGTATATCTAATAGTAATCTGTCACTGGAGGCCAATTTTTCATGAGAACTTTTGGATGATGTTACCGAATCAGAGCTATTGTAACTTCTTCCCACTCATAGGAAAACAAAGATGCAAGAAAATAATTAAAATAATTGATGCATTTAGTTCCCTTCCAACACTCTTATTACAGGTGAACTTTTCATGATCACTAGGTATGAGCAAATTTTTTCACGTGATATGAAAGAATGCCAATGGCAGCATTAGAGTTTCACCATTTATTTTGTTTCACCTGGACAAAGTTTTTGTGAGACCACATATAAACCATCAACAGCATTATTAGAATCTCTCCCTGTGCGGGGAGCGGGGAACATGGCGAGGGAACCTTGGGGGGTGTGGGGCCTCTGGGGCGGCAGCCTCGGTGGGCCCTGCACCCCCCAGTCCGACCTTGTTTTCATTTTTAGGTGAACATACTTCAGCTCCTTTTGGCATAATCATAAATGATTTTCTCAAAGAGAATTATTCATCTTTAGGTTAGCAGTGTCATTGGCATCGTCATCTCATTTCTCTTATCTTGGACAATAGGGCCCATAGATCAACATATGTTGGTTGTGTTTCTGATTACTGCATTGATTTTGTTAGCTTCCTATAATAACTAAAAGCTACAGTTACTAATGATGTTGGTATATATGGTTTAAGTATGTGAGTGTATAGATAGGTCAGTATAGGTTTGTGTGTGCTGTGTTTACTTGAAAGGGTTGAACTTGATGGACTCTGGCCTTTCTTCAAACCTATGTAACTATGTAACTATTTTGCTTTTTGAAAAGAAGTAAAGTAAAAAGTAACCTCTTCTCTTTATCAGTATGAATTTTGTGGTCTCCGCCTCATTGCACCTCCGCCTAACGATTTAAACATGAGCACAACAGTCCATTATTTGTTATCATTTATAAAGGAGCAGGGCCAGCTCCATGTTGTAGTTCCCATCATTCCCAGTGTTAGTCAGGTAATCCCAGTGGTGGCCAATAAAGAGGGCAACCATTTGGGTCTTTTAACCTTGAAAGCAAGCAAGTTGCAGGTTCATAGTAGAATTCTTAATAAATCAGATGAAAGTAAGTGGAGGGCTGGTCAGTAGTGATGATTGAACCTGTCCCGTCTTCACTAAAATCCGCTAAACTGTGGGAAAATTCACAAAATGGCAAAATGGCTACCTTTCCATGCATACATTGGAGTCTATGGGTGTTTTTCACTGATAAATTTTCACAGGAAATTTTTGCAGCAGTTTCGCAAATATATTCACCAATGGCGCCAGATATCACATATTAACCACTGATGACAAACCTCCCTGTGTGTTATTAGTCTCAAACAACTATTGAGATTAAATACAATGAGCCATGCAACCCTTGCTATATTAAATGAAAGGAATAGTCTCACTTGAAAACTACAGAAGTGAGAATAGAAGAAAATAAAGCTAGGCTTGGCAATGGCTGGGATAACCAAGAAAATGAAGCACTTATTTAGAAGGATGGCTGAACACAAGTGAAGAAAGTACCAGCATGAACTGTAATTGATTTAGCAAACAGCCAAAATAAGGATTCCTGTGAAAAGCACAGCTATATAGTTTATCCTTTATAGTATATCCTATACATAATACCATAATACTATAAAAAAGCAACATAATAAAATGTCAAAATGGGGAAAAGCATTCCTTCATAAAATAAAATGCTCACAGATAAGCACCTGGATGCTGCAGCCAATGTACAGGCAGGCAGCACTTTATTGTACAGGCATCATAATTAATTACATCATTGTTGGAATGGTAAAATATTTATTTTATAAACAAGTCTGCAATCAGATTTGTATGACACTTCATATTGTCGTGGTTAGTTTTAGGGTAATGTCCCATGAGGCAATTCTAAATAGCTCTGGTTGGAGGACAGATATTTGTCAGTCATCCCCACTTTACTAGTATGACAGTCGCATAAAACGTGGGTGCTCTTGTTAATGGCACATTTCTTGGTCTGCAACATGGCGCTCATATTTCCAAGAGGGAATCACATATGAAGCAAGAGTAGCCATGCTTTCATTCCCACTGAGGTACTAATCTCCCTGGGGACCAACACTTAAAATTGTCCCATATGACTTTTCTCTTCAAGTCAGGTTGGTTAAGTAGGACGGTGTACCTCTGTATTTGTAGATACTGCTGGTCTAACTCTTGATCTAGCCCCTATTAGCCATGAATGTAGATACAGGTATGGATCCCATAACTGGAAACCCATTATGCATAAAGCTCTATTACAGGAATGTCAGCTCCCAAACACTCCATTTTAAAATTATTCAAAATGTTTTTATTTTTACTGTAATATTAAAACAGTACCTTGTATTTGGTCCCTAAGATATAAGTAATTGTTATTGGAGGCAAAACAATCCTATTGGGTTTCTTTAATGATTAGTATGTTTAAGGTATGGAGATCCAAATTACAGAAAGATCCCTTATCTGCAAAACCCCAGGTCCGGAGAAAAATTCTTTGGAGGGGCCCAGCATGTACTGCAACCCTTACCTGCAACCCCCCCAGTCCCCACTAGTGTCCCCCGCTCCCTGCCCACTTGTTCTCAGGTAAAGGGGAGATTTCTACTCAGCTATAGAGGAAGCAGATCCTCCTTCCCCCTGCCCCCAGCCCTCGACCATGTGTATAATACAAAAGTATGTAAATACCCAAGACATTGTTAAGTCTCTCCACTTAGTTAGATAATTAAGTGACATATATAAATCTAAATGAAAATGCAATAACTCAATGCCATCTCGACACCACAACATTTATCAGAACATTTTGGACTCATACTGGAGACTGAACTGCAGGAAAACTGAAACTTATACCATATATGATGGGACTGTCAAACTGCTAAAATCTATTGGACTATTACAACAATACATGCCTTTGGAACAAAAAAAACACTATTCTTATGCATATTTGTTTAGCAAGAAAAATATAACATCAACAACATCTTTCCAACATTAAGAATATTGTCTGGACTCATACTGGAGACTTTACAGGAAAACTGAAACCTAATTCCATATATGATGGGACTGTCAAAACGCTAAAACCTATTGGACTATTACCCCAATACATGCCTTTGGAACAAAAACACTATTCTTATGCATATTCGTTTAAGAAAATATAACAACAACATACCAAACATTATGAATATTGTCGAAGGAGAAAAATAAATATGGATCATAGGAAAATAGCCTCTCAAAAAGGTCTCCAAAAACTTACAAAACCTGGAAATTGTGGGATGAAGGCATCAACTGACACTGCCTTATCCTGGTTTTCATCTTATCTCTCAGATCGATCCTTCAGTGTCTCTTACAATGGGGAATCATCTTCTCCCTTGCCTCTTTCTGTCGGGGTTCCTCAAGGCTCTGTCCTGGGCCCCTTACTATTTTCTCTCTATACCTCCTCACTTGGCAAATTAATCAGTTCTTTTGGCTTTCAGTACCACCTCTATGCTGACGATACTCAGATCTATCTTTCCTCTCCTTATCTCAACCCAGAGCTTCTAGCTCGCGTCTCTTCCTGCCTGTCCGCTATCTCCACTTGGATGTCCCAACGTTACCTTAAATTAAACCTCTCTAAAACTGAACTGGTTCTCTTTCCCCCATCCAACGCCCACATTGTTCCCGAGGTATCTATAACGGTTAACAATTCTACCATCACCCCATCTTCCCAGGCCCGGTGCCTTGGGGTTATCCTTGATTCTGCCCTGTCCTTCACTCCTCATATCCAATCACTTATCAAATCATGTCACTTTCACCTAAGAAATATCTCCAAAATATGATCATTTATCACCCAAGATGCTTCCAAAATTCTTATTCACTCACTTATAATATCTCGCCTGGACTACTGTAACTCCCTATTAATTGGCCTTCCCCTCCAAAGACTGTCCCATCTCCAGTCCATAATGAATACTGCTGCCAGGCTCATACACCTCTCCAACCGCTCCTCCTCTGCCATGCCACTCTGCCAATCCCTGCACTGGCTTCCCCTACCATCCAGGATAAAATTCAAACTAATGACCCTCACATTTAAAGCAGTTCATAACTCTGCCCCACCCTACATCTCTGAACTCATCTCTAGGTACCATCCAACCCGCTTGTTACGCTCCTCTACTGACCTGCTCCTCAACTCCTCTCTCATTCCCTCCTCACATGCTCGCATTCAAGACTTTGCAAGGGCTGCCCCCCTTCTCTGGAATTCGCTCCCACAAACTGTCAGACTTTCTCCCAATCTCTCTGCCTTCAAGAGATCTCTAAAAACACATTTATTTAGAGAAGCTTACCCTAATCTAGTTTAGCAATACCCTGTGCCACACCTCTCACAACTCTGGTCATGCCCATTCCCACACCTTGTGTCTCAACCCTTTCTCCTTGTAGATTGTAAGCTCTTTTGGGCAGGGCCCTCTTCCCCTCTTGTATCGGTTATTGATTGCTTTATATGTTACTCTGTATGTCCAATGTATGTAACCCACTTATTGTACAGCGCTGCGGAATATGTTGGTGCTTTATAAATAAATGTTAATGTAATGTAATGTAATAACTAAATTAAGCTTAATAATCATAGAATTCTTTTCTTTTTACTTTTTTTTCTCTCCTTTCTTTATTGAATGTTATTGAATCAATCATTATTTTTTTAAATAAAAAAATGTAAAAACAAAAGAAAATACAATACAGGTTTGAATAGTTAAACTGATTATATTGGGGTATTTGGATGCCACACATTTTGCCTTGATTATTTCTCCTTAATAAATTCAAAAGGTAAATCTGTTACAGATACAATGCGAGCTAGGTAGATAGTAGAACCTTAACAACCATTTTCTTGTCATAAGCCATTATAAATAGAGAATAACACACACATGAAGGATGAGGCTTCGTGACTCATTATCCTTTAGCTTTAAATTTCTGCTTATTTGAAAGAGGAGATAGCTGATCTGAACTGTCACTGAGTTATGGATTCAGCATGCCAGAAGCTTTAACATGAATTATACAACTGAAATGTGATTAAAGCCTGAGTACCTAATGAGAAAGATTGTTATGCCAATTGCAATTTATTATAAGTGACCTTGGGCACACAAGGACATTATCTCTTTAGATCCTTGAAATTGCTTAATGCTAATAAGCAACTGTGCTGCAGAGATGCTCTGATCCACTTATGAGTTAGACTAACTGCACCTAATATAAGCGTATAATAACCAGTCACCCTCCCATACCAAGATATGACTTATTTTATTGACTTTGCCTAAATGTAGAAAATTCAACATTGAGCTCAGTACAAATATTGAATGCCTAATGTTTAAGAATTTTCACAATTTGTCCTTTTCTAAAATAGTATGTGATAATCACTATTGGGAATTCTATTACGGAGGACAAAGATATAAAGGTTTGAGTACTGCTTTGTGCTTTGGGATAACTACATTACAGTACCAGCAGTGATAACATTTGCTTTATTTTATGCACTCATTTTGCCCCCCCCCATACCATCATATTGTAAGCAGTACAGACACTCCGACATGAGATAACATTAATCAAAATATGTTTTAAAAAATGTCAGCAGTATTTAAGTGTTAACAGAATTAATAATGAGCTATGCCTACTTGCACAAGTCACAATATTAATCAGATTTGAAATATTAATTATAAAAAAATGATTCATGCTTTATTGAAGTAGTTTCCAAACTTCTTGTTCTGAGGGCTTAAAGAACTGGTAAGGGGGGGCTTAGCCAGAAAGCCATTTAGAGTGAGATTTAGGAAAAATGTTTGATAACCTTAGATACACATTAAACACTAAAGTTAGGGTGAGATTTGGGCTGACAACTTAGTTATTGTCCTAGTTATTCTTGAAACCATGCTTGAATGACTAATACATCTATTTTATACTTGGTCTCTATTCTTATTACACACTGAAGGGTGGCCTAACCAAAGACTGGGCATCCAACTAACAATAGTTCAATAACCACTGCTTTAATGGAACTAATCTAGCTTGCATAGCAACTAATGGGTTAAAAAGGATAATTTAGATTTGAATGTGGCTCATGGGTAAAACAGCTTGGGGACCCCTGCTTCAGACCTAGCTGTTGGCTAAACCACAGAATGCAAATATTTGGCGGCGAGTTGAGAATGGATATTCATACCATGATACTACTGTTATAGATTTTCCAGAATCATCTCGCTTGCATCTATATTGCATATATATAATCCATTTGATGTAGAACTTAAATAACTAAAAACACAATTCATCTTTTCTCTCATAAGTTTTAAAACTGACCTTGGCAGAGATAGTGAATCCCTGAGTTGCTGCAAGAGGGAGTCCATATTTGGGCTCAGCCTTAAAACCTTTTAATAGTAGACTATGAGACTCCTGAAGCTAGGCATGTCTCTCTCATGGGTTTAAGCCCCTTCTTGTATCTCACACCAGGGAATCTATCAAAAAAAGCCATGCCCAGTTTCAGGCAGAAGTGTCCATCCATGTAAACTTCTCCTGCATACGAGTATGGAACAAACATTACTTTTAAAGCAACGTCAATGTCTCCAGGGGGTCCGGTGAAAACTCCACAACAATTTGGTGTCTTAGCAGCAATTAGTAAAGATAATCTGGGGTGTGTGGATCATCAGCCGGTGTAACTAGGCTATTATGGGCAGGGTTAGACTCGGCCTGCATCCCCCAAGGAGGGGGGAATATTTTTTTCATGAAGCCATTTTAAATGACTTGATTGAAAAGCACTGAAACGCAACATTTACTTACTAACAGCCATTGAACTATAGTTTTAGAATCCACCAGTTGAAGTTGGTCGCTGTGGCCGGGGGAGGTTTGCAAGTAAGAGAATGAGTGGCTCATTTGCAAAAGAACTTCATTGTACTCTAGGAAAAGGCTAAATGAATCTTGAATTTGTCAGAACTATTGTGGCACAGAATTCTCACACTGGAGGTTCCGAGGCAGTTATTAATAAAGTACAGAATACAGGACAAAGAGGTGCCAAAATATAATTTAATAACACAATTTCAGAAGCAACAGGTACACACAGTGACACTTTTATCAGCTATAGGGAAAACTCTCAAGTGGCATTACCAGGGTACTAACCTCGCTCATCCATCTTACAAATCCTCCACCTCCTATAATTCCAGGGGACAGCAGATTCTTAAAATTCGACCCTCGAATCCATGGTAAGTTAAAGTTATTATGCTGGCCATGGAAAATAGCAAAGCATCCCTAACCATAAAAATAATGAAAACCGCAAAAAAAATGGCAATATGACTATGAAGGTTTTCATGAAAAAAAGGTTTTTTATGAAAAAAGGCTATTGATGTTAAGGTGGAGGGACCATCCCTGAACAGTGGCGGAGGCCTTCGACAGCACCTGTCTGTTACATACAATGCTCTCTGTGACACCTGTCTCTAGGAGTTGCAGGACACTTTGGTAATCCTATCACAGTAATCCCACAGCATTCACAGCCTGTGAATGCTGTGGAAGAGTTTATATGCCAAGGGCGTCCCGTCACGGATAAGGAGTGAAACGTCTTCCATGATTACTCAACAAGTCCATTGCTCTATATTTACTTCTACTAGATATACCAGGACCTGCCTGGATGAATGAAAATCTTCATAGTCATATTTTCATTGTTGTGTATTTTGTCTAATTATTAAGATGTATGAACATTCTGGACCTTTCCAATCAATCACCTGATTGAATTCAGAGTAAGTGATTGGCCCACGACAAGATACATAAGCTGATTCATTACACTACACTGCAGTAAAATTGTCACTGGAAACATGACCCTTAATGAAATAATGATCTGCCAGGAAAGTGGGAAAACTGGAACCTATTGGGAAAACCGGAACCTATTGGGAAAACCCATTGGACCTTTATTTAATTTTCTACTCAATTTCTCTACTGTTTCTCTGCAAAGAGCCAGTGTTTAATTACAATGCACATGGTTAAATCCATTGGAAAATCCATTTCTATTTTATGGGGTGATAGAACCTTGAAACTACCCATATGCTGCAAGATTTAAAGTACAGTAATAATAAACGTTGTACCACTTAATCCTCATAATGGGAATTGTCCTAAATATGACAATTTTAGAGAAGTCAGTGTTTTGGAACAAAGGTTTTTCCAAAACATGAAATGTTCCTATGTCTGTATTAGAATTCTCGTACCACACTTTTTATTTATGACAGATATTTGGACTACAGCAAGTGCCTTAATGATGAAAGCATCGTAGAAATGACGGACCATAAATAACATGGCAGTGCTAATAACAAGTTATTTTGAAAGGATTAATGGGCACTGTACCTGAGATAGAACATACAACAAATGGAAGGAAATATGTATTTTTCTGTCATCATAACAGAATATCAGGATCCCGGCAGTTATTTTTAAGATCTGATGGTACATAGATGAGATAGAATTTGAATTTGTAAGTGCAATACAGGTATGGGATCCCTTATCCAGAAACCCATTATCCAGAAAGCTCAGAATTATGGAAAGCCCATCTCCTATAGACTCCATTTTAATCAAATAATACAGAATTTTAAAACTGATTCCCTTTTTCTCTGTAATAATAAAACAGTACCTTGTAATTGATCCCAACTAAGGTACAACCAATCCTTATTGGCGGCAAAACAATCCTATTGGGTTTAATTAATGTTTTCTTGATTTTTTAGTAGACTTAAGGTATGGTGATCCAAATTATGGAAAGACCCCTTATCCGGAATGCCCTTGGTCCCGAGCATTCTGGATAACAGGTCCTATACCTGTATATGGACACAGGGTAGTTTTAAAGGGCCCCTGTGACTTCAGTAAACAGTTTCCAGCTGGGAGTTCTTGTTGCAGGGATTTATTTGATGGTCACTAGACACCGGATTTAGACATCAGATGAAATGAACATCATTGGAAAACATGAACTTACCTGCGGCGCATCGAGGGAGACCGGGGGATTGGATCTGGGCTGATGGGGCCCACCGGGTTTTTTCCCAGTCCAGTCCGACGCTGAACTTACCTGCAGAGCATGGAAAGAGGGAAACGGGGGGATCGCGGGAGGGTTGCTGGGGCCTACTGGGTTTTTTCCTGGTACCCCAGTGGTCCAGTCCAATGCTGTCAGCGTTACTAAGAATGTATCAGCAAACAACCAAAACTCTTCACTATATTGTTTTAAAGCGGACCTGTCACCCTAAGAAATAAGTCCAAATTATTTTCTATATTGTTAGTTGAGCAAAATAAACTTAACTTACTCTATATAAATAATATAAATCTTGTTTCCTTCCGTCTCGGAATTACTCAATCAAAGCAAGCAGGCAGGCACCATTTTGTGGACACTGTTATTAAGGCAAGCTTTGTATCATGCCAAAATCTTGTTTATGTGATAGAATGGGGGACCAGATGCCCAGGCCCATGCACTGGCTACACAATTAGATGAGGAGGAGGGAGGGGAGAAGTGAGATGTGCAGTGACATCTAGGAAGTGCTGAATGGAAAGCTAAAGTTACTGTCTGCCCCGCCTCTATGCCTAAGGCATAGAGGCGGGGCAAGCAATATATGATTGACAGCTGTGATTTTTAAATGCCTTTATAATGGGTTTGGATGTGTTAATATAAAAATGAATTTGGGTTTCATGTTTAATGTGAACAGGACTTTTATTATACAGATTTTCATGTCTGGGTGACAGGTCCACTTTAAGAACACATATTGGGCCAGATTCAGTTCAGTGAGAAAAAAACCTCATGGATAAAATTCAATTTGAGATGCAATTCTATTCAGAGAAACTTAGCTTAGAGAAGTTTATCACGTGAAAATTCTATTGAAGTCTATGGGAAAAATGGAACTGAATTTGGATCTTGAATTGGATCTCGTCCATGATTTTTCAAGCGATAAACCATGAGATAACTTTTTCTCATTCAATTGATTCTGACCCATTGTGTGACAAACAAGAATGTGCCAGTGCATCATACTCCTCTAAATATAGAAAGAATGGGCTTAAAAATAGTGTTTCTGGCTGATTTATTGAAAATGTTGTCAAATGTCCCACAAGCCCCGCCCATCCATTCTTCTCCCAGGCTGGCAGGGGGCTGATGGCACTTGGCACACTGCACTGTAGGATTGGAACCAATCAGCAGCTAGGCTGACCTGATAGGGAACAGAAGGGTGCCTTTGCTTGTGCATCTGGCAGGGACCATTAGGACACGCCCATCCCTAATTTGAAACACAGACAAGGAACATAGCAGATCTATAGGGAGCTCCAATGAAGGGGCTATTTTTAAAGATAATGATCCTTTTTAGTCCAGAGTGAAACCAGCACCATATATTATTCATTACTGCCTACAAGACTGGAAGGATTTTCAGTTATCCAGTAGGTCCCATCCAATAAACCATAAACCAATCACAGTACTGATTTCCAGTGTTTTTATTGTAATAAATACATGTAATACATTTCATACTGCCATGTATTTGCCATTTACATTTATTTATGTATCCTGCATAAAACCACTTTAATATTAATGGACAATACACCCAGATGCTTCCCTCTTAATTCGTGCCTTTAGCCTTTTCAGTTCTTGGTTAGTCTCATCAATAAGAAGGCCACACTCTGTCAATTTCCAAGACTCTTCAAACAAGCGTTGCTCAAAATATTTGTTTGCCACCTGACTGAATATTTCGGCCAGTTTAACCCTACCAGGCTTATTGCTAATGCTGGCTAATGCCGAACCGTGCTCCATGCTAATGGCCTTCATGTACTGCCTTGTAGCAGCGTCTTCATCAGAAGCAGACAGCAGAATGAAGCCTTTTGAACAGTAGTCTTCTGCTTGGATCTTTAAATCATGAGAACTGAGCCGCTGAATTGCCTTATCTATGTCCTTTACTGCACTGTTGTAATCTCTTAGGTGAGTGAGGCACATCGCACGCTGGCGTAAGTATTTTGGGTTATTGTTGCTGGAAATAACAGCCAGAGAGAAATAATCCAGAGCTTTTTCATGATGATTCTCCTGAATCAAAGAATTCCCTTCTTGTCCTGCTACCTGTAACAACAACAAAAATTATGTAAGTTATAGTACATTATGCATTACAGCAGAAGGGGCTTCAGTAGAAAGACTGGGGGGATATAAATCAGGGATTTCTATTTAGCCTTTAGCTGTTCTAACCAGCCCTCCAGCTGTTACTGAAGAACAAGTATCCCATGCCAGTTTTCTGTGAATGTAACCCATGTAAAACTAGTATAGGTATTCAACCTGTTATCCAAAATGCTCAGGACTTTGGGTTTTCCTGATAAGGGGTAATTTGGATCACCATACCTTTTTTTTCGATTCAACACTTTATTGAGTTTACAAAAAATATAAACAGGGTTGACATCTGAGTTGCATTATTTATACAGTAGTTGTTTCAAGTATGGCAAGACTTATAAGTAGTCTGTTTTATTTTAGTTTCTGTTCTGGTGATTTCTCTATAGGGAAGTGCTTGGTTTACAAGCGTTTTCCAGTCATTTAAGGTTGGGGATTCTGTTGATAGCCACTTTCTTGTCATGTGTTTGTGAGCTAGAGGAGTTCAGCTATAGCTGTTCTTTTGTATGTACTGGGGTATAGGTGTTCAAGGATGGCCAGTAGGCATACCTTGGGGTCGAATGGTACTGGGGATCCCATCACATCGTGGATAAATTATTATTAGGTATTTGTTTCCAGTCTATGTCTAGTCTATGAGGGTTGGACAGGTCCATATTAGGTGATAGAAATGGGGATTATCTGAGTGGCATCTTGGGAATATTGTGTCTGAGTTTTGTCGAAAGTGTCGGAGGGTTAAGGGTGTTAAATATGCTGTATGCAGGATATAGGTTGGATCACCATACCTTTAGGGGCTGATTTACTAAGACACGAATTCGAATCCGAATTGGAAAAATTCCGATTGGAAAACGAACATTTTGCGACTTTTTCGTATTTTTTGCGATTTTTTCGGCGACTTTGCGACTTTTCGGAAATTATCGCGACTTTTTCGTTACCAATACGATTTGCGCGAAAAAACTCGAGTTTTTCGTAGCCATTCCGAAAGTTGCGCAAAATCTGGCGATTTTTTCGTAGCGTTAAAACTTGCGCGAAAAGTCGCACCTTTTTCCATAGCGTTAACTTAAAAGGCGCAACTTTTCGTGCAGGTATTAACGCTACGAAAAAATCGGCAGATTTTGCGCAACTTTCGGAATGGCTACGAAAAAGTCGCATTGGTAACGAAAAAGTCGCGACAATTTTCCGAAAAAATCCCAAAATACCGATCATTACGAAAAAAAACGCAATCGGACGCATTCGGCCCGTTCGTGGGTTAGTAAATGTGCCCCTTAGTGTACTAAAAAATATTTTGAACAATGGAGGAAAACTATACCCTCAGAGTTAATGCTTAACCAACATATAGTTTATATAATGTTTAAGTGGCCTAATAAAATATCTCACCAAACTGGAATATATATCAGTAAATATTGCCCTTTTGCATCTTTTCCCTTGAGCTGCCATTTAGTGATGGGCTGTGTGTTCCCTCAGAGATCACCTGACAGGAAATAATGCGGCTCTAACTGTAACAGGAAGTAGTGTGGGAGCAAAATGCAGAACTTTGTCCATTAATTGGCTGATGTGGCCTAGCATGTATGTGTGCCTTGGCTTGTTTGTGTTCGCCGTGAATCGTATGATCTCAGGAGGCGGCTCTTACTTCTTAAAATGGCAATTTTCTATAAAGGATTATCCAATGGTATATAAAAAAAGTATAGGAGCTATCATCTAGAATGCTTGGAACCTGGGGTTTTCTGGATAAGGGATATTTCTGTAATTTGGATCTCCATGCCTTAAGTCTGCTTAAAAATAATTTAAATGTTAAATAAAACCACTAGGATTGTTCTGTCCCCAATAAGGGGTAATTATATCTTAGTTGGGATCAAGTACAGGTACTGTTTTATTATTACAGAGAAAAAGGAAAATTATCTTTTAAAAATTTTAATTATTGGACTAAATGAAGTCTATGGGAGATGGCCTTCGAGTAATTTGGAGCTTTCTGGATAATGGGTTTCTGAATACGGATCCCAAACCTGTAGTAAAATAGTATAATTTTATGAAAATAGTTACTAGGTACTGTTTTATTATCACAGAGAAAAAGAAAAAATCAATTTTAGAAATCTGAATTATTTTCTTATAATGGAGTCTATGGGAGATGGCCTTCCTGTAATTCAGAGCTTTCTGGATAATTAATTCTGGATAACAGACCCCATACATGTAGTCCTATATATCAATAAAGAAAATAACGATAAGAATGTTATTATTTTACATTTATCATATTAGGTACAAACTATGCAAGATGGTAACAAAGCATGTATAGGGCTATATGATGGAAACCATTTTAGCGATTTAAACACATAAGGTTCAGGGCACACCCTCCTCCCACTGTGATGTGGAGACGAAAAAAAAAATCTATTCCAAAGAAGCTCTGAACTGTGGAATGGGTAAGGCAAGAGTTAAAGAGGCAGGCAGTAAAGCGCAGGTGCAGAGCACATGGAAAGCAGAACATTTTTATGTCAGAAGCTCTTCACGCAGTAATTGCTTGTCATATAAACCGGAGCGGTGCGCAGGTGCGCTTTTAAAGCCGCTACTCATCTCCATCACATCATTTTGTTTATCATTGTTTACAGAGAAAATGTTAATAGTTAAATGTGAACGTTCAGTTCTTACATATTAAGGCAATTATATAGAAGACATGCTGGGTAGAAAGGCATCATCTCCTATGGAACAGTTCCTGCTCTGTTTAACTATAAGCTGACCTAGTAATTAACCTGGTGCTGCACTGTGTAGACCCTTAAAGGAAAACTTTACACCCAGAATGAACACTTAACCAACAGATTATATCATATGACATGGCCTATTATAGAATCTTACCAAACTGGAATATATATATCAGTAAATATTGCCCTTTTACATCCTTTCCTTTGAGCAACTATTTAGTGATGGGTTGTGTGTTCTCTCAGAGATCAGCTGACAGGAAATAATGCAGCTCTAACTGTAACAGGAAGTAGTGTGGGAGTAAAAGGCCTAACTATGTCCATTAATTGACTGACATGACCTAACATATATGTGCCCTTGATTTGTTTGTGTGCACTGTGAATTGTATGATCCCAATGGCACATACTACTAAAAAATTATATTGTTATGAAAATTGTTTATTTAGATGAAGAAGGGTTTCACATATGAGCTGTTCTATGCAATAAAGTATAGTTTTCCTATTCCTAAACCACCGATTTTCATTTTGTGGCACAAATGAAAGCACTAAAACCCCTGAAACCTCTTAAACCGCAAAACAGAGAAAGATCTTCCAGTTGTGAAAACGACACCTGCCATTGACTTCTACATGACTTCGACAGCTTTTAGATGGTGTATTTTCATTTTCAGATTTTTGATGCATAATAAAAGGTGAACAAATGGTTGTAAATTGTTGTGCAAAAAAATATGAATTGTGAGAAAAACAAATGTTAGAAAATGCCCCCCATAATGTAGCTTCAATTTGCCTATTTGCCCTGTTAACTCAAGAAATAAAAAACTCATAGATTTTAATCACTGAGGTCACGTTAAACAAGTAATACTGCCCCTTTAAAAAGAACTTTTAGGTAAAATCAAATAGGCAAATATCTTGATATTGTTCTACATCATCGTAAGTGCAAAAAATACAAGGAATGTTCTTGTCCTTTGGAGATATACATTAATGGTACTCTGTATACTTTATATATATGTGATCTGCTGCAGGACAAACATACTTCTGTAACGAGGCATACGTACGGTTAAATAAAGAGAATTACTTCAAGAAAAGACTCTTAAATGTAGTAAATAGAAGCAAGCATACGATATTATATCACTGTATGCGCTGTAATGGATTTCTCAGAATTGCTCGCTACAAGACTTAGACTTCATGACCAGTGGCCCCATCTGAAGTGGGGTCAAGTTAATAAGCTGTAAAGTTCAGCATTGGCTGGCTGCTAAACGCTGGAGTGTTCATATGATATAATAATCATCTCATTGTGATGGATCAAAAGCTTCGAGGTTAGGAGGCACAGACTAACAAGCAGAGGGAACAGAAAGCTTCTTCTGTTTGTGTCGTTTAAGAATTCTATGTGCCCCTTGCTTTTGTGCCATTAAGCATCTTACAAATACTGTATAAAGTAACATCTTTAATAAGGTACTAATGGAATAGTACAGGGATGGGATCCATTATATGGAAACCTGTTATCCAGAAAGCTCTGAATTACGGGAAGTCTGTGTCTCCCATAGACTCCATTTTAATCAAATAAGTAACATTTTTAAAACAATTTTCTTTTTCTCTGTAATAATAAAACAGTACCTTGTCCTTTGGTAAGCTAGATATAATGAATCCTTATTGGGAGCTAAACAACCCCATTATTTAATGTTTAATTTAGGGATGCACTGAATCCAGGATTTGGTTCAATAATCAGGCAAGATTTAACCCTTCCAAAACCTAATTAGCATATGCTAATTATGATTCGGCTTCGGTTCGCTATTCGGCCAAATCCTTGACGAAGGGTTCGGGGGTTCAGCCGAATCAGTAAAAAGTGGATTTGGTGCATCGATAGTTAAAATCTTAACTTAGCTTAAACAGACTTTAGGTATGGTGATCCGAATTATGTAAAGATTCCTTATCTAGGAAGCTTCCCAAATTTGTACTGTTGTAGGACGATTAAGCTCTAGTGATGAGTGAATCTGTCCCTTTTCAGCTTCGCTGAAAAATTCGCGAATCTTTCAAAAGATTCGCAAAAGAATGAAAATGTTGAGCAGCAAATAAAAAAACTACCACGCACCTAAAAAAAATGTGTGAAATTTTTGCCCATCACTATTAAAGCTCTACGTCTATTTTAAAAAAAAGGGATGCAACTGCTCTTGTTACCCCCCCCCAAAGAAATAACTGAGCCAAATATCCAAGTATTTTCCCAAAGTTGGCAGTTACTTTCCCTAGCCAAATAAGGGTGTGCATCAAATAAATGAAGAACTACAACCAACATAACCCCATGTCAAGTAGCCCAATGACCCGTAGGGAAACGTAGGGAAGCAGGGGCATGACGGAGCCGTAGGGCAGACATAGCCACTCCCAGTTGTAGGTGATTGGTGGATTTGTAGTGCAGGTATAAATATTGGAAACCGTTCCCGCTCCTCAATCCATTTTAGGCAGCATAGTAAAACACCCACTCTCCCTCCCTATAGAGGTGGAGGCAACAAGTGGTTGTTGGCGGGGTGATTGAGTTGGGGGAAAACAATGGTTGGGTTAGGAAGGGAGTTTGATAGTTGATTGGGGCTGGCATGCCTGGAACCTCAGGGGTAAGTAAGTGGATCAGGAGGTGAGTTTTGTTGGGTAGGGGGTTCTGGGCTAGAAGGGCAGCTGGCAGCGCCAGTTGCGCTGCGCAGTTATTGGCTTGTTACGGTTTATGGTTATTCAAAGTTGGTTGTTTGTTATACAAACATTTGTATTGTGTTCATGAGATGTTTTGTATCATATTTGTTATTTATGATATGTTTTAAATTAAAACTTTGGTTGTTATTAATAAATGTTCTGCTGCCATTTTATCCCAAGAATTGGTGTCCGTGTGTTTATTGGGGATGCTAAGTAAAAGAGGTAAAAGGGGTTAGGGTTGGGAGAAAAGGCGGGTCAAGATCCAACGTCGCTCACGTCATGAACTTTTGTTGGACACTTATACAAATATATAAGGAGTTCTTCTAATTACCAGTCATTGTAGTCTGTTGTTTTGTGTTTGCTACAGTTCCCTGCAATATTGTGCTATTGATGACATTGCATCTGATTTTGTATATATGCACAATTTTCTGGTGTTTTTTAGCCATAGAGAATAGGGAATAGAATAGGGGCGCTGTGTGCTTACATTATGGGGAATTTAAAACATGGGAATGGCTTGCAGGGAAAAAAAGTTCAATTGTGCAACATCTGGCACAGAAGACATTTCTTTTCGTTTCCGCCACAGCCGTTTTCTCTTTAGCTTTCTCAAGTTCAGTCCATCTCTAGTTATATCAAGAGTTACTTCTTACTGGAACCAAATGTACATACTTTCTGTGACTCTGGAAACAACCACCAACCCACACAACAAAGAAGCAACATGCTACAGGGCTTTTCTTTAAAGCAACATGAATATCTTTTGTTAATTACTGCCGCCCCCGCAGAGTGAGCAGAGATAAGCATTTGTAAGTGTTGCTATAGCTATCTAATTACTAGATGTTTTCTTTAGTACTATGCCAATTAAAATAACCCAAATTATACACAATTACTAAGAATAGAAGAACTGTTTTTTTTTTTGCTGAATGATTACTTGGATCATACCCATTTGCTGACTTTACAAGGAGGATGAACCTTAAGTGAACCACGAGTAGGAAGGCTAAATATGATTCAGTCACCCTAGGATTTTTATGGTGAGTTTTAGAAAAGTATTTGTGGTTGAATATTTAAAGGCATGATACAAACACAGCACAGAAGTGAATTTCCTAGGGAACCTGTATACCCAGGTCTATTAGCACAGGTGGTTTCCTTGTCAGTAGATATTGTTCATGCATATGCTTCAGATCTGGCACTATCAATCTCTGTGCTGGTTTAACATCCTGGCTGCTGGTATATTTTGGCCCAGGTGCATCACTTGTACAAAAAGAACTTGTCTTTCACTTATACAATGTTTATTTACCAAATAAAATAAATGGGGCGCTCATGGGTTAAAAATGGAAAAAAAAAATCTAAAAAGATTTATTCAGTTGACATTTTGGTCCTTCAGTGGAACTTTCCCAAGAACAAACTAACAACAAAAAAACATGGTAACACCAGAGCCATAATATACTGTATGACTGAAATGGAATCACCAACTGCCTTGCCGGACTAGTAGCAGTAGAATATATGTTTCACTGGACCATCTCACACAGAATGGGCCTTTTTAAAGTGGGTGAGAATGGTGAGGGTGTTGTGCAATTACACCTCTCTTGCTGCTGTACACAAAATAATCAAACAGAAAGAGTTTATTTAACATCCACAGGGATACTCACAGCACAATTTCTCTGAGGCAAGTGGAACAGGCAACATTAAATGTAGAGTGTAATACAGGCTGACATGCCCCTGCGGACAGACTTGGCAGGAATCTCAATTCACCTAGTGGCTTAGATCTCCTCCAGGGAATTCTGTATCCTGATTCTGTTTTCCCTGGGATCCCTACCCTACAGGCAATATGGCCTGGGAGAGATACCTCCAATCTGCCACTCCTACGTTGGATCTCAGGACTGCTCTTTCTAGCTCAACTGGTATTGTTTACTGGCATGGGAGCTACATCTGCCACTAACTAATGCCTTATTTAGGGGGCCATGTTCCCCAACTTCCCAGCAGACATACACCCTGTTTCTCAGGTGGAAGCCAAAGAGAAAGAGCATCTGGTGTCTGAGATACGGACACAGCCACATCGAAAAAGTTGCAGTCCCGTCAAATAAGTCACTGTCGCATCAAAAAAGTCACGGGTGTCAAAATGTTGTGCCATAGCCATATGTCACAAATTTTTTTCAGTTTTACAAACTTTTCAGCAGTTTTGTGAAATTTTCAGTGAACTGACCGGCACCAAGCACTAATATAGGGAAATGCAAGGAGCACATTTTGACACAAATACCTTTAATGAAAGTGGTTTTGCCCACAACTGCACTCAGGGATGTAAAATAAGCCCTATAATGTATAACATGTTAGTATTGTACGGGTATGGGTATGGGTATGGGTAAAATGCATTGATTTGTAAGTACAGGTATGGGACCTGTTATCCAAAATGCTCGGGACCTGGGGTTTTCTGGAAAAGGGATATTTTCTTTATTTGGATCTTAATACCAAGCATTAAGCATTAAATAAATAGGACTGTTTTGGCTTAAGTAAGGATTAACTATATCTTAGTTGTGATTAAGTACAAGGTGCTGTTTTATTAATACAGAAAAAAGATTTAAAAAAAAATAATTTTTACAAATGTGAATTATTGGATTAAAATGGAGTCTATGTGAAAGGGCCTTTTGTAATTCGGAGCTTTCTGGATAACGGGTTTCCGTATAATGGATCCTATACCTGTATTCAACATTACGTCAATTCAGTTCACAATGCAGTAAATCAAAGAGTAAACTGGAAGCTAAAATTCTATGGTGTCAGTAGTCAGGTTGCTTGAACTCTGCACCAATGACTTTTCTCATTTATCAAAACATTTCCCCACTGGCTTTTTTTGGCAGCAAGTAAGCAGTCAAATCCTATTGTTTCCTACAACCTTGCAGCTCTGCTCAAACTTCTACTACTGTACCGACTTGTAAAGCTGTGGGGGAAATGTTTGCCTTGCTCTAGTTCATAAAAATCAGTAAAATCTTTTCTGTGTCTTTTAGCTTGAGAAAAACATTGGAAATGATTTATAAATCTATATTGATTCTTGATTTTTAGTGATGCCAGTGATTACTACTTGGGGGAAAAATGAACAATAGTAAATCTGCCCCCTGTATGCTATTTATCCAATTCAAATCAAGGAAAGAATAACATATGGAGCCTGCAGAGGCCTAATCAGTGGCACCACAAAAAGCACTTTTCAGCCTCTAATGGAGTTGCTTGTTACAGCTTAGGAAGTCGTACTTTGCCCAGAACATAAATGTTGACCTTGTATGAACTGAAAAAAGAATTTTTAACTTCCAGCTATGGCTAATCATCTGGCAATGCTAAGCTTAACCACAGGCCGCATATAATAGCATTCACTTATACTGATATTACAAAACTACAAAAACTGACATGTGCCCTATAGATAACCATATGCTGTAACTTTTTATATACAGTATAACAAGAAAATGTGTATTCTGCTTACTTGTATTAATGTATTAGACTGGGAGCTGTCATATAGAAAGCCTTGGCTGAGATATTCTCTGCAGAGTACTAATCAACAATACAGGTATATGACCTATTATTCTAGAATGTTCAAGACATGGGGTTTTCTGGATATGGGATCCTTCTGTTATTTGGATCTCCATACTTTATAGGAGGAAATGTTAAAAATCATGGGGGGTGCCAAATGTTAGGAGCTTCACATTCGTAATTCGGAGCTTTATAGATAAGAGGTTTCTGTATAATGGATCCCATACCTGTATATGGAAGTCAGAAACAGACTGCTCTCTTTGGGTCAGTGGGGGGTGATTAATCAGCAGAGTTATTCTACAGTCAGGTCTGTATTTATATATAGGCACCTGAGTTGTCCTATAAAGGCAGTATGTGAGACTGTATGTACAAAATGAATGTTCAGCGAATGTGACAGGGCCAGATAAAATATAGGGTAGGGTTTCTATAGAGGATATTGTATTCTGAATACAATTAACTCTATGCTAAGCCATATATTGAATTAATAGCAACTAGACTTATGTATAGAAGACTCTGGGGGAACTACTCAGTTCAGAGTAAAGGGCCCATTAAAAGATATTTGCAAAAATGTGTGTAAGAACACACATTTTTGCAAATATCTTTTAATGGGAACTTTACCTGATGGGGTCACACTAAAGGGTTTGTTTTACACGCTCAGTAAAATGTATTTAGTGACTCACTAAATTCTCCAAATTGATTCATTTCCATTTGGTCTGTTTTTGTAATAGAGGAAGCATGAGTTCAGTTCACCACATCTGGATTACAGAAATTCCGCAGGGGATTTGTAAATAATCTCTCCTCATTGAGCTCTGGGGAATGGGTGTGAAAGTCAGGCCTGGCCCAGTAAGCATGCGTGCTATGATTCATACACAGCTGAACAGGTCACTTATGGCAAGAAACTCTCCAAAATAATTAAAGTCTTTAAATAGAAGCAGCAGATGGGCTGCGTTTCTTTACGAGCGATGGCTACACTTGGAGAAATAACACTCCGCTCCTGAACAATATTCATTGCTAACACTAAGCAATTAAAGAACAACAAACTAAACAGGATACAAACATTTCACCAAAGTGATTAAATCCAAAGTGTTCATTTGGGGATTCATGTAATAAAAAGCTGCAAAGTTTGCACCGGTCTAGTAACCCATAGCAACAAACCAGAGGTAACCAGCAAATGTAGCTTTTCCAATTGGCTGCACTGGGTTAATACAAACTCTTATTTAATCATCCCCAATATGTTTAAAGACCTGAAAACAGACAGTTATGCAAGAGATTATATATCGCTAGATCTTAGCTCTGTTCCTTTTACAGAATATTTTGGCAGGGCAAAATGGACACCATGAGATGAATGTGATGCAGGAGGGATATACAGCGGCACAAATAATATATCATGCAATAAATGTTTAATCCATTTATGATCGGATGAAGGTCGATATTAAAAGAAGAATAATGTATTGTGAGAGATGCAATGGGAAACAGCATTGTTTGGTGTGTTTTCCACCAGTGTTAATGGTGGGATACAAATAGCATCAGGGAAAATGCCTGGTTTTACAGCAGGTAATGCTGTGTTGGAGTAAATCTCCTTTAAGGCTTTGATTTGGCCAGCTGTAGGGAGCTGCCTGATTAGGCTGCAGGTGAGCAGCCAATAAAAGGGTAGTGTGATTTACACAGAGGGTTGGAGTTGGAATTGAACCTTGACTGAGTGAAGGTCACTCTCAGAGCAGGGCACAGGGCAGGAGGGCTGCCTGTGTCAGGAACTCCCAGAGGAGCTGGGGGTGCCACCTGCCACTGTAGGGAACAGAGGGAGTTCTGACCAGACGGATGAGAACTGAGAGGAGTCAGTAAGGCTTGAGGTGAAGCCTGAGTGTTCCAGAGTGTGAGTACCCCTGGAAGGTGAGAACCCTGAAGAAGGGACAAATCACAACCCTGAACTGTCTTATGTTTCTGATGGGAAGAACTGGCCCTAAATAAACCTGAATTTTGTCTGAAGACTTGGTGTCTCTGTCTCTATGCTCCAGATCCTCTGCATGCCTGCCTGCCTACCATTGCTAATTCCCCCCCAAAATTACGTTTACAGGCAGTCAGCATGTCACAGTATATAAATACAAAGTCCAGTTTGTAGTAGGTAATGTGTTACGAGTATAGCCAAATTATTCTTATTCTCACATTAACTAATAAAAATCTCAATTTAATGAAGAACAACAGCTTCTGAACTAAACTTTGTCAAAGAGCCCCACACAACACAGAAACCCACAACATACCAATCACTGCAATCTGTTCCTTCAAAAAATATGAATAAATACCATTTTCATATGCTGAAATCCAGCTGCAAATCAGTTCTTCTCTTTCTGCATCATTTGAAATCCTGGCAGGGGAGGAGAGACTAAAACACTGATGTTACAAATTGTAACAATTTCTCCACAGCTTACAGACAGCATGCAGGAACTACGTAACCCACAATGCATTGCACTGTGATGTTCCTTTCCTTATTGACATCATGTGCACAGGGAATTGTGGGACTGGGAGGATGCAGGCTGAAGGTAGTCTACTACTGTTACATTTTAGTCTGCCAGATCAGCAGGAGAACACGGGGTAGGCTTAGGGAACTGTTTCAAACCATATTATTATATGAAAAATCATGAAAAGGTGGATATTTTTAAAATAAATGTATTTTGCAAAGTTGTGTAGGGACCCATAGGGTTAAGCTCCCTATGGTGTTATCCCTTATCTTTATCTAATCTGTATTGTTATAGGGCAGAGCCCTCTGATATCAGGTTACTGTTATTAGGCTGCCCTCTATAGGTTTAGCCCAGGTTGACCACTCCCCTTGGCAGACTATATAATGTCTTGCACAAGGAAGTGGCTTCCTCTTTTGGCTGCATGCTGTGTTCTGGACAGATCCCAACTGAGCCTGGACCAGAACATAGGCCCAGAAGCCATTTGTACCCTAGGGGACCACCTACCCTAGTGATAAGTCGGGGACAGGGCCCCGTGAACGAGGTAAAGCCAGCACAGTCAGTTTTGTTAATAGCACCCTCTAGGAGTGGTGATCGTAGTCAGTCTATTTAGTAAGGGCAGTAAATAGCCCCAACCAGGAGTTGTAACTAAAGGGTTTAGTCTACCCAGGCTTTGTGTGCCATTTCTGCAGGACCGCGGTTAAGACGTAGTATTCAGGCAGTTTCTCACCCTGATCAATAGTCGGCCGGAGGGATCCATTCCAGATAAAGGGCATCCATTCCTGAATTCAGCTAATCCTCTGTGCATTCTCCAAAGGGGTTATTCTGTGCCTAAAGTGTCACATCTGCTGTACTATCTGTGACATCATACACTGCTGTGTCTGTGAGTATAACCCTGCTGCACTATTTGGTTGTGCCTTGAATAAACTTGTACTATAGTTGATCAGCAAGAATCCTCTGGCATCCATCTTTTACCACCTGCACACCACACCTCAGCTAGTTGTAGTTCCACTACACCCTCGCTCCATCCTGATTCTCCCATATAGCGGAGGCTCACCCCTTTGTATTAAGTGTCGCAAATGTAACCCATGCTCTCTATTCACTACTAGCCTGGGTTTATTACAAATTGGGTCAGAAAAGCGTTACAGTTGCTTGAAATTATGTTTACTTTTCAAAAAGCTTAAGTTGTATCTGGGTGAAGTAACCCTTTAAAGACTGGAAGGTCAGTATTTAAAGAAGAATGTCTATAGCTACTAAGTCCAGTTTTTAATAGGTAATGTATTACAGGTGTAGCCAAATTATTTGTATTCTCAAGTAATCAAATAATATGTAGAAAATAATAAGGACGGATAATTTAGACATGTTTAAAATTTTTTTAGGAGAAGCCAAAAGCCTTGATTCTTCCCACTGGGGCTCAATTTCTCTGTCCACCTTAAACACTGGTTGAAAGCACCATTCTGCCTAGCTGGTACCCAAAGCTAGCTACAGTACAGCTATAGTACAGCTACAGTACCCATAGCTAGCTACAGTACCCATCAGGGCCGCCATCAGGGGGGCACAGGGGGGACAGTTGTCCCGGGCCCGGAAGATTTTAACTTTAAAAGGGGGCCCGGCCATGCTAAAGTTTTCTTAGTAGCTCGGGCCCCCTTTTAAAGTTAAAATCTTCCGGGCCCGGGACAACTGTCCCCCCTGTGCCCCCCTGATGGCGGCCCTGTCATTGGTGGTCAGCAGTAATCCTACTGGTCGCGCCCCGTGCGTACATGCACGTCAGCACGCACGGGGCGCAACCTTATAAAAGGGCGTGTCTTCTTTCGGCATTTGGAAGTGCAGAGGTGTCATCTGGGAAGGACCTCGCCAGGGGGAGTCCGAAGAAGACGCCGCCGCTGAAGACAACGCCGCTGCTGAAGACGCCGGAGGAGCCAAGCTAGACGCGGAGGGCTGTGGTGTGCTGGCCTGTGCTGGCTACCAATGTACTGGGGGGGGCACAGCTGGCTACCAATGTACTAGGGGGGCCCTGCTGGCTACCAATGTACTAAGGGGGGCCCTGCTGGCTACCAATGTACTAGGGGGGGGGCTGCTGGCTACCAATGTACTAGGGGGGGCCCTGCTGGCTACCAATGTACTAGGGGGCACAGCTGGCTACCAATGTACTAGGGGGGGCACAGCTGGCTACCAATGTACTAGGGGGGCACAGCTGGCTACCAATGTACTAGGGGGGGCACAGCTGGCTACCAATGTACTAGGGGGGCACAGCTGGCTACCAATGTACTAGGGGGGGCACAGCTGGCTACCAATGTACTAGGGGGGGCCCTGCTGGCTACCAATGTACTAGGGGGGGCCCTGCTGGCTACCAATGTACTAGGGGGGCCCTACTGGCTACCTATGTACTAGGGGGGCACAGCTGGCTACCAATGTACTAGGGGGGCACTGCTGGCTACCAATGCATTAGGGGGCCCCTGCTGGCTACCATGTATTAGGGGGGCCCTGATGGCTACCAGCCAAAGTCCTTTGTACTGGTGGGAGGGGGGCCCAGTAGTGCTGGGCGGTATACCGGTAAAAACCGATCACCGTTTTTTTTTTTTTAAACCGATATGAATTTTCTACATACCCCCATACCGGTGTGCGTGAATACTTCCGGGTGCGCGCGTGACGTCAGCGCGCACGTGACGTCAGCGCGCACACTCTACAAAAGCGCCATCGCTAGGACGCATTCAGAGTCGGATACCAATGTGAGCTGTCGGGGGTGCCTGGCCAGTAATTATATTTTATGTGAAGGGGATGGGGGGGTGTTTGGGGTGGGTGGGTTATACTTATGTGAAGGGGATGGGGTTGTGTTTGGGGGGGGTGGGGGGTTATATTTATGTGAAGGGGATGGGGGGGTGTTTGGTTTGGGGTGGGGTGGGGGGGGTGTGTGCGGATGGGGGGGTGTTTGGGGTGGGGGGGGTGTGTGCGGATGGGGGGGTGTTTGGGGTGGGGTGGGGGGGTGTGTGCGGATGGGGGGGTGTTTGGGGTGGGGGGGGTGCGTGCGGATGGGGGGTGGGGGGGTGCGTGCGGATGGGGGGGTGTTTGGGGTGGGGGGGGTGTGCGGATGGGGGGGTGTTTGGGGTGGGGTGGGGGGGGTGTGTGCGGATGGGGGGGTGTTTGGGGTGGGGGGGGTGCGTGCGGATGGGGGGGTGTTTGGGGTGGCGGGGGGGGTGCGGGTGGCGGGTGTTAGGGGTGGTCACCTAATCATGCATGGGGAAAAAAAAATACCGTCAAATACCGTGATACCGATATAATTTTGAAAAATACCGTGATATAAATTTTTGGTCATACCGCCCAGCACTAGGGCCCAGAAAATTTAGTTGTGAGGGGCCCCGTGATTTCTGATGGCGGCCCTGGTACCCATAGCTAGCTACAGTACAGCTACAGTACCCATAACTAGCTACAGTACAGCTACAGTACAGCAACAGTACCCATAGCTAGCTACAGTACAGCTACAGTACCCATAGCTAGCTACAGTACAGCAACAGTACCCATAGCTAGCTACAGTACAGCAACAGTACCCATAGCTAGCTACAGTACAGCTAAAGTACAGATACAGTACCCATAGCTAGCTACAGTACAGCTACAGTACAGCTACAGTACCCATAGCTAGCTACAGTACAGCAACAGTACCCATAGCTAGCTACAGTACAGCTACAGTACCCATAGCTAGCTACAGTACAGCAACAGTACCCATAGCTAGCTACAGTACAGCAACAGTACCCATAGCTAGCTACAGTACAGCAACAGTACCCATAGCTAGCTACAGTACAGCAACAGTACCCATAGCTAGCTACAGTACAGCTACAGTACAGCAACAGTACCCATAGCTAGCTACAGTACAGCTACAGTACAGCAACAGTACCCATAGCTAGCTACAGTACAGCAACAGTACCCATAGCTAGCTACAGTACAGCAACAGTACCCATAGCTAGCTACAGTACAGCAACAGTACCCATAGCTAGCTACAGTACAGCAGAGAAGCAGTAGTTTCTGCCAAGTAAGAAGAGAAAAGTTCCCAGACTGGCCCCATTAGCTATTAAAGAAAACCTGAAAAACAAAAAAATGACCATTAACCAATGCCCCCCTTAGTCTAGTGCTCAATTCACATAAATTTGAATAATGGTTAGAAAATGTAAATTTTCAGTATTAAGTTAAAAAAAAAAGGGAAATGTAAAGTGTTGGCATTTAAAAGCTTGCAAGGTCATGTAGAAGGCAAAGGGAGCTGCCCTAGGCACCAGTCACATTTTTTCAAGGTTTGTGACCCATTAAAAATAGCAAAAATGATGAATCGATGGTAATTAAATTTTTTCTTACAGTGTTATTCAATCGCAGTTTTTAATTCAGATTTTGACAAATATGGTAACATTTGCTTTTTTTTTTTTAAGTTATTCATAGTATAAAAAATGAAATGACAAATATATATTTATATATACAGAAAAAGACAGAGCACACCCTAATAATAGTCAGCTGCCCCGGGTGCTTGCAAAAAACATGTGAGTCGCACACACAGGGACTTAGAAAGCAAAAAATTTATTAATAGAAAAAAATCCAACGTTTCGAGCACTAACTGTGCTCTTCCTCAGGGACAAACCAAAAGACAGTGTAAACCTCACCCCCCATATATACCCCACCACAACAAAAAGGGCGCCATATATATATACGAATTTTGATAAATAACCCCCACGTAATCAATTTGACTCCAAAAATAACATGGCTACTCTTATCACTTTTCCTTCTATGCTGGCCCTCTCCTATTGATATTCCTGTATCTTGTTCAAAGACCCTAGGAACTAGTTGTTGAAATGCCAAACTGGAGAGCTTCTGAACAAAACACTAAATATCAGAAAAAACATAAAAAAATAAAAAATGAGGACCAATTGGAAATTGATTCAGAATTAGTGATGAGCGAATTTTTTCGCCAGGCATGGATCCGCAGGGAATTTCTGCATTTCCCATTGGTGAATTGTTTTGCTAAACTTCTGTGAAAGTTTGCTGTGGAAAAATTCACAATTTTTTTTGTTGTGCGTCAAATTGGTCGTGGTCGCGTAAAAAATACACGGGTGACAAAAAAATAGCTGTGGTGACAAAAAATTGATGTGGGCGACAAAAAAAATAGACGCAGGCGACAAAGACGCGGGTGACAAAAAAATTGTGCAACAAATGCGTTTCGCTAATTTTTTGCCGTTTCGCTAATTTTCGCTCATCACTACTCAGAATATCAATGTCTACATCATATTCAAAGTAAATTTAAAGGCGAACTACCCCTTTAATGTACATCTATCTGCTAAAATGCAAAAGGAATCACAGGCAAGACCATATTGACAATTATTGATGCTTCTAATCTGAAAATCTCCATAGAAATGCAAATAGCAGCCATACACTGATTGCACCTTGATTGCATGTTAGCAATTGAAACCAGTGCACTTCTGGTAAGTACAAGTGATATTGTGTGTATACCTAAAAATTATTTGCAGACCATGTGTTTCTGAAGGTTTAAGAAAACTAAAAAAAGTATTCTCTTTAATGTTCAAGTTTCTATTGTTAACCTATTGCTATTGCAAATATAATAAAAATGTGTTGTGCCAAAGCAGTATAACTACCTACGCAATAACACAAACACTATTTGGTGTGTTTGTGTCTAGTAGTCTAGTATTCTCACAAAATAGAGAATTTGCACAGGTTCCACCAGTTGCCCTTAGAACTAAACAATGGGGGTATAAGTCCCACATATTTTATTAAAAAACACTGTAAAACGGCTAAAAACAAGGTTGTCGTCCCACTGCATTTAAAACATCAACACAAAAAGAAGCACATACAGTATATATATACATATATATCAGGTCACGTCCTTTTCATATGTTTTTTTCTACAGTGTGGAGGTAAATATTCAGAAAGGAAGAACTCACTTCAATGTCAAACAATAATTTTAAAATCCCTGGGATTATTGTTGAAGCGTGGATTAAGCAAAATGCCTTTATATAAAAGTAATAGATTGTCTCTGCTCCAACATTATTACTATTCTGTCTCCCTTCTACCATTTGCCTCTAAAGTCCTAGAACGTATTGTATTGTCCCTATTGCTAACCCTTAATCTGCTAGAGTAGACCCATTGCAATCTGCAATTACAAGCACTTGCATAACTATATATTGGGAATGATTAAATACAAGTTTGTATTAACCTAGAGCAAACAATGGGCAAGCAGCATTTGCTGGTCATCTGTTTCAAAGCAAACCTCTGGTTACTAGACTGGGTGCTGTAATTTCTCTCTTCTAGTCCTCCTTGACCTATCAGCTACATGTAATCACGCTGGATCCTGGCTCTCCTTTACCTTTCTAACCGATCAGGGGTCATTTAATACTGGGCAAATCTGCCTGTGGGCAGTATCCCAAGGCAACCAAGCAAATTATTGCATTCATTGTTCTACCTACAACTGGCTGAAGAAAGCCAATCACTGATTGGTTGCTATGGGTTACTACCCATGGGCAAATTTGCCCAATGTTGATAAATGAGCCCCTTACTATTATCTCTTATGCTAAGAGAACCTTATCTCCGGTTCCACTTAATGTAGGGGTGCCGCAAGGTTGAATATTTCATCTGTTGTTATTCTCCCTGAACTCTCTGTCTTTGGGAGATCTCATCCGCTCTTTGAATCTTTATACTGATGATATCCCAGTATATTTATTAACCCTTTCATTAGAAGCTAAAACCAAGGGGGCAGATTTATGATTGCTCGAGCGTTTCTGCATTTTGGCAGAACTTGGTCTTTTTGTTTTTGGGAATTTAACATTTTATTACACAAATGTTCTGAAGCCTGAAGATGCCCATTAGCGTTAATGGTATAGCTACCCAAGAATTCCTTGTGACTCCTGAGAATACATTGCAAGAGGATGTGAAAATGTTTGATCTTACTTTTTCAATTTAACAACATTTTCATCTTAAACATTATAAATTGGACCCTTAATAGAAGAAAATGGGATTGACATGTACATTCTCTGACACCACTTTTATCAGTCATTCATTCTTTGTAAACACATACATCACATTCATGATGAAATGGGTTGTTAGTAACATGCATATTATCATGCAGTTGTCAAACCACTTAATGTAAGTACCCACGGAGCAGTTCAGTTGCCCACAACAGATCCCTGCTATCGAGGGTGACTAACTGCTTTAAAATAACTTTCCATTGGCAACAATAGGAGTCCCTGGTGGAAAGCCCTTTGCACACATGAACTTTCCTGCAGGATGAAACTTACAATGACTTCGGATTACCTAATCGATGTGAAGAGCTTTCCACCGGCGACTCCTATTGTTGCCAGTGGAAAGTTATTTCAAAATGGTTAAGAGATTTATCGTGGACGACTGAACCACTCTGTGGGTTCTTACCCTTATAGATATACTAAAGATTAGAAAACCATTTACAGATAATTAACAATTCATTTACATTCTCTAAAACATTCAAAAATAACAATGCCTGTGTGGGTGGAGTCTGTATAAGAACAGAAATGCAGATATTTCGTGTGAGAGTGATAGGTGGTTAGAATGTAAGAGCTAAGACTTAAGAAAATCTGCAATATTTACTTGAATTAAGAAAACAAATAAAATGATATTTTGATGACCAAGGATGTTGCTGACAGCTGTGTAATATGTTAGTTAGCCAAATGAGAAAGGAAAAAAATAAGAAAATATGAATTGCTATAAAAATAAGCATTCCACTCGCCCCCAGAGCTATATAATTGTTGTCCTGAGGACCCAAAACATTGGGTTCCAACAGATCTGGCTCCCATGGGTGATTGAATCAAGCAAAGATGTTTGTTTTTTTTAGTGACCTGGTAAACAAATTGATCTTAATGTGCATACAGGCATGGGGTCTATTATCTGAAATGCTTGGCGCCTGAGGTTTTCTGAATAATCTTATCATCATCTTATCGATCATTATAATTAGAGGGCAGATTCATCAAAATTTGAGTTTGTGAAAAAAAAACCAAAACTTGTCCACGTGTTTTGTCTCAGAAAAAAAGTTGCCCGCTGGCGACAATCACATTGTTCCAGCCATTTCCAATGAGGCTAAAAAACTCAAATGTTTTAATAACTGGAAAAAATTAATAAATAAAATTGTTAGAGACAATTCTCATTGACTTCTATTGAACCTCATTAGCTTTTACTTGCTGAATTTTTTCTGGCGACTTTTTGCTGACTTTTTCTTTAATAAATAAAGACAATTTCTAGTTATTAAAGAAAAGCTATACCCCCCGGGCTATAAAAGGGGGTATAAAAGGGGTATAGTTTCTAAGCAGTTTCTAAACTGTCCCTATCGCTAAATCTGCTTTAACTGCGCACGCGCAAGCAAGGTCCGTGTCGGCGGTGAGACCCTCTACTCTGCTCTTTTAGCTTGGGGTTAGCGATAGGGGCAGTTGCTAAACTTAGAAACTATGCGATAAGGGAGAGGTGAGGGAGGTCAAGGCAGTGATAGTTAAGTGGGCTTTTAGCGCCCGAGGGTATAGCTCTCCTTTAAGAATATTCTCAAATATATTCTCATTCATGTTTTTTTTGCTGCCAAAAAACTCAATTTTTGATAAATTGGCCTTTTAAGTCTGCTAAAAAAAACAAACAAAAAGAAATAGGATTGTTTTATCAGCAGTATGCATTTGTTAGCTTAGATCCCATCAAGGGCAAGCAACTGTCCATATTTAGGAGCTTTCTGGACATCCCATACCTGTATTAGCAAATCATTGTCAAATTGGTGTCATTATATGATTTATGCAATCACTGAAGCTCGCCACATATTTAAAAATCAACAGTGTCTTGAATGGCACCTAATATTTGCCCATGCCAGTAGGGGAAGTATAGCAAAATCATTTGTAGCACTGACAAATGTAATTAGTTCAGTTAACCATTATCCAAAATGGAAGGTTAAATAAAGACTAACAAACACCCTTTCTTGAACCTTGTAGCCTTTGGAAGCCAAACTCAAAACTATTTGCAGACTCATTAACACAATGATCCTTTCAGTCTGTAACTTATGAAAATGTCAAGGGATCAAATGTTTTGTGCTCTGCATTTTTCCTGTTTCTCACAATTGTACTTTCACATATTTTCACAGACTTTGCTACAAAATTCTCACATATATATTCCTTATCCGATAAACATGTGACATATTCTTTAAATGTGTTTATGAGTAGCAGAGAGCCGTTACATAATCAGCATCTTATTTAACTCCTTTAATGCCCACAGCTAGAGGGAATAAAATATGCCAAATCATGTAAGATAAAAGCTTTACAGTGTTTAGGGAAATCATTTTTTTTTGAATAGCGACCCTTACTATACACATGATGTCCTGAAATGTGAACTAAGAAATATGCATTCAGAAATTAATTTAAAATTCATTCCTATAACTAAATATATATTACAGGTATAGGACCCGTTATGCAGAATGATCGGGACCTGGGGTTTTCCGGATAAGGGATCTTTCTGTAATTTGGATCTCCATACCTTAAGGGCTCTGGCACACGGGGAGATTAGTCGCCCGCAGCAAAACTCCCTGTTCGCGGGCGACTAATCTCCCCGAGTTGCCTTCCCCTGCCATCCCATCGGTGACAATGTAAGTCTTACATGTTCGCCGGTGGGATGGCAGGGGAAGGCAACTCGGGGAGACTAGTCGCCCGCGAACAGGGAGTTTTGCCGTGGGCGACTAATCTCCCCGTGTGCCAGAGCCCTAAGTCTGCTAATAAAATTATTTAAACAGTAATTAATCCCAATAGGATTGTTTTGCCCCCAATAAGGATTAATTATAGCTTAGTTGGGATCAAGTACAAGGTACTGTTTTATTATTACAGAGCAAAAGGATAAGGGGTCTTTCCGTAATTTGTATCTTCATACCTTACAGTAAGTCTACTAAGAAATCAATAAAACAAGAATTAAACCCAATAGGATTATTTTGCATCCGGTAAAGATGAATTATATCTTAGTTGGGATCAAATACAAAGCACTGTTTTATTTTTACAGAGAAAAAGGAAATCAATTTTAAAAATGTGAATAATTTGATTAAAATGCAGTCTATGGGAGATGGGCTTTCCATAATTCGGGAACTTTCTGGATAATGGGTTTCTGGATAAGGGTCTGATACCTGTATCATTGAAATCTGCCAAATACGAACATGAATTGGAGGCAAGAAATTGAGTTCTGAATCAGAATATTGGATGTGAACACTATAACATATTAGGTTTTATTTGGTGTCGACCATACATTTCATCTGTGCCCTTCTGTTTTCATAATGAAGGAATTTAACCAACAGTGCCCCATTTATATTTGATTAAATGCCATTTTTATTTAGTTTTTACTAATGGTAGATTTTTTTTAGTTCAGCAACTTTTTTTGTTCCTGCTTTTTCAATTCACATCTTTTAATAAATGCCTAGACATTTGCAGTTTTCGTGGAAATTAGTTTATTTGTTTCCAAAAACTTGAAACCACAAAAAATAAACGTTGATAAATGGTCCTCTAAAGGGTCTAAGTTTTTATGAATGTGAATCATACACTGAAACAGTGGAAAGAATTGCAATTTTATTTCTGGGCTGTTAGTGTGGGAAGTGAAAGGTCTTATTAGCCAACAGAAACACCTGGCACAATAAACAACAATCAAGCTGTTTAGCTTTTCCAAAAGGCTAATTTAACTTTAAGGAGGCTTTTTTTAATGTTTTTACAAAGCCCTAATGATGAATAAATTGTGTTTGATGACCTGAACATCAAGCAGAGAGAAAATCCACTTAAAAAGAGTGATATAAGAGAGCAGCCTAATAAACTCCAAATACGTCATCAGAGCTAGAAAGTAATCATGTAGACCAGGGTTCCCCCAACCTTTCTTACTTGTGAGCCACAGTCAAATGTAAAAAGACTTGGAGAGCAACACAAGCATCATAAAAGTTCATGGAGGTGCCAAATAAGGGCTAAGATTGGCTATTAGGCAGCCTCTATGCACACTATCAGCTTACAGGGGGCTTTATTTGGTAGTAAATCTTGTTTTTTTTTTATTATTAACAAATTTTTATTTTCATAATAAAATATTATCGA
The DNA here is from genome assembly GCF_000004195.4 of Xenopus tropicalis. Classification (NCBI taxonomy): domain Eukaryota; kingdom Metazoa; phylum Chordata; class Amphibia; order Anura; family Pipidae; genus Xenopus; species Xenopus tropicalis. Next base: position 102,571,426 of record NC_030683.2, on the reverse strand, counting down.
AACAGCATATAACACACATATTGGCCTTAATACAAGTTATTAGTTTCATAACTTTCAGCTTAGGCCTTGAATTTTACATTAGTTGTTCCCTGTGTCACATAAGGGACACATAAGGGACACTTAACAAAATCTTAAAAAGATAAATGAAAGAATAAAAAAAGGAAAGGAAAGAGAAAAGTAAGGCTAAGAGGGGGAAAAAGAGAAGAAAAAGGGAAAAAAAAAAGGGGAAAAGAGCAGGGAAGCAGACATTATTAAATTATAGTTAGACTGAACAGTACGTTGAGCATGATATAATTATTACTTTGTCTACCCTTCGTTGAAGTGTTTCCAAGGGGACCACTTTTTATGGTGGTTGCCCAAAGAGTTTCTATTTCTGGCGTCAAAAAATTCAAACCTTTCAGTGAGGTCTAGAAAATTTACTAACTCTGAGATAGCTGGGGGTAAGTCCGTTTTCCATCGCTGGGCAATTAGTAGTCTCGCCACTTCTAAAAAGTGTACTACCAGACGTTTTTGAGAATATTTTAAGAAGTCAAGGTCCAAATTTAAGAGAGCTGTTAAGGGAGTTTTGTGAACTGGGCATTCCAAAACTTTATTAATTAGATCGAACACTTGGGTCCAAAATGAGGCAAGTTTGGGGCATTCCCACCATATGTGAACATGTGTTCCATCTTGGCCGCATCCTCTCCAACACTCCTTAGATGCTGTTTGTGGAAAAATTTTGTGCAGTCTCGATGGGACTAGGTACCAGCGATACATCAACTTGATACTGGGTTCCAGAAGTCTAGCAGATTTAGTTGAGGCCATAATCAGTGTGAAAGCAGTATTCCAGTCTATTGGATCGATTGATAAATTGAGTTCTTTTTCCCATGCAGATATATGTGTCCCTGGTGGTTTAGAAGACTGGTCATTAATTGCCGCATAGAAATGGGATATTCGTGCGCCAGCCATTGTTAGGGAAGTAATTTTTTGCTGAGTAGCAGATAGTTGTTTGGGTTTACAGTAAGGATTTGCCTTACAGAAACTTGATAGTTGGAGGTAGATATAAAATGACTTGGAAGGTAAAGGCCATTTAGTACGAAGTATTTGAAATGTAGGTAGTTGGTTATTAATCAGGATGTTTGCCCACAAATCAATTCCAGCCTGGAGCCAAGGAGCTGGGTTGAAGTTTGGAATAATGCCTTTAAAAGCTGAGAGAGGAAATTTAGGATGAAGACCAAGGCTTAGGTGGTCAGAATGTATGGCTGAATCCCAGACCGTAATCGACGCATGAAATGTAGGGAAGGACTTGATAGATTTTAGTCTTAGTTTTGGAGGGATCCAGATAAGTTCGTCGAGGTGAAGAAGAGATAATATGGTTATATCCTTTTCTTGTCTCACCCACTGTGGCTGAGTTGTTGTTGTAAAGATACGTTGTATAAAGTTTAGGTGAGAGGCTTGGTAATATTTTTTAAAGTTAGGAAAACCTAGTCCTCCTTGAAGTTTGCCTTTTGAGAGAGATGCCAATGGGATTCTAGGCTTCTTGGCTTTCCAGATGTATTTTGAGATTGATTTTTGTAGTGTAATGAAATATTTGTTGGGAATCCTAATCGGGATTGTCCGGAATAGGTACAAAATTTTCGGTAAAATCATGGTCTTAATAGCGGAAAGTCTACCCATCCATGAAATTTCTTTGTAAGACCAGGATTGAAAATATTGCTCAATTTTCCCTAACATTGCTTTGAAGTTAGCATTGTATAGACTAGTTACTGAAAATCCCACCTTTATGCCTAGGTACGAAATAACAGACTGCTGCCACATAAACTTATAGGATGCTTTTAATTCTCTCACTTGGTTTTTGGGAATCCAGATTGGAAGGGCCTCAGTTTTGGTTGTATTAATTTTGTAATAGGAAATCTCTGAGAATTCTGAAAGTAGTTGAAACAGTGTTTGAAGTGAACAAGTTGGGTTGGAGAGAGTTAGGATAATGTCATCTGCAAATAAGGATAATTTGTATGAGTTTTTACCTATCAGGAACCCCGAGATTTGGGACTGTTGGCGTATGGCTTCTGCTAAGGGTTCCATAAGTAGTACAAAGATTAAGGGAGAAAGGGGGCACCCCTGTCGGGTACCATTCGTAAGTGAAAATCTAGGAGAAATTTGACCATTGGTTTGTATTGCGGCAGAGGGAAATTTATATAATGTGAGGATATGATCTAAGAACGTACCTGAGAAACCGAACTTTTCCAAGACCTTTTGTAGATATAGCCATGAGACCCTATCAAAGGCTTTTTCCGCATCTAAAGCTACCAGAAGGCAAGGAGATATTGTTTGATTAGCTTGGATGGCAATATTGATTACTTTTCTAGTATTGTCTGGTGCCTGTCTGGTTGGTACAAATCCGACCTGATCATCAGAAATCAGAGATTTTAAAATGGGGTTTAGTCGGTTTGCCAGTATTTTAGCGTAAATCTTTATGTCCGAATTAAGCAGGGATATAGGGCGATAATTTTCCACTCGGGTAGGGTCTTTATTAGGCTTCGGGATTGTTGTTATAGTAGCTTGGAAAAGTTCTTTTCTGGGTGACTGAGAAGTGGGGAGAAAATTAAATAATTCAGTTAACTTAGGAGATAGGGAAGCTGAAAGATTCTTGTAAAAATTATTTGAAAACCCGTCTGGGCCTGGGGCTTTATTATTTTTGAGTGCTTTAATTGTAGAGGTCACTTCTGCTTGTGTTATAGGGGCATTAAAATATTCTAGTTGATTTTCTGGTAGTGAGGGCAAGGATATTTTAGTGAGAAAGTTTGTGATGTTAATTGAATCTGGTTGGGGAATTGTGGGATCATCTTTTAGGTTATATAGCTTGGTATAATAATTCGCAAACTCTTGTGCTATATGCTTTGGATTGGAAAGCATTTGCCCATCAAATGTTTTGATCGACAATATTCTGTTATTTACCCTTGCGTCCCTAAGTTTAGAGGCCAGCAGTACTATTTTTGTTATCCTCAACATAATAACGTTACTTAGTCAACATGATTTGAAATGTCACTCTTTCCATATTTACCACATTAATTTCTGCATTTAAGGAAGCCACTTTTTGGGCCAATGCCTCAGTCGGGTGGATTTTGTGTTGCCTTGAAGCTTCGGCTAGCTGAACTATTAAATCTTTTGCTTTGGCTTTCTTTTTCTTAGTCTCGCTTGCAGCCATAGCAATTAGATGGCCCCTTATATATGCTTTATACGTACACCAAAGTAAATCTTTGGATATATCTGGGGTAGAATTTAATGCAAAAAATTCTGTAGTTAGTTTTGTAATTTTTTCTGCATGTTGTTTATTAAGTAGTAGGGTATTATTCAATCTCCAGGTAGTAGACGGGCTGGGAATCTGAAGGAAATCTAAAAAACACCCGACTGGGGCATGGTCCGACCAAGTGGCAATTCCTATGTAAGGCTTAACCGATTGAAATAAAGTGGATTTATCTGCAAGAACTAAGTCAATCCTAGAATAAGACATATGCACATGCGATAAAAAAGTATAATCACGTTCAGTAGGGTGACCCGCTCTCCAAACATCATATAACTCATATTGTTTTATGGTGTTAAAAAAGGACTTGGACAAAGAAGTAGCTGACCTTAAAGTGTTGCCCTTCGGTATGGGGGATTTGTCTATAAGAGGATCTGGTGCGAGATTGAAGTCTCCCATGATTAATAATTTGGTCCCAGTTTCTTGCCTGGCTTTCTTAAGTACTGTATTTATGAACGACATTTGGTGGGAGTTTGGGGCGTAAAGGTTTACTAATATATATATATATGGGAGAAAACTTCTAATTTGATAATTAAAAATCTACCTTTACTGTCTGCCTGGGAGTCTAAAATTTTAATAGGTATAGAGTTCCGAAAGAGAACTGCCACTCCATTTTTTTTAACAGGAGCATTAGCATATATGGTCTGGCTGAAATGGTTTGAAAGTAATTTGGGGTGGTTTTTACCCGTTAGGTGGGTTTCTTGCACACATAATATATCTATTTTAGCATCATGTGCCCAGTTTAATAATAGTTTCCTTTTTTGTGGACTATTCAGTCCCTTAACGTTAAGTGAAGAGACATGTAGTTGCATTTTGTCTCAGTTACTTTGTGGAAGGGAGGGAAGAAAAGAAAAAAAAAAAAAAAAAAAAAAAGGAAGAAGGAAAGAAAGAGAAGAAAAGGGCAAAAGAAAAGAGAGAAAGGAAAAGACCTATCGACAGCTCCAAGGGCTTGTCAGGTCTCAGGGGACAGTCAAGAGGCTATCAGCCAAACTGTACCAACTGGCTGCACTATTCAGCCAGCTATGGGGGGGTTGCCAGGTAACTCAAAGTGCTTAGGGATAAAACAAACGTACACAACTGGAAAAAAAAATTGTTAAGTAGGGTCTACCCCTTGTCGGGAACCCTCATATAGTTTGTAAATCTAACCTGCTAATTATTCTAGCTCATTTGGTTTGTAAACAGAGGTAAATACAAGTATAGCTCAACAATATATAAGAAAAAAATTTCAACAATAGGTACTGTATTGTGCATAGACTTGTCAATGCTAATAAAATGGTTTGTAAATATTAATAACAATTACAATACTTCAAGTAAATATTTAAAGACAGATAGGATCTGAGCGTAAGGATAGCTTATCCTTCCTTGGAGAGACTGTAGACCAATCTAAGGACCTTTTTTTGGAAGGCTTGGGTAAAGAAATGTCCATATCTTCAATCGGACAGTTCCAGTCTTGCATGGCTTTTGTTGCTTCTTCTGGTTTTTGAAAGACCTTATATATCCCGTTTCTATATACAATCAGGCGAACTGGGAAGCCCCAGTGATAGGAGATACCTTGCTTACGAAGTGCCGCTGTTATAGGGGCAAATTCCCTGCGTTGTGCTAGGGTAAAGGCAGACAAATCAGCAAAAAATCTTAGAGATGCATATTGTTGTGGGACATTTACACTTGCCCGGACTGCTTGTAGGAGTAGTTCTTTTGTAGTAAAGAAATGTATCCTAACAATTGTGTCTCTGGGTACCTCTGCCGGTGCATATTTAGACTTTGGGAGTCTGTGAATTCTGTCAATATTTGCTTCCATCTCTGTGAGCTGGGGTAGCAATGCTTGTATAAGAGTAGACATATAAGGCCGTAATTGATCCTGTGCTATCTCCTCTGGGATGCCCCGGATTCTTAGATTATTTCTACGGGTGCGATCCTCCAGGTCTGCTACCTTAGCCTTAAGAGAGAATATGTATTCAGCTTGTGTAGAAACTGTGGCTGCTAACTGGGAATGGGCCTTAATAGTATCTTCCGCCTTATTTTCCACTGACTGTACCCGCTTTGTAACTTCTGAGATTTCAAGAGAAAGTTTTTGTAATGCCCCCATTATATCTGACTGTATAGAGTCTTTAAACTCCAATAATAGGAGCCGCATGGTTTTTTCCGTAAGTGGCGTTACTGAGGACTCACCTACAGTGGGGTATTCTTGTTCCGAGTCAGAAAGTGGTTGCGGTGCGGGAGTCAGTTCGGGAAGTGGCGCGGCCGTATCTGCTTTTGTCTGGGCGCCGCCATCTTGTTGTTTTGCGGAGAGCTTTCCTTTTACCAGAAAAGACTGGAGTTCCGTTTGAGTAGGTTTCTTAACAAGTTTCGGTGACATTCCGGAGGTAAGTCCAGGAGCTGAGAGGAGAATTGTAATGGTTTGCAGGCTTTAGTATAGCTTTTTTTGGGGTCCCGACACGGAGCTCCTTTACTGCGCGTCTGTCCTGCTCAAGATCATGGCCACGCCCCAGTAAATCTTGTTTTTATTCAACCAAAACTTGTCAACCATGTCAGGAATTCAAAAATAACTACCTGGTTTGGGGGCACTGAGAGCAACACCCAAGGGGTTGGTGAGCAACATGTTGCCCCTGAGCCACTGGTTGGGGATCACTGATGTAGACTTTCTGAATTGAACTGCAGGTTGTATCTTCCTTTTTACTTATTAAAGAAATGTAAATATTGTGAAGAATGAATATACATATCTTGATGTTGCTAAGGTCTCGATAATGAATTTTATCTTTTAGGTGTCAGAAATATCAAGTGACTTAAGGATATGTCTTTTAAAATAAAATATTGTAGATTGTTAGCAAAAAGAAACAAAAGAAAAGAATTTATGCCAATCAATAAGAAAGTAAGGTAAGAAGTTGACAGTGTGGCGCACAGAGTTTTTTCCACAGGTTGGTGCGGTTCTCTTCTAACCAGAGAAAAACCTTATCGATCTATTTCACTGGGGGTGCCTAACATGTTGTCACCCACCTTGCTGTAAACTGGGCAAAATATTCTACTCTTCCTGTGCCTTCACCTCAATCCTCAGTTTTTATGCCAAAGCCTGGCAGTGGAGACACAGAATGCATTATCCTGACTAAGATGACTAGCTATAGAAATAGGATAGAGCAGAAAAAACCACTAACTGCACTATTTGGGTGGAATGCTGCCCTGACAGCCTTCAAGAAAAAGATGCTTTGGTAAGAAAATATCCCTTTCTACTTCTTTGACTTACATGTCCATGTAGGATGACTGAGAAAGTCCCAAAGCTGTACATAAGGAGGGTGGTCAAAATATAACTAAGATTAGATCCAAAGAAAAAGATTATGGCAGGAATGAGCTTGCCCCCATATGTCTTAAAAGGTACTAAGTCTGCCCAGGAGAAGTAAAGCATAGCAACCAATAAGATGGTTGTTTTTAAACAGGTGACCCTGTAAATTCTCCCTTCTGGTTGTTTGCTTTGGGTTACTGCTCCTAGGCAAACTTAGTGCCTTTTATTACATAACCCCTAAGTGCAGAAGCATCTAGTTTGTAAAAATCTTAAAAGCTTGTGTAATGAATTCCATGTGTCTACCTTGCAAATAAAGTCCATAGACACTTGGTTATACAAGGCCCATGAGATAGTTTTCCTAGTGAAACTGGCCTTCAAATTAGGCAGAACTTTTCCTAGTGAAGTACAAGCTGGGGAAATAGTTCCAACTATCCATCTGGGCAAGGTGGCTCTAGAAGCTGGAAGTCCTGATAAACAATTTAGTTAAAATTCCTAATATCTAATGTTCTGTAAAAAGTTATCAAAGTTAAAATAGAGGTTGTAAAAAACAAATATTTGGTTTAAAATGGCACTACAAATTCCTATACCAGTTTTGTAGAATGTTTTGTAGATCTAAACAATAATACAGTTTCAGCTGTACATTTGTGGAAATCTTTATCATTGTTAAACTCTGTTTAAATTATCTTTCATTTCATCTCTGATGCTTTTTTAGGTAGAGATTTCAAAATAAAAGTTAATTTAGCATCATTGGTCCACTGACAAATTCTACAGAGAGTAAATCACATTCATTTTCTATGTTTCCTGATGAATATTTGTTGATGTAAGTGGAAATGTGAACTATATGTTAACATTTATTGAAGACCAGATTATATTTCTACTACATTTCCCCAATCTATGAATAGTTTTCAGATAATAACAGTGATTAAATGAGTTTCTGTACAGTACTGTGTTCTCTTTTTGGACTTCACACAATACAAAACAAAATTGGAAAAAAAGGTAAGCACAAATGCAAACAATGTCTAATTATAACAGCAGACTGTGTGACTATTTTATATGTTTATCTGTCTCTAAATGCATGTGATCAGCAACAACTGGAAAGGCTTAAGAAGATGCATTTATTACTGTAGAGAAGAGAATGATGGATCACATAGTAGTCATGTGTATAGATGTTCATAAAATTTCTCATGTGGACTCACTCCTGACGTGAGAACTGAATAGAAAAACTGCAGGGCAATTAACCACATAGTTAGCTTTTGGGATACCAAAAAAAATTATGAAATTAATGAACATCTTTAAATCTCAATCATTTGTAGAAATTTCACTCCTACAAGAACTTCAAAGAGATTCCCAGAAATGATGAGAATCACATTTTACATACTTTACTTCTTTTGAAAAAATATGTTTTTACAATGTAGATGTACTGTTGTACGCAACAAGTGCAAACTAATGGAATGAATTCTGTTAAACAACTACACCCAAAGCGACACCTGGTCCCAAATCCATATGGTAGGACTGTTATTTTCTGGTTATAGTTTGTGCCATAAACCCTATTACTCATTAAGTGATATGAGACAATTCTTGTCTTGTGGTCATAGGTTTCTTTTAACAATTGTTACAACTCACCTGGACTCAAGCTGGCTAAATATACAGATATTTGTTCTGATAGGTTAGTCACTTTTGGCCCTACTAGATGACCATTATATCATGTATTACCCCCACCCTGTGGAAAGCAATGTATTGCTTTGTATCTATGTAATAACAAAAATATCAAGTGTGCCTAAAAGATAAATGACACAATGGCTTGACTGACATAGGGGTAAAGAGTCAGGTAACCAAAACACCGGGATACGTGGGCACATTTGCACTTAGGTAGTATCAAATGGCAACCAATCAAAATGTTAGCTTCCACTGTTCTATCTTAAGCTGGCTGGCAAAAACTAACCAGTGAGTTTGCACCAGTGTGCAGTGCAAGTAATAAAACTTCAGTGCAAGATATTTTTGCACCAAAAGATGCCTTTTTAGCAAGTCAGGAAATGCAGGGCTACAGAAATAGCTCTTAGTATAAAGTTGATCCAAGGATTGCTATCTTGGAGTCAGGAAGGAATTTTTCCCCCTTTGAGGCAAATTGGAAAAGGACACAAAGGGGCTTTTTTTGCCTTCTCATAGATTAACTAGCATTTTGACATAAAAGGTTGAACTTTATGGACAAGTAACATTTTATAGTAGCATTACTGGCAAAGGCTGTTAAACTCCAGACATTAGAGATCATTCATAACTTGGGTCATACTACTGCTAAACCCGCTGTAAATGAGGATATTCAGGAATGTACACTGCAACTGGCTTTGTTCATAGTGCAAAACATATATTTGCTACTAAGGGCAAGTTCTTATACAATACGACAGGACATATAATAATAAAATGCATAAAGTCACTCATGGCTGCAATAAAAACAGTACAGTTTTATATTACCTGAGATAAGCCTTGTCGCTGCCTTTTATCCATAAATTTCACCAGGATTTCCACTTCTTCTGGTTTTTTGCCAGCTAATGTGCAGAGTTCCTGAGCAGCTACAAGAAGGTTTCGATACTTGACATGAAGCACGCCGTATCTTGCTTTGACTGTTTCATCAATTGCATTAGTGCTGAACGATTTTCGTAGATAATTGAGAGCCTCATCATATTTCTCTGAATAAATATAAGAAATTATCTTAACACATTTGTATCATACTTATTAAGATTGGAAAATGTCCACTAATTTCAAGTGATCTTGAATTCCATAGTCTCCATCTATCCCATGCACCCTCTCCTTGCCACAAATGCCTAAGCAAGTGATCTTATATTCCATAGTCTCCAAATATCCCATGAGACCCTCTCCTTGCCACTAATGCACAAAGATACCAGCGATTTCTTAATCCAACCTCTTCTAAAGACTAGTTTTCATACCCCACATGGTGCATCATGTTTTGACCCCTGCTCCTGGCTTTTTACTATGGTTAAATATGTATTTCTTGAAATTCTTAAGGACCTCTTACATTTTCTAGTCATAGGGAAAGGAGGTCTGTGGGTCTATGGCACACCTCCAGTTTACCCTTCATGGATACAGTGCTGCTGAATACAGACAGAGCTGTATTCATGGAGTGACCACAGGTCCTGCTGAATACAGACAGAGCTGTATTCATGGAGTGACCACAGGTCCTTGGTCTCGATTGTGAAGAAAATGCCCACCTAAAACCATTTTTTTAAATAGTTTACTATGTAACATATTTATAAAAATAAAGATTCATACCTTTTGCAATAAGAATGTCTGTATACAATATGTGAAAATGTGCTGTCTTGTTGTCAGTTTTAATAAGAGCTTCTGCAAGCACCTCCAGTTCACTGAAAGTTGGATCACTTTGAAGATTATTATTGGCAGTTAGAATTTCTGCCAGCAATGTCCTGCAGTGGTTATACAGCCATTCAGTGATTACGACTTGTGCTTCTGGCATTAAAGAATGGATCTCCTGGATAGTATAACTTGCATCTGCTTTGATTGCCAAACATATGTCATGCACTGCTTCCTTTGTGATATTAGAGAACAACAACAAAAACAGAAAAAAAATTAGCGTGCCATAGGGACGTTATGTTCTGGTCATTAATATCCTACATTTAATTAACCTCTGGCTGAACAGACCATAGCAAAAATAGCAGTTAATGAGCTATTGTTAATTCTGGTAAGTAAAGCTTCACGGTAATTTGTCAACTTGTTTCCTAGTAGTAAATGGCTCAAATATCTTCCTGGATTCTTTAATGAAACACTTTGGCATTGTACCATTCATTCAAGTACTGATTTGCCTTATAAAGAATAGGTCATTTGATAGGTAATGGATGCTTTTGCATTCTTTGGTGTCAAGGACACAATTACAGCATAATTCAGTTTATTCTAGGTTTATTCCCTTTACAACTGTTTTGTGTTTAGGTCTTTACTTAAAGTAACCAGACTGGTACTGGTAACTATACAAATGGAAATGTGCTATGTCTCTGTATTTATAAACAAAACCCATTCCAATGTGTGTCATGAAAATATTAACCATTTGGAGGAACACTTCGCACAAAAACATGTAGTAACATAGTAACTATGTTACTATACGCTTTTTTCTTTCAACCTGTTTTTGGTCAGTGTTCAACCTCTATTCTACCAAGCCAAGAAAGATTTACCACAGTACATTTGGGAGGCTTTACTGGAGAGGAACTCATCCAAGGGCACCGACGTGACTCCCATGATACCAAAGGGAAGCAGCCCACATCAAGCAGTGGGTGATTTTATTGTTGTTACAAGTAGCAGTAATCAGTATACATATATATGTGCCAATGCCCACGGTGGCAAGATTTTGTCTTGAGATAGAATAGACTACTCACAAACCTTTCTCATATTGACCAGAGCTGCCAATCAGGCACTCCATGTGAAGTTTAGAATTCAATCTTATCACCAAAGTTTAATTAGTTTTGTGCTGCTATGTGCCATATAGTGATTTGCAGGTTCACCCTTAGTCCAGGCAGGTTAGGGTTGAAATTTGGCCAACGATTGTGGGATCAGGTTGGGTGTGGATCAGATTGGTGAAGTATACTCTTCCTCTGCTCCCTAAATTTCTTGGAACCTAAGGCACGTGGAGAAGTAGTGCACAGAGCAGAGAGATGTAGGTATGGGTTGGGTGTGGGTCCTACAATGGCAACATTTTAGAGCCGTGACCATCAACCAGTGACTTGTGAGCAACACGATGCTCTCCAAACCCTTGGCTATTGCTCCCAGTGGACTTAAATCAGGCATAAAAACCAGATGTACTGCCAAACAGAGCCTTCTGTAGGCTGCCAGTTCAAATAGGGGCTACCAAATAGCCAAAAACAGTCCTTATTTGGCACTCCCAGGAACATGTTTTGTGCTTGTGTTGCACCCCAAGTCTTTTTACATTTTAATGTGGCTCACGGGTAAAAAAGGTTGCGGATCCCTGTTTTAGAGGTTAGAATCAGGTGCAGGTTGAGTTTTTCCTGACCCGCACATCACTATTGCCTTACATGGGGACACAACATTGGTACTGAACAGTGATAAATGCATTGTGACTTAGAATTGGAGATTTCAGTGCAAGTAGGTTTGAATATCAAATGTTGCCAACAGCATTTGATGTCGATTGCATTTCACCTAGATCTGGCCCTAAATAACCTGTTCGCTAATTTCAGCAAGAATAACATGCACAGTAAAAAGTTCTATCCACCTTGAAAGCTCTGCCCTCACTTGAGGTCAAAGCCTTTTTGTATTTTCATCATTAAGCCTTAATATAATCTCACTGTGCAGCGACAGGGCATTGGCATTTATTCAGCTGATGCCTTTGCAAATCACTAAAAAACATGTAAAGCATGTATATTTATTTGGGACCAGCCAAGCAGAGAAAATATATATTCAAAATGTTGTTTTTTAAGAGATGCAAATGTAATTAGACAAAAGAATTTTCTTCTGTTCCATAATAAATGGAATATAATAAATCTCAAAATGTGTTATTTCTAAACAACTTCAAGCATTCTGAGGCATAAAATGCATTTATTTCTGGCAGTTAGCTTATTTCTATGTACCCATAAAATGACAATCATTAGGCTATCATTAAACTGGCGCTAGCAACTTTTGTCCTGGATGTTGTACCTTAATGAATACTTATTACTGAAGATGTTCTAGAATAAACATCTCTAATTGTGTTTTCTTTCTCAGCAAGTCGTTCTGATGAAAATATCCTAGACTAAATATCTCTAATTGTGTTTTTCTTCCTCTGAAAGAGGTTTATTTGTTTTTGTGCCTCAATTTTAAAGGGCTTTAATTCAAATTACCACTTACAGAGAAGACAGTTTGGTTTGTTTTTGTTCTTAAAGGGGTAGTTCACCTTTAACTGGTCTTTTAGTATGTTGTAGACATTGCTAAGACAATTTGAAATTGGTGATTTATTATTTTTTTATTTTTTGTTTAGCAGCTCTCCAGTTTGGTAGTTCAGCAGCTACCTGGCTGCTAGGGTTTTATTTACCCTAGCAACTTGGCAGTGGTTTGAATGAAAGACAGAAATATGAATAGTAAAGGGCCTGAATAGGAAGATAAGCAACCATAACAAAGAAGAAGTAGCAATAACAAACAATTGTAGCCTCACAGAGCAATAGATTTTGTCTGAAGGGGTCAGTGACCTCCATTTGAAAACTAGAAAGTTTTAGAAGATGGCAAATAATTCAGAAACTCATTCAACTCATTGGCAACTCATTCAGAAAAATAAATATTGAAAAACCAATGAGATACAGGGACATGCATTTAAATGACTATGGGATAAAATTGCACACATTTGGGGGCAAACTTATTTAAATTTTAGAAAATTTGGCGAAAAAACTCACTCGCAACTTTCATTGTTTTCAAACTAGAATTTTAAAGACTTATCAGTTGAAAATAATGAATATTCAAATGAAAAAATGAAGCAGCTAAAACCTGACAAGCTTATATATTAGTCAAGAGCAAGGTGTATTTTTAACATGATATGATAATCAGACAATACTATTTTCATTGCAATAATGTTTTTGTCCACCAATGGACACAATAGAGTTTTTCAGATTCTAGATATGCTAACACCTGAGAAAAAACTCAATTGAATTGCTTCACACCTGAATTTAGAGAAAAATAACAAATTAAATATTAATGAATGCGTCTTGGTGTGTATTATGATGAATTCAGTGGATTTTTATTTATGACTCCAAGGTTAGCAAGAACCAGTGTAATTTCAGCCACAGGGGACTGAAGTCACAGAATGCATTTTGTAATAATTCCCCATTGAAGGTTACATATAGAGCAGGCATTATTACTGTTTATGGTCCACAGTGCACATCACATGGCACACTATTAGTGATGAGCGAATCTGTCCCGTTTCGTTTCATAAAATTTGCGAAACGGCAAGAAAATTCATGAAACAGCAAAAAATTTACGAAACTAATTTGTCACTTGATTTTTCGTTGCCCGCATCTATTTTTTTGTTGCCGCACTTTGTTTGGCGCGACCGAGCCCAATTTAGATGCGACCACGCCCAATTTTAACTCAACCGCGCCCTTATTTTAACGGGACCGCACCCAATTTGAGGCACAACAAAAAAAGTTTCGCAAAACAATTCGCCAATGGCGAAATGCGGAAATTCGCTGCGAATCCATGCTTGGGGAAAAAAATCGCTCATCACTACACACTATTCATTTCACTGGTAAAAGGGGTGTGGCTGCTTGTGCCAAATGCTTTAATCATGACTGATCCATCTGAAAAAGTGCTCTCATATAACTTTGACTAATATGTCCTCTCCTTATAGTGTTGCTATGGGGAGGCCTAAAGAATTAAGCAGAAAATTCATATACTTACATACCCCTAGCGGTAACTAAATAGTGGTGTATAGAATATTGTGGATTATACTCTAATTGGATAAAACCACATGCTCATTACATGAAGGGGTTTAAATTCTTCCTACAATAAATCCATTTTCCTCAGACCAGAGTTTAAACAGAGCAAAATGTCTCCCATAATTAAATATATGTAATCTTTGTCTTCTGTTTTATGAGAAATGGCTTTTAAACAACATATATTAGCCCTGCACAGAAGAAATATCAAAACTGCCATTAGAAGAGTGAGCTGCCAGAGAGAAAAGGATAAAGCAGATGGAATGTACAAACAAGATGAAGAATCGCTAGTACACTCCATTAGGAGTCCTTGTTCCAATAAGAAGCCAAAAACACTTACGTATAAGGGCTTAGTAATTTTCCTTTGCTTTTATCCTACTTATGTTAAGTTGTCTGAGCATATAAATGGGTTTCTCTATCAACTATTTAAGCATTAAATAAAAGCATTTTCCCTTACTGAGTCTGTTGAGAGTGAGCGTGGATGGCTTTGTGATATATATGGACAAAACTAATTACAGGGACAACACTCATTTTCAAGCCACTGATGTCCCTTTTAAAGTTAACAGATCTAAAAGCCTATATTCTGCATGCTTTTCAATTATGAAAATGTTTGTTTTCCAAAAGGATTTGGGCAGCAACTCTAAATGGAACTACTGTATTAAAAATAACAGTATACAACATTATAATTACAAACTTTTCAGCCCACCTTGAAAATATCTGACTGGTAAAAATTAATTGAAAAGGCCACATTGATCCTATTCTGAATCTGAAGTTCTGGATGTGGCCCTGTGTGCTCGGAATTGTGGCAGAAGGGTTATAGGGGAATGACTTAACTGTAGTTAATTGTTTAGGGTGATTAAACATTGGTTTAGAGCAACCAATGGGGAACATTTATTACCACTACCTAGCCATAAGATGTTGCTATGGTTCAGGGGTTACTGGTGGTGGTTGTATGTATGTCTATGAAACTGGGAAGGTTTTTGGGATTTTTGTGGATGATAAGCTGTGTAACTCCAGACAGTGCCATTCAATGCTAAAGCAAATAAAGTCTTTCATAAAAAGGGCATTAACTTAAGTGATATGGCCTCTTTATAGTAGGGATTCTAGATTTGCTTTGGGATTCGCTGAATCCAGGCCCTTTTCAGCAGGGTTTGGCTGGAGCCAAACTTTTAAAATTATGTGAATTTCGTTTACACAAACAGGGAGATCATTTTTTTTGCCATGCATGTACTACGTAGCTATTTTTAACCATTTATTGTGCTATTATTCAAAAATAATGAATTTGGTGAATCCCTACAGCTCCAGTCCTTAAGAATATTAATAAGCTGGAGACATGCAGCTAGATTTGTAACAGGGATAAAAGAATTAAACTATAAGGACAGTCTGTCAAGGGTGGGTTTTTCGTTAGGAGAGATAATTATTCTTTATAAGTACATTAAAGGACATTATAGACAGATAAAAGGGGTCTTTTCTCCCTTAGAAAAGATCAAAGAACAAGAGCCTACCCCCTTTTACATATGAATATATATATATACAGTCTTTTTTTAACCCAAATTAACTATGTGACTATGATTTTCCTACATATTGTTACGCATGGTAGCAAAATATAATTCCCCTATCTCTTGAGGCAGGCATGTTCTTCTAATTTCCTTTTATCCCCTGCATTATCATCTTTTTCTTTTCCTTACCACTTCCCTTCTCTTCATTTAATAGTGCTTGTGCTAAGCATACTTTTTGCCTATTGTTTAAGCAGATTTTTGGTGACTAAAACAACAGGCAAAAAGTATGCTTGGCACAAGCACTAGACTAACATTGTAAAGGGGTACAGATACCCTTATAGGCATTTTTCAATTACCTATATTTAAAAAAAAAAATCCGGTTCTCTCCAAGACCTGTGGTATTAAATGTATATAGTTGTAGAACGATGCCATTAGTTTTCTACACTAAGATGGTAACACGGAGTGAGCACAATGGAGGGACTCTGACAATGATTTATGCCTTCACTGGTTGACTGCCGAAGCTGGTGCCCATTTTTCTGCATCAAAAGTTTGTGTGAGAAAGTCTCATTAAGTGGGGGTTCCCGCTGAACATACCTGTTTGCTTTGAGAACAGGATTGTTTTTAATTCCCATAGATCACAGCCCCATATCCCATTTACAACCACAGCAGAGTGAAGGAAATTTGGGTGTCTGCCACAGCGTCCGCCCAATAACTAAGATTAAGGTGAGAATTTAATGATGTTGTATTATGTAAAATGGTGCAAAGTTTGCTACTGGTTTAGTAACCCATACTAACCAGTAATCAGTAGTGTAGTCCTAAACAAAGGGAATTGCAGTTTAATAGGAGAGCTGGGCCTTGCAGGGAGGTTGGCATGTACAAAAGAGACCCTAAAATGTTATAATTCAAGGCCTTTCAAGCTGTTTGCAATCATTCAGTAGTTTGGTAAGGGGTCCAAGGCCAGAGTGGCAAATTTTATTACTTTACCCCACTGTTATTTGAAAATACATTTATATTTAAAAAATACCTTTTGCTGGTTAAGAGTCATGTGAATGAATCCTTTTCCACTGAGGGCCTCTGCATTGTAAGGCTCATCCTTAAGAACAGAATTGAAATCGAAAATAGCTGTTTTTTTCTGCCCCAGCTGCCCGTAGCATCTGGCTCTGGCAAGCAGTGAATCTTTGGCATGGCCTCCTAACAGAAAAAAACAAACAAAAAATGGGATCGCTGATTGTTTTGCTTAATGTTAATGAAGCTCGTATAAATAAAATGTGCTTTTAAGGAAATGTCATACAGACCCAGTAACAGTCTATGATGCTTTCTAGGCCACCTGCATTAAATGGGGAGATACCGTGCGGCTTAGCTGTCAAGATAATTATTTGTGAGTCCTAGAGACTATTTTATCACAGTTTTATCAAATGCTTACGCCATTAGGGGAACACAAAGACTGCAACTTACGGTGACAAATTATTTCTTGGAATTACATACATCATTGTTATTTATGCTAAAAATGAACAGCACTTTACATAGCTTGGTATCCAGATGTGCCTTTGAGTCTCTTTTAAAGGGATAGTGTCCAATAAAAGCAAATAGTGTGGCTGCTGTTGCTGTTTTTTTTTATTAATAAAAGCATTGTACAATGTCAAACATATGAAAGATGCTTTAGTTGCTTGAGCAATGATTATTATTTCCTGGGCTATTATTGGTGCACAGTTCCCTATTAAAAAACATTCTACATTTGTACCATAAAAGATATTACCAGTAAATAAATGCACAATTAAATAATAAAGCACAATCAACAATTCTACATAGAGATGAATAAGCAGTTTAATAATATTGGCAAATCAGGTAGGGGGAACTCAAAAAATCTTTCATCTCCCATTTAATTCTAAAGGTACACAAGTAGGCAGTGATACCCTTGGAATAACGTAACATTTCTGGCACACTGAAGAGCATACAGTGTTTTGTAAGATGATTTTTGGCTACTGAAACAGCTGATATAAAATTGGCCCATTTTGTTTTTATCATTTTGGCAAAACCTGAAATTCCCTGTTGCCAAATCTTGAGTGTGTCATCTGTCTGGAAGTCCTAGCTACACTATATTGCCAAAAGTATTCAGACACGTTTTGGGCCAAAATTATCCAGCAATGCATAATGATATGACTTTGACTGGAACACTTAAGGGCAGATTTATCAAATTGTTAATTTCCTCACAGCATTAAAATTTTACCATTCTCTATTAGCTCTTATGGTATTTATCAATGGGTAAAAGATAAAGGAGAAGGAAAGGTAAACCCACTGGGGGTCCCAAAATGTTAGGCACCCCCCCAGTGATTGTAATCGCTTGCCTTATACACCAGGTTGGTGTTCCTATTAGGAGGAAACTGCACCAGTTGGGGGTAGCTAAGAGTGAGCGATCCTCTTCCAACTGTCTTCCAAATCAGGGGGCCGGAGCATGCTCAGTAGTGTGAAAATGTCGACTTTCTTGTTAAAGTTTGGCTTTTCACTCTACTGAGCTAAGTTTGAATAATGCTTGTTCTCCCTTCTCCTTTAAGAGTTCACCATTTGATTAATACACCTCTTAAAAAGTAAAATATGCAATCTTGACATCATCCCTTAAAATTGTGAGATGAAAGCATGGAGTACAAAAGATGACAGCATAAATTACAAAGCGCAACAATACTCAGGGTTAAACTGGGGTGTCAGGGCCCTCCACCCCAGTTGTGATGTCAAACACCTTTCCCCCACCATGTACCTCATGCAGCCTTGCGTCCAAGGTAGGGGGAAGATGCGCAGAGCCCATAGTTGGTCGGAGCAGACTGGATCAGTGGGGGCCATGGGGTCCACAGGGTTTTTCTCAGTGCCCCACTGGGCCAGTCTGACCCTGGCAAAACCCTGGATCCAAGTGCTTTTTTGTATAAGGGGTGAGATGTTGTGCCCCTTAGTGCTCAAGCACTCGGGTCAAAGGTCTTCTTAAATAACCACCTATATCATGTAATCGCCTTGCCCAAATAAAACCATTAACCAGAAACAAGTAGATGTAATATCTGTATAATCAGGGAACACCGAACTGTGTTGGGTTACAGATAGATGGGAATCTGCATTTCTGTATCTGATATTAATCATTCACAGTCATCATCACCCTGAGTCTGTAAAGTCAGATTGATTAACACAGCAGTGAAGATGCCTGATGCATCTTTTTAGGGACATGCAAAGTTTATGTTGCAAAAATAAGTAATTTATACAGAAATAGTAAAGGCTGTACCTGATGCAATAATAGCAAATGAGAGGTAGGCAATGGCCTCCTTGATGTACGAATCCCCTTGCTTGCTATGGAGAATTGAAAGTGCTTTTGCATGGCAGTGGTTCTGCATCAGTTTCCGGTCTTCCTCTTTAAAGATATCCATGATGGGAAGTAGGCAAGATGTGTCTCCTATCTGTATGACTTTCTTTATTAGCTGAGACAGAAAGGGAACACACAAAATAAATTAAACTTTCATGTGTTTATTGATAGTAGAAATATATGTTTTTGGATTTTTAGACAGAACTGAGGCTATGGTGCTTTAGAAACTATATACAAACGATACCCCAGAATGAACACTCAGAGTTTATATCATATTAAGTGACCTATTAAAGACTCAGACAAACAGATATATATATCAGTAAATATTGTCATTTGGCATCTTTTCCCTTGAGCCACCATTTAGTGACGGGCTGTGTGTTCCCTCAGAGATCAGCTGACAGGAAATAATGCAGCTCTAATTGTAACAGGAAGTAGTGTGGAAGTAAAAGTCAGGACTTTGTTTATTAATTGGCTGATGTAACTTAACATGTATGTGTGCCCTGGTGTGTTTCTGTGCACTGAGAATCCTATGATCCCAGGGGGTAGCCCTTAGTACTTAAAATGGCAATTTTCTATTTAGGATTTACCCAATGGCACATACTACTAAAAAAAAGTATTTTATTACAAAATGGTTTATTTAGATGAAGCAGGGTTTTACCTATGAGCTGCTTTATGTGATATATTTTGAAGAGACCTGCACTGTTTGGGGGTATAGTTTTCCTTTAAGACAGGGGTAGCAGTCTGTGCTGCCTCTAAGGTCTCATTGAGCATCTTCCTAGTCCCAGCTATACCCTAAAATGTACCTAATAACAAGACAATTGTACCCATCTTTTTATTATTATTATTACAGAATGCTAGTTATTATATTTTTAAGCTGATAGCTTTGCCTGGGTTATGTAATTATTTATGGGTTATGTAATATTTAATTAGTTCTCTTGAGAACAAACAGAAAAAACGTATTCTGTGAAAAACTTGCATTTGTTTCTGATCAAATAAAATAGATTTTTTCATTTTCAGTTTGAGCTGACACAAAGGAGTTTGGCAGAAGGTAAATAGCTCATTAGCACCTTGAATGCCTCATAACCCAATGTTGAATGATGTGCAAGCAAGGGGACATGCCCACGTGCTGCCTATGTCCCTATTCACCCATAGAAAGCATTAAATACAGGGAGAGGTGCTACTCTCATTTGTGAAAGTGTGCATATGGATGCTTAATAGGTTTGCCACTTGTTTAAAGATAACTTACTGGTCAGTGGGGGTGAGGGCAGTTCACAATGGCAAAGGGGTGGGGTGATGTCAAAAGTGGTGGAGCCATGGTTTCACAGATGTCTCGAGGAGACATCTCAATCAGACAAAAGGGCAGAGGGTAAGTTTGTGGAAATTCTGGGTGGACCATGGGGGCGGGGGGCAGGGGCTGAAATCAAGGTTACTACAAATTTGTTAAACTGTCCCAGCCTTGGCATGTGTTTTATCGGCTAGGCAAGTAAAATACCTGCCAGGTGGCAAACGTAGTGCTTAATACAAATTCCGAAATGCCATGTGCAAAGTACGAAAATCATAGAATTTTGTGTCTGAATTTTGCACTTTGCTCTTCTATTAGTAAATGAGCATTATAATGCAGTGCCCCAATGTTTTTCTCAAATTTTGTGAAATGCTACAACTAGTATATAGACCCATAGGGTTAACACTCCCTATGGTCTTATCCCTACACTTCCTAGTTTGCTGTTACTAAGCAGAATATGTTTCGACTTTAGCTATTTGCATCTGTGCAATTATTGGCCCTTAGATAGGATGACCACTACCTGCCCACTGTAATATAGTGTTATACAGGGCATGGGCACTTCCTCTTTGGCATTCCTCTTACCAGCAGAGGGTGGTGCTACATTGAGCCTGGGACCCAACTAGGCCCAGAAGCCTGTGCCCTAGAGGAAATCATCCATCTAGTGATTCTAAGTGGGGATCAGGGACCCCGTGAATGAGGTGAAGTCATTTGCAGGTTAGACCTCTGTAATAGCACGCTCTAGGAGTGTGACTTAGTTCAGGGTTATTTAAAAAGAGCAGCTGTGTGCTCCAACAAAGGAGAATTTAGTGGGTTTAGTATACCCAAGGCTATGCTAACATAGGGTTCAGGCTATTTCTAAACCCTGAACCACAGTTGGCTGTAGGGATCCAGGCCAGTAGACACCCTTGGGACTCCTGTCTATTATCCCTGATCTGTCTCCAGCGTGTTGCTACACTATTCTGCTTATACTGCAACTGCATCTGACAATTGTACAACTATACCTCAGTACTGTGAGTATTAACCCTGCATATGCTGTGCAGTCCATCAATAAACCAAGTTATAGTTCAATGCAAAAGAACCTCTGGCGTCCATAATTGCATCAAATATACCTTTGGCAGTGGAGAGTTGCAATTAAGCAACATCTCATAAGCGCATTTCTTCCCATTTGCGAAGGCCTAGCCTGCGTGTTTGAGTCACTTGTGCGCGTGCTCATACCCACTAGCTGGACATTGGCAAATACTAGCCAAAATAGGGTTACACTAGGTAGTCTCATGGAAGTACTGTGTATCTGTAAAGTCCATTATTTGTTTATGGCTTTAAAAGCATAGCATACAACTGTATGTTCTGTTTGCACATAACTATAAATACAATAGATGTAGTGTTCACAATATTAAGATCAGTGATTGGCTGTAATGTATGGACAGCTGCGCCTTTGTGGCAACTATATTTTCCTGCCCGTGATAATAAATATATTTATGGTAACTGCACAGCCATAAATGTTGACTATAAACTCATTGTTATTTCCTTTTCTAAAAGGGGAAAAAGCATTTTACGAGATGAAATATAAATCTCCATAGCAAATTACAGTTATTTTGTCAAATTGTTATTTTCACATCAGTTGAGCTCAAGTGGAACTATGAAATTCGTATCTACCTATCTGAGCAATCACACAGCGGGAATGAAATGTGAGCCAAAAAATGATTCCTTAAGTTTAACGGTGTTTTTCTCTTTCACACACTGCATTCTGGCTTCAGGTACTAAAGTTTTAGAAACACTGTTTAAAAGGGATGGTTCACCTTTAAGCCAACTTTTCGTATTGTTACAGAATGGCTAACTCTTAAACTTTTAAACTGGTCTTCAATATTTCATTTTATATATTTTTTTAATCAATTATTTTGACTGTTTTCTACTTTCAAATGAGGTCCACTAGGCACAAAATGCTACAATTTTTTTGTTATTGTTTCTTTTTATTGCTTATCTTCCTGTTCAGTCCCTCTCCTATTCATATTCAGTGTCGGACTATAACTCAAGGGGCCCACCAGAAAACCTTAGACCAGAGGCCCTCTCCCCAAATTATTTTTCCTCCTTTCTTCACCCAACCTCTTTATTCTCCTAGTCTCTTTTGTTTACATGCTAGCATCTATTCCATCTATTTCTCCTATTTCTTCCCATTCAGAAATAGGGAATAACTATGAAACAGGCCAAACGGTCAGGAGCAGGAGGGCCCACTGACACCTGGGCCCACCGGGAGTTTTCCTGGTATCCTGGTGGGCCACTCCGACACTGTTCATATTCCAGTCTCATTTAAACCACTTCCTGGTTGCTAAAGTAATTTGGACCCTAGCAACCAGCTGCTGAAATTCCAAACTGGAGAGGTGCTGAACAAAAAGCAAAATAATTGAAAAAACAAAAATAATAAACAAATGCACCAAATAAACCAATTGCAGATTGTCTTAGAATTGTCTTAGAGCAAACTGAATTCAGTTGTATTGTATTCTGTATTTTGTTGTATAGTATTGCTATCCTGTATTTATATCACATTGGCATATTTCTTTTAATGTTATGCCATTCACAGTCCCTGCCTTTTGCATGTTACTGTATCTACCCTATCTAGTAATATGTAGGTCTACAAAAAGTGGACCCACACCTGACTCCATCTCACCTTTTTCCAACCTGTTTTCAACAAGCCATATTTATTTATATACTTGATCTGCCCATGGCCCTCCATGTCTGCAAAGTCAATTGACTTTGCAGACATGGAGGGCCATGGGCAGAGTCTGGCTTCCCATTGCCTGTGCCCAAAAAATTTGGGGACCAACTGAAACCATTATAAAATGGGGAGTTTCAAGAATCAATAAAAGTGGTTATTATGAGGGTGCAGCCCTCAGCAGTCATTTTAAAAGTATTTTGCATTCAGGAGGTGGCTGCACTTTCCAGAAATCTAGCACTAGGTACAGAGCGATTCCTTAAAAGGTGGAGGGGGGACACCTACTTGCCCATTATGCCTTTCCCTAATGAATACAGAGCCACCAAATGCAGGTTACAATGTATTGTTTGGGTAAATAAAGGTCTCTGTACTCCATTTTATGAAGAAAATTAAGCAGAAAGAGCAGGGCAGAGTGGAAAATAATAGAGAATTGCGCCAGTTTTTTGCACTTTCCCCCCTGCCCTTCTCTATAGCCCCTAAAGTTTACCCCATGCGCAGTTCAGATACTAGAGCCTGCTACATGAAAAATAAAATAACAGGTTTGCTAGCAGTTTGTCACATTTCGTTACATAAGAAATCATTGCCTATTAGTTGTACTTAAAATGGTTTATTCTTTCTCTCTATTGAATAACTATACGGCACTATTACATGTTTATTCATTTATTTAGAGGAGTGAATTTCCCAGAGTAATTATGAGATGGCACATAACTCCAGATCTGTCCTGGAGATGACACGGAATGAATAGAGAAACAGGATGAATGAGAGCCATCCAGCAGATGGAATTTCATAGAGCTGGAAGTGCCGGAAGCCTAGAGATACCTGCTCCAGCTGGGACAAAGAAAACAGGATGCAATGAATTCCCCAATGAAAAATCTAGAAATGTCCTAAATAGAAATTACTTCAAACATTCAAAAACACAGACAATTGTTTCATTCAACAACAACACAGGATCTCTCTCTCTGCTCTGCTTGTTGGGATACTATCACCACCTGTACCCAACCCCCTGTTTTATATCTTATTTCATTTTTTTTTCTCAAGCTTTATTTTGTCTCTGAATAGAGGATTTGATTTCATATTGTTTTATATAGTTTAACATTTTTTTGTTTTTTTCCTGGTTTATCCAGGCTCACTTTTCTTTCCCCATTACAGGCATTCAAGGCAACAATATATTAATATGTTATTTATATATTATAATGTTATCATTCACATCAGCCCTTGTTCCAGCCCAGTGGCAGCGTACAGGGGCGGGGCAAGCAAAAACATGTCCAGATCCTGTATGTCCATATACTCTGTGACCATACATCTGCCTTGTACAGTAAGATTTATGCAGGAAATCATACACAAAATTGACATACAGTACCTGAATTACCAATTACCACCTGCCCTCTAGACTGATGGATATGGTGGACTTTCACAGCTTTCAAAAGATTTACCATGCAACGTTTTTCTTTTATAGAGAGATTGGATCCAAATCAGAAATAGGGAATTTTAAATTGTCTGGGGACTGTGGAGCAAAAATACCTGACACATTATATTCAACTTTGTTCTGCTAGTGTTTCTGCCACACAGACATAAGGGAAAGCAGTATAAGTCATGAATATCAGACATAAACCATCTATGGAAATAACAGTGTAGATTAGCAGAGTTCATCGCCTTTGCCTAGAAAGCAATGCTTGTGCTACAGTGCCACCTGCTGTATCCAAATAATAAGTGCAAAAATCATTTTTATCATCACATTTGAGAACAAGTACCAGTTGTTAATATTAGTCTTAGGGGGTTATGTAATAAAAGTGCACTAAATTTGCCCAGGAGCAGTAACTCATTGCAACCAATCAGCATGCAGAATTTACTGGTCATCTGTTTCAAAGCAAACATCTTATTGGTTGCTATGGGTTACTGCTCCTGGCAAACGTAGAGCCTTTTATTACATATAGCGAAAGTCTTTCTTAATTACAGTCAGTATATAGGCACTGCATATTTCCTGGCAGTATTCAGGATGATCATGGCTAAAGACTACATGGAAGCTGTGTTCTTTAAAATCTGTTTTTATTTCTATACTGTCAGTGGGAGCCATTATGATTGCCCTATTGAGAAAACTTCACATACAGATTATAGTAGCCCACATGCCATGAAAATTGATAGTCTGAAGATATATGTGTCTAATAATTAATACCTTTTGCCTTACCAAGTCTTCTGTTTCCGTAGTTAATCATCTGTTTTTGAGCCTCGTGATTTATTACTCCTCTACATTTGCTGCTCTACTGCAACTGGGCAATGTATATGTAATGATAGACTTGCAGAATCCCTCAGAATTTATCAGTCCAGGCATAATCTTTTTTTAACTACTGCTGCACAAGGTAGAAGAATAAGGTATATAATCAAGGATGCCTAATGATATCTCTATGCACCATCTCTGCTGTCAAGACAAAAACATCTAAAAAAGATATTCACAATCCATTATGGCAGAAATGATAAGGTTTTTTCTAGTTTGTGGCCCCCTTTCCAGCCCAACCTATGACTGCTGCCAACCTTAGCTCACTACCAAGTTACAAATACATACCTTCATTGCCCTCATACCCTTATTGCCATTAAGGCCCTAGGGGAGCTTTTGCATGTAGAAGCAAAACAGTTTCCATAGCTGATGGCTACTGTAGCTAGCAAAAAAACATTTCAATATCTTTATGTGACATTACTGTAAACAGCATGCTGGTTTTGTGACAGACAAATCAGCTAGGAACCTGTTGTTTTTAAGTCCTTGCCATAATTTGTAGCAGGTAAAAATATTCAGTGAAATTACCAAATTGCACATATTGTGCCCACCAATTAGTGAAAGTAATACAGGTATGGGATCTGGAAATCCGTTATCCAGAAAGTTTTGTATTAAGTGATGACCATCTCCCATAGACTCCATTTTAATTAAATAATTCATAACAAAAATCCTTTTTTTCCTGTAATAATACAGGTATCGAAACCCCTTATCTGGAAACCCGTTATCCAGAAAGCTCCGAATTACAGAAAGCCTGTCTCCCATAAACTCCATTTTAATCAAATAATTCTCTGTAGTAATAAAACAGTACCTTGTAATTGATCCTAAGATATAAATAATCCTTATTGGATGCAAAACAATCCTATTGGGGTTTGATTTTTTAGTAGACTTAAGGTATGGAGATCCAAATTATGGAAAGACCTCTTATCCAGAATACCCTTGGTCCTGAGCATTCTGGATAATGGGTCCTGTAAAACAGTAGCTTATACTTGATCCCAACTAAGATATAATTAATCCTTATTGGAAGCAAAACTCCTATTGAGTTTAATTAATGTTTAAACAGCAGGTCCTGAGCATTCTGGATAATAGATTCCATCCCTGTACTGAAAGCAACTGTGAATAATAATGGGTAAATCATCTGTGCTTGTTCTGCTGCTAGATTTTTCTGAGTTCCAATCTTCACGTTCACTTATAAAAGTGGTATTAATAGCCATGCTCTGCACATAAGGACTATGCTAGAATGTTGCTACCTGAAGACAACAAATGTCCTGGATCTCCAGGTCATGCTGTAGTTTATTCTCAACCCAGGATGGAGACATCTATGTGGGCCCTGGGCCTGTGTAGGCTGCTACAACCTCCAGTGAAGGGGAAAATTGATACAATTCTAGCATGTCCAACCTCTGCAACCGTTTGGCTGTTGATGAATTACTACTCCAACATCCCACCAAACGAATGCTGTAGTTCAACAGCCGAATCACTTCAGGTTACACAGCCATGATGTTTATGGGTCCATAACTAGTGGTGATTAAACAACATATGTTCTTCTGTTTTTATCACACAGTGGAGCCCCTGTGACACACTCTTTCTACCCTCTTTGCCCTACCCTAGAATAAGCCCTGCTTTTGTGATAATAAGAGCATAATTCAGTGAAAGGTTACAGGAAAAAACTACATGACTACAACTTTAAAGCCCAATTTAAGTGTGTCTTATTGGATATGAACTCAATTTGTGTAGACCCAGTCTGGTAAACCACCTGATATGGCCTCCTTCAAATTAGGCTGATTTATCAACACTGGGCAAATGTGCCTGTTGGCAGTAACCCATAGCAACCAATCAGTTATTGGCTTTTTTCAGCCAGCTGCAGGTGGAACAATGAGTTCAACAACTGGTTGCCATCGGTTACTGCTCATAGGCAAATGTTAACTGAGAGAGATAATTTGATAGTAGTTATGAATAGGGTATTCTGCATAGTTCAACTGATAAATATGTATATTACAATGGAATAACATAATTTAAAAAAATTGTCTGGCCAAGACAATTTGTATTAAGTTGCACTAATAAAGTAAATAGACAAAACAAAAATTGAAACCACAGTATTGCCATAAACTGGTTACATCTCTATATTCAAGTAGTACCTGATTGCCATCATAAATAAAGCCTTTCTTGAATTGTAGGAGTGCAAGCCTGGCAAGGATGGGAGATCTCTGGGAACTGCTACTGAGGGCAAGTGATAGCATCTTGTGTGCTTCCTCAATTCGGTCCATCTGGTACAAAGCATCTGTGCACAGGATCCGAGAGACATCATCAGAGGGATCAAGCAACATGAGAAGCGTGGCCAACTGATGAACCCCAGCAACATCACTGTGAATGAAATGGTTACATTATGACAAGGTGTATACACTGATTTCTATAATACGCGAGTCCTATTAAAGATTTCATAATACACAAGAACCATGTGAAATATACTGTATATATACTTAAAATATGGGGTTAGCTCTGCTTAAAATATGAAGAAAAATAGAAAGTTCTCTGAAAACCTCTGGTTGTGACCTCCTGACTTCTAATTTCCTTATATTTTACAAAAGTGAGTAAAATTTTCCCTGGACTCAGGAGCCACACCCCGATGTAAAAGTGTTGGTGAGCCACAAAAGCATGAAAACATTTTTCTTGGGGATGCTAAATAAGGGTTGTGATTGGCTATTTGGTAGCCTGTGTGAACTGGTAGCCTGTGTGAACTGCTAGCCTGCTTGGAGTAAAACTGTGTCTCTGGGCTTCAAAACTTGACTCCAAGCCAGAGATTTAAAAATGGCCACCTACCACTGGGAGCAACATCAAGGGGGGTGGTGAGCAACATGTTGCTACCAAACAACTGGTTGGGAATCACTGCCCTAGACTGTAAATATGACATAGAACAGCTAAAAGAATGGATCCTAATTTGGGGTTTTAGTTTGGAAGTACCCAAACCTATAAGAAAGGCATTTTATTAAAACTGCAGCTGTATGGGTAGTCTCACTGAGCAAGTAGGAGCCTAAAGAGTTTAAGTAACTTCAAACTCTATAGCATCCCATTTAAATATACAACTGGACTAGCATTTATAAATGATATAGTTTACCCTTCTTTAGATGAAGAGCTGTCCTGATCAAAAGATTTTTTCCTTGGTAATATCCCATTTTCATTTGTACTCTGTGGCTTCTTGTGTAGCATCTTTTGTCCCTCTTCTTGTAGAATCTTGAACAAAAGGCCTCTTTGGTTCCAAGGTACATAAGTCTTAAGTGCAAGTAAAGTCTCATCCAGTTTTAGTTTACAGGCAGTAATGTAATCCAGTGCAGTCAGGTATGCGCTACCACTTATCATTCGGACCAATCCTCTTCCACAAAGAGCCTTCACACAGCTGTTTGGGTGGGGGGATTCATCTTCTATGATTTGTTGAAAGTCTTTAAGTGCTTGCTGATGTTCGTTACTGTGAAAGTGGCAAAAGCCTCGAAGGACAAACAATGTGTTCTGGTAAGTCTTTTTCTCAGAACTAAGTAGATTGTTACAAATGTCCAAGCAGGTCCGAAAATCTCCAGCAAGAAGTTTGCAGTCTGCAAGCCGGACATCCATCTCACGCCGGCTCTCTGTGGAACACTGGTTTAAAAATTCAAGCGTTTGTATGATTGGGAGAAGGAGCTCTGTACCTGTATCAGATCTCAGCTCAAGCCGAGCACGTACTGCTTCTCTGAAATTCCCAAACTCCATTTCTAGGTAGGCCTTAGAGCGGTCAACCACTCTTTTAATGTCAGCGTCAGAAAATATTTCTGCAAACCTCTTTTTGGCATGAGAGGGGCTGATCTTGAAGGCTTCTGCTAAGTCCTGTATCATTTCTTTAGTTCGGCAACCCAAAGAGTAGTATGCTGCTGCCCGATCTACTAGAAGATAGGAAATTTTTTCCTCTTTGATCTTTGTTTCCAATGACAAAGCCTCAATGGCTCTAGAATACACAGCTATACATTCTTCAAATTTGCATTTCTCAAACAAATATGCTGCTTGTGTCTTGCACACTTGAAGGTCATCAGGCGTCAATGTAGCCAGAAGGCTGTAGCAGTCATGGAGCATGACATCTGAGTAATCTTCATCATAATCATTTTCATATGTAGACATGTAGTTGTGAAACGCATCAATAACTTGACCAAGGTATTCTCTTTGCTTGGTACCAATAAATTGTCTTGTTTTCTCCTTGTTATTTGCAAATGCTTGCATGTAATCTAAAATACCACTCCTACAGTTGATCTGAGACAAGATTCTTGCCAGTCCTCTGGTCAACAAGAGTTCAGTTGTGTAGTGAGGCTGAGTATTTAACAAGAAGCTAGACTTACTCACTACCTCATCATAACGTCCACTTTTAAGGAAGGTACTCAGTTTGAAGAGAGAAGCAGCAACATTACTGGGGCACAGAGTAGAAAGGAACACCGCTGCAATTCCGGGGTTGAGTGACACGATGGCCATGCCGTCACAATTTATTTTAGGTATCTCATACTCACCCAAGCACCATTGCTCCAGGGTGGTAATTACCTCTTGATACTGATCTTTCTCAAGTGACTTCACCCTTTGAATTGCGTTGGGTGCACTGCAGCTAAAAGCAGCCATAAAAAACGCTGCCGCTAATGATGGCTCATCTTTTCCAAGGTGCTGCTGAGCTTCTTTGCATAATCTTCTAGGGACATCTTGATTAGCCATCTTTAATAGTGGTTCATTCCCTTCATCCCCCTTTTCAACAAAACATCTGAATGGATTCCTGCAAGGCAGAATGACATAAATCAACTGTAAAGGGCAGTACACATACCTAAAGTACACTGCCTGAACTACATCACTTTATACATATACTGTATATCCTCAACACCACTAATAAATGTATTGTATAATAATACTACACAGTTACATGAATACCTCATACATAATATCACTTATGGTACATTAAAAAAAAGACCACAGGGAGGTCAGAATGTGGACCAAGTCTCAGATGCCTACAATTATTCATGAGTAGATGGCAAACAGCAACAGTCCAAAAATGTAGTTTCATAGCACTCCAGGTCAGATGATGAAAACCTTTATGTGTTGATGAATGTTGCAACACCTGAAAAAGTATACAGTACCATTTAATGATAATTCTGAGTCTGAGTAATCTTGAAAATGTTTCACTACTAATCCGAGCAGCTTCTTCAGTTTAAATGGTGGAAGGGAATTCCACAAATGGTTTCCTTCATGCCTCTTGCAAACTATTTGTCTTCTTGGTCCCAATTATGCAAATTGCTGTTCCCAAAAGACTCAGCGGTCTATATACATATAAAAGAAAATGGATGCTCCTTTGTGGACAGCAATGTGAATATTTTGGAAATAAAGAAGCCACAAGGATGAATGGTGAGATGTTGTCAAGATTAACCACCAAGCTCAGTTGCTTATCACCTGGATGAACAAAAACCTTTGTAGACACCTGGATTAATATTTGGTCAGATCTGACTTGACAAATTCAGTACAAGCTCCACACACATTGCTGATAAAACTCGTATATACACTGCTGGTTGTTTGGAAAACATTAATCAGTTTTATTTTATTAATATTACTGCATGTATTTTCTCACATCTAGTTTTAAAGGAAAAGGAAAGGTGCAGTCATTGGGGTGTTCCAAATGTTAGGCACCCCCAGCGATTGCAATCATGTACCTCATACCCTGGGCCAGTGCTCCTGTTAGCAGAAATCTGCATTGGCCTGGGATACATGTGAGCAAGTGATTCTGTTTTCACACTGCATGTGCAATAGATTAAAACAAAAAAAAAAACTTGAACTAAAAAGCTAGCCTTTTCACTCTACTGGGACCCAGGATTTTGAAGAAAGAAGAAGAGAAGAGGAGGATCGCTCGCTTGCATGTACCATGGGCCGGGGTATCAGGGGATTGATTGCAATCATGGCCTAACATTTGGCACCCCCCAGTGATTGCACCCGTAAGAATGTCTCCCTACAATACAAACACATTATTCAGAAGTTTTGTATAAAACCTACACGAGCTTTCTATAGGTGGGTAGACATCTACTTTCTACCAGTTGTTGTGACCCCTCTGACACTGCTTAGTGGGGTGAAAGTCTACACCGTCTAAACTGAGATATTATATACTGCTATAGTGTCTTGTTACAGGTGTTTGCTGTAGACCTGATACACTTAGAAGTCTTTCTGCAGGTTTCACCCTTTGAAAGGGATCCTGATACTGAAGAGATCAAATGTTTTCTCTTCCAAGCAAGCTGTGAGCAGTACAGTTTGCAAAGGATTTTCTTCATGGATATACATGGTATGAAGGCTAGACAGGGATTGGCTGCTATACTGGGACAATTTTATGAACCCCCCCATCAGAACTTTTGAAATGTGAGAGTTGCACAATGTGAGGTATACTCCAGCCAAACTCTACAGCAGGTGGAACATGACATCAACTAATGGTGGCCATACATTTTACAATAATGATCTTTCCTGCTACTATTGGTTGATCAATTGTCTGCTTCACTAATGTTAAGCTGAATTGTCAGATATGCAGGAAGAAACAATATGAATTCTACCCCTATCTGATGATTCAGCATTAAACTATAGGCAATGTTCAGGCCCCTTCAAAAGCATCAGTTCAAAATTTTCAGACCTGCCCAATCAATAGGGCGACCAATATCCAAGGCTTTGCAACATCGGTCGCCTTATCAACCCACCACACACAACAAATATTGTACCTCATCCTTTGATAAGGATAAATTATCACAATGAACATAGCCATACACAGGCCGATACAAGCTGCCGACTCAGTCCTACCAGATACCGATTGGACAGGTTTTGATTTTACCATTGGACTGAGGTCTGCAAGTCCCGATGGCCTGCATAACTTAATTGTAATGGCCTTTGGGCCAAAGGATCAGATCATATAATCAGATAATATTGAAAGAGCTACTCATTTGGAAACATCACTAAATAAGCAGATCATTCAATATATGGCCAGCTTTGCTTTAGCCATACTTTGGTGACATGCTAAAGTTTTTTTTACCCATTGGATAACTACTTACCTATTCTAGTAATATTGGCTAAAGATAGGCAAAAGTTACAAAAAAAAATAGACAAACAAATTAATCTGAAAAAAAGAAAAACTGGTGAAAACTATACTATTACTAAAGGTCCCCATACACAGGCCAATAGTAGCTGCCGATAACGGCCCCTTGGACCGATTCGGCAGCTAATCGGCCCATGTATGGGCACTCCTGACGGGCCTGCCCGACCGATATCTGGCCTGAAATCGGCCAGATCTCCATCGGGCAGGTTAGAAAATCTAGTTGGATCAGGGACAGCATCGGCTTGTTGATGCGGTCCCCGGACCGACTTTGCCTATGCCCATCATTATAATTTGATTTTTTGGCCCCAGGGCCAAACGATCGAATTACCCTGCATTCTCCCGATATCGCCCACCCGTAGGTGGGGGATATCGGGAGAAGATCCGCTCGCTCGGCGATGTCGCCAAGCGAGTGGATCTGCCTGTGTATGGGGACCTTTAGGGTTAGACAATATAAAGTACTTCCAAGCATTGCAGTGAAATAAGAGAGCTATATTATCTTCCTTAGGCAATGGCACATAGGGCAGCTGTAATTGTTTGCCAACAGTGAAAGGTCCACAAGACAAAGAGAAACCAGGAAACTGGCTTTAGACCATGGGCAGCCACATTGCGGAAAATTAACTCTTGAAAACATACTGCCAGGCTGTATAACCCTAGTCCAATCATTCTAAAACACTGAATAATGCCACATCAGAATGTTTAGGTACTATCCATTGATTCAGGACTGGTAAACCCCCACATTACTGTTAATAGTCAGTTACCTGAAGGGAAGTTCATTTCCAGAAGGTGGATACCTCCAGGCATGCAAGGAACTTAGTTCACTTGAAAGATTTAATGGCATTCAGCATACAGTCGGGAGGTGCAATTGCCATACAATATGGGGCCTGCAGATTTTCATGAAATTGTGGCAATAAAACTTCAATGGCCTTTCCAATATAAAGAATAGTTTACACAGGTAAGGAATTGTAAAAAAAAGGTTTGATTGCACTGGCATTCCACATGTCTTTATAGACACATGTATCACATGGATAAAACTGTTTTTACAGCTTCCTTTGTGGAAGGCCATTAGCACAATGGGCATTTGCTCAGTCGTGGCATCCAGCAAAATGCAATGGTGGACAAAATAGGGTGGTGCCAGGTGCATCTCGGCACAGAAACGTTTAAAGCATCATTTTGTCACTGAGGTCAGGCTGTTACCACACCATGTTTGTCACACGGAGCAATAACAGGTGGACAGGGGCTATTTGGCCTTAATACCAGGAATTAATAAATAAAAGCATATGGATGTTTTGTCCACTGTTGCCTCCAGGCACTGAACAGTCATCTTTCTGACTGTAATCAGTCCAAATACTGCAGAATGGAAATAACATCAGCATATTTGCATTTATGTGTAACTTACAGAAAAAATATAAGGGCAGATGTACTTCTGCAACTGCAGCGAGGAAATTGCAATTTTGAGCACAATTGCTGTTTTTTCGTACAATGCAGGGTTTTTCCCAAAATTCCAGTGTCATTGTGGTTTCAAAGGGGTGATTGTCTTGATGCAATTGCATCCAAAAATCACTTTATTTTGTCACAAATTGAATGCAATTGTTTGGAAGTCCATCTGGTGTCATTTCTAGTGTTCAAAGTGCGAGTGACATCTGCACTCTATTCATTTGACAGAAATGAGCCACTAGCCATGAAGGGAGATGGTGGCAGCTCCTGGGTCATCCTGCGTCAATAGGAGCAGCAGTACACAATTTGGAATGGAAGGCAGGAAAGACGGAGAGCATCTATATAGAAGTGAAAAGTAGCATTTTGTACCATACTGTACTATATTTTTAAAAGGGAAAACAAGTAACAACTTAGACATCTTGTATATATCAGTGCCTGCACTTTATCAGAAAATATTCTCACATGGTCAATAATAATAAAACAGCAATAGGAAATAAGTGACCTGTAGTTACAAACTAATAGGGGGCTAGACATAAGGGCTCATTTATGTCCACAAGTGTGAAATTGACATGATTGACCAGATTGCAATTGACCAGATGCAATTATGACTGCTCCTGTCAAAATTGCATCTGGTTCAACAAATAAATGCAATAGTTGCAATTGCATGGAAGTCCAACTGGCGTAATTTCTATTTTCACCACGTGCGGATTCTTTAGCAGAACATGTATGGGAACGGAAGTCAGAAAGGACTAAACGGCACCGAGCACAACTATACGGAAGTGCAAGGAGCCTTTAATAACTGCAGAAAGCGCAACTGCACATGCGATTGTAAATAAGTCCTATTGTTTTTATAGTTTTAAATAAGAAAAACATTCTTGTTACAAAATGCACAGTAGAGAGAGAATTAAAACTAATTTTAGTCTGCGGCGAGTAATTAACTATAATTTACTTACCTGGAATAATAACAAGAATTCATTTAATTATTCAGCCAATTGCACAGATACATTTGAATGTGCAAGACACGTACACATTAGTATATATACATACACATCTATCTAAATAATACCAGACACCCCACACGTTGGGCAAAAGCGTAAGAATTATTTTTGTACAGACCCTGGGGGTTTTACACTGCTGTGAAATAGCAACAAGGGACCAAAGATCTTTTTTGAAATAGTATCTATCATACAAATACAAATTAGTCTAAGCATTTCTAATAACTGTATTATATCTGCCAGAATTGACCGCCTCATCTTTTTATGTGCAGACCGTCAGCTGCCGGGGCTTTTTGCCATCACGCATGGGAACCCTTTTGTTTGCATCAGGTGCCTGACTTATAAAACTCTGCCCCTTTTTCCTTTGTCTGGGTTATCCCTGCTGCCTACTGCGGTCTCTTTTGCTATAAAGCTAGTAACATCCACAAACAGGACATCCTAAAAAATGCACACTCCAGACCGAATACAATAAAGTTTGTACATGAGACAATCATCAGAGCAACAATGGCCTCCCAGGGCATGTGGCTATTGGGTTGCAAGTGCTGTTTCCCCTTACTTCTCATATCACTTAAGCTTCCCACACTACTCACATGAAGCTGACAGGCTTTAGAGGTGGTCATGAATGCAACTTTGTCTCGCTGGTGGATTTCTGTCCTCAGGGTATATCAATGTAGCCTTAAATTTAGTATATTTGAGTGTTTGATCCTGTAAGCCACAGGCAGCAGTTGCAGGTTTCAGCCCCTCCCACATGCTGTTGTCTTGGTGACCGTAAACAGTAGGCCAAGCTGTTGTGCGAGTCTCTTCCCCCTGACTGTGATCTCTTTTGAGAACTAATTCTATAGGGAGAAGGGGTGGGGGTGTGTAGCACTGCCTTTGTTTTCTGCTAATTCACATTGTCACATACACTGTCACATGGGGCACGGGACTGATTTATTACAAATATTTAAAAGATAATGTATATACTTCTTATTGTATATGTATGTATATATATATATATATATATATATATATATATATATATATATAGACAGAGAGCCGCACACACAAGGACTTGGCAATAAAGTGAAAAAATTTATTGAAAAAAATATCAGTATATCAGTTTTAATAATGTGATTTGTCTGATAAGTTTAATCTTTTTTTTATTGTTATTTTGCATGATAGAAAAAGAAAAAGGAATTAAGTTAATTAATTAATTACATTCACAAGTTTTTCTTTATAAAAAGCAATTCTCTGCATGAAAAGGATTAACCTCATTATATGCAATGCTGAAGATATTACAAATGATCATTGTTTTTATAGCAGAATTGTCTTGGAGTATTGGGAGTTGTAGTTCAGTACAAAGCTGGAGGGCCATAAGCATCCCCCAAGTCAGGCTGTAGTCAGATTTATCAGTTATCCTGGTTTAAGACAAACAGTTGCTTTGAGCTTTTATAAATACAGATCTGCCTTAATGGTATTTTCACTTCAGTTCACATTTTGCAAATATTGGGCCATTTTCCGCTGTGTGGGGTCCCAGTATAAATATGGGTTTCTGATGGCAGTCTTGATGTTTAATTCATTATATGTATCTTAAAATATGTACTTTATTAATTACCCAGCGCTAACCCAAAGCTGGTCATACAGTCAAAGATTCAATCTATTGGGGAGGGTTAGTGGGGTCCCAGTATAAATATGGGTTTCTGATGGCAGTCTTGATGTTTAATTCATTATATGTATCTTAAAATATGTACTTTATTAATTACCCAGCGCTAACCCAAAGCTGGTCATACAGTCAAAGATTCAATCTATTGGGGGGGGTTAGTGGGGTCTCACTTTGCCTATGCTTGGGGACTATATTGTTAGGACTAGTGATGAGCGAATCTGTTCCGTTTCGCTTCGCCAATAATTTAGCGAATCTAAACGGCGAAAATGGGGGTCTGTGGGGTTGCGACAATTTTGGACGTGCGACTATTCTTTTGACGCCTGTGACTATTCTTGCAACAATTTTGGACGTGAGACTATTCTTTTGACGCCTGTGACTATTCTTGCAACAATTTTGGTCGCGCGACTATTCTTTTGACGCCCACAACTATTCTTGCGGCAATTTTTGGATCCATGCCTGGTGAAACATTTTGCCCATCACTAGTTAGGACTGCATCTATGTGCTGATGGGGTCCTCACCTGACGGAATTTCTAACTTTCACAATAGAGATCTGGCCCCATACATGTGCCAATAAGCTGTTAGATCTGGATTCTGGAGGGGCTGCGATGGCAGCTTTTAGTGATCCAACCTAAGATGTGACTGTGTATGTTTATTTTTAGGATAATGGCACATGAGGCATTTTGTCTGGTGCTGCCATCCCGCAGAAAACAGCAATGGTTAACAGTGACCTAGACAGTACATCAACCTATGGAACCTATGGTCTGTCTTTCTCTTTAAGAGTACCATACATTTTCTAAGCTAAAGTATAATGCATGATCTTTAGAAAATGTCTCATCCAGGGGTCCATGCTTATTGTGTTAGTAGGGACCTAGGAGGATCATGTTTGTGTTGTGTGGGGGGGTCTTGACATCAGGTGGGATTTGGAGAGATAAATATTCAGAGATAAAAAATTCACAATTATGAAACCCTGATCTGCTCAAGTCAGGGAAGGCAGCAAATGTGCAGTGTCAGGACAGGCCAAGGTCAAACTGGAATAACAAGATCAGATGCAAGAACTCACAGACAGCCGGAAGGCTTACCAGCATGGCTAACCATAACAAAATAGCAGTGTTCATTGGCCAGTGGGCCTATTAAAGGAAAACTATACCCCCAGAATGCATACTTAACCATCAATTAGTTTATAGTATATTGGCCTATTAAAGAATCTTACTAAACTGAAATATATTTATCAGTATATATTGCCCTTTTGCGTCTTTTACCTTGAGCCACCATTTTGTGATGGGCTGTGTGCTCCCTCAGAGATCACCTGACCAGAACCACCAAGCTTTAACTGTAACAGGAAGTAGTGTGAGAGTAAAAGACAAAACTTTGTTCATTAATTGGCTGATGTGGTCTAGCATGTACTGTATGTGTGCCTTGGTGTTTTTGTGAGCGCCATGAATCGAACAATCCCAGAGGGCGGCCCATATTACTTAAAATGGCAATTTTCTATTTAGGATTGTCCAGTGGCATATACTACAAAAAAAATTATATTTTTATGAAAATGGTTTATTTAGATGGAGCAGGGTTTCTCATATGAGCTGTTTTATGAAATATATTTTTATAGAGACCTACATTGGCCAGGGGTTTAGTTTCCCTTTAAGATATGAATTCCACGCCACTAGGCTGTGTGCTGATGTCAGTTCCAGAATTCCCTATAGTCTAGTGGGCATGCAACAGTCTTCAGTGTGATGGCGCTGACATTACCAAGCCACACGGCTCAGTGGCATAATTGGCTCAGCATGAACAGTACAGAAAATCTTTCCTGAGGGCCTTCCATGTCCTATTGCTAATGGTTATGCAGCCACTGGGTTAGTAAAGCAAAGTTTGTTAACCTTGTCTTTTAACCCAGACAAGAGAGAGAAAAATCAGCGCGGGAGCAGTTGTTTGCATCTATTTCCTACATGGATTTATACAGTACTGCTAATTAAACCAGTGAAACCAGGATGGGCCCTGCTGAGTCACATGTTTGTGTTAATTTGTTATTTTTCCTGTTTGACCTTCTCCTTTTTAACCTGTCTGTTTACTTGCAACAGTGCAACAGTGAACTGCGCAGACACTGTTCTGCTAGCTGGCCTGACCTCAGCTTTCCGCCTGGCTGCTGCCTATTTAACTACTAGAGATCAATGAACCACAATAAAAAGGATTTGTAGAAACATTTGTTATGGTAACTGAAATTGTTAGTGGATTTCACAAATAGGCACCTAAACAAAAACAGCAGAAACTATTTTTGGCCTAACATTTGCGCAAATAATTCTGACAAATTCCAAATCTTAATATACCCTTTTCCTCATCTGTCGGCTACGAGCCCTTATCTCAGGCAGTCACTCAGATCCTGGCAACCCAGCCAGAGACCATGAATAGCTAGTGCTAGTACTTTTGCCAAATTATACCTGGTGGGCTGGGAAAAAGACATACCTGGACTCCCTCAGAAAAAAAATCAGTTTTATCAGATTCCCAGATTCTAACAATACCAAGATCAATTCTGCAGCCCTCACTTTCCTAAGAATTTTTAAAACAGGTTTGGGATCAATAATCTGAACACATTATCCAAAAAGCTCCAAATTATGAAAAGGCCATCTCCCATAGACTCCATTTTAATAAAACAATTAAACTTTTTAAAAATGATTTCTCTTTTCTCTGTAATAGTAAAAAACATTAAGGTATAGATATCCAAATTATGAAAAGATCCCTTATCTGGAAAGCCCGAGGTCCTGAGCATTCTGAAAACAGGTCCCATACCTGTAATAATGTCCCACTTAAAACCTGAAAAGGCACCAAAGACAGTACAACACATGACATTTTGGCCCTGTGAATCACATAACAACACTTATTCATACCCTATTGCAGAGGATTCTTCATACAACTGTAGTAGATATGGAGCTAGTGTCTCAATATTCATATTAATTAGTATAGAAGCAGAGAGGCAAGGTTCCCTTCCCCAATGATTGGTTGGGTTGCAATAGGATAGTAAATAAGTAAGATCTTTATTAAGATAGTAGCTAAAGTGTCAGGATTATCACTGCTCTACCAGTATATTTCATACACATTTTAATATGTATACTAGGAAAATGTAGGAAGGATTTGCCATTTATTGTGCCTGCGGTCTGTTTGGGCTTATTTAAACCCTAAACAGCCCTAAAGACTGCTTAAAGCTCTTAAGCAGCCCTAAAAATTGCTGTCCTCTAATATTTTATAATGCTGGATATGAGTGTAAACCAGGAGAACCAGTGACAGCACAACGCTGTGCATGGACCCATGCATGTTTGCCTGCATTATGCTTCTGTCCAGTCTTCTTCTCTCTGCCTGTGTAGCTCTCAGCGTAAAAAACCCTTTCTGAATATTTAGATGGAACCTCCTTTCTTCTAATCGGAATGGGTGCCGTTGTGTTAGTTGGAAGGACCTACTGTTAAATAAAGCATTAGAGAGGTTATTATATGATCCCCTTATATATTTATACATAGTTATCATATCCCCCCTTAAGCACCTCTTCTTCAGTGTAACAGACCCAACTTGGCCAGTCTTTCTTCATAACTGAGACCTTTCATTCCTTTTACCAGCTTAGTTGCCCTTCTTTGGACCCTTTCTTTGTTGTGCTTGATTTATCCTTTAAAGATCATTATCTTAAACAGATTCGTAGATGTGCATCATCTAGGGAAAAACACAGAAAAGTCAAATAATGCAAAAAATGTGTGCCCCTAGCTGCATGGAAAAAACCTAGGCTCAGAAACAACAATTGATTCAAATTTCCTGAAAAGTCTTCTAATTTTTTATCTATATTGATATAGATAGCAGGGCTGCAACTAGGGGCAGGCAGAAGAGGCACATGCCTAGGACACAAAGGGGCACATTTATTAATGAGCAAATTGTCTTTTTTTGGTGAAAATTTGCCTAAATTACAATTCGCAGTGCATTTGCCAATTTACTAAAAGGCGACTAAAACTCACTCATTAACTGTCCTATATTAGATGCAGGCCAGGCCCTATCTGGCAGTCTGTTGATTGTGGGAAATGCCAGAGGGGCTGCTGTAAGATGCTATAGACAGTCACTATTTATTGGGTTGGTAGGGGCTGTTTGGGCCTCTGTGTGCTATTTTGACCTGATGGACGTGGCTACTAATATAAGAAAGTGCTTTACTTAAGCATTTCCTTGAGACAATTATACATTATGTAATTGCTGCCTTAATTAGGCTTTTAAAATGATTTTTGATTAACATGATTAATTATCACAATGAAATTGAAGCGGCTAGCAAAATGTGCAATGACAAATATTAGAGGACATCAGAGAATGTGCTACAGAGAATGCATTGATCATTAAGAATTGTATATACTCGACTATATCAGTCAGTTAAGGTACACAAACCATTAAATTGTAAGCTCTATTACAGGGACCATGTCTTTTAACACTTACCATTTATTCTTAAATGTAGTTTAGTATTTTATTTATATTTTATTATTGTAATAATAATTAAATGATGATGCAATACAAAGAGACCATGGAATCTCATGGTTTGGGATCTTGGTGGTTGGCTAATATCCAACCCCAGAGGCCCATGTTAGGGAATGTTTGGCAATGGTAGCCAAAATATAACACTCACTTCTTCTCCTCTTCTTCAGGGCTAAATGGATTTATCAGTCAAGAAACTTTATACTGTTAGATCTGAATTCATCTAATCAAGTTAAGCTATGTCACAGCCAACAGTAAAGCAGAATTCTGAATTTTAATCTGCAATTGGTCTTCATTTTTTAGTTTTTGTAGTTTTTCAGTTATTTAGCATTTTGCCGAGCAGCTCTCCAGTTTGGAGCTATTTGGTTGCTAGGGTCTTGCTTACCTTAGCAACCAGGCAGCGGTATGAATGAGAGATTGGAAAATGAAGAGAAGAGGGACTAAATAAAAAGATAAGGACTAAAAAGTAAGAATAAAAACAAAATTGTAGATAAAAAAGCTGAAAAGATGTAGATAAAAGAAGGAAAATAATTCAAAAACTATAAAAAATAAATAATGAAGACCAATTGCAAAGTTACTAGGAATTGGACATTCTATGTGATAACTCAAAAATTTTTTAGTTTAGTACTATGCTACGATGTAATTCAGACCTAACAGTATAAAAATCCTTGTCCTCTTAGCTCTGATGAAACCATTTTTTGAGAGGCGCTGCTGCCATGAGGCAAACTGAGAAACTCCTCTGAGGCAGCAGCTCCCCCAAAGTTACCAGGGATGGCAAAAAGCGCAATTCAATAGCAATACGTCAGGGTACGGAGGAAGGGGGTGCATCGCAGGAGCCACCTCAGGGCGACTTAGGGGCCAGAAACGCCCCATGTCATATATACAACACATTTTAATTTTACCAGCAGTGGCTTAGGGACTGTAAAATGGGAAAATGGCAGGTTTGTAGGCAAGGAGACATAATGGAGTAAGCTTTATCAGAAAGGTCTATGTAAACACAGCCATAATCACTCACAGAAAAGCTGCACTGAGTCCTCTATCAAAAGAAACACAGGATTTCTTTTATCCTTTTTTGTAAACATGTTCTTTGGGTATCTGACTTCCTCTCTTAGAAAAATCCTTAATTCCAGGTGCCAGAGTCTGTGCCTAACCCCCTCCCACAAGAATGCTAAGAACTGGCCCTGCACCATGGATTGATCCTTTTTGTTTCTTTCTTGCTCTTGATTGGTACGCATGAGCAATAGAGTGAAAAGCCAAAATTTTAGCAAAAAGACGGCTTTTCTACACTACTCTGCGTGCATCGGTCCAGGGCAACAGAGGATCGCTCTGTGGCCCAGGCCGCTGCAGTTTTCTGCTAACAGGAGCACCAGCCCAGTGTATCAGGTAACTAATTATAATCACTTGGGGGGGTGACTAATAATTGACACCATCCAGTGATTTTAACTTTCCTTCTCCTTTAAATTTAAATAGAAGATTGTAAAGTATTGGCTAAGTAAATAGCAAAGAATGTCGGATTGTGTAGCTATTAAATACCTGTGCATTTTCCTATTCAGTTCAAGAATAGACTGTTGCCTGACAGTAAATTTCTTTTATTAAAGCCAAAGCTCCTTACATCTCTACAAACTGTTGCCTTGGAGTCTAACAATATAGATGGGGTTATAGCAAAGCACAGGCTGGTGTCACAAGCTGTGGAATGAAGGGATTGGGTTACAGCAAGAAGTATTCACTTTCTTAATTTGTTTTGTTAATGTTCATTACTCCTGTCTAGCTCCTGTCTCATGTGATGTCCAGTGTTGTTTCTGTAACAAATTAGATCGATTTTATATTTGGAAGAAGCAAAAATAATTATTAGACACAACTACATGTAGCCAACAGGGGAATCTGCAATCTGTTGAGAGGCATTTACTACAACAGAACACATATCGCAAAGGACAATTATTAATTTGCTGGGGTTTTGTATTATTTCGGTGACCACTTCTCAAAGTTCTAGA
This sequence comes from Xenopus tropicalis, assembly GCF_000004195.4. NCBI lineage: Eukaryota > Metazoa > Chordata > Amphibia > Anura > Pipidae > Xenopus > Xenopus tropicalis. The sequence continues at coordinate 102,528,684 of NC_030683.2, read as the reverse complement.
AGTATGATATATGTTAAATTTGTTGGTCAAATGTTAGGGTTAATAGATCAGCTACCGCCCTTTGCTGTTTCTTGTGCAATTGTGAAACTCTATGGCAAATGCAGATCCAATCTTGCATCAACAGACCGAATTATTGTCTTTTATGATATCATCATTGTTATTATCTTTTAATAGATAATTTTTAAAAGGGAAAGGCTCAGGCTTTGAGTTTCATGGCAATACATAGCAACTTCTTCAGACATCCCCAAGGGTATATTAAGGTTGTTTTTGTTGGAACTTGCTTGCGCTGTGAAACAATCTGACTTTGGTAGAAAAGGTGCACACAAACTGATTTCTGGTTTTGTCATCTGTTTTAGTAAGGCTACTTGTACATATGTGTATATCTAACAAGACAAGGACTTTACATTAATAGATTGCTTTTATAGTATAATGTATTGACAAGCAGCAGAAGCATTGAGTAGAGGGATTCCATGGGTCCTGTGGCACCTCATTTAGTTAAATGCATAACTGCAGGTGCAAAAGCCAAAAGATCACATAAGGTGTTGTTTCTGAGCTTGAGACTTGCAGTTTGTGTGAATTTAGGATATCACCAGCTTAGTACAGGTATGGGACCTCTTATCCAGAATGCTCTGGACCTGAGGTTTTCTGGATAATGGATCTTTCTGGAATTTGGATCTCCATACCATAAGCCTACTAAAAAAATAATTTACGCCTTAAATAAACCCAATAGGATTGTTTTGCCTCCAATAAGGATTTATTATATCTTAGTTGGGATCAAGTACAAGGTACCGTTTTATTATTACAGAGAAAAAGGAAATCTTTAAATCTTAAAATTTTTATAAATCAGAATAATTTGATTAAAATGGAGTCTATAGAAGATGGCCATTCCGTAATTCTGAGCTTTCTGAATAATGGGTTTCCAGATAATGGATACCATACCTGTATAGAGTTATAAGTTTGGGGTAAAATATTTATGAGTGCAGGCATTACTCTATTATCTCCACAGATTGTGCTTAGTGGGGCAGGAAAAGATACTTCCAGAGGCAGTATATTGAACCATAAAATAACTGTTGTACTGTGATACTGCTTCTGAAACTACAGATATGTAGGCAGGTGATAAGTTAAAAGCCAGTTGCAATAAAATGGATTTTAACCCTGTCCCATTAATAGAACTCCATAAAAAGATTAAAGTTAAGATATTGCCTTGATACCCTGATGTTGTAAGGGCTTAGTGACTTCTGTTACAGGGTTAGTGCTTACCTGCAGGGTAACGCATCTATACTGCAGTATCTTTTGATGAATACTTTCAAAGTAGGCCTAAGCCACTTGGTATGTTGAAAGCCTTGCTGCCTTGTGCTTCTTGGGCCTGAGCAGCTGCTTGTGTTCACTTTGCCTAATATATGTAAGCTTTTGCAGAGATGTGTTGGGGAAGTATGATGCTATTAGGAATGTGAGTCAGTGTCTGAGAAGCAATGTCAGGCAGGTTTAGTCCTCACTCAGAGCTATAGATTTGTCACCCAAACATGTGTAGAAGGAGGATAGTGTTGTCAGTTAAGCCAAGATGCTCTGCTGGATATTACATTGTTATTTCCTGATAATGGGCTTGGGTACAAACAGGTTTACAGGGAGCTCCAAATTTCATGTCTGTTCCTGGCTAGCTATGCCCCCAACCCCTGTGGTTCTTCTTATGAAGGTCCAGGGGGGCACTGAAGGTCCAGGGGGGCACTGGGCAATAAGCAGTTTCATAAAAATGCCTTTCCACTGAAGTTTAAAAGGGACCCAGTAACTTCATCACATCACATTGTATTAAATTTCAGAAACTGAGAAATCTGCAGGAATGGGCGAAAGGAAGGATAGAAATGTTTATACATTTGTGTAACATTTCTAAACCTCTCTCATAACAGCTTGTATTTCCATACAACTGCCCATACCACCATACAGGACCCATAATACTTCTTGTCAACTCCCAGTATCTCCAATCATTGCCACTTTTTACCTTCACACAAATTTCTATACTTTCCAAGAACCTTCTCAATACCAAAGCCAGACGACCCTGCTGTTACACAGCACCCCTCCTGTTTGTGTCTTCACTCAGCCTTCTGTACCTCCACTGAACCCCAAATTTCTCCCCACTCCTGCCAGTTATATCTGTTCCCATCAGACTGTACCTTCATCTTCTAAGGTAGCGCAGGATCTGGCATATCTAATTGCTTTACTTTTTTCTCATCTTCTTCAAAATATCTAGTTGTAATTATAAAAAGCCCAGCTCCGATGAAAGCCAAGAATGGACAAATCATGAGAACGATCTCTACACTGTTCTGAGACAGGTATGGTTTAGCTCTATTTACCTTTACAAGAGGAAGAAGCACACTAGCATACCGGCAAATGCCTTTAACACATCTCTGGCATTATCTGCCATTATCAATTCCACAAATGACTTTTCAGAAAATGCCCAACCGAAGCAGGTTGGAAGCACTGTCATATGGAAAAAGAACAAAACTTTGGGACATAAGGATTTTGGCAACTATAAGTACATTATACCAGCATACATGGCAAATATCTGGGTGCAGGCAAGGTAGAAGCCTGTTGCTAGCGTAGAAGCCAATTATTAGCCCATGTGGAACTAGCCTAAAGGAGAATTATACCCCCTTGTTCAACATACGTTCAGTGAATAGGGCCTGTACAAAACATACTTTTTACCTATTGTTTTATTCACAAATAATATATGGCTTTTGCTATTTCATAATCTTAAGCTGGCCATACACGCACCGATACTATCGTACGAAACCTCGTTTCGTACGATATTCGGTGCGTGTATGGCATGTCGGCGAGTCGACTGATATCGCAGGAAGCTGCTGATATCGGACGACTCGCCGATCGGCCAGGTTAGAAAATTTTGATCGGGCGCCATAGAAGGCGCCTGACCAAAATCTGCCATCAGTGTCAGAAATGGCTAAATAACTATCTACCTCACAAAACCCTAACACAGAATAGCTCCAATTTCCCTATTTGTCTGCATAGCTTAAAAACCAACAAAAACCATAGATTGAAAAAAGTATGTGCAGCACAAGCCAATTCAGTGAACTCAAGTCAAAAAGAGGATATAAAACAAATACAGTAGCACTGTTTCTTGTGCAAAGTACGAGACATTACAGGCACAGGAAAGGAAACCAGATATGTTACCAGAATGATTTTGTTTATAGGGACCTGATTCAGAGACAGACAAATCCCTCTTAAAAAGTGGAAAACCTGTAGAGAAAAATAAGTTGGGAGAACAGTTGGGTTGGATGATGTTTATGTTTTATAGAGGTGAAATATTACATATATACTAATATTTTCTATAAAGTATTAACCCATTGCATAATACTCACTTGGGCTGCAAGCAAACTAATTCTTATAAAGAAAATACTCAGCAGAGAAAGGGAACAGCCAGCAGAAGTTCTGTGGTGCACAGTATCGGATCTGCTTGTGGATTCCCTTGTCGATGAATGGAACTGATCACTGTGCCCAATATAATGCCAAGCACAACAGACAGGCATAGCCTAATTCATATAGCATTCTGTAAACAATAACAGAGATTAAATGGACACATTGATCAAATAAACATATAAAGTGCAAACTGATATATTGTTGTTTAAGCATGTAACAGTCATAATCAGTTTTATGTGCTCTTCTTTTAAGGTTATGAGGAAAAGTCAATAGATACTGAGAATTAGAGAGCTCTTACATATACCTAGCAACTAGAAATATCATAGACATATAATAATAGCCTTTTTTTTTTAAATAGCTACAGTTATTGTATTATACATGAGTTAAAGAAAGCTTCACCCAATAAGAAATAGTTACTTGTTCACATAGGAATAATCAACAAGTTTTGTATCAGTCTCAAAAGAGTAAGGATTAGCCAAGAAGAGGATGAAATAGCGACCTACCTGTCATCAAAACTGCTATAAGGCATGTTATATGGCTCCTGCTCATTGTAGACTCTCTTCATTAGGATGGGAACCCAGACAAATATGAATTTAGTAGCAAAAGAAGCAGCTGCAAATCCGGAAACAGAGCAAATCAAGCTGAGACTGTAATTGGATAGGATATGATCATAAATCATATGTGTGACAAAACAACACATTTCTCTCTCTTGATTTTCATTCCTCATTAGAGGACCAGTTAAAAATGGCTGTTTTGAGTTGACACAAGTTATTTCAATCTAGAAAGTGTAATAATGCATTCTCTGAAATAGAAATATTTAATTGAATTTAATTGGTTTGCTTATAGGCACCCTACTTAGAGAAATGTTTAATATCTTATAAAATATCTTATAAAATCATTGCTTTATAGCAATGTAATTATTATAATTGATTGGATTACTGAGTTCATGTCCATGAGCTGGGCCAAGAGTAATTAAAAAGTAAAGGTAAAATTTGATTAATTTAAATAAGGATCTTTCTTACTGAATAGAAATGATGCCTCGTTTTTGGCAATGTAGTCTAAATAACAGCTATGAATAAATGCATATGTAGCATTGACATCTTGGGGTGTAACTAGCCCCTTTTGTCTAATTTTAAAGTTGACTAATGCTACAATTGTGCTTATACATTGAACTGAAAATATGTCTATCAGTCTACTATACAAGATAGTCACTCACTTTGAAATCATGTCCAAAATATCCAACTTAAGGCTTTCTTGTTGTCAATTTTAGTATTAATCACCAAGCCACCTACTTCCGGTATCTTTATCACTCCAATTAATAGGAGCAGAGCAATGAGGTCAGACCAGGCCTCTATCTGTTTAAAAAAAAAGATTGCTGTTAGTTATCTGGCTTAGTTATCTCCCTAAATATAAAGCACCCATTAATCTACAATAACATCAGAGATTCAAATAGCTAAATTGCAATGAGCAGTAATATTCCCCTTGAACCTAGAGCTATCACAACAAGGTGTGGTTGTAGCCTATTAAGGTGATGGCACAAGAGATGTTTTGTCACCCATTGTAAATCTGTTCTACCTCAGGCAACAAAACATCCTTCTATTCCTTTCAACTGGCATGAATGTAAATCACCTGTGTGAAGACATATGCAGCGTGAAGTAGTCTGGAGTTTCCTCTCTAGGCAACTTCGAGCTACTTCAGAAAGTGATCCTTATGTCTTCCCACAGGATTTTATTATATCCATATATGTATCACTTACCTGTAGTGCAATGCGCCACTCGGAACCCAAAAGTCAATCACACATGGTCCATAAATGGTCCTCACAACACTGTAATAGAAAAGAGTGCAAGGAATAGGCACATGGGCTTGGGAAAATGTGCTTCAAACAAATTAATATTACAATTTGGAAATTCCAAGTTGCCATGTTGAAATACACACACACCCAGAATAAACCATATCACACTAAAGGAATGGGAACTTACCATCCAATAGCAAAAAGGATGTAAAATATGCACTGTATTCTAGTTCGAGCTTTGCTATCAAAAAGATCAGCAATTGCCTCTTACTGACTTTAATGCACTTTGAAAGCAGAGTAAGACCCAAAATCCAAAATTCTAAAGGATCAGAGAGAAACTAAATATTTAATGCATCAATAGGATTCAGAATAAACTATACTCATTGTAGTGCAGGGTACTGGCATTATAAGATTAGTGACATGGCATTTGCTCAAAAAACAAAAAGGAAACAAACGGCGAGTCTCACCTTTATTGGTAGGTATCGGCTGGGTGTGCCTGGGTCAATTCAGTTCTTCTGGGTGAAGGCACAACTAGATTTTTGAAGCATATGGGGGGATTGCGCTTATCTGCAGGCTGTCACTCTGCCCCTTGTGCCCTTGCCCTATAGGCAGATATTATGATAGCTACTATAAGAGATGAAAGCATTATAGATAATGATATAAAAAGAATACAAACAATGCAGATAAATTATATATTACTGTTGTGGAATAAGGAGCCTATGGAAAAAAATATAAAATTAGAAGCAATGAAAGGAAGTTAGTTAAACTGCTCCATTAACCTTCCAAAATTAAAATTGTGATTATTTTTTATATCTTGCCGAAGTAAAGGCATTTTGAAAGATTTAAATACACTGGCATTTCTAAAAATTTCTAGATGCAAAAGTTCAACCCTACCGCTTAAAATGATATAGTTGGTCATATTAATTATCATAAGGAATCCAAATATTATGATAATTAACATTGCACGGAATTTTTTGTAAGTAGGAGGGGTCTGTTCATCCCTCATTTCTTCTTGTCTCTCATAAACAAACATGTCTCTAAAATCTAAAATTAGAATGAGCCCTAAAAATCCTGCACATAATAAATGTCTTGCAGGTTTCCCAAATCTAAATTTGATTAATCAGCCCCTTAGTTTAGATCCAGTACATTTTTTTCATGTCTGCATCCTGTGCCATGATAAGGGCAGCGTCAATTTTCTGGGCCCTCCCAGGCAACCCATCCCCTTATGCTTACCTCTTCTGCCCCCCGACAAAGAAAGCACACACACGCCACCTTCTTGGGTAGAAAAGGCCGCAGCCCGTTTATTTACAACAATATCAAATTTGCCATTATTCCAAACAACCCCATTTAACCATTACATATTAATGTAATTAAATACCATAACTTATTCTTTGAAAACATAATAACAATAAGCCGCTGAAGGCTGCTTTGTGGAAGCTTTAACTGCCCCCACCGCAAACAGTTCCCTGAGGTTAGAAACCCCCATTTACCACTGCCCTATGGCTGTAAACCCTAGCCTCAGGCCTAACCTTCCGCCCTAGTCACCTTTTGCTAATTGATCCCCCGGCTGCGACTATGTTCCATTCATTCACCTTCTCCCTCCCCCACCCCACTTTTTCCAAATAAGGGAGAGTGGGTGGGAGCTGCTGAAAACAAGATGGCCCCTCTCCTCTGCGCTCCTCCCCTTTACTTCTGCTCCTTCCCCCTTGTAGCCAATCCCCTTCGGGACTACATTACCCACAATCCCTCACACCTAACACTTTCTTCCCGGGCCCCTCTTCCTAACCTTATCATGGCCCCGTGCCCTAAACTCCTCCCTCGCTCTGTTACGGGACCCCTTTACATGTAAGTGCCAGTAGGTGCTGGCTGCTTCATAATAGTTAAAATAAGGACAGACTGAGACATTCATATAGGAAAAAGAGGTAAATGTCATAAAAGAAAGGAACATTTGCAAAATTAAGAATGGAAGTTTGCATTTCACAATGGGATATAATTCATTAGACAGTTCTTTCTTTGCAAATTTACGTTTCGTCTTTAAAACATGCACTAGTGCAAACTATAAAGAACACACAATATTTCTGACGGTGAATAGAGATGTAGCGAACTGTTCGCCGGCGAACTAATTCGCGCGAACATCGGGTGTTCGCAAGTCCGCAAATTCGCGAACTTTTCGTGATGTTCGCAATTTGGGTTCGCCGGCACCGAAAAAATCGCAAAACTTACGATAACGGTACGAATGCTCCGAAAAAATCACAAAACTTACGATAACGGTACGAAAAAGTCGCAAAACTTACGATAACGTTACGAATGATCCGAAAAAGTCGCAAAACTTACGATAACGGTACGAATGATCCGAAAAAGTCGCAAAACTTACGATAACGGTACGAATGCTCCGAAAAAATCGCAAAACTTACGATAACGGTACGAAAAAGTCGCAAAACTTACAATAACGTTACGAATGATCCGAAAAAGTCGCAAAACTTACGATAACGGTACGAATGATCCGAAAAAGTCACAAAACTTACGATAACGTTACGAAAGCTCCGAAAAAGTCGCAAAACTTACGATAACGTTACGAAAGCTCCGAAAAAGTCGCAAAACTTACGATAACTTTACGAAAGCGCCGGAAAATACGAAAAAGTCGCAAAATTACCGATCATTTCGAAAAACAGCGTGTGTCAATTTTTCAGAGGTTTTTGCCCTTGATCCCCCTCCTGCATGCCACTGTCCAGGTCGTGGCACCCTTTAAACAACTTTAAAATCAGTTTTCTGGGCAGAAATGGCTTTTCTATTTTTTAAAGTTCGCCTTCCCATTGAAGTCTATGGGGTTCGCAAAGTTCGCGAATATTCGCAATTTTCGGCGGAAGTTCGCGAACAGGTTCGCAAACTTTTTTTTTTAGGTTCGCTACATCCCTAACGGTGAATAGGTCACTCCTTATAGACTAGGGTCTATAAGGAGAAAGGCTCTTTCTGTAATTTGGATCTCTATATCTTAAGTCTTCTTAGAATATAGAGCTGCCACCTTTCTTTGGTGTTAATATTGGCCTTTTGGATGGGGGACAGGCAGTGATGTCTTTTGGGGCATTTCGGAGACCCTCACTTATCATGGGTAAATTCAGCATAAAGGGACACATGAAATGCTCCAGTGCCCCTATAAAGGCAATCCAAGGCAGGTAAGGAATGAGATAAAAGTATTAAAATGTGCTGTATATGTATAGAATATACATTCTATGTTCAATATGCCATCTTACTACACCACAAGGACCTGACATGATTGTGCTGACTAGCTAAGCCCCATGTGCACTTTGCTGTTTGCACAGCTGTAACCACAGAGTACACAGAAAGTTATAAAAGGGGTGTAATTTACATCTGAGATAAGATATGACATAATCTATAAAAGGCTGAGACTTGCAGGGCTGTTTGTGACACATTTCAGTTATTGTTCTGTGTTGCTGAAAGCTTCCACATGACTCTGTGTCTCTTATGTCTTTGTTTCATAAATAAAGCATCAGTTTTGCTGAGAACCTTGTCTCAGAGTCTTGTTCCATAATAAGTATATTAAAAATTTATATTTTTAATACTTAAAAGGGGAGTGATGTCCAAACAGAAGGTCAGGAGGGAGGAATCTATAAGAAAGTTTGCGGCCCTCCAAATATATTGCTGGTAAATTTGTAAAACTGGCACTGGGCCTAGCTGGGGATTTACTGACTAGGCAAGTCAAATACCAGCTTGGTGGAAACCCTACATTTAAATAAACCCAATAGAATTGTTTTGACACTGATATGGATTCATGCAACTTAGTTATCATCAAGCTGAGGGTCCTGTTTAATTATTACAGCGAAAAAGGAAATCTTTTTAAAACATTTTTTAGAATTATTTTAGTTTAAAATGGACTCTGTGGGAGATGGCCTTTCTGTAATGTGGAGCATATTTGGATAATGGATTTCTAATACAGTCTATACCTCTATTAGAATAAATATAAGGCTATTATAATTCATAGAGGAGTTCCATTCCATATACAGGTCATGGAACTCTGAGGTGACTTCTAATATCCTCATATTTTTCAACAGGGTTTACTTTATTTATTATAATACAAATGTTTAAGTGAGTCACATGATCCAAATGACATTACTGAGCACCGATTATAAACGATGACATCACTAAGCATCATTTATAAGGATATATATATATCATACAAAAAAAGCCCAGCAACACTGGGATTACTGTGCAAATCAAAAAAGTATATTTAAAAGTGCATATACAGCGTGTATATGCACTTTTAAATATACTTTTTTGATTTGCACAGAAATCCCAGTGTTGCTGGTTTTTTTGTATGATGTGTTATGTTTTTACACCTGGGTATATAATTAAAGCGGTGTGCCACCCCTCTGGTAATATATATATATATATATTTATATATAAAAAGACTGAGGCACACACTTATAGGTATTACAACCTGGGTGCAAATCAGAAAAACAATGAAAATATGTAAAAAATGCTGATGCACACCAGGATAATTTCATCAAAAAAAGATACTCATTTTATTAAGATCGACGTTTCGGTCCTCACCCGGAACCTTTATCAAGCTACAAATGAGCAAACAAACAGTGTTTATAAAGACTCACCAATTAACCACCACCAAACCACACCCCTCTCTGGAGCGGCTGTGTTAATCCTTAAAAAAGATCTCAGTTCCAGCAGATATCAAACCAATCACAATTCCAGGTAATCTGTAAAATAAAGTGCATAATGCATAATATTCTATAAAGTGCAACATAAGATATAGTGCAATACATCATAGTGCATGTAGATGTATAAAACTTCAATTCCAAATGGATGGTGCAACGTAAGTTAAAATGCAGTCCATTGTTGTTCTTACAGATAAAAGGACTTAAATACCAAATACAAATACACAATGATAACAGATAATAATAAAAGCATTGCAAAAATATTACTTAAAAATACCTAGAGTAAAATGGCACTTGCAATAATAGAACCGGAAATTGAAGCGTACTAGGTAGAACCCAAAAATTACCTGGTATCTAAATAAGAGGCAAAGGAACAATACTCATTAAGCCCCCGGGTGACAAGGGTCTTGTGGATCAAATAAATATTAGTGTATTATAATTGCATGTACAACTGACATTTCGGTCCCTTTTGGGACCTTTTTCACCTTTTTTCACCTTGAAAAAGGTCCCAAAAGGGACCGAAACGTCAGTTGTACATGCAATTATAATACACTAATATTTATTTGATCCACAAGACCCTTGGTGCTGGTTGTGTTTAATTCGGTATCTATATGGTATTCTGTGCATAGGAGCAGCTACATGGTAGCATTTTGAAGTGTGGTGCTGTCATGTAGACTCTTTTATATCTATCTATCTATCTATCTATCTATCTATCTATCTATATATATATATATAGATATAAAATAATAATCATCCGTGGCCAGCACACCCTTCAATACTTTATCAAAAATTTATTGAAAATATATTGTTTAAAACCGACGTTTCAGTCCTCATTAGGACCTTTCTCAAGGATACTTGATATATATATATATATATATATATATATGGGTAGTGCAAAGAAGAAAGGGAAGAAAAAAATGAAGTTTACTGTGTTTATTTAATCTCCTCCCTAACCAGCATTTTAACCCCATGCAATGCATATTCATAAACTAATAAACATGTTTCTGTAATAACTATAAAAATAAATAAAAGATAAGACTGTGAAATTCATTTCCCCCCCCCCCCATTCCTTCAGTATAATTATCTTTTTGCCTATTAAGTTAAATGTCACTATTTATAACAGTAATGCTATAGTATGCAAACAGTAATTAACTTGGTAATGAACTTGGGACCCATGTGCCTCCCCTCCCGTAGCTAATTTGCATGTTAATTATCATTGGCAACTAGGGAAACAAATTATAAACAGCTTAATTAGCAACTTAATCAATTTTACAAGAAATGCGTCATAATTTGCTGCAACAGCAAGAGTTAGATTAATTAAGTGATTAAAGTATTTTTAATGCTAAACTGCTGTGATTTCTTTCTGATTTATAATTCTGAAACCAAACACAATATGTAGTTAAAATAACTTTGTATATTGTTCCTATCAGTTTAATCACGCCGGTTTCTGCAGAACCCCGAGTCTTCATTAGTGACACCACTGACGGAAGGAGTTGCGCACTAATGTAATTAATGGGTAAATGAACAAGCCGAACTGCGGAACTTGAAATGAATGGTTTTGAGAATTTCAAAGTGTTGGTACATTAATATTAATTAACATGTTTGGCATCTGCCGATTGTATCCCTGGTGGTGCTTGTTTAAAGGGCACTAGTCCCTCGTGCTATTGCTGCTCCTGTTTTTCTATATATATATGGTTTCTTCTCAATACACTTTATACATGTTTTTCCATTCATCTGATAAATACAGGTATGGGATCCATTATCCAGAAACCCTTTATCCAGAATGTTCTGAATTATGGGAAGGCCACCTCCCATAGACTCCATTTTAATCAAATAAATCAAATTTTTAGAAATGATTTGCTTTTCCTCTATAATAATAAACCGTAGCTTGGACTTGATCCCAGATAAGATAATGCATCCTTATTGGAGGCAAAACAATCCTATTGGGTTTCATGTTTGAATGATTTCTTAGGAGACTTAGCATAAAGACACACGGAGCTACTACTACCAACTACTTGTCACGGCTACTAAAATAGACAATGCTGATCATTTACTGATAATTGTCTCTACCTGTGTTTTAGCAGAGGCAATTCTCAGTATGTTCTATGGCAGGGTATTTTCTGGCATTTAGTAGCCATGACAAGTAGCTGCTACTAAGTAGCTCCATGTCTTCATGGTTGTTCACCTTTATATTAACGTTTAGGGCAGGGGTACATGGGGAGGTTAGTGGCCCAGCGAAAAATCTTTGTTGTGTCTTCACCCTAAGGGCAGGGATACATGGCGAGATTAGTTGCCTGCAATGCCATCTCACCGGCTAGAATGTAAATCGGCGGTGGGATGGCATACGCGTTTCTGCAATGTCCAGCAGTCGCCAAAGTTGCGGAAACTTCGGGTGACCATAGGACATTGCAGCGACGTGTATGCCATCCCACCGGTGATTAACATTCTAGCCGGTGGGATGGCATTGCGGGCGACTGATCTCCATTTACCTCTTTCCTTAGGGTGAAGACACACTGAGTTACTAGTAGCAGCTACTTGTTGTGGCTACTAAAATAGACAATGCTGATCATTTACTGATAATTGTCTCTCTGTGTGTTTTAGCAGAGGCAATTCTCAGCATTGTCTATGGTAGGATATGTTCTGGAGTTTACTAGCCATGAAAAAGTAGCTGCTACTAGTAGCCTAGTGTGTCTGCACCCTTAGGGCAGTGACAAGCGGGGAGATTAGTCACCCCGCGACAAGATTAGTCGCCCCACGACAAATCTTTGTTGCCGCGGGCGACTAATCTCCCCCCAATGCCATCCCACCGGCAAGAATGTAAATTACCGGTGGGATGCCATGCGTGTTGTTACGATTTGGTGAAGTGGCCTGAAGTTGTCTCGAGAAGAAAATTCTGGCAACTTCGGCAAATCGTAGCAACGCTGGTGGATTGCATTGTGGGTAAATGAGTTGCCCCACGACAACGAAGATTTATCAACAAATAGGTATTCAACCGCACAGCCCTTAGATCAGGCTTGATGCATCAATCCTCGCAAGGCACACCGCTGAGCCATTCAATACAATCCAAATATAGAGGAGAGCACCATAAAGCAGAATTCTGCTAAAATGCTATTTATTTCAGACCAAAAAACACAACATGTTTCAGGCAGTGTGACGCCCTTTATCAAGGTGTTTTTTGGTCTGAAATAAATAGCATTTTAGCAGAATTCTGCTTTATGGTGCTCTCCTCTATATTTGGATTGTAACGAAGATTTATCGTGGGGCAACTAATCTCCCCATCTGCCACTGCCCTTAGTGTGATGAAGACAATGATATAATGAGACAATTTGCAATTGGTTATTGCTTTTTGTGGTTTTTCGGTTATTTGTTTTTTTTGTTCAGCAGCTCTTCAGTTAGGAAATTGAGCAGCTATCTGGTTCCTAGGATCTTGCTTACCTTAGCAACCAGGCAGTGGTTTGAAAGAGAGACTGGGAAATGAATATAATAGGGCCTGAATAGAAAGATAAGGAATAAAAAGCAACAGTTATAATAAAATTGTAAGCTCACAGAGCAATAGGTTTTTAGCTGCCAGGGTAAGTCACCCCCATTTGAAAGCTGGAAACATGTAGAAGAGGAAAGCAAATAATTCAAGAATTATAACAATTAAATAATGAAGACCAATTGCAAAGTTGCTAGGAATAGGGCATTAAAAATATTAAAAGTTAACTCAAAGGTGAACCACCCATTTCCTTTAAGGTATGAAGATCCAAATTAAGGAAAGTGCCCCTTATCTGGAAAATGCCAGGTTCCGAGGATTCTGGATAACAGGTCCAACACCAGTATTATAACTGTGCAATGGAGCCCAGAGAGCTGAGGCAATTCATGAAGGGCGAAAAGGCAGGGTGCAAAGTGCAAAAATGGAGCATTGTGGCCAATTGTGGAGGGAAGTGCAATAAAAATTGGTAATGTGAATTAACTATAGCTTTTGTGAACATAGTAGCATAGCAATTTAGTTTAAAAAATGACACACGTCCATCATGTTCAGCCTTTTATGTCTATATAAAACCTGCCTAACTGCTAGTTAATCCAGAGGATGGCAAAAAAAATTGCTGAATAATTCCTTCCTGACTCAAACATGGCAATCTGACCAGTCTCTGGATCCACTAAGAGCTATCCCCCATAGCCCTGTATTCCCTCGCTTTCTAAAAAGTCATTCAACCCCTTCTTGAAGCTATATAATGTATCAGCCAGTACGACTGGTTTAGGAAGGGAATTCCACAACTTCACAGCTCTCACAGTAAAAAATACAAATATTTACAACCTCCTTTCTTCTAATCAGAATGGGTGCCTTTGTGTCAGTTGGAAGGACCTACTGGTAACTAAAGCATTAGATAGATAGTTATTTGATCCCCTTATATATTTATACAATTATCATATCCCTCTTCTCCAGCATAAACAGACCCAACTTGGCCAGTCTTTCTTCATAATTGAGACTTTTCATGTCCTTTACCAGCTTAGTTGCCCTTCTTTAGACTCCATTTTCAAAATGATTTAAAAATGATTTCCTTTTTGTAATAATAAAACAGTACTTTGTACTTGATCCCAACTAAGACATAATTAATCCTTATTTGAGGCAAAACAATTCTGTTGGGTTTAATTACTGTTTAAATTATTTATTTAGTAGACTAAGGGGCAGATTTACTTAAACTATAACTTTTTTTTTATTTTAAAATTTGAATAAACTTGTTTTCATGAATGTCTTACACTTGGATTGTAAGCTCTATGGGCCAGCGACCACCTACCTACTGTGTCACATACCACATGGCACTTACTCCCTGTGTATTTATACTTATTTATTGTATTTATTATAACACTTGTCCTCCCTGTGTGTAATTGTGTATATTGTAAGATTGTACAGCGCTGCGTACCTTTGTAGCACTTTATAAATAATGTTATATATGCATACATACATACATACATTTACCAAAAAGTCTGAACTGAAAACGCTGAAGAAAAGTTGAGAAAATTCCAATTTTTTTTGAATTGTTGCACAACAAACCAGCCTCTAAAATCCAAAACCATGAATTTTATTGCAACAAAATCCGGTTAGTAAAGGACCCCCTTATGAAATGGAGATCCAAATTATTGAAAGATCCCTTTTTCAGAAAACCCCAGGTCCTGAGCATTCTGGATAACAGGTCCCATACCTGTACATGCGTCAATTTTTTGTAAGCCTGAACTATGCAGTCCAACTGAACAAACCGAAACAGTTCTATGTCTTATGGGTTAGGGATATAAAATCCTGAGTTATAAAAAAAGGGTTATAAAATCCTGTTGGCAGAACTGGATAATAAAGATTGTTATTTTTACCATATTTCATATCTAGTTATTGCCTCTGGGGTCATTAAGTATATATAAAATGTATAGTTCTATCAAACCCCTTGCACAAACAGTATGTAACATCACCTACGGTAATTGTGAACCTCCCCAGAATGCACATTCCTGTAAACATGTAAAGTTTTAGAGATGGGGTTTGATAACTACAGGTCTCTAAAATATATCTGATTTTGGTTATAATTCACTGGGATATGAGCATTATAACAACATTCTTTTTTCCCACATATCTTATTAGAATCTGCTAAATGGCAGTAAGTAAATCCTGAAGTAATCCCAACAGTCACCATTGTATCATAATTTGCTGACAGTCAGAAAAGTGTTTTGATGAACCGACACATTTATCAAAGCCTAATTCTCATTACAGACAATTAGCAAACAATAATAAATCTGTTCGTTAGATTCTATTAAGGTCACAATCATGAGGGCTAATGTTAGTATAAACAGTCACCTTACTTTCAGCAGTATGGGGGGGGGGGGAATGTAATAAAAGTAGGTAATGGAAACATTTTTTTGCAATTTTTTGCCTCTGTGCAAACAAATTTGCATTTGCGCAAATTTTATATGGGCTTTGCAAATACGGAAAATGTTTAGCGACCACTTCTGACAGTGGAAGAAAGTTGAGAATTTTATTGTTTGTGAAAGTGCGCAGTGTATGTAATAAAACGAATGAAACGTTGTTAAGTTTGCTCCGAATGATTACGCCACCTTCAAACATGCCTTAAAAGTTTGCAAAGCGCAATTAAAAATTTGTAATGCAGTAACAGTCTAATAAACAATATTACATTACGAAATGCAAATTTTTATTCTTATTTGTGCCCATTTTTTTCCATTTACAACTTCAGGGTCAAAGAATGGAGCTTTGATGGGTGATCTGAGCCTGTTCCAGGTTTGCCATCAGCCATCACTCAAGCAAGTCCACAGGTATCTCCTGATTTTCATATAAACATAAATAATAATGTTCTCAGTATTGGTGCCAGAAGCTCTTTTAGGCCTGGAAGGGGTAGTATTTGCATAGCTTAATTCTAAACTAATGGACCTAGAGCTCTTAGTTTTTGCCACAAATGAAAGCTACAGAGGTGAGAAAATACCATTTGTCTATGAGATCTTAAGACTTGTTGATGGAAAAGACCGTCAATGCCAAATGATGTATAATATCTGATGCGGACTGCAGTCTATCAAGGATTAAGCCAAAACCACAAAGCTCATTTCACTTAATCTCAAAGACAGATTCAGTAACATGGTTAACATACTGGGGGTTCTGTAAGAACTTTGAGTCAGTCTAGGAACTAGGACATGAATCCAAATAATCACAATCTCACTGAAATATTAAAATACATTCATTTCAGGCATTTACTAATTTACGCCATTCTATTTTTGATAATGTGTATACTTTGTTTTTAAATATGAATACACTACTTAATGCCAGTTAGTAGAGGTGACAATATCAGGGCCATGTCCATGGATACATTCGGGGTCATTTGCTACATTTCCAAAACTCACCCCTCTTTATTAAAGAACTTGCGTAGGGGGTCTGGCTGCCATCTGCGCATAGTCTGGGAGAGTTTTTCACCTGTAAGTGCAAGGCAGCTGTGTCCTTAACACCTGTCTTGGGCCTCCATCCACCCGCACTTTGTAACTTGCTCATCATTGATTGAGACATATCGAAGTAGCCGTGTCTCTGGGGCTGCTGCCGCCTTACCTCTTCCACACTGGAGCAGGTCCTGGGGGGGGGGGGGCATAGCTAGTGCTGAGAGTGCTAATGCTCTCTCTACACTAGAAAAGCCAAATTTTTGTTTTGAAAAATGGAAATTCAGCTCTTGAAGTTATCAGAGGTGGCCTTTTGCTGCCCCTGGTAAATAGCTGCTCTCTGCCACCTTAGGCAAAGTTCTGGTAGGAGCGGCACTCTATAGATGGCATGAGCAGACATCTATGTGCCTTTTCCTGCCTGCCCTCATGAAAACAGTATACCATCCTAAACTATATAAGTGAGAAAACTGCTAAGGTTCAATATGGCTGATTCACTAAGGTGCGTTAAAAGCACTATTTATAGCATGCGTTAAAAATGTTATCGTGTCTTATTTTTCGCATCTTAATGCACGGTTCACTAAAAGGATATTTGCGTTAATTTAGATGCGATGCTGTTTGCGTTACTTGTTGCGCACGCTAATTAACACACGTGCGCTACTTATCGCGTGCACGCCATATTAGCCATACACACCATTACGTTCGTAAAACTACTTTTATGAAAATGACCATTTCCCTGCAAACTGGAGGCTGCATCACTCTAGGGCCAACACAGACTTGAATAAATCCCACTGCAAAGTTCATATTGTGTTGCCAAAAGCTCATGAACTGTACTTTTCTATAATTACCGCCTGCCCCAAGTAGGTGTTAATTTCGCACAGACTAATGCTATATTTAGCGAATCATGCATTAGTATCATTTCTGCGCGAGAATTAACGCAATGCGGTAAAATTAACGCATTCGGTTGCACGCTATTTAACGCACGCAATATGCGACTTAACGCATGTGATAATACTTTAGCGAATTGCGTGTTTTTTTGTGTCAATTTTAACGCAAAAAAGCATGCGATAAGCGTTATCGCACTTTAGTGAATCAACCCTAATCTCTGTTTCTTCCTGGATTTTTCCCTAGATAGGTAGGGGAAGAGGCAGGGTAAGCATGTTGGAGCCTAGGCAAAGGTAGGTGTTACAGGCCCTCGGTGAGGCCGTAGCAACAGTTATTCTGATAAAGAAAATGAGTGAAGACACAGAGCCACAGTTATTGGTTTGCTGCTTTTTGTCAACTAAAAAAAACAATAGTTATTTGTGAGGTTATTCTCTGTCATAAATCATAGATAGGAGTAGGGCAGCTAGTGTGCATCCTGAGCTCCATCAAGGAGATTTATTAAGGACTGGGTGCACTGCCCAGTAGGGCCCATGTGTACAGACCTAGGGGCGGAACTGTCCTGCCTAGATTCCACTTGAGAGGCCCAAAAGCTTGTTATGATACTTTTGAATTACTTCATCCTCTGTGCTGTTATTGACCCCTTATAGGTATGAAGAGAATATTGTGAGTATATGAAAAGCATTGTATCGTATCACTTGTTCTTGAATACTTGTGTAAGATCCTGTAGGGACCCATAGGGTTAAGTTCCCTATGGTGTTATCCCCTACCCTTATGTTATCCGTGTTGTTATAGGGCAGAGCCCTCTACACTCAGATTACAGTTATTAGGCTGCCCCCTATAGGTTTAGCCCAGGTTGACCACTCCCCTTGTGCAGACTATATAGTGTCTGGCACAAGGAAGTGTCTTCCTCTTTGGCTGATGTTGTCCTGAGGCTGCATGTCACTGAGCCTGAGGCAATTAGGCCCCAGTAAAGAGAACTGCTGATTTGTAAGTCGGGGACAGGGCCCCGTGAATGAGAACAAGCCAGCACAGTCAGTTATATGTAATAGCACCCTCTAGGAGTGGTGAGCATAGTCAGCTTATTTAGTAAGGGCAGCACTAGCCCCATCAAAGGAGACTGTAAGGGTTTAGTCTAACCCAGGCTCTGTATGCCTTGCTGTAGGGACCACAGTTAAGACGCAGGATTCAGGCAGTTCCTTACCCTGAACCATAGTTGGCTGGAGGGGATCCGTTCCAGTAAAGGGCATCCATTCCTGGCATACAGCTAATACTCTGCATATCCTCCAAGTGGGCTATACTGTTACCTTGAGTGTCACTTCTGCTGTGTTCTCTGTGACCAAGTTCTATACTGCTGTGACTGTGAGTATATACCCTGCTGCACTATTCTATATGTGCCTTGTCCAAATAAAGTATCATTCAGTTAACTGCAAGAGCTCCTGGCGTCCAATCACTTATTATATTGCACAACACCAGTGTGAGTTGTAGTTCAACTACCTCATCTAGCCTGACATAGCTCCCTTATAGCGGAGGCCCATTCCTGGGAAAGGGGGTTGAATGTAACCCATGCTCTAAGTGCCCAACTAGCCTGGTAATATACCCCTATTAAGCCAAACAAGTGTTACATTTTGGCGCCCAACGTAATTGTGGGGCTGGAAAACACTGTGTGTAAATTGTGCTTCTAAAATCACTGACAGGCAAAAAGGCTAGCCTGCATTGAGAAATCTAAATTGTAATTGGCCGTGGGTTCGGTTCTTTTGGAGCTCTTAGACCGTTTCCCATTGGTTTCCCTGCGCTGTCAATCACCCTCTGCTGTTTCGCGCACTTTCTGAGTGACGCGGGAGGTATTTGGCGCGAAGGGGGAGTCTCGCGTGAGGATTAGTCTAGACGCGAGATCTCCAAGGGCGGCTCCCGGACACACGTCACCCGCCGCCATTTTGTGGTGAGACTTTCATGTGAGCGGACGTGTGCTGAGTAGCTCCGCATCCGGATAGTGTACAGAGACCCCAAGCGGCTGCAAAGGGATACCCGGTCACATCACCACAGCTTACCAGCATAGGCGCGGCTGCGCATTTTGCCACAGGAACTCCTCCAGTTAATACACCGCGGCTGCGGGTAAGAATTTCTCTGGGGAGGAGGCCTGATATATACACCGCACAGCCAAGCCACATAGTGGGGCGGCTTAAACAGTGCGGCCGGCCATATAAAAATTGTGCCATATTTTTTGGGGAACTGTACCTACCCTCCGCGGACGCGAGGGACCAAACGGGTGTACCCCAGCACATCAACTTGTGCAAAACTCCGTTCAGACCGCGGCTGCGGCTGAGCATAAAGAGACTGTCAGTACCACCGCGCCCAGCCAAGCCACATAGTGGGGCGGCTCTCTTTGGAGCGGGTGGTTGTATTTTTGCCAGTTGTTACCTGAGTCTGCGGCTGCAGCCAGGATACACTACTGAACTTTGTGCTTAAACTGCTTAACATCACCGTCTATTCCCATCATGGCAGACAAAGGATGGGATGGTTGGGAGGTCCTGGATGAGCCCAAGTCTAAGGGATTTTCCCTCAGAGATCCCCCAGTAATAGATACGGGTGCCCGCTACATATGGGGCGGCACTTATGGTGAAAGGCTCACCGATATGGGGGTGAGGGAATTAGTTCCATATTGTGGGCGGTGTGGTACAGACCTCATTGAGGAGGCCAAAGACTTTAAAAGTCACTGCAGTTACTGTTTCTATGACTGCTGGATAGGCCCCTACCAAGAACCCAGGCCACCTAAAGGGAGACCAACACCGGGCCCCTTTGTACAAGGGTTAAGAAAGCTGTCCGGACGGTCAGAACTCTCCGCGGAGGCGGAGCCCTTTACCCCAACATCCTCACCAGGGGGGCGCAGTACCTCCTCCAAACATAGTGTGGCAGTAGGGCCAGTTTCCCCGGCTGGGGATACAGTCCAAGAGAGCCCGCGTGGAGTCAGCTCGGGGGAGGAGCTTCCAACCACTATGGGGGAGCGTAGGTCGGTTGCTAGGGGGAGAGGCCGTGTACCTAGTGTAGCAACCAAGCCCTCCACTCCAACAAAAGAACAGCTCGCAGAGGAGGCCAAAGAATGGGCCACTGACGGGACCACCACCATATGGGTGGATAGGAGTGAACAACCTCCTAGTTATGCCACCGTGATGCCTGAACAGCCTCCTGCAGAGCCTGTTTTGTCTTTACCCACTGTGCCACTAAAAGGGGCCGTGCCTGGCTTGAATCAGGCCTACTGGGTCTTGCCCGGCCGGGGAGATCCAGCCAAGATGAGGTCAGTGTCCCGTGTTCAACGCATGATCAATACACGCGTGAGGGACCTCTGGGGATACTGCATGCCTTATGCCCCAGAGTGGGTTTTCGACGAGGTCGAGAAGAAAGTACAGGAGTGGCTGTATGGCGAGATCATAAGGAGAGCTCACATCGGAAAAGAAGGTGTTTTCCACAGCGACCCCGAAAGGAGGAGCCGAGATGTGGAATTTATTGGTAACACCATGCACGAGTGGTGGTTTGGGAGGACCATCCTCAAGCACTATGTAAAAAGCTGCGGTAAATTTCAAGAGGAGAAATACTTCAGCATGAATGCTCAACTCCCAGGAGGAGGCAGGATCGACAAGCCTCACCCCTCCTATTATCTGTCACTGGATGAAACCCTCAAAAGGTTTGGGGCCTCCAGATGATTTTCCACAGTGGCACCGGCTGGGCACTGTAGGAACATTGTATAGGGACTGAGCGACTGGCCAGTACCCTCCTTCTGTTTTTGGGATGAAATCCCTACTCTGGACTCACGGTATTGAGCAAACAGAGACTTCTTCCTTCGTTTACCCCTCAGTGGTGGGTTTGTTCTCCTCCAAAAGGAGGCACTGCTGAGACATTAATTTGTGTACATAGTTGGCTCTAAAAAGGCTGCTGAGCCCCCACCTCACTGCAACTTCTACCTCAACCTCACCAGGGAGGATCCATTGCCTAATCCACACCTACGAAGTGCATGACGAGAGATTCATGAACACTGGGCTAGGGTGGGAAGCAATGGACTAATAAAGTTGGCTTGGGTGGGGCCATGAATGTCTAAAGAGTTAACTATTGTTTGCACTAACCTTTTTCTCTTTAAGCTTGAGCCTGGAACACCTGAATGAAGGCAGGATCGTTTCCATGTGTAAGTGTATCTGTTATACTCCTGTTGCAGGTTACAGGTAGTATATCAAGGATCTCTTAAGTGTGTGCCTGAGCACCCCTGTAGTGGTCAGGAAGGTGACTCAAGATTTGCTCTAAGTATTGTGCCTGTCATACCTCTGTTGCAGAGTCAGATGGTGTGTCATGGATCTATAAGTAAAGTGCCTGAGTGATCTATTATGACACTCATGATTGTATATGGTTTACAGTAACGTAACTAGCAACGAAACAGTTAATATTTTGTTTAAATCAAAATTCTGTTACAGCTAAGATGGTGCCTGGGAACCTGTACCTCGGGAGAATTCCCATGTGTGCACTGGAGTGATCCTACAGGACACTCAAAGTGTATATGATTCAATACAAGTTGCTGTATGTGCCTAACCTTTTCCTTGCAGATATCCAATGTACCAGATACTCCTCAGGAGAGGGTATCAGAAATGGATGTATGGGTACTGTGTTTTTGCACTAAATCAATGCACTACTGTTATTGCTTGAAAGGTGTACTTATTGTTATTTACCATTGCCTGGTCGGAATGGATTCTTCCCCCGGGTGAATGTAGGGACCCATAGGGTTAAGTTCCCTATGGTGTTATCCCCTACCTTTATGTTATCTGTGTTGTAATAGGGCAGAGCCCTCTACACTCAGATTACAGTTATTAGGCTACCCCCTATAGGTTTAGCCCAGGTTGACCACTCCCCTTGTGCAGACTATATAGTGTCTGGCACAAGGAAGTGTCTTCCTCTTTGGCTGATGTTGTCCTGAGGCTGCATGTCACTGAGCCTGAGGCAATTAGGCCCCAGTAAAGAGAACTGCTGATTTGTAAGTCGGGGACAGGGCCCCGTGAATGAGAACAAGCCAGCACAGTCAGTTATATGTAATAGCACCCTCTAGGAGTGGTGAGCATAGTCAGCTTATTTAGTAAGGGCAGCACTAGCCCCATCAAAGGAGACTGTAAGGGTTTAGTCTAACCCAGGCTCTGTATGCCTTGCTGTAGGGACCACAGTTAAGACGCAGGATTCAGGCAGTTCCTTACCCTGAACCATAGTTGGCTGGAGGGGATCCGTTCCAGTAAAGGGCATCCATTCCTGGCATACAGCTAATACTCTGCATATCCTCCAAGTGGGCTATACTGTTACCTTGAGTGTCACTTCTGCTGTGTTCTCTGTGACCAAGTTCTATACTGCTGTGACTGTGAGTATATACCCTGCTGCACTATTCTATATGTGCCTTGTCCAAATAAAGTATCATTCAGTTAACTGCAAGAGCTCCTGGCGTCCAATCACTTATTATATTGCACAACACCAGTGTGAGTTGTAGTTCAACTACCTCATCTAGCCTGACATAGCTCCCTTATAGCGGAGGCCCATTCCTGGGAAAGGGGGTTGAATGTAACCCATGCTCTAAGTGCCCAACTAGCCTGGTAATATACCCCTATTAAGCCAAACAAGTGTTACAATCCTAACAATAAAAAAGTTACTGGTTAAGTTTACATACCACATGAATTATTTACTGGTAAAGCTGATAGCCCCTGGAGTTGTACCTCCATTTAACCTTGCAAAGTGTTGTTGAACGCAGACAGCCCCGTCACTGTGTTAATGAGGGGGGGTCACAGGTCTCTGAATTCCACTTTGGGAGGCTAATTAACGTCATTTTCTACATAGATTCCTGAAACAGCAGGATAAATGTAATGGCAGGAGAGTGAGAGAGCATGAAGATACAGGTGTGGGAGGAGAAAGAGTGGACAGGAGGAGGAGATAGAACTGAGGCGTCTTTAGAAGCAAGAGAGTAAATAATTGATATCTGCTAATGAGGTGCTGGGTGGAGGTGGAAATAGGAAAACAGTGAGGATGAGAGGCAGTTGAAGATGAGTGGTCAACGGGAATGGGAGTGAAGGAAGGGGAGAGAACAACGACCCAGGAAGTGGTGGGGAAGGAGAAGGAAGGGCATGGACATCAGAGTAGTAACATAGCATTGTACAATGGATACCAGTTGGTTTGGGGGATCTGGCAGGTTTAAAAATCTGATCTACCAATGAACCATAACTGTCATTGCATGGTACGTAGCTAGATGAAGAAGTAAATGGCAGCCAGTGCTCTTTATTATTTCCTGCTGTTTTGCTAGTATAATATGTATGTCTGAACAGTTGGAACAATAGAAATGAGAACCTTGTTTTCCCCTCGTACACTATTCATCCATTTGGCCTGCATAGGGGTCAGCCTGTGAATAGCCACATACTGTAGACCCAGAGCTCCCTGAGTACAGTGACTTATCAGTATGCTATTGTAAGGAACCAGACGGCAGTCACCTTGGAGGGTCTTGTATGTTGTGACTGGAACCAATTTCTTGTGAACAAAAATGATTTTTGTGGGCACTTTAAAAATATTTACAGAAAGTTTGGTGGGAACAAAGAAATACTAAATTGTGTGGGCACCACAAGTTCTTGTGTGCTCTGGCTTCAACATTTGTGTGAGCGCCCACCTTAGAGCAAACATTGCCTCGAGCCTCAGAGTCAGTAATAGTTCGGCCTGTAATTAATTGCTCTCCTTGGCAATTGACATCAAGAAACTGTGAGGGAAACAAGAAACCTATAACACTAAATTCCAGCGATAAACCACTGCCATCCAGATTATTGTATGTGTGTATGATGTGTGTGTGTGTGTGTGTGTAAAGCTGTGTGGACTTTTTCTCTGAGCTAGTGAGGGTCCACCAGAGAAAAGAAGCCCCATGTAACCCCACATTCTAATGGAATAACCAGAACAGTGGCCAAAATGTGCACACGGACACAGAATGGGACAATAAAGCAGTTTACTTTATAACCTGCAGAGGGCACCAAAGTACTTTTCTATCCAGAGAAGATCACTCTACATTTCTTTTTAAAATTTTTCCCAATTCTGTTATTTGTACAAGTATGCATGAAACCATATGAAAGAATCCATAAGAGGTGCATCATGTTTCATACAGAAGAAGATAATATGAAATGCCTCTGTGTACAGCTCTACCTATGTTGCTAAAATAATAGGGGTAAATTACAAAAAAATGGAGAAAACAGACCAGTTTACAAAAGTGCAAAAAATATTAAGGAGGATTGTTTACACCCATTCACTTAAAGCATTGAAATCCTCTAGCACTGCATTGGTTTGGAGATAAATCACAAAATAGATAAAAATGAAAGAGAATTGAACATGTTGCCAATTTTTAGGTCATTTATAGTGATGTATGCAACCAAAGTTTGTAATCATAGTAAATAATTATGCCCTGTGGAACTGAGAGGCTAGGACTCTTGCACCTCTTTTCACTTGCTTACCATAGTCAGCACCCAGGCCTCATATTGGGTCCCTAAAATGATGGATATAACCAGGGTATATATATCATGCAGAGATGGCTGCATACATTAAAGGACATGTAAACCCCACACACAAAAATTTAATCAGTGAACAACCTCTTTGAAATCTTTAAATACCTGGCACTCCGGTTGTTCAAAGGTTAATAGTAAGGCTGCAGCATCCAATTAATGACTTAAATTTTACTTCTCCTCCTGTAACCCACTCAGCCCCCTTCCTCCAGAATTTACTTTTGCTGTTGGCTCCTGGGCATGCTCAGTGCTTCCCAGATCAGATTACTAAACACACCCACCAGTTTAGCAGCCAGTGAAGAGATGGCGTTGCTGGTTCCCATAGAAACTCAGCTCTAGCTGTCTGCTCCTATTTTTTTTCTCCTAACTTCCTCTCCTGAGCTCAGTTTAACCATTACAGTGCTCAATCCAAGCAGATTATCAAAGTAAGTTCCGCCTATGTGAGCCTGCATACTTAATAAAATGTACACTAAATAGGGGTTTTTGTGCAGGTATGCTGTTTGCAGATTTAATTGTAACTGATGATGTGTCAAAGGGAAAATGGCCACCAGGTGAAAGCTGCTATTTGTTATAGGAAAATGTGATACTGCTGGCAAACAGAGGGGATATATGCAGTACACATGATTCCATTTGGGTGCTGGTGATGTGCCCAACATCTATACATTATAGTAAAATGTAGGCTTTACATGCCCTTCTGTTTCTTCTTTGTTTGCAACTAAAGAACTGAATGGATAGAGCTGTAATGTGTATTACTGCATTGCTGAGATCTGACCAAAGGGTCTAGTATCAATAATAGCAGAAAGGGATGAGAACTGTAGATTAGAAATGAATGGGGCACTCTAGTCCCCCCTCAGCATGGCTTCCAAATGTACCAAGGATACTTAGTAGGGAGGGGCTCTTGTCCTGATTGCAAGGTTCTGGGTTGCACTGATTGCAAAGTAATTGCATTTAAATTAAAGGAGACCTTTACCTCCTTGTTCATCATGAGTGCACCAAATAAGACTTACTCTGAACATATTTTTGCCTATTGTCATGATAATTTTACGTTTTTTGTTATTTCTTGATACCAGGGGTATCCCCCTGCATACCTGCTAACAAATCAATCACAGCAAAGGGTGATGGGAGGGTGTTATATGCCTCACAATTAAATGGAGTAGCTTCATTTTCTTTGTTTGTTCTATTTAGCTAAAAAACAAACAAACCTGAAGCATAGTATTTTTTTTTGTGTTTAAAACAACAGGTGTAAAACATGTACAGTGCAAGCCCTCTCCATTAAACTCATGTTGAATTAGATAAATGCACACCTTAAGCTGAATTTCACAGAATCTGGCAACCTTACCAGGTACAAAAAGTGCTTTATACAGGTATCGGACCCCTTATCCGGAAACCCGTTATCCAGAAAGCTCCGAATTACGGAATGCCTGTCTCCCATAGACTCCATTTTAATCAAATAATTCAGAATTTTAAAACTGATTTCCTTTTTCTATGTAGAAATAAAACAGAACCTTGTAATTGATCCCAATTAAGATATAATTAATCCTTATTGGATGCAAAACAATCCTATTGGGTTTAATTAATGTTTTATTGATTTTTTAGTAGACTTAAGGTATTGAGATCCAAATTACGGAAAGACCCCTTATCCGGAATACCCTTGGTCCCGAGCATTCTGGATAATGGGTCCTATACCTGTACCATGGCAGTGTCAGACACTGCGACACTGCGTGCATAGCATTCTGGGAGCTTTTACATATTTCTGAAAATTTACACTTTCAAACAGAATAATTTTATGAATCGCAAAGATTTAGCAGCTAGACATAGATTAGAAGAATCAATAATATGATATAATTATATATGGCTATATAACATGTAGAACATATACAGCAAATAAAGTGCTGTCTTGTATTAAAAAGGGCATTGACTCAAGGGATATAATATAAACGCGAGTTATACACTAAATGGTAGTGTGTTGGGGGGATCCTTAACTTGTTAGATAACAAGTTGTCTAATTCCAGGCAGTGTCATTCTGTGGCTACTAAAGCAAATAAAGTGCTGTCTTGTATAAAAAAGGGCATTGAAAAAAACATATTTTTGCCTCTTTATAGGTCCCTGGTAAGGCCTCACCTTGAGTATGCAGTGCAGTTTTGGGCTCCAGTCCTTAAGAAGGATATTAATGAGCTGGAGAGAGTGCAGAGACTGCAACTAAACTGGTTAAGGGGATGGAAGATTTAAGCTATGAGGTTAGACTGTCGAGGTTGGGGTTGTTTTCTCTGGAAAAGAGGCGCTTGGGAGGGGACATGATTACTCTGTACAAGTACATTAGAGGGGATTATAGGCAGATGGGGGATGTTCTTTTTTCCCATAAAAACAATCAGCGCACCAGAGGCCCCCCCTATAGATTAGAGGAACGGAGCTTCCATTTGAAGCAGCGTAGGTGGTTTTTCACGGTGAGGGCAGTGAGGTTGGGGAATGCCCTTCCTAGAGATGTGGTAATGGCAGATTCTGTTAATGCCTTTAAGAGGGGCCTGGATGAGTTTTTGAACAAGCAGAATATCCAAGGCTATTGTGATTCTAATATCTACAGTTAGTATTACTGGTTGTATATACAGTTTATGTATGTGAGTGTATAGATTGGTTAGTATAGGTTGTGTGCTGGGTTTACTCGGATGGGTTGAACTTGATGGACAATGGTCTTTTTTCAACCCTATGTAACTATGTAACTATGTAAGGGATCCATAATCTGGAAACCCATTATCCAGAAGGTTCTGAATTATAGTAAGGCCATCTCCCATAGACTCCACTATAAGTAAATAATTCTAATATTTAAAAATGGTCAGTACCTTGTACTTGATCCCAACTAAAATATAATTAATCTTTATTGGTGGCAAAACAATCATATAGGCTTTAATTCATATTTAAATTACTTTTGAGCAGACTTTTTGGAGATCCTAATTGCAGAAGGACTCCTTATCCCAAGCCTGTAATATATATGTAAGAATGTAGATATTGTCTTGATCGATATTGATATATCTTTTTATCGAGCTGCTCTCCAGTTTGGAATTTCAACAGCAATATGGTTGCTAGGGTCTTGTTTACTGCAACCAGGCAGTGGTTTGAATGAGAACCTGGAATATAAATAGGAGAGGGACTAAATATAAAGCTAAGGATTAATAATAACAATAATGACATAATAACAATAAAATTGTAAGCTCACATTGCAATAATTTTTTAGCTGCCAGGGTCAGTGACCCCGATTTGGAAGCTGGAAAGATGTAAAAGGGGAAGGCAAATAATACTAAAACTATACAAAATAAATAAGTAAGACCAATTGCAAAGTTGCTAGGAATAGGATATTCTATAACATACTAACAAGTTAACTTAAAGATGAACCACTTTAATATAATTTTGTAGACAAAGTACTTCTACCAGTGCCCCCTGGGGGGGGGGGGGTAGGTCACTCCCTCTTTCTGCTACCAATTACACCAATATAATTTTTGGCACATACCTTTCGCAATGGCAAAATTAAGATATGTCACCGCTAAAAATACACCTGCTGTACTGATGTGAACTGTAGCAACGTTAGACAAGATGAAAATTTGCACTTTAGTAAATATGCCGTTTGTCTCTTGTGCAATGTTATTAAACACTATAATTTCCACAGCTTTCTTTGTTGTGATTTTGCCATTGTACAAATTCTGCCCTGATATGCTTTTACCGTAGCAGAGAGCTGACTTGATGCATGTAACACATTCTTGCCTGCCCTCTTTGCTCTTAGCTGTTACCGTAAACGTGCTCATAATTTTCAGTTCAAAAGTCTGTGAAGTTTATACTGCTCCAGTACTTCAAACCAGCAGCCATAAAATCCCTTCCTGCGTTTGTATCAACATATCAGCGTGCTGTATCTGTGCCTGCAATCTGATAGCGCTGGAGATCATTTATTTTGTTATGGTATTGTACCTGGCAGCAGCCACTGTTAAGCCTGAGGCCAATAAAATAGTGTATCTGGCTTTCAGCAACTCAAAATGAATTTATAGGTATTTAGAATATAAAAATACACAGGCATGGCTACTCGTTATGCTCGCATTGCTTTACTCCTAAATCATTTTTTTCTGCATATTCCAGTGTTCCCTGTGTGCTACCATAGCATTCGCAGACATGTTCACTAGTACTTTTTGTTTCTCAGAGCACAGCATTATTACGTTGTATATCATTTATATATGTCAGCACAATGTTTTAGTTTTTCAATTTGTAAAACTCATGTTGGCTCATAACAGAAAATTTCACCTTGACTAAATTATACAGGTGTGACTAGGTCATATTTGAGGAGGCACAAAGAATAAAATATTGGTGTAATTGCACTGCTGTAGGTACTGCACACAAAAGCCTCCTCTCATCTTCATATTATCACTCGCTATGGACAGGGTTACAAGTGTAGAGTTTGCAGAGCTGAAAAGGGGTGCAAAGCTTTACAATGAGAGGTACAAACCTTTGCCCTCAATTCTGAAGCACAAAGAGTTGGTGGAAAGGGCAAAGTGCAACAACAGGGTCCTTTGTGGCTGTTTTTTGCATTTTCTCCCTGTTCTTTCCCACATGCTAATAATGTTTGTGGTCATGTAGCCAAGATGCACAAATATTGCATCCTTCTCCATAACTGACATCTGTTGTAGATGTAGGGTTTCCACCTTTGCACCCAGGCCCAGACTAGCAAACTATGGATTCTTCCCAATGCCAGAGGGGCTGCTGTGAGATGCCATAGACAGTCACAATTTAGTGGGCTGCTGGGGGCTGTTTGGACATCTCAGGACCTATTTTGATTCCCGGGCCTGTTTTCTCCCTTGAAGGTTTGGACAGGAAGGCAGGGTGGGTGATGTCAGTGTCGAGGCTGGTTATGTTTTGGGGCAGGATAATAACATTCAGGTATAGGCGGTGACATCAGTAATGATGTGTCCACCTGTAATTGGCCGAATTTTATGTCAATCAAGTCTTTGCCCTACCTGTGCCCCACCTCCTATTATTGATTTTCCATCATCATCTTCTTCCAGAAATCCATGGCAAAGGCATAGACTCTTCCTAGCACTGAGACTGCTTTTGTCCATTTGGTTCTTCATCGGGACATTTGGGCTGTGGACTGCGGGGGAAGAATTTAGGTTGTAAGTTGAGATTATTGGCCGGCATGTTGGTCTGAGTTATGTTAATTCTTTCTTGTGAAGTTTTTAATAAAAACACATAAAAACCCTATTATGAACTTTGCACTGGTATTCCAAGGAACCCTCTAGCTACCACCACAGAACCCTGGAGCTTATACCAGTGACATAACAAAAGAAATCTTTGCAGGGTCAGCTCCCACCTGCACCGCCCCCACCTGCTCATGCATGAATATTTAAAAAAGAAAATCAAATGGGGGGCTGGGGGATAGAGGAAGCCATCCCCACAGTCTGGGGCTCCCAGTCCCCCAGGCACCCCTGCGGCCACAGGGTCTACTCACAACAACTTCAAAGATGGTGGTAGCTACAGGGTTCTTAAAGCAGGCATTGAAGCACACATGCAAGTGTGGAAAATTTAATGCATCAGCTACAACTGCATCAGGCACATCTCCCGCTTTGCAGCACAATGACACTGGAATTATGGGGGAAAAACACTGCACTGTATGGAAAAAACATGCCGATTATGTTTAAAATTGCAATTTGCACACTGCATTTGCGGTAAGTAAATAACTCTTCCCAACCCAATAAACTCAAAATTTATAATTTATCATCAGTTGCAGAGAAGATAATGTTATGTGAATAACTGAAATGTAAATAAATTGCCACCAGTCAAAGCAGAAGCTGACAAAGCTACTGTCCTGTTGGAATTAAGGTTGAGTGGTACCATTTTTACTTAACGGGGAAGCTCCCCAGCAAGATTTTTAATGTTTATTTTTTTATTTAAAATGTGCATTATATAAATTGTTTGTATATTTTTGCTTGGGATAGGATTGAAATGGGATTATAAAGGATCAGTGGCTTTTGTTGACTATGTGGGTGAGACTCTCATCAGTTTAAAAACACTATATATTTACTTTAGGGAACACCATGGACCTTGTCCCGATGGCTTAGGGTAGTCAGGGTCCCACCTTTGCTAACAAGTACGAGGTTAGGCATAATAGGACAGTTGGATTCAATTATATATGGCCACACCTTAAGAAAAGCATGGGTAGGATCATGGGGCGCCATATTTGTAGTATTATTTTGAAATACACTTTTTAGGGCCTATACAATGAGTGCAACACATATAATGAGGGGCATGCATTTTATTTGTATTGCCAATTCCCCCCACATATTTTGTTCTGTAGCTTCCATGGACTGATAGACTCAGCACTCAGCTGTGTGATCATCTATTTCATGGAGTTTTGCTCACAAACAAATGCTCTCAGCTTCCTTTAGTTAAAAGGCTGCAAAAAGTAATGTTTATATCAGTCATTTATTACACCTAGCGATCATTATTTCTGCCATTACTTTCCACGGGACAACCTCTTTCCTCACATCATGCTTTCTTATTTAATTTCCTTGCCTGCACATTGCTTTATCACTCGCAAGTACGAAAGTAAATTAAGGAGAAAAGGTTTTCTTTCAATTAAGCTTGCAGTGGCCCTGAGTGACTGCCTATAATTCTATTTAATGAAAAAGAAAAATAAAAAATCATTATTCCTCCGATTCCACTGGCCTTTCTGTCAAGCAAACAGCAGGATCCATTAATGTGCACCTTAGACTTATTTAATTAGAAAAAAAATATTTAGTTCAAGTTCTTTTACGAAAAATAGAAAAGAAAACCCTTTAGGCTTTGAATGTATTAACTCTGTTTGATGGTTAATGGCTTATAGTATAAACTGCAGGTATCCTAGAAACCAAACATTTTTTTTAAATTTTCCTCTTACTTTACAAAAAATGATTAAAATAAAACTATTGTGAAAGGACTATCACACACATACTAACATCTGCTTTTCTGTTCTGCTTATTTGATACAGTATTTAGTCAAATGCTCGATGGTTAGACTTAATGCTAGACCTAAGAGCCAACATTATTACATTTCTGCAGAATACCAATGTTAACGGATGCAATTTATGACTCAGCTTCGGGGAGATCGCATCATTTGTGTCATTTATAATAAAGCAGCGCAATGGAAAGAGATGTATTTTTGCACTCAGGTATCAAGATTTCAGAAGCTGCAATAATTTTGTCAGTCTAATTTATTGCACTTATTTAAAACAAAAGAGAAACTTAGTTGGATTTAAAGTGATACTGACACGTGAAATGAAACTGTTTTTAAATATATCACAACATTGTATTTGCATGAGCTTTATAATTTTGCCATAAACGTATAATATGATGCTTTTCAAATACTTATCAGATTCCCTCATGTTCCTCTATAAGGGGGCTGCCATATTTGTGCGTTAGCATTAGAAGCCATAACTGACAGGTTGAGAAGGGACAGAGTGGTTGGCAAAACTTTAGCCAATATTGATAAATTGTAGACGGAGCACAGGAACATCCTTCTATTAAAATACCACCTTTATTCAGTCCATTAAAACCATCACAGAGTTAAGCACCTACAGCCTAACGCGTTTCATAGCTTCTCGCCACTTCATCAGAAGCAAAACGTTAGGTAACAATTCCTTATTATAGAGTAGTATAGTATATAGAACAAATACAGGGTTGCAGCAGGGGAATGTAGTGGGAATAGGAGTTAAATACTGTATATTTTATGCAAGACAATGGTGTAAAAGTTGGTGTAAAAATCATTATTTAGTGGTGAGTGAATCTGTCCCATTTTGCTTAGAAAAATCAGCGAAACTATTTTTTTTGATGTGCAGCGAAAAACAGTTACCACACCAGAAATATTGATAGGGAGCGTAGAGTTTTTATGAGCAGGAAAACCTATAATCGCCATTTGCAATGCCAAGTGTTGGCTGGAGTGGTGTAAAGTCCAACTTCTTTGGACTTTTATCTGAAACATCTTCAGCTAAAAGTCATTATAACATCTTAACACTTCTGTGCTTGGCACATTATGAGAACACTACATTATTGACATCATAATGCAGATGGCAAAGTTTGGTGGAAGAGGCAATAATGGGCTAGGGTCCCCTGGTTCCAGTAAAGGCAGGCCTTAAGGATACATTGTATAATGACTTTCATGACTATTCCATGCTTCCTACTTTGTGGCAAACGTTTATGATCCATTACAAAGTGCTAATAAATGTATTTATAAAAATGAATACTTTTTTAAGGTCACGGTACTACATGCAATTGACTTCTTTTCAAGATGGACTTTGTCTCAAAAGTTAATGTTTTTGTCAGACACGGGCTCAGAACTGGTGCTGCTACAGTCTGGTCCCTGCTGAGTGGTAGCTTGTACAAGATAAAGTCCTGGAATGGATATAGTGGCTTCTACATACACAATTAACTTTTTTGGGGCATAAGGGTAACAACATAGAAGGACCAAGTTCTTGAGGATAATGTTCCTTTTAAAATACACAGTCACCTTTTTCTTTTATGGACCTTACATGAAGCATTCTGTAGAAAATAAAATTAGATGTTTCTTGATGTAACATTACCCAAGGTCAGATGCAGTGCTACAACTTCTAGAAGGAAAGCAGGCAAAGGAACCATCCACTACTACTTGTCTGTTGTGATGGATCCCTTGAGTGGTGCCAGGGCCAGGGATGCTATATTGTATGCCTATTACCCCTACTGGAATCAAGCCATTAGGTGGAGGGATAAATTGTAAATTGTACCTTGTCAGGGGTACCAGAGGTTTATAGATGCTGATCTATTGTTCTAGATAGATGTAGATTTCATTAGGAAAGGTTTTGACAGCAGTTTAGAGGAGGAGGGTGATTCTGATGCCTGATTGGTAATATAACTGTCAAGGCCCGACAGCCTAAAATGGGCTGAAGTACGGATCAAGGAGAAAGCTGTATATAGAGAGTCAGAAAGTCAGGAACTAGTAGATCAAGCCGAATACACATCAAGGAACTTCACAAAGAAAAACCTATATTCAAACATTGAACCTGGGTCTTCAGTATCCTTTATTTTAAAATTTCATGGCAAAGAGCTAGGTGATCACATCACATGGTGACAGTGCCATCATCGTTATCATTCAGATCAACTCTCTCTGTTTATTGGGGTGGGGAGGGAAAGTTGTCAGGTGGAGTGAGTTCTGGAATGGCCTTATTTTCAAAGTACTCCGCAGGTGTATATTTCTATTTTCAATCTGTCTGCTGGATTGTGGGCTTCTGTGGACAGAGCACCTATACCAGCATTAGTGCACGCATAGTACTGCAATGCAAGGTGCTTTTGGTATTTGGAAATTGTTAGTGACCATTGCATCTGCATCTGTCTACAAACCTCTGGTACCAACGCTGTCATGATGTATAAGATAAACAAAACTAGCAAGAAGCTGGAAAAGTAACACTTTGCCTTTGTTTCTTGCTTCCTCCATGTCTTTGTACCTGTGTTTCACATCAATGTAAAATGGCATATAGCACAAAGAACAATATTGTATTTATTGAAATCTGAAACCATGTGATGAACCCACACAGTGGGAAACTTTTTTGCAGCTGCAAAAGGAGGCTCAATACTGGCGGATGTGTCAGAGATCAGTCCCAGCACCATCCCACTTTTAAGAATTACCAGCAACATTTATGTTTTATTGTTTTGCTTTGGAAACAAATGATCACGTTTTGGGTTTTCACCAACAAGAACGGGTCAAGCTGATGAACTTGACAGGCATATAAATGAAAATATCTTACAAAATCATTTATGTTAAGCAAACTAAATGTTCACGCAATAAAGCCCATGAATAATTTTCAATACATATTGTATTCCCTAAGTATTCTGATTAGGTCTGTGCTCATTGCCAGCCATGGAACTCTCGAGGGACACATCTGCATAAATTCAGGAATGTTGAGTAGCGAAGTAGGATCCAATTTCACAAGGCACTGCTGCGACTTTTTTTTTAAAATATTAAATACTTCCTATAAATGTTTAAGCTCCATCAGATAAGGTTTCACAAGCCTTACTAGAAAAGTTGATTTAATTCACGTAGATTTTTAATGGGAAATTAAACAAGAAGCCTAATGCATTCAAGCATGTATTCTGTTTGCTGTGGAAAGAGGTTCTAAATTGTCTTAAAACAAATTAAATTATACAGTTAAGAACAATAAATACATAATTTTGTATAAATGAAGAGAAAAAATGTTAAAATAAATTTTACTTGCTCTAAACTGTAATCAGTTCAGCCCTGCTGGCTGGGTTTTCTAGACATGTCCCTAAATTTTCAAGTGATTTCATCACCTATACTTATATTAACTTGGTAAAAGAGTAACCCAGTGGACCCCACACAAAACAATCTGGCTTTACTCCCCAGTATCCCCCACTCGCTTACACCAACTAGCAGCAAATATGTGAAATTAAAGCAGCAGAATGGGCTGGGGGAAGCAGACTATCATACAGGAGACCCTGCAATCTGGTATCTCCTGGCCCCCCTGTCAGCTGTATGGTAGTTAGGCCACTGGAATGCCCAGAAATGCATCAATAGAGGCAGAAGACCCCAGGAGTGTGGGGGACCAATTAGTATTACTGACTGATGCTCAGTTTTTGTGTAGCACAGAAGAAGCTTCAGAAGAAGTGAGAGTGTGTGTATAGGCTGTGTGCAGTACGTGCAGGGCACTCCCAGCTTCTGTACCACAATGTTACCTTTCGTTCGGCTCATTCTGGTTCGTTCGGCTCACTCTGGTGGGTATCTGCCGGGCCGCCAGCTTAGAGACATGACCAAGACCACAGATGTCTCTTGCAAACAAAAACAAACTTCTTTATTGAACCCCAGGCAATATAACTTTCGGGGAAATCAATAATTTGGCATAAACACACAAACTAAGCAACAATGGGAAAAAGCTTCCTGAGTACAGTGCAACATTCATGATTACACTCCCCCTTAGAGAATTTTCCTCCTCGAAGGTAACTCACTTCTGGTATCCCCAGTACAGGCAATACCATGGTGGTGCCTTGCTCCCTGGCACACTACATGCCCCTGTCCTCACCCACTCGGGTCATTGAACTGGCGGTCTGAACACTGTGGGGTCCTAACCCCTCTTACCTCCTCGCTGAAGCAAAGGGCTGCTCTGCTACCTTTCTGAGCCTGCCTTTCACTCCTATAATGACTCCTATAATCACATCAACTTACCCAACACTAACTGATCTCCAATCCTGTAACCACCTCCCAGTGAGGTGTAAAGACCCTGAGCATGTGTGCTATACCTTTTATACTAGAACAGACTGCCATCTACTGGGCATTTCAGAACTACAAGGAAATCACTCAACCTGGGAAAAGGAAATAGTGTCCCACACAGAATTCAGGACAACCTTTAGGTTTCCAGACTAAAGGGAACTGCCTGAACAATGAGCATAACTTTCCGGGGTCACTACATTCTATTATAGGGTTCAGGGGTCATGTGCATGGTTTAAGTACAGGTATGGGACCTGTTATTCAGAATGCTAGGGACCAAGGGTATTCCAGATAAGAGGTCTTTCTGTAATTTGGATCTCCATACCTTAAGTCTACTAAAAAAATCAAGAAAACGTTAATTAAACCCAATTGCCACCAATGTTGATTAATTATATCTTAGTTGGGATCAAGTACAAAGTACTGTTTAATTATTACAGAGAAAAAGGGAATCAGTTTTTAAAATGATTTGCTTAGAATTGTGTCTATGGGAGACAGGCTTTCCGTAATTTGGAACTTTCTGGATAACGGGTTTCAGATAACAGATCCCATACCTGTACCTTAAATGAAAGTAAAGATTCATCTACATGACAATTAAATACGAGTCTCGGTATGGGTGGAAGGAACTAGTCAGGTTGTAAGTCCCAAATGTGCTTGTTGAATGTGTTTACAGCATTTCTGGCATCCTGATGATTATTTCTTCCTTGCAAATCCATTTAGCGTAATACCTCTGTTTGTTATGCACCGGTGAGACAAGTGGCCACCCAGATGACCTCCCTGCATGCATCTGTTCAATACTGAATGGGTTAATCCATAAGTCGCACTAGGAAATAGGAAAACACAATTAGATAAAGATATAAATCTGGGCACAAAATCTCAAATGAATGGAGCAGTTTTCATCGCCTGGAAAGGAAAATTATTTTTACCTTCACCTAACCCCTTTATTCTGTTACAGCAGATAGCAGATATGTTTCAGCTTAAGAGAAACACAACACGTTTATTGTCTGCACGGCAGGTAATATCCGAAGAACAATGGATGTCATTGTATTGTAAGGTGACTTTCCTTATAGAAATCTCTTCTGTCAGTAACATTCAGCAGAACCTTCCATACTGAGATATCAAAAGCAATCGTTTTATACTGTACATTTCATTTGTTATTTCAATAGTAACTGCTGTCAGTAATAAACAAAGATTATTTCCCAGTCTATTCACAAACAGACACACACACACACATATGTATATTATAAATATACAAATGAAAAAAGGCTAGCACTCGCAGGACTTGTTAAAAAAGTAAAAATAAAAAAGGAACTAGCAAAGTAGATGTCTTACATGGTTTTTATTCAATTCAAGGATTGAATAAAAACCATGTAAGACATCTACTTTGCTAGTTCCTTTTTTATTTTTACTTTTTTAACAAGTCCTGCGAGTGCTAGCCTTTTTTCATTTGTATACTACTATTTGTTATGCATTAGCACCCAGGCAATGACCCCTGGTTTGTTGGAGTGCTACCTCTATTGGAACTGTATATTATAAATATATATACTGTATATAAGCACAACAACTAGACATCAAGCATGTTTTACTTAGGCAAGTGCAGTGTGCAAAGAGCAATTTTGAACAAAAATTTTTTTTGTTTATTTACACATAATACAAAGTTTTTTCCCCCATAATTCCAGCACAATCGTGGGCACAAAGAAGGGGTTGGGTCTGACACAATGGCTACCAATGTGTCCATTCACGCATGCCCAATTATGTGTGTTATTTTAATCAGAATTATGTAATTTTTGCTGTCAGCACATAATTCTTTAGGTACAACTGCACTGTGTATATTGACAGAGCCCTCTGCCTGGATGATGGCAATAGCACCAGGTTTCAACAGGCACATTTGCACATTTTTTTGGACCAGGAGATGGGACAAGGATTGGCTTTATGGCCCTGACACAAGGAGATTAGTTGCCCCGTGATTAATCTCATCTATTGTAGTCAAATGTTTTCCCTCCAGCGATAATGTAAATCAACGGTGGCAAAACATAGGAGTCACTTCAGCTTTCCGAGATTGTCTGAAATTGGAAACTTTGGGCGACTCAAAGAAGCCGAACCAAGGTATATGTTTTCTTATTGCTGATTTACATTATCGCTGATGGGAAAACATTTGGAGGAGATTAATTACCCATGCTAGAGTAGATTAATCGTGGGCCCTTACATGCCACTGCAATCGTAAATGATCTCTTTATTAGTCTCTATAATAGGGTTTCAATAGACCCAGGACTTGAAGTGCTCTGTTGGTTTCTCCGTCCATGAATAAATGTCTCTGTGAGATGGAAACATCAAGTAAGAAACCTTTCTTTTTTGCACTTTTTGCACAATTCCATGTTTCTTGTGTGCCGTCCTCAGCCCTGTATATATATTCGAAATATAGGAGATTACATACAAATATAGATAACTGGTATAAGAATCAGCGGTGTAAGTACAGAGGTGGCAGACCGTACACCTGTGGTGGGAACAGGGGGTCTATGAAGGGGCTGGTTGAAGGTGACAATGGATTTGGCGCATGTTGCGGATCAACCGTGATTCCATGTAGGGGGGGGGGGGGCAAATGTTATGTCATTGTGAGGAGTTAAATAGGACCCTGCTCATTAGAGATTACAATCTATCTCTAAAAGGGAAATACTTTTTAAAATATAGAATTATTTGCTTAAAATCGACAATGGCTTTTCCTTATTCAGAGCTTTCTGGATAACAGGTTGACAGATAAGGGATCCTATACCTGTACTCTATTTACAAATGTATACACTGTTGCACAATGAATATTTGTGGGAAAATATACATAGTAAATAGAAATACATTTTTCTAATAACAGATAGATAGATAGATAGATAGATAGATAGATAGATAGATGATAGAGTCTGCTGCAGTTTTGCAGTATTATTGGAA
Source organism: Xenopus tropicalis (assembly GCF_000004195.4). Classification (NCBI taxonomy): domain Eukaryota; kingdom Metazoa; phylum Chordata; class Amphibia; order Anura; family Pipidae; genus Xenopus; species Xenopus tropicalis. The sequence continues at coordinate 102,489,253 of NC_030683.2, read as the reverse complement.
TGAGATTGTCTGTGACCCCAAAACATTATTGCGGTACTATATGATATTTTTGATTCAGACCATTGGTCACTACTGGGGTGCATGCAAGCTTTGCACAAACACGTGAAATTAGAAAGGAATATGTTGAATTGTGACATTGGGTCAATGCAGAATGCCCAGAGAAAGTTGGAAGCCCGAGCCTAGCCTTCATCCCAAGTATTCTGCATTAACAGCTGCCTGACATTTTCTGCAAGTTAAGAGCTCCTTGTAAGACGCTCTCCGATAGGTCACCCCTCGCTAAATGTTTTGCAAGCCATTACACAGTCGGAACTCCAGCAACGTAATACAATTGCAGTGCAGCTGCTCACAGCGAGAGGCAAAGGTCAGGGCGCTGTGTATATAAGCAAGCTGTGATGGGGACAGCAGCCCAAATCTCACCCTCTTGCATGTTAAAAGCCAACACAAGCAGAAACAAACAGCAACGTGCCTCCTTTTTTTTGTCTTTGGAAGAACACTGAAACGCATGGAGAGATTTGCTTTTCTAATTTGATTCCTATTGCTACAGCCTAATCCAAAGCCTTTGGATCCTGGATCAAGTTCAGAAGAGCTGATTTTGGAAGTGGTCGTGTTTATTGGAAAATTGCATCTTGCCCAGTAAATGCTGACAGAGAAAGTAGTAGAGTCTATTAGAAGAACCATAGAAGACACTATTAAGCATAAATTAAATGACTGAACAGATGGTGCTTGGCAGTAGAATTTACTGTACACTAAGGAGAATGGGTTTTTTTTGTTTTGTTTTTGTGTTTTTTTTCTGTTAAACGTAGAGACTGTCCCTGCTGGATTGGCAAATGCAATTTCCTCACCTAGCAGGGACCTAACCAGGAATACATTTTAAAAAGGCCAAATTACAAAAGACCAAAGTGGAAACATGTTTTATTACGCAGGGAGCCAGGAGCGAAAAGCTTTTTCCAGCACGAAGAGATCCTCCACTTTAAATAATGTCAAATTCTTTTCTTTGTCCTCCCTCCCATTGATCAGCGTGCCACTACACCTATTTCTTATGTTTTCTTATGTTTTTCTCTTATAAAATCTTTCTGTAGATCATTAAGAACATTTTTTTAAATAAATGATCTGTCTATTTAAAAAACTTTCTTAATGGGAAATTATACCTCCAAACTTTGCAGGCCTCTATAAAAATATATCACACAAAACAGCCCATATATAAAACACTTGAGGCCAATTACAGCAACCCTGGACACAAGTGCAAGAGCACTAAGGGTCAAAAAAGCATACCCATAAGGAAGCAGACCCTGTAGTCGTGGGGAACTGGACCACCGAGTCTGCTTTTTCTATACAAACCCCCCTTTCCCTGAGAGCTGGTAGGGAGTGGATGAATAAGGGATGCATGGGGCAGGTGGGTGGGCATGCAGGCGGGTGGGGTAGGGGTAGATATGCGCACTGGGCCTCTACAAAGATTTTTTTTGCAGGGGGGCCCAGCAACATATTTGTGCCACTGGCAAATAGGGAATGGGATGGGGTACACCCATGTGCCTTCTCCTATCCACCCCTAATTATTACAGTGAAGCAGTGGTGTATTTATCTGGAAAAGACAGGTCCCTGCTCTTCATTTAAAAGAGCAGAGACCTACTAAAAATTTTTTTATTATGCACAGAATGCATGGCAGATTGTGCCTGTTTATCTACTTTGTACCCTGCCCTGCACCTCATGATTAACCATTACTGCTTCATATAAATAACATCTTTTAATGAAATATAATTTTCTAGTAGCAGTGTCATTGTATAATCCCATATAGAAAAACTTCCATATTAAACACTATGTTCCACACTCTGCTTCACACACAAATGAAGGGCACACATACATGCTAGGTTAGATCATCCGATAAATGTACAGAGCTGTGTATTTTACTTCCACACCTCTCCTTGTTACAGTGAGAACCTGCCTCATTTCCTGTCAGGTGATAAATAAGTGGCTCACAGAATATCACAAAATGGCGGCTCAAGGGAAAAGATGTAAAAGGGCAATATTTATTGATATGTATATGTCAGTTTGGTAAGATTCTTTAAAATATAATGGAGTATTCCTGTGTCATGTGTTGTTCAGTCAGGCTGGGGCACACGAATGCGCATTATAAGCAAGTTTACCAGCTCAGTCAATATGTACATGAGTATGACATCGCACATATTAAGTGTTCTGAAATGCTCACTCATAATGCTCACATGTGTGTGTTGGAGCACAGCTGAACAACACACAATGCAGGAATGCTCGGGACCAAGGTTATTCCGGATAAGGGGTCTTTCCGTAATTTGGATCTCCATACATACAAGTAAAAAAAAAAACCCAATAAAACATTAATTAAAACCCCAGGATTATTTTGCATCCAATATGGATTAATTATATCTTAGTTGGGATCAAATACAAGGTACAGTTTTACTATTACAGAGAAAAAGGAAATCAATTTTTAAAATCTAAATTATTTGATTAAAATGGAGTCTATGGGAGACGGGCTTTCCGTAATTCTGAGCTTTTTGGATAATCGGTTTCCAGATAACGGATCCCATAACTGTACTGTCTGCTGGATAGTATACCCAAACATACTTGCACACAAATCTAAATGCACATTTATAGAAGGTGCTGCTAATATGACCATAGTTATAGCAATTAATATGCACTAATATTAGTACAAATCTCCTCTGAGATATTTTCATTTGCATAAATGCCTTATAAAAATGAGATGATTAGTTATACCGGTGTGACTATTTTCACAGCAAGTAAACGTCACCTCACAGGAATTATATATGCCTCTCCTTCTCATATTCCTCATAAAACTTCCTTTCCCCACAGCGTATACGCTGCATCCCCAATTGGGTGGCCTAGACATCCCTAATACCGCAAGGCTACCTTTCCCTCTGCCTCTTCTTTGACCTTTCCTAAGCACAGTTCTTTGCATTATCCTCTCTCCAGATGTTCTCTACTTCTTATTTGACATACGTCAAAATATTTCAGCTTTTTGACCTTCCCCAAGGATGAACATTCAGACAATTTTCTTGTCATTTTTCGGAATGATATGAATCCCCTGTACCTCTGAGGATACTGGTCGTGAAACCAGGAAATACTATGATGGGGAACGGATTCGACAAGTATTTGTAGTATCAAACAGTAAAATATATGTATCAGCTAAATGAAAAATGTTCTATTTAAAACTGCATTTATAAAAATAGCGATTATTTTTATTTCTAGACACATTAAAGGGTTGTTCACCGCTGTGTTAACATTTGGTAGATGTAGAGCGCATTATTCTAAAACAATTTGCAATTGACCTTTTTTGTTATTCATGTGTTTTTTTATTATTGCACTTTTTGTTCAGAAGAGGGACTGAAATATGAATAGGAGAGGGCATAAAAAGAAAGATAAGGAATACAAAGTAGTTATAATAATAACATTGTAGCCTCACAGGGCAATAGTTTTTGGCTGCTGGGGTGACCCCCATTTGTCTTTGTCAGAAGAAGAAGACAAATAACTTAAAAAAATAAATAGCAAAGACCAATTGAAAAGTTGCTTAGAATTTAACATACTAAAAATTAACTTGTATGCAAACCACCCCTTTAACTTAGGGTTAACAGGGAATGCAACAATGAAGGATCATTGGGATCAGAATGGGTATTTCCATAATGTCAGGCCCGGATTTGTGGCGAGGCCACAAAGGCCCGGGCCTAGGGCGGCAAACATTTAGGGGCGGCATGCCGCCCCGCCGCACCGAAGTTCTGCTCCCATACGGAGCAGCGGGGACCTCTCCCCGCTGCTCCGTATGTGTTCATATCGGCGCCCGCAAAAATGCGCATGCGTGCGCTGGGGGGGGTGAGTTGCGCATGCGTGCTCTGGGCGAGTTGCGCATGCGCGGGGGGCGGCTGCGTTGGGTGGCCTCCGGGCGCTCGGATTTTAAATCCGGCGCTGCATAATGTAGAACACCCATGGCCTATTATTCTAACAACATTTTGGGGGGATTTAATAAAAATCAATTTTTTCCACATTTATTTTTGTTTTAAACCACAAAAAGCTCATTTCCACAAATGGAATCATTTATAAATGATCCAAAGTGAAAACGCATGAACAAAAAAGAAAGAAAATGTGGAAAAGTTGCAAAAACAATGACTTTAGTAACTTATCACACAATAAACGTGACTTTTTCGTATTGTAGCACAAAAGCATCAACAAACCCCGAAAATCTCTAAAACCACAAAGCGATATAAGATCTTCCAGTTGTAAAATAGACATTTGCCCTTGACTTCTGCTTGATCCCAACAGGTTTTAACAGGCAAATTTTAGCATTTGGAATTGTCACGGTTTTGTTGCAAAATAAATCGTGACAAATTAGAACTTTTTTTTGCAACAAAATCTAGTTTTCATCAACAAAAAGTGAAACCTGAAAAAATTGCACTTTAGGAAATTATTTTTTTACCTTATGAGAAACCACAAATCAATCAAAAATGAAGAATTTAAGCTTCAAACCCTGCCTGTCCAACATATTTGTTAACATATATATGTTATTTCCTAAGGTGGCCATACACGCACCGATAATATCGCACAAAACCTCATTTTGTATGATATTCAGTGCGTGTATGGCAAGTCGGTGAGGTGACTGATATCGCAGGAAGCTGCTGATATCAGTCAACTCGCCGATCGGGCGGGTTAGAAAATTTTGGGCGCCATAGAAGGCACCTGAGCAAAATCAGGGCTGAATCGGCAGAAGGAGGTAGAAATCCTATTGTTTCTACCTCAATATCTGATGATTCAGCCCTGAACATCAGTGGAGGGTTGGAACGATCTTTCGTGCGACCATCGAAAATCGCCTCGTGTGTGGCCAGCTTAAGTCAAGTGTATTAATATGACAATGGTCGCTCATCTCACTAGATTTTGTCTGAAAACATACATTGGGCCCCAATAGCATTCATTAGGTTGCCCACTGGTGTTGGGGATCAGTCCTGGTTTGCAGTCAGTATTTCAGTTCATTCCACGGGTATTTAGTTGGGTTAAGGCCAATGCTACAAGCCAGTCAAGTTCTTCCGTTCCTATCTCTGCAAACCTATTCTATACAAACTTCATTTAGTACATGGGGCATTTTTGTGCTGAAACAAGAAAGAACCTTTGCCAAATTGTTAACACAATGCTTCACTTTCAATGAAACCTGAGGCCCCAGCCCACACCATGTAAAACAGACGCGCACTGTTATTCCTCCTCCACCAATCTCTGCTGTTGGCATTATGCATTTTGGCAGATAGTTTTCACTGGCATGTGCCAAACATGCTATTTATTACATTGGAAGACACATTTTCACTACTCAAGATTCCAATAACGGTGACCTTTACACTAGTCTAGCTAATGGCCTTTCGAATATACATATATATATCATTTAATTTAGCAGTACCATTTTAAAACTATGTTAAGCAGTTACCATCAAACATACAGTAGTATTTGAAGTTGATGAACATCCCAACAGTATCTGAGAAAAGCAGTATATTGTCTCTTAGTTGACACAAATGATATAGGTATAAAATCCAAAATAAACACTTGCTTGGGCTTCGCACTTATTTCTGATAAAAATAAAAACTTTTCTATAAAGCTTGCCACAATGCTAGCTATCGTGCCCTCTATCGCCCTTTTGCAAAATGTAATCCCTAAAATGCTTTCATGGTAACCTTATACAACGGCAAGCAACGATAACATCTTCAGGCCCCCGTGACAGTCAGGAACTCGCAAGCATGGAGTTAATAATGGAAACGTTCAAAAAATGAAGCTGGCAGAAAAAGACGAGGAACTGAATAAAAGAAGCCGGTGTGACTCTAATTGGGACCATGTGAGCTTCCTTAGAGAAGGATTAGGAGAAAGAGACAGGCCTCGCCCGCGAAGATTAGTTTCAATTAGATGGGCTGGAGGCGAAAGTCAGGACTTGGTGAAAGATTAAAACAAGAAGGCAGGAACTTTCCAATACTTTCGCTTTGGGCTTATACCAAGGGTACTGTTGAAACCAGTGCTAATTCAAGGCAAAACCATGTATGGAAGTGATGAAGAAGGTCTTTTCAATGATTATAAATGCTAATGATTTTGTTTTAGCAGTGTATTTGCCAGAAATTTTCATTTTAGATAAGAAATCAGAGATCATTTCATTCATATGACTCCCTTAAGCTATTGTGTAGAACAGTGCTGTCCAACTGGCGGCCCGCGGGCCGCATGCGGCCCGCGACCCCCCTCTGTGTGGCCCCCCACCTGTCTGGCTGCTTTGATGGCTTACCTTTAAGTAAGCATTAAATGGTATCAGTTCTGAGATTAACAGCCCCCCCTGCATGGTTCTCACCTCAGATTCAGGCTGTAATCCCTCTGTATTGTTTAAATATGTAATCCCATGTGTTTTTCACACCTTTTAGTTTCTGCATTGTTCACCCCCTGCAGTGTTCACACCTCAGACTCAGACTGTAATCACTCCCATTGTTCACTTCTTCACACCTCAGACATAGGTACTGTAGGCAGAGTATGGCACATACAGCCAGCATAGGACAGGCAGAGTATGGCACACACAGGAAGGGTAGGGCAGGCAGAGTATGGCACACACAGTCAGGGTAGGGCAGGCAGAGTATGGCACACACAGGAAGGGTAGGGCAGGCAGAGTATGGCACACACAGTCAGGGTAGGGCAGGCAGAGTATGGCACACACAGTCAGGGTAGGGCAGGCAGAGTATGGCACACACAGTCAGGGTAGGGCAGGCAGAGTATGGCACACACAGTCAGGGTAGGGCAGGCAGAGTATGGCACACACAGGAAGGGTAGGGGAGGCAGAGTATGGCACACACAGTCAGGGTAGGGCAGGCAGAGTATGGCACACACAGGCAGGGTAGGGCAGGCAGAGTATGGCACACAGAGGCAGCATAGGGAAGGCAGAGTATGGCACACACAGGCAGGGTAGGGCAGGCAGAGTATGGCACACACAGACAGCATAGTACAGGCAGAGTGCTGCCTGTGTGTGCCATACTCTGCTTGCCCTATGCTGCTTGTGGGAGGTAAACCTGTCAGGGGTTTGTTGTGGGAGTTTGTTAGCAGTTGGAAATAGCCATTAAATGGTCCCAAAGGTGTGTAATTATGTACTGGGGGTTGCTCTGCTATCCACAGGGGAGCAGGAGGCATATGGAATTTAAGGGTATATCTTAATATGACATAATTCTTTCACATATGAATGATGGTTGATCTCCCCACAGTAAGGACCAAGCATTTGGGATTTTGCTGTGCTACCACCATTGTGATAAAATAGGTGTGGTTTGAAGTGGGTGTGGTTTCAAAAAGGGGAGTGGTCAAAACTGGCTTCCATTAGCGGCCCTCCACCATGTATGCTAGAGAAATTCCGGCCCTTGGCACCGTAGAAGTTGGACAGCACTGGTGTAGAATAATAGTGTTTTGTTTAAGCACTACCTTGTGGTCTATCAATACATTTGATTTAAATAATAGAAAGAGCATAGTTTTATTTTTAAGAATGGAAGAATTTAACAACCGATGTCAAACTCTGGCCTCTTCTTATTCAATTTCCCAGCATCCTCTGGCCAACAACAAATCACAAAAGGGTTGTGTATGTAAAGTTTTTAAAAGAATATTGAAAGGGAGGAATATTCATGGAGGGAAACATTTTCTGTTTACTTGTTATAAACTTGAATTGTTCTTGATTTGGTGCCCAATCCCTGGGAATGTGCCCGAATGCTAATATAACAACTTGCCTAGTAATGAGTCTTTGCACATTGGTTAGGAACTAGCAATCTATACCAGCCAGTCAGCTGCTGTTATTTGCTTCTACAGGCATATAGACCCTAGTTAAAGGGGTAGTTCACCTTTAAATGAACTTTTAGTATGACATAAACTTTGATATTCAGTACAAATTGCAATTAGTTTTGATTTTTTATATTGGATGTTTTTGTAGTTAAATTTTTTGTTCAGCAGCTCTCCAGTCTGGTTGCTAGGGACTTGTTTACCTTAGCAAACAGGCCATGGCTTAAATGAGTGGCTGGAATTTGAATAGGAGAGGGATTAAATAGAAAGATAAGGGATAAAAAGTATCAATAATGATAAAAGTAAAGCTCACAGAACAAAAGATTTTTTGGGCTGCAAGGCTCAGTGACCCCCGTTTGATAGCTGGAAAGATGTAGAAAAGGAAGGCGGGGGGAGTGAGTTCTTATGCATTCTTATGGAAGGGGGGAGCAGGAGAAGGGAGGGGGAGGGAGAGAAGAGAGAACTGAGCAGACTCGTGTCCCAAACCTAAAGGAGCTCTAAAGGAAAGGAAGTCTGACACAGAAGAACATGTGTACAAAAAAGAATAGGAATCCTGTGTTTCTTTTGATAGAGAACTCAGTGTGGCGTTTCTGTGAGTGCTTATAGCTGTATTTACATTACCTTTTTGATATAGTATACTTAGTTTTTACCTTTACTTCTTCTTTAAAGGTGAACAACTCCTTTAAATCAGCATGCAGAACATATTCTTATTGGATATCAGACATTTCTTTGTACTTGATGGTAACTAAGCTGCATAAATCGATACTGGTGGCAAAACAATCCTTTTGGGTTAAGTTAATTAAATGATCTTTAGCAAACTTAAGTTACGTGATCCAAATTATGGAAGAACCCACAGACAACACATCTCATTACTGTCAGTGATCCCCAACCAGTGGCTCAGGAGCAACATGTTGCTCTCCAACCCCTTGGATGTTGCTCTCAGTGGCCTCAAAGTAGGTGTTTATTTTTGAATTTCTGGTTAGGAAGCAAGTTTTGATTGAATAAAAAAAACAGTTGTATGGCCAAACAGAGCCTTCTGTAGGCTGCCAGTCAACATGGGGGTTATCAAATAGCCAGTTATAGCTCTCATTGGCACCCCCAGGAACCTTTTTCATGCTTGTGTTGCTTATTTCTGTCCTTTATTCTGAAACATTTAAGCACTTTGTAACTACTCATAAATTATGACTAATAATCATAACTATAATAATTATAATGATAATAAAACACAGTGTTCCCTCTCTATTTGGCCTCCCTCAATAAAGCCACCCATGTTTACTGCAAGGTAGATTCTCTTGACTACAATATCTTATCAATATCTACTGTATCTGTCATGATATCAGTCTATCATTGCATCACCTATCACATGGAAAATTAGGACTGAAAATGACAGATTGGAATAAAACTGTAGAAAATCGAATGCTCTTTTAATGTAATTCATAAATAATAAGATGCCAAGAATAACTTCTTTGAAACGACAATTCCTTCCTTGTTTATTTGTCCATCCCAAAAGCTAGCATTTAATTCTTGCAGTTTCTAACTTAACTACCTTTTCTCCCTTACTGTGAGGTTGATGCTTTTAAGTGTGGTACAATAAATGGATTTTATGTGCCAGTATTTTTAAGCCTGTATAGAAAGCATTAAGAAGTGGTTTCCCTTTCATCCGAAAATGCCATTACACAAATTGAAGTTTATGTTATTTTGGCTATTTTCCACAATTCCAGACAGAACAGGAAACAGCATGATTTATAAATATGGGCTCCCATTTATGTGTTTAAGCAAAAGTTCATGTTTGAAAAACAGTTACATACTGTAGGAGCTGGTTTGAGTAGGAACTGCATCAAGTGTATTTGTCAATGCTGTTGATTTCTGCGAAAATTGCAAAAAACCCCCCAAAAAGCCCATATTGGCCAAAGTGGTGGTTCTCTTAATAATTCTTAATCAAATCATTAAACCACACGTTAACTAATACCTAATAATCTAATTAAAACAAAGTGCTGTTCTGATTGGAGGGTAGGATGTCATGAAATTGAGCTATAATGAAAATATAACTGTCCTTCTATTCTGTACACTTCACTCTGTTCCTATTGTGTTCAGCCAATCACCTGCTGCACTACATTTCCCACAACCCCCTTGCCATTGCCACCTTTCAGTTCCCTTCCTAGCCCTGTCATGGCCCATCCACTTCCTTTTGTTCCCCTGGGGCCCCCTTCACACTAAAGTACACTTCAAGGTAAACTACATCTTTACGTCTAATAGCTAACACAAATGGTGGTTCCTTGCTACCTATTTCAGCCAGTGGGGCAGCATCCAAAACCTTTTCTGCTGTCTCCTGTTGACTTCAATGGGAATGCCTGGCAGCACTAATGCCTTTAACCTGAAAAATATGCTCTGTTTGGACTATTACAACAATTTAATACCCCTCTCTTTGTTATGTGGCCTTTATAAATCATCTTTGAGCTGTGTGGTATATTGAGGGCACTCAATAACATACTAGTAATGAAATAAAGTAATAAGAATATACATATAGGGATGTCTGGACCACAATGGGTCTTTAACTAACCAGGCACTTAACAAACAATGCAGCCTTATTACTGATAATGTGAGCTGATTATATTTTGGTATGTAATGATTTATGGATTGATCTGCAGTATTGGTGAGAGTATGTGTCCCCTTTAGCTTTGGCAAAAAATTTGCGAAACAACAGGAAAATTTGTGAAATGGTAGAAAATCTGTGAAAAGTTTGTCATGCAACTTTTTTGTCATGCACATCTTTTGTTTTAGACATGACACCCCCGTTTTGATATGACCGCGTCTATTTTTACAAGTGACAAATTTCGCTGAAGTTTCACAAAACAATTCGCCAATGGCGAAATGCGGAAATTCGATGCAAATCCATGCCCGGCGGAAAAATTTGCTCATCACTAATCTGCAGTACAAGTGGGAATGTCACAAGAATGACAATTCATTATAAGCTTCATCTAAATAGAATAAAAAACTTTCGAAACATATTCACTTAAAAAATAGCAACCTGCCTTTCTTTATTCTCTCTCTTCATGAAGGTGTCAGAGTCAGAATCAGAAATCCTGTTTCTCTACATGCAGGACATGTGCCAGATGGACACTGTTCAGTCATTGACCCCTGATGGGTAAATGCTTATGGAGAGCTTTGTACTGGAGTAACTGCTGAGTTTTGTACTGTCTACTGTACTTCAACAGAATTGTGCAATATTCTGTAAATAAACAGTTGTTAAAGAACCACTGGTGCCCAATATATTTGATCAACTGAGGGTTGTAGTTCTGTGATACCTTTTCTCCAACAATACCTGAGGGCCCATACCCAGAGATATCGATCTTTACATTTGTTTGGTAGACAGATAGTTTCTTGGATACTCTAATTAACTATCACCTTACACATATATATAAAATAAGCTTAGTGTGATGCTTTATTTTAAATATCTTTACTTGTTGTTATATCTTTTTATTATTTTTGTTTCTTATAAAAAGCATAGCAGAAGAAAATGATGACATTTCTCTGCTTAAGCTCACCCTTTTTACACTGATAGCCAAACCACACTTAAAGGGAACTAGAGCTCAACAAAAATTAATGTACAAATGCTGCACCTTATGTTTTGGGTTTCTGTCCTAGCTGAAGGCCACCACAGTCCTTTGGCAATAAAGGTATGTTCCCCCGCAGCTCCTTTTCTCTTCTGATTCACAGCACATGATCTGAAATAATGTTAGCTGCCAAAGCTGACTCATAATATACTGCATATGTATAACGTAAGGTCTAATTAGTAATTCATTTAGTTATATGTTGCATGGCAACATAGAAGCCAGCTCCTTTGACAAATGTATCTTCAATTTGTACTAATATTTTGATGGTCTCTGTTGACCCCAAAAGCATCTTTCCAGTAACTGAGAGCACACTGAGCATGTGCAGTGTCACTGACACTCAAAAGATGGCCTCAAAGAAGATCAGACATTGAGGAGCTGTTATAAATAACTTTAAAGACCAGGTTCATTACTGTTATGAAGCTGCTTAACCTCTGTGGCGGTACAGTAAATTGAGGATATACAATACAACATACCTAGCCATATTTGTTTTAAAGCTTTAGTTCTCCATAAAATAAAGTTATTTTTCTTTAGTGAGATGTGACCAAAGTTCTTTCCAGAAAATGGAAAACTGACTTAACCTCAAGATAAAAAAAGAACCACTTTTTCATGTCACTCCTCTTATACACATGATGCTACACAGTGCAAGTGCATGCTACAGGACAGTGTTACTTTAACCCCTGCATAGACAAAAGCTGTAAAAGCCTTCCTCTATCCAAGCAAGGCAACAAAGTGACTATGCAACTGCTGCCTCAGTTGGAAATAGTGATGAAATCCAGCCATCTGCTCAAGATCTCTCCAATGGTACATGTGGTTAGTAAACACGGTCACTGTACATGTTACAAATAAATGCATTCAGTTCCCCACCAAGGGATAATGAAGAGCATATGCCCGTTTAAAGTGGGTAGAAATGACAAACTGAATCATGTCTCATTTGACAAAACATTTGGGCCAACAGATCTGCACTTGTACTGTCTACAGTCATGATGAGTACAGAGGAACTCTCATCAGTGCCTAAATGCACACGGGACAAAGGCTCGCTTCATTCTCCATCCTCAGGTTTACAGACACTGCTTAGTGTATGCACCTCCCAAGGTTCTGTGTTATGATTGGCAATAGTCAGCAGCTCCTTGCAGATTGGACAACTGCACTTGTTTATTTATGTTAAACAATTCTCAAAATGTACTGTATTAGCTGGAAGAGTCAATGGTTGTCTATTAATAACTGTCTGTTTGTTCATGGAGCGTGCATGTTTTCTAAACTGTCTTTGTACAGTTAAGACCATTTATTTATGTTCCAAGAGTTTTCTGTTGCTCACTTTGACATTTTTAAATATCTTTAGAAAGAATAAAAAAAGTGTAAGTCAGTAATCCCTTTCCTCATGTCTTTACTAAACTTTTAGTACATTTTTAGACTTAAAGGGATTCTGTCATGATCTTTATGCTGCAGTTTTTACTACTAAATTACACCGTGCACATAAAATTCATTCTACCATTTAAAACTTTATTCTTGAACGAATAAATGTTTTTTATTTGTAATATTGGTGCGTAGGAAGCAATCTCTGGTCATTGCCTGATCCTGTGAATTCAGAAAAAGCCAGCACTGCACAATGTAACTGCTTTCAGATAAGCTGTTGTTTCTCCTCCTCCAGTATAACTGGAGGGAATCATGACCAGATTTGGATGTTTTACTAATGAGTGCTATCCTCATATCTACCACTAGATGGGGAATGTGTCAGGGAACAACTATCCTGTCATCTTCCCATTGTTCTGCTGATAGGCTGTTGGGGGAGAGACTGAAGTTTAAAATAGCCCAAGTCACATGGCTGTGCATCAAATTTCAACATTAAATATAAACAAAATCTTTTGATTTTGAAAAATGTATTTCAATGCAGGATTCTGCTGGAGGAGTTCTATTGCACTTTGCATTTTGTAAAAAACATGTGCTTCTGTGATGGATTTCCTTTAAGAATTCGGAATAAGGATTTGGGTAAAATATTATAAATTACATGTGTCTGTGTATGAATACTGCTCAGGACACCTTCAATCAGCTATCATATACAACACATAGTGCCATTCTGGAATAAACAATTGTAATTGTACAGATGATTGATAATGGTCAGTGAGCCTAGTCAAAGCAGACAACATAATACATGCTGTACATATGAATAGAATGAAATTGTGCAAAGATTGATTGTGAAACGTCACCATCTTCTTTTATGCCTTTTACTGGAAGTAAGTTGAGATAGCATAGGGGGTTTTAACTTAAAGGAATACTGTCATGGGAAAACATTTTTTTTTTTAATTAATAGAGCGTCTCCAGCAGAATCCTGCATTGAAATGCTCGGATTACAAACGATCGGATTACATTTGCGGCCATGGGCAGTCGGTTCGGGGACCGCATCAACGAGCCGATACGGTCCCCGATCCGACTGGATTTTCTAACCTGGCCGATCGATATCTGGCCAATTTCAGGCCAGATATCGGTCGGCCAGGCTGCTCGTTTCTTCCCATACACGGCCAATTAGCTGCCGAATCGGTCCAAGGGACCGATATCGGCAGCTTCTATCGGCCCGTGTATGGGGCCCTTTACTCTAACTGGCCTTCACGCTGCGCTCCCAGCCACTGCTCATGGCCACCCTAAAGGGCCCAGCCCTACAATTGTATAACCACTGTCCTAGAATATTATTTGTGCTGCAGGAAACAAAAAAAAAAAATCTTAAAATGGCCATTTTTAGTAAGTAAGAAAGAAGAATATCCAGAATGCAGCCCTATGAGCTATACAATTGTGATTGGATGTCTGTGTCTGTACACACTAGGGAATTCCCTACCACTCAGTTGAACTGAAGAAGCCACTGGGTACTTATAAAACATCAACATATTCTGTAGCACTGTACAACAACACTAAAAAAAAAAATATACAGGGCCATGCTCAAAACATTACTTATAAACTAAGACCTTAGAGTGTAAGCTCCTCTGGGGCATGGACTGATGTGAATGATGTTTAATCTCTGTAAAGTGCTTTATGGAATATATAGAATAATAACATTGTTTTCAGTCAAATAAGTCTCTTCCCTTTATTAGCACATCTGAAGTACGAGAAATGAAGTTCTTTCTGGTGTCTCGGCCATATAATTTGCTGTGCTATACAGTGAATGCTTCGGATCTCTCGCATCATGTTGTGGTTAGTTTATACATGGGCTGTGACAGATTGCTGAAGCACTGTGTTTATTTTGACTTTTTAAACTGACATTTTTAATCATGGTAATTCACCTGAAATATACCAACCATCATTCTATTTATTTTAAAATATTTTTGCTAGGTAATACAATCTGGGCCATCTCTGTGTCTTGTTTACAAGGAGACCCAAGTGGTAACATCTGCCCAATGTAAAAGCATGACGAGTTAACAGTGTTACTCCTTAATTCGATGTTAGCTTGGATTTGGCGGGTCCTAAGGTCTGGAAAACAGCAACATATCATCAGTGAAACATTCAGGGAAAAAAATCTAAATAACCGCACTCTGAGCAGTAAAACATGTACCAGAGGCAGAAAGACTGTTAATGGAAATGCAACTATGATTATTACTATCTGCTTATTGAATATTTATTGCCTGGTGGAGCTGGTGGAGGATGCAGAGAGGAGCTTGGACATCCATGCTTCTGTTTCATATGTTTCTTGCTGCTTTTCATATGTTTGTCACTGAATATGGCCCTTTATTTTGTATGTCATGTATTTTGATGTTGCTGAAAATGTCCACTTTACCCAGCCTCAATGAGTTGAGCAGCATACAATGCCCAGTTTGAATTCAGCAGGTACCCTGGGTCAAAAATGCATTGCATATTATGCATCACCTATACCATCACCTATAGTAGTTCATTACAGAGACACCTATAACGAGACATCCAGAGACATCCCAACTCTTTTACATATATTGCACAGACTCTCAGTTCTCAAATTATGCATGAAAAGGCACCTATGCACCCCATGCCCTACACCAGGGGTCCCCAACTTTTCTGACTTGTGAGCCACAGTCAAATGTAAAAAGACTTGGAAAGCAACACAAGCACCATAAAAGTTCATGGAGGAGCCAAATAAGGGCTAAGATTGGCTATTAGGCAGCCTCTATGCACACTATCAGCTTACAGGGGCTTTATTTGGTAGTAAATGTTGTTTTTATTCAACCAAAACTTGCCTCCAAGTCAGGAATTCAAAAATAACTCCCTGGTTTGGGGGCACTGAGAGCAACATCCAAGGGGTTGGTGAGCAACATGTTGCCCCCGAGCCACTGGTTAGGGGTCACTGATCTACACAGTGCCTCCTCTTTATTTGTATGTGCATAAAAACTTGCCATAATAGTTACTCTATGCCAGGGGTTCAATGAGCATTTGGTACATAGATGTCCTCTAGATATGTGTAAGGTATGTTTTTCTTTGATTAGTAAGCTGAAATATGTAGTTAATTCCCTTATTGCTGAACAATGGAAGAGTTTAGATTCTGTACCTGTGAAAAATTGGCCCCAACAAGTGTCCCCACCTCAGAAAGTTGTCCCTAGCTCTCCCCATGGCAACAGAGCCACCTTCCAGCTAATCATTTATATTCCAGGACAGGAGGTCTGAGTGATCTTCTTTCACCCGAACCCCTTCCCTCCTGCCAGAGCATTTCTATTACTGAAGGAAGGATATGAATATATGAAGAATATGAAATTATTTTGGAGCTTTTCTAGGGAAATATATTAAGATTAAAATATGTGACTGTGATGTTGAGTAGGTGCATGGCAATGGGGGATGGGCATAAAGTAGGTGTGACATTTAAAAATTTTAGGCTCTGTGTGCGCCACCTATTCCTGTCCCTGGATTTCACTTAGTATTTCATTTTGGAAATCTGGTAACCTTACCCATTACACTAGGAACTACCCCACTAAACAGCCATCTGTTAATAAGATAAAATTAATGTTAATTTTTAGGACATTAGGACAGCACAATTTTAGCTTGCAGAAGTTACTATAATTATATCAGAGATACAATGGCTCTGTTATACTACAAAAGCTTTATGACCATAGAGTTTATTCATAGATACATAGTTAAACTGGGTTGAAAAAAGACCAAAAAGACGAAAGACCATAAAGTTCAAACCCTCTAAATGAACCCCAGTGCACATATATAAACACACACTAATACCAACCTATTTATACACGCACACATATATATATATACCTGAGTATACAGATATATACCAGTACTAACTGTAGATTAGTATCGCAATAGCCTTGGCTATTATGTTTGCTTGAGAAATCATACAATCCAATTTTAATAGGTGTTTATGTTTATAAAATTGTCAAGCCACCCTACCACATCAAGGCAAACCCCCATATGATGGTTTACTGTATAATGCAGCTCTAACTGTAACAGGAAGTAGTGTGGGAGTAAAAGACAGAACTCTGTCCATTAATTGGCTGATGTGGCCTAGCATGTATGTGTGCCTTGGCTTGTTTGTGTGCACTGTGAATCGTATGGTCCCAGGGGGTGGCCCTTAGTACTTAAAATGGCAGTTTTAGGATTACCCAATGGCACATACTACTAAAAAAGTATATTTGTATGAAAATGGTTTTTTTAGATGAAGTAGGGTTTTACATAAGAGCTATTTAATAGAGACCAACATTGTTTGGAAGTATAGTTTTCCTTTAAGGAGGTCATACACATTAGGATATTTGCTATATTTGGTTCTTTTTTAATCAAAATGTTCAGTAGAATGCATTATCTTGATTCCAACTATTATAGCCTTGATGCATGTCATACACACAGCACCTACAAATGCAGCCATGGAGCTCTCTGTACTGTACCTCATTCCTCAACACCAATGCCGTAAGTTTTTCCATCTGAAAGGTTACGTCAGACAACCTCCATGTGCAGTCTGAAAAGCACCGCTTGTCATTTCATTTCCAAGGCACTGATCTCTCTTTATAAAAACCTATCCGCCCTCATTATCTGCGCAAAAGGAAAATGGTTCTGTGTGCGCAGAGCAATACTTCAGAAAAATACCAAGTGCTTCAACATGTGAAGGTTATGTATCACAAAGCAAGTTAAACATGACAGCTAAAATGTATTAAATAACTGTTACTTTTAGGAATAGAGGGGCCATTATAGTACAGGCAGTGAGAGTACTTGAGTGCAATTTTAGGCCGGATTCACTGGGGTCAAAATGTCTGTAATGATTATTCAGCCTTCGTATCTGTGTGTAATGTACTTTGAAAGTGCCTCTCACACTTTGGAAGAGCATTTCACACTGGGTAAATACCGGTCAGCCACTCAGTGCTTATGCAGGACTCTGGGAGGTTTATTTTTAATGAAATTCCAATGTGTGCAATTTTAAAAAAAAAATTCTAAACTTCATCAAACTCAAAACCTGAATTTAAAAAAACTTGACTAAATAAAACTGTGATTGCGCTCATGATTTTCAATAGGTCTACAAATTCTCATAAGATAACTCCCATTGACTTGATTACAAGAACTCCCAAGCCTTTAGAGGCTGAATGAAGTTGTACATTTGAGTTTTTCCAGTCTTTTGTGCTTAAATAGCGAACATTTGAGTTTTTGAACCTATAATTCAAATTAGGAAGAACAAAAATATTATACTCTCAAGAAGTGTTTTTTCAAAAAGGGGAAAGCTGTGCTCATAAACAGAGTGCCGGGACCTTTGGCTATTTTGTAATAGTAATGCCCTTTACTTTCCTGGTAGTAGAGGTGGTGTATGGTGGTACATATAAGCATATGTGTAAGTCTATGGTGTCATTTTTTATTGCTGCCTTGTGAAAGAATGTTACAAAACTCATGTTCTGTAGGTAGGGTTGACACCTTTTTTGACGACAATACCAGCCTTCGGGTTGGGGGCAGGCAGTGACAAAATGTGAGGGGAGGGGTGTTGATGTAACTGTAAATGGGCTAGCTGGGTGGGGGAATGAGTGAATGGGGCTGAAGAATGGGAAAGAGATAGGCCTCTGCTTATAAGGGGATGATCTGAAGGGAGGGATTTATAGGTTGTGTTGCTACCCTTACAAATGTACCAGCAAATATAGTGCCATTAAATCTGCAATACCCCTATCTGGAGTTTGCTAGCTGTGCCGGTCAAGCATTGCCCAGTTGGCAACCCTATCTGATTAGATTAGGAGATAGTGTGAAAAATCAAGGACCTCTAGAAAATCCACCTAGAATGTCTGCCTGTATGATTCAGTATGTAATCAGTGAAGGCATGCAGCTTGCATTTTATAGAAGTGTACCTGATATTTCTGCGGGTAGCCGGAGGCAGAGCGAATGTATTGAGTAAGGTTCCATATTAGGGACCAAGAGCAGTATTCCACCCATCCATCTGTGGATTTTGGTAGGTGAATGAATGTTGGGGTCGGGTGCTGGGATATCATTGTCATAGATGGCAGTGGAATGCTTGCCTTAGGGAGCTTTTTGCCAGTGATTGTTAAAGCTAAGCAGCTGACTGGTTGAGGTGCACAGTCTTTGTGGGCAGAGTCCTGACCACTAGGGTTCAGGAGGCTGGCAAGTCAGGTAGCCCAGCAGGTATTAAATTAAGATTAATTAAGATTTGGAATTGTAAGTTTATTATATTGTTAATATTGAAATGTATTTTTAATTGTTATTAAAAGCTGTCTCCTTTTCAGTCCCAAAACGGTATGTCATTATTGTGTTTTGGAGGGGGAATAGTATAAATGGATAAAGGTACAAAGTGAGGGGTAAGACAGTGAGTACTTCCTACAGGTCTTAATGCTGCCCTTATCAACCAGCATAGTAAGTAAATGTAAATAATAATCTTGTGTAGTTTGCACAATCTGTACTGATTTCTGTGAATTTACTCTACTTATGCAGCTTCTTTTTTAATCTTTGTGACTTTACAGCTGCTGAACTCCTTTATAAATATGCTACTTTCCTGACTGAATGATCGTCTAAGAAGCAACAGAAGACAGTATAATTCTTTACTGCATTTCACACTGCTTTTATAAACATGGCTATAAAACAGCCTTGCCTAGCAGATGTGAAGCGCTGCTGCGGATTTTATGCACATTTGGTACAGAGCACTGTGCTTCAGCTTTTAGTGGGGCTCTCTCCTCCTGTCTTTTCATTGTAATTATGCCCCTCTTATTCAAGTATTAAAATCTAATACCCAGAATGCTTGGCACCTGAGGCTTTGCAGATATTTATAGAATGTGACAGTGTGCCTTAGGGCTACTAAATAACTTTTAGATATTACAAAAGTCAATAGGATTGTTTTTCAGTCAATATGGTTTAATGGGGCTTAGTCACAATCAGGTACTGTCTAATTACTGCAGAGCAAATATAAATCTGAAAACAAATCAGTATTGCTTGTTTAGATAGGACACAATGGGAAAGGACACTGTGGTATGTCTGCAGTATGATATCTGGATAACTGGTTTCCAGATAATAGAGCACATACCTGTCTCAAGAAAAAAAGCTATTTTTTGTGTGTGTGTCCCCCCCCACAAACAAATCTTTAGAGTGACCTGCACAGAGTCACAGAGTGGCAAACCCTAACAAGTCCCCTTCCTCCCACCCACAGGCATCCCCACGGTCTCATGCCTCTTCATATGAAACAACAGAAGAGGCAGACCCCACAGTCTAGGCCCTCCGGGCACCCGTGTGTTCGAGGGGTCTACTTTCTCTATTGTTACGCTACTGCCAACCAGTCAACAGTGTGCCCTACACTTCAGATAATGAAAGCAAATATCCAGTCCAGTAGGTTGTTATAGGCAACTGCCCTGACACCAGTTCCTATGATAATATATTACAGCAACAGAGCACCCTAACATTAATACATTAATAAATAGATACAGTACCTTTCCAGTGTTGAATGTGAGACATTTGTAATTCACGACACAGCTGTATCTGTAATATGTAAAGACATTAAAGGTCATTTTGAACGTAGTTGAAAAGTACAATTTTCGGATGAAAATCACCATGCTTTTTTACCCAACATCTTTTTCAACAATTGTAATTGCAGACATGTGTGAGGAGTTCAGCCCAGTGTAACCAATGCATCAAATCAAATGCAACTTGCTGAATCCTTCAGGGTGGGTTCGGGGGTTAGGCTGAACCCAAAAAAGTGGGTTCGGTGCATCCCTACATTCAGCACAGACTTTTGCCATCTACTGATGCAACCCACCAGTTCAGGGTGGTGGTGCTGGTAGCTTCAGGGTTCCACAGTGTCAATAGGCACACAGAAGAGGCAGGATGGACACATTGGTGCTTGGTGCAACAAGGAGCCTGCTTGTACTTAAGTACCTTTAATAAACGGTGTCAATAAGCATCACATTTGTAAAAGAAGTGCAGCCCTAAGCAATTACTCCTAATCTTTCTAATTGTGCAAGGGCTCCTCTACAATATACATATACCCTTTTTTTTGTATTCAGCTCAATCTGTTTTATTTATTACTATACTATCAGCAGGTACTGCATACTCTACGTTGATTAATTGCATTGCACCTGGTTATTTTAGCCAGCTAGAAGGATGGCACGGGTGCGTGATTTTATCATGTTATACCTCATGCTCCATAATAACGGGTCAGATTTATATTGCCTTAATAGCTGCTGGGCCATAACTTAATGTAGTTGATCTGGTTCTAAACAGATTCATTTTATCTGGGCAGCACTCTGTGCACTTGCTCTTCCCCCTCCCTCTGAAAGAGTTGCCGGAGTCTTTGGCTTGGCCATACATCTCTGTCAAAATCTCTATGAATAAATTAACCTTTCTAAAGATTAGTGCACTCTAACACCTCGGGGTTTTTTTCCTTTTTTTTTTTTTTTATAAACGGAACACATTCTAAAAATGTAGTGACAGACCTCAGTAGGTTTCTACAGTGTATCATCAACAAATTGTCAGATACATGAAGAATTTCAGAGCCGCACTACCGTGTCGATGATTAATGTAGGTTAATGTAGATTGCTAGTAAGTTTGCCGGTATTTTGGCTCTCCCCTATCAACCTCTCTTTTTTTTTCTATTCTGCTGTGTCAGTTGTTTCTAAATCACTTGTTCAATGTTATTTTTTCCAGATGGTTTCCATTTTATATTTGTCTTTTGCTTTGTGAGTTGGTAACCCTCCCTTTCTGTATCTTTTTTTTTTCCAGGGGCACTTTTATGCTGCATATAAGGTTATTTTAGCAGATTTCTTTTACACTGACCTCCTTCCATCATGATGCCAAATAATATATATTAGCCAAAATATATATATCAAATTCATAAGCACAGTGGATATTGTCTATGGTTTCACTAATGTATAAATAAACTTATATTGATTCATATTGATTTTGTAAGGACTATTATCTTGGAAGTGTATGATAGGGGTGCACATGCTTTGTTCTGCCCCCCAAAAAAGGACAATTTAGCCCATTGTTTTGTTTTTATAGAGCAGAGGTTGTTGGACTTTTGGTTTATGTCCCACCCTTGGAGGTTTAATTGTTGGCCAAAGATTCCCTTAATTCATAGCAAGGTTACAGTAATAGGAAAGCATTGGCATGACAGTCACCCTGCTATAGTTCCTGGGGAATCCATAGTAGCAACTAGGGACATAGGGACATCTAGGGGCTAATTTATCAACAGTCAAATTCAAATTTGTTTTGCACTAAAACTAAAATATTTGTAGATTCTGTATCGCATTCCTTCCCCCCCCCTTTTTTTTTTGTTCCCTTGTTTTCATAAAAATATATGTATCAATATAAGTACTATACCTTCAGACTGTAAAATAATTTCTTCAATATTCTACCTGTATACAGAACATATGTAATAATTGCAGTGGAATGATTGGTTTAAAACAAAACTCTATAATTCAATCAAAATTTTGAATTCAAATTTTGATAAAGAAGCCTCACTATGTTCATCCCTATTGTACCCTAAATGACCTTTAGGCTCTGTTGTCAGGTGTTTATAAAAGAGTAAACAGGCATGACAGGGGGACTCCTCAATTGACCCTTCACGTTCAACCATGCCTCTGAACCCCATTGTTACATACTTATGAAATACCAGGAGCCAGAAATGGATAAATGGTCACAGCAGAAAGAAATTCGACAAGTGAGGAAAAAGTCGGCGTCACATCAAAAAAAGTTGCAGTCGCGTAAAAAAAGCATTGCAGTGACATCAAATACATTGTGGTTGTGTCAAAAAAGTTGCCGTTGTGGCAAAAAAATGTGCCATGTGGCAAAAAAGTAGTGTGGGACAGATTCACTCATCGCAACTCACTGAAGACTTGCGATCAGCACTATATCATTATATCAATTATTGAGTATTAGGCTGCCTCTACCTACAGAGAGGATGGCCCCAAACACTGCTACCAGCAGGAGCTGCATCTCCCACCATGAGAGAAGTTCAGCAGCCCTGCTGCCGGTCCTGAATCTGCAGTGTCTCTATGATAGGAAATCAAAGCAGGCTATCACCTAGCACAAGCAGTAGTAGCATCTGTATCAATCAACCTACTGTGCAGTCACAGAAGAAAACTCCTTTCTCCCTCTTCTAAAAGGAGGGAGAGGTTCTATGGCTGCTGTGACAAATAGAGCTAAAAATTCATTATAATATATGGGTGGGATGTTCAGAAGATATGAAGTGAACTGCTTCTCTCGTGACATCACATACCTCTCCTTCTACACCCCCAGCCCAGCTTTCCCCCACCTTGACTCATTGCTTCTCACCCAATCACAGCTACCAGCTACATCTGATTCTGCCAATCTTCAAAGGAAAACTATACCCCCTGAATAAATACTTAACCAACAGTTGTTATGTTACGTGACCTATTAAAGGAGAAGGAAAGGTAAAAACTAAGTAAGCTTTATCAGAAAGGTCTATGTAAATACAACCATAAGCACTTCACTGAGTCCTCTATCAAAAGAAACCAGGATGTCTTGTCTTTTATTGTGTACACATGTACTTCCTCTCTCAGAAAAATCCTTAATGCCAGGGCCAGGAGTCTGCACAGCTCTCTCCTCTCTCCTTTCTCCTTCTCCCCCATCCCATAAGAATGCATAAGAATTCATTCCCCCTCCCATCAGAATGTGTGATCTATGCTACCAGCAGCAGGAATATATGAAAACCAAGCTAAAATGGCTAGTGATGGGCAAAATTATCCCCCAGGCACGGATTTGCGGCGAATTTCCGTATTTCGCCATTGGCAGAATGACAAAAATGACAAAAAGAAAATGACAAAAGAAAATTTGGTGCTCAACCAAAAATTGCCGCCTGCGTAAAAAAAAAAATTGTCACATGCAGATTTTTTTGATGTGTCTGGCAAAAAATGGCGCACATGCCAGTTTTTTTTTTGGTGCCTTTTCATGAATTTTTAGAAAGATTTGCTAATTTTTCAGCGAAATGGGACAGATTCGCTCATCACTAAAAATGCCAGCTGCTATCTTAAACAAACTTCTAGGGCTCTTTACTCAAGTATAGTAAAGCTTTCTGCTGAATAAATATAGCATTCTAGCTTGCAATATGTGGCTAATCTATTGACAGTAAAATGCCAAAATGACTTTCCTTCTCCTTTAAAAAATCTCACCAAACTGGAATATATATATATCAGTAAATATTGCCCTTTTACATCCTTTCCCCTGATTCGCCAATTAGTGATGGTCTGTGTGTTCCCTCAGAGATCAGCTGACAGGAAATAATGCAGCTCTAACTGTAACAGGAAGAAATGTGGAAGCAAAAGACAGAACTCTGTCCCTTAATTGGCTGATGGGGCCTAGCATGTATGTGTGCCTTGGCTTGTTTGTGTGCACTGTGAATCCTATGATCCCAGGAGGCGGCCCTTAATTCGTAAAATGGCAATTTTCTATTTAGGATTACCCAGTGGCACATAATACTAAAAAAGTATATTTTTATGAAAATGGTTTATTTAGATAATACAGGAAAGCCCTGGAGATATAAGCGCAGGGGCTCCATGACAAGGGATCCAAATAACCAGCAGCCAGATTACACTGGTTTATGTTTAGAGATTGGCAGAACTAGGTTCAACTGTGATTAGGTGAGAAGGAAAGAGTTAAAGGAACAGTAACACTAAAAAATAAAAATGTTTTAAAATAATTAAAATATAATGTACTGTTGCCCTGCACTGGTAAAAGTTGTGTGTTTGCTTCAGAAAGCCTACTATAGTTAATAGAAATAGCTGTTGTGTAGCCATGGGGGCAGCCATTTAAATTTAAAAAAGGAGAAAAGGCACAGGTTACATAAGAAGATAACAGATAACTGAAGAATACAATGGGAATCTATGCTACTTATCTGTTATCTGCTTAGTAACCTGTGCCTTTTCTCCTTTTTTCAATTTAAATGGCTGCCCCCATGGCTACACAGCAGGGTATTTATATAAACTGTAGTAGTGTTTATGAAGCAAACACACAACTTTTACCAGTGCAGGGCAATAGTACATAATATATTAATTATTTTTATACACTTTCATTTTTTGGTGTTACTGTTCCTTTAAGGCGGGAGAAAGCTGGCCTGGGAGGCGGAGAAAGAGAGGGATGTGATGTCAGAAAAAGAAGCACTCACTTCCTTATCTTCTGAGCAGGTAGAAACATCCCACCCACCCTCCCCCTTTTTGCATATTTTGCAAAATGTCAGGAGTTTCTCTTCTTTTTGTTTTCATATTATCTATTAATAACTGAATGTGGATGCTTTCCTGAATGCATTGTTATATTGTGCTTTCTGTATCTTTATACGGTATTAACTTGAGAGTCAACATTGTATTTAATTCATGTTAACTACGATTGCTGGATCTAGGGATTGTTTCAGATCGCCAAGGGGGTCAGGAAGGAATTTTTTCCCTCTTGAGGCATACTTTGCACCACCTTCAGGTTGGGTTTTTTTCCTTCCTCTGGATCAAAATAGCAGATATATGATAATATATTTCAAGTTTTATTTGTCACAGCAGTGGTAGGACCTTGCCAGAGTACTGCACAGGTAATTTTAGCAGAGGGAGAAAGGAGGTTCTCTCCTGTGACTGCACGGTGGATTGGTAGCTACAGATGCTACTACTGCTTGTGCTAGGTGACAGCCAGCTTGGATTTCCTATCATCGAGACACTGCAGATCCAGGACCGGCAGCAGGGCTGCTGAACTTCTCTCATGGTTGGTAATGCAGCTCCTGCTGGTAGCAGAGTTTGGGGCCATCCTCTCTGTAGGTAGAGGCAGTCTAATACTCATTCAAGTCTTCAGCAAGAACAGCAGAGCATAGTAGCGAACTCTTATGGAATTATGGCTTTAGAATATTGCCTTGGGTTAGGCTGGCAAGGTCCTATTTATATGATAAAATGTGAATAAATGCTGTGGCCATTTTCTCCACCTCTGTCTCCTGGTGTTTCATTAAGGTATGTAACAAGGGGGTTCAGTGGGGTGCCTCAAGGCGTAGGGTCAATTGAGGAATCCCCATTGTTTATGCAATATATTTTTATAGAGACCTACACTGTCTGGGGGTATAGTTTTCTCTTAAACATAAACCATTGTAATCTGGCTGCTGCTCATTCAGATCCCTTGTCATGCAGCCCCTGCGTTTATAGCTCCAGCGCTTTCCCTTCTTTCTATATCTTGCTGTAATAAGCATTCAGGTTGAGCCCTCGGTTCCTGTCTCAGGAGCCCCCAGGGGTGCCAACCCCACAGTTTGGAAACCGCTTGCATTAACGATGTACTTGAGCTATATGATAGCTTGGAGTAATGCTTATAGAAATGCAAAAGTTGTGGTAATATTTGGGTGATATTATTTATGAACTTCAAATCAGTAATATTGGAAGTCTAAGGAAATAGTCACATAACATTTTTATGATATATTTTTAACACAGTCTGATAAATAGGTCCCTCTATGTTTTGCACATTGCCAAATCTCACCATAGTCCAGCTCCTTAACCAAACTTTTTATAAAGAAAAAATCAGGAACATCAGAATTCCCTCTAATGGTGTTCAAACATTAAACCCAAATTACTAGTTTTGAGAGGAATGAAAGGACATTTGCTATAATATACTGTGCAGTTGTAATGTAACAATCACCGATTTCTCTTTAGGAGTCCCTTTAATTTGCTTTTGCATGAGTGTACGTTTAAATTAGTAGCACATAATTTTACTGCAATGAGAAGCCAGTCAAAATGTTTTCTGCTACATGCTTCATTCTTTTTATTTATGAGTTAAATTTGCTGCTGTGCAAAGCTTAATTCATCTTAATTATGTATTAAATTACTTTTCAGACTGCCATTTATTTCAGTGTCGAACACCCATAATAACTAGTCAGTAAGCATACTGTGTGCGGATATTAAAACAGTTTTTTAGGAAGATTGTTAAGCCTGTTCCATTCATTTAAATAAAAAATAGAATGAATTTTATTGTTTTACGTGTGAAGAAAGAATCAGAATGACATTATCACAATGGAAGGGCTAGTTAATAGTGATGAGCAAATCTGTTCCGTTTCGCTTCGCCGAAAAAATTTGCGAATCTTTCAAAAGATATGCGGAACGGCGTAAAATTCGCAAAACAACGAAAATGACGTGAGACAAAAAAAATTTGTCGCCTGCGGCTATTATTTTGTCGCGTGGCTATTGTTTAGTCGCCCGCGGCTATTATTTTGTCGCGCAGCTATTGTTTCGTCGCCCGCGGCTATTATTTTGTCGCGCAGCTATTGTTTCGTCGCCCGCGGCTATTATTTTGTCGCCAGCGGCTATTATTTTGTCGCGCGGCTATTGTTTCGTCGCCCCCGGCTATTATTTTGTCGCACGGCTATTATTTCGTCGCCCGCGGCTATTATTTTGTCGGCAGCGGCTATTATTTTGTCGCGTGGCTATTGTTTATTCGCCCACGGCTATTATTTTGTCGCGCAGCTATTGTTTCGTCGCCCGCGGCTATTATTTTGTCGCGCAGCTATTGTTTCGCGGCTATTATTTTGTCGGCAGCGGCTATTATTTTGTCGCGCGGCTATTGTTTCGTCGCCCCCGGCTATTATTTTGTCGCACGGCTATTATTTCGTCGCCTGCGGCTATTATTTTGTCGCGTGGCTATTGTTTAGTCGCCCGCGGCTATTATTTTGTCGCGCAGCTATTGTTTCGTCGCCCGCGGCTATTATTTTGTCGCGCAGCTATTGTTTCGTCGCCCGTGGCTATTATTTTGTCGCACGGCTATTATTTCGTCGCCCGCGGCTATTATTTTGTCGGCAGCGGCTATTATTTTGTCGCGCGGCTATTATTTCGTCGCCCGCGGCTATTATTTTGTCGGCAGCGGCTATTATTTTGTTGCGCGGCTATTATTTTGTCGCACGGCTATTATTTCGTCGCCCGTGGCTATTATTTTGTCTCGCGGCTATTGTTTTGTCGCCCACGGCTATTATTTTGTCGCACGGCTATTATTTCATCGCCCGCGGCTATTATTTTGTCGCGCGACTATTATTTTGACGCCCGCGACCATTCTTTTTTGACGCCGCCGACAATTTTTGGACGTGTGCCAAATTTTTTCATGGCGAATTTTTTCATCCGTTTCGCAAAACAATCCGCCAAAGGGCGAAATGCTGAAATTCGCCGCAAATCCATGCCTGGCGAAACATTTCGCCCATCACTACTAGTTAACCAAAAGTAAATACATGTGGGCACCAAACATTTGGGAAATTATTTTATAATTTAGGTTTTTTTAAAGTTACAAAAAAATCAGCGAAAAATTATCAACATGTCCAATAGGTAACTTTTAGGGGGCATGTACTAACTCGCGACTTTTTCAGGTCGGAGTTTTTGATGCAGAAAAAGTCGCAAACTGCGAAAAATGTGTGATTTTTTTTTTGATTTATTATGCGTTTCGCTGTGACCATTCTGAAAAACTCTCCACCTAAAACCTGTCAAGGTCATGTAGAAGTCAACGGCAGATGTATGTATGTATGTATAACATTATTTATAAAGCGCCACAAGGGTACGCAGTGCTGTACAATCTTACAATATACAAAATTACACACAGGGAGGACAATATATAAATTTATAACAAATACAATAAATAAGTATAAATACACAGGGAGTAAGTGCCATGTGGTATGAGACACAGTAGGAAGGAGGTCCCTGCCCCGTAGAGCTTACAATCTAAGTGGTTGGGTAACATACAGGCACCAGGTATGGGCATTTGCACAATATATAAATTTATAACAAATACAATAAATAAGTATAAATACACAGGGAGTAAGTGCCATGTGGTATGAGACACAGTAGGAAGGAGGTCCCTGCCCCGTAGTGGTTGGGTAACATACAGGCACCAGGTATGGGCATTTGCACTTAAGCACAGGACTAGGCAAAATAATGTTTTAGTGCTCCAGAAGGTCCCTTTCCTTCTCTGGAAAATTTTTCTTTGCTTCAAACTTTTCAAGTTTTTTTTTTATTTCTGAGGCTGGTTTTTGTGTGGCAATTAGAAAAATATGCGGTTATTCTGCAACAAGTCAGAAAAGTTGCTCTTTTTGCATTTTTCACCACACATGCTATTCCGCACAGATTTGTTGATAAATGTGTGACATTTGTGAAAACAAGTTTATGCATGGTTTAAAGAAAAAAACCCCCCAAAATAAATTAGAGTTTTAGTAAATCTGCCCCTTAATGTACACAATAATGATAATGTAGGTGGGTAAAGGTTTTTACAACCTTTAATTCTTTAGTGTACCCACTAGGGTTCTCAGTTAGCTATATGGGGCCCTGTATTATTGGGAGGGGGTAGTTCCCTAGTTTATAAAAGGAAAAGCCCACGTGTGCTTGGTCTGCCCAGTGGTGGAGGGAGTGGTGTGGTGCTGATGCGGTTTGGAATGGAGGTTGGTTCCAGTAGGTGATGTAAGTGCCAGGATAGTTTGTAGTAGCTCACTCTAGGAGTAAGAGGCAGGATAAGGGTAGCTAGTGGAGTGATCAGAGGCTCTGATGAGAAGGTTAGTAAGGGTAAGTACCCTGCGGTGTCAATGCTGCCAGTATAGGAACTCAAGCAGGACTCAAAAGAAATTCCTGGAGTAATGCAGCACTGTGAGCTTTACCTAGAGCTGGGGATTGTTCACCAAGGCAGGCGGTACCCTCCATGTTACAGTAAGAAAAAAGAAAGTTGTAAATCAATTTGTTGGGATCTGCTGAGAAGTAAGTCCATCAAGTTCAACCCTTCCAATCGAACCCCAGTGCACATTTACAGTATACAGTACATACACTCTTACCAACCTATCCATACACTCTAATTTGAGAATTCTTAAGTCAAACATAGTCAAATCTTCTGAATTCCAATAGAAAAATTTGTGTAAAATGATCAACATGACCTATAGGGAACCTTTAATGTACATTAATATTTACATAAATTTAAGAGTAGTTAAAGACTTCACAGGCAGTGGGGATCATTTATAAACACTGCACAAACAGGGGGATTGTGGGGGCACTCCAAGGCTAAGTAAAATATACAAATACACTGGAACTGTGACTGATCTGGCCAAATAAGCACAAGAAAGGGGGGGGGGTGGATTGATCAATTGGTAAGCCACCATACCTCATCATACCCCTGCATGACCATGTTCAAAACTTTAAAAAATATGACTAGAGGTAAATAGTTAGGACCACCACCATATGGGGTGTACCTTGACAGGGTATGATGGCTTACCAATTTTACATTTTCACCTTGCTTTTTGGCAGGGTTTTGCGAATGTTTCTTACATTTTTCAGAAGTTTCTCAAATTTTTCAGCAAGGCGAAATAGAACTCATCATCTATCTACAGTATCTATCTATCTATCATCTATCTATCTATCTATCTATCTATCTATCTATCTATCTGTCTGTCTGTCTATCTATCTATCTTTCTATCATCTATCTATCATCATCTATCTATCATCTATCTATCTATCTATCATCTATCTATCTATCTATCTATCTATCTATCATCTATCTATCTATCTATCTATCTATCTATCTATCTATCTATCTATCTATCTATCATCATCTATATATCATCTATCTATCATCTATCTATTATCTATCTATCTATCATCTATCTATCTATCATCTATCTATCATCATCTATCTATCATCTATCTATCTATCTATCTATCTATCTATCTATCTATCTATCTATCATCTATCATCTATCTATCTATCTATCTATCATTTATCTATCAATCTATTTATCTATCTATCTATTATCTATCTATCTATTATCTATCTATCATCTATCTATCATCATCTATCTATCATCTATCTATCTATCTATCTATCTATCTATCATCTATCTATCTATCTATCTATCTATCTATCTATCTATCTATCTATCTATCTATCTATCTATCTATCATCATCTATCTATCATCTATCTATCTATCTATCTATCTATCTGTCTATCATCTATCTATTATCTATCTATCTATCTATCTATCTATCTATCTATCTATCTATCATCATCTATCTATTATCTATCTATCTATCTATCTATCTATCTATCATCATCTATCATCTATCTATTGTCTATCTATCTATCTATCTATCTATCTCTCTATCTATCTATCTATCTATCTATCTATCTATCTATCTATCTATCTATCATCTATCTATCATCCATCCATCTATCTATCATCTATCTATCTATCTATCATCTATCTATCTATCTATCTATCTATCTATCATCTATCTATCATCCATCTATCTATCTATCTATCTATCATCTATCTATCTATCTATCTATCTATCTATATCTATCTAGCTATCTATCATCATCGATCTATGATACACTAGATAGAGAATGCAGCAAACAATTATATTATATTAAATAAATCAAAATATATATTAAATATGTGTAAGAAGAATAGTTGAATGCTAAATGTACAAAGAGCTCAGACTTAGTTCTGGAGCATAAGCTCTGTGGTTTTGCCACTGAAGACTGATCAGTAGCCTGCAGGAATTGAAAAAGACTGGTTTAAAGGAATTTTCTTTAAGGAAACAGACTATTAACTAAAGCATTAGTAAAAATCCTTTCAACCCAGCAGATGCTTTCACAGATTAGTTTTAAGTGTCAGTCAACACATTTTTTAATAATATGATAAACTTATAAAAACAACCCAACTATTTCAAAACTGCAAGCCTCTGAAATAACTGATATGAGACCACCATGTGTCCTTCTTATATGACTTTTTCCTACTGCATTATACTGTATTCTACTGTCATTCCTTTCTGTGTAACAATCAGTTTTTGTGAAATTCATTTCCCATTGTGAGTCGGTGATACGATCATAAGGATGGGTTGAGCTTGATGCACAGATATCTTTTTTCAACCCATATTAATGTAACCATGATGATTACAGAGAGATTTATTTTTTTCTTACGCCATTTCCACCTCCACTTCTTTTTAGTACTCTGCATACCTTCACCATAGTGCTGAATACCTGGCAGAATAAATCATTAAGAGAAAACTACCATGACATTACCATCTTGAAGGTGGTTTTGTTGCACCATGTTTTTCAGGTATGAAGCATGGGATAATGTTGCAGGCACATCAAGAGAAAATTATTTCCTTGTGATATGGAACTGCCGCTGCGCCCCCTCAGCCAAAGAAGGTGACACAGAATAGTATGAGTGGTGACAGTGGGGAAATCAGTGGCTATTATGCTATTGGTGGTGCTATACAGCCCTTTTTCCTGCCATGCCAGGTGTTTTCTCCTATCATGCCATGGGTCTGTGCCATTTTGAACAAGGGTTAAAAGCATTGTACAACAAAATTACTGATGTACATCTAGAGCAGCGGTTCTCAACCTGCGGGTTGGGACCCCTTTGGGGGTCGAACAACCCTTTCACAGGGGTCACCTAAGAAAAACACATATTTCCGATGGTCTGAGGAACTGAGACACCGCTCCTCTACCCGTCTCCAGGCGGGTCCACCCACATACGAGTACCTGGTGTATCATCATCGTGCCAACCCCATCACATACACGATTCATAAAAGTAGCAAAATTACAGTTATGATGTAGCATCAGTGTTCAACAATGTTGATTTTTCTTTTTATTCTTGGAGGGTAGCAGCTTTAGAGGGGCAGTCTTCGCATCTTTAAAAAAAATTTCCCCAACCCACTGTGGCTAAATTGGGTGACAGAGCTTAGGAGGAGGTACCCCTCTGTTCAGCTATTGGTGCATGCTTAGGGCAGTCAATCAACCTGAATGACCAGTTAGGAGGAGGTGGGATGAGGTCTGGTGCCTATGGTAGCAACAGACCTAAATACAGCCCTGATGCCCCTTAAAGTTCTTTACAAACTAGTCTATAAATAAATACAAAATTAGTACAAAACTAAGAGAGTAAAGCGTAACTGTATAACCCAAACATGTCTTGTCTCTTAGTTTCACTAAGATCGCTTCAAGCTGGAACTTTTGCTTCATTTATTTGCTGTCAACTGTGTGTCTGTTACTGTGTTATGTAATAAAAGGGACTAAGTTTGCCCAGGAGAAGTAACCCATAGCAACCAACCAGCAGGTAGAATTTACTGGTAACCTGTTAAAAAGCAAACAAATTATTGGTTGCTATGGGTTACTGTTACTAGGCAAACTTAGTGCCCTTTATTAAATATAGGGGTAAGCTTCTTGTAAGGAAGTGCCTTATCACCTTGGAGCTTCTCGTCTCAGAAGTTGCTCTGTACCATTCTTGCGTGCCATGGCTCTTACCAAACTTTGTAAAATGGATCCCAGGCTCAAAATATTTGCTTACAGACCAACCCAATGTGGCCTTCAGACCGATAAACTGCAGCCACTTTACTAATCCTGAATTTTGGATATAAGGACACATATAGTGAACTATCTGCAGTCAGGGAAGGGAGAGAAAGTAATCCTTGTCTATTGTCTCTTAGGAACTTTAGAAAGACTAAATCTTAGGTGCAGTTGTGGGCACACAAAGTTGTCTAAAAAATTCCATTCATTATAAATTTTACACAATTGAGTCCTTTGACCCAGGGGAACCTTTCTAAGGTGACTGTAGCTTTGGGGTTCCTGCATCCATTACAGCAGCAAATTTGTGGCGTACATCATTTTTATGGCGAGCACCAAATATTATGCCACTCAGAAGATGTTCCATGTAATTGTGTACGATTGCTGCAAAATTTGGCACATCAGCCCCAAATATGTTACGTGCATTTCCCCGTCATGGATTCAATAATGGGAGGTTTATAGGGTAAAAAGTAGCAATTTAAGATTAACAACATGGCACTTACATCTGAAATTGCACTCTACCCTGCAGCTTAGTAAGTAATGAAACCTCCAAAGTTTCTAGTTCCATGGTATATTGTCTGTTCCAAAACATCTTCGGTATGCCCTTGTGCCAATATAATTGTCTATTGATAACTGTTCTCTGGCTGAAGAGTTAAAACATTATGACACTGGGCCTTTAAAATGAAGTCAGTCTCCCTTTAGAGCACCCCTGGTCTAAATTCAATGCTATTTTATAACTTGTTATTCAGATGTTTGTTTTTTTTCTCGATAGATTTGGGGCCCTCTCTTTTCTAACCCCCATGAGGCACAAAGCAGTACTATATATATATGTTATATCATTAGTAGATAATGTTGTCTGGTTAATAGCCAGCAGAAATTTGGACCATTTAACAGAATAGGGAAACTCTGTGCAACTCGAATGTTATCTAAGAAACTCAGGCACATGAGCTTGCTCAGTCCCCTGCAAACACTGGCCTATTATTTTACAGTCTCCTGGGGCTTCCTGTTATTTGTAGCTGTGCCTAAAATTCTAAAGTGCTATGAATACTATGAATGGAAACAAACAAGGTATTCAGATGGCTTGTGTGTGTGTCTGTGTGTATTTGTGTATGTACTGTCTATAGTGTATGTTTCTGTATAATATGTAGTTTTGCAAGGAAACACCTAGGGGCTTGCACTATTCTTGTCTCGTATAAACCTGTAGAACCTGCCAGGTGGCAGCTGGTAACAGGGAACCTGACATATTGCAACTGATCTTAGTAAATTTACCAGCCATTTCCGCAATTTGCTAAAACATAATTTGTTTAGGTAGGCTTTATACCTATGAATGCATTTAAAAGCCTTTCCAGATTTATACTGAAAGAACAAGTATCTCTGTTTTGTTTACTGAAATAGACTATGGAGCAGATTTATCAAATAACGATTGGAGAGACATGTAATCAACTGACATATTTGAAAAGTAGGACTAGATCCCTGGCCCCTGTACAAAAAATGGTTTTGGTCCCCCCATAAAATTGCGGGTTGTCCGCATCCCTTACAAGCCCCCTGTTCCCACGGTCCCCCGTCAGTTACTGAGTCTCCCCCTTCTACATCTTATGCCACTGTGTAGCCCATTTATCATGCTATTACAGGTATGGGACCTGTTATCTGATTTGCTCGGTTTAAGGGGTCTTTCCATCATTTTTATCAGCATGCATGGGGTTATATAATATCAGCTCAGCAAGCATTGTATTGGTTGCTATGGGTTACTGCTCCTGGGGAAACTTATTTGTGCCTTTTTATTACATATAGGGGTAAGTCTACTAGAAAATCATTTAAACATTAAATAAACCCAGTAGGATTGTTTTGCCTCAAATAAGGTTTCATATCAAGTACAAGGTTTGTTTTATCATTACTGAGAAAATGGAATTTTATTTAAAAATTTGGAATTATTTGAAAAAAATAGAGTTTATGGGAGAAGACCTTCCCATAATTCTGGATAACGGGTTCCTGAATAACAGGTCCCATACCTGTATTATGCTATTCAACAAGGACTGGATTTTTATTATGAAGATTTTAAACATTAGCATTAGTAGCTAAATCACATGGGTATTATTCGTGCAAACCTTTTTGTGACTGGAGCAGAGCAGGAAACACCTCGTATGTAATACGTCTATATAATTCTTCATTAACTCACTTTGAAACCTGAAAAATAAAGGCATATGCCCCATAATCTGTGGTTTGCTGAATAAATATAGTATTACCTTGCTGTTACATTGTATGCAGAGCCTTTTTATCCATGGCATCTTGTCTAGCAGAAGAAAAGATGATGGAGGGCTGCACAGAATTAGCCTAAAGGTTAAAGTCCCATTTACTGTATGCACAACAATCTCTTCTTATTTTCTTTTTTTATGGTGGAGGATTAAGGCAAGATTTTTATTTCTTTTCTATTTATTGCATGTTTTAATAAGGGAATGAGATTTTTTTATGCAAATAGTGTATGGGTGTTGGGCAGGTTTTCTTGGACAATACATACGCATAGCCCTCATCATGAAATAGCAAATAGAATACAATGAAGCATATTACCAAGTTAGTTAATGTCCCTTCGCATAACCATGACCCATTTACCTTTCTAATTATAGTAAGAAACTAAGATCACATTGACCAGTACTCGATGTGCAGGGAAACAGGTCCAGCTAAAGAACATATTTCCAATCAAATAAACAAGCCTGACATTTTCTTCGGCATAAGCCAGGCTGCTTGACGACATGCTGAATAGAGACTGTAGTGTCAGACATTGAAGTTGGCCGGCCGTCAAATGGCTGATGCTTTCATTTTCAGTATTTTGTGTTACTTCAAGCTACATATTTGTTTTTTTCTCTACAGTTGCAAAAGTCGTAACTCCCCCTTACGTGGGTTTCCATGTTTGCTAGGCACTTTGGGAAACAAGGAATGATTTATTGCGATCATCTACATTCCTTTCCCTCATCACTTCATAGATCATGATGAAGTCCACTTGGGCCAATGGCACTCATTACCTTGCTGTGTGCCAACGAATTATGAATATGTATGCCTACACATCTGTAATAACATGGACGTTCCCTTTCTTTCACAATTGCCAACTAAAGCTGTTTTTCAAAGGCTTCTCCACAGGAGACATTAAAGTAAATGTTCATGCTTTTAACTATTAGTAGTGTGTAGTCTCATCTTTCTGTAAATGACTGGCTTCAGGCAACCTTGTCAGTTCCACTTGCCAAAGTGAAATTCTTGGATGTTTTCATTGGGAACATTTTGTAGTTCCATGGCTGGATTCCATTCCACATGTAAATACGAGAAAAGTTCCTGCTTAAAAGTCATAAACATTTAGAACCAAATGAGGAACACCAACCATTTCAACTCTTCTCCTCCTCCTTCAAATTTTTTTAATAAACACAAGAATATAAATGCATATGGAAGAATGGAAATTCATTTTTATTATAGCAAACATTTAGAATGACATATGTTTTCCTGCCTACTTAAATTTGGATTCCAAATTGTAAGCTTCCTGGGGCAGCGCCATTTTTTTTTATTCAAAAGGATATGCATCTTTATATTCATTTTATTGCCATAGATGTATGACATGCATAGATGTATTTTAAGCAACCTTTTAGCTGGTCTTCAGTTTTTATTTTGAATGAGGAAGCATGTACGTCCACAAATGTGGGGAGCGAATTGTGTGCAGTTGCAGGCAGGGACGGAACTAGGGGTAGGCAGAAGAGGCAGCTACCTAGGGCAGGGGCGAGGTGGCCGACCGGGTTGCCTAGGGTGCCTGGTCAGCTTGGCCCGCCCCTGGTTGCTGGAAATATTTTCAGCGTCGCCCTGGTGTTTGCAAGTGATGTGCTTGCCCTATTCTTTCACTGCAACTGAGCTGCTCCTAGGGTGCTGAGGGAACCATGGGGCTACAACCTGGTCAGGGGTGGTGGTAGCCCTAGGGTTCACCTACGACATCAAAGGAGTGGATGTGGTGACATTACAGGGAGAAGTAAGTGATGTCAAGGGTGGGACCATGTGCCAAGGGGCAGGACTATGATATGGTGTCAATCAAGGAGATTTCTTTATTTGGAAAACCAGGAAAGCAGTTCTGACCTGGTTAGCCCTTCCAAAAACTTTGCTGTCCAAGTCAAAACCAGACAGGTGCCAACCCTATGCCTCCTTAAACCAGGTTACCGCTATAGAAAAGGATAGGTGTATGACAACAAATATGTTTTCACCCCAAATCTCACCCTAATTAACCTTCAAGCTGGGCTTTCAGGTGTAACTAGAAGAATAAATAGGCATTCTCCTCAATGGACTTTATGCTGAGTCTCCCTGCAATTGCTTCAGGTCAATCCAAAGATTTATACCAATTAAAAATATTTAGTCATTTTTCAACCATGTGTAATTGAACAGTAAATCCCGTACATATCTCCAGAGTGTGGAGAATGGGAATATTCACTAATGATTCAACAACTTGCCTTAACAATGGGATTCTAATATATTGGCATTCCTGTACTTTAGCAAGCAGTAAAGATGATGGGGAGAGCCAGTAAATGATAATCCTGGAAATTATAATGCAGCTGTCTCTTTCCCTATTCAGGTATGTATAGAATAGTGACGCTCAGAAGTTTCAGTGAACCTGTCTAGGATTGATTTAATAGGTCCTTAAAGGTAGATTAAAGGTAGATTACCAGACTGGAGCAGGAGAGTGTGAAGCTGTCTGGGAGAAGCGTGTCTAAAAAGAAAGTAAGTTGTTGGGGATTTAATTCCAGACTTTGAAGCACATATTTGCAGCATATGAAAGCATATGTTTCTTATTATTACTACTGAAGAAGGAAAAGCAGAAATATTTCACTATACTGGCCAATGTTACACACAGTTTCCACCTACTGCGGCGGCTTTATAAGCTAATACGTTATTATTTCATATTGTACAACCAGATTATTTGCCTCTCTTTATTTTTTTTTTTTAAACCCTTTGCCAGTAGGTGGTGTTAGAAGCCCAATAAAACCCTTTTGCCGCAGGTTTGTATGTACATGTGCTGTAGTTGTTTTCCGCACACACACAAGCTGGCTACATCTGGAAATGTTTGATTTGATATAGTGTCGTTTTACATTGCAGAAATGAGCGTAAGTGGTTTTTTAACCCACCAAGTGAGAAATGTGATCTGGGTTTTACTACCGACCCTTTAAATGAAAACCAGACCGCTTATTAAACCATTATCTGTCAAGGATATGGAGGGAGCATGTCTTACAATCAAGGGGAACCCTGAAATAGACAAACTCTTGTCTATTCTTAAAAAAAAGAAATTCTGTCTGTGTTATAAGTAGTACGCCTTTCTGTGGGACTTTTATTATGTTTCCCATTACTGGTGAATGCTAATGCTGAACGTAATTGAAACACATTAATTAAAGGTGAAATTCATTACATAAAATCAATCATAATGTGGAATATGATTAATTTGATGAAGTCATTTGAAACATGTTTAATATTACTAATCATATTTTCACTGATATATTATACAAACAGTGCAGTCTTTTTCATTGGCGGTTATGCTTTACTTTCAATAAAAAAAAAATACAATATGAAGGATATTAGAAGTCACATCTGAGTTCCACCACCACATAAAGGCTTGTTTAAATTTTATTAGGAGCAAACCCTATGCAAAATTATGCCTACTACTACTCCAATTGCTTGCACTCAAGGTGGTAAATACAGGGCTCCTGCATTGTCGGTTGTCTGCAGATACTCCTACTGTCTTATGGTGTATCAATAAGATGCATGCCCATAGGCTACCCACATTCTGCCCCTTACATAGTGGGCACAATCTGCAATTGCTTTTGTGCCATTCACCCTCATTTTCATCCATGTTACATGTAAGATTCTGAATGTGTTTTGTGTATTTTTTAAATATATATGATATTATACGTTGTACAATGAAAGACTGTGGCACCTGATGGCACTT
Source organism: Xenopus tropicalis (assembly GCF_000004195.4). Lineage (NCBI taxonomy): Eukaryota > Metazoa > Chordata > Amphibia > Anura > Pipidae > Xenopus > Xenopus tropicalis. The sequence goes on along the minus strand of NC_030683.2, from coordinate 102,450,180 downwards.
GATTGGTGCAATATAATCTATCTAGCCTTGACTTCTAACCTTAATCTCTGCAAACCTCTGGTTGGTGATTTTTGTCCTTCATATTAGATTTGTTCTAGCTTTTTCACACAATGAAAGGTTCCACACAGACAAAAGTTTTATACTACAGGTGCTCAGTTGCATTGAGCTTCATTTTCATTTCATATTTATTTTACTGGGCTAAGGACATTCCCTTTTTTCTTGTTCAGTTATTTGGTCCTGAGCTTTGGATAAATTCTATTTTGAAAAAAGCAATATTCACCCTAGATTTAAGGTTCCTGAAGCTGGCTATAGAAACTCTATTATTGTTCAAAAAATGTTCTTTCTAATAATAAAAAAAAAAAGCTAAACAGTGGCACATGTCTTTTATATGCATGGAATACAGCATAATACCCTGTAAGAATAGATAGCCACTGAGATCCTGTACTATTACATTGCCACGGTCAATATAGTAGTGACAAATGAATACAGTGTAAGAATTGCTACTTCCAAAATTAGTGGTGCTCCTGCTATGAATAAATGCACAAACAACATTATTGCTAAGGATGCTGAATAGCAGCCATGAAAAAGTCAGTGCAGAAGTCAGGCCCATATAAATTCACATAGAGGGTTTCTGTTTAGGAACAAGGACCCCCAGGGAACTGCCCTGTGTGCCTGGACCCCTGCAGAAAAGTTCCTCTGAATTTGGGAATGACTGCTCGCTGTGCCAGCCTACAGGGCAGAGAAAAGGCAAGCACTTAGACTGTAGAAAATAGATAGAAGCTGAGGAGGTCCTTACTACAGTCTGAGATAATGATCCAGAATGGACCAAGACTATGCTTCTCAAGTGAATGTGCTTTCTTTAGGGACAGTCAAAGCCAAATATTCTGCTTTATTCTTACTGGTTGGTGCTACAATTGCTGCTGTATTTGGGGCAGTTAGTATTAAAAGTCCCATTGCAATATACATCAGGGATGCATTGTAAATGGGTAAAGCACAAAATTGGATACTATTTTGTGCCCAATTAAATGCAATTAATAAAGGTACTTGTGTCCATATATGCTCCTTGTAACTTTAGTGCCCAATGTTGCTCTTATAAAGTGCAATATACAGGCCCCTGGAATGCAAAGGAGCTCTTCAGAAGGTGGTACAGGTATGGGGCCTGTAATCCATAATGATCGGGACCTGGGGTTTTCCAGATAAGAGGTCTTTTCGTAATTTGGAATCTTATATCTTAGGATTAAGTAAAAGGCATTGTTTTATTATTACAGAGAAAAAGGAAACCATCAATCAAATTATTTGATTAAAATGAAGTCTATGGGAGTCTATATTTACTTACTGTAATTCAGAGCTTTCTGGATAGTGGGTTTCCAGATAATGGATCCCATACCTGTACATCCATCTTGCCTTTTGCACCTTTTCACCACTGGCAAACTGATCGCAAGCTGTGTTGCAGTTTAGTAAATGAGTCTCATGATATATTCAGCACAGTAATATCAGTTTCCGGCATGGCAATGACAGTACGGTAGGATATAACCTGTGAAAATGACAAATAATGATTATCACTTTTAGCAAAGCACTGTACCGAACCCTGGATAGTAAAATGTTAAAGTGTGTCTCTCCTTTGTTCACAAAGACAAGAATCTCTGCTTTATGGTACAGTAAATTAGGAATGAAGATAGCAACTCTGACTGTATTGAGTTTCTCTTTTAATATCTCCCTAATGATAGATTTATTCAGTTTGTCTTAAAATGGTGGTATCTTGTAAGAAATCAGTGCCACAGTTCCTAGGATTTCTTTCAGGAGCAGGTTTTTCCTTACATAACCTACTGAATGCACCAAAGGAGCTATAACAGGACCATATTCCCCTTTTCATTAAAATGTAGTTAAATCTGTATTATTATAGGAATGCAGGTTTGGCAAGTGATGCCGTGCTCATCAGTGAGATACAAAGGAATGCAGAGTGTTAAAGTGCCAAATTTATTAGATAACATCGGCAGCATTTGAACATGGGGGTCAGTTACATATAACAATGTTTTTTCTTAATATAAAAGCCGAGTCAGCCGAGTTACTGCTTAAACTAGGAGAAAACGTTGTTGCACTGAACGCTAAAATATTATTTGTATACAAAACTAATGGCCTCAGTGTGGTTTTGTCCCCACAGAACTATTTCTTGCGGCAATTGCATATAATAGGAGCACTACTTCATCTAAATGTTGTTCCATTTGTTGGTTCTGTTGGTCATCATAATCTGGATCTGCCATTACTGCCTATGTCTGGTTCCAGTTAGACAAGCTGGCTATGTCTATCTTCTCAGTATCTAGACAGGCCCGGATTTGTGGCGAGGCCACAAAGGCCCGGGCCTAGGGCGGCATAAACATAGGGGCGGCATGCCGCCCCGCCGCACGCAATTTTTTTAAATTTTGCTCCCATACGGAGCAATGGGGACCTCTCCCCACTTCTCCGTATGGGAGTTTTAACTTTGGCGCATGCGCGTTAGCGCGGCGGCAGGGAAGGAGGAGGTGGTTTGCGAATGCGCGCTCGCACGGCGGATGGGGGTCGTAGGGGGCGCCGAATGGGGGCGGCCTCGGGGTGCGTCATTTAGAAATCCGGCGCTGTATCTAGATATTATGAAAAACTGTACTATTTAGTGGGTGGCATCACAAAGAACTGACAACTCAGAATCCAAAAATACTCCATCTAAAACCTGCCAATTTTATGGCAGATGACCCTTCCCTTCGAATCATTAGAGGTTTTTGACACTGGCTTTTGTGAGACAAAAAAAAATCACAGTTATTGTGCCTATTCATACAAGACGCTAGGGGAACCCTCTGGGTACTGCTTGGTCAACTAGTAGTGGTAGCTCAACAGTTCCAATGCTTCAATAGGTGCAGCAGTGCCCGATCCAGAATGGGAGACAGGAAGGAGCAGAGCACAACTATACAGAAGTGCAATTAGTGCATTTTGATACATGTATCTATGAAAGTGGTTTTACACACAACTGACTGTGGGAATAAGCATAAGTTGGCTATACTTGCAGAAGCAAATGTGCCCTTATTCTTGTCTATTGATAGGGAATGATAAACTAATGCACAAATGATCCTTCAGTCTTAAATAGACAATAATCCTGACATGCTGAACCTGATTTTATTTAGTAAAAAAAAAGCACATAAAATAACACTTTAGTGTAGCCCTTCTACATAATGTGTCCCTTTCTGTAAGACTGAAATAATGCCTATAAAGAAATGTACTGCAGTGTGAGTTTGCATTGCCTTGCTTGTGGGTCAAGGAAAATTTCTATTCTCCTTTCTATGAGGGTCTTCATTGCCCGCCAGTCTTCTTAAAAGAGACTTGTTCTTGCAGTAGGCAGTCTACAGGCATGTCTATATAAGAGTGTCACAGACAATAGAATGATGCTGTGTTTTTTTAAATCACTGTTGGTTGCAGTGACAGGGTCCTGATTGGCTGAAGCTTTGTGATTTATGGGCTTTCGCTAAACAGGACTTGAGTTTTATCAGAACATAATGATGTGGGACTAATACTCATTTAAAGTCAACATGGATGATCAATTTGAAAAGTCCGATTCTGACCTTGTCAGGGTTTAAGTGGAGAGGTAAAATAGTGATTCATGAAGGCAGCGTTCATTTATCTCATTATGATTATAACTGTTTGAAAGCTGAAACATTCACCTGCCTACACCTAATATATATGTCACATCGTCTTTTTCTTTTTCATCTGAGCACCGAGTTATCAAAAAATAAATATATAACACAAGTAATAGAATTGTATTGCAGAGCAATGATAGTCAAAAAGCTCCCTATGCTGCATCATGGCCAGTTATATACTGACCCAACATGACTCTAAGCAATAAATCAAAGCTTCAGTCATTCTTTTATCATAATATGGTGAATATGCTAAATTCCAGATTTCTTATTTTGACCATAAAAACATAAAATAGAAATATTATATACATTATTATGGTAATTTCATGACTGAATAAATCCAAGAAGACAAAATATGTGTTCCCCATGCTATCCCTTCTAGCTACTGATTTTCAGTTTTGCATGAAGGGATTTAAAGCAAGATCTTGATTGCCTTGAAAAAAATGAATGCCCAGATTTGAGCATTTGTGAAACCTCGGGCAAGAGACTTTGCTCAATGAGAATCTTCGAGAAGAGTAAAGCAGGTCATATGACCAGGTTCAGCTAGCAACAATCAGCTGACCAACCTTACCTAATATACAGATCTGTGCCTTATATGGCCATCCATGTGCTGGGCCAAATAACCAGATTTAGCTCCAGAAGGAGATCTTGAAGGCCCCATACACTGGAGGTTCTGAGTTGGCAACTTTTATTGGCCTGTGTAAGGCCAGCTTAACAGTGGCCATACACTGAATCATCCAAAATAAGCAGATATTTCCTTTATATGCGATATTGGATCAATCCAATCGTTTCGGCATGAGGGATTACATTAGTGTTACGTAGGCCATTGGAGTGAAAGTGGCATTAACTAGCTATCGCATTCTTCTGAGGGCCCCATACTTGGGCTGATAAGCTGCCGATTCGGTCCCAAGGCAGCTTTCACAGAGCTGTCAACCCCGGGAAACTGTCTCCTGGGGATAGTTGTGGTGTGCAGAGTGCACCACCATATCCTGTGGGCGCATATTGTTTAACATCATCGTGCATGTGCAAAATGCGCATGACATCATGGGCAGGATATTTGCGAGACACCTGAAGTTTCTGCTCTGCTTCTATCGCACATTGTATTGCCACTTTAAAGGAATACCGTCATGGCAGTATAGGAAAACATGTTTATTCTCCAGCAGATTCCTGCATTGAAGTCTGTTTTTCAAAAATGAAAACAGATTTATTTATATTTAATTTTGAAGTTACACATGGGGTAGCCATATTCTTCATTTCCCAGGGTGCCAGAGCCTTGTGACCTGTGCTCTGATGATAAACTTCAGTCACACTTTCCTGATGAGCTGCAAGTTGGAGTAATATCACCCCCTCCTTTTCCCCCCAGCAGCCGATCAGCAGAACGATGGGAAGGGAGCAAGATCCTAGTAGATATAAAAGAATAGTAATCAATAGTAAGAAATACAAGTCTGGCTTGGGACTCCTCCGGTTACATGGGAGTAGGAGAAACAATAGGTTACCTGAAAGCAGTTCCAATGTGTAGCGCTGGCTCCTTCTGAAAGCTCAGACTCAGGCACAATGCACTGAGATGGCGCCTACACACCCATATTACAGCTAAAAATACATTTGTTGGTTCAAGAATAAAAATTTAAATGGCAGAGTGAATTATTTGCTATGTAAACAGTGTAATTTAGAAATAAAAAGCACCCCATAAAAATCACGACACAGCAACAACAAATATCACTAATATGCATTCATTTTTAGCTGATTTCCTTGCAGTTTAACTACATACTAGCTTATCGTTATGCATATATTTATACCTATTTTTATACCTATTTGGTTCATACATAATACATGATATTCTTGTTGTTCAAATTTGACTTCTTATAACCACATATTCTCACTTTAACTAGCTTAAAGCAGTTTATGGGAAAGGGACCTGGTGTATTCTAGTCAAGTCAAAGTCTAATCATTTCTCTGTAGGCTTTTCTATACCAGTTATCACTTGCCTCATAGCTTCAAGGCACAATAATAAACTTTTCATGGGTACTTAGAGAAGAAAAAAAAAAAAAAACAAGAATTATTTTATTTATGGCTAACGGCACTCTTCGTGTTTAATGAATAACTGCAATTCTTACTATTTGTGTTAAAAGTCTCTGTTGTGATTCCAGCAATCCTGCATACTGATTTCTTATTGAGGCTCGAGATTGAAAGTTACAATGACGCCAGCAAGGGTCTGTTTTTGGAAAGGCTGGCAGGCTGGCATACGTCTTATATATTAGATGAGGGATTTACTATACTGCTATATAATAAGTGCTAGATAATGCAGGGTGGGAACAAAACAGCAGAGAACTCCCATAGACAAATATTGATTTTCTGTCCCTAATTGCCTTATCAATAAGTTGTCTTTAGAGGTACACATCCTTATGCTTTAGTGATTTATCATTAGCATACTCATTTCTTGTAAGGGTGATTTATTGTAAAAAATATTTAATTTTGCTGATGGTACTATGGTTATTTATGTCATAAAAATATTAACTTTGGGTCAATGAAACCCTCTGGGATCCACTGCAGATGTGCCATAGACAATGTATGCTCATACACAGGCCCGGACTGGTAATTTGTGTGTTTTGGCAAATGCCAGAGGGGGTGCTGTAAGATGCCGTAGACAGTTGCTATTTATTGGACCTTAAGGGGGGGGCTGTTTGGACCTCTGTGTACTTGAAATGCCAGGGCCTATTTTGAATCCCAGTCTGGACCTGCTCACACACAGAAGAAAACTGCTGACAGGAACCTTATGTACGACTGGGTTAAATAGGTTGATGAATAACTGTGCTCCAATTGTCTTGCTGCTTGATAGACCAGGACCGGTATGACAGAATCTGAACATCAGTCAACACTGGCACAGCAAGTACAAAGGAGGGATACATACTTCTGGTAGGCCAACTAAAGTTTAAGTATGTGCTCTGGAAAAATATTTTTATATTGCAAAAATGTTTGTTTTGCTCTCAATGAAATCATCATAAATATATTAATGCTGAAAAACTGGTGGTATAAAAGTTGAAAAAAAAAAGCTGTTAATATTCAGCACATCAGAACAGAGGCATCCTATGGCTATATAATGTAAGATAATGTGCATGGCTTAAAGAGCAATTCCGGTGGGGAACTTTACCCAAATACAACTTTTTTGAAATGTAAATATAATTTTTGTCAGTTAAAAAATAAGCAGCCTTTTCACGATTTTTAAATGTAATAATATGGTTTGGAACAGTTCCCTAAGCCCGGCCCCCTGTTCCCCTGCTGATCTGGCTGACTACAAATAAAATGTAACAGTAGTCGGTTGTCCTCAGTCTGCCTTCAGCCTGCATCCTCCAAATCTCACAATCCCCTGCACACGTGATGTCAATAAGGAAAGGAATGTCACAGTGTAGTGCATTGTGGGTTATGTAGTCCCTGCATGCTGTCTGTAAGCTGTGGAGAAGTTGTTACAATTTGTAACATCAACATTTTAGTCCCTCCTCCCCTGCCAGGATTTCAAATGATGCAGAAAGAAAAGAACTGTTTTGCAGCCGTATTTCAGCATATAAAAATGGTATTTATTCATACTTTTGAAGGAACAGATTACAGTGAAGGGTATATTAGGGGTTTCTGTGTTGTGTAGGGCTTGGTTCAGGAGCCAGAATTCCCCTTTAAAGATCCTATTTGCCAGCAACACCAAAAATCCTTACAAAAGCGCCTAGGCTGCAAACTACATCATACAGGAGGCACTGAATAGGAGGAACATTGTTCTCACATTTTAATCTGTTTCAGCACCTTCTTACTCATTCACACCTGGAAGTTAAAGGATTTGATATGTATTCGCACATTCCCAGTCAATAATCTGCACTATGAAAAACCCAGAAAGGGGATTTTGTTTCATTACAAAGCAATATGTATTGTCTGTCTTCACTTTGGCAACTTCATAAACAGTTTGTTGTAGTCTGTTGATAGAATATATGATCTTTAGAATTCATTGCTGTGTATTCCTGAAAGCGAGCGGATTGTTTGCCAGGTTAGTGATTCTGGCTGGATTTCTTGTCTGTTTTCTGTTTTCCTTGGAGACCATATATTAAGTGCGATGAAATATTTTCTGCTTGTTCTTGAATACCAATGATCCTCTATAAATAATTTAAGGAATATTAACAACTCGAGGCTTAAGAAAATAAATACAGCATACTAAGGGAGTTGTTTAAAAATATTGCATGTTATTGACACGACATTCTAAAAAAATAAACAACATGCTTCTTATGCATGACTTTTTTTTCTACCGTATCTGCTAGCATCACGCTTTGGCTTCCCTCTTTCCTTTCTGGTAGACAAATGTTCCAAGTTTGCCTTGTTAGCAGGAGAGAAAGCACAGACCAGTAGTGAGTAGTAGCCAGCAGGTCTGGGACTGATTACAGAGAAAATCTCGGAGAAGTTCAGAAAATTTAACCCATGCTTGTGAAGTGATCATATCAGCATTCAACAATGAATCTGGGTTATTTCCTATTTTCAGTCCTTTATAGAACTTATGAAACATCCAGCTGGATGGCCATTTCATTGTAGGCTTTAAATCTGCACCATCCTCAGCTTCCCAGTCACTTGTTTCTATTCGTGTTCCTATAAGAAATTGCACTCGGCAGGCTTAATAGTTCTTTGGGATTTCATAAAATTACCAGACACAGAGGACCAAACAACCGTCATCAGTAATTCTGGTAACTGAGCACATTAAGAAATATGCATTTTTTTGACAGTAAAAAAAAAAAGCGATTTCGTGAAGAATTGTTACAAATACATTTACGTTTGTTGAAATTATGTTTGGGATTATGAGTTACTGGAGGGTGTCATCACTTTGTACTCAGTAAAGCAGACTTGGCTGTGTAAACAGCAAATGTTCTGCACTGTAACATGTAATAATTATACTGTTATAACTCGAGCATAATAACAATATGTTATGCTAGAGACAACTGGCAGGGCATGCTGTATTGTTATTTCATATATATAAATATATCTTTGTAGAGGACAAGATGGCAATGGTAATGTAGGAGGGTAACCTTGAATTCTTTAGTTTCCCCAGGAAGGTTCTTGGCCAGCTAAATGGGGTCCTGTATTATAGCTGGGAGGGGGGTAGTCCCCTAGTTTATAGAGTAGGAAAGCCCACATGTGCTTGGTCTGCCCACTGGTGGAGGGAGTGGTGTGGTGCTGATAGGGCTTGAAATGGAGGTTGGTTCCAGTAGATGAGTACCCAGATAGTTTGTAGTAGCTCACTCCCTGAGTGAGAGGCAGGATCAGGGTAGCTAGTGGAGGCTCCAATGAGAAGGCTGGTAAGGTACCCTGCAGTGTCAATTCTACCAGTATAGGGACTCAAGCGGCACTCAAAAAAGATTCCTGGAGTAATGCAGCACTGTGAGCTTTACCTTAGAGCTGGGGATTGTTCACCAAGGCAGGCAGGTACCCCATGTGTAAAGACCTGTTACAGTAAAAAAAAAGGAAGCTGTAAATCAACTTGTAGAGGTCTGCTGAGAAGTAAGTGTTAAAAATTTAGTTTTTTATTCTACTATTCTGTAAATCAAGTTCAACTGGCCTTAACACAAGAGGTAGAAGACAGAGGTACTGTAGATGTCAAACTGGTCCTCCTTTGATGTTACAACAAGTGCTCATGATATCTTGGGATTGTTGCATTAGTAGAGAAGCTACACTAGTCTGCATAGCTCATGTTGCCCTGTTTTTTAAGGGGGGTAAATTAGTTCAGTACCCCTACTAGAAATGACCACAATTATCCAAACTATGCTGAAGGAAAAGAATAAGACTGACATTGATGGATTGTGGCTCCATGGTCCATGAAGTAACCAAGGATAGTTGTTGTTGCAGGACCTCCTCAAAAAGGGTCTTAAATTATTTAAAAATGTAAAATTTTATCCATACAGGTGCTCTGTTGATTCTAGAGTGAATGTTTTAATATTTGCCCCCTTTTAAACAATCAAAGTAGCATTATATGCTTGTGAGTAAGACTAAAAGATGCTTCTCTAATTGAAATATTCAGGGTTAGGTAAAACACATGGGCAAAATGGAGAAAGCATCTTAAATGCACTTTATGGATTATAGACCTTCTCCTAGTACTTTTGCTTATCTGGACATTTCTAATATGCAATATATTAACTAAGATCACAAATTCAAAGAGCAGCATTTTCAGAATGGAACATCTACTAACTAAACAGAAAGAGCTCATGTGGCAAATTTAAAAAACGTATTTGCTTTAATGTGCTTGCAGTTCTGTTATACCAATCAATTTCAGAGTAATTAAAATCCTCTGTGATTGAGGATTGACTTAATTGTGCAGCCTTCACTGAAAGGAGATAGTTTCATATATTCTCTACAGTATGCACAGGTGTTTTGCTAACTTTTAGAATGGATATAAAATGTATAAAAATTCCACATTTTTACATCTGGTGTGTCAGGTGTCCCATGATCAGTCTGGGTCCCCGCTGACCCAGACCCAATCCCAACTGGTGCTCCAGAGGGTCATAGATTTCCCTCCCCCAATGCACCAAAGATAAGAATAAAGTATACATGCTCAGAGAAGGGGGTTAGGTTGGTGGTGGGGGTCCCGGGTGTGTGGAGACCACGGTGGGGGCCCCTTGGGGTGGTGTGGGGACTCTGGGGTGTCAGCCCTGGTAGGTCCTGCATCCCCTTAAGGAGTAAGTTACTACCTGCCTTCTTAATTCTTCTCCAGTTTCCAACCCGTGTGTATTCAAAGCCCTAACCCATTTCCCACTCTTACATGAAATCTTTTCCTCAACTGGAATCGTCAGGGGCACATGTATGAAAAATGCAGGCATTTTTGTTCTTTATGTATGTGTGTCTGACAAAGACCCCCTTAGATGGGGTTAAAACATGTTGGTTCATTTTATAATATATGTGAAATAAAAGATCTATTTTTTACAAACCAGAGTGCCCTGTTCCCTTGTTTTTGGCAATCAAGAATGCAGGCTTACACAGGCAGAACTTACTTCACTGGCTGCTAGACTGGAGGGTGTGTTTAGTAACCTGAGTTGATAAGAACTGAGCATGCTCAGAAGCCAAGAGGCAAAGTCAGTTCCTATGGGAGGGGGCAAACTGGGTTAGAGGAGGAGAAGGAGTTGTGTAATTAAGCGGATGCTTTGAAAAACATGAGTGGCAGGTATTTAATAGATTTTAAAGAGGCTGTTCATGAATTGCAATTTTTTACATTTACATGTCCTTTAAGTTACAGCATTGCACAAAAAGTGTTTAAGCACAACTCACTAATAACCTGCTAACTACAAAAGCCAAAATCCACTCTACTCATTATTAATATTCTGAGTTCTCTCATTAGCTTTTGACACCGATGATCATCCTTTCTTCTTCCTGTCCCTCCATTCTTCCCTGTTTTGGTTTTCTTCTTATCTTTTAAATCCCACGTTTAGTGCCTCTCAAATCATCGTGTAGTATCATCTGACATCTCTATGTTGAGGTTCCTCATGGCTCTGTCCTAGTCAGTGTATGTCCTCTCTTGGCCAGCTAATTAGTTCATATGTTATCCAATTCTACCATCTCAGCTCTTCCAATTTCAAGCCTGGCCTCTTAACTGGTGAATCTTCTCGTTTGTCAGCAATTTCTACTTGAATGTCCCAACACTACCTTAAATTAAATCTGTCAAATTCAGAAATGGTTCTGTTTCCCCCATCCAACACCTATAATGTCCTAGAAGTGTCTGTTACTGTTAATGACCCCACTATTACCCCATATTCAGAGGCCCAGTGCCTTGTTTTCCTTGATTCTGCTCTGTGCTTTCTCACCTGAGATTCCACCAAAATTTGGATTTACTCTTTCATCCAACCACATATTGGCTACGCTAAATCTCTGTTCATTTTCTTTATACACTAGCATATGCTACCTTTTAGGATAGATATCACATCTCTTATTGTTCCTGACTCCTGACTCCTGACCTTGCCCTTCCCCACACTTTAAACCTTATTAATTTCAAGTGCAGCATTATAGAATGGACACAAGTTAGTGTGCCTATTGACACTATTCATTAAACATGCTTGTGCCCAAACACCCTGCACTTTCGCATACTTGCACTAAGAGCACTTGCCCAATCTGTTCTGATGTATAGAGCACAAATGCACATAAAGCTGCTGTGAACCATGGAAATACTACCACCCTTGGTTCTTACAGCAAGTTGCATCAATAGAAGCTACAGACCTGCATATAAAACACATGCTAAGTGGAAGTGAAGTTCCAACGTAGTTACATCTTGCAGAAAATACAGGCTTTTGACTTTGCTGCATACTGACGTGAATTGAATATTAATAAATTATGTTAATTTTTCCTAAGCCTGTGGCTTTAAGTAAAGAAGACTCTGTAGAATGTAGAATGATGTGTAATGTCCAATGCCATGCAAAGAACTGTAGTAAAATAATAAAAGTAAAAGTAATAAAAGACACAATGTTTTCCCAGGTGCAATAAACTATAGCACCCAATAAGATGCTTGCTTTTAAACAGGTGAGCAGTATATACTACTTGCTGATTGGTCCTGGGAAAACTTTGTGTCCTCTATTGCTCCCCCTTTTGTTACAGTGCTGTTGACTTATTTAAAGGAATACTATACCCTCAGAATGAATACTTAACCAACATATAGTTTATATTATGTTAAGTTGCCTATTAGAGAATCTCGCCAAACTGGAATAAATATATCAGTAAATATTGCCCTTTTTCATGCTTTCCTTTGAGCCACCATTTAGTGATGGGCTGTGTGCTCCCTCAGAGATCAGCTGACAGGAAATAATGCAGCTCTTACTGTAACAGGAAATAGTGTGGGAGCAAAAGGCAGAACTCTGTCTATTAATTGGCTGATGGGGCCTAGCAAGTATGTGTGCCTTGGCTTGTTTGTGTGCACTGTGAATCCTATGATCCCAGGAGGTGGCCCTTAATTCTTTAAATGGCAGTTTTCTATTTAGGGTTACCCAATGGCACGTACTACTAAAAAGGTATACTTTTATGAAAATGGTGCACTAAGATGAAGCAGGTTTTACATATGAGTTTGTTATACAATATATTTTTATAGAGACCTACATTGTTTAGGGGTATAGTTTTCCTTTTCCTTGAATAACTGTGGGCAGCAATAGCTTCTCCAGAAACTTATTAGTGAGAATGTCCACCCAAAAAGAATGAAAGAACCAGTAATTCAGAAAATATAAATAGCCAGAAACATACTGCTTTTAATTGCAATTACATTTACAAAAAAAAAATTATATTGTGAAGTTGCTTAATATCCCATTCTAGGTTAACTATGAGGATATTACAAGTTACCCAGGAGTAGGGTTGAGTGCATTTTATTTTTTATTGGGTTTTGCAGATTTGCATGGAAATGTATGGTTTTACAAGTGGTGTAAATGTTTGAATCTGCATAAGAATTTTCTATATATATTGTTTTGCTGGAAAAGAAATTCTACAATGCATGTGATTCAAGAAAAAAGGCAGAGAAAAATTTCCATTAATTCCAATGCATTTGGCACGAGAAAAAAACCCATTGACTCCAATACCTTTGGCACGAGAACAAATACAGATTTTCTCCAATGCATTTGGTGCAAAAAAAAATATGTTGAAATATGCCCATTGACACAATGCGTTTGACAAAATTTCGGCATTTTGCTGATTTTTTTCTGCAATTTTGTGAAGTTTGCGGCAAAGTTAAATAGGGCAATTTCAGTCATCACTATCCAGGAGTTTTGTGATTATAAAACGATGTGCCTACAGCATGAGATCTTTATATGTCATAGAAATTATTTGAATACTGTTATACTAAATACAATTGGGTATAATAAACTCATCTAAGACATATGAAGGTGCAGGCGAGAGATGTGTTGCAGCCCACAAAGGGAACCCCAGGAATAGCCGTGTGTAACATCCTGCCTGCATTTAAACCAGTGACCTGCAGGTTACTCTACTGTCTGTTCTACCTCTGCATTATATGAACAGATGGCTAAGAATCTAGTTGAAGTCTTTTTGTCTTCTTGCATTTCAAGTAGGAATGGCTTGTTTCAGCTCCTGTGGCCACAGGTGGTCAGAGTTAGCCATCAGTCTGCCTATAAAATCCCCAGCTCTGAACTCACTGACTGCCCATTATAGGTCAAGTTTACTTTTCTTAGGTGCTCTCTTTCCTGCTACTGCTCTTCCCTAGTTACTGCTTCACTTGTCCTGTCCCTTGTGTTAAATCTGAAATATATAAGAGAGAGTGAGTCCGGCACCTTCCACCTTCAAGAGTGTGTGCCACTCCAAAGTACAACTAGACTAGTGCTGACTCCCAGGTTTTGACTTGTGGCTTGTTCCTGACTTTGTTCTGATTGGGCCTGTCTGACCATGTCCAGCTCTGTCTCCTTTCCTGCATTATATGTTTCATGCCTTGCCTATGCTTGTGTCATTTACTGGATTCTCGCGCAGTAAGATCTGGTGCCACCTGCGTAGCTGAGGATATAATTGGCAGAAAAGCATGCCTAGAGAGGAATCCAGATACTAGATAAGCCTATTGGTTTTCTGCTGTAGGAATCTGCTGGGAAAAGCCATGGTGGAGTAGAAGCCTCATCTATTTGCAGACATACAGAATTTTTAGCCAGTTTGGCTACTGGGACACAGAGAACCTCAATAGCCCAAATAAAAGTATTTTATTATAAGCACAGACTTCAGAATGTAAAGAATATTTTGTTTTTGTCTTTTTGTAAAGTACCTTCTGCAGAGTACATCTTGCCTCACAATCAAATTGCTGTGAAGGAATGCTTCATTCAGTCTTAAAAAATATTTGAAACCTGAACCACCAAGCTGTGAGCCAGAAAAAAAACTATTTTGGAACGTTGCATTGCATTCAAAGTTGTCAGGTCACCGCTGAGATTAAGTTCGAGCCATGCAAGGAACACAATAACACATGATTTTATATGAACATGACTAACCCGAATTCTCGTTGGACTTTGTTCTTGGCAGCTCACACTTATTTCCCCTTTAAGCATCACAGAACTTTGTCAGTTGTAAAGTCAATGAATACAACTCAAAAAAAATTAGAATTTTAGTTGCCATGTACTATGTTGCAAGGATCAAAATAGAGATATAAGGGCTAAATATATCACAAGAGCTACAATAAAACACCATGGTGGTCAGCTCCTGCACTTTTCCCCACTGCGAGTTGCTGGTTAAACCTGATTTGAGGTACTTGCCTCAAAATGTGCTCTTTGCACTTCTGTATAGTTGCGCTTGGCGCTGCTCTGTTCTTCCTGCCTTCCTTTCTGAACTGAGTTTTGTTGCACCTATTAGAGAACCCTGTAGCTTCTTCTACCTCCAGTAGCTACAGGGTTCTCTTTGTGCCCATAGCCAATAGGTGCAGCCCATTTGTGTCTACGGAAAGGGGCACACCAAACACCAGAAATTGCACCAGCATCTGGGCAATTGTGTCCAATTGGTGTCAAAATGTGCATGCAGTTGTGTTCATTTTGGCGTATCAGATGCAATTGCACAAGATGTAACACATTTGCCCCCTTCGACTGCAATAACACAAGAGGCCTGGGGAAAATGCTGCCTTGTGGGAAAAAAACAGGGCAATCAAAATTGCACTTTTCTCACTGCACTTGAGGCTAAAAATGATTCCTTATATAAAAGCAATAAAATTTACACTATGTTTTCTCTGTTTTTAAGACATCATCGGGGGCATTTACTAACGCTAACTAAACAAATTTTTCGGTTTGGGATTTTTGTTGCTGAAAACTCGATTTTGAGATCAAAAAACCCCCCACAATTTTCCCCAAATTATTTTGCGACATTTCTGAATGCATAAATATACCAGCTAAAACTTGTTGAGATCATGTCAACGGCAGATGTCTCTTTTACAACTGGAAGATCTTTCTTTGCTTCATGGTTTAATAGGTTTCAAAGTTGTTATTTTTATGCAACAATTTGAAAAAGTCATGATGTTCGTGTTTTTTTCTATGACTTTCTCTTGTTTTTGCTTTTTCAATTCAAATATTGTTAGTAAATGACTGCCATTCGTGGAAACGAGTTTAGCCAAGGTTTTTTTTTTAAAAAAAAAGATAAAACCACGAAAATCCGGGCCAAATGAAATGTAGCCAAGTAAGGCTTTTTATTTCCAATGATTTTTTTAGTATCATTAAAAGGTTATTATCCCCAAACTACAAAAGGATCAGGAAATCAGGAATACACAATGAATCACTCAGGCCATTTGCTTAAAGGTTGCTGTGCCTTTAACAGTCCAAACACTGCTTTGGCTACATAGTAGATGTCTCCTGTGTGTGACTGTTCCTGGGAAAATCTATTACAGGAGTGTCATTAATCTGAGCCTGCCGCCTCGGGCACTTTCTGTCTCTTCTATTTTATGGGCCTTTGCTTCCTGTGCTCTGGAGGCATGCTGTTTTCCTCTCTTGATCAGCTTTGTTTAATTATCAAAATATTTGATGCAGAAAATTGACATTAGTGTTCTGTAGATTTGGCCTCCTGTTCTTTCTCTCCCTCTTGCTGCTTGATGACATTGAGGTCCTATGTAGGTTAGACCTTCATTAAAAAAAAGTAAAAAGGTTTCACAGTTATGTGCCTTTCAGACAGGGACTAAAGCTCACCAGCCCAGGTACGGTTCAACTGTTTTAGCGAATTATTTCCAGCTCCTGGATGACTTTGGGAGACCATTTCAGCTATTGAAAATCCTTGTTTAGCTTTGCATATCACTTGCACTGAAACCTGCGTTGTTACGATGATGTAGAAAACACATAAAAGCAATGGTAAACAACAAGAAATTCTTAACCAAATGCTCATGTTTCACTTTGCATTATAAACAGCTAAGAATAAAAATCGCTGGGTTGTACTTGCGATACGCCGGCTTTTATTGGATACTGAAAGCGCAAGCAAGATGATAACACTATAGGGTGCGTTTATGGGGTGTAACTGCAGTTGCGTTCATGTAAAGATCATTGCAGTTGTTAGATGAAAAAATGTAATTCATTACAGGTGCTTGTGTCAAAAGCTGCTTTTTGCTCATTATTATAGTCGCATGTAATGCTGGGGCTACCACAACACCTCCAGTGCCCCCACACAGCGGCGTGCGTCAGTAGTTACAGCATACATGCAACTAAAGAATTGGAAATTAAGGCATCCTGACTCATGCAGTCATGTCTAATAAGGTCCCTTGTCTGAGTTATAGGTATAGGTTGGGATTCATTATCCAGAAAGCTCCGAATTATGGAAAGGCCAACTCCTATTGACTCCATTTTAGTCAAATAATTAATTTCTTTTTTTAAATGGATTTCATTTTTCTCTGTAATAAAAAAACAGTAAGTTACACTTGATCCTAATTAAGATATAATTAACTCTTACTGGTGGTAAAACATTTATTTAATGTTTCAATGATTTTTAGTGGGCTTAGTGGAGAATTACAGAAAATTTCCTTATCCAGAAGACCCAGGTTTGGAGCATTCTGGATACCAGGTCTCAAACATGTGATATTGTAAAGGCTCCATTCATGGCCCAATAAGCTGCTGAATTGGCAGTTTTTATCGTCCAATGAATAGGCAGCTTTAGATTAGCAGGCTTTAAGCACAACAGATTTCTTTGAAGGGGCCAATGATCGAGACTACAGCAAGCCAACAAAGACCCATCAGATGAAGACCACCATCAGTAAAGTGTGCTCATAGAAGCACCTGAATTCATTTTTGGGTTTTAGATCTCCTTTGATAAAGGTCATACATTACTTTGTTAGTGAACTTGAGAGAAGTAATAAATGCAATTTTAATTAACTAATGAATTAACACCAACCTCACCCTGTAAAGTGGTAAAGGGCAAACAATTGCATGGAACCTGATAATCTAATTTTATGGGTAAATAGATATTTATAGCACTCATTGGCATTCTAAAAGGAGTTTTATTACCCTATATCACTGTGATGGCCAGGCTAATGATGTTATTACCCCATGTTTATATAGATGCTATCAATGACCCCCAGTCTTCAAACCGAAACACCATGGAGGTTTGTAGGCTATTTGTAATGCTGCTGACGTTCTCTTGAGCCCAAGTCATCAAACATATTAGCGGTGGTTATCATCTCTGCCTATGACTCCAATTCCACATTTATCAGTTCAAATGGCTTCCCAATAAAGTTGTCCAAAAGACACTTTCCTTAGGTTGACTTTAGCTTACAACAATGGACTAGTTGCAGTAGTATTTGCATCCTTGGCAGAATGAAGCTAAATTGTTTATCCTGGGGGCTTGGCTTACTAATATATGGGCTGAAATATTATCTTGACTTTACATGTCACATTCCCATTTGTAGTTTATTCTCATTGTAGTTTTATTTATTTATTTATTTATTACAGTCTGGTATGGACCTGTAAAGTGGATAAGTTCTAGATCCATTTGTTTTCCTACCCAGTGGCACCTTATCTTGCCTCTTCACTTTTTTCTTGTCTAATTCCTACTTTGCCCACTCCTGTTAACCCCCCGCTATCCTGTCTCGGTATGCATAAATGTCTTCTAGTACAGTTTCATATAATGTAACGTCTTGAAAAATAGATGTAATACTATAATTTTGAAAGATTTCAGTTTTTACTTACTCAGTTAGCCAATAAAAGGTAGGTATCATCTAACCTTACATTTCCTGCATTTTTCAATGCCTAACATGGTACAACACCTTACTATAATAAAGGAAGAAAGAGGAGAAGCAGTTAATTCCTTTCACTTTCAGCATTCTACCCTACAGCAGTTGCTTTCCTGGTCAAGAGTCACAGCAGAGCGGTGTGCTATCAGGGACCCTGGCTTCATTCTGTGACACATACCATTATTACAGCTCCAGGGACTCATTTTCTTTGCATGCCCACCCGCTGACCTAGCCTGGAATCTGAACATACATAGAAACGTACCAGCTGAATAAAAACAAATGAACAAATGACAAATCTGGGGAACCTTTCTCAGCACAAACTTTAAAATAACATCAGCTATTCCCACTGACAGTCCAATCACATTATCAGCGGCATTTTCTGATTATTTGCTGGAGATGAATTTTTTATGTTGTTATTTTCTCCTGTCTTTTTCAAGGCATTCAATACATGATAGACTGCAGAGCCTCAACGAAATGGGACCCTACACAAAGTAATACATGTATATTAGGCAACAAATGTGATTCTGTCCTGCTCCATTAAAAATGTCTCTTTATATTTCAAATGAATTTTTCTCAGTAGTAGGTCCATCTTAGAACAGATACTGTATATGCATTTTTATAGTGGCCCTTTGTTTAATTGTTAAAAGTAAGTATCAAAATATTATGAATTTTGTTGGGAGGTAGGCCAAAATGTTTTTTGAAAATACTCATATTTGTCACATTGTTTTGCATTTCCAGAAATAACACTTCTGCTTCTGCTTTTCAACAGGTGACCAGTAAATTCTACCTGCTAATTTGTTGCTATGGGTTACTGCTCCTGGGCAAAATTAGTGCCTCTTATTACATAACCCCTATATTCTGTAATGATGCACCAATTCCAGGAATCAGGAACAATGTTCACATGCGCAAAGTGCACGGGTCTTTTCAACCTTTGCACAACCTTTGGATTTGATTCGGTATTTATCTGAATCTTTAATAAAGGAGTCAGGGTTTGGCTGAATCCCAGAATAGTGGATTCAGTGCATTCATAATATTCTCTACAATATGGAATGATAGGGAAATACTGCTGCACGGAACAAGATAGTGGAAGCACAGGGAGAGGACTGTAAGGGCCTACCTGCTCTGCTTTTCTACTGTCATTCATTTATATGTAATGACAAATGGACCATGAGTAAAATCAACCCATATATAACCCAGATTTAGATCCACTGATAATCCACATTTTCTTATTGTCAATTTTGGCATGGTCAAAACCAACTTTATACAAACATGTTTAATAAATGTTCTAGCTTAGTTTTGTAGTGTTGTAGGTGGAAATGTCCCTGAATTAAAGAGACCACAATGACCCACAAAAGAAGCATAGCTTATTCTATATTGTAAGAACCCAACTATTAAACTTTCAATTAGTTAGTTATAGGAAGCCCTAAAGGACAAGGCAATCCATATGTTTAAGAAACAGCCTATTATAGTACTGTTGTGCATACAATACATTTTCACAGTGACAATGTTACTCATCCCCATAAGGCAAGCAAAGAATGCAGACATCATCAACAGTTTTCATTGCCACGATTGCCTATGCTATGTGTACTACTAATCTCTGCACTGAATGGGACTCATATACAACAAATTTGTACCTGGGCAGTAACACATAGCAATCACTCAAAAGTTTACTTTTGTTGTTCAACCTACAGTAATGGTAACATAATGGAACAAATCACCTTTGAGTAAATAAAAATGTGTGCGGTTGCATGGGGTGCTTCACCCCCATGGGGCCAGAGACGCCTTCTTGCATTTTCCTGTCTTGGGTGGCCTGGTAATTGAAAGGACTGCATTGATAGAATATGCTCATATCTACCATAATTGTAAGTGATGTTTCAAATTCTTTAGGCGTGGTTAATATGAACTTATCAAAAATATACGTTCAACAGTGTTTGTGTGTAAATTACAATTCAGTGAAAAGTTAGAACATAGGTTTTGTAAGTTGCTTTCTGTATTTATATTTGTACACATAAAATTGAGATGTTGTATCTATTACTTCCTATGGCATTCAGCATAAGCCTACCACAACAACTATAGAGTAAATATTGTGGCCCAGCTGCATTGAGATTCTGTCCTAAGCCTATAGAGCACACTTAGAAAAAAGTGTTGGTGAACCACACAAGCATGAAAAAGTTCTCTGGGGATGCCAAATAAGGGCTGTGGTTGGCTGTTTGGTAGCCCCATGAGGACGGGTTGCTTGGAATAAAACTGTGTCTCTTTGCTTCTAAAACTTGCCTCCAAATCAGAAATTCAAAAATTGGCACCTACTTTAAGGCCACCGGGAGCAACAGTTTGCTCAGGAGCCACTGGTTGAGGGGGGGGGGGGGGGATGGGTCACTGCTAAAGAGCATTCCTCAGAGTCTACATGTGGTACAGTTTGCCAGCCATATCCATTTTTGTAAGTGCAATCACATAGAAAATATGTCTTTCCATTATTGATTTTCTGTTTACGGAGCAGTAAACGGACAACCAATGAATATCATATATTTTTACTGTTTACTGTCTATGATGTATTTTGGGAGTGTAGATTGAGGACCTTGACTTGAACCTTTTAAAAGCTTTTAAACCAAGAATAAAGATAACTTTTAGAATTGACAGCCAATCCAAAAATGTGCTTGTGATGTGAATAGAAATATTATATGTCATGAACAATTCCTGCCAGAATATGGGTTCATTTGAGTTCCTGAATCCTGCTTCTCCTTATCCCTAATATGTTGTTATCGGTGTGATTAAAATTTAGTTTAAAGAACAGACAAAACACACTCAGTATACTTACTTTTTGAAAGATGCCGTTGTACTTTAAAAAAGCGGCTGTTGGCATCTTTCTGTGTACTTTATTGTAGACCGGCATTTCTGAGTGTAAGAAAGCAAAATGTATTGGCTGAATGTGAGCATTTAGAACATACCATCAAGGTTACCAAGCCACATATTCATTCCACATAAAGAAACTTAAGGAAATTGAGAAATTTATAGGGGTTATTTTTGCCTTACTTGCTCTTTACAATCAAGTTTAGCAGCTGAAATCATGGATTATTATATAAGGATCCGAGCAGAAAAAGGTCATCTAGAGTTGGTCCTTCTAAGGTTTTGGAGCATTCTGAACATTAAATATACTATTCCCCATTAGCTGAGAGACATACCATCTGATTCTTGTTTGAGTCTTTTCTACTAGGGTCATTCTTTTGTGCCAAGCACTGACAGATTTACTTTGGCTATCGTTGTGGTACAGAAAGCATATGAATGTGTGGCTTCTTTCCAGCTTTAAGTGAACTGTAACTTCTTGAGAAAAAATGAAGAGTTCAGTGTAGAAAATGTGAATATGTGTATCGATAATTCAGAAGGCAGTTATAGAAATAGGTGATCAGGGGATACATCATGCCTGGTAAAGACATGTCTATCACAGGGGACATTGTCTGATTATTTGCTTAATCAAAATAAAGCTCAAAATGTAGCTGGTAGAATTCTCCAATATCCTGTTTCCTTACAAAAAACAGAATAAACAGCCATGAAAACAGGAAACATAAATTGCTGCATCTAAAAGTACAGTATAAGTAACATCTATGAAACAACAAGGCTTATCAGTCACAGAAGGTAATTAAAATAGTAAATAACCTTATATTCTATTTTATTCTTCATGAAAATGAGAATATAATAATAAAGTAAAATAATACAAACTGATTACATCTCATTATAAACATTATTATGAAGTATTAAAGCTTTACCATTTGCTGCACTGCCTTACAATGGGAGAAAAGTGAAAACTTTAAAAATGACATATACCAAGCAAATATACAAGAGTAAAAGAGGACCATGTTCATTAGAGCATACAGTCTTAAAGGAGAAGAATATGAGACACAAGAGATGTGACCCTGAGGGGCACATTCATTAAAGTATGACAGATCAAATACAATTTTTTTTTATTTTTTCTAAAGTCAACAACTTTTGCGTATTTTCTGTGATATTTTTGTTAATTTGAGTGACTTTTTCTACTTTGAGACAATTTGTGTGACAAAATCGTATTTGTCGAAACGAGTACAAAAGTTTCGGATTCATTCAAGCTTCACTATCGTGACTTTCCTTGGGCCAAGTTGGAGCTGCAGAGTGCCTTTGAGCCCTATGGGAGACTTTCCTTGGGCCGGGTTGGAGCTGCAGAGTGCCATTGAGCCCTATGGGAGACTTTCCTTGGGCCAGGTTGGAGTTGCAGAGTGCCATTGAGCCCTATGGGAGACTTTCCTTGGGCCAGTTTGGAGCTGCAGAGTGCCATTGAGCCCTATGGGAGACTTTCTTTGGGCCAGGTTGGAGCTGCAGAGTGCCATTGAGCCCTATGGGAGACTTTCCTTGGGCCGGGTTGGAGCTGCAGAGTGCCATTGAGTCCTATGGGAGGCTTTCCTTGGGCCAGGTTGGAGCTGCAGAGTGCCATTGAGCCCTATGGGAGACTTTCCTTGGGCCAGGTTGGAGCTGCAGAGTGCCATTGAGCCCTATGGGAGACTTTCCTTGGGCCAGGTTGGAGCTGCAGAGTGCCATTGAGCCCTATGGTAGACTTTCCTTGGGCCGGGTTGGAGCTGCAGAGTGCCATTGAGCCCTATGGGAGACTTTCCTTGGGCCGGGTTAGAGCTGCAGAGTGCCATTGAGCCCTATGGGAGACTTTCCTTGGGCCGGGTTGGAGCTGCAGAGTGCCATTGAGCCCTATGGGAGACTTTCCTTGGGCCGGGTTGGAGCTGCAGAGTGCCATTGAGCCCTATGGGAGACTTTCCTTGGGCCGGGTTGGAGCTGCAGAGTGCCATTGAGCCCTATGGGAGACTTTCCTTGGGCCAGGTTGGAGCTGCAAATGCCATTGAGTCCTATTGGGAGGCTTCCAAAATCATACACTGATGGATCAAAGTCAGAAAGGTTTTCACGTGTTTACAATTGTTTGGATACGAAAATTTCGTGACTTTTGGATCACCATTTGCAAACAATCGTTTCAATACGAAAATTTCCGATCGCAAGTACGAAATCTTTGTATTCAAACAAACTTTTGCAACCATCGGAAACTATCGGATTTCGTGATTCGGATTTGTACTTTAATGAATCTTGCCCTGAGTATTGTACTTTAATGCGTGGCAGAGACTTTCAGTATATCATGAATGAGTGGGAAGAGAGCTAAGCTGAATGAGGCTTTGAGTGAGGTAAAATGTTTTTTGAGAGATTATTTGAATGCTGAAATTCTAATACCATAGATTGGGTGCAACTCCAGCAAAGTAATGATAGAGGCACTAAGGAGCAGATTGTTAGAGGAGCTCATGGATAAATTGCAGATTATGCTATGGCATAGTTTGAGAGAGAGTTCTGTACTAATTTGAACATCATTGTCAGTAGTTTTAACTTTGACATCAAAAGAAAAGTAGAAGTGGTTTTAACTTTATCCTGAATGGTGGCAGAACCAGTGTAAGTATTGGCAGGGTGGGGAAGCAGAGGAAGACCTGTTGGTGAGGTGTTTAAATCTGGCGGGGGCATGGTGTGGAGGGGAAGACCAATAGCAACAATATTTGACATGATGAGAGAGTGAATTGTGACGATATGTTGTGTATTGAACCAGTACCAAACCTCTCTCCCCAGTGTATAGAGTGCCATTGTGCTTGTCCCACATTTTTTAGTTACTGGGGGCCTGTTTGATATGATATTATTTATTGGCTATTAGGAGTAAATAATGTGGCAGAATTAAATATTTCTGGGATGTTATATGGTGTTAGAGGGGTAAAGAGGATGGTTCCTGTCTTGGACAGATTACATTCAAGGACATTTAATTTGGCAGTGATTAAAAAATAAAAGGAAACGTGAGTTAAGAGATCTATGGTGGCCTCTCTGCACTAATTATTCAGTCACACAGCAATATGCCTGACCTTCGTTTGTTTCCAAACCTAAAGTTCTGTAGAAAATACATTACCATAATCTAACCACTACCTTTTAAACTTGAAGCAAGTGTTTATCATGAACCATGAATGAAGTTGAAGACTGTAAGATACTGAACTTAGGTTTCTCACCAATGAACAGTTTTTTTATGATGTAAATATGGTATTTATAGGCTTGAGTCCTGTGTGTAAAGCTTACATTTTAAACATATTTAATCTTGTATGTGGTTTTGCTGTAATTTCATTATATTGGATAATAAATGAGGTGAGCTGCGATCCTTGGCAATAATCATACATCCATAATTGTCCTTAAATGAGAACGAGACAAGCACATCTGAAAACCCATCTGCTCCGTGAAACACCCGCTGCAGTGCATGCTGGATAAATGTATTTCCTTCATTGTTTTGAGCTGCATTTCTTGTGCAGATGTTGCCATCGTTTTGTTATGGAACACTTTGACATATGACTCTGTCTTTCCCGCAGAAGGGGCACATTATCTCAATTAATGTTTCACAGCAAACATGACATTGATAGTATTCATGGGAGCACAGTCTATTTCCATTTGCATGATGACTAGTTCCAGAAATATGACTACATGCGTATGCTGCTGCAAAACGCTGCCCCGGGCTCTGTTTTTTGCTTGTGACAATGTTCTTTTTTTTTTTTTGCTCCCTCCTTCTGTTTTGATTTCTACTTAAAGTTTTATGACTCTGTTCCCTCCAGGGTGCTATTATCTTGTACGCTAATAAGACTATGCATATTCTATTAACATTGTCAGTGTGCGATAAGAGGCACATTCAGTAGGAAAACAATTGCGGTTTTAAACCCAGCAAGGGGTCTCCTTGTTATCACATAATCAATTATCTTAACATCCAAGAAAAACCTACTTGGCAGTTTTTTGAAATATTAATCTATAGGCTAATTAGATAAATAAGGAACAATCAAGCCAAAATGAATAGAAATCATTTTCCGGGTGAATTAGTAAACTTTCTTTTATCCTTGTCATCGTTTCTAATATTTTCCTAAAAACCACATAATGATGTAAAAATGAAAGAATATGAACCGTTCGCTAAATATTTTTACGCTTCTTTCATGTTTTTGGTTTTGGAGGGACAGAATTGACTTTATGTTTTATATCCATCACCATGATGCAAACGTTAATAACGCAAGTCACTGAGTGTAAGAGAATATATTTATAAAAATGTCTTTACTTGGGGAGTTGGGGCAACGTGAATTCAGGGAACAATGAAGGTTCCCATAGCTACAAATTTCAGCTCACTGTTTGTAAAGATATATTCCAGAATGCTTATTGGGGGGGCTTTTGTTAATTATTATATAAGCCTCATTTTTTATGAAAGGCTAAGCTAAGTGCAGGACCATTATGAGCAGCAAAGCCGTGCATTAATCTCTTGCACCTAGCTGTATCTGCAGAGCTGTACTCACCATCAGGTTAACGTTTAGTATGTTATAGAATTGTTTTTTTTTAACACTTTTTCAATTGGTTTTCATTTTTAATAGTTTTATAGTTTTTTACTTATTTGCCTTTATTTTCTGACTTTTTTCAGCTTTCAAATGGGAGTCACTGACCCTAGCAGTTACACCTAAGGCTCTGAGAGGCCAAAATTTTAATGATATTGTTACATTTTATTACTTATCTTTCCATTTAGTCCCTCCTCTGTTCATATTCCTGTCTCTCTTTAAAATCACTGCTTGATTGCTAGGTTAAACTGGACCCTAGCAACCAGATAACTGCTGAGTGAAAAGCTAATCAAAAACTGCAAATAATAAAAAAATTAAGACTAATTGCAAACTGTCTCTTCATCAGCCCCCCCCCCCCCCACCTGTCTGGTTGCTGTGTAAGCTTTAAATGGTATCAGTATTGAGACTGGCTGGCCCCCTGCATTGTTCACACCTCAGATTCAGTCTGTAAACCCCTGAATTGTTTAAACAAGTAATCCCCTGTACTGTTCACACCTTTAAGTCCCTGCATTGTTCACACCTCAGGCTCAGACTGTAAGGCCCTACATTGTTCACACCTCAGACTGTTGGAGTAGTGCCAGTATTGTGTCACTGTATGTACTGCCTGCCATATGCTGCTTGTATGTATGGCACACACAGGCAGGGTAGGGCAGGCAGAGTATGGTACACACAGACAGCATAGGGCAGGTAGTGTATGGCACACACAGGTACCATAGGGCAGGCAGAGTATGGCACACACAGGCAGCATAAGGCAAGCAGAGTATGGCACACACAGGCAGCATAGGGCAGGCAGAGTATGGCACACACAGGCAGCAGAGGGCAGGCAGAATATGACACATACAGGCAGCATATTGTGTCCATCATGACTTCTGGCTTGCCCATTTTAAAGGAAACAGAAGTTTGGGGCTTGCCAGGGGATGCCTATTTGCTGCCAACCCCATGTACCCCTGAATGGGGAGCACTGCTGTACATAGGCCAACACAGCAAGGTCCAGCTCCTTGCTGTCCATTCTAGGAGCATAAAAATGTGCACTTCTGGGACTAGCCACAGATTTTATTAGGACATGGTGCTAAGAACAAAAAGCATGATACTTTGCGCCTGTTTTTGCACTTTTTTTTTGAAAAATTAGTCTTATAAATTTGATTGGAGCAAATTTATCAACATTCAATTTCAAGTTTTTACCACAATTTGTGTTTTTTTTGTGCAAAAATTGTGAATTCAAATGTAAGTTTCTGAAACTCAAATTTTTTAGCTTTATTAAGTGCAAAAAACCTCAAACTCCAATATCAAAATTAACCTTTTAAAATCTGTTAAAGTTCATTTCAATTCAGTTGAACCTATTTTTTATTCCATTTTTCATGATTAATTCAAAAAGTGGCAGACATTGAAAATAATGGGTAGAATGTGGTTTCACTGTTTTTCCACAAACTTGAAAAGTGATTTCTGCTAAATCTAATTGGTAAATATTATCTTACACATAAAGGGTAATAAGTGACAACTGGACAGGAAAAGGGCTGATTTGTGAACGTTTAAATTCATTTTTTACCACAGTTTTCTATTGCAGTCAATAAAAATCATCCTAGCACAATGTAAGCAATTTTTTTAATTCAATTTTTTTTTGTTTTGTTTTCACACTCTGTGGCCAAATAATTGGATAAAGCACTATTTTAAATACAACTCTGGTTCCTATTTAGAATTTCCTTTTAGATACCAAGCCTCTATGAGGCTTCTGCAACATTATTAACTTACTGCAATTCAGGGGCACATTTACTAAGCAATTTGGAGATAAAGTCAGATTTGTTCTTACTTCTAGATAATTTTGAGGTTTATGAATGGGTTTTTGCCAGATCACGATTTTTTCATTATTGTCCCCCCCCCAAAAAAAAATTTCAAGTCTTTCTAAAATAATTCCCATAATTCAGGGTTTAATTAATGTTAAGTTAACTTTTAAAAAAAACAAAAAACATTTCGACAGGTTTGATCTATAGAGTACCATTGAGTCCTATGAAGGGTTAGAATAGTAGAGGAATAGAATAGCCAGTGAAAGCCTGCCCTTGACACATTTTCAAGGACAAGTTAATCCCCTCATTGTTTTCAGTTTCATCCAGCTTCCACTCAAAAAATTCAGGATTTTCGAATGTAAACTTAAAATTTTCATACAAACGATTTTATAGTTTATAAATACAGCAGGGATCAAGTTTAATTCGAATTTATACCATGTCGAATTTATATGACTTTCAAGGCCAGAAAAAAGGACAGGCTGTCACAAACTATTCTTATGCTGTGAAATTACATTTTGCCAAATTTTTAATGGTTCTTGAAAGTTTGAATTTTGCTAATACAACTCCCTTTAGCTTTTAGATTCTGTTTTTTCTAAAAAGAAAAAATTGTACTTAAATCGAATTAGCAAATTTTGGGGGGTGATTTATCAATTTTTCTCAATTTGAGATTTTCTTGCCCTTAAAAAACCTGAATTGAGTTATGGTTCGAGAACTCGAATGGATGGTATTTATTAAGTGCAAAAAACCCGAAAATTCAAATGTAAAAATTCACCATCTAAAAGCTTGAGAGTTTCTATAGATGTCAAAAAAATGTGCACTTAAATCAATTTAGCAATTTTTGCTGCAAAAAAGTCTAAAAGTGTAGTAAAACGTCAAATTTTAGGGGGGATTTATCAATTTTTTGCTATTCAAGTTTTTTTGGGCTCACATAAACTCAAATTGAGTTATGGTTCGAGAACTTGAATGTCTGGTATCTATTAAGTGCAAAAACCTGAAAATTCAAATGTAAAAATTTGCCATCTAAAAGCTTGTGATTTCTATATAAGTCAATAGGAGCTGTCATTGGGAAAGTCAAGCCATCTTCTAAAATTTTTTGAGTTTTTAGAGCTCGTAAACTTGAGATATTTGAGTTTTTTATTTGAAAAACATTTCCTTATTATTAAATAAGCAACCATTTTATATGCAAGGTTATTTGATTTAGAAAAACAAACTCGAATTCACAAACTCGAAAATTGATAAATAAGCCCTTAAATGTTGATACATGTGCCCCCAAATGTAGGCATCAAGATAAAAATATAAAATAAGGGTGCTTATACTTTGGAGTTTACTCATTTATTATTGCTGTTTCAACAGCCAAAAAAAGAACTTTAGATCTAAAATGGTGTTCAAGGAAAGACCTGCATTGATAAAATACAGCCCTCAGAAATCCATCTTGTGACAGACAAGTCTCTAAATGTTTGTCATTTCCCTTCCTCCGTCTGAAGTAATAGAAGCTAATGTAGCCTCTTGTAGAAGGCCTAAATTTATGTTGAATAATGACATAATTGTAGCCATGTGGATCACCTCAAAGTGATATGTGTAAATAAGATGATGGTGAGTATTGTCATTACAGGTTTACATTCTCTGTGAAATATCATCATTATACATTTGTGTTATTAAATAATTTATCTTTATCCTTGAAATGTAAATGGTAAAACAAGCAGATGGCATCTGACTCTCCAGCTCTGATGCACAACTCCCAACAGCCATAGAAAGAGCTGATTGGACATTACAATTCTGGCAATGATATCTGTAATGCTGATATTCAGTTGGGAAAGCTCTAGAATCTAGCTTAAAGAGATACTGACATTGTCTTGGCATGCTCTTTATAATTTTGCCCATTGCTTTTGCATTACACATAAATTAACCATGTTTCTCTATGAGGCGGCTGCCATATTTGTGCAGCAGAAGTCCGTTAGCATTAGAAACTATAACTGACTAGTGATGAGTTAATTTTTTTTTGCAGACATGCACTCGTACCAAATTTTTGCATTTCGTCCATTGGCAAATTGTTTTGCGAAACTTTGTCACGTGTCAAAAAAAAGGTGTGTCAAAAAAATTTGCGCACAACAAAAAAGTTGCATGAGAAGCGCGGTTTTGGCAAATTTTTCGGCGAAGTGAAACAGGACAGATTTGCTCATCACTATAACTGACAGGTCGAGAACTGCTGAAAAGTTTGTGAAATTTTGCTACAAATTTTTGACTTGCACAATTTTTGCTGTCACAACCGCAACTTTTTCCTTACTTACTGCAATTTTGTTTCCAAAAAATTTGCCACTTCCAAAATGCATTATTTTGTAGCAAACCCATGCGTGGTAAAAAAATGTGCTCATTACTATATATAAGGTCTGATATTCTGTATTATGCTACAGATGCTCTTGGTGTTTCTTGTTCTGTAAGGTTTGTCAAAGGCTTATCTTCTGTCTATTGAAAATAATACAGATCGCTATGAAAATATATCTGCAATCATATTCATGTGTCTAAAACATATTCATGTGACTTGGGGGCTGATATATTAAGACACGATTTCGAATCCGAATTGGAAAAATTCCGATTGGAAACGAACATTTTGCGATTTTTTCGTATTTTTTGCGATTTTTTCGGGGTCTTTATGATTTTTGCGTAAAAACGCGAGTTTTTCGGCGTCTTTATGATTTTTGCGTAAAAACGCGAGTTTTTCGTAGCCATTTTTCGACGCATTTCGGCGTCTTTACGATTTTTGCGTAAAAACGCAATTTTGTCGGCGTCTTTACGATTTTTGCGTAAAAACGCGATTTTTTTCGGCGTCTTAATGATTTTTGCGTAAAAAGGCGAGTTTTTCGTAGCCATTACGAAAGTTGCGCAAAGTCGCGATTTTTTCGTAGCGTTAAAACTTGTGCGAAACGTTGCGCCTTTTAAGTTTTAACGCTACGAAAAAGGCGCGACTTTGCGCGCAAGTGTTAACGCTACGAAAAAATCGCGACTTTGCGCAACTTTCGTAATGGCTACGAAAAACTCGTTAAAAATCGTTAAGACGCCGAAAAAATCGCGTTTTTACGCAAAAATCATAAAGACGCCGAAAAAAATCGCAAAATTACCGATCATTACGAAAAAAACGCAATCGGACGCATTCGGCCCGTTCGTGGGTTAGTAAATGTGCCCCATAGGGTCAGAGTGTGAATTTAGAGCTCACCCACTTTCTATTCATTCGTATGGGATTTTTAAAAGTGTATTTATTAATGGTTCAAAGTTTCAAAAAAATAAAAGTGAGATATAATAAAAGAGGTACATGATAAATACACATCTAAAAATTCCATAGGAATGAATAGAAAATGGGTGAATTTTTTGTGATGAACTTTTATTTCACATTATGAGAAATCAGCCCCTTAACGTCTACAGATTTTGTAGTAATGACTGAGAAATTAGCCATTGCTGGCAAATGCACTAAGGAATCAGATGAGAGTACTATTTACAGTAGCTCTGGCTATCTAGAAAATGTTTGCTTTGTAAAGCAAGAAGTAACAGTGAAAGTATTTATAACAACAGCTGATATTAGACACATGTTTAGGGGCTCAAAGTTCAGATGTTTACCCATAAAAATGTTTTTCTACAGTATCATCTTGCCATCAGTGCATGTGACCACATGAAGTTCAAAAATTTGATTCCGCTTGATAGACAACTAGTGATGGGCAGGCATGGATTTGCCTGAATTTCCTAATTTCGTCATTGGCGGGTTTTTTCGGGAAACAGGTGACAAAATTTAGCGTGTGACAAAAAAATGTTTGGCGTGTAAAAAAAAGACCCTTGTAAAAAAAATGTAAGAAGCACCGAAAATGTTGCACACATCAAAAAACTAGTGCGCACAACAATTCCACTGTTTCACAAATTTTTCACCCTTTCCCGAATTTTCTGCTGTTTATTAGTTTTCGGCAATGCGAAACGGGACAGATTCGCTCATCACTTTAGACAACATAAAGATATTTTCAAGGGTTTTCCCTGCTTTACTGATTAAAATTTTACATTTTTTGAAACACTGTCTAGTTTATATTATTTACTTGACAGGAAGCTTGTATTTGAGTTTGTAGGGGTAATGGCCGTTTAAAAAGTAACAGTTTTGTAAAAAGAATCCTTTTTCTCATTTGGATAAGACAAGATGGTGTTTAACAGCTCAAAGTATTTTATTATCCTTTTGACAAATTTGGTAAATTTCCTAACTGTCAATAAAAGGTTCCTGGTACAGGTATAGGACCCATTATCCAGAATGCTCGGGACAAAGGGTATTCTGGATAAGGGGTCTTTCCGTAATTTGGATCTCCATACATTAAGACTACTAAAAAATCAATAAAACATTAATTAAACCCAATAGGATTGTTTTGCATCCAATAAGGATTAATTATATCTTAGTTGGGATCAATTACAAGGTACGGTTTTATAATTACAGAAAAAAACTAAATCAGTTTTAAAATTCTGAATTATTTGCTTATAATGGAGTCTATGGGAGATGGCCTTTCCGTAAGTCGGAGCTTTCTGGATAATGGGTTTCCGGATAAGGGATCCCATACCTGTATAAAAAAAAATGTTTTATTGCGAAAAATATTGAACTGCTAGAATTAGTGATGAGTAAATTTTTTCACCAGGTATAGATTCGCAGCAAATTTCCACATTTCGCCATTGGCAAATTGTTTTGTGAAACTGAAAATTTTCTGCTAAAAATTCGTCAAAATGGGTGCGGTCGTGGCAAAATAGGCACAGTGGCGGCAAAATAGGCATAAAAAAAGACGTGTGGGACAAAAAAAAGGCGAGCAACAAAAATATCATGGGACAAACGTGTTTCATGGATTTTTCACCATTTAGCCAATTTACCTGTCATTTCGTGAATTTTTCAACGAAGCGAAATGGGACAGATTCGCTCATCACTACTAGGAATCTCTTAGAATTTACCAGTTCAATATTTAATAAATCAGCCCAAGAGTATAAATGTATCAAACACTATACAAAGGGGCCGATTTATTAACATTCCAATTTAAGTTTTTACTGCAATTTTTTTTCACTAAAACTCATGAATTTGAAAAAATGTTTCTGAATCTCGAATGTTCGAGATTTATTGGAAAAACTTGAAAGCAAAAATTAGTAATTTAAAAAACTGGCAAGTTCATGTACAAGTCAATGGGAGCAAAATTCAGGTGGTTTTTTTTTTTCAGTTTGAGATTTTCGAGTTTTTTTGGTAGTTTGTAGATTTTTTTTTTTTTTTAAAAGAGAGGAATGCAAATGTGCTGCTTTTGAGTTATTTTTTGATGTATTTAGGTGATCTCGAGAGTCAAATCTTTAATAAACAAGCACACATTCAAGCTTGGTGAGCTTTTTTTATAAAAAAAATGTTAATTTTTGCTAATTATATTAGTAATATTATGTATTTTGTTGAAAATTTTAAGTTTCATTTTTGTTATCCACAGAATGCTAATATTGTCTTGGTTTAACCATACACAAATTGCTTTATTTTTTCACACATTTCCGCTGATTTGATATACAGTAAACCTTGCAAAGGAATGATACAGTATGTGAGGAAAGGGCATCGCAGACTGGAGGAAAATTGAGACAAATATGTTCCAAGTCTTGGCCTTGAAAGAGCAAACCTGCGAGGGCTTGAAGGGTACACATGCTCCTGATCTGATGGGACACAGATGATCATTTATTTACTTACTTTAAATTAAGCTTTCAGACATGATTGCATTCCCAGAAAGCAATATTCAATTGCTAAACAGAAATTCAAAAAGCAAACTAAAACAGAACTATTTTTAGCTGCAGTCAGCTGTCATTTATGGTTACTGTTGTCTTATTGTATCTTGTTTTAGAGCTCAGTTATGAATTTTATACTTGTATGAATGGCTCTTCATGAGCTGCATTAACATACATGTCACATAACTTCCAAATTCAACTCTCGTGCTGATGTAACATGGAAATGTTTAGTTAACTTAATATCAAAGTGTTTACACAGTTTTTGGTAGCAGTGAGTAGTGATTAGCAATTTTTTTCACCAGGCATGGATTCACAACAAATGTACACATTTTGGCATGGTAAATTGTTTCACAAAACTCCAAGGAAAATGCGTCACAAAAAAATTAGTCCTGCATTAAAAAATGTCGCCGTCGCATCAAAATAGCGCAGTCGCATCAAAATAGGTGCAGATGCGTCAAATTGGGCACGGTCGCGTACAAATAGGCGTGGTCATGGCAAAATGGACGCACCCATTTATACACGCCCGCATCCATTTTCAGATGACCATTTTGCACCAAAATAGGCGCGGCAGCGTCAAATTATGCACGGTCGTGTCAAAACGGGCGTGCCTGTGTCAAAAAAAAGTCGTGGCTTGAGGGTATTTGCCATTTGGTGCAGTGTTCTTATTCAAGTATGTTTGTTATCAGTCCATTGAACCAAGAACAATTTATTTGAAAACAAAAATTAGTTTGGATTGAATACGAAACCAAACTCAAAACAAATGTGCTTAAGTCATTTGTGAAAATCCTTACCCCATATTTATGTTGATGATAGTGATGAGCAAATGTATCCTGCTTCGGCAAAAAATCATGAAACTGCTGAAAAATTCACAAAACTGTGAAAAATTTGCAAAGTGTGATAACCGCACAACTTTTTTGATGTGGCCACTACTTTTTTGCTACAACTGTGACTTATTTGACTCAACTGCGACTTTTTTCTCACTCAGCAATTTTTCTATGCAGCAAAATGTGGAATTTAGCAGTGAATCCGTGCCTGCCAAAAGCATTTATTATTTTAAAGGACCCTATAACTACCTTTTACATTTGTCCCGTATTCTCACCTCCAGGCAGCATCTTCCTCTCTCGCTCTTCAACTAATGATTTCAAAATTCCTAAAGTTCAGGTAATCTGAAAAGCAGTAAAATAAGTGCCAAAATAAGGTTCATGTATAGCAGGAACTTGTTAAAAAGTTCAAAAACTAGTGTGAGAGATGCAGGGCTTTAAGTCACAGAAAGAGCTAAAGAATATAATGATAAAAGAACAATTTATGACAGCCCTACTGGAACAGTATGAGTGACTTACTATGTCGACTTACCAGCCGGACTTTCCAGAAAGACTCTCTCTCACATTTCTATTGAGAAAGCTATTCCCAGGGCTACACAAGGCTTCTAAAACTCTGATAAATCAAGTTTTAATAGCCACCAGTAGTGATGAGCGAATGTGTCGCATTTTGCTTCGCCATAAAATTTGCGAAGCGGCGAAAAATCCGTGAAACGCATTTGTCGCATGATTTTTTTGTCGCCTGCATCTATTTTGTCGCTCCCGTCTTTTCTTGTTGCCCGCGTCTTATTTTTTACGTGACCGTGCCCAATTTTGACGCAAACACGCCCATTTTTTACGCAACCGCAGCCATGATTGATTTGACTGCGTCCAATTTGACGTGACCGACTTTTTTTGACGTGCAGTGAATTTTTCCGCTGCAAACTTTCATGCAAGCTTCGCTAAACAATTCGCCAATGGCGAAATGTGGAAATTGTCTGTGAATCCATGCTTGGTGAAAACATTCGCTCATCACTAGCCACCAGGCTTGCACTCCAAATAGAAACCAGCAACTACATCCTCACCGGCCAAAGTAGCAAGGAGAGTAAATAGCAAAAAAGTAGTTTGAATCCAGAATAGCCCATATACAGGTTACTTAATTTTTGAAAACATTGGCTATGTGGGAACTTGTAGGTCCAAAAAGATTGACCCAAGGGAAACCTTATCCAGTGAAATATTCAAAATAGACATATCCCAACTGGTTCTGCACTTTTTCTCTGGACAAAAACCTACCATCATCACTAAAGTAAGATCCTTTAATCACAGCTATGACCACACAAATAGTCCCATGGACACAAAAACTTGCCTCACCCAATATCCACCCACAAACTCATGGAATACCTAACGAGATCTGTTGATTACACCTTTATATGCTGCAGTAACTTGTATGTCATGTTTATGTTTACTTTATTTTTTTCTTTCTTCTTTTATAAAAAAAAAAAGAACAATTTATGGGATTGTTGCCCAGAACTCAAAATATGGTCATTAAATATTCCAGGATGGAATGTATACTTCTGTATTGTAGTCTTCTGAAATGTGATAAGCTTTATAAAGTATAAAATAGGCATTAAGATTAGTTAATTACTATTATGTATCCATTCCTTATACAACCAGAAGCTTGACCTTAACAAATTAAATTTGTTCATTTGCTCTGGGTCGTTGGAGCTGAAGAAACACAACTGCTGATAAAACATTATTGTACTTGACACCTCACCATTAGGGAGGAGCAAATTTGCAACTAAATTTAGGGTAAAAAATCTGTGCTAGAATTTTGCCATTTTTGTGGAGTTTTGTTTTAGAGAAAAAAATGTAGTTTTTCATGCAATAAAGCGAGCAAAAGTGCCTATTGACTCCAATGCAGTTAGAGTGAGAAAATATGCATTAAAAAAATGGCCACTGGCTCCAATGCATTCAGAGCAAAAAAAAAAAACCCAAAATAAACATCCATTGATTTCAATGCATTTGGCATGAAAAAACCCATTGATCCCAATGTATATGGCAAATAAAATAGGTGAAAATATGCCTATTGACTCCAATCTGTTTGGCAAAATTTCAGCAAAATTCCAAAGTTTTCTAATGTTTCCATAGTTTTCTGAAATTATCAGCAAAGCGAAACGGGGCATTTTTGCACTGTAGGTGCTAAATTGCACTAATGCAGTTACCCACAGTAATCAATCATTTTCTAACATTTTCTATAAGTAATTGCATTGGTGCAATTTAGCAATCAAGATTTGTTGCAAAACCACAATGCAAAAATGTTTAAATTTGCACCGTAATACGGTACATCGCTGACTTGAAAACATCAATGTTACCTCTTATAAAATAAAATTGGGGGACAAATCTGATCCTGTTAGCATATATACAATATAGTGTTTTAAAACATTCTTTTTTGCAAGAATTATTCAAAAATGTCTTGCATTTTCCAAATACTATTCAACCCCCCAATGCTATTTCATCATGCAACTTTGTAGTCCTGATACATAAACATTTTACAGCATAGAGTGATGGGGGCATCTCCAATTTCGCTGCACAGGGCAAATAGATGTTTCTTTGAAACTATGGAGTTCCATCATCTACAGCAACATAAATGGAAAAGTATGGAACCAATTAATTCTTAAGATGTCTTCTGGGCAATTCCTATGTAACATCGGGACCTTTATTTATGAAGTTCATTTCAGTGGGTTCTAATGAAGCAATCAAGTGAAGGCCTCTGTACTTTGATCTAAATGTGGTAATTTTTGCAAAAACATTGCTTAGTGATAGATACTCATAACTCAGAGAGTGTAATTGTAGTTAATTTGTTTGGAGTACAAATGTGCATTTAATTAAACAAGATCACAACCCATATGTTTAAATACAGCTGTCAAAGAAAATTAAGAGCTAGTGTTACTTAAATGTTACTGGTTTTTATCATAGAAAGACAACAGGAGGTTATGGGTAATTAGACAGACAACTTAAGCCAGAGAAAGATGTAGAGGCTTTTTAAAGCTGGAAGAATGGATAAAGAAACAAAGACGAAAATTAAATGTTTGCGTGGTTGCTAAACCATATGTGGCAGAGAGTGAACCTGTTAAATTTAAATGCTTTCCTGGAGTGTGGATTTGATTTGACTGCAGTGTTTTAAAGGGTAGCACATTGACACAGCTTTTAACACTTTTACTGCAGTAGGCTTACCAAGACTCCTCCAGAAATTGTATTGAATTTCATTTCCACTCAGAAAATCCTGATAAAAAGGATGTGTATGGTAAGAACTGCAGAAAGGCTTAAAAAAATAAAATAAAACACACGTTCACGCACACACATACAATAATGGAAACCCCAATGATTCCAACCAAAATAATCTATTAGAAATTGTTGGATCATCGTTTTCCCTCAATATAACATGTGTTCTGCACAGAGCAGACTTATTTAATCCTGGACAGATACCGGGGGGGGGGGGGGGGGGGGGAGGAATGTCACCCTTTTTTTTAAAAAAAATCATCGCAATTGTTTTGTTTGCTATACATTCTAATAACCTGATTTACAGAAATTACATCAATGTGTTTATGTATGGATATTCTCATGTTAATTCTTGTCTTTTTCCTAAATCCATAACTGTAGTTAAAGATATTTTTTGAAAATATATTTTCTAACAAACGGAGAGAGACTAAAAAGTTAAGGTTGTGCAGTGTTGTTATCCTTTGGGAACACTCATTATTTATTCATATTGAAAATTACATATTGCAAATTACATGACTGAGGACATTATTATTAATGAGTGAAACTGGTCCATTTTGCTTCCCCTGAAAAATGTGTTAAACTGCAGAAAAATTCCTGAAACAGAAAAATGATGGTAAATTGCAATGGAACGGCAAAAGTATATCGCAGTAGTATATACAGGTCCTTTTAAAAAAATTAGCATATTGTGATAAAGTTCATTATTTTCTGTAATGTACTGATAAACATTAGACTTTCATATATTTTAGATTCATTACACACAACTGAAGTAGTTCAAGCCTTTTCTTGTTTTAATATTGATGATTGTGGCATACAGCTCATGAAAACCCAAAATTCCTATCTCAAAAAATTAGCATATTTCATCCGCCCAATAAAAGAAAAGTGTTTTTAATACAAAAAAAGTCAACCTTCAAATAATTATGTTCAGTTATGCACTCAATACTTGGTCGGGAATCCTTTTGCAGAAATGACTGCTTCAATGTGGCGTGGCATGGAGGCAATCAGCCTGTGGCACTGCTCAGGTGTTATGGAGGCCCAGGATGCTTCAATAGCGGCCTTAAGCTCATCCAGAGTGTTGGGTCTTGTGTCTCTCAACTTTCTCTTCACAATATCCCACAGATTCTCTATGGGGTTCAGGTCAGGAGAGTTGGCAGGCCAATTGAGCACAGTAATACCATGGTCAGTAAACCATTTACCAGTGGTTTTGGCACTGTGAGCAGGTGCCAGGTCATGCTGAAAAATGAAATCTTCATCTCCATAAAGCTTTTCAGCAGATGGAAGCATGAAGTGCTCCAAAATCTCCTGATAGCTAGCTGCATTGACCCTGCCCTTGATAAAACACAGTGGACCAACACCAGCAGCTGACATGGCACCCCAGACCATCACTGACTGTGGGTACTTGACACTGGACTTCAGGCATTTTGGCATTTCCCTCTCCCCAGTCTTCCTCCAGACTCTGGCACCTTGATTTCCGAATGACATACTTTGGACCACTGAGCAACAGTCCAGTGCTGCTTCTCTGTAACCCAGGTCAGGCACTTCTGCCGCTGTTTCTGGTTCAAAAGTGGCTTGACCTGGGGAATGCAGCACCTGTAGCCCATTTCCTGCACGCGCCTGTACACGGTGGCTATGGATGTTTCTACTCCAGACTCAGTCCAATGCTTCCGCAGGTCCCCCAAGGTCAGGAATCGGTCCTTCTCCACAATCTTCCTCAGGGCCCAGTCACCTCTTCTCGTTGTGCAGCATTTTCTGCCACACTTTTTCCTTCCCACAGACTTCCCACTGAGGTGCCTTGATACAGCACTCTGGGAACAGCCTATTTGTTCAGAAATTTCTTTTTGTGTCTTACCCTCTTGCTTGAGGGTGTCAATGATGGCCTTCTGGACAGCAGTCAGGTAGGCAGTCTTACCCATGATTGCGGTTTTGAGTAATGAACCAGGCTGGG
Organism: Xenopus tropicalis; assembly: GCF_000004195.4. Taxonomy (NCBI): domain Eukaryota; kingdom Metazoa; phylum Chordata; class Amphibia; order Anura; family Pipidae; genus Xenopus; species Xenopus tropicalis. Next base: position 102,410,897 of record NC_030683.2, on the reverse strand, counting down.
AGTTTTTAAAAGCCTCAGGAATCTTTTGCAGGTTTTTAGAGTTAATTAGTTGATTCAGATGATTAGGTTAATAGCTCGTTTAGAGAACCTTTTCATGATATGCTAATTTTTTGAGATAGGAATTTTGGGTTTTCATGAGCTGTATGCCACAATCATCAATATTAAAACAAGAAAAGGCTTGAACTACTTCAGTTGTGTGTAATGAATCTAAAATATATGAAAGTCTAATGTTTATCAGTACATTACAGAAAATAATGAACTTTATCACAATATGCTAATTTTTTGAAAAGGACCTGTACAATACCCTACCTTGTTAGGATGCATAATTTGTGTTCAAAACTAGTGATTTTTTTCGCCATGGATTAACATCGAATTTCCGCATTTTGCCATTTACCATGAAATAATTTGACGTGCATAAAAAAAAGTTGCGTCAAGTTGGGTGCAATCGCATCAAAAAGGGCACGGGCACGTCAAAATCACGCAGTTGCGACAAAAATAAGATGCGGGCGACAAAAATGTAGCGCAACAAATGCGTTTTGCTGATTTTCCGCCATTTGTGAATTTACTTGGTGTTTCGCAAATTTCATGACATAGTGAAAAGGGACAGATTCGCTAATCACTATTCAAAACTCTATGGGGGTGATTCACTAAAGGTTGATAATGCTTATCGCATGCTTTTTTGCCTTAAAAAGCATGCGATAAATAAGTACTGATTCATCAAAGTCATTTCACATGCGCTAATCTGCATATCGCATGTGCAAAAAAACGCATCATCATAAAGCGTTATTTCTAACACATTTAATTAATTAGCGAATAGAAATAGTAATAACGCATGATTCACAAACACATATGAAGCGTTAAACACACAAAATATCTCTTTAATCTGTGCGAATATTAACACCTACTTGGCGCAGGCGGTACTTAAAGAACATTGCGGGTTGGGAGCGTTTGGCAACACAACATGGAGTTTGCAGTCGGATATTTTCAAGTATGTGATCGTCCTAGAGTGATGCAGCCTCCAGTTTTCAGGGAAACGGTCATTTTCAGAACAGTAGTTTTCAGAAAGTAATGGTTACGTGCGTAATAGTGTGCGCTAATATCGTACGCGGAGGAAAATAATGCACACGGCAGAAAATAACGCAAGAAAATCGCTCATCGCAAGATAAATAACGCAAAGAACATTGCTTCTTAATTATGACATGTGTCCTTTTAGTGAATCGAGCGTTAAGTCGCAAAAAATAAGAAGTGATAAAATTTTTAACGCATGCTATAAATAGCGCTCGTTTTATCGACCGTGAATCAACCCTATGTTTCTTTTTCAGTGACACAAAAAACATGGCAAAATTCTATTGTAGATTTAGGAAAAAAATATTGCCTCTCGTTAAAATTGTTTGTTCAACTTTAGATGCCCTCAGCTACATCAGTTAGATACTAATAGAAATATCAAGGTTTATCAGTAACATCATTTGTGCACAGAACAGAGGGCAGAAGTATAAAATTAATACACATATTATGTTGTTCATAGACTGATAATAAAATGCCCTCTAACCACCTACCGCGCTGGAAACCCTACAAGCCAAGAAGACAGAATTCCTGGCACATTCTATGTAAACAGCTTAACATTCAGTGTGGTCCCCTTTCATTATTCATGTGCCATGCCTGTCATCAAAATTAAAAGATTTTTTTTCATTTTCAGGCCAGCTGGCTAATTTCATAAGTTGTCAGAAAGACTATTAGTGCTCTGGACAGACTCAAACGGAACAGTTACCAAAATTATATAATGAGGGAACATCACAGATCACAAGAACAATGACTAAAAACATCTATCTGCTACAGCATTGGACACGTTCAGGCCTCATTTTCATGGAAGAAAAACAATTTTACCATTGCTATTTCAGTTTTATAAATGAGGACATACGTAAAACGTGTCCCTAAGCTGCCCTATTATACATTTAGCATACACACTAATACAAAGTAACACAAAGTCATTCAGCTGTCTTCCTTTTACTTAAATACTGTATCTATACATAATCCAAGTATAGAAATTATATTTTTTTGTTACAAGTAATGTTTAATTGCTAATGATGTTTGATGAAAAAGCAATTGGGCTCATATGCAAGAGGTCCAAAGTAGGGGGGATTTTATAGGCAGATGTTGAATATTTCAACTGGAAAATAAAAGGGGTTAGCTTTGTTGGGGAGCAAAGTACATTAATGCAAACTATAGGCCAGTGATCCCCAACCAGTGGCTTGTAAGCAACATGTTGCACACCATTGCTTTTGTTGTGGTTCCCACTGGCCTAAAAGTAGATGCCCATTTTTACATTTCTTGCCTGGGAGACAAGTTGGAAGCACAGAGACACAGTTTTACTCCAAGCAGAACCTCCTGCAGGCCAGCAGGCCACATGGGGCTAACAAATAGCCAATCACAGCCCTTATTTGGCATCCCCAAAGAACTTTTTTCATGCTTGTGTAGCTCCCCAACACTTTTTACATCTGAGTGTGGCTCATGAGTAAAAAAGGGTGGGTATTCCTGCTATAGGCTAACTTTCAAACAGGTGACGAGTAAATTCTTAACTAGTGATGAGCGAATCTGTCCTGTTTTGCTTCGCAGGAAATTTGCGAAACTATGGAAAAATGAGCAAAACCATGAAAAAATTGCATCTTTCTAATGTGCGTGCTTTTATCGACGCTAATGCTCCTTACTTCAACGCGACCACACCTATTTTGATTTTTGATTTTGAAATTTTGCCAAAGTTTTCCCTAAACAATTCGCCAATGGCGAAATGAGGAAATTCCTGCGAATCCATGCCTGGTAAAAACAATCCCTTATCACTATTCTTAAAACTATATGCTGTATAAACCTTGAAGATTACATTATCCCATGTGCCTTTTTATGATGGTTACAGAGTTTTCTAATTAACATTATGAAGCATACGTACAATTGTGAAGGGTTCTTTTGACAGTAACATTGTTTGTTAAAATTACAGACTAAGGCTTATTCTTTACATTCCTTTTATATTATTATGTCTAGCTTTGTATACTTTTCAATATATCTAAATGTACAGATGGAGCACACAGGAAAAAGGTTTTGGCAGTAAAGAAAGTCCTAAATGCTGAGTGCTCTGAGGGGCACATAACAGATCAGGACAATATTGCACATTAAAAGGTTACAGTTAGTAATGTTAGCTGGGTAGTGCTGGGGGTGGAGCAAGGAGGGATTGTGGGACACAGAAAGTTAAGGAGGGCATCTATTTTGGGAGAGGGCATCTATTATGGGGATTGTCACTGCAGGCGGCAGATCCCTGGCAATGGAATTGGTCTAAGTTCAATTTAGTTGGGAATAATGCATTGTTCTCCCTAAGAGCAGGAGGTCTCTGGGAAGCATTAAGGCTGGAGATGGCAACTGCGTAACATTGCGCACCCACCATGCTGGAGGAGGTACAGTGGCCGGTGGCCGAGTATGGTTATTGCCAGGGACTCTGGTATTAGTTTTATGGTTAATGTATTATGCTAACTGTAATTCAGCAGTGTATTGGTGTAATTATGTCGCTCACTTTAATGTATATTTATATCTTGCTTTATTAAATAAAGCTGTGGTTAGTGATGAGCACATCTGTCCCATTTTGCTTCACTGAAAATTTTGCAAAACTGCTGAAAAATTTGTGAAACATTGAAAAATTCATGAAACAGCACAAATTTGTGAAATGTAGAATTCCATGCCTGCCGATATAAATAGTGGGGAAGCTCCAGTGAAAGCCTTAAGGACATATTGTTAGTCCAACATGCCAACTTTGCCTTTCTATATACTTTTTTTTTTTTTTTACATACTCAAAGTTTAAGGCCTATTAACTCACACAAACAAAAAAGCAACAAGCAGCTATTTTGTCTGAGGCTTAGCCTTAGTAGCCTTGGGTGATGAAAGCTGCCCGCCAGGGACGATATAGGTGCTGAAATTCTCTATAGTATAATATAACCCTTCAGTCAGCACCAGAGGTAATTATAGAAAATGTTTGTAGGTGATATGAAGTTGTTTACTTATGGTCCCTGTGCTTAGAGTTTGGAAATTCTTGAACATTTGGATAAGGTGAAGGGAAGTGAAGGTGAAGTTAGTATCACACTTTTAATAGTCATAATAGAGGAAAAAATGTCAATAAAATAGGTCCCATCTAGATTATTACTTCCCTATACCTACTGTACCTCATAGGGATTGGTGGGCTCTTTTAGGTGCTCTGGGATCCTTGTTTAAATTCTTCAACTCGGTTTTTAAAGAGGGAACAATTTGAAGATTTATGCACTGTGGCCTGTTAGTGTACAAATATAGAGGCTAAGGTCCTTACATAGGCCATGCCCACCAGTGAGATCATTCTGTTGCCCCCCCTGATAGTTTCTTCTAATAGGATTAAAAAAATAACAAAAGAGTTGTAGGAAATGATTTATAAGACATGAGGGTTGATTCACTAAAGGTCGATAACGCTTATTGCATGCTTTTTTTGTGTTAAAAAGCATGCAATAATTAAGTCACGATTCATCAAAGTCATTTCGCATGCGTTAAGACGCATATCGTATGTGCAAAAATATCTATCGCAATGCGTTATTTACTTCGCATTGCATTAATTCTCGCATAGATATAATACTAACGCATGCTTCACAAACACATATGAAGGGTTAAATGCGCTAAATATTGCATTAGTCTTTGCAAATATTAACACCTACTTGGGGCAGGCGGTACTTAAAGAAAATTGCGGTTCGTGAGCTTTTGGCAACACAATATGGACTTTGCAGTGGGATTTTTTCAAGTCTGTGTTGGCCCTAGAGTGATGCAGCTGCCAGTTTGCAGGGAAATCGGCATTTTCAGAACAGTAGTTTTCCGAAAGTAATGGATACGTGCGTAATATCGTGCGCTAATATAGCACAGCGAAATATATTGCGCACAGCGGGAAATAACGGACGCAGCGGGAATTAACGTAAGAAAAACGCTCATTGCGATTTAAATAACGCAAAGAACATCGCGTCTTAATTATGACTCCTGTCCTTTTAGTGAATCGAGCGTTAAGTCGCAAAAAATAAGAAGCAATAAAATGTTTAACACATGTTATAAATAGCGCTCGTTTTATCGCCCTTTAGTGAATCAACCCCATAATGTTAACAATGGCCTTGCCCTAAGACAATGACAATTTAGTCTGAGCTTAAAGTTTAGGTTTAGATTCATTAATACAGTCATAGAAACTAGAGGGAAAAACAAGTCAATAATTCTACATTCTACTCTATAGAATTCTATCAGACAAATGCAAAAAGAAAATGTAAGGTCCTTAAGGTGAATAATGACTCTTTATGTCATTAGGAAATGGTTCCTCTGCTCAGCTCATGTTGAGCAATTAATGTGCACTTGGTCTGAATGTTTATATAGAGCCGATAAAGTCATTTCCAACAGTTTAACATAATGATTTGCTGATTTGATAATGTGCTGATTTACATGTGTATATTATAAAAGTCAGTGCAGTAAATATTATCTTGTATTTTTAAAGTACACCATTACATTTGTAAGTGAGGGTAGTGATGATCTTTTGCTGGCTACCTTATTTTTTTGTATTAAAGTATTTATTTTTTTTATTCGTAGTTTTTGAACTAATGGGATAGGCTTTTACTTCCCACATTTTATTTACATTGCTCCCATGCTCCACCTAGTAGTAGATATGAGAATAGCAAACAATACTGAAACACCCCAAGTCTGGCCATGACCCCTGCAGTTAAAAGGAGTAGATGAAAAAATAGCTTATCTGAAAGCAGTTTCATTATGAAGTGCAGGCTCCTTCAGAAAGCTCAGACTCAGGCACAATGCACTGAGATGGTGCCTACACACCGATATAACAAGTAAAAAAAGACACATTTATTGGTTCAAGAATAAACTTTTAAATGGTAGAGTGAATTATGACAGAATCCAATTAAATGTATTTTAGTGTGGCCAGCTTAACTAGACTGTATATAAATAAAGTCCTCTGTATCAGTGAAGGCTGCTATGCAGGGCTCCAGGGCCCACTGTACAGAGCAACTAACAGATAATTGATTAGCAATACATTGCTTTATTACTGATACACAGAGGTTAAAAACATCATACTTAACTATAGAAATAAAAATAGGTAGCTGAGAAGCATAGTTTCATTTGCTGGTTATAAAGACATAATCAAATCTGAAATAAATGAATACATTTTCACTTTTAAGGTGTTAGTGTGTCTTTAACGATTTAACTGATTTTATCCTTAAGAATCGACAGTATTTAGCTACATCGCTGGACAATGAAGTGCTAAAACTTCGTACATAGATTCACTCAGTCATTTGTCCTATCCATACAGACGATGTTGCAGATAATCTTTAGTGACAGTTCAGACAGCAAGTCATTGCAATGATCTGAAAGTCCTGTCTCGGAGGACAGGCGGGCATCATTCTGTTGTTTTATTACGGCATCTTCTGTTTACAGACCATTACATCTGACACACAAAGTATTTATTCTGTCCATCACTGCAGTCTCTCTTGCTGATGTTTCACACAATCTGGTTCACAGTACTTTTCCTATTCCTTTTTTCACTACTATGAAAAAGAATAACATTTACATTTTTTTAATAAAATGCCATTAAATATTCTGCCAATCATCTCTTTGAGTTGTCATCTTTATTTCAATTCAGCAGAAGTAATCAACGAGATTAGATCAAGTCAATTCCATGAGTTTATATTTTCTGATTTTATAGAAAATATTGGTTGAATTGGATTTGCACATGTCCAAAGTAGATGCTGTTTATGGACATTAGAGGGGATTATAGACAGATAGTGGGGGATCTTTTTTCCCATAAAAATGATCAGCGCACCAGAGACCACCCCTTCAGATTAGAGGAACAAAACATTTTTTTCAGCAGCATACAGATGCAGCCACATTTTTCACAATTGTCCCACCATGTCCAGACACAATTTTTTGAGTGTTAAATCCTGCCTCTAGATGGTGTCAGAGTGCAAAAGACTCAATAGAAAATGCCCTAGACCATGCGCCAGCTGGTAATGAGTTTTGGAATTTTGTTTTGTCTATGAAGATTCTCATTCATCCAGGTCATGATATACAGTATCTAGTAGAATTAAGTCTAAAACAACTGGACTTTTCGGAGTTTTTCTTGAAGTATGATTGCGCCAAATCCAACTTTTTCGTATTGAGTGTATTTTCTGTGACTTTTACGTACCTTTGCATGACTTTTTCATACCTTTGTGTGACTTTTTTGTACTTTGCGACAAAATTTGTGCAACAACATCGTATTGTCACGCTGAGTACGAAAGTTTCGGATTCATTCAAGCTTCAGTATCGTGACTTTCCTTGGGCCAGGTTGGAGCTGCAGAGTGCCATTGAGCCCTATGGGAGACTTTCCTTGGGCCGGGTTAGAGCTGCAGAGTGCCATTGAGCCCTATGGGAGACTTTCCTTGGGCCGGGTTGGAGCTGCAGAGTGCCATTGAGCCCTATGGCAGACTTTCCTTGGGCCGGGTTGGAGCTGCAGAGTGCCATTGAGCCCTATGGGAGACTTTCCTTGGGCCAGGTTGGAGCTGCAGAGTGCCATTGAGTCCTATGGGAGGCTTCCAAAATCATGCACAGAAGGATCAAAGTCAGAAAGGTTTTCCCGCTGTTTACAGTCGTTCGGATACAAAAATTTTGTGACTTTCGGATCTCCAATATAATATTATCGTGACTAATATGTGATATTTGTGATCATCAGAAATTATCGTATCCAATCCGAATTTTATTTCCCCATTTTGGGATTCAAACTCGTACTTTGATGAATCAGCCCCTTTGTGTATGTATGTGAGTGTATAGGTTGGTATGAGTGTGTATATGTGTGCACTGGGGTTCATTTGAAGGAGTTAACCTTGTTTGACTTTGCTCCCTTTTCAACTCAACTTAACTATATAACTATGTATTCAGCTTCATTCATGATTCTGACAATTAGTAAAATAAAATACTACTTTGCTATTGCATGTATTCATGGTTTATACAACAGCAACAAATGATACTCTTACATTTCTGAGGAATGTTGGTGCTTTAGTTAATAATAATATTTATGAAATATTTTCATTAACCAGTTCTGACCACCTTTATTTTTATTAAATTCTATTAAATTCTCCTGTGCCAATAGCTGGCAATCCCTTCTTTAATTACAGGTCTAAGGGCCTAATCAAATATAGAGCTGGTTAAGTCAGCCCACAAGCATGTTGAAGGATGGTGGAAGTTGTATTCTATTAATAGTAGAAGACAGATAATAGCCATAATAGTGTTATCATGTTATCATGACTGTCGGAAAAATATAATTCTACAGTCGGGATAATAGGAACTCATGTACTATTTACATTAAGGGCACTTTGACCGGAAAGTATTACCCATATAAGGGGAAAGGAACACCTTCTTTCTAAATCTTTTTAATCTTGCTCAAGGTACATGACTATACATTATAAAAATCATTGATTTTAATATGTTTTTTTAAAAAAAAAATCTTTATCTTGCTTGTAGTTGTTTAGTTTCGACTACTTGGTGCCAATTTTGTAAAATGTGAGTTTAGAGCTTAATACATAAAAACTCATCCATGTTCTATTCATTCCTATGGGATTTTTAGTGTATTTATCATTTTATTTTATTATATATCTCGTGTATCTTTTTTATTATATATTGCTTTTATTTTTTGAAACTTTTTTGAAACTATGAACAAACTCGTTTCCATATTTGTCAAACAATCAAAAAATCTGAGCTGAAAAATCACGTGCGGGAAAACGTCATGTAAAAGTCTTCAAAAATGCAACTTTTTCAACAGCAATTTTTTCATATTGCCACACAAATGTTTTGAAGCAAGGAAAGATCTTCCAATTGTAAAAGGGACATCTGTCATTCTACATGATCTCGACAGGTTTTAGCTGGTGTATTTTCTGAATTGTCGCAGTTTTGTTGCATAATAAATCTCGGAAAGGCTTCTCATGATTTTTCAAGTTGTGCAGAAGATATTGCATTAACCAATACTCAAATTAATATCTATAATGTAGTGATGGGCAAAAAAATTTGGCAGATATGGATTCACTGCGAATTTCTGCGTTGCGCCATTGGCGGAATTTTCAGTGTAAGAAAAATTGATGCATGCGTAAAAAAATCACGTGCGCCAAAAGCATTCTGTGCATTTCCTTGAATGCTTCCCTTTAATTGGGTAGTTCTATTACTATTCCCTCTTTACTTATTTTGCTGTTTTAACAGAGGGCCAGTTCCCTTTGTATTTATTTATTTTTTGTTCTTTTTTAGGATTTTTTTCATCGTTTCCTATTATAATAAAATGACCTTTATCACAGATATGTATAGAATTTTTATGGACCCACATCTCATTGGCCTTGCAATTCTGTCAAAACATTTTCTGTTTTTAGATCAAGAATTGTACAATACATTTTGCATGGTCTGAACCATTATTAACAGGGGTAGATTTACTATGTATCGAAATGCTGAATCCACAGGGATTTCCAGTAGTTTGGTATTTCCCCCCAGTTATTTACATTTTTCTTGACAGGAAAATGTTGACAAATTTATCAAGACCTTGTGGCTTATTTTTTTTTGAATGTGCCAATTTATCAGAATGTATTCAGCTGCTTTGTGTGGCAGCCCTGAAATCACATTAACCCTCAGGAAATTAATGACCATTTGCACGTTAAGGGGGCTTAATGATTTAGAAAAAATCATTTTACATTTAACTTCAAATTGGCAATAATTCTAAAAATTATAACTAAAGTAGTAACTGTCATTGCCACTTCTTAAAAAAAGAGAAAAATGTAATACATCTGCCCTGAAATTGTGTTGCTGATACAAAAGTTACCTATGTCTAATTGCAATTGCAAAACACATGACCTAATAACAAAGTTTACCAGAAACTTTTTAAGCCGGGACTAAAGCCGAAGGTTTACATTTCAGTTTTTTGCTTAAAAAACTTGTGTTTAAACCATTTTCCAAGTTATGATTTTTGGTGCAAGAAACCTTGAATTGCAGAAAAAAACAAAACAAAATTTGATAAATAGCAAGGGATGTACCTAATGTTCTGAGTTATAGTTGGGAATAATTTAGTCAAATGAATAACTCTATGGGGCAGATTTATTAAGACACAAACGTTTATTTGAACACTCCAGAGTGTATTTTCATTGAATTTTTCAACGCTTGCGCGACTTTTTCAGCGCCCACACGACTTTTTCGTACGCTTGTGCAACTTTTTCGTACATTTGCGCGAAAAAAAAAATCGGAAAGGTTTTCCCGCTGTTTACAGTCGTTCAGTACGAAAATTTTGTGAATTTCGGATCGCCAATACGATATTATCGTGACTAATACGATTTTTTCGGAAGCATTTTCGTGATATTTGCGATCTTCAGAAATTATCATATTCAATCCTAATTTTTCCCATTCGAGATTCAAACTCATGTTTTAATGAATCGGCCCCTAAATGTCTTACTATCAAAGAGTGAATGTGCTCGGGGTGCAGGCTAAATGTTGGGTACCTTTTCATCATTTGTTACTGACCAGCAGTGTTGGGCTGGGATGTCAGGGGCCCACTAGTTCTGTTTATTGATTGTTCATCCATCTCCAATTACAAAATGTATCATCCTGAGTAGAGTCTTTTCCCAGCGATGCACATACTGTAACAGGATTGAGCAGGGTCGGATTGGGGGGTGCAGGGTCCCCTGCATGTGTATGTGAAACGCGTCAGGCGAGGACATTGGAGGCCAGGGGGAGCGGCACCTGGGTCGGGTCTGGGCCACTGGGTATTTTCCCGGTGTCCCGGCGACCCAGTCGGACCTTGGGGTTGAGGCGTTTTTTCACATATTTTCCAATAATGCTGGTGAATGAACACAATAAATCAATGATGTATGGTGGATATTAGCATGATATTCTCCCAATCTCTCTGCCTTCAAGAGATCTCTAAAAACACATTTATTTAGAGAAGCTTACCCTAATCTAGTTTAGCAATACCCTGTGCCACACCTCCCACAACTCTGGTCATGCCCATTCCCACACCTTGTGTCTCAACCCTTTCTCCTTGTAGATTGTAAGCTCTTTTGGGCAGGACTCTCTTCACCTCTTGTATCGGTTATTAATTACTTTATATGTTACTCTATATGTCCAATGTATGTAACCCACTTATTGTACAGAATATGTTGGAATATGTTGGCGCTTTATAAATAAATAGTGATGAGCGAATCTGTTCCGTTTCGCTTCGCCGAAAAATTCGCGAATCTTTGAAAAGATCCGCGAAACGGCGAAAAATTCGCGAAACGGCGAAAATGTCGTGCGACAAAAAAAATTGTCGCCCGCGGCTATTATTTTGTCGCGCGGCTATTGTTTCGTCTCCCGCGGCTATTGTTTTGTCGCGCGGCTATTATTTAGTCACGCGCGGCTCTTGTTTCGTCGCCCGCGGCTATTGTTTCGTCGCGCGGCTCTTGTTTCGTCGCCCGCGGCTATTGTTTTGTCGCGCGGCTCTTGTTTCGTCGCCCGCGGCTATTATTTCGTCGCGCGTGGCTCTTGTTTCGTCGCCCGCAGCTCTTGTTTCGTCGCCTGCGGCTATTGTTTTGTCGCACGGCTATTATTTCGTCGCCCCCAGCTATTATTTTGTCGCACTGCTATAGTTTCATCGCGTGCGGCTATTGTTTCGTCGCGCGCGGCTCTTGTTTCGTCGCCCGCGGCTATTATTTTGTCGCGCGCTATTGTTGCGTCGCCCCCGGCTATTATTTTGTCGCCCGCGACTATTCTTTTTTGACACCGGCGACAATTTTTGGACGTGTGGCGAATTCATGCCTGGCGAAACTTTTCGCCATCACTATAAATAAATGTTAATGTAATGTATTGTGTAGCTAATGAGAAGCTAAAGTAACTGCTGTGTCTGTACAAGGCAGATGTATTGCGATGATGCATGAAAAACTGTCCTATTTTGAAAGTTTAGCAATTCCACAAATAGACACAAATGTGCATTAATGTAAAGTTAATACAGCAAAATTACTTGCACTTGTGTCTTCCTTCCTTGTGGCGACTTTTCGATCTAAGAGAAAGTTTATCAGATAGTAACTTTTGCACTACAGTAAATATGCCCCTAGGTGTGTAGTTGTTTAAGTGTTTTTTCCCCAGTGTTTTTAAGCATGCCAGTTCATTTCTTTGATGATTGTGTTGCTGCTTTAACAACATTTCTATTATCAGGACTATGTTGCATGCTGTAAAATACTGTAGGTTGTAATTTTCAAAAGTGATCACATTTTTTAACAGCCCTGCTTATGTGGGCAACATGAATGACATTATTACTGAAGTCAGCAAGGGGATTATATAAGCAGGCAGCTTAAATGAAATAGATATGCTATTTACCATGAAATGCTGGGATTAATTTTTGAATACTGGGATTTTGGTGACTGCTTATGCTTAGGATTTTTATTTCATTTTTTTTTAGAATATAGTGGATTCTGTACTTAACAATTCTATGAATTATATATGATTTCATACATAAAACATGTGTATTTAAACCGGTTTATGTTATACTTCTTCATGTATAATATAATCTATTACTTTTTTGCCAACAAGGTATGCCTCTAAAGCTGGCCATGCACACTTTCCCTGAATTACAATGATGGGCATAGAGGCCGTCGGACCGAGGACCACATCAATGAACCGATGCAGTCTCCAATCCAATCAAAAAATCAAATCAACCCAATTGACACCTGACCGATTTTCTGACGGATATTGATCGGGGAGGCCTGTTGGGGGCCCCATACACAGGCACAAAAGCTGCTGTAGCGGTCTAAAGCAGGGGTCCCCAACCTATCTTACTTGTGAGTCATAGTCAAATGTAAAAAGACTTGGAGAGCAACACAAGCATCATAAAAGTTCATGGAGGTTCCAAATAAGGGCTGTCATTGGCTATTAGGCAGCCTCTATGCACACTATCAGCTTACAGGGGCTTTATTAGGTAGTAAATCTTGTTTTTATTCAACCAAAACTTGCCCCCAAGTCAGGAATTCAAAAATAACTACCTGGTTTGGGGGCACTGAGAGCAACATCCAAGGGGTTGGTGAGCAACATGTTACTTCTGAGCCACTGGTTCGGGATCACTGGTCTAAAGGAAGTGAATTGGCAGCTTAAATATACCCGTGTATGGCCCGTGTAAGGGTTTATTTTGTTGTATTACAATTAATTGATAAAATCAAGAGAAGAAAGCAGACAGTACTGGATAACTCAGGTAACTGGCATTTTGGTGCAGATTCTGGCAAAAGTCAATGACAAGTGGCCATGACAGGTAGAAAGGTATTAGTCCAGGAACAGTATCAGAAACTGGTTTACCAAGTTTTATTTAAAAGTTCAAGGTTGACCAGGGTCCACATTGGCAGGGCAAAATTTATATTCATTCAGCTTAAAACTAGGAACAATCATATCTAAGAGCTTCCAATTGAGATGTGACTATCCTCCAGAGTTATGTTACGAGAAGTTTGGAGTCAACGACACATTGCAGAGGTTGCTTACCTGGGATATACAGAATCCAGAATGTTTGGATTTGGTTTTACACTAAATGCTCCACTAGAATGTGTCTTAATAACAGCTTATTAAAATTTGGGAAATCTAAAATCAATTAAAAGGGTCAAATTTAGATTGTTAAGATCCCATGATTTTAATAGATTTGGTTTGGCTACATTTGTAGCTACGTAAATTGTCATCATTTATTTGCAAATACTAGCGATGGGTGAAATTTTCCACCAAGCACGTATTCGCAATGTGAATTCTATAGAAAAAGGTTCTTATTTCTTCTTCAAGATTTGTATATAATTATACCAATGTTTAAAAATGTAATGTATATATTAAAACTGATTTAAAGTATTCATTATAATGGAGGGTAGTTTTCTCCTTTCTTTTCCATAATGCACTATTTCACTTGTAGTGTCAACATTCATTTTATTACAGTGTTCAAAGCAAGACTCTCTTAATTATTTTTCCAGAGCTAATCCCAATAATAGGTAAAGTACTAGATCTCTATCGGAACTCTAAAATAGTTATTAACTGCACTGTGCGTCTATTGAATCATGAAAATCAGATATCATTTATATAACTTAAAATGGTGTATTTGAATACTGAACGTTATTGCTGAAATGACCATGGGGCATACATTTCAAACATTTCTCCTTTTACTTTGGGGATGTGGGATACAGATACTGTATAATTTGCATTAATATCATGCTAGACGCAGTTTGAGGATATGTAATTGGGTGACACTTTAGGGCTGTCATTCAGCTGCAGCCTCTTACTATGGTATGTCTCCTACTGCCATCTTGTCAGGAAGTTATCACACTGTAGGCGGGATTTAGGAGAGAATAGGGAAAGCTGTGGATGTCTTGTGCGAGCAAAGAACTTCATGTCAACCTTTGACTGGGCATGCTTTCCCTCTGAGTTATGAGCATTATAGATATCTATTCTGCTTTTGTTTCCAGGACCTGGGGGTTTTCCGGATAAGGGATCTTTCCGTAATTTGGATCTCCATAACTTAAGTCTGCTAAACATCATTTAAATATTGAAAAAACCCAATAGGATTATTTTGCCTCCAATAAGGATTAATTATATCTTAGTTGGGATCAAGTACAAATTACAAAGAAAAGGGAATCATTTTTAAAAATTAGAATTATTTGCTTATAATGGAGTCTATGGGAGATGGCCTTTCCATAATTCAAAACTTTCTGGATAATGGGTTTCCGGGATCCCATACCTGTAATACAGTAAATAAGAACTATTAGGCAAACATTACACTCAGCTTGTATGAAACCACTCTACTTTTATATCAGATACAGTGATAAGCAAAATTATTCGGAAAGCATGGACTGTTTCGTGAAACGGGTGCAAAAATTCACCATGGAAAATGTCGTTTTTTTTTGATACGCGCGGAAATTTTCTTCATTTCACTAATTTTTTGCCATTTCGCAAATCTTTTCAAAGATTTGCAAATTTTCCAGAGGATCGAAACAGGACGGATTCGCTCAAACAAAACAAAGCGTTTTTAGAACTGTTTTTGCAATTTTATAAAGCAAAATTCCTCATATTTATTCTTGTTCTTGGTGAGGCAGATTCATTTGAAAATTGAATTTTTTAAATATTCAGTCGCCCACCTAAAAAAATACAGATTCAAACTGAGTTTTTTGATGCTATTCATGATTATGGTTTCTTGATCTCTAGCATATTAAAAAATAATTATTTATGTTATAATAATATAATAAATTTATTAATATTGAAGTAAATGGATTATTTGTTTCCCACAAAATGGATTGGTCAATGGGAGTTTTTTTTTTTTTTTTCGTAAAATGCAAAAAGTCAATGGAAAGGATTTTTTTGTGCTTTTTTTTTTGCATTGCATTTTTCTCATTATGGTTTCACAAAAACAGTTGCCAATGGTGAAACGTAGAAATTCAACATGAATCCATATTTGGTGAAAATTACTTTTTTTGCTCTTATTTTCACGAATGTATAACTTTATTTATAAAGTGCTTCAAGGATATGCAATGCCGTACAGTCTTACAATCTTACAGTATACACAATTACACACAGGGAGGACAAGTGCTATAATAAATACAATAAATAAGTATAAATACACAGGGAGTAAGTGCCATATGGCATGAGACACAATAGGAAGGAGGTCCCTGCCCCATAGAGCTTGCAATCTAAGTGGCAATGACTTTCTGATTTTAATAAGGAGGCCCTTTATTTTCATAAAAAAAAAAACCCATAATATACTTTAGATATAGACATTTTGTAATGTCAGCTTGATTTTCTGGGGACAGCTAAGCATTGCATGTATTTCTATACAAACTGAGAATGTGTGTCAAAAACTATAATTCATTCAAGCAGTATATTATATAAAAATAGCTTTATCAACTGTCTGACACACTGTTTTTCTGTCAAATAGTATGCAAGATTCAGCAAAAGCAAAATGGCACATGACAAAATGTCAAAGAAAGTCAGTCCGAAAATTTTAATGGCAAATCATGAATCTTTTAAATTATAAATCAATAAATACTTAATTCTGTAATAGAATTCATCTAAATTTTTAATCAGTTGAACTCAGCAGGGCTTTTTTCTTTTGATATTGATGGAAGTGCGTTGCATGGGTCTAAACTAAACTTCAGTTAATACATTCTATTAAATACGGGAGCATGGAAGCTCTCAGTACTTCAGGTCCTGTCACGTACATTGGGAAAGGATAAATGATGTCCTGTAGTGCTTTTTAAAGGGTATTGGATTAATATTCATTGCCTGGTCATTGCAGTTATTCGCCAGTGTTGTAGTGTTACATCAGATTTCTCTTTCTCTTCTCAAGACTCCCCTTTCCATCTATTTTCCCCATCTCTATCACCCACAAACACTGCATTTAATTTTTTTGCGTGCTTGATTTTTTTTTATTATTATTATTTTTGATACACTGCATCCCCAAATTTGTGGTGTGGTGCCCTTATTCTTGTTTTTTTTCCTCCTTCAGATTTATTTATTCTTATTGTATCCTTCTTTGTTTGTATCCCTCCACTCCACTTTCTGCCCCCAAGTTTATCTCCCTGTCTTTCCAACATGCAGAATTCTCCCACCTCACCCATTTTGCCCAACATGGATACTCTATGTCAATGGCATTCTAATGGTAACTAAACAAGGCAACAATGCTACTCACTCAAATGCCTTATGCTTATATAGGCTGTGGGTCATTTATAAACACTGGTCAAATTTGCACTTGGGCAGTAACCCATAGCAACCAATTATTAGATGTATTCAGCCAGCTGCAGGCAGAACAATAGAAGTAAATATCTGATTGGTTGCCTTGGGTTACTGCCCAGGTGCAAATTTGACCAGTGTTTATAAATGAGGTCAATGCACTTTTTGCAAATTTCATATAATTTTGCTAATATAGGTAGTATTAATAACAACTTTAGTGCATGATTTTCTTGTGAGTAGCAGCTATTGACATGACCCACTACTGAACCCCTGGTAGGGTAAGAACCCACGGAGCGAGTTACTCGCCCGCGATAGATCTCTATCGCTATCCCTGGCGAGCAATCACTCCGAAAAGGCTTTAGTTTGCTTCCTGGGTTCTTACTCTTAATGGAAATAATACCAACAATCACAGTGTTCCACAGAGTGCACATATTCAAAAGACAAACATTTATGGGCTCAAGTACTTTTATGAAAGGAGTATGCAAAATGAACCTTCACCCACACTCCCTCAGCTCTCCAACCATTCAAGGCTCGGTGCACAGTGCTTGGAGTGATCGGCACCTTCCCCACAGATTCCGAATAGGTAGATAGCAACAGCACTCAAGAGCTTCATACGGGACTATACCCTTCAAATACTTTATTGCAGAAAATTCAACGTTTCAAGGCAGTACTTTTATGAATGGAGACATGAAAGCGATACATGCATGTCTGTTTTAGCACATTGCAGCTATGGGGTCATAAATGAGTCTTACTGATGCAAAAACCAATAAATCGCCACTTATCACTCCAAGCAAAAAACAGATTCAATCAATATTTACAAAAGTTTACTTGTCTTTTTGTGTGTGTTTGAGTTCTAATCATAGTTGTGTTGGCACATTCCTGTAATAATTATGGGAAGGAATCAGTGAATAATCCATGCATTGTATTTCCATAACATTTGTGTGGGGGTAATATGGGTTAAACCCCCATATGGCATTTCCCATGAAAGAACACAAAGATATAAATATAATTAAAGGTTTAGCTCTTTGAATTTAAGAATTGAAGGGAACTGTGTGTTGATTCTGAAAAGAACATTCATATAGGTAGGGTTGCCACCTTGCCAGTATTATACCAACCAGGACAGTAATATGATGCTTGGTGCCAATGTTATCATTTTGATGCGTAACAAAAAAATTCTGTGCGACAATTACGAATTTTCATGGAAGTTTCGCAAAACAATACGCCAATGGTGAATTGCGGAAATTCGACTTAATGCAGGCCTACGTTAGCCTCACAAGAGGACCACATCAATGCCACATAGAGATCTTCACCCAGTGGGATTTTCTACCCTGCCCAATAGATTTCCTTCATTCGGATATCTGTCAGCCAGACAATTGGGAGGCCCCTACATGCTGTATGGATGGGGACGCAGCAGCTTATAAGTTATTTGTTTTGCACACAAAATAAAGCTTTTTAACATGGTAAAAATATTGAGAGCTTTATGCCATATATTAGACTATACTGAAGCATTTGACTGGTAGGAATGCATGTTATTGGCTAGATGCATCAATAAAGTCTTTGCCAGGTAAAGAAGTGTTACAAATCTGTGAAAATTCCTTATAATAAATACTTGCACATCTCAGAATAATGCTTAGAATATTAATGAATGTGGACGCCAGAAATGAATATATGTACCACGCCGTGCCAAATGCTACTTTGCTGCCATTCCCCTTATGGGTTATAACTAAGTAAAATACTGCTATATCCTTTGTGGGGAAACCGACTTCTGTTGAACAAATAGCTATCATTTCCCAGCTGAATTATTTTCTGTGTTACAACTTTAAAGGGCAAAATGCATTTCTGTAGAAAACATTTTATCCTGCTGCAGCTTCAGTCAATACCAGCATGAGCGGTTTATTAACTGAAACAGAATCTATTGCATTCTCTGTAAGACAAAGGGAAGTGATTTGGCTCAGTGTTTATATACTAGGCTTTTTTTCATATCCATTATCATCCATTTTTGTCCTCAGCTAATAAGGAGCATCTGAATAATTGTGCAACTGGAGATGATAAATATTGCAGAGACTTCAGTGGATTAATATCGCTTTAATACACTATAATACTCATGACACATAAGGTGACAGTTCAATTTTCTAATAACAGATGGCTGCTATCACGGCCCACTGTTATAGTGTTTCTAATGCTCAGTAAAGATAATACAGCCGTCGGAGGGCCTCGAAGCTTGGCTATCTCATGAAAAGACCATTAAATCAATTTCTATCCACACAGACATTTCTTACCTTTACAGTTACTTGTGGGGAAACTAAATGGTGTAGAGAATAATGACTCCTGTGACACAATGCAGCCTTGTGATATATAAAGAACACCTAGAGAGAGAGGTCTGATTGAGGTAACATATATGCAGGAATGCAATTAAAGTCATCAATGGAAAAAAACATTAAATATTGTTTCTTGCAATGTTATATTTTCCATGACGCAGTTATTATACCATTTTTAATTGCAACTTGAACAATTTAAGAGTCAGTCACAGCATATTGGTACATACAATAGAATACAGAATCTGTTATTAGTGATGAGCAAATTTTTTCGGCAGGCATGGATTCGCAGCGAATTCCCGCATTTCGCCATTGCCGAATTGTTTTCGTGCGAAATTTTTTTTGCCGTGCATCAAATTGGGTGCAGTGGCGCCAAAAAAGGGCGGGGACACATCAAATTGGGCACGGTCGTGTAAAAGAAGGCGCGGGTGTGTCAAAAATTGGGTGGCGTTTCACAAATTTTTTGCCGTTTCACGAAATTTCTTGCAGTTTCGCAAATTGTATGGCAAAGCGAAATGGGACAGATTCGCTCATCACTATCTGTAATCGATTGTCAGAAATATATTACACTGACAAAAAATGTTGACATTGCACACATTTTTTTATTAAAAACTGGAAAACCCATTATCCGGAGCCCCATTATCCAGAAGGTTCTGAATAATGAGATAATGCAGATTTTTAAACCCATTGCCTCTTTCTCTGTAATTATAAAACCGTACCTTGTACTTGATCCCAACTAAGATATAATTAATCCTTATTGGAGGCAAAACAAGCCTATTGGGTTTTTTCAGGCTTAAAGGATTTTTTACTAGGCTTAAAGTATGGAAATCCAAATTACAGAAGAGCCCCTTATCCTGAAAACCCCAGGTCCTGAACATTCTGGATAATGGGCAACATATCTGTATTTCATTCCCCCCATACAATCTTAATTTAGAAGGAAAGTCATTTTGGCATTTTACTGCCAATAGATTCCCCACATTAGTGCCGCCTAGAACACTATATTTATTCTGCAGAAAGCTTTACTATACCTGAGTAAAGAGCCCTAGAAGCTCCCTCTGATAGCAGCTGCCATTTTAGCTTGGTCTTGGTAGCTTCCTGCTGCTGTTATAGCACACATACCTAAGGGTGGGGGGAAGTGAGTTCTTATGCATAGTTATGAGCGAATCTGTAGTGTTTCGCTTCGCAGAAAAATTTGTGAAACAGCAAGAAAATTTGTGAAACGGCGAAAAATTTGAGGAACGCATTTGTTGCACGTTTTTTTTGTCGTTGGCATCTATTTTTTGTCGCCTGTGTCTATTTTGAAGTGACCGGCACAATATTGACGCGACCGTGCCTTTTTTTTGACACGACCGCGCCCAGTTTGACGCGACCGTGCCTTTTTTTTACGAGACCGCGACCAATTTGACGTGACTGTGGCCAATTTTACATGCCAAATTTTCATGGAGCTTTGCGAAACAATTTGCTAATGGCGAAATGCGGAAATTCACTTTGAATCCATGCCTGGCGGAAAAATTCACTCATTACTACCTGTGCATTCTTATCGGAGGGGGAAGCAGGAGAAAGGAGGGGGAGAGGGAGAGAGGAGAGAACTGAGCAGACTCAAGCCCCAAACCTAAAGGAGCCCTAAAAGAGAGGAAGTCTGATACCGAAGAACATGTTCACAAAAAAGAAAACAAGAAATCCTGTGTTTCTTTTGATAGAGGACTCAGTGCAGCATTTCTGTGAGTAGTGATGAGCGAATCTGTCCCGTTTCGCTTAAAAAATTCGCAAATCTTTCAAAAGATTCTCGAAATGGCGAAAATGTCTCGCATAAAAAAAAATTTGTCGCCTGCGACTGTTCTTTTGTCACCAGCGGCTATTCTTTTGTTGCACGGCTAATTTTTTGTTGCGTGGCTATTCTTTTGTTGCGCGGCTATTCTTTTGTCGTGCGGCTAATTTTTTGTTGCCCGTGCTATTCTTTTGTGACCCGCGGCTAATTTTTTGTCGTCCGCGGCTATTCTTTTGTCATCTGCGGCTATTCTTTTGTCACGGGCGACAATTTTTGGACGTGCAGCGAATTTTTCTGCGGTGAATTCTTTCATCTGTTTCACGAAACAATCCGCCAATGGCGCAAGGCGGAAATTCGCCGCGAATCCATGCCTGCCGAAACATTTCAACCCATCACTATCTGTGAGTGCTTATGGATGTATTTACATAGACCTTTCTGATAAAGCTTACTTAGTTTTTACCTTTCCTTCTCCTTTAAGCTTTCATCCTGAGTCATTTTAACTGAATAGACTATAGCAAGTACTGAAGAAAATCTTGTTATTCTCTGCAACCTCTGCTTGTTATGAGATCACGTAATGCAAATGTCTTCATAGGGCAAACAGCATGGCAGTTCTGTCACGGGTAAAAGTTGTTCATACCAACCAATCAGGTCTGAGCTAGACTAGTTTGGTTATAAGGTTGACTACAATTGTACGATTGGTGTGAGATGTGAAACTGGACATGGACCTTGAGCTTGTTTAACCTTTAATTGCCCTGTCTTGTTACACAGTTTCCAATTCTAGCAATAACTATCTGCCCTGCCACTGAATTTACCCTGCCTGCCCTGCTTGAAATCAGTGCCAATCCTACTTGCTTACTTTCCTTGCTTACCTGCCTTGTCTTTCCTGCCTGCATCTTTTATAAAGACATAAGTCTGTTAGCCAACACAGATCTTACCTGGCCTTCCTGTTCTTCAGTATTAGCTTCCAACTCAGTCTTTAGGCCTATTGCATTTTTCTGCCTGAAATCCCCTCTGTGTATGCACCAGTGACAGGCAGAAGTGGAGGAGGGCCGTGTTGGTGTTTTCTCTACCAATGTTTTCACCCCAGCAGAGAAAGTGCAATGTATGCATGCCATTGGCCTTATATCATGGTCAGTGGCCCCTGACAATTGGTTACCATTAATAAGCAAATTTTTTTGCCAGGCATGAATTCTCAATGAAATCCCACAATTTGCCATCAGCTGAGAAAAAGCACCCATTGACTTTGTTGACTTTAATGCATTTGGAGTGTTGTTGCTTTAGGGAACAAGAATTACATAGGATTGGTTGCCATGGGTTACTGCCCAGATGCAAATTTGCCCAGTGTTTGTAAATGACGTGTCTTCATACTAAGTAGTCTACTTCTTTATCCTAAAATATGTAAATATGAACTCATTTTACACTAAAGTAGACTTTCTTTACGCATTAGCAGGCAAGCACACTATTTACAGATACCAGTATCAAAAATGTCCTTTCTGCTTTGACCTGGTTAAATAGTAATAGGAAATCCAAACAACCTGCATGATGGCGGATTCCTGGGACCGGCCTTGGGCATCTCTGCTTTGAGGGTAAAAGTGACAACTTTAAATAAACGCATAACTGATTACTTGCTTAAATATAGTGATGAAAAGCTGTAGGATTTCTTCAGGCAAAGGTCCTTCTTGCAACCCTAATAGCTAACCCCTTGTAAACACTGTGAAATGCTGAGCTGACAACACAGACAAAGCGTTGGCTATCTGGTTTTCATCTCACCTTCCTTGTCCTTTTATATAATCTTAACATTCCATGTTTGATCTTTTTTAAAATGCAATTTCTCCAAAGCACAATGGGGGAAATGTCAGTTCACATCTGTACATATTGCATACAATTACGCTATTACCAGCAACTTCACATTTTAATGCTAATGATTGTAGACATTTTATTTCCTTTTACATTGCATAGTTGTACCTTTTAGGGAGAGGCAGAGGGGTTAGGGCCTGGTCAAATAGGGATGGGGTGTTCAAATCAACATTTTAACTGTTTTACTTCGTTAGTTTGAGTGTTCTGCTGCCCTAATGCGCTGTGACTAGGGATGAGCGAATTTTTAAGCCACGAGAAAAAACAGTTATTGACTCCAGTGCATTTGGTGTGACAAAAAAAGAAACAATGGCCTTTGACTCCAGTGCATTAAGCTCAAGAAAAAGTGGGTATTGGCCTCAATGCCTTTGTAGCGAGTAAAAACATTGATTTCAATGCATTTAGCAAAGTTTTCTTTTAATTTTCTGGTTTGCTCCCACAATCCAAAAACATGCTGGAAGTCTTCTTGTTTATTATTGACAGTGTTAATAATATTAATTATTAATTAATTAATTGGAAAATGAACTCGCCCACCTTCACTGGGTTGAAAAAATATAGTCTAGACTCTAGAAAATAGGGTGCTATACTAGTACTATAATCCTAATGAAGGTTCTGCAACTGAACCAAAACATGTGTTTTTGATGATGCATTAACTTTTTAAATAAATCATTTTTCAATGTTTTAATGTCCTTTTTAAGTTTTGCCTAAACTACTCTTATTTGGCATCTTTGTTTGGGTTATCTGGAATGAACCACTTGGACTTAGATGCTGCCAGGGACAGTTCTGGCTGTTGTAATTTATAGTTTGATGATGTGTTCATTCTATTCTACTATATAAATATAATAATGACTAAGTAACAATAAAAATAATTGACGATGATTTTTGAAAATACAAGACAGGCAACAGTAACAAAAAAGTAATGTATACAAAATAGTCTGTGAATCATTTTTATCAAAAAAGGGTAAGTTTTTGGAATACTTTAGGGAGTTTTGGGAAGAAATAAAGAACATGACAGACTGGAGCAGAATAGAGTGTGCATAGAATAGGACAGACTGGTTACAGGATACAAGAATACAATGGGAAGACAAGAAGGGAAAGGCTAGAATACAGACATGGCTAGGAAAGGATTCATAGACTAAAGGGCGTTTTTATTATGCTGTGTAAAACGAATTCGCTGAAAAAACAGAGTAAAAAGCTGTGTAAAATAAATGGAAAAGAACGTCCGTCTGAACGCCAGATATTACACCGGATATTACGCCATTATTTTCCATAAGTTCTGGTGGAAGAAAAAACACGTAAAAAAATTACACCGCTTTTACACCGTTTTTACGCTGTTTTTACATGGCAAAGCCTGCCGATGTGTGGCGAATTTTCTTGCCGTTTTTTACACCGATAATAAATATGCCCCTCCCTATAGTGAGGTTAGAGTTCTCAGGCAAGCAAAGCAGAAGAAGCAAGAGCTATGAACAAGCCAAAGTATTTAGGCTACTCAGCAGTTAGAGCTAGGAACTCAGCTTTAATGCTCTGTCTAGGAAGTGAAGAAAGCAGAGGATTTATAAAGGGAGGACTCTTTGGCTATACTAATTAGTTATTGAGGGTGCTGTATCTTGATACTGCAGATGAGAGGCCTAAATTCACCAGGACCCTGTTAAGTGCACCCCTGGTCCTGTGGGTAAAAAAAGACATTGAGAAGCCCAGAGATCCTCAGTTCAAATCCCAGCAGAACCTCAATGGGCTTATTTATCAATATTCAAGATTGTTTTTCTAAATTGATTAAACTCACGTTGAATGCTCGCTTATTTATTAATGTGGTAAACTCGTAAAAAATTTTTAATACCTAGAATTCCCGAGTTTTCAAACTTGAATAAAACTCGTCAAAAAAGGGCGCTGTCCCATCAAAAAAATCACGTGCATACAAAAAAGTCATACTCATCAAAAAAGTCATGTGGCACCCATGTTTCGCAAATTCTTCTTTAGTTTTGCAAAACAGGACAGATTCGCTCATTAGAGATGAGCGAATCTGTCTTTTTTCCCTTCGCTGAAAAATTTGCGATTCTTTCAAAAGATTTGCGAAACAACGAAAAATTTGCGAATATTCTTTTGACGCCCATGGCTATTCTTTTGATGCCGGCACCTATTCTTTTGATGCATGACTATTCTTTTGACGCCCGCGCCTATTCTTTTGATGCATGACTATTCTTTTGATGCATGACTATTCTTTTGACGCCCGCAGCTATTCTTTTGACGCTCGCGCCTATTCTTTTGATGCATGACTATTCTTTTGATGCCCACAGCTATTCTTTTGACGCCCGCGCCTATTCTTTTGATGCATGACTATTCTTTTGACGCCCGCGACTATTCTTGTGACAATTTTTGTGGCAAATTTTTTTACCTGTTTCATGAAACAATCTGCTAATGGTGAAACGCGGAAATTCGCCGCAAATCCATGCCTGGCAAAACATTTCGCCCATCACTATCGCTCATCACTAGCAGCCTTTAATGATGTATTAAAAAGTCCTGCCAGTAGTGGCTGGGCAAGTTATACAGTCCATTTTACATTTACATTTTTAGGACAATGGCATTGATCAGAACTGCAGTCATTTCAGCCTTACAGCTTTAAATATGGGAATAATTTGGACTGAATGCCCTTAATAGTTGAACTGTTAAAATTAAAGCTGTTACTTGATCTTAGCATAAACTAAGATGCTTTCTTTTTTTTGGTTAAATGTTTTAGTAGTCTTGAACTATGATACCCTACATTTTGGATAGACCCCTTATCAAAAAAACCACAGGTACCAAGCACAAGCATTTTAAATTATTTCGGAAAGTGTAGTAAACCTTAATAGAATCAGTGGACACAGTAATACTCACTAAATAATCAACTGTAATCACCCTGCAAACACAGTAACCAAAACAAAATAATCTATGCAAACAAACCGGAGACAATTGAAATGGTTGTACTTGCGTCTAAGGCCTAACAACCGTTGATTTATTTATTATCTCAATACTTACTGAAATTAAACTTTCATTTGATAATCTTTCTTTAGGCTTTCACTCAAGTGATTTTATTATTTCGCTGATTACATAAATAGAAAAAATGTAAATGATTTCCCATTTGTACAGAGTATCACCACTCATTAAACCATGCTGCTACCTTTAGAAAAACATATACAAATTCATTTGGAAATGTAAGGCGCTTAATGATATAAAGTATCAGATGACACTGGCATTGGTGATTTACTGGTAAACACAGTCTGGGCAAAGTTACTGATCAGAGACCCATAACTCTTAATTTCCAAATTATTGTCAAGTTTAATGGTCAATAAGTAGCTTTAATTAGGTTGTTTGGGTTTTATGAGACTGGAATGTAAAGTGTAGAAGTTGAAACAATGAAGATTTGAACCTGGCTACCGTATGCAAGGCTTTTCAGATGCAAGGCAAAATCACAGTATAAACAGTTATGCAAGATGATGTATTGCAGCAGGCTTTGGGATTAAAAGGTTTACTACACTTTAAATAAATACATGTGCACAGCAATACGGAGAACATATGCTCCTTTCTATTCATGCGTAATTTCAGCACACAGCTTGCTCACAATCCCCCATTAATTGTTTCAGAAGAAACCCAAGATACATAATGTCTTAATATCTAAAGAATGAAATAAGCACTGGAAAACCATTACAAATTGTTTCCATATAGTCTCACAAGCACTGGAAGCTTCCACACTATGCAGAAGATCAAGGTGCCTCAAACCAAATTATGAATGTTTTGATAAAGACATTGTTAGACCTATGTCATACTAGATATGTTGAAAGCTCCCCGGTAGGTAACTGTTAAAATATGTGACATCATGTTTAGAAATAGGGGATTGTAAAATAGAACTTGGTAGGATTCTGAAAACCTAATAAAGAAAGTGAATTTAGATAATTGTGGTTTGCACTTGTTGACAAACCTCCTCAATTGTCACAAACTCCCTGGTTTAGAACCAGAAACTTGGTGCTTACTGCTTACACTGTGGTTGTAGCCTGCGAGATTATCTTAGTATCTTCTCTTGTCTGTATTCTCTGGCCCACCCCTATCATCCAGCTGCAGGCAATAGCCCAATAAGGGCCTATCTATGAAAGTGTTTTACAACAGCCTATGCTTTCTCATTGGCCAGTCTGCAATGTTCAAGCATTGAGTTCCTGTCCTGTGTTTCAGTATCCTGTAATGCAGTTCCTATCATGCCCTTTTCCCCTCCCCCCCATGCTTTAACTCCAATGAATATGGACCTTGATTCTTTTCTGCCTGCCCTGACCTTCGGCCCATTTCACAGACTCTGTTTGATTGCTGCCAGCCCTGACCCTTTGCCTGTTGTTTGACCTCCTTTTTTTGCCTGTTCCTGGGGCCCAATGAACTGGAGCGCAGTATAGGGAAGCAGGGCATGACGGGGCTAGGAGGGCAGCACATCCCCCCCTTCCCCCCTCGTCTTTTGGGTTTTTGTTTGATCTGGCCATTGAGAGCCCTGGATGTTTCCCGGGCTTAGCAAGGGGAGGAGCGAGCAAGGACAGCCTACCTTTCCATTCGGTTCCAGGCAGCAGGAGGATCAACAGCTCGCAACATCCCACCCTCCCTACCTATAATAAGGAGGTTGTTGTCGTTGCAGTTAGCGGAGGGTACCTTACTCTGTGCCCCCAGGGGGAAGTTTAAAGGGGGGTACTTGTCAAGCAAGGAGAGTGTAGCCCGGTTGGCCTGAGGGTCCTGAGCGGCAGTTAGCCTCGGTTCAGGTCGGGCGAAAAGGAGACAGGAACCAGGCGTTACATTCGGGCGCAGGGCCAGCCCCTTGGAGGCGAGTAAGGGATTGTTGTTAATGTAAATTGTTGGTTACTTAAAATATTTGTTATACAAATGGTTTTGTCAAGTTAATAATGTTACAAATGTGAACTGATGTTAAGTTATTGTTAATAAATAAATAACTGCGGCCTTCTCTTCCCAGCTACAGTGTCCGAGTGTGTTGACACTGCACCTATCATGTATTTTTATGATTGAATTTTATTTAAACAAGCAGTTCTGGTAAGCAGTGGGTTAAGCAGTGTTCCTATAAGCTAAATTAGTAAGTTATTCCTGCCATCATTTTGCCTTGCCTTTCGCTCCCGTTTCTAAAGGTCTCCACAAATATCCATACAGGTCATGTGGTCTTTCAGTGTTCCAGACACACAGTAGAAGTTTCTAGCCCTTCTATATAGAGAAGACAATATATAGAGAAGGCAAATCAACCTGTATGGATGCCCAAATGGTGGCTTAATTTGTCATGCATTAATCGCTTCCCTTTTCATGAATGAGGGGTTTATTGAGCACATATGACATTCTGGACCCATTGTGTAGTTCTTATTATTATTAGACTTCATAAGGTGCACTTAAATATCATTAAATGTACATTATTTTTCTCATTATGGGGGTAGTTTTAGATTTGACACAATAGGAAAATCTAAATTCTAATTTCATATAAAAATTGGCTTCTAACCATAAAAAATTAATTGCGATTAAAAATAAATCAGTAACAATCCTTTAGGTAATCAGTACAGTGAAGTAGCAGTATATCAAGCATCTGAATTAACCAGATTTGATTTTTAAAAAAATATAAGAGCCATATTCCAACCAGAATCTTGCATTTAGTGTATAAATAAAATGCTTTTTTTTCACTCCAGTTCTGCTTGGTTTTATTGATGACAATCAGATCATATTTTTTTTGTTATGTTGACAATTATTTATGTAAAATATCCAATTAAATTTTAGATCTGGATTTACTGTAAGCATTTACTGTATATTCCCAGAATATTTGCTATAATTTTCCTTGGTGGGGTGTAGAGTCATTTTCTATGTGCAATGACCTTGACTTTCCAGTAAAAGAAAATACGCTAGCAAAGGACAGAAAGACAGCACCCTTAATAGCACCCGCATACACACACGAAAGGCAGAATAATTAAATTAAAGTGTCAAGTAGAAAAATATCAATTAAATTAGCTTCAGTCAAACAGAGCTCCCAAAATTGCATGCCTTGACATTAACAGCTTTTTTTAGTTTTAGTATTCTGTGATATTTTTTTTACCAGTTTTACAAGAAATCCAGATCTACAGGCAATGTACCTGTATCTTTGCACCAAGCAGCTTCTTTGGCCAGTGAGCTGTTAGTTTGCAGCCTTTTACTCCAGGTAGAATGGTTTGTTGAACTATCAGTTGTAAAGTAAATGATATGAGTATAGCCCTTAGGGTTCTACCTCCTCCTTCCTCTTGTTGGTGGCATATTTACACATAATTTATACCTCTATTATATTTCTATAACAGGGTGCTCCTTATACCTTCCCCACACTAAACAACCCAAGCAATGGTAAGACAGGCAACACTTTCTCTAAGACCTACCTACCAAATAGGACTGGTCTTTCTAAACTAACTATTCATGAACTAGTTTTTATTCATACAAATTCACACAAGAGTCTTTCACTAACCACAGGTAACATCCACCCTACTTGTGTCTTTCAGGGACTTCCCTACTGTCTGCAGCTTCCTCAAACTTCAACAAGAAGGTATCTTCATGCACGTTCACCAATGTCCTGATAGCACTTCCTATTTGCCAAAGGCACATTACAAGGGTGAAATGGCATTTAGCAGACCAATGTGAAACAGATATCATGGGTAGTGATGAGCGAATGTCGTGCGGCAAAAAAAACCCGACTATTCTTTAGTCGCCCGCGGCTATTATTTTGTCGCACGGCTATTATTTTGTTGCCTGTGGCTATTATTTTGTCGCACGGCTATTCTTTTGACGCCTGCGAAACAATCCACCAATGGAAATTCGCTGCGAATCCATGCCTGGCGAAACATTTCGCCCATCACTAATCATGGGATTTGCCCATCAATACATATGGCCAAATTAATTTTTTTTGACAGATCTAAAAGTACAGAGGAGCTGTGACTAGCAGTGAGTGAAAGTGTTTTATTTTGTGCTTCCAAAAAAATTTGCATGAGTTTTTCTCATGCCAAATATATACTTAATAGGTGTTTTTCTTGCACAAAATGCATTGGAGTCAAAGTCAGTTTTTCTTGAGTTTTTCTCATGCCAAAAACAATGGACATTTTTCTCTAATTTTTTGTCACACCAAATGAATATTTTTCTCATATTTTGTCTCCTTCTCAGAACAAAAAGCATTGTAAAATTCTAGCACAGATTCATGAAAATTTTCACCACTTTTAAAACTGAGAACTGCGTTGTGAATCCATATGAGCTAAAAACATTTGTTTATCCCTAGCTGCAGCTCCTCTGACTTCTGCGCCTCACAATACCCAATTCATAGATAGAGTCAATGCAATACTAGAATACAGAACAGTCTGTCAAAACTACTCCCAAACACAAGGTATCATACATGCCCTCTTAGTCAAACGCTATACAGGTATAGGACCCATTATCCAGAATGCTTGGAACCTGGGTTTTATGGATAAAGGATCTTTTTGTAATTTGGATCTCCATACAAATAAGCACAATTGGAGTGTTCTGCATCCAATAAGGATTAGGATTAATTTTATCTTAGTTGGGATCAAGTACAAGGTACTGTTTTATTATTACAGAGAAAAATGAAATCATTTTTTTAAATCAGAATTATTGCTTATAATGGAGTCTATGGGAGATGGCCTTCCTGTAATTCGGAACTTTTTGGATAATGGGTTTCCGGATAACAGATCCCTTACCTGTACTTCTTTACCAAATCTGGCTATGGGTGGTATACTTAATTTTAGAGTAATAATGATATCAAACCTATCATTTTTAGTTACAGTATCTTTGGTGTCAAGTCAATGGGAGATAAAGCAAACACTAGCTGCTGTTTCTTCTCATAAGGACACAGGTTTGTCTGATACACCGTATTTTTTCACAGCATGAGATCCCTTTGTTCTTTTATACCTAAATCTGTCCCATGGTGCTAAACTACTTAGCAGCTATGTCCTACACCAAGCATTAGATGGCATAACGGCTATCAAAGATCAAGGAATATAGAAATATATAAGCATTACAGTGATTTTGATAATTCATGCCTACAGGCAGGATAATTTCAGTTGTTTCTCTCATGCAGGACAATGACGCATATATATATATATATATATATATTCTGTAGGCTTTCCATCTTATTTATGTCAAATGAAACAACAGAATTGACAGATTGCACCAAATTCTCCTCTTATTTCCGTTATCTAAATCTCTTGGTAATCAGTTGTAGCTTAGACTTATCCCAGCATTCCCTGTCCATTTCCTATAAAAGGGTAGAAAAATATGTTATTTAATCCTTTTGTTCTGCTTCTAATATTCAGACACTGTTATTTGTATTTTATGACCAACCTTTTATTGTAACCCTGCGCTTTTCTTCTCAAGACATAATTGTCCTCCTCAGCTTAAGAAAAGGAAACAACAACAAAAAAAGAAACTTCACTTAAGCATTGTTCTGGCTTCATAAAATCATATACTTTTAGATTGGTGGCAGGCACAATAACAGCAATGTATATTTTAATTTTTTTAAGTGTATTACTTAGGCTTATGAGCATGCTTTTTGCAGTATAATTTCAGTCGTCACATTCTCCATTTTATTCCCTTAAATGGAATAATTCAATATTAGGAGAAATGACAGCAGTAGATTGGAATGGAATGATATTTATTTTAAAATAATTTACAACCAATTATGGTTTTTTTTTTAGATAGTTTTGTGTCCGATTACTTATTACTTATTTACTTTAGAAGAAAAACATTATACATGGAAATCACACAAGTTTGAAAAATATTAGGTTTGTTCTAACTGTGAACAGATTTTGGGTTATAAAATCAATAACCAAAAATACAAAAATGAAAGGTTTTCATCTGAAATGACATTAGCAGTGGTATAACTAGTTGACGCAGGGGCCCCCCACAAAAAAATCATAGGAGGGTCCCAGCGCATGACAACCCCCCACTCACTGCCAGCCCCCTGCCCGCAGCCCCTGCCTCCCTGGAGGAGCTTGATTTGAGAAAAAAAAATGCAAGTGCAAAAAATGCAGTGCTAGGTTATTTATAATAAAAACTCAATAGACCCAGTTGTATTTTGTTGCAGGAAAAAGTCACGCGAGTGGGCATTTTGTTGCATAAAAAATTTGGACATAAGTGTCTTGCCAAGGTTTTTCCTGTCGACAAATATTTTCTGAAACTTCTAATAGTTGGGAATTATTAAATTGAAAAAAATTTGAAAAGTCGGCCAAAAAAAAAAAAAAAACTTGGAGAATTTTGATACCCCCCAGGGGTAAATTTCTTTTCTTGGGTACTTGCCCTTTCAGATATTTATGGGTCATCACTAGCTACAGGGATTTGTGAAGCATAATTGCTACTTTGGTATGATAGCAGTAGTGATGAGCAAATCTGTCCCGTTTTGCTTCGCCAAAAAATTTGCGAAACGGCAGCAAAATTTGCGAAACAGCGAAAATTCGCAAAAAGTGTTTGTCGTGTGATTTTTTTTTTGGTACTTTTTGATGCGGCCGTGACCATTTTGACTCGACCACGCCTAATTTGACATGACTGTGACTTTTTTTGACATGCAACGAATTTTCTCTGAACTTTCACGAAACAATTCGCCAATGGCGAAATGCGGAAGTTCGCTGCGAAACTATGCCTGCTGAAAAATTTCGCTCATCACTAGATAGCAAGCTTTCTGGATTGATTCTGCCAATTTTTTTATCTTTTCCTTTCTTAACCTTTTATTCGTCCATGCAATTTAAGCTACAAATTTTTCAGACAAGTTTGTTTACCCGATAACATCAGAATGATCATCTTGAAATTACAGAAACATGTAGACTTATCTAATAGCAGTAATAATAAAAAAAAAAACCTTCAGTGGGTTTTGTTGAAGAAATAAGATGTTACTATTGCAGTTTCATTGTAATGTATGTACTTTTATGTTCATAACATAATTAATATAACAATATAATAATGACCAGACTGAATTTGATAAGAAAAAGCTTACAGTTCTTATCCAGATTCCACTACTGATTATTATTTCCTTGTGTTTAAACATAGGTTGAATTTGACTCTTCCAACTGCACAGGCCACAGTATTGTTGTACATATAAAGCATTGATTCCTTAGCCAAGTAAGCTATATAGCAACGAGCTTTGATTATGTATGGGCTACTGGATTCGATTTTTGCAAAGTGCAACTGCATAATACTGAAAATATTCTATATTTCATTATGATTTATGTACCAAAGAAATTGAGCCATTTTTAAGATCACAAGGATCTGAAAGGCTTACAGGTAGTAGGTTCATGTGGCACAAAATAAATCTGCCATAGAACCTTACTCCTCTCAAGCCATATGATTGAATAACAGTATTTTTTACACTGATAGCTTTATGTACCCTTGTAAACTATATTTACTGAAAGAAGGTACATGTAGGTACATAATGTATACAAGAGGTAAAACTAGCCATCTTCTTGTTTCCAATTATGGTCTATTCCATGGTACATGGCAACAAGTTCTCATTTTTTTATTCATTTCTTTGGCTGGACACATTCAATTCATTTCTTCCATTTCATTATATGCTATAAATTGTACTCATTTGACTTTCAAAATGGTTATCAAATCACAAAAAATCTTGTGCCACATCTTTATGACTCCTTCAATTTTCTTATTCATATTCATATTTATATTCAGGATATTGTTTAAATATAAATAAAGGGGTTTTATTACCAGATTCTCTCCAATTTGAGATTTGATTCATCACTGGATCTTTTCTTCTGTAGCACTAGTCATTGATGGGAATTGAATTTCTCTAATGGACAAAAATAGGGGAGGAGATTTAGAAGTTGGATGATACTTTATAAAAACAATTGTTAGGTTGTTTGTAAGTGATGTTTAATCAGTGTAATGAGGAAATTGTTAAGATGGTATTGCCTGGTTAATCCTTCAAACTTGTGGGTGCAGGGTCAGACTGGGGTGTGCAGGACCCCCATGGGCTGCTACTCCAGAGGCCCCCACACTCCATTTTGGCCTCTATACCCCCTCTCGGCCCCTGCCACCAGCCCACTCATGCAATGCCAGCCCCGTCCTCTCTCCGGGCACACCTTACACTTACTTTTGATGTGATTGAGGGGATCTCGGTGTCACGCAGGCCCATTTGACCCTGTGTGGGTGGTGTCAAGGATTAGTTTATTTAATTAACACAGATGCAGTCATTTCAAAAGGTAGTACAGGTATCTGGAAATCTGTTATGCAGAAAGCATTTCTGTATTGTACTATTTAGAGTCCTTACATTATAGACTGCAGAGATATATTTGTGACCAGCTAAAACTATTTCATCTATAGGTACTGGACTTCAGAGGTCCATATTATTATAATTATTGTCCTGCTTTAATAAAGCACTAACATATAAGCCAGATATAAGCCAGTATGTCTGTAATATGTGCCAGCTCTTATTCATAACTTCTATTAAATTGAGTGTACCTGAACAATCTATACTGATTTATTGCTGTCTTTATAAAAACATGCTTTTAAAGCCTGTTTTTACCACAAAGCCAAGACTGAAGCATCCTTCTAATGACTCTAGAGGGAGCAAAAGGGCTGTTTTTCCATGCCAAATGAGCATTTGGTTCTATATACATAGCAATAATATTTTTCTTTTATATAGTAATTTATTAATACTCAACCTTCCCTCACTGAACATCGTTATACATATATAAATGTATATAAAAAATACATATGTTCAAATTATATAATATAAATTATAGCAAATGGTTTTGAATGTGCTTTGAAAATGATCATATTTTCTTATTTGACCAAATATCTTGTTATTTTTCATTAGAAAAGGAAACAGATAGTTACAAAACATTATGGTTAAACTCCTGTATGTGGTTACTGCAAAGGGCTGGTTGAACAATTCCTAATAACATTGCTGTTTTGTAAGTGAATAAGGAAATGTTTCTTCATTTCAGAACCAAAAAAAATGTAAAAATGTAAATTTGAAACAATACTTCTTTTGTGAGTTGGGACTTTATTTATACATTTATTTTAATTTCATCATCTCTGTATAAGTCACGCAAACTACAGATCAGAATGGTTTCTCTGAACTTGAAATTTCAATAATAATTTATATTATGAGGCAGGATTATCATTCCCTGATATTGTTTAGAAAGTAGTAAAAAAAATATTGTACATTTCATAATTAATGATTTTCCTTCCCTGTTTATTTTTTAAATTATCCATACTAATGGCCAGATTTATTAGCATTCAAATAGTTTTTTCCAAAATTCTTAAACATGTAAATAAATATAAATATAAAAACTTTGTTACAAATTCATCTTAAAAACTTGAAAAATATCTTGAACTTTGACGATACAACTCCCACTAATTTCTACAGTAAGTCGCCAGCTTTTAGATACCGAATGTTTTGGCTCAAATTTGAATTTCTAAACTTAATTTTGAATTAGAAATCTCAGCTGCAAAAAAAACCCTTGAATGAAAGAAGCGTTCTGGTGTATTTTTTGCCCCAATTCAAAACTTTTTGCCCTAAAACTTGAAATTAAGGCTTTCAAAATTCAAATGTTCGATATTTATTAAGCATTTTGAAAAACTCGGATGTAAAACTTCAGCATCTACAAGCTTGCGAGTTCATGTAGAAGTTGATGGGAGTTGTGCTAGGCAAAATTTAAATGATTTTTTTCAAATTGAGATTTTCACATTTGTTATCATTTTTTGAGAATTTGTAGACCTATTAAAAATGATAAATAGAATATGAATTCAAGACTTTTTTCACATTTTTATTCAACTAAGGTGTTTAGATTTCCATTTTTTAATAAATAAGCAAACATTAGAGTTTATTTGAATTAAAAAAAAAATCTAAATTCACAAATTAGAATTTTGATAAATAATCCTCCCTGTCTGCTAATAACATTAAGGGGGACATTTAATAATGTACGAACGATCCGAATGAGACTTTTTCGTACTGAGCATATTTTCTTCAACAATTTCGTACCTTGCACGACTTTTTCGTACCTTTGCGTGACTTTTTCATACTTCGTGACAAAATTTGTGCAACAAAATTGTATTGTCACGCAGAGTATGAAAGTTTCGGATTCATTCAAGCTTCGTTATCGTGACTTTCCTTGGGCCAGGTTGGCTGCAGAGTGCCATTGAGCCCTATGGGAGACTTTCCTTGGGCCAGGTTGGAGCTGCAGAGTGCCATTGAGCCCTATGGGAGACTTTCCTTGGGCCAGGTTGGAGCTGCAGGGTGCCATTGAGCCCTATGGGAGACTTTCCTTGGGCCGGGTTGGAGCTGCAGAGTGCCATTGAGCCCTATGGGAGACTTTCCTTGGGCCAGGTTGGAGCTGCAGAGTGCCATTGAGCCCTATGGGAGACTTTCCTTGGGCCAGGTTGGAGCTGCAGAGTGCCATTGAGCCCTATGGGAGACTTCCTTGGGCCAGGTTGGAGCTGCAGAGTGCCATTGAGCCCTATAGGAGACTTTCCTTGGGCCAGGTTGGACCTGCAGAGTGCCATTGAGTCCTATGGGAGACTTCCAAAATCAAGCACAGAAGGATCAAAGTTGGAAAGGTTATCCCGCTGTTTACGATCATTCGGTTACGAAAATTTTGTGACCTTCAGAGCGCCAATACGATATTATCGTGACTATTCCGATTTTTTCGTAAGCATTTTCGTGATATTTGCGATCATCAGAAATTATAGTATCCAATCCGAATTTTACCCATTTCGGGATTTGATGAATGCAGTTTAGTTGGGATCAAGTACAAGGAACAGTTTTATTATTAAAGAGAACAAGGAAATCATGTTTAAAACTATTTGAGAATTATTTTAAAATTATTTTCATACTATACAGGTATGGGACCTATTATCCAGAATGCTTGGGGACCTGGGGTTTTCCAGATAAGGGATCTTCCTGTAATTTGGTTCTCCATACCTTAAGTCAACTAAAAAATAGGTTAAATATTGAATAATCCCAATATTATTGTTTTGCCTCCAGTAAGAATTTATTATATCTTAGTTGGGATCAAGTACAAGGTACTGTTTTATTATTACAGAAAAAAAGGAAATAATTTTCAAAAATTAGAATTATTTGCTTATAATGGAGTCTATGGAAGATGGCCTTTCCGTAATTTGGAACTTTCTGGTCTGGTTTCCAGATAATGGATCCCATACCTGTATTAGGGATGCCCTGAATCCAGGATTTGGTTCGGCCAAGATTCTACCTTTTTTGGCAGTATTCAGATTCGGCCGAATCTGTGGTCCTGGCCAAACTAAATCCGAATCCTAAAATTCATGTGGCTTTTTAACATCTAAACACAGTAGTTGAAAATGTTTTTGCCGCACATGTAGCTAATGCTAATTAGGATTTGGATTCGGTTCGGTATTCGGCCGAATCCTTTTCAAAGGGTTCGGGGGTTCAAAATAATCCAAAAAAGTGGAATCAGTGCATCCCTATACTATACCTGTATATGGACCAACATCATGTTGGTTGTCAAGTCAACAATCACTTCACCCTGAAATGTTGTGCATTTAAGCCTGTAAGTATATATTAATTTAAATTGCTAATAAAATCATTATTGCATTTATTTTGGTAAAGAGAGAAAGTGCCCCCTGCTTCCTTGTAGTTTAAAATGAATATTGTAGCTATCTACAGCCTGAAACGTTCTAATGCAAGGCTTCGCTCTTGTAACTGCTGAAATGTTTTTGATCTGATTGGAGTTCTGATCATTGTTTGGAAGGGAATGCAAAACATGAGGCAATTGGTATGACAAATGCAAAGCACATTAGTGTAATGTATTGAACATATTTTTTTTTTCCATTTACTTTTAAAATGGTGTAGATGCTGGAGTTTGAACAAGCAAGAATGCACTAAGCAACTATGACAGCTGAGCAGTAACTGCAGCTTAACTTTTATTTCGGACTATCAAGCTTCCGTTTCATTTCACTTCTTTTTCCTAAGCTTGCCATGTCAACAAGTACAAATGCACGCAGGCTGAAAGCGGCTATGCAAATAGAAAAAGAGCCAGGAACAATGTCGATTTTAATCTTTAAAGAGAGCCTAATGGAAATAAAATGTAGGCAAAATGCAAAAAAAAAAAAATCCACCCAAATGTGTTTTTATTAAAGACTGACTGTAAATAATAAATAAAGCGCTCATGTTTTACAGCATTTGTTTATGCGCTTGAATATTTAACATGTAAAAATGGGGAATACGCACCTGGAAATGCACATTTTCTGCATTTTTTTCATATGGAGGTGTGTTGTATCAGGTCAAGGCTGACAAACAGATAGGAAATGTTACTTTAAGTGGAAGAGTTTTCTTGTATTAACATAGTAGCCAAGCTGACCTGACAAGTTAGCATGCCCCCAGTCATTTAAAATTCATTTCATTTTACAGTAATATTTAAAAAAAAATACATTTGTGAGGCTAAAATGGCAGTTACATTATTTACAGTATTCTGTATCTGACAACCACACAAATGTAATAGTATATATTAGAATATACTGACATATAGGGATAGATGGGGTATTTACTTATCTGTGGAGTCTATATTCATTCCCTTAGAAATATATAATTATTTATACTAATCTAAACAAGCCTTAAGGCTAATGCCACAGGTAGGGGCACATAGTACGCTTGTTTTCGAAGTTTTCATACTGTGCATTTCTTTTGCGACTTTTTTCGTTAATTTGAGCAACTTTTTTGTACAACAATTTGCACAACAATTAATGCGACAAAATCGTATTTATCCTGCCCAATACGAAAGTTTTGGATTCATTAAAGCTTTGTTATAGTGATTTTCCTTGGGCCAGTTTGGAGCTGCAGAGTGCCATTGAGCCCTATGGGAGACTTTCCTTGGGCCAGGTTGGAGCTGCAGAGTGCCATTGAGCCCTATGGGAGACTTTCCTTGGGCCGGGTTGGAGCTGCAGAGTGCCATTGAGCCCTATGGGAGACTTTCCTTGGGCCCGGTTTGAGCTGCAGAGTGCCATTGAGCCCTATGGGAGACTTTCCTTGGGCCGGGTTGGAGCTGCAGAGTGCCATTGAGCCCTATGGGAGACTTTCCTTGGGCCGGGTTGGAGCTGCAGAGTGCCATTGAGCCCTATGGGAGACTTTCCTTGGGCCAGGTTGGAGCTGCAGAGTGCCATTGAGTCCTATGGGAGACTTTCCTTGGGCCAGGTTGGAGCTGCAGAGTGCCATTGAGCCCTATGGGAGACTTTCCTTGGGCCGGGTTGGAGCTGCAGAGTGCCATTGAGCCCTATGGGAGACTTTCCTTGGGCCCGGTTTGAGCTGCAGAGTGCCATTGAGCCCTATGGGAGACTTTCCTTGGGCCGGGTTGGAGCTGCAGAGTGCCATTGAGCCCTATGGGAGACTTTCCTTGGGCCGGGTTGGAGCTGCAGAGTGCCATTGAGCCCTATGGGAGACTTTCCTTGGGCCAGGTTGGAGCTGCAGAGTGCCATTGAGTCCTATGGGAGACTTTCCTTGGGCCAGGTTGGAGCTGCAGAGTGCCATTGAGCCCTATGGGAGACTTTCCTTGGGCCGGGTTGGAGCTGCAGAGTGCCATTGAGCCCTATGGGAGACTTTCCTTGGGCCGGGTTGGAGCTGCAGAGTGCCATTGAGTCCTATGGGAGGCTTCCAAAAACATGCACAGAAGGATCAGAAATCAGAAAGAAGCAGAGAGCCGCACACACAGGGACTTTGCAAAAAGATAAAACATTTATTGAAAAAGATCCGACGTTTTGAGCACCAACAGTGCTCTTCTTCAAGGACAAGCATCAGGTTTCCCTGAAGAAGAGCACTGTTGGTGCTCGAAACGTCGGATTTTTTTCAATTTTTTTCAATAAATGCTTTATCCCTGTGTGTGCGGCTTTCTGCTTCTTTGTTATTGTTTTTTGCCAGCACCCAGGGCCTCTGATCTTTTGCATGGTGTGGTCCTGTTTGTTCCTTTATATATATATATATATATATATATATATATATATATATATATATATATATATATATATATATATATATGGATCAAGCATATTTATGAGGGCCTCCTTGGTGCTTCCATCAAGTAGCGATATTCATTCTTAAGAGCTTGCCTATGCTGACTTTAATATAGGGGTGCGGGAATCTGGGTATGTGTAAATACTATAAAGGTGTAAATACTATCAAGCAAATGTAAAGCAATGAGAATATGGTTCAGAAATAAAATTCACTGCACACCCGCATTCTGTCTGACACGGATCAGGTTGAAAAAACAGCTAGAACTTCTCTTGGCCAAATACCAATAGAATGTATCCTAAAGATTTTACTTAGTGCATAACTTAGTCCTAGGGGAACTCATAAATGGAGTCATTATAAAGACAGTGTGAAGGAAATCACCAGTAAGGAGGAAAGGTTTGAATAAATCAAGTCATTCTTCTTCTTCTTTTTTTTAAATAAATCTGTATTTATGTATTCAAATTATTCATCAAATTTGTGCAAAACATTCAAGGGGGACCTTCTTCACACCCCAGGGCATGAGTGCTAGAGTGCTAAGGAGTCAAGAACGTATCCCTTTTTTCTCACTTACCAAGTCCTTGTACCTGGGGAAATCCTGCTCTCTGCACTGAGTGCCAGATCAA
The DNA here is from genome assembly GCF_000004195.4 of Xenopus tropicalis. Lineage (NCBI taxonomy): Eukaryota > Metazoa > Chordata > Amphibia > Anura > Pipidae > Xenopus > Xenopus tropicalis. The sequence goes on along the minus strand of NC_030683.2, from coordinate 102,370,571 downwards.
AACTCCTGACATGACTGTCAGAATGATGCGCAAGTTAGGGGACTGGTAGAGGGGCAGGCCTCCTCCTGCCTATTCAAAGGGCAAGTGTCAGGTCTCTGTGCTCCATAACCTATAGAAATACAGGAAATACAGAACAGTGTGCAATGGGAAAAAAGGCCAATTGTGGGATAAGATCTTCTAAAGTGAAATTTCACCACTCTCTATTAATGTATATGGGGATTTCAGAGGAGAATTTAACCTTATTTAAAAGTTGAAAAGGAAGAATTTCAATATAGGAAGTTCTAATGTCATTTATTGATAAATATGCCCCTACGTATTACATACATTTAATTGGGCAGATCTTTTTTAACCTCTTGTATCAGTTGGTATTTTGTAAATATCTGTATGTTCATTGTCTGCACCCATTTTTTGTACAGCGCTGCAGAATATACTGGCTTTAACAGGTGCTGAATTAGAACAAAAAAATTAAATCTGGAACAACCACCATCAAGGAATGACTGTAGAGGATAACTAAAGGATAGAAATATGGCACTCTACAATCACAAATCATTTACTAAAATGGATTGCAAAAAGTAATGGGCAGGACATAAAAGAAAGCAGAATGCATGAAGGTTGTTTTACACAGGAAGAAGCAATACTTATACTGAAGGGAATATTTTCCATTATGACCTGCTAATAAGAGCATTGTATCACATAATGCAATATATGCAATGTATGGGAGCCCTGCACATTTCCTGGAAGATGTAAGTAAGCACAAACTGCATGAAGTTGGCCCAGTTTCCCCACTCATTTCAAGACTGATTCTTTTTATAAAAAGATAAAAGTGTTTGTATGGGGTGGACTGAAAGCTCCATTATGGAAAGGACTGATATATAAATAAAGAATCTTCATGATCATACTATAGTCAAATATTCATTCATAATCATGCTATATAATGCAATACTATAGCAGTAAATCATGGATATTTTATATGTCTCCTTTAAAAGAACATAGAGACATTTACAGGATTAATAATTAGAATTATGATGCTGTCATGTTTGGCTTACATGCTTGTTTATTATAATAATGTAACTAGTTCATGCCCCTACAGAATGTCTGATACATAATTGATAACAATAGGGCTTGGTATAAGTCAGTACATTTTTTATTTAATCCATTTTTTAAAGGAAAGCATAGCAAGGTTAACAGTTTGTTTAAAAAATCAAGAACATTTTTAAAATAATAATCATTAAAAAGTAGCATTAGTTACATATTACATTTAAATTATGGGATATATTGCAGCGCTTCTAACTGGCTTTCCTATAAGTTTTCCTGATTTTTCATGATTAGGAAAGCTTATACTGACAGTGCAAGCTTATAACATAGCAATTTAGGAGCTATCACCTGTATGTAATCCACACTGTTTCCAGAGGTATAAGGCTGATGCCACACGTGGCGTTTTTACGCTGCGTATTTTCTCAGCCTAAAAACGCTGCACAGGCCACACAGCCCCTGACTATGGTGTTTTTCAGCCTAGTACTGGTGACGTAGCAAATCCCGTTTCCATGGTGCTAATAGTGCGAAATAGTAAAAAAACGCCACGTATTTCTGCTAGGTCTGGCAGCTGCCTTTGCGAATACATAGGAATAGCTTGCTGCGCAAATACTGGCGTATTTCGGCAAACGCTTGAAAAATCCGTGGTAAGGCGTTTTCTAGCGTATTTACACATTGTGTGGTTTGCTTCAAGTCTTTTCAAGTTATTTCTATGGATGATGATATTGTGCGTTTTTCAGACGCTGAGAGAATTAGAAAATATGCAGTGTAAAAACGCCACGTGTGGCATCAGCCTAGAATACTAAACCGTAAACAATAGGGTTGGGAATTCCCAGAAGAAAATTATAAAGTCACCAAACAACTATCTTCATATAATAGGAACCACTCCGCTGGATGTAAAGGCACATTTTATTAAACTATAGACACAAAAACTCTCAAAAATATCTTTAAAAATATTTAAAAGAACCTTCCAGTTGGCACATTACCTCTCATTAAAGATGTATAACCTGACAAATGCATATAAATAAGACTCCATGTCTTTGAACAGACTATAGTGGAAATACCTTATAGAAAAATCTTTTACGTTGTACAAAAAAAGTAGCATAATTTAAAATATTAAAAAACACTACAGTTTGTTTGAATTCTTTATTCAAACATTTCAGATGATGAGCAGTGGATATTGAACAAAAAAACCAAAAAAACCACGATTAATCGCTAGCGCAGAATTCCCATTTAAATACTCTTCCAAATGAACAAAAGTATACCAGTGTGATTCTTGGTTGCATTTTCAAAAGATTCAAATTCTGAGCAGGAATAAAAATTAATTAGGGGTTACAAACAAAAAAACTGATGGGCATGATGGACAATGCTAACTGCCGAAATTGTCCCCCCCCATCCATTACAGAGATAATGAATTTGCGGTATATAAAAAACAAGTTTGTTATTGAATCCTTAGATTCCTGTTTCACGGGCAATATAAGCTTGGACAGGTTTTTAAGTTAAATTCTAGATCAGGTTGGCCATATATTATAAATTGAATGATGTCCAGTAATAATTGAAAAGGAATAAATAAAGCGTGTTTCTATTGCTGTCACCCCCTGCTTCTGTAGGCAGAGTAAACAGAGAATTCTTTACTACACTTTCTTCTTGTCTCTGTCCGTGTTTTTCATTTCATTCTTTTCCTATGATTTGGTATCAGGAAGCATTTCCCTTGATTCCCCCAAACACTGCAAAATGTTTCGAATCTTTTAAGATGAACTATGACGAACCTTTATATGCACGGAATGGATCCACTCTGTTGGTGTTTTACCCAATTACTTAGAGCTCATTTTGACCAGTCATTTGCTAAGTCTAGTTGCCAGATAGGGTTTGATCTGTAGTCATTGAAATCTCAGAACTGGCACGTGTAGGGGGTTGCTTAACTGGTCTCAGGAATATAACTCTTTATTTTGCTTCTTTCAGTAGGGGTCAGTATAATTGACCATAAGTAGTAACCCATCCTAAACACCTCCTCCCACACGACAAACCACAGCCAATTTACTTCAGCAGGACTTGTTTTTGTTGAGTTTATTTGGGTCCTACAACTACAATCAGAGCATCAGAAACAGAAAATCAGAAGTGGATTTCTTTCTTAAGTAATGAAACCATATACATTTTTTTATAATGGTTGCTATGAGCTGTATTAGCTACGAATTAGTTAAAATGAACACTTTTAATTAGCATAGAACAAAGAATTGTTACTCAAGAATCAGGCAACATAGCTATACATTGCTAGAAAACACATATAGATGCAGGGATCTTATCTTTAATATGAGTAGGAATTTTGTGAAAGGAGTATCCCAGCCAGTGTACATTGACAATTTTGGTATATATAATGTTTAGGTAAAGAAAACAAAAATGACTAACTCTTACCTTCACTAACATAAGTGTAGTAATTTAAAGGTACAACTTTGCATCAGTTAGGCAAATTGATATAAAAGTGTATGTATATACATCCTGAAGGGCCACAATATATATATAATTTCCACTTACTTCCACTTTCTTCACTTTCGCTGCTACTTCGATTCCAGTAGGCAGAATTAGTTGAAGAAATACACACTACCTCCATGATAACTTTAATAAAATGCTAGTGACCTATTTTCTTTTATTTATATGAAAAAGAGGTAAACCAAGATTTTCCCAAAAAAATCTTGACATAAGTTTGTGAGCAATAAAATAATAAACCTGCAGTGTATAATAGAAGTCATGTGCTGTACAAGGATGGGGGCCTATGATGCAGATGGTTAAGAAAGTGTAATATAAGCACCCTGATCAGTGTTTCCATGCTGAAATATACTTCACATGAATTGAAATGGTGGCAACACCACCAACAAAACAAAATAAATAGAAGCAGACATTCAGTAATTAACCTAACTGTGATTTATTATGGTGTCATTCTTTCTAACCTCGGGTTTTAATCAGCACTAAGCCCCAAGTGACACCAAAACATATTTTGTGAAATTGACAAAAAGCTGCATTAACACTTTCATGGTGTGAATTTAAAAGACCCACCATGTGAGAGCTTTGCACAGAGCGTAGAAATTACAACATGGTCAAAAATTAAAAATTCAACAAAGATTTCATTGTTACGTTTGTACTAAAATGAATACTCTGGGCAATATTCGCAGGGGCATATTCAATATTGATTGTTTTGGGGAAAATGGATTCATAGTTTCTAAATGATCTATATTAATCACCAGACATTATTACCAAAATGATTGATCTGCTATGAATCAGATGTATTCGTTAGAGACTAACACACAAACATTTACTCTGTGTCAACTGGGCCCAACACATAACCAAACACAAGTGAGTGAAGAACCCATCAGACTTTATGATAGATATAATGATAGATATTGGGCAATATCTCTCAGCTCAAGTCAGATTTACTTGACCACTATTGTCTCTAGAAATGGTGCCCAGAGGTCAGCAAAAGTTGTTTATTTATTGGTTCAATTCCCTGTGGCAACTGTTTGTGACTCTGGACAAACCACTTAATCTCTTGGTATACAGGTATGGGACCCATTATCCAGAATGCTCGGGACCAAGGGTATTCCGGATAAGGGGTCTTTCCGTAATTTGGATCTCAGTACCTTAAGTCTACTAAAAAATCAATAAAACTTTAATTAAACCCAATAGGATTGTTTTGCATCCAATAAGGATTATTTATATTTTAGTTGGAATCAGTTAAAAGGTTCTGTTTTATTTCTACATAGAAAAAGGAAATCAGTTTTAAAATTCTGAATTATTTGATTAAAATGGAGTTTATGGGAGATGGGCTTTCCGTAATTCGGAGCTTTCTGGATAACGGGTTTCTGGATAAGGGGATCCGATACCTGTACCAGCATACTTAAGAGATTAAACAATAAAAGGCAGGTGTGTAGGGGCAATAACCCATAGCAACCAATCTGCAGGTGGGATTTACTGGTCACCTTGTTAAAAAGCAAACATCTTATTGGCTGCTAAAGATAAAATATAACTTTAGTGTCTTATCTCCAGTTATAAATGCAGCTTCCTTCCTTCTCTTCTCTGTCCAAGAGCCAAACAACAACTATATTGATAGCAAAGCTATAAGGAAGCGTAAAAATAGGAACTTTATGGTGTAGTATTTTAGTAAAAAGAACATACACCCAAAAGTGCTAGTAAAACTTTTAAGTGACAGCGCTTATTAAGTGACGTGCAATACAATGATGATCTACCTTCACCTGCTGCACAGTGAGCCAATCTACTTGCCAGACTGATAGGGGTATCAAATTCACATCAATCATATCCAGAATCCAATCCCTCAGTGGGATGCCAAAACAATCATATTAAAAAAAACAATAAAATCGCATATAGCATAATTAAATTGTTCCTGAGGTATCTATAATGGTCAACAATTCTCCATCACCCCATCTCCCCAGGCCTGGTGCCTTGGGGTTAGTATCCTTGATTCTGCCCTGTCCTTCACTCCTCATATCCAGTTACTTATCAAATCATGTCACTTTCACCTAAGAAATGTCTCCAAAATACGATCATTTATCACCTAAGATGCTGCCCATTCCCACACCTTGGGGCACATTTACTAACCCACGAACGGGCCGAATGCGTCCGATTGCGTTTTTTTCCGCAATGATCGGTAATTTTGCGATTCTTTCGGCGTCTTTACGATTTTTGCGTAAAAACGCGAGTTTTTCGGCGTCTTTACGATTTTTGCGTAAAAACGCGAGTTTTTTCGGCGTCTTTACGATTTTTGCGTAAAAACGCGAGTTTTTCATAGCCATAACGAAAGTTGCGCAAAGTCGCGATTTTTTCGTAGCGTTGAAACTTGCGGGAAACGTCACGCCTTTTAAGTTTTAACGCTACGAAAAAGGCGCGACTTTGCGCGCAAGTGTTAATGCTACGAAAAAATCGAGACTTTGCGCAACTTTCGTAATGGCTACGAAAAACTCGCGTTTTTACGCAAAAATCGTAAAGACACCGAAAAAAATCGCAAAAAATACGAAAAAGTCGCAAAATGTTCGTTTCCAATCGGAATTTTTCCAATTCGGATTCGAAATCGTGTCTTAGTAAATCAGCCCCCTTGTGTCTCAACCCTTTCTCCTTGTAGATTGTAAGCTCTTTTGGGCAGGGCCCTCTTCCCCTCTTGTATCGGTTATTGATTGCTTTATATGTTACTCTGTATGTCCAATGTATGAATGCCACTTATTGTACAGCGCTGCAGAATATGTTGGCGCTTTATAAATAAATGTTAATAATAATAATAATAATAAATTATTAAAAAGTATAAAAATACAATGTTCAAGGTCCACTTGGCACAGTGCATATAAAAATTAATGATTCCTATTAGTCCAACATGTTTCTCATGGTGAACACCACGCTTCTTAGGGACAAATGCATTGGTTGCTATAAGTTTGTAGATTTTTTTCAATTCGAATAAACTCTAATGCATATAATAATTAATCTACTCATTATTTGCATGGGTCTACAAATTTAAAAAAATTTGAAAAACTTGAATTGAAAAATTGCTTTAATGTTGCATCGTTAAGATGTTTTGGTACATGTGAAAACAGATGCCAAGTAGTGATGGGCGAAATGTTTTGGCAGGCATGGATTTGTGGTGAATTTCCACGTTTCACACTGGCGGATTGTTTAGTGAAACTGATGAAAACATTCATCCAAAAATTGTCGCAAGAATAGTCCCGCGTCCAAAAATTATTGCAAGAATAGTCACGGGAGTCAAAAGAATAGTCGCACGTCCAAAATTGTCGCAAGAATAGTCACGCATCCAAAAATTGTCGCAAGAATAGTCACAGGCGACAATTTTTTTTCTGCGCAACATATTCGTCGTTTCCCGAATCTTTTGAAAGATTCGCAAATTTATTGGTGGGATAGATTCGCTCATCACTAATGGCAAGGTACGATGAGGTATTTTCTAATGAAGCTGTGGCCGACCTGCACCCCACTTATCTGCATCTTTGTGTTCTTTCTAGAAGCTCGGAACAGTTTTACCCCGTACCCCCTTTGCTGTAATTCTGGCCATAGTTTCTAAGATTTATGTGCATTCACAACTGGAGGCTTGAAGGTTAAATGCTATTGAAAAACAGCAGTTAGGCTTTAAATCATTAAATGTTAAAAAAAATCGTTAATGTGAATATGAACCAATTTTTCACTAATTATGGAGGTAACAAGTCATTAATTATTTTCTCTTTAAATAAACTAAGTGCTCACTGCAACAGACATGCTTGTTGCACAATCAGCATACCTTCCATGGATAATGTAAAGCTTTTTTTATTTATACATGAACTAATTCTGCAACATATTTATAAGTATAATAGTAATCACACCGATACCCTTCAAACTGTTATAGTCCCCCAATTTCTTTTATTATAGCTGCCATTAATATACAGTATAAAGTACATTTACACGTTAGTGATGCTATTATTAATTAAAAATGAAAGAATATGAGTCATGAATGACATCATTATTTATTATTTTTTTATTTCATATTTTGATTATTTTATGATATCAGAGTTCCTTTTGCTATTGCAATTACTTCTACATAACTTATAAAATTAAACATTTTACTTAATAAAACCAACACTTACTCACCCACTTTTCAAAAATACCTTCTGAGTATTCTGTGTGGTCTATTTGCACGCTGGGAGGAATTTTTGAATCATGTGTGAAGTACACACTCTGTAATGCAATAGCATTCTTCATTTTTTAGCACTTTGAACAGGAATACTCTCCTAAAATTAGAGGTCCAATAAAGTTTTATAAGGTAGATTTTACAAGGAATGTTGGATTTGAGCTACAGTGTTCGATCATGAATCAGGTTTAATAAATTGGATTGGGAACTTGAGTCGGTTACAGCTGCTTTGGCCAAAGTCCATGGCACCATGTAATCTCATCGAAGCAGTGTAGGACTAATCATTTTAGAAACGTATCTTATGAGAAGGTCTCAGTATCCTGAATTCAGTATCTTAATTCATTTTGTATTTTAGAATTAAACGTAATAGAAAGGGTGTGAGCAATGGAAACCTTTCTTACTATATCCTGAATTGATTTATTAGAAGTGTAAGAATAGATTAGAGGTTATTAGTGATGGGCGAAATAATTCACCAGGCATGGATTAGCTAAGCGACAAACAATTATTGTTTGTGTCAACATAAATAATAAAATTGATGCATGCGTACAAAAAATGGCGAGCGTCAAAAAAAAGTTATGCGCATGAAACAAACAATTTTTTTGACTCATGACATTTTCGCCATTTCGCGAAAATTAGATTTGCTAATTTTTCGGCAAAGTAAAATGGGACTGATTCTCTCATTACTAGAGGTTATTTCTCATCCCACTGGAGAATGCAATGGCCCTTTGTGTTGTACACGGTCACCTTGGTACGACAAAGTTGCTTCAAGTATAGTAGCATTTGAAGCTGCAATAAGCTTGCTACTTTTAGATGCAATGGGGTATGTATAGACTAGTTATTATAAGCATTTTTGAGGTCTAAACCACAAGGCATCCCTCATTCATTAGTCAAAGGTTTGAAGCCTTTCCATTGTTTTTTGCAGAGTTAGCAAATCGCAATGTTATTCCCCCTAACAGAAGTAATATACACTGACCTTGGTATTACTGATATTTCTACACATATACTTACTCTGTCTGGACTGATTGCTGGTTAATTGCTTTCAGTTTCTGGTTTTGAAAATCTTTCCATTCAGTTTTGCTGAACAAAATCAATTAATATGATATTTTGTCACCACTTTTCTACATACAAAAAACAACAAAAATGAAAAAATGGAGGGAAGGGCTACAGCACCACCCCAAACCCTACAGCATAATGACTGAACAGGGCAGAGTTACCAAAAAATGAGTTTTTCCTGGATTTAAAAAAACAAAACAAAACATAGTAAAAAACATGTGTGAATATGCATGTAAATGTTTTCTAAACCTTGACTTGGGAATTGTCTCTAACAACTTTATTTGAAAACAAATTGAGATTTTCAGCCTCATTAAAAATTAATAGTACAATAGGATTCTCAGTTGGAATGGCAGATTCAAGGGTTCACCTGCACATAGGTGGTAGGGTGGCACATCAAATATCACTAATAATAGTATTATAATGTTTAGTGTTCACTGAGAGGGGGCTACCTGAATGTCCCCAACTAGTGATGAGTGAATCTGTCCCATTTCACTTCGCCAAAAAAATTGTGAAACAGCATAAAAAATTCCCAATGTGGTGAAAAATTTGCCAAAGCAGCTACTGACTTTTTTAATGTAACCACAATGTATATGGCACAACCACGACTTTTTTTTATGTATATGTGACTTTTTCCTCACTTAGTGAATTTTTTTGGTGCTCAGTTTTTGTGGCCGTTTCGCAAAAAAATTTGTCAATGGCCTTACAAAAAAGTTCATGCATCACTATTCCCAAAATTAGCAGAATCCAGGGCACATCAATATAGGTGTGTGCTTGTTTTTGCTATTTTCAAGGGGTCACCTGAGCAGTGGAATAAAAACAAATCTTATTCTTTAGAAATGTGTTAGGTTAGGAAGAATGGCATGACCACTAGTTATGAGCGAATTTTTTCGCCAGACAGGGATTTGCGCATTTCGGCATTGGTGAATTGTTTTGCGAAACTTCTGTGAAAATTCGCCATGAAAAAATTTGTTGTGCGTCAAATTGGGCGTAGTCGCGTCAAAAAAGGGTGGCCGACAAAAAGACATGGGCGACAAAAAAGACACAGGTGATAAAACAATTGCGCGAAAAATCCGTTTTGTGAATTTTTCACCATTTCACGAATTTTCTTGGCGTTTCGCGAATTTTATGGTGAAGCGAAACGGAACAGATTTGCTCATCACTAATGACCACATTTCTAATTTGGAGGCTTTTTTCCCACTTTTCCCACAGGCTCCATATTCTGCCAATCAATTTGGAAGCAATGACTGTGCAGAAACACTAATATTGTTTCACTTGTCTCTTTACTTTTTAAGAAATAATCAGTTTTTAAGAGTGGGAAGCCGTATCTGGGCTATTATGATTAAAAAGACATTTTTCTAGTGTATCACTTGGAGTAACTGCCGCTCCTCACCTGATATACAGATAACATTTTCTATAGACAGCAAAGAATCATTTCCTTTACTGAGAAAATGCTGAACATCATTTGACTGAAATGTCAGACCTCCCATTAACATACCCCGTTTAATATTTTTAACAGGTATCAGACATACCTTACTAATAACTCCATTAAGATTTGGTTTAGATGACACTGTAGATATTAATGGGGTTGTTCACCTTTGAGTTATTATAATGTAAATAGTAATATTTTGAGAAAATTTGAAATTAGTCTTCATTTTTTATTATTTTTAGTTGTTTAATTATTTCACATTTTGTTTAGCAGCTCTCCAGTTTCAGCAGCTGTCTTGGTTGCTAGGGAGCAAATTATCTTGGGAATGGGAATATGAATAGAGAGGGGCTAAATAGAAAAATAAGTTATAAAAAGTAACAATAACAATGAAATTGTACCCTTACAGTTCAATAGTCTTGGCTACTGGGGGTCACTCACCCCCAGTTGAAAGCTGTAAAAAAAAAACATACGTAGAAGAAGAAATGAAGCCCAATTGCTAGGTTGCTTAGAATAGGACATTCTATAACATACTAAAAGTCAACTTAAAGGTGAACCACCCCTATGTGTCCATTAAGAACTAAGGGCAAAGGGATCTGCATGCCATGCTGTACTTATCACCACTTGTAGGTGTAGGAATTATATGGGCAGAGAGCTTACCTTTTTTACTTGCACCATATGCTGTAATAGGTGCTATTGAAATTACTCTGTACAACTTGGTGCAGACAAGTGTGCAGCTTTGCAGGGGCTTAGCATGCTGTGTAATCTGTATCTCCAAATGGTTCATAGAATCTACTGCACTGGCCCTAATGCTCCACAGTACTACTAGTGCTACAGCGTCTGTTTCCAGGTGGCTTTTGATCTAGGAGTGTCCATTACTTGGCAACTCCTGCTGCCCCAGATCATAGTTGCTCGTATGGTAAAAAGACAAAAATGAAAATATGTTACCCATGGCTTTTTCTCCTTTTAAAAAAACCTTATTTAATTGTTATGCAGGTAGAGGATCTGTTATCTAGAAAGCTCTGAATTACGGAAAGATCATCTCCCATGAACTCCATTTTAATCAAATAATTCAATTATTTCAAATTGATTTCCACTATTATTCTGTAGTAATAAAACAGTACCTTGTACTTGATTCCAACTAAGATATAATTAATCCTTATTGGAGGCAAAACAATCCTGTTGGGGTTAAAGCATGTTTCAAAATGTAAGTAGACATAAAGTATGGAGATTAGTGATGGGCAAATCTGTCCCGTTTCTCTTCACCATAAAATTTGCAAAACAGCAAGAAAATTTACAAAACAGCGAAAAATCTGCGAAGCGCATTTGTCACGCATTTTTTTGTCGCCCGCATCTATTTTTTGTCGCCCGTGTCTATGTTTTGTCGCCGGCGTCTATGTTTTGTCGCCTGCGCTTTTTTTATGCGACAGCGCCCATTTTTTACACGACCGCGCCCAATTTGACGCATGACAAAAACAATTTCCGTGTGACTAATTTTTCTGCTGCAAATTTTCACGGAAGTTCCGCAAAACAAATCGCCACTTGCGAAATTCGCTGCGAATCCATGCTAATAACTAATGGAGATCCAAATCACAGAAAGACCCTAAATCCAGAAAACCTCAGGTCCCCCAAGCATTCTGGATAACAGGTCCCATACCTGTAATTTAAGAATCATAACTTATATTTAACAAACTAGGTATTATTAAAGTCCTACATAGTATTAACATTTTACTAATATCATATTTTGCATAATATATACACTTGACATACTGTACAATAGTGGGGTGTTTTCATCTTATTACTACAGTTGGTAACCCACAACTAGAGATGTAGCGAACTGTTCGCCGGCGAACTAATTAGCGCAAATTCGCGATCTTTTCGTGATGTTCGCAATTTGGGTTCGCCGGCACCGAAAAAAATCGCAAAACTTACGATAACGGTACGAATGCTCCGAAAAAGTCGCAAAACTTACGATAACGGTACGAATGCTCCGAAAAAGTCGCAAAACTTACGATAACGGTACGAATGCTCCGAAAAAGTCGCAAAACTTACGATAACGTTACGAAAGATCCGAAAAAGTCGCAAAACTTACGATACCGGTACGAAAGCTCCGAAAAAGTCGCAAAACTTACGATAACTTTACGAAAGCGCCGGAAAATACGAAAAAGTCGCAAAATTACCGATCATTTCGAAAAACGGCGTGTGTCAATTATTCAGAGGTTTTTGCCCTTGATCCCCCTCCTGCATGCCACTGTCCAGGTCGTGGCACCCTTTAAACAACTTTAAAATCACTTTTCTGGGCAGAAATGGGTTTTCTAGGTTTTAAAGTTCGCCTTCCCATTGAAGTCTATGGGGTTCGCAAAGTTCGCGAATATTCGCAATTTTCGGCGGAAGTTCGCGAACAGGTTCGCGAACTTTTTTTTTGAGGTTCGCTACATCCCTACCCACAACTACCTGTTCAACATATTATATATGTATATATAATATATATATATATATATGAAAGTGTCAATCACAGTCAACAGTCTGTGTGCCAGAGACCTAAATATGAAAGACAAAGACTGATACATAGGGGCACATTTACTAAAATCTGATTTTTTTTCTGGGCTTAAAACACGATATGGAAAAATTCAGAGTAACCACCATAATTTCTGAAGTTCTAAAATGTCTCGAAAATGCTTTTATTGTTTGTACGAAAATATTGCAATTGCATTCCAAAAGTCACAATATTTTCATGCCGAAAAGTTTGTTATGCCACGAAAACCTTTCTGGCTTTGATGCCTTCCATGTCTGGCTTTGGAAGCCTTCCATAGGACTCAATGGTACTCGACAGCTCAAACCTTGCCAAAAGATAGTCCCAAGGAAAGTGTAACCAAAACGATAACGATTTCTGAAATGTTTGGATTCTTTGCGCAAAGTACAAAGTAAAAACTTGTAGAATTTTAACGAACTTTTCGCATACATTCCGAAATGTTCTATAAGTTAGAAAAAATACCAAATTATCTCAAAAATTGTTTAGTAAATGGGCCCCCTAGAGTGAAGGAGGCTGGAATATAATGCACGTTTGAACACCTTTGACAAGAAAAGCTTTTCTGTAGTATACAAAATCAAAAGGATAGTGAAGAAATAAAATAAAAAAAAATTGAAATGTGGTTTACATTAAGCATTCCCACATTTCCATCTTGCTTGTTTTACAATGTTTCCTGTATCTATACTTTGATTTTCAAAAGTACATTTTAGTAGCAGGCAAGGCACCATGACAGGCATACGAACTATTATTGGGGTTATCCCAGAAGCCAGAGCTTCTGTCTTTTTTTTTATCAGGATGTAAAAAGCTGTTTATTTTTGTTTTATGAAGCTATAAAACCTCCAGTAAACATGCATTACATTATTGTTTCACATGGATAAATTCAAGGAAAAGAAGCAATAGTGCCTTATTCAGATGCTTTCAGTGTCTTCCTTTGTTCTTTTTACACTTCATCTTTTGGTTACAGCACCCATAAGGCCCGCAGATGTCTTTTGTTGGAATTGGGATATGAAGCACCTATAAAATGAAAACATTCTTGGGGGCTTAAATGAGGAAAGTCTGGGAGATCTAATTTGTACTTATTGCCACCTGGCTTCCAGAAATGATGTATTAGGAATAAAACCTGTGTCAGTGCAGGGATGCTGGTCTTACTAAGGTTCCGTAATATTGTACCTTCTGTTATCTTCTACCTGAAATCCATTTTTTAAAAAATAAAATGCAGAAACTGAATTGATGTTACACATATACATTAATAAATGTAAAGCTTTATATATATATAATTAAAATAACTTTATGAAGGGTGCAAGGCTTCCCCAGTAAAGTCATCAGTTGTAAACTAAGCTTAGTATGTCAGTTGTGTCACATGACTCATTCAGACTTATGTCTTAAAAGAAATCATTCACTCCTTACTTTATAAATTAGTATGACGTATCTATAAAACCTTGTCTGAGGCCTCTATCTGTGTATGGTCATGGAACTCCTCAGTGACATCTAATATCCGCCTATTTTACAATAGGGATTACATTCATTCTGATACAGACATGGTTAGTGATGTCATCACTAATATTAGGTGCTTAGTTCTGTCATTTTTATTAGCAAAGCTCATTGAATTTTTGTACTGTAAAAAATAAAGTAATCTCAGGCTTTTATGGGGTAATGTTCTTTATCTCCTTTGTGGCATACACTACTCTTACAGTTTATAGTAGGATACTATTTTTATCCCTCAAGAATGGCAATATATGTTTTTTGGTCTATACCTCATCTGAAAAAAACAGTTTTATTCCTTTGTGTTAAAAACTTGTCATTTATTGATATGGTGATAAAATAGCAAGAATGTTCAAACTATTCTGCTGTGTATGCTAAAAAAGTAGTATGTCTTGGTTTGAAAGAGTAATGCTTTCTTCCCAAACAGAAATTGGGGTCCTCCTTGAATAAAGTGTTGTTTGTGTTTATTGGTGTTTTATTCAGGAGGGGCAGACAGGGGGAGGTAAGTAGGTGTCCCCTTCCTTCCCCCATCCATCATTGTGTGTCCGTTCTTGTGCCACTTAGCACGCTACACTTCTTTCCCGGGTCAATAGCACAGGACCCTTCTGTTGTAGAAGTTTCCCCTGTTACTAAGCAAAGGGGTCTTCTAAGGGCAACTTCTTTTTAGCAAGATAACAGCACCAAGTTCCTTGGTAAATGGGCAGATTTTGGACATCTGCCCTTAACTTCTTGAAGGATTCTTTGTCTTTCTTTCTCAGTTGTAGCTTTTTGACATTTCTGAATTATAACCAAAGAGGGTTGATTTAATTTCCTTTCCTGGTAGATACCTATTTCCAGAAAATGCAGGTATGGGATCTGTTATCCAGCAACACATTATCCAGATAGATCCCAATGATTTTTTAGTACACTTAAGGCATGGTGATCCAAATTATAGAAAGATCTGGAAAACCACAGGTCCCAATCATTCTGGATAACGGGTCCCATAACTGTGGTTTTTAGTCTACCTTACTCTTAATTCCTTGTGAGTTAAATATTTACAGGTCATTCAAAGGCACAGAGTCTAGCTTCCAGCAGCCAATGAGATGTGTGTTTTCAAACAGCTGGTCTGAGCATGCTCCTGCTTATTATGGGTTAACCAACAGTGGCGCATTTTGCTCCTTTTATTACATTGCTCTTTAGCCTTTAGTGTTACTATAGACTATATTTTGTAATACAGGCCTTCCAGTAAAATACCTGATTTACTGGTCATGGTCAGAAAGTGTGTTCTGTCCAGAAAACTCAAATAAATTCTAGTAGCCTAGCACAGTATATATCTAAGACTGGCTATTTTGTCCATAACAGTTATGTTGTTCACCAGTTGTTCTGTTATTGGTCAGATTAAATACAAGTGTAAACTTAAACAGAATCACCATGAAAAAAATCAGCTGATCAAATAGACACCAAAGAGATAACAACATTTAATGGATAATGCAATCATTAACAAAAACATTAAGGGCTCTGGCACAGGCGATTTGCCGAAATCGCCTGCGCAGGGTGTGCCATTCCACCGGCGACTTACATTTTCGCCTGTGGGATGGTAGTTCGGGGAGTTTAGTTGCCTGTGACAAGGGAGATTTGTCACGGGCAACTAATCTCCCCGTGTGCCAGAGCCCTAAGGGGCCAAATTGTTACAATAAACACAACCTGTTCTTATGCATTGTATAGTTTTCTAAATAAAGAAAATGGTCAGATCCCAGACTACAGTGCTCTAAGAATAAGCAATGAGGGATTTTCTTTTGCACCCCTTGAAGTTAACCACAACAGCATTCTTCGGCACTAAAGTGGTTAAAAAGAAGTGTAAGGTAACATTATGTTTGAAACAACTAAGATCAATAAAATCATGAACAAGTAGACATTACAATACAGATTTGTTAGGGGGCTTCTATCCATGTATTATTATTGCCAGGTACCTGTATTTTGTTAGCAGAAATAAGTTTACACATCTTGAAGGTTTTAGAATTGAACAAAGTGAATACACTACCATAAAGTGTTTCCTATGCACCATTTCAGTAAGTAAATGGAAAACTCATTCTTATTAAATATGACCCTTGTGTAAAGAGATATGGTTTAATTTCAAGCAGAAGTGCATCGGCTACACTCATCTCGGGCTGAAATTCACCATACAGTCAAATAAACTCCATAAGGAAAGTCTGGAGACCATGCGCCGTGGCATAGCTCTGTCATTGCACATGTACAGATATTATTTCACAGCAAGCTAACTGCATTTATTAGAAACTATAATGATGTGAAAATTTCAGCTTAAATAGTTGGAAATAACACTTTTTCCTTAGTAAAGGGATTTTATTTTCCCGAGGGCTTGGAAGGTGCTGAATTGAAATAAATGCAAACCTTCACGCATTGCTAACTAAACAATAACCCCAACAGTGTTCTTTTGTCATAAGGTATGGCCCTCTAATAAGTTATTATTCTGGAAGCCTGAAGAAATGTGGGTGCCTTTCCATATGTGACAGTGTTGGTCCAGAATTACATCAGCTTAAAGCTTATCATCTAGAACTCTTTGATTTCTCCCTACAATTCTGCTATCTGAACTTACAAGATGGGGTAGAATATGGGCCACTAGCTATAAGAAATTAGATGGGTGGTGAGTCCTTAAAGCAAGGACTAGCTGTTGTGATCAGTCAGGAACAGGACAGGTAGGAGCAGGACAGAGAGGGCGAAGAGACAGGAACAGGCAAGAGCGGGATGGAGCAGGCAAAGGGTTAGTATTAGACAGCATAGACTCAAGAACAGGACTGGAGTAGGAACAGGGTGAAAGCAAGGGGAGAAAAAATTAGGGATTGTTTTCAAGCTATCAATGCTCAGCCCAGGAAGTAAGGTCAAGGAAGGGTTTAATAGGGCTCGGCCAGCTATGATTGGCTGACCAATAATGTTGATGGGTTGTGCTTGGAGGGCAAGGTGAAAACCTAAGAACAAATGAAGAGAAGTCAACAGCTGCTTTCCTGGCCTAATGGTTAAGGAAATCGGCCAGCGACCTGTATGTTCCTGGCTTTAATCTCAGCTGATCCTATAGCACTAGCGCTCTGGTTTCTATCACCTACCTAACTCCATAAACACATATTGCAGCTCTAAACAGGACTGTACAATACCGTCTAACAACTTACTGTTGATATGAGAAACAGCATGCTATACATAACACTCCATCTCCTTGGATGGTAGGGAGAAAGATATTTGAAATGTGAAGCTACAATCTGTCATTCAAATCAAGTGAATCCAATTAGAAAAATCCTGTTTCCCAAACTGCATAGTAATTCCAAATTTCCTCCTCCATTTCGAGATGACCTATTTGTAGCAAACCTCTGAAGCTCATTTCCCATTTGCTGTTGCCATATTCCTGTGGATTTTTTGATGCAGTGTTTCCATCAGAGCTACAGTATGTTGGATGTTCCCACGTATGAACAAACCAAAATGTGCAGCCAAATCCATGTTCCACATGATGTAAGCCAATGTATTACTGACAATGTCTAGAAAAGTAAAGTGAATGTAAATGCTGCTTTTAATTAGGGTATATTTTCTCTTTAAGCAGACAGGTTACAGTTGTACAATGTTTTCTTGTACAATACATGTCAGTGATCACTCTTGGGACCACCATGAACAGATGCTAACAATTAGACTACTGCAATATGTTACTCACTGAGCTAAACTAGGTACTCTGCATAAGGGCAGTCACAATACAGAAAGTCAGATAATATGAAGGGGTTTAATTACTAAAACCGGTAAAAATTGCTCTAATGAAGTCACCTATGGCAACCAATACACTTACAGTAGCTATGATCTAAAGTGATAAGCAAATTTTTTAGCAGGTGTGGATTCACTGCATTCTGCATTCCGCCATTGGCAAATATTTTTGCGTAAAACATTTTCGCCGCAAATAATTTTTGCCACAAAAAATTTGCCATGGAAAAATGCCCATAGACTCCAATGTATTCTGCATGTAAAGTAGCCATGAAATCAGTACCCGCAAAAAAACATCCAATGACTTTCCTCATCACTAATGATCACGTACAATGATCATGTACAAACCTCTGGTTGCTAAATATTATTCTATAAGTGCAACTTTGCCCGCTGCTAATAACTGAACCCCATAGTGTCAGCCAACCACAATTTGATAATTGGTGATATTTGGTTAATATATCCAGATATCAATGTGATGTGGGGGTTAAGAAGTGTTGCACACACATTTCATTGGGTAACCTGATTTTGGGAACCAAAGTGTATATTTTGGCAGTGCTGATAGCTCCAGACACAAGAACCATTTAATTGATTGTGGGATTATTGTTGGGCAGGTTGATTTGTATCTTGTTTGGGCTATTGAATAAAAACTGCTTTATCTGATATAAAATCAAAATCATGTTCAATACTCAATTAAGTTTTCATTATTATTATGACTTTTTTTTATTTTGGACTAGCAAAGTCACTATATTTATTACTCATTCTATTGCTTATGAGAAACATTTTGGTTTTTGTGTTATTTACTTCAAATCATAGGATGTATAAAGAAATTGTTAGTAAAACTTTCATTGTAATGTAAACTTTCCACTGACCAAAACTGTTTCCATGTTTGGAAAAGGAGCTAAACATCCTTTAATATACACATTTATAATTGGTAATGAGCAGAATTGCTGCATTTCAGTGTGAAACTGTAATTTTTTTTTACAATGCATAGGAGTCTATTATAAGGAAAAATTACATTATGGTCAAGTGCAATTTAGATTGCCCTACCTTGTAAAAGAAGCTCCTTGCCTCTATGCCATAACCATTATTCAAGTTGCCAATATTCTATAAACCTGCACCCGGAAGGCACCTATTAGGTTTATTAAATGTATAAATTATTCTTAGCAGGCTTAAACTATGGTGATTCAAATTACAAAAAGACCCCATATCTAGAAAACCCCAGGTCCCGACCATTCTGGATAACAGGTGCCATACTTGCATGTGCCGGAAACTGTGTATGACTATTGTCTGTTAGAGCCAATTCCAACCTACTTCTTTCTGCCCATACAGGTGATGTTGCGGGTTTGGATGTGACCAAATTATACTAATTATACTTTGTCAACAAACAAGGTTTCTGTGATATAAACCACAGTCCCATCAGAAGTAACAGACATAGCAGCAAATGTAAAAAAGCTAATAGAAAATAAAATGTAACCCATTGTCTATTATGAAAATTAACGACAAGCTTTTTTGATCCCTTTTGGAAGCAAATAACCAATACCTTATGAAGTAAGGCAAGTAATAACTTTCTTTCATAGTTTGTATATAGTACACTTCTTTGCAGAAGAATGTTTAAATAGACATGTCTGTTCTTTTTTGTATGTTTATATAATTTTCCGTTTGCAGCTTGTTGACCTCCTACAGCAGGGTTTCGTTAGAAAATGTGGCATTTATCTTTTTATACATGGAAATTTCCAGGTAGGAATCAAAGGATAAGCCAAAGATTGAATTTAATGTAAAAAAATGACACTCACAACACATCTGCATCTGTATTTCCTCAGGTTTGGCTTTTTTAGTGCCGAAACAGCCTCAGGCTTGTGGTCGCACATGTCATCGAATTTCAGGAAACCGAATCTGCAGACTAAGTATCAGATGAGTTGCTAATGTTTGAAAAAAAGCGAAAAACATGTTTCAGACCTCGGTTTTATTGCTGCTATTGAAGTAAGAATTTGTGATTGCAACTTGATCTCACTCCCCCAAGATGTTTTTAGTATTGTCAGGGTAATTGAAAGTGCAGGCCCGACTAGTGAAGATAGGATGAGAAATTATTACACGCTACAGAAAGAACTTGGGCTTATGGGGGACCAACTACAAAGGAGAACACATACTGTAGTTCTAGTTTAGAAGTTAAGAATGAAGCATCAGAGATCAATCAGGGATTGCAGGCAGATCGTTTTAATGCAGTCAAGATGGATTGGTACAAACTATTTGCTTATAGTGCATTATTAGTGCATTCGTAGTGCTTTAGGAAAACACATACAGTATAATTATATATGTGGGGAAAGAGGGTTTGGAGCATACAAATAACATGGCAGCTTGGTTGCTCAGTAATTAGCACTGCTGCCTACCAGAGTTGGGATTTTGAGTTCTATTGTAATCAGACCATTCAGTCTCTGAAATAAATACTGGCGTTTGGTCAAATATTGCACCAAAAAAAAGGTTAAGTGCATCCTTAAAATATTTATTGTTTATTATGTAAATTATACAATTTACAATGGGAAATTAAAAAGTAGTTCACTCACATCTACTAGTAACCCAAAGCAACCAATAAGATGCTTGTTTTCAAACAGCAGACAAGTAAATGCTACCTGCTGACTGGTTGCTAAAGCTTTATCAGAAAGTTTTATGTAAATACAGCCATAAACACTCACATAACTGCTGCTCTGAGTCCTCAGTAAAAAGAAACACTGCATTTCCTTCCTTCTATTCTGTGTCAGACTTCCTGTTCTTAGAAGAATCCTTTAGGGCATGGCACAAGCCTGCTTTGTTTTCTTCTCTCTCCTCCCACCTCCCATTTCTGCTGTAATCTGAGCTTAGAGCTGTTTCCTGCCTGCACACTGCTGCCTGGAAGGGAAGTCAGACCAAACTTAACTGGAAGCTGCTATCTTAAACAGGGAGAGTTTCTATGGCTGTTTTGTCAGGTATGGCCTGCAATATTGTGACTAATCTATTGGCAATAAAAGTCTCAGTAGCATTCCTTCTCCTTTAATACCATTTATTACATTACTCTCATAATATGTAATAACAGTGTGATTTTAAATATATTGGCCTTTAGAGAAATTTGGCAACTCACATAAAAATGCTTGAGATTATGCCTCCTTAATCTTACCTCAGCCTAGATTCGACAATATGAAGAATGTTTCTAATCAGCCATTCTCTGCTGCTGTGTGAGTATGTAACATAGCCGAGAAAGGTGCAGTAAAAGGAATGCTTATGCCAAGACTAGTTAGAGCTGAATAATACTGTATAACTGTATCCAACCAGTGGCTTGTGAGCAACATTTTGCTCACCATCCCCAAACCAGGTAGTTATTTTTTAATTCCTGACTTGGTGGCAAGTTATGGTTGAATAAAAACAAGATTTACTACCAAATAAAGCCCCTGTAAGCTGATAGTGTGCATAGAGGCTACATAATAGCCAATCATAGCCCTTAATAGCTCCTCCATGGACTTTTATGGTGCTTGTGTTGCTTTCCAAGTCTTTTTACATTTGACTGTGACAATGAAAGGTTGGGGAACCCTGTATAATATATTAATGTTGGTAGAGTAATGGCCACTACATAATTTTGATTTCCTGTAAAGGAGTTGTAAACCCAACACGTTTTAGAATCTTTGTTCTATAGGTAAGGTTTCATGTGAATTAATAATAGAATCTTGACCCAGTTCTTTTTAAAGTGATACTGACACAAAAAAATGACTCCTCAAAATATGAATGTACAGTACATAAAAAGTTGCCTATAGGTCATGTTGATTGATTTTCGCTGAGAGATTTGCTTTTATAAATAATTGTTACTTGAAGTTCCTAAACCTGACTGTTTTGCCAACCTGACTGTCCCTTCTCAGCCTGTCAGTTATAGCTTCTAATGCTTACGGCCTCCTGCTGCACAAATATGGCAGCCTCCTTATAGGGGAACATGGGGGATCAGACAGGTAATATAAAAGCATTGGGTAAATACTTTTATGGCAAAAATGAAGGTCATGCAAAGACTTTTAATTTTTGGTGTCAGTATCTCTTTAATGCCTGTGGAATTCATAATAAAAAAAACATTTCTACTTAATCATATAGTTTCAGAATTACTCAGCTGATGTTTAAAATCACTTAGCACTTCATATTATTTTGTTAAAAAATGATTTATTTTTTAAAATAGAAGGATGAAAAATGTGTGAGGGTCATCTTTCCAGAACCTGAAAAATAAACCTCTGGGAAGAGATTGTTGAGGAAACTGTGACTGAGAAGATGCCACCAGTTACTAAATGTATTCACTGGTTCATTGAGCCTTTCCAACAAGTTGGATCAATGTATTTTATAAAGCTATGGTAAATGGAAAGTACACATTTATGTTTGCTATTTGTGATCTACACATATTATTAAGAGTAGTCTTATAGGAGGAGCAGTTATACAGATTTTATTGCAGAATTCACTGTTTCATCAGTTAATAAAGACTATAATAAAGGTTATTGGTTTTGGAGATCTTCACCATATAAAAGCTTCTGCACTCACCCATTATCAATATGTAGAAAGGTCCTATTTCTACATATTGATAATGGGTGAGTGCAGAGGAATTTTTGGTTGTTTCTATGTATTTTGTGGTCACAGCCTCATTGCACCCCCGCCTAATGGTTTACAATTTAGTGGTTGAGCACAACTTTCCCTTTTTCTTGTGTTATTGTTTATACAGGAGCAGTGGCCAGCTCCATGTTGTAGCCCCCACTATTCCCAGCTACAGTCAGGTGATCCCAATGGAGCCAATAAAAGGGCAACCATATGGGAGTTTTAACCTTATAAGCAAGCATGTTGCAGGTAAAACTTAGTCCATTTGCTCAGTACTAATCTTAAATTACTTATATAGGTCAGTCAGTGTAGGACTGGCCAGAAGGGATGACTTTGACGTAGTTGGCCAGCTTGAAGTATATTGCAATGTACGGACAAACAATCGCTCTTTTTGGGGTGGGGAGGGAAGGCATTTCCTAGTAGCTGAATGCACAGAAATTCCTAATGTCCTATTTCTACATATTGATAATGGGTGAGTGCAGAGGAATTTTTGTGGTTGTTTATATGTATTTTGTGGTCACAGCCTCATTGCACCCCCGCCTAATGGTTTACAATTTAGTGGTTGAGCACAACTTTCCCTTTTTCTTGTGTTATTGTTTATACAGGAGCAGTGGCCAGCTCCATGTTGTAGCCCCCACTATTCCCAGCTACAGTCAGGTGATCCCAAAAATCAACTGACACCAGTGCTTTGGTCAGGAGACTAAGGCAGGGAGGTGCCAGCATATGATGACTATGACCAGAGGTATATAGATAGATTTTCAACATGAGCTCCATGAATAGGGCTTGTGCTAAACATACTTTCTGCCTATTGTTTTAAATAAGAAATATCTATCTTTTTTTATTATTTCTGGCACTTAACAAGAAAATGAATCCAGTTTCGCCTGTCACTTTCTGGTCCCGCAGAGCACAGGAAGAGCTGATAGAACTAATTACCTGTCCACAATAAACTGCTCAAAGGCTGCTGCATAGAGTGTTTGATCAAAGGCAGATACTGTACAGTGCTGTGTATATAAGTAGTGCTTCATAAATAAAGATATATACATACATACATATGGTTCTCTAAACATATTATACAAATAGAGGAGTAGTTTGTACAGTAAAAACCCAACTTTTAAATTAGTGCTTTTAAAATATTTCTGCCTTATTTTCCTGCATTTGTCCCATTTGTTGTGCTCATTCTTAGGTCTATACTGTCCCTTTAAGCACTAAGCTTGATGGTGATTATATGCCATTATACTTTATAAATGTTACCATGTAAATGTGAGCACTGCACTAGATATTCCAAACCCAACTTTTTTCTACTCTTGATAAATATAAGGTTCTAAGTTAGTTAGTTAGGCAGGTTATATATAGGCATTATGGTTGAACTTGATGGACGTATGTCTTTTTTCAACCCAACTTACTATGTTACTATGTTACTATGTTACTATGTTGTAAGGAATTCGGGACATATTTTTCCAGGTTATTGCTGTCCCCTTTCTAAATTTTGGCTCTGTAAATACTCTTTATGTTATGGCATTATATAAGTAAAAACACATATGCACAATTAAAACACCACTCAGACACAATATACACACAGTATTTTCCCATTTACCCATGAGGACTTAACTAGAGTATGGGGCAGATGTATCAGACTGTGAGTGTAGAGCTCACACCATAAGAATTCACCCACTTTCTATTCATTCCTATGAGATTCCAATGAGATTTTTAGAAGCATATTGATCAAATGGTGAGCTCTAACTTTCACCCACTGATATATATGTAAAAAATCCCATAGGAAGGCATAAAAAGTAGGTGAGTTTTTATGTAATAATCACCAATCTCACAGTCTGATAAACCTCCCCCATGTATTTCCTAGTATTTTTTTTAATTCCTAAATACCATTTTATACATTTCATCTCTTTCTCTCTGGGAGATTCATTGTTTTGAGCATTCTTATTATAAATGGAGACCTTAAATGTTTTACTTTGCATTTAATGTATCATTTTCTGCTGTCTTTCAACACCATTCTGAGTCTGAAGATCTAAAGGAATGCCATGGATTTAAACTGTGAGGGGAAAACCCTAAATGCCCAAGGGGACAGAAAAAAAACCACAGTTTATTTTTTTATACATTTAATGATAGGTTAAAAGTCAATAGGTGAGATTTATAAAAGTGGAGATGAAGTAATTATGATCCAAATTCATTCCTTCACATTTATAAAAATAAACCAATCCTTTGCCTGTTTCTTTCAAATGTAAAGGAACAAAGAACTACCCATCAATACAACCCACCCAATGTTCCTGAATAAAGATGAGCAAACCCCTTTGCTATTCAATAAGCTGGAACATTTTGTCTGCATTTTAAAAAAAACTAAGCTTTTCTAAAAATGTTTTAAAGGTACTTTCTGCCATTGTTTCTATGAGTAAACTTCTCACATTCTTGGATCACTGGGTTTCACAAGGGAAATCTTCATAATGGTTCAGGACAAGACAGGCAATCAAGTACTGCTTGACTCACTGGTAGAGAAATGTACAGCTTTAAGTTGACATTGGACATTGTCCAAGAATGATTCAAGAGTAGTGATGAGTGAATCTGTCCTGTTTCGCTTCACTATGGCGAAAAATTAGCGAAACGGAGAAAATGACACACGGGAAAAGAAAAATTGTTGCGCACAACATTTTTTTTGACATGCATAATTTTTTTTACACAGGCGACATTTTTTGCCATGAGCGACTTTTTTTTGATGTGGGCAACAATATTTTGACACTGAAATTCCTCCCGAATCCATGCCTGCCGCATTATTTTGCCCATCACTAATTGAGAGTATATAATATGTTCTTTGATAGTAATAAAAGTCCACACAGACTGGTTATCTGTCCCTTCCCCAGATGTGGCACACTATATTCCTTGTAACCATTCCGACCCAGGCATTACTAGTGCATAAAGGCAAATAGTGCTTATGGAGTAGTGCATACAATCTAACAAGATTGGATACATTTAAAAATTACATTTTTTGCAAAATCTCCTAAATTCTGAAACTTGCCAAACCCTGATCCACTCACTTCTATATGTATGCATGTATATTGTCCTGTTTATAGACAAGAAGAATGAGGTCTGTCTTTACCAGAACTTACAATCTAAGTGGGTGGGTAACTTACAGACACAAAAAGGAATCCTCCTTAAGTGCTGCAAATTACATTGGCTACTATTATATCATAAGTGACAAGAATCAGATGTTACGCAGTGGCAGGAGGAGCACCCCAGCCCTGTCCTTACTGCCTGCCACAAAGCCTGATGTGACCTGCACCTCCTGCTGCTCCATACCTTGCCTGTGTGAATACTTTCACATTAAAATGCCTTGTTGGTGGTTAGTGATCTATATATGAATGTACATCTCAACTCTGAGCAGCATAAGTCAGCAGGATTCAAGCCTATTGTGATAGAGCTGAGCTGGGAAACATGCTGTCAGTAGAAATGTTAAATGTTAGCAGGTAAAAAATTATACAAACTAAAAAATAAATGGTTGACATATCATATAACTATTAGAATTAAACAAATGGAAACTGAAAATCTGCTTCAAATATATTCAGTGTCAAAATCTATCTCAGCATAACTCAATTGTAAAATAAATCATCACCGATTAACACTGTACCTCATCCATTGAGTATCTTTCAACATGTGCTAAAAGATTTGCCTGTTTAATCTTTGTTTATAACTTTTTCAAATGTCATGGTCAACAAGTTGACAAAACTATTTCCCTTAACTATTCTTCCAAAACAGTTATTCTTACCTGAAATGTGTGCATTTTACTTACTATAATCTGGCCTGAGGGAGTTTATGCTTCACTCTGTGTTGGCTCTAGAGATGTAGCGAACTGTTCGCCGGAGAACTAATTCGCACGAAAATCGGGTGTTCGCAAGTTCGCAAGTTCGCGAACTTTTAGCGATGTTCGCAATTTTGGGTTCGCCTTAGCTGGAGACAAATTTTGACCTCTCACCCCAGAGCCAGCAGATACATGGCAGCCAATCAGGCAGCTCTCCCTCCTGGACCACCCCCCGACCACTCCCTTCCATATATAAACCGAAGCCCAGCAGCCATTTTACATTCTGCCTGTGTGTGCTTGTTGAGTTAGCATAGGGAGAGAGCTGTGCAGGGGTTTGAGGGGCAGTTTAGGTAGCTTTGCTGACTAGTAATCTACTTTCTACTGCTCTGTATGTAGCTGCTGTGGGCAGCTGTCCTGCTGATCTCATCTGCTGTAACCCAATAGTCCTTGTAAAAGCAGTTTATTACACAAGTTTAGGAATGTAGTGTGATTTCTGCCCTTTACAGCACAAAACGCAACGCTGTGTCAACAACGTATTTTTCAGAGAAATTTTTGCCCTTGATCCTCCTCCTGCATGCCACTGTCCAGGTCGTGGCACCCTTTAAACAACTTTAAAATCAGTTTTCTGGCCAGAAATGGCTTTTCTAGGTTTTAAAGTTCGCCTTCTCATTGAAGTCTATGGGGTTCGCAAAGTTCGCAAAAGTTCGCTGAGGTTCGCTACATCTCTAGTTGGCTCCAGTGTCACCTTCTTAAAGGTGCTCTAACCCCCTTAACTGTACCTTTTCCCTCCTGTAATATAATGGTTCACTGTGTGTTGTTTGAGCCGGATGACAATAAATAAATATGCATTTTATCATGTATTAGACATGTAGGTTATGAGCAAACCTTGGAGGTTTGAGAAAGCTTTATATTTCAGCTTTTCATGACTCGTATGGCATTACACCATGGTCCCAATCTGTCCTGCTGAAAGTATGAAAGTATGGGTAGAAACCCTTAGAATTTGAAAATTACGAGTTAGTTAACCTCTGTACATGTCATCTCATCCTATCCTCCTTTCTTATGACATTACCTCATTCTACCACTTACTTTCAAGCAGTGGAATTTGGTAGTCCTTTCTTAACACACATTACTCTCTCTATGCCTCTTTTAACGACTTCATCTGTTTTTCCACAAAAACAACCTTCTGCAAGCTGAAATATATTTTATAGAACTGACCTCCAGTAAAAGCTGAGGTAAGGCTTACTGCAAGAAGGTTAATTAGTAGTGATGAGCAAATTTTTTCACCAGGCATGGATTAGCAGCGAATTTCTGCATTGGCGAATTGTTTCACGAAACTTCCGTGAAAATTCGCTGTGGAAAAATTCCACATCAAATTGGGCGCGGTCGAGTCAAAAAAGGTTGCATCTAATTGGATGCGGTCGCGTAACAAAAAGTGTGGGCGATGAGTGAAATTTTTCAGCAGGTATTTTAATTTGCTGTGAAATTCAGCACTTCGGCATTGCCAAATTTTTTCACTGCCGCAAAAATTTGGTGTAGCAAAAAAAAAGTCATGGTCGTGTCAAAAAAAGTTGTGTACTTAAAAGAAGTTAGGGCCGATTCACTAAAGTGCGTTAAAACATGCACTATTTATATCATGCTGTAAAATTTTTATCGCGTCTAAATTTTCGCGACTTAACGCACGATTCACTAAAAGCATACTTGCGTTAATTATACTTGGGAAAACTATTTTCGTGTGGTATTTGACGGTACATGCGCTAATCAATGCCCCGCATATAAATAGTAGCATATAAATAGTAGCATATAAATAGTAATCACATAAAAATAGTAGTCGCATATAAATAGTAGCTGCATATAAATAGTAGCATATAAATAGTAGTCGCATAGAAATAGTAGCATATAAATAGTATCCACATATAAATAGTGCATATAAATAGTAGCATATAAATAGTAGTCGCATATAAATAGTAACATATAAATAGTAGCCACATATAAATAGTGCATATAAATAGTAGCATATAAATAGTAGTCGCATATAAATAGTAGCTGCATATAAATAGTAGCCGCATATAAATAGTCGCGCGAATAAACGCACGCCATGTTAGCCATACATGCCAATACTTGCGGAAAATTACTGTACTGAAAATGCTCCATTCCCTGCAAACTGGAGGCTGCATCACTCTGGGGCCAACACAGACTTGAATAAATCACACTGCAAAGTCCATATTGTGTTGCCAAAAGCTCATGAATTGTACTTTTCTATAATTACCGCCTGCCCTAAGTAGGTGTTAATATTCGCAAAGACTAATGCGATATTTAGCGTTTCTAAGTGTTTGTGAATCATGCGTTAGTGTTATTTCTGCGAGCTAATTAACGCATGCGGTTGCTCATAAATCAATGCATGCGATGTGCGACTTAATGCACGCGGTAATACTGTAGCGAATCGTGCATTAATTTTCGCGTCTATTTTAACACAAAAAAGCGTGCAATAAAAATTAACGCACTTTAGTGAATCAGCCCTGTTGTGCAGTAGCCACATTTCATGAGATTTTTGCAAGATTTTTGCAGTTACTCTAAATATTCGGTGAAACAGGACAGATTCACTCATCACTAGCCCTCAACAATCAGCAAACTGTTCATGGTTACTTTTACTAAAACATTCAGTTTGGTTAATGTCTACAGAAACCTTTCATAACACCTCCTTTGACATAGTTACATAGTTAGTGTGGGTTGAAAAAATACCAAAGTCCATCAAGCTTTGTATAGTTGTTGTTTCACAAGTAAAAGCTTTCAATTTAGTATTTGCCAGCCAGCTTATAGGTTTTCATAACTTTTGCTAGACTAATTAGAAAAAGAAATACAATTTTAAATAAACATCCAAATTTAGGCATTAATGATTTTTATTGGCAACAAAAATAAGATGAAAAGAGGCAATGAAGACTAACCTCCAAACATTACAGGTATTAAACATATATGTTATTATAAATTGCAACGGTCATATCCTGCCATTGCAATTATGAGAATCTAATGTTAATTTGTAGTATGTGTTTATGCAGGGCCGTTTTAAGGTATCACTAAGCCCTGGGCAAAATTTAATTGGTAGGTCCCCACTTCCCCAATAAATTTGTGAAAGAATAACCCTCAAGAACAAAATACCCATAATCCCTAGGTGTGCCGCCATGGACCAAAAGCCCTGGGAGCAGAAAAATTACAAAATGGTGATGCTACCAAGGCAAAGAACAATATTGTCAAGACCTTTCAGTTGATTAAAATGAGGGGTCTGCCATCTCTGAAGTATGGTTCTGCCAAATATTATGCTAGATAAATGGTGTACTAGTGGGCCTCCTATCCTGGTTGGCCCTGGGCAAATGCCCCTTTTGCCCATTTATTACAATAGCCCCTTGTTTATGGACAAAGACCCACAAATGCATAAATCTAGCATCTGACAGACTTTTTCAGAAGTTCAGATTTTTTTGCCAGTCATGAATTCTCTGCAAAATTCAGCATTTCACCATTGGCAAATTTTCTTACAAAAATTCGGTGTGTAAGGAAAAGTCACGGTCCTGTCAAAAAAGTTGCAGTCATGTCAAATCAGTTGAGGTCAAATCAAATAAAAAAAAGTAAAAAAAAAGTCACGACCGTCAAAAAAATAATACGGTAGTGCTTTGCAGATTTTTCACTGTTTCACAATTTTTTCACCAATTTTGCACATTTTACAGCAAAGCGAAACAGGACAGATCCGCTCATCGCTAGATCTGACCACTAAACATAATAGTGATTATCTACCCTATTGGAAGAAGGGCAACTAGTCTGTTGATGTACAATATTTTTGAATTAAAGATTTATAATATACCTGCCAGTTCACTGGTTCAAAACAAATTTATATATATATATTTATAGTTTATGCTCATTATAATCAGGTTTTCCTGAGCTCTCATACATATCTCAGAGAAGGAAAAATGTTTAGCAAAACTTCATATTTAAAAAAAATCACATTTATCGTCTCTTGAGCCAACAGCAGATGTTAGCAATTTCTGCATTTCGCAGCTAATTATAATGACTCACGCAATAACAAAGACTTGTATTGGAGGGTTCTCTGCAGTAGTTGGGATCATGGTAAAACGTGTCCCCTTAAACAAATTGTGTTATTAGTAAACAATCTATTTTAAGTCTCTAAAATAGTGTCTCTAATATATGGAGGCCCTAAACAGTGTCAAACTGGGATCCCAGGGGCCACCAGAAAATCTTAGGCCATTGGCCCACTCTCCAAACTAATTTTCCTTCTTTCCTCCCCCAACCTCTTTATTCTCCTAGTCTCTGTTATTTACATGCTAGCATCTATCCTTTCATCTGTTTCCTCTTCTCTTTGTTCCCATACAGAAATAGGGAATGACCATGAAACAGGCCAAATGGTGAGGAGCAGGAGGGCCCACTGACACCTGGGCCCACTGGGAGTTTTCCTGGTATCCTGGTGGGCCAGTCCGACACTGGCCCTAAAGATGGTCGCACACACACTGGTAGATTCCTATTCAGTCTTGTTCCTTTGAATTGAAGGGGTTCTCAAGTGGTCTAGTTTAGGCCTGTGTTACAGCAGGGCCCCCAAAAGGGTGTCTCTGAATAGTAGTATATATAATTTTTCAGTAAGGCTTCATTGTTCTGTTAATCCCCTTTTTATTTTCTGCGACACACAAATGTTACTGAATGCACAATATAATAGCATTCCCTTTTATTATACCATTATTTTCCATTCAACTTTAGTAGTGTTTTTTTGTATTATTATCTATCACATTTAGAATTTCACATAGTTTTACAATGCAGTGTTTGGGGCTATATTTGGAATCCCTTCCATGAGACAAGGCAGATCTGCTGACAAAAAAATTGGAGTAGATACAGTACCTGGAAATGGATTCCTCTATGGAAGAAATATGCTTTTGTTTTTTTGGTTTTTTTTTTCATTTAAACATTTTTCTTTATACAATATCATACAATATTTTAAGGCAAAGTTAGCAGCGCCAACAAACAACAAGAAAGAATTGGTCATTGTGGAAGTCCTTTAGTAAGTGATAATACTCCTTTATCAGTAACGCACATGTGCTGCCACCATGATGTATTTAGTACAAAGAGGAATAGGTATGTGAGCATCCAATAACCAAATTGACAGTATGGTGGCACCATGTCACTAGCAGGAATGGCACTACAAATGTAATCATTTATAATGATTAGAGAAAAAATGTAAATCCATCAAAAAGCTAGAAATATTTGTATTAATAAGACACCATGGGAATTACCATGGTCTACGGACAGAGATTTTATCCAGTATAATCATCTAAATGAGATGTTTAGGCAAGTGTTGAAGTTTGGTTGTGTGACAATTCAAAATGAGTATATGCTAAGGTTTCTAAACAGGTCATATGGGAAAATATGGTCTATTGTTGAAACCATTGTCAGCAAACCAAAACACTAGCAGTTTGTTCATCTGTACCTGTTTATAGGAAATAAAAAATAAAAAAGATGTAAACACATAAAAACAAGAAAACATCTGAATTTATCTTATCTTTATTTTATCAAAATTTTTCCAGCCAAAAAGTGGTCTTTTGCTTAGCTGGTTCATTGAACCCCCCAAATTAATATGTGATAGAGGAAGCAGAACCTGCAGCCACAGGGGCAGCCCAAACTGTTTTTACATACCCCAGCACAAGTGGGCGGGGAGTAAGGGACGCAAGTGGGTGGACAGGTGGTGGGGCTACTGTGAGCGCGGGCCCCTCTGAAGATTTTTTTGTGGGTGGGGCCTATTGTGCTGTTTTTACACCACTGCATCTGTGCCCGATTCTGTGTGCTGTGTCTATTGGTGCAGAACGCTAAAGGGGAACCCTTTGTCAGGAAGAAACGGAAGCTTCAGGGTTCACTCAGCGCCATGTTTTGAATGGTGAAGCAATGCCCAATTTGGAATGAAAGGCAAGAAGGGCTGATCGATTTGAGTGCTACAATATGGAAATGCGCAGAGTACAATTTAACGCAACTCACTGTGGGTAAAAATGCAAGTTGCCCACTGCGCCTGCAGATGTTAATGAGCCCTATTATTATTCCTATTATTATTATTATAGTTTTTGAGTAAACGGGAGCCCCTCTCTCCTATTTATATTCTATCCTTGCGCTACACACTTTTAATTCTAATATGAAAGGCTGAACGTCTGCAGCAGCTTCTGTTTCAGGTGGACTGCTTTTCAATGAGATTTAATGGATTAGCTAAAATGAAGTGAAAAATTGGGGTATCTGATTTATTACCTGCAATTTCTTGTTTGCCTGCTGCAGCATTTCTCATCAAACACCGAGATTCCAATCCCATCTAAAGTCTCGTTAGAATAAGTGCAGTGTTGTGCTTCTCGTTATGCCCTAAAGGCTCAGCCATGAGCCCTTCATTGCTACTATATCCAGGTCCTTTAAACAGGAAGTTTCATTTTATACTATTAAAAAAAGAGAAAACGGCACTTAATTATCTGGCTGTGAAACAGCAGTGCTCTTTCTTAATTTTAGTAGCTAATAAAATTCTGTTCCTGCAGTTAACTTCTCCTACTTCGAAGGCAGTCCAGCCTCAGCTATTTGAATAGAATATTTTATGAACTGTTATATATTGCACTATGGTTTTCAAGCACCACTATGACATATTTTACTCAAGATTTATTAGTGTTTTTTATTTAAAACAATATATTAAATAGAGAAGAGAACGTAATCCTCGGCAAATTTCAAATATTAAAAAAAAACACAACATACAGCGAAACTACTAATTTAGCATTTTTCCACTCCCAGTGTTCCTATAAAGAATTAGAAGTTTTTTTTTTCAACAACTCCTCACACCTGGATCATTAATTTAGCATGTCTTCTGCCAAGACTCAAATTATGGTATCGGATTTAGGGCCGTATTCTTTTTAAAAGCTGTGTGAAAATGAACCAATACCTATTCCCATTTACTAGGCAGGAAGAGTTTTGTTGTTAAAAAAAAAAAAAAAAGCAGTGATTCATTGGCTGCAGTTGGAAAATATATTCAGTATCATGAGCCAGAAGTTTCTATGCTTAAAGAAAATCTTGACTGATCTGATCATTGGATATGCAAGTAAAGTTGGTATTATTCCAGCACAATAATAAGAAACTATGAGGTTATGTAATAAGAGGCACTAAGTTTGCTCAGGAGCAGTAACCCATAGCAACCAATAAGATGTTTGCAGGTGACCAGTAAAAGCTACCTGCTGATTGGTTGCTATAGGTTACTGCACCTATACATAAATATACATAAACCATATATACTAACATCAATACTAACTGTAGATATTAGTATCACAATAGCCTTTGATATTATGCTTGTTCAAGAACTCATCCAGGCCCCTCTTAAAGGCATTAACAGAGTCTGCCATTACCACATCTCTAGGAAGGGCATTCCCCAACCTCACTGCCCTCACCGTGAAAATCCCCCTACGCTGCTTCAAATGGAAGCTCCGCTCCTCTAATCTAAAGGGGTGACCTCTGGTGCGTTGATTGTTTTTATGGGAAAAAAGAACATCCCCTATCTGCCTATAATCTACTCTAATGTACTTGTACAGAGTAACAGGGGCTACATGACAAGGGATCCAGTGACCAGCAGACAGATTACACAGGTTTATGTCTAAAGATTGGCAGAATTAGAAGTAGCTGTGATTGGGTGAGAAGCAATGAGTCAAGGCGGGGAAAAGCTGAGCTGGGTGTTTAAAAGGATAAGGATGTGATGTCACAAACAGAAGCAGTTCACTTCCTATCTTCTCCCTCCCCTTTTTCTTGCATATTTAAAATTGCATTTTTAAATGCCAGGAGATTCTCTTCTTTATGATATGGATATATGATAATATATTTTAAGTTTTATTTGTCACAGCAGCGGTAGGACCTTGCCAGAGTACTGCACAGGAAATTTTAGAAGAGGTAGAAAGGAGGTTGTCTCCTTTGACTGCACGGTGGGTTGATTGATACAGACGCTACTACTGCTTGTGCTATGTGACAGCCTGCTTGGATTTCCTATCATCGAGACACTGCAGATTCAGGACCGGCAACAGGGCTGCTGAACTTCTTTCATGGTTGGAGATGCAGCTCCTGCTGGTAGCAGAGTCTGGGGCCATCCTCTCTTTAGGTAGAGGCAGCCTAATACTCAGTGGTGGATATAATGACATAGTGCTGATCTAAAGTCTTTAGTAAGGAACGGCAGAGCATAGTAGCAATCTCTTATGGAATTCTTTGAATATTGCCTTGGCTTCTAGTTTTTGAAAAGTTTAAGAATGCAGCTCAGAACCAGAAAGACAGATTACAGATAACTAATTAGCCATGAATTAGAGAGATGAGAAACTTGGCCACAGTCCAAGTCCCAGTTGGGGGAAGCATCATCTCATCATCATCATTATTTCACTGAAATAAGAAACTTTCTAAACATAATCAATTAAAATCATAAATCCGGTACCATTTCTGAATTAACCAAGTTACTATTCACCTTGCCACCATCCCACTCTACACCTGTTTCACTTCACACAGGAGTCAGAGTTTGATTGATGGTTAGGTCTAAAACATCCTTTGGGGAAGAGTGCTCTTTTTGTCTAGAACATTTATTATCGTCAACTGGTAGAAATCCGGTCTTTACATGCAGGATTTGTGCCAGAGTCAGTTATTTTGTTAGATTTTGTTT
This sequence comes from Xenopus tropicalis, assembly GCF_000004195.4. Lineage (NCBI taxonomy): Eukaryota > Metazoa > Chordata > Amphibia > Anura > Pipidae > Xenopus > Xenopus tropicalis. Next base: position 102,335,559 of record NC_030683.2, on the reverse strand, counting down.
GCGCTTGAGTCAGTTTTTTGTGTTACCTCTAATACATCTGCTGGGTAAAGGAGCTCCTCTAAAAGAGAGACAAATTGCTGATAGTGAGGAATAATTTAATTATTTTAGAAACAGTGTGGAATTTATTTCCATGAGATGAAGCTTGTATAAAATCTTATTTTTGCAACGGTTCACCTTTAAATAACAATGCACTATATTGTACTTAGGTCCCTAGAAATGTGGGTCCAGTACTCTTTGAAAAATGACTTCTTCAGGATATCCCAAAGTGCTAAAAATTCTTAAATTTTGTTTGTTTTTTAGATATTAATTTACCTATTAAAGTCAGACCCTTTTCTTTGTAATGATAATCACTTTGTACTTAAAGTTAAATTAACTAAGTTGTATAAACCATTATGGTTTTTAGTAGCTGTAAAGCATAGTGTTCTATATTACAGAAAGACTCCTTATCTGGAAAACCCCAGGCACCCCTAGGCACTGGATTTGGAAAGAGCTGAGCCTAGAAAGGACAGCAAAAGGGGCAGACAAGGCCAGTAAAGGAAAGAGGACACTCAGTGGTCTATAAGTGTTTTTTCTACAATGTGACATCAGAGAGTGACAAATATAAAGCTAGTTATCTTGCAATAAGAGCAAAAAATGTATTTCCTAAATGTAATATAATTAAACTGAGCTTAAATGTAATATTTAAGATTTGTGAAGAAAATGCCAAGCTAGAGCTGTCATTAACTCGAAATGTAAAACTATTAGCTATGCTTTTTAAGATTAAAAGCAACCACAGCAGCATATGGTTCTTTTATATCTTTACATAAAAGAGCTTAAATATATTATTTCCATGAATAGATGATTCATCATGGTATAGGAGAAATGTACATTTATGCACATTTGGTTCCATTCCCAGCCGTACTGAGAAATGCACCCAGCTACCATATTTTATATTAATTTTAGAAGTTGTTCACAAAGCCCAGCGGAGGTCATCAGAAACACCAGCTTTTAAGAGAATTTTATAAATAAATGCATGGGCTGAATTTCAATGGTCAGAACTTTTGGAAAAGTCACTGATTTATTTGTCGAAATACATCAAATGTTGCACAGATGGGGCTATATAGTATGATGGAGATCATTTTCCTTGGTCTGATAAGCCATGTCCCTGGACTGGTGCAGTTATATGAAGAAAGCAAAGGACTCAGGACTTTCTGTGCCAAATAGCAAAATATAAAGGCCATATGGCACCTGTTCAGTTTGTCAAAGGAGATCAGTAAGATGGTATTTTTAAAGAATGATCTGGGATAATACATATGCAGGGATGAGAAAATGAATGCCAAAATTTTCCCCAACCCAAATGAAAATCTTGCTTGGTGTCAAAGATTTGGTCAACCTCTCATAACAAAGTAAAAGCTAAACAAAACATGTAAAACTCACCCTGAAGCACCTCAGCGATATCCATGTTATGAAGTAAGCATTCAATTCCATAGCTCGCTCTAATTCATTAGTAGAGATGTAGCGAACTGTTCGCAAGTTATAAATAAAACGAACTTTTAGCGATGTTCGCAATTTTGGGTTCGCCTTAGCTGGAGCCAAATTTTGACCTCTCACCCCAGAGCCAGCAGATACATGGCAGCCAATCAGGCAGCTCTCCCTCCTGGACCACCCCCGGACCACTCCCTTCCATATATAAACCGAAGCCCAGCAGCCATTTTACATTCTGCCTGTGTGTGCTTGATGAGTTAGCATAGGGAGAGAGCTGTGCAGCGGTTTGAGGGACAGTTTAGGTAGCTTTGCTGACTAGTAATCTACTTTCTACTGCTCTGTATGTAGCTGCTGTGGGCAGCTGTCCTGCTGATCTCATCTGCTGTAACCCAATAGTCCTTGTAAGGACTGCTTTTATTTTCTGATTACTGTTACTCTTCTTTTCATTGTGTACTGCAGCTCCGTCTGTGTGTGTTGGAGACAGGTGTGCTGCTCATAGTAGTGCACTAAGCACCAACCACACATTCACATCATTTTTTTTATTTATGTTTTTTTACTTTTCTACTGTAATTTATAGAGCCGAGTGCTATTAGTCTAGCTGTGTTGGGGACTGGTGTGCTGCTCCTAGTAGTTCACCACCAGCACCAACCAGAGATCACTTTTTTTTATTATTATTATTTTTATTTTTTTTAACTTACTGTTCTTTAATGTGTCCAGTGCTGTTTGCTGTTATTCATAGTAGTGCACCAAACACGTTACACATAGTAGTGACATTGCATTGCAATAAAATCCCCTGAGCGATGTTTTTCCACCAGCAATAATATATTCCGTATCCACTACTGCGGCGTTTTGTCTTTGCGTGTGAACCGGCTGTAACCTTTACACGACTTGATTGGCATGTAGACGCCGGACGTTTTAAAGCAGTTTATTAAACAAGTTTAGAAATGTAGTGTGATTTCTGCCCTTTACAGCACAAAACGCAACGCTATGTCAACAACGTATTTTTCAGAGACATTTTTGCCCTTGATCCCCCTCCTGCATGCCACTGTCCAGGTTGTGGCACCCTTTAAACAACTTTAAAATCAGTTTTCTGGCCAGAAATGGCTTTTCTAGTTTTTAAAGTTCGCCTTCTCATTGAAGTCTATGGGGTTCGCCAAGTTCGCAAAAGTTCGCATTTTTTGGCGGAAGTTCGCGAACAGGTTCGCGAACTTTTTTTGTGAGGTTCGCTACATCTCTATTCATTAGCCTTCAGGCCCTCCCAACAGCCCATCTTGGCAAACCAAGGGGTTGTCATTGCTACTTGGAATCTCTGAGTGTAGGAACTTCACATTAATAAATCACTGAATGCAATAACTAAAACAGAACTTCAACAAGAACCAGGCTTTTGTCTAGCATACATGTCTAGGATACCCATGACTTGCTAATGAAGCAATCTCCAGTTACACACACCCACACCAGGTACATGCTGCTTCCCCACATGAGATATCTGCATTATTCTCGAATAGGATTTCATAAGACAGTACTAGGTTGTACCTCTATGCAGATTGGTCCCATAGACACTGGGGAACAGTGAAGCTTCTTCCACCCTGGACCTGGTTGTAGCTCCAGGGTTCCCACAGCTGGTTGTGTCAATATACAAACGCTGTTTTAAAAGCGAACTTCAGAAGTGATACAACCTCCAGCCTGAAAATGCTAGTCACAGCTAGACACAACGATTTGCCTCAAAATGCACATACATCTGCATCTGCTTTGATACAGCGGATGCAATTGTAGCAGATAGTAATGAGCAAATCTGTTCTGTTTCGCTTCACTTTTTCCATGCCACGCACTTTTTTTTTTAAAGTCTGTGGGTGTTTTTTATGGCAAAACCTGGCGAAAAATGTTGTTCATCACTGTTTATACAGCACCCATTGATTAATAAATATCTATGTCTTGCATTTCACATTAATGCATATGAATTAATATTTATATTACAAGGTTTTTGGGCACTTACTTATCATTTGGGTGCTTAGGGCACTCAAGTTGTATAAATATAAACCCCTTTTTTGGTCCTGATAATATACGCTTACCCCCATATGTAATCATGGACATTTTTTCGCGCAAATCGTATTGGTAACGAAAAAGTCGCGACAATTTTCCGAAAAAATCGCAAAATACCGATCATTACGAAAAAAAACACAATCGGACACATTCGGCCCGTTCGTGGGTAAGTAAATGTACCCCAAAGTTTGTCCAGTAGCAGTAACCTATAGCAACTAATAAGATGTTTTAAATAGGTGAATTCTATCTGCTGGCTGGTGGCCGCAGGTTACTGCTCCTGGGCAAACTTAGTGCTTTTTATTATATACCCCCAAAATAGCATATAGACCACATTGTATTCTGGTAAACATATGCTGCGATAAGTATCTAAAAGTAAAATATGTTGAAAAAATAATTTGCCAAGTATAGAATATGGTCCAGGTGCACCAGCCCAAAACCCTCAACAAGAGGAGGGGAAAATGGAGTATTCCAATAGGCACTCAAGAAAACCATATAGGTCACCAAAAAAGTATATTAAAAATAAAAATGTTTATTAATAAAACATCGCCTTATGAGTTTCGTGTTCCAAGAGCACTTAGTCACACTAAGTCAACCAAACATCAAAGTGCTAATAGTAAAGTGCTAATAGTAAAGTGTTTTTTTCATTATTCTTTTGACTAAACTAAAAAAAAAATGGAAAATAATAGATAGCAGGCACAATCTGACATTATACGAGCAATCAATAAATTAATGTGATTATTTCATGCTGTGCTGCCTGTAACATATGTTCTTTTCCTATAAATAAAGCATCAACATACTATTATATTTTTGTAACTCGTATGGATTTTCAGACACCTCATACTCCATTTCATCTGCAATGAAGCCAGTGCTTTATCAACATGTTGCTATTTGTTTTACAGTTCTGAGAGGCCTCTGGGCATCTGCCTGATTATAGTGGTTACTTAGTAATGAAGATAGTGAGATTTACAATTGCTCTATCAGTAGCTGATATAGCAGACAGAAGCCGGATAAATAGGAAAGAAACATCACCAATTTCACCAGTGGTTTAGAAAAGGTACCATTCACATCTGCGCTTCCACTGTTTACTGCAGAATTATCAGATAATTGATGCTCATTGAGACACTTGGTGGACCATTTACTAAAGCTCAATTTTTTTTTCTAATTAGGATTTTTTAGCGCTGTTTTTTTGTGCAACGGTTCAAAAAAACAGAGGTTTCAGTGTGACAAGTCGAAAAATTTGTAGCTTTGCAACTTTCTTGTGATTTTTCCCACACTGACTTTTTCAGTTTAGACTTTTTAGTACAAATATGGGATCCGTTATCCGGAAACCCATTATCCTGAAAGTTCCGAATTACGGAAAGGCCATTTCCCATAGACTCCATTATAAGCAAATAATTTTTATTTTTAAAAATGATTTCCTTTTTCTCTGTAATAATAAAGCAGTACCTTGTATTTGATCCCAACTAAGATATAATTAATCCTTATTGGAGGCAAAACAATCCTATTGGGTTTAAATGATGTTTAAATGACTTTTTAGTAGACTTAAGGTATAGAGATCCAAATTACGGATTACTTATGAAACAAACCAGAACAACCACTAACAGAAGTACATAGCAGCAAAATATATTTCTGAATATTCATTACCAAAATGAACTATCAAACACTATCATATTTTTAATAAAATAATTTATTTTAATATACATATGTTTTTTTTACAAAATAAACTGTTATATAATGTACATCCAAAAAAATAAAGACATACAGTGTATACAGAAGTATGAATTCTGCACTTAGTACAAGTAATTTTTAGTCCTTTTTGGATCAGAACCGATTGTCAAAACTCTTTACAATGCGATTACACTGCATGAACACTTCAAAATTTGTACCTTGTTCAACCCACTGCAAGTTATTTTGGAGACACGCTGCTATAGGACACAAAAGGAAAGCCTGAAAAATCGTTTGATGGAAGACAATTAACAGAAATGTTCCAAGGCAAAATTCAGACTTCACTGAGAGATCACTTTGTAGACTTGTCTCAAGAAAAGGCTGTGTTTGCCATGGGCTTTGTTGCCTTCAAACATGGGACTACATAGGAGTAAATGAGTTACATAGAATATTTTTGACTATTAAGACCTGGATTGGAGTTTCTAGAATCATAACTATTGCAAAATGTATTATTTAGGAAAACGATGCTTGAATCTTTTAAAATTGTTTTTAAAGAAGGAAGTCGTGCTAAAAAGAGGCGAAAAATAAAGCTTGTTAGGGCTCAGTTAGATTTTGAGGGCAATCAGCATGTTTTTTGCCCCTGCTTTTTGATGCAAATGAGACATAATTGCGTTCAGGCCATTGCTGGTGTTTTGCGTGCGAATGAATTCTGCACCTGATTCTTTAGGAGAAAATGCATTGCTCTTATTAATGCTGGGAATAAAGGGGACTGTGGCGCTACCTCCTGGTCTGGAAGTGGCTGTAGCTCCAGGGTTCCCGTGCCAATAGCTGCAGCAGCACTCAATTCAAAACATAGGACTGAGCCGTGCCTAGTGCAAATATATAAGTAAGTGCAAAGACCACAAGTTCCTTTAATGAATGGGGTTTTAATGCATAACTCACTACAGACTTAAATGACCCCAATTATATACTAAACTTATTGTATTGGCCCAGAGGTTCAGAATCTACATAACTTTCAGTATGCTATAGGCTGCAGATAAGAATGCACTGGTTTCTATGCGGTAACTTAATCTGAGTCTGAATTAATTACAGGTATGGGACCTGTTATCCAGAATGCCCGGGACCTGGGTTTTTCCGGATAAGGGATCTTTCCGTAATTTGAATCTCCATACCTTAGGTCTGCTAAAAATCATTTAAATATTGAATAAACCCAATAGGCTTGTTATGCCTCCAATAAAGAATTAATTATATCGCAGTTGGGATCAAGTACAAGGTTCTGTTTTATTATTACAGAGTAAAAGGGAATCATTTTTAAAATTTTTAAGTATTTGCTTATAATAGAGTCTATGCGAGATGGCCTTTCCGTAATTCGGAGCTTTCTGGATAATGGGTTTCCCGGATAAGGGATCCCATACCTGTACTAATCAGCCTTGTATTTTGAATTTTATATTGTATAAATACCTTATATTGTAAGCTGGTCCCTAAGAATGAGCAGCAAAAGAGAAGATGGCGATCTCCTGGTTTCATCTTCCGAAGCAGAGATCTTCATTGTTAAATGACTATAGTAGCCTTGGACTGAGTCGGTAGCCCAAAACATAAGGTGCAACATTACATTCTTTGAATCCATCAGGGGCAATGAGGAATCAATGGGCTAAAAAATATTTTATGCAAATATAAATAATTTTTAATATTTGAAATTATTATTATTATAAGCTCAAAGGTTCATTATGCTGTTACATAAATACTGTACTAAACAAGGCTCTTTCTTTCTTCTTTTTTAGCTTCAATCAGTGGTCTACACTACACTGTTTTTAAAAATTCATGTCAACGCACTTACATTGATGGAATCTACCTTTTCCTACCTCCCCTAGCCCTAAATTACAATTAGCAAACACTAAACCTCACAAACACTAATAAAAATGCAGCATGTGGCATTAGTTATGTGGCATTAGTTATACTCCTTAATCAGAAACCTTTCAGGTTTCCTAGAATTCCCCAGTTCCTGCATCAGCTTTTCTTTTGTGAAAAATACAGTAACCTGTTCATGCAGGGATTTTTTTTAAATAGTATTTTCCAGTGGTGAGATATTCACCCATGTTCTAGCATAGCATGTGTTTCAAGGGATTAGAAAATAAAAATGAACCACTAAATCATTTACAAAATTTCCCAATTATGAATTCACTGCTATATGGATTTAAGCTATTTTTAGGAAAACTAAAGCTTAAATAAACAAGTCAGAAATATTGCACATGTGTTTTGGGTTCCTGTACCAGCCCAAGGCACCCCCAGCCCTTTAGCAGGGAAGTTCTGTGCCCCCAAAGATGCCCCAGTAGCCCCCCCATCTTCTTTTCTGCTGATTCCCTGCACATTATCTGTGCTGCTGTCACTTACTGAGCTTAGGGGCCGACTCACAATATACTGTATGTATAGAATATAAATGTCACAATACAAGACTGATTAGTATGATGATTAATTAATACAGATAATTACTACATGATAGTTCTGAAACCAGTGATATTATTTTCAAAATTTAATTTTCAGCCTTGTAGCATCAGGTTATATGAAAGGCCTACCCCATTTTCTGCTTGATAATTTGCAACAAACCCTAAGCTCAGGCCCGGATTTCTGGCGAGGCCACAAAGGCCCGGGCCTAGGGCGGCATGCCGCCCCGCCACAACTAAATTTTTAAATTTGGCTCCCATACAGAGCAATGGGGACCTCTCCCCACTGCTCCGTATGGGACGTTAAACATTTGCGTACCTACACTCGCAGCCCGGGGGGAGGCGCTCGTTCGCGCATGCGCTTACGGGGGGCGACCAATGGGGGCGGCCACAAGACAAATCCGGCGCTGCCTAAGCTTAGGTTCCCAACAGCTGCTCAGAGCAGATTCCAAGCTGGGGAGCTCCCATGACAACTTTGAACTACTGGATCATTAATACTATAGAGATGCTGAACTTCTAGGTTGGTGCAACAAGTTTAATATATAAAATATGGCATTTCTAGCCATAGTTATTCTTAGGGTTTAGTTCTTCTTAAATGTTTTGCCATTATCTATGTACTATGCACTGTATGTTAAGTAGGCCACTTGGCATTTGTATTCTTAAGCAAAGCAAATATTATCCTTGTTTTCCTGCCAAAAATATTCAATAATATTATTTATTACTTCACAAAAAATAATTCTTGTTTGGTATCTTTGAGATGTGAAGTACATTGATTAGCAGTGGAATAATTACAGACTGATGCATGGAATGAGAGAAATGTGTGATTGTTTTGGCAAGGAAATGTACCAATGGTTTACTAAGGGACATTTAAAGCCTTTATTGAACCATACATTAGAGTACCTTTATTAGTGCGATGTTCCCTTTCTCCTGCACTCTCACAATTGTTTCCTCCGTTGCATATAGAGTAACATTTTTTATTTGTGGAAGTGCAGTGTTTCATGGTGGACCCCCTTTTTCAACATTGCACTTCTGCAAATAAAATTGCAAGGTCTTGCCCTCCTTGTACTTCTGTGTTCTATGTGCCAGCGCTTACTGCTTTATACTTGGATTAGGAGGGTATCGATCCCTCCAGCCCTGTGACCAAACATTTTACTGTTGGAGCACCAGGATGTGTGACTGTGATCTCTTTTACATGAAATCTAAGGCATATCCAAACTGTATTGAGTTGAGGCTAGTGGATTTTTTGAAAGAGGAATGGTTAGGAAGGTTGTCTTTGGATGGTTTGGATCCTAAAATGAAAATTTAAGTAATAAGATCCACCACAAGTAATGAGCAAATGTTTTTGACATGGATTCGCAGCCAAATTCTGCATTTTGGCATTGCCAAATTTTTCCATGCAACTGCTGTAAATATTTGCTGTGACAAAAATTAGTGTGGATTGAGGAAAAAGTAGCGGTTGCGTAAAAAAAATTCTGTGTGTCAAAAACGCCATGCATTAGGCGCATTTTGCAAATTTTCAATTTTCGATTCGATCACTACTCACCACACATAAATTAGAAACTGTTTTCTGAAAACCATGGTAACACTAAGGAATACACCCCTTATCTCTTAAAACTGTGATGGTTTAAAGTATCCCCAAACATTTGTTACCTGTGAGCCACAGTCAAATGTGAAAAGAGTTGGGGAGCAACACAAACATGAAAAATATACCTGGGCGTACCAAATAAGGGCTGTGATTGGCTATTTGGCAGCCCCTATGTTTACTGGCAGCCTACAGGAGGCTCAGTTTGGCAGTTTTTAAACAAAACTTGCCTCCAAATCAGGAATTCAAAAATAAGCCCCTGCTTTGAAGGAGCAACATCCAAGGGGTTGGGGAGCAACATGTTGTTTATGAGCACTGGTTGGGGATCACTAGTTTAAATTAATAATAGAATACAAAGAAGCTTGTGGAGACCTTGACTATTGTAAGAACAATAAAAATTCTCTGGGTGGTTATATATTATATATATTATTATATAATAATAGTTTATTGCATAAACAACTCTCTGTGCAGAAAACATAGTGCCAATATTATTTGCTGGCCATTTATAGAAAAAATATAATTATATCATAATGTAAACCCTAGTTCAACACTAAGGGGGTGTCCCTGAAACTTCTGCCTTTGTTTTCTGTTTCTGTAACAAATTACAACAACCGATAATGTTTCTAAATACTGTACATATTTCTTTCAAGCGTCAAAAGCAAACTCTTTTGCTCCCGTTGAACCTCTACCGTGGCAAGCTGTTCCACATATGCTTTAGTTAAAGCTGTGTAATGGGATATTGATAGCAGGGTGGGAAGTAGAGTTAATATGTACAGTAAGGGAAATGGGATCAATTGATAGATGTTCAAGCAAAGTGGTCCTTTTAAATCACTGAAGACTATCTTAGATAAAGCTTGGCTGCACTGGTAACACCTATGAGAGGCTTAATTGTGTCACGCTAGCCTTAATGCAAGCTTTGCTGAATGAAATAACATTGTTTGCTCTATAAATTTGCTCAATTGCTTCCTTGGTCCTGTGCACTCCGCATATTCTCTTCCTTGCATTACTCTTTCATAAAACTGTTTGTCATCATAGTGTAAAATGCAAGCATATGATACTCAATTTGCTCTCCAATAAAGCATGTCTAATTTACTTGCCTTTAAACATTTAAACATCACTATTCTGAAGTGCCTGTCACCATAAAACTATTATTTGTTTTCTTTGAAAGGAGCAGACCTTTAATGTGTTGTTTTAATTGATAACAAGCTTGGTCATCAGGGACTTGGGTCTGTTATTTGTCGCAATTAGATGCTAATAGGTTTCAATCTGTGCTAATATTTTTGATTGTGTGTGTGTTTAATCTGCATGGCTGCATTAAGTACCTTCAGTTGAATAGGTCTTTTTATGACACAAAGCTTTTAAAGCTCTTGCCATAAATGGTGACAAAAGTGATGCAATTAAATCAAACATCCTCACTGATAGTGGCGAAATCTTCAGCTATCACATTTCTGTGGCATTAGTAACATTAATAGCGATACCTTTGTATGTGTGTATGAAAGCATTAAATAATGAGTCTTTGGGGCAGATTTATCAAAGGGGCAGATTTATTATGCTGTGTAAAAAACGGTGAGAAAATTCGGCACATATCGCCAGGCTTCGCCTTGTAAAAACGGCATAAACACGGCGTAATTTTTTTTACGCGTTTCTTCCTCCGTAACTTATGGAAAATAACGCTGTAATATCCGGCGTAATATCTGGTGTTCAGACGGCGATCTTTTACATTTATTTTACACAGCTGTTTACTCCGTTTTTTCGCCGAATTAGCTTTACACACCACAATAAATACGCCCCAAAGTACGATTTTCGTACCTTTAAAAAGCATGATACAAAAAAATCGTATTGAATACAATTTTTTTGTATTGTGCTTTTTAAAGTACGAAAAAATCTTATATGCTAGTATGAAAAATTCAAACTTTGTTCTGCAAAGTACAAATATTTCATATCTGACGGTCGGAAATGGCAGAAAAAGATTTCTGACTTTGATCCTTCCGCGCAGGTTTTTGGAAGCCTCCCATACGACTCAATGGCACTCTGCAGCTCCAACCCGGCCCAAGGAAAGTCTCCCATAGGGCTCAATGGCACTCTGCAGCTCCAACCCGGCCCAAGGAAAGTCTCCCATAGGGCTCAATGGCACTCTGCAGCTCCAACCTGGCCCAAGGAAAGTCTCCCATAGGGCTCAATGGCACTCTGCAGCTCCAACCCGGCCCAAGGAAAGTCTCCCATAGGGCTCAATGGCACTCTGCAGCTCCAACCTGGCCCAAGGAAAGCCTCCCATAGGGCTCAATGGCACTCTGCAGCTCCAACCTGGCCCAAGGAAAGTCTCCCATAGGGCTCAATGGCACTCTGCAGCTCCAACCTGGCCCAAGGAAAGTCTCCCATAGGAATCAATGGCACTCTGCAGCTCCAACCTGGCCCAAGGAAAGTCTCCCATAGGGCTCAATGGCACTCTGCCGCTCCAACCTGGCCCAAGGAAAGTCTCCCATAGGGCTCAATGGCACTCTGCAGCTCCAACCTGGCCCAAGGAAAGTCTCCCATAGGGCTCAATGGCACTCTGCAGCTCCAACCTGGCCCAAGGAAAGTCTCCCATAGGGCTCAATGGCACTCTGCCGCTCCAACCCGGCCCAAGGAAAGTCTCCCATAGGGCTCAATGGCACTCTGCAGCTCCAACCTGGCCCAAGGAAAGTCTCCCATAGGGCTCAATGGCACTCTGCAGCTCCAACCTGGCCCAAGGAAAGTCTCCCATAGGGCTCAATGGCACTCTGCAGCTCCAACCCGGCCCAAGGAAAGTCTCCCATAGGGCTCAATGGCACTCTGCAGCTCCAACCTGGCCCAAGGAAAGTCTCCCATAGGGCTCAATTGCACTCTGCAGCTCCAACCCGGCCCAAGGAAAGTCTCCCATAGGGCTCAATGGCACTCTGCAGCTCCAACCCGGCCCAAGGAAAGTCTCCCATAGGGCTCAATGGCACTCTGCAGCTCCAACCCGGCCCAAGGAAAGTCTCCCATAGGGCTCAATGGCACTCTGCAGCTCCAACCTGGCCCAAGGAAAGTGTCCCATAGGGCTCAATGGCACTCTGCAGCTCCAACCTGGCCAATTGTTATATATATATATTTGCCATTTATATTTAGGTAGTTTCACCTGAGAGCACCTAATGATAGTTGTAAACTATCAGAACATTCAAATTTCTACAATAAAGTTCAAATGTTTAGAAAAGTTTCTCTTAATTTTAAGGAAAATAGCAAGTGGAAGGAAAGCTCTTCTATATCTAAGTAAAGGATAATTCTTCTAGGGACAGGGTCGGACTGGGGGGTGCAGGGCTCACCCCTGCTGGCGCCCCCGCAACCCGTCCGACGTCCTCCTCTGAGTGCGCATAAGTGTCACGTCAGGGGAGGGACATCGGTAGAAAGGGGAGCGCGGTCAGGGAACGGGTCTGGGTCAATGGGGCCCACTGGGTTTTTTCCTGGGACCCCGGCGGCCCAGTTCGACCCTGTCTAGGGATTTACAAATTTCAATTTGAGTAAATATGAATTCTTCCACAAAAGATTTATCTGCATCTCGAGCCAAACCATGATTTGCATATTCAAATGTAAGGGGAAAAAATGCATCGCACTTTTGGGCAAATCTTGCAAAAGCTGCAGTGATTTTGCCCGGGCCACTTATTGCCAGTACAAGGTAAGATTCAGCAAAATCCCTGACACAATGACAAATGAAATGCCTAATGAAATTGCATCCAAGTTAACAAAATTAAAGAAACTTTCATTGCAAATAAGATTGTGCAGAAGTCTGTCAGCTGTCTGTGTAGGTGCGTGAGTGATGTCTGTGCCTTTAGGTGCAAGTGAGCTGTGTCTATTGCCACTGGTTCAAAGAGAACCTTGCTACGACCTGGTCAGGAGGGTTCCTCTGTGGTTCAGAACAGAAGTCAGGAAGGTCTGAGAAGTGCAAATATATGAAAGTGCATTTTGCAAACTTTGCAAAAGATTTGCAAAATGGCAAAAATGTGCGAAACGGCGAAAATGCCGCAAAGCAAAAAAAATTGACACCTGCACCAACAGGTGTGTCTCTTTCTATTCTCTACACTGCTGGACCTGACTCTTGCCAGTGGATGTCAGCTGATTAATAGTCTTGTGAGGAAGCATTTTATGGCAATGAGGGAAATCGACTTTTGGCTGGAGGAAAGGTAGCAGATTAGGGACAAGCAAACAATGATTTTAATTTCCTAAATGAATAAAATCATTGAAAATGTGTAATTTATGCATTTTGAAAAGTTGCATAGAATTACTTTTTTTTATATTCAGCATTATTTGAGCAGAGTTCCCCTTTAAGCTTTAACAATCTAAGTCTGTGCAAAATATATTTTTATCTTTTTCTACAAAGAGGTGGCTCTTATCGTCAAGATTTAATGGCACTTTTCAAAGCAGTTATATTATTATTATTATTATTATTACATTGCAAACGCTGACATTCCGCAGAGAATGATCAATCACTCATTGCCCCAATAGAGCTTACAGACTTATTTCCCTGTCACAGCCACAATTATTATTATTATTAGTAGTAGTAACATGTATTTATAAAAAGCCAACATATTCCTCAGCACAATACATAGGTATATACACTAAACATACAAATTACATTCAGGTATAGGATCCATTATCCAGAAACCTATTAAGCTCCAAATTGTGGGAATGCCATCTCCCATAGACTCCATTTTAATCAAAGAAATCACATTTTTCCACAATTATTTATCTCTGAAATAATAAAACTTTGTAATTGCTCTATAAATATAAAATTTGCTCAATAAAGTTAAAATTAATCCTTATTGGGGGCAAAATCCTATTAGGTTTATTTGACATTAAATAGTTTATTAGCAGACTTAGGGCTCTGGCACATGGGGAGATTAGTGGCCGAAGTTGCCTCGCGAGGCATTTTCGCCGATTTGCCGAAATCGCCTGCGCAGCGTGTGCCATCTCACCGGCGACTTACATTTTCGCCGGTGGGATGGCAATTCGGGGAGATTAGTCGCCTGCGAACAGGGAGATTTGTCGCGGGCGACTAATCTCCCCGTGTGCCAGAGCCCTTAAGGTATGGTGAGCCAAATTACAGAAAGATCCCTTATCTTAAAAACCCCAAGCAATTTGGATAACAGGTCCCAGACCTGTACAAGAATACAACTGGTAATGAGGCCCTGGACATAAGAGCTTACAATCTAACAGTAGCCTGTTAAGCTAGTAGAATATGGACAGTAAGAGGAAACCCATCCTGGCAGAAGCACAATTAACACTAATGAATGTCCTGGTCATAATCAGACCATTGTCCTAGTCCAATGCAGCAGAATTAATAACAACTGTGCCACCATGTATCCATGTATCTCTATTTCAATGTTCATATGAAAGATAGCATATTTTAATACCACTGGTAGCTGGACATTAGAAATAGCCACAAACCACAAACCTTTGGCATGGTAGGAATCACCCCTCCCCCCCTCAAATGAAATAGGGATTTTAAAACTGCGAAAAAATATGTCTGTATGAAATATATGTCAGTGCAGATGGATATTAAAAAAACATTCTTTCATATAGCAGCAGCATATATGTTACTGTTATTTATCCTTTATTATATGGCATTGCTTTGGGACTGTTTGGGCTTTGTCAGTTCAGCTTCACATGTCACTATAATCACTAAAAATAAACTTGTCAAAGTGCTTTCTCCACTAAAATCTAGGATTTCTGCATATTTTATAGCCCTCATGCCCCATATAACTTGTGATATGCCTGTTGTTAATTCTGTTTAAGTACAGTGCAGGCTTCTCGGTTTCTCCGCGCCACTCGAAAACACCTGGTTTCCAGTCATCAGCTGGTATGAGAGAAATGCAATTTACTTGTGCAAAACAATTCATTTAAGAACAACAATGAAGTTTCAGACCAAAAAAACTCCCATTTTTCCCATGCCAAATGGAATACTTTCCATTGCTTGGTCATTCATGGAATTCATTTTGATTGCAATTACATTGTTTTTATTACACTAGAAGAGCCAGCAGAAACTTCTACACACATACTATATATATATACAAAATACTGTATGTGTGTGTGTGTGTGTTTGAGGAGGCTTTATACTTTTTAAAAATAAAATCAGTGCCTACAAATGGATACAATTTATTTTAAACAGATCAATATAAATATTTTAAATATCAATTTTTCATGTACAACAATCTTTGAGCACCTAATAAATGTTAATGTGTAACAGTAATACACTGATAAAATGTTTTTCCTCTATTCTAGTAAACTCTGCTCTAGTGGAGCATTTATCAGTCCCCAGCAATTACCAGCCTTCTCTCCATGTCATTATATACCCCCGTTTATTAGTCCAGGGATGGGCAGGCAACCATAAATTCTGTTTTATTTGCACCATCACAATTGAATTTGGTTACATTAGCAGGTGAGAAAGATCACATATGTAGCCTGGGACTATTTTGCGCACTTTCTTTGGTCAGGCTCTCCCTTCTATATATGAGCAACAAAATTGTATTATGAAAAGCAGAGGATCATCTAGATTTATTACCCATTTACATTTGCTGAACCTCTAGACTACGGATCTAGATGGGGTGCCAAATAAAGGCTGTTATTGGCTAATTGGTAGCCCCCATGTTAACTGCCAGCTTACAGAAGAATCTTTTTTGCCAGTACACCTGGTTTTTATGCAACAAAAACTTGCCTCTAAGCTGGAAATTAAAAAATAAGCACCTGCTTTAATGACACTGATAAGAACAGTGAAGAGATTGGTGAGCAACCTGGTTGGGGCTCACTGATCTAGACCAATGTCCAGTTAGTCCCTCTGTAGTCAGCTCAATCTGATCTCTGGTACAATGGGTTTTTACCCACAAGTTCCTTGGACATGTACAAAGTATTAACCCTGAACACATACAATGGGCCAGATTCAATTTAGTTAGAAAATGGTTTATTGTGTGATACTGATGAACGAGATTCAATTTGAGGTGCAATTTGAAAAATTAATTTCACGGTTTATCACATGAAAGAATGAAACTGAATAAAAAAGAAAACATTTTTCTCGTCAAATTGAATCTCCTCCATGAGTTTTCACGTGATAAAACAGTGAACTGAATCTTGTTGCCTGAGAAGAGGCAGTGTCGGAATTAGAGTTTTGCAACTGTTAAAAGCCAACAAATCCATCAAAGATGGGTTGTTCATGAGATTCTAGAGTTTCTAAAAGTGGCTTCAATATGGTAACAGAGGTTGTTTAAAGAAAAACATTGCAACCCCCTGAAAAACAATATTTTATGGTTTAAAGCCTTTTTGCCTGAATCAGTGATAGGCATGAACATAGATTGATTATTGAAATCACTGTAACAGCAAACAATCGTATTGCCATTACCCCAAGCGCCACTCCAAAATGTTGCATCTATACATATAGCCCCTACTACTTGTAGGCATCTCCAACACACATTTGTTTTTTCTTTATCCATGTCCTCAGCATGTTCACATGCATTCTTCTCAAGCGTTTCTCTGCTATGATATGCTTTGTATTATTATTATTATTATTAATATTAACATTTATTTATAAAGCGCCAACATATTCCGCAGCGCTGTACAATAAGTGGGTTTCATCCATTGGACATACAGAGTAACATATAAAGCAATCAATAACCGATACAAGAGGTGAAGAGGGCCCTGCCCAAAAGAGCTTACAATCTACAGAAATCTACTTACTCATTGGATTCACATCTGTCCCCCTTGTGGAAAACCACAGTAGTTCTTCACCTCTATAAACCCTTAGCATTTGAGTCCATGCCTGTGCAGCACTTTCTGTTCCTGTCTTTACCTGTGAAAATGTGCTTCTTTGCTCCTGTGCTTGGCTATATTGCCTTGGCTTTGGTTTCTGACCTTGTTCGTAGCCTGCCCCTTACCTTTGTCTAGTTCATGGAAGTTGACTTGCTTTCTATTTTGCTTCTCTAGTTTCAAGTCAGCTTTCTTCTAACAAGAATTCCCTTGGGGCTGTGACCTGTAGCTCTTCCAAGTCCCCTAGTGAAGACCAGAAGTTTTATTAGACTCTGTGCCACAGGGGTTCAGCTTTGTCCATGAGTACTGAAAAAGCTCAGTGTACCACCCATCTCCAGACTTCTTATTTTGGCAAATTAGCATTTTAAGCAGATAAACCTCAGAAACCAACTCCCTTTACCCCAACCATTTATTAATTTGCATATGCTACTATAAATCTAGGGCTGATGCAGCCTAGTCTGTATGTTCTGCCCTCACTTACTTGTGCCCTGGAACATGTGGAGCGGTGGTGGTGGGGGGTGCTGACTATTGCAGAGACTGTTTCTTCTCTTTACTCCACTATTAAAGGAGGTTTGTGATGCCATGAAAATGGCAGTTGTTAACAGTCGCATTTTATACATAGTCACTTTCTTTATAGCATCACCTGTCTGTTGCCTGTTACTGTATATGTTCTTGAAAATTCAGCATATTACCTTTTTTGTCCCTGTAAATCAGACAAGCTATGAACTGGCTCACAGTATGTGCTCTCCAAACTAATACAGTTTAATAAAAATGGTGGAAAGGCTTCTACAACAGCTTACAGTCAACTTAACATTGAGCAGTTTATCTCTACAAACTGAAAGCAAAAGTCTGATCGGTGCCATTTGCTATTGCACAGATACAAAATTGCCCATTGTTAGTAAATGAGGCCCCATTGAGTATGAGGTACAGGAAATCTCAGTAATGGTTGAGCGATTCTTACAGAAGATCCTGGACTGTATGCGACAAACCAATCCATTTTAAGCTGTTCTATTGCTGAAAGGGTTAATGTATCACTCCATGAGATGTCATCTGGAAAATTAGCCTTATCTTCGAATCCCTTATACTTACGCTTATTAAAATCAATATAACCCATTAGCTAAGATTGTTTCCATTTTTAATAATCTATTGATATATTGCTCTGGCTTTTATGAGACTAAACAAATTTCCTCTTTATGTGCCCTGTAATAGCCGGAGGTCAGGCTGGTTGAGAGGAGTTGCTGTATATAAATGTTTATTTACTGCCTGACTACTGATTGAGAACATATCTGGTCCACAAGCTTCAGATTGCTTTTAAACTAAAGATTTATAGCCCACTTCCTGCTTTTCAGACAAAGAACACCATTTTCAAGCTAAGGACTGAATATGTGGCATTGTGAACAAAAAAATCACTAGTCTGTACATTCTAAGCATGAACATTGGGCCGGAGCAATCACATGTTGATGGGAGGGTTGTTTATTTGCTTAGATTTCTGTCATTTTAATTATCCTGTGGTCCCCAGCATATTAATGTAATGTTTTAACATCTCAGTTAGAATTTCCTACATCATTAGTTGCAAGATGTTAAACGGTTAAAGGAGAAGGAAAGTTACAATCACTGGAGGAGCCGATTTTATTCCCCCCATTAATTGTAATCACTTACCTGATACTCCTGGCAAGTGCTCCTGTTAACAGAAAACTGTAGCGGGATTATCTGTGACTGAGCGATCCTCTTCCGTCTATCTTTATTCTTCTGAATCCCGGGGCCAATGCATGCTTAGTACTGTGAAGATGCTGATTTTCTTTTAAAAGTTTGGTTTTTCGTTGTACTGCACAAGTGCAAGCATCATGAAGACAGAAGACGGAAGAAGAATGCTTGGTCACAGTGCAGTTTTCTGCTAACATTAGCATCATCTATCTATCTATATCTGTCTGTCTGTCTGTCTGTCTGTTTGCCTATCTATCTATCTATCTATCTATCTATCTATCTATCTATCGTCTGTCTGCCTATCTGTCTGTCTGTCTGTCTCTCTGTCTGTCTATCTATCTATCTATCTATCTATCTATCTCCATTTGCCCTTGTTAGTATATTTTCCCCAAAATACATTTTCCAATACAATAAACTCATTGTGCTAAATTAAAAAAATATAGGTATCTATCTATCTATCTCTATCTATCATCTATCTATCTATCTATCTATCTATCTATCTATCTATCCATCTTTCTATCTATCTATCTATCTATCTATCTACACATCTATCTATCTGTCTGTTTGGGTATCTGTGACTGAGCGATTCTCTTCCGTCTATCTTCATTCTTTTGAATCCCGGGCCGGCATATGCTTACTGCATGCTTATGTTGACTTTCTTGTTAAAGTTAATTTTTTTCATCTACTGCGTAAGCACAAGCATTGTGAAGACAGAAGACAGTGCAGTTTTCTGCTAACAGAAGCACTATCTATCATCTATCTATCTGTCTATATGTGTATCTATCTATCTATCTATCATCTATCTATCTATCTATTATATATCTATATATCATCTATCTATCTATCTATTATCTATCTATATATCATCTATCTATCTATCTATCTATCTATCTATTTAGCTATCTATCTATCATCTATCATCATCATCTTTCTATCCATCTATCATCTATCTATCTATCTATCTATCTATCTATCTATCTATCTATCTATCTATCTATCTATCATCATCATCTTTCTATCCATCTATCATCTATCTATCTATCATCATCATCTTTCTATCCATCTATCATCTATCTATCTATCTATCTATCTATTATCTATCTATATATCATCTATCTATCTATCTATCATCTATCATCATCATCTTTCTATACATCTATCATCTATCTGTCTATCTATCTATCTATCTATCTATCTATCTATCTATCATCATCTACAATATTCGCTGCTTGCGCTTTCTTATTTGAAGTACAACAGTCCAGATTAATATTTAAAGGGATTCTTTCATGATTTTTATGGGGTACTTTTTATTTCTAAATTACATAGCAAATAATTCACTTTGCCATTTAAAATGTTATTCTTGAACCAACAAATGTATATTTTAGCTGTAATATTGGTGTGTAGGCGCCATCTCAGTGCATTGTGCCTGAGTCTGAGCTTTCAGAAGGAGCCAGTGCTGCACATTAGAACTGCTTTCAGGTAACCTATTGTTTCTCCTACTCCCATGTAACTGGAGGAGTCCCAAGTCAGACTTGGATTTCTTACTATTGAGTGCTATTCTGATATCTACTGGGAGCTGCTATCTTGCTCCCTTCCCATTATTCTGCTGATTGGCTGCTGGGAAGGGGGGGTATCACTCCAACTCAAAGTTAATCATAAAAAAATCTGTTTTTATTTTGAAAAACAATTTCAATGCAAGATTCTGCTGGAGAAGCTCTATTAACAATGCATTTTTTTAACAAAACATGTTTTCCCATGACAGTATTCCTGCAACAACAGGATCAATCACCACTATAATTTAATATTAGACATTATTTCTTTGTTATAACACTAACACAAAAGACAAATGCTTTTATACAGCTATAAATTGTAAAATTAGCCATTAGTACTTTATTTGACACACAAAGTTCATAAATACATCTTTATAACCCACAAAAAACTTACACTAAATTATGCACTATCCTAGAAGTAAATGCTCTCTATGCTCTTCCCGTTCATCAGTTGATGAGATTAAATTGCCCAGCCAAATATGCTGTTTCCTAATCCATGACTTGACTTGTGATGTTGAATAAAGGGCAATACCTTTACCCATACTAGTGTAGACCTTGGATCATGATAAAACTACACTACCACAACTTCCCACTATGGGCCAGATTCGATTCCATAAAAAATATTATTTTATGGTTTATCACATGAAAACGTATGGACAAGATTACATTTGAGCAGAGAAATCTTTTCTCCTAATTCAGTTCCAGTTTTCCCCATAGACTTCAAATGAGTTTTCATGTGATAAATCAATTTTTTTTCACTGAATTGCATCTGACTATAGGAAATCTGGCATTGAATTAGGAGAGAAGTTTTTCTCATATTTTATTTGGACTTTTTATCAGTTGAAAACTTGGAAAAAAACTGGAACTGAAATAGGATAAAAGTTTTTTTCTCATAAGTTTTTACGTGATAAACCATGAGATAACTTTTTCCTTACTGAATTGAATCTGGCCCAAAGTTTAAAATAACATTTTCTCATGCAACTCAACCTGGCCCTATGGTCTATATAGTGCAATGATATACATACTGTACATGCTGATCTTATGTCTAATAAACTCTTAGTAACCCCCTGTATTCTATCAATGCTAACCTGTTGGATATTTTGAAACAGTCAGACAGGAAATGCTGAAATGCTATTATTATATGATATATACTCTGCAGACCAGTCAATTCTATCAAGGATGTGGCATTCTTGCAGCAGGATCTTGACCAACTGGCAATCTGGGCGGCAAGATGAGATTTAATGTGGATAAATGTAAGGTCATGCACCTGGGATGTAAAAATATGCAGCCACTTATACCCTTAATGGGACTGCACTAGGCAAATCCATAATGAAGAAGGACCTTGGAGTCCTTGTAGATAATAAACTTGGCTGTAGCAAGCAATGCCAGGCAGCAGCTGCAAGGGCAAACAAGGTTTTGAGCTGTATTAAAAGGGGTATAGATTCACGGGAGGAGGGGGTTATTCTTCCCCTTTACAGAGCGCTGGTAAGGCCCCATCTAGAATATGCTGTTCAGTTTTGGTCTCCAGTGCTCAAACGGGACATTACTGAGTTAGAGAGGGTCCAGAGAAGGGCAACTAAGCTGGTAAAGGGTATGGAAAGTCTCAGTTATGAAGAAAGACTGGCCAAGTTGGGTCTGTTTACACTGGAGAAGAGGCGCTTAAGAGGTGACATGATAACTATGTATAAATATATAAAGGGATCATATAATAACCTCTCTAATGTTTTATTTACCAGTAGGTCCTTCCAATGGACATGAGGGCACCCACTTCGTTTAGAAGAAGGGAGGTTCCGTTTAAATATACGGAAAGGATTTTTTACTGTGAGAGCTGTGAAGTTGTGGAATTCCCTCCCTGAATCAGTCGTGCTGGCTGATACACTATATAACTTTAAGAAGGGGCTGGATGGATTCTTAGCAAGTGAGGGAATACAGGGTTATGGGAGATAGCTCTCAGTACAAGTGAGGGAATACAGGGTTATGGGAGATAGCTCTCAGTACAAGTGAGGGAATACAGGGGTAGGGGAGATAGCTCTCAGTACAAGTGAGGGAATACAGGGGTATGGGGGATAGCTCTCAGTACAAGTGAGGGAATACAGGGGTATGGGAGATAGCTCTCAGTACAAGTGAGGGAATACAGGGGTATGGGGGATAGCTCTCAGTACAAGTGAGGGAAATACAGGGGTAGGGGAGATAGCTCTCAGTACAAGTGAGGGAATACAGGGGTATGGGAGATAGCTCTCAGTACAAGTGAGGGAATACAGGGTTATGGGAGATAGCTCTCAGTACAAGTGAGGGAATACAGGGTTATGGGAGATAGCTCTCAGTACAAGTGAGGGAATACAGGGTTATGGGAGATAGCTCTCAGTACAAGTGAGGGAATACAGGGTTATGGGAGATAGCTCTTAGTACAAGTTGATCCAGGGACTGGTCCGATTGCCATCTTGGAGTCAGGAAGGAATTTTTTCCCCTCTGCAGCAAATTAGAGAGGCTTCAGATGGGGTTTTTTGCTTCCTCTGGATCAACTAGTAGTTAGGCAGGTTATATATAGTCATTATGGCTGAACGTGATGGACGTATGTCTTTTTTCAACCAAACTTACTATGTTACTATATGTTTTTAGCAGTGGATGCATGAATCAAAGCTAACAGTACCACAGGACTTTTGAGACTTGTTATTCCGTATGTTTTCATTGTCAAACAGATCAGTGTTTATCATTTTGGGACAGAGTCAAATGTAAATTAATTGAAAATAAGCTAAACTTAATAAAGGGGGTATTAGGGCAAGTTTACATCTGCAAGTGCAGTGACCAAAGGGCAATTTTAAGCACAATGCAATTTTTTTTGCCTTAGAATTCCAGTGACACAGAGGTCACAAGGGACTTGCACTGTGCCTGCAATTGTGCTAATGTCTGCCTGGCGTCATTACTTTTGTTCAGTAATGATGACCGAATCTGTCCTGTTTTGATTCGCTAAAAAATTAGCGAACGACTGCAAAATTTGCGAAACAGCGAAAAATTATCGAAATGGGTTTGCTGCGTGATTGTTTTGTTGCCCGCGTCTTTTTTTGTCCCCAGTGGGTATTTTGCTGTGACCCAGCCCTTTTTTGACGCAACTGTGCCTTTTTACATGCAACAAATTTTTCGGCGGCGGATTTTCTCTGAAGTTTCGCAAAACAATTCGCCAATAATGAAATGCGGAAATTCACTGCTAATCTATCCCAGTTGAAAAAATTCCCTCCAGATTCTTTAAGTGCAAGTGGGCTGCCCCTATTGCCGCTGGGTGTGTAAGGAACTGCCTGGTCAGGAGGTCAGGGGGAGGGGGGGTGTAGCTCCAGGGAACTTTCATGTCAGTTTGTAATAGAAGGCAGAAGGGACGAACCAGTGCCAAGTGCCACTATACAGAAGTGCAAGGAGCCCATTTTGACCTTTAATGAAAGGGGTTTACCGCACAGCTCACAGAGGGGAAAAGTAAGAAGCACAACTGCACTTGCTTACGTAAATGAGCAATTGACATTGAAACACCCTTTGTGGTCCAGAATTTATTCAAGCTCCCCCTTTACCCAACAATAAAAGTGTTAACCACAAATCTCTCACTGTTGCTGGGCATTTGAGCTTGGACTTATGCTGAAAACCTTCTGCCTATTCCTTTAATTAATTTTTTTTTCTTTTTTCTGATCATTAAGCATTAACATCATTATTGTGTTTTAACAACACTTACTTGCTGCTCTCTCTTCCTGTAGTTTGCTCCTCCTACAATATCTCCCACAGGAAGAGAGTGAGAGTGATTTCAGTTTGCCCAGTTTAGATCAAGAAATAACAAAAAACACAGAAATAAAAGGCAAAGAGATATTTTTGCACAAATTTCTTATATATATATATTTTTTTATTTCCAATACAATACATTGGTTTCAAATAGAAAACATTTTTGCTTCAAGTAGAAATGAATCCTCTAGACTGTGATCTGTTTTTGCTGGAGTATAAGATAACTGTCTGTTTCCAAATATAACACTCAATTATGTGTATATTTTGGCAAAGCGTCTGGAAGGATTCCATCTGTCTGCAATCTAGTTTGCCGTAATCCACGTTGTTTGAAACACAAATCCTTTGTTTTGATAATCATCCGAATTATCTTGTCATTGAGGTAATGAATAACATTTATGGCATCGTTAAAAAGAATGAATGAACGCCTTCTGCTGTGGGAACGGCATTATAATAAATGCATATTTATTTTTATAACTTGCCTAATTGTGTGCTAATGCTGTACTTTGCATTTTGTCTCTAGGAACAGTCTGCAGTGGCAACGGGGCTAGAACTGTCGGGTTTACTTTTCAATGCTAAGCAAAGGGGAATTATTGCAAGTATGGTCCATAGGTATAGTCATCATCTGATGGACACTTGTAGGCAGTTCCTCTGAAAACTTCCCAGTTTGTGCTCTGAACAATCTGGGAAGTAATCTATAAAACATTTTCAGCATTTTGAGAGCATGATATTCCCCCCCCCCAAAAAAAAAATTGCCATGTTTGGTGCTGGCCTTCCACATCATGGTGATGACAATGGATTGATATGGGCTTGATTCTGCATAGAGCTTGGGCCTCAATTGCACAACTGACTGACAAATCATATGCAATGCCTTTTGCCAATGTCTGTGTTGGTAACCCCACAAAATGAGTCCTGTATTAAAATGCTGCATGATTGTATGCTTTTTTGAAGTTGAGAGAAGAAGATTCATTTGGGCCTCAATCATCCATATAAGTGAACCTAAGGTACAAACTTCAGGAGGGTAAGTTACAGTACAAAGTTACTATAAAGCTCATTTATTGTCAGTATATACAAATACACTCTGAAGTTTTACCTGGGACTCAGGCCAAGAATTGACTCCTTTCAGAAACACCTACTCAGTAGTAGTGGGTTATAGGTGTCTAGGTGCATGGTTTAGGTTAGGAGGCTTCATAATAAAAATCACAGTCTCTCTTCCCATTTTATTTTGAAGTTAACTAGAAATGTCATGTCGGTTTTTTTCACAAATGAACTCTAACAGTACTTATGCAAGGCTAGAATGAGGATGCTTTGGCTGATATATGAGGATTTAGAGAGAGAGTCCATATTGAGTGGTTTAGCAAGGGGGAATTATTGCAAGTATGGACCTCACTGATACCTTAGTTTATGAAGGGTAGAGGTTATTAGAGAATAGCTTTGTGTGTAGTTTGGCTCAGTGGATGGGTCAAGAAAACTTTGTTTTGTAAATTCTGGGATGTTAGATATTCTAATTCCAAAGTACTGTTAAATGTGTGAATATAAGTTACTGATGTCAACAGTACAAAGCTGTCAGGGGGATCCTGCAGCAACAGACAAATTCCCTTACTTATCTTCAAGTGGTTTGTTTGTCCTCCATGGGCTTGAGGGGAACTCCACTTCCATATCAAGGTCATTAAAGCTGAGCAGATTTGAAAATGGCAATAGGAGGGACTAAAATATTGTTTTTTTTATTTTCATTTCTATTCTTTCAGCCATTGTTATTCAAAGATCAGGTTGTGCCTTTCAGCAACTTCAGGTCAGCCATTCTAGAAGTAATTTTGCATTTGTATCATCTCATAATGCTTCTTGCCTGAATCTGTTGGCACTGTGAAAAGAATGACATGATGTCTGGCAGGCAATTGTTTTATGCAGCATTTCCTGTTCCTATAAAGTAATTCCTGACAGTGTCTTCTGGGTAACTCAGAGTTCTGTTCTTGGTGACTAGGGATGTAGCGAACCTAAAAAAAAAAGTTCGCGAACCTGTTCGCGAACTTCCGCCGAAAATTGCGAATATTCGCGAACTTTGGAACCCCATAGACTTCAATGGGAAGGCGAACTTTAAAACCTAGAAAAGCCATTTCTGGCCAGAAAACTGATTTTAAAGTTGTTTAAAGGGTGCCACGACCTGGACAGTGGCATGCAGGAGGGGGATCAAGGGCAAAAACTTCTCTGAAAAATTGACACACACCGTTTTTCGAAATGATCGGTAATTTTGCGACTTTTTCGTAATTTCCGGTGCTTTCGTAAAGTTATCGTAAGTTTTGCGACTTTTTCGGAGCATTCGTAACGTTATCGTAAGTTTTGCGACTTTTTCGGAGCATTCGTAACGTTATCGTAAGTTTTGCGACTTTTTCAGAGCATTCGTAAAGTTATCGTAAGTTTTGCGACTTTTTCGGAGCAGTCGTAACGTTATCGTAAGTTTTGCGACTTTTTCGTAGCATTCGTAACGTTATCGTAAGTTTTGCGACTTTTTCGGAGCATTCGTAACGTTATCGTAAGTTTTGCGACTTTATCAGAGCATTCGTAACGTTATCGTAAGTTTTGCGACTTTTTCGGAGCAGTCGTAACGTTATCGTAAGTTTTGCGACTTTTTCGGAGCATTCGTAACGTTATCGTAAGTTTTGCGATTTTTTCGGTGCCGGCGAACCCAAATTGCGAACATCACGAAAAGTTCGCGAATTTGCGGACTTGCGAACACCCGATGTTCGCGCGAATTAGTTCGCCGGCGAACAGTTCGCTACATCTCTATTGGTGACAACCCTTGTAGCTGGGAATCCCTTCTAATATTTTAGTACAGCAATAACTAAAACTAAAACCCTACCGTCTCAGCAAGCTCAAAATTCCCTTAAGGCTGGAGCTAGCTCCCAAGTGCATAGGGTCACACATAGGGTCGGAGGGGTGACTTTTGTTTTCATTTTTATTTTAATGCTTGCACTTGTACATGCAAAGCTGTGACTTTTTCATAATGGCAAGGACTAGTGCCTGTTGCCAAGTTTAACTATTTGGGGTGGTATAAAACTGTAAGTAATTTGTCTATACTGGCAGGTCTGGTGAAGCATGTCTTCCATGTGGCCTCAGCCATGTCTGCCAAGTTTAGGTGACAAATTTAATTTTTTTGAGTGTTGATATCTGATATCTGATATGTTGATATCTGAAAAGTAGCATTTCTGTTTGTAGGCTTTCAGTTGCTCCAGTGCTCTACTTATAGCAGAGTAAAAGCTTTAGCGAGACATTACTCAGAATGTCACTAACCCAGGACTAACCCCAAGATAAATACTGTTTGAAAAATACTAAATACCGTTTCTTTTGTCCCTTATTACTGTTCCTTTTGTTGTTCATAGAGGGTCGTAGTGAAAGGGTTGTAGTCAGATAGATACAGTGACATCCTAGACTGCCAATAGATTCTATTTTCTCCAAGGCTTACAAGAGCCAAACTGTTCTTTTAACCCTTACGACTGAACTTTGAAAAAGCATCTGAACCTGACGGCCACTTCTAAACATCCTTTAGGGTGTCCAGTAGGTGAAAAACATTTGAGGAGGGGAAGTGTGCCAAACAAAGAGCGCTACCATTTACTCACCTATCCCAAAATGTGCTTAAAACAAATACAATAGACGCTGACATCTGACATCCCCTCTCTTAAGCACTTTGTACAGTATCATCAGTCAGTTAACCTCTTCTCATTTTAAATAAGAAATACTTCATTGACTTCATTTTCCTATGTCAGATAAATTTATTAAGAATATGTATGCTTTCTTTATTTTCTGACCATGTGTATTTCCATTTTGTATGGGCATGTAGGTATGTACAAATGTCTATGTTATTTACTTTGTACTGGAATGTACCATTTAGGGCATGGCTAATTTAAAGGCAGTACGCAGGCTAACGAAACACTAAATGAGTTCCCTGTTCAGTAAGGCTTACAGTCTAATTGCACATTAGAAAGACAAACCAAAACAGTGGATTTTCATTCTCTCCCCAATCTCTTGTTTATGATACAGAAGTGAAGTATTTATGTTTGCATGTGTATTCCCGGGGTTTGACTAATACACATTATTAACACAAGTAATTGTGCGTCAGGAGTTACTGTAAAACAAAATCACCGTTAATCATAAATGGTTGTGTAACAAATGTATTCTGTTTTGCGTAGCTTGCCAGAATGAGCAAAGTCATGTGTAATGGATAAATACTAAAGTATTAAGCAGCTGTTTTGTGTTATTGAACCAGAGGAAAAAAATGGAGCAAGTAATAAAATATTCCTTAGATTGCCAGCAGAGAAAAAAAGAGATATCTCTGTAGGTAACACATGTAGAAATGTTAATATTTGAGAAACTGCAGGGCCGTGTAGAGTTATACTCACACAATGTACAATTTCCAAAGGTGCTTGTCATATTTCCGTAACATTGATGTCCAAGAGTGAGACAGGAAAAGCACAATTTTAATCCAACTTGAAGTCATGAATGTTGTTATAAATGCACTTTATGGGTTTGGAAGGAAACGGCGTTCATCTTTGGCAGGGAGGATCGCTTTGCTCGTCTTTAAAGGATAGGACCACACAAAATGCAATTTATTTTTTATTATTAATGTTTTGTGTGCAAATATGTTTTATAGTGATATATATTTATGTACCTAGTCATAAAAGGGGATGCACTTTTTTGCATGTGACAATGCTCTATTCGTGTCAATAACACTCTATAAAGATCCTTATATATATTTAATAGATGCATCCAAGCAGAATATATCATCTTACTCTTATTATGAGATTAGGACATTGTTATTCGCTTATTGTTTCATAATATGAATCTTGCTCTGTTCTTGGGGGGCTGTACATCTGTGTGTTGTTCAGGGCTGACCTTTACAACCCGCTATATACCTATTGATTGATTTATCATGGCAGCATTGCTGGGGACAAAGACAAAAAAATATGATCATCTACAAAGAGAAAGGTCATTTCTTCAGCTTTCGTGTTGGACAAATCATTTCTAAACAGCAAGGGTGCTGGCCGGAATTTTTAAAGCAAAAAATACTTCACCCTGATCAAAAAAAATGTATTGGCTTTTACGTCTGATAGATACAAGTGACAACAAGTTGACATGACACTAGATGGCACTAAAGAGATGGCATGGAATTGGAAGACAACGGTATGCCATAGGCTTTTCCTAGGCTTGCTTAGTATGCCAGGTATTAAGCTTATAGCAAAAGGGTTGGCTATCTGAAAACTGCAAAATCTACTTAGTATGTTGGAAAGTTACACTAATGCTATTATTTAAATGCATAGCTAAATATGATTTAATTTAAAGGGTGTGTAAACAAAAAAAAAATAATATATTCCCTAATGAATAAAAAAAGAATGAAAAGAAATTCTCTGGTACAGGAATGTGGGCTCTAATCCAGCCTGCTCAGGACCAGGGATTTTACATAATTTGGATCTCCATACCTTAAGTTATAATAAATAATTTAAACATTAATTGAACCCAATAGGATTGTTTTCCCTCTAATAAGGATTAATTATATCTTAGTTGGGATCAAGTACAAGGTTTTATTATTACAGAGAAAAAGGAAATCATTTTTACAAATTAGAATTATTTGCTTATAATGGAGTCTTTGAGAGATGGGCTTTCCATAATTTGTAACTTTCTGGATAATGGGTTTCTGGATAACGGATCCCATACCTGTATTAAAGGTTAAAAATGTTCTGTGGTTAATGTAAATGTAATTGCTACTAAAAGGGTTTCCTTTATGTCTGGCATTATTGGGCACACCATGAAGGCAATTCCTTGCTGCTGAAATACACATACATTCCCCTGAAATCTACAATTTAAAATGGCAACTGTTAATTTTTTTTAAATTCCTTTTGTGACAATTTTCCTTCTTATTTGAAACTGACTTTATTCACTGTATACAGTATATAAAAAAAGGGAAAAGGTAAGGTTATCCTTCTCTCTCTGCCACCAGCAAAATCCATGTATGTTGGAAAAAACATGGACTCTCCTGGTTCTGACCTACGTTGCAAACTCCCAATTGACCCTGATGGCTATAGACTGAAGTAACTGGTACCCTGTCTGTACCTGTTTCTTTATTTTTAGTATTTTCTTCTTTTTTAAGTTTCAGTCTATAGTTATTCTCCCCTTCTCTACCCATCGTTTTCCACACTCTCTACTACTGTACAAAGTAAATCTTTTCATTTTTACTGGCTATTGCGCCTGTCTATAAAATGCTATATAAATTAGGAGTTGTTCACCTTTAAATTAAAGGCAATGTAGACAGTATGCAGACAGTATCACTGATTTAAACTGAGTTTGCAGTTGGATTTATTTTTTATGGTTTTTCACTCATTTAGCTTTTTATTCAGCAGCTCTCCCTTGGGGTATTTCAGCAACTATCTGCTGCTAGGGTCTTATTTCCCTTAGCAACCAGGCAGTGGTTTTAATAAGATACAGGAAAAAGTATTGTTAAGACTGAATAGGCAGATAACTAATAAAGAGTAACAATAACAACTAGAAAGGGAAGTTTGAGAACAAACTTCATGTTGGGTTGAAAAATGTTAAGTCACTGAATGAAATTTTTGTTGGACCGTACCATTTTGTTGGGGGGGTTGGACCATACCATTTTGTTTGAGGGTGGGTTGGACCGTACCACTTTAGGGGGGCGGGGGGGTGATAATGATACAGTTTCATGACCCCCTGTAACTAAAGATAGGACCGTATCATTCACTTTACTTTCCCCTCCAGACCCTGGCATCAAACCAATAAAATTCTATAGGTGAAATATGATTGGCTGTTGGTGGCTCTGCTCACTTTTCAAAACTAAAACTACAGTCCCCTATTGACCAACTGTGAGAATGGCAGCAGGTTGAATTGCCCTATTGAAAGTCAATAGGTAAAATCTGGCTGTTGGTGGCTCCACCCACTTTTTCTAACCTTGAACCATAGTTACCTGGTGCCTAACTCTGCAAAGTTTGGGGAGCCTGGTGTTATTACTGTGAGAATGGCAGAAGGTTGAATTTCTGCCAAGTCAATAGGTAAAATCTGATTGGCTGTTCACAGCTCCGCCCACTTTTGGGCATCCAGCAATCATCATATTTTCATTTAAGCTGACCCCATGACTATGTGATTCAAGTTTGGTGAGTGAAACCTCAAAGCTGTAAGATTGGCAGCAGTTTCAATTTCCCCATAAAAGTCAAGGGGTGAAATTTGCTTGGCTGTTGTTGGCCCCTCCCACTTTGGGGTCATTCAACAAATGTTGTGTTTCATTTGGGGTGACCCCATGATTACGTTATTCAAGTTTGGGGGATGTAGCTTCAAAGCTGTAAGAGTGGAAGCAGTTTAAAACTCTTCCCTGTTAAAGTCAATGGAACAATTGGGGGGTTCGGAGCGGCGTCACAAAAAGACGGGGAGCCGGATCGCTTAGAAAAGCACAAGCAACCTGCTCCGCTATAGGGCGAAGAAGTGTGGGGAGTTTGGTTTCTATACCCCTAAAACTGTAGGAGGAGTAGCGTTTAGAAAATGGGGGGCGCTAAGAATAAGAAGAAGAAGCGGAAGAAGAAGAAGCGGAAGAAGAAGAAGCGGAAGAATAAGCTGAAGTTGAACAGTCTGTTGGGGTTTTCAGCCCAACACAATAAAACTGTAGCCTCACAGAGCAATAGTTTTTTGGTTGCTGGGGTCAGCGACCCCCGTTTAAAAGCTGAAAAAAGGAAGAACAGAAAGGCAAATATTCAAAACCAACAAGGAATAAATAATAAAGACCAACTGCAAAATTGCTAGGAATATAGTTGTGGCCTTACAGAGCAATAGTTTTTACTTGCTGGGGTCAGTGACTCCCATTTTAAAGCTGGAAAAAGGTACAAGAAGAAGGCTAAACATTTAGAAACAACAAATAATAAAGACAAATTGCAAAATTGCTAGTACAGGTATGGGATCTGTTATCCAGAAAGCTCAGAATTACGGAAAGTCTGTCTCCCATAGACTCCATTTTAATCAAATAATACAGATTTTTTAAATCGATTTCCTTTTTCTCTGTAATAATAAACCAGTACCTTGTACTTCATCCCAACTTAGATATAATTACTCCTTATTGGATGCAAAACAATCCTATTGGGCTTATAAATGTTTTGCTGATTTTTTAGTAGACTTAAGGTATGGAGATCCAAAATACAGAAAGACCTCTTATCCGGAATGCCCTTGGTCCCGAGCATTCTGGATAACGTGTTCTATACCTGTAATAGGCCATTCTATAATATCTTAAAGTTAACTTACGTAACTTAAGTTGAACTACCCCTTTAATTAATAAAACAATGTTGATATAACCATTCCTATAGAACATTTAAGCATTATGTTTGTTTGGGTGAATCCAGGTTGTCCTGTCAGCCATCTTCTTTATTTCAGTAGGAAACGTTACAAAGTCATTCATTTTAATACTCAGTGCCACAGGCATGCTTGCTGTTATTTACCTGTAGCAATGAAATTAAATAAAAATGCTTATTTTAAAAATTTGAGTGAAAACGCAAATATTTGTTAACACCCCAAATCAGTAAATATAAATGTTTCTTTGTAGCTAAGATTTGCACATGAGATTACCTTCACTCATTGTGTCTTTAATACACTGAGGGGTCTACTAAAAATGACAGTCCACTAGCAAGTAACAGCTTCTCATCTGACACCAGTAGGGAATTAAATATATTTTATTATTTGGAAACTCCATATAGGGAAAGCCAGACTTGAATTTGTCACTGATCCAAGAACCACACCTCCCTTGGGAGTTAATTATTTTCTTAAAATGCAACTTGTACTGTTAGTTTAAAACATTCCAACTGTGTTCACACTCTTTAAATCTTCAGTAAACCTTAGAGTTTAAATCACTTGCAGATAAGAATAATTCTATTAGAAAAAAAAAATGTAAGTAGTGGCGAGGGAAGGCGACTAAATAAAAGAGCATTCAAGGAAGAGACTTTTAGCTGTCTACCAACATATCACCTTCATAACTTGGCAATGGTTACATTTCAGGGTCATTTTATAGTCCCTGGCATGAAGCGGAGTAGAGCAAATACCACATTTTATGTGCTCTAAGAGGGTTGCCCTACTATTTTAGGATTGAATTTGTAAACATTCAGTGCAGGTTCAAAAAAAAAAACAAGTCCACTGCTATAGGAAAGGACAGAGGTCAGCCAAACGACATTAGCTTAACTGCATTACCAGCGAACACAATAGAAAATAATAATAATAAGCACTCAAAGGCCAGCCATTTGCAAGCAGCGTGGCTCACCATGTACAGGAGTGCAGCGTACTTAATAGGATTTTTACTGCTCTTATATAACACAGTCAGCAAGTTGTAAACCTTTTTTATTTTTTAAGAGAGGTTCCTTACTACGTCTAAAATAACCCATAGATATTGCAGCATGGTTTTGACATGACTGTTTGGCTTATTGTTGCTCTCAATGTGTTGAGATTTGTATTGTGTGGTCACCCACAACTGAAAGGTCAGGAGTTTGTATATTGTTTCCAAAGCCAGAGATATAAACTGCAAGGCTTATGTTAAACAGGACGATAAGTAGCTGCTACTTGTAGTTGGCTACAGGTTATTTTGTATCTGTTCCACTTCCTGCTGGCTGAGTTGTCTGGATGAGCTGGGGAGCCAGCGACTCTCAGTACACTGCACTGTAGGATAGGAACCAATCAGCAGCTAGGCTGACCTGATAGGGAACTGTGCTTGTGTGACTGCAGGGCTGTGATTGGCGCTCCCCCTCCTACTGTGCTTTTGGCCGGAACCATTAGGACATGCCCAATCTTTATTTCAAACTTGGACAGAGAACTGATAGGATCTATAGGAAGTTCCAATAAAGGGGCCATTATTACAGATAGGATTAATGTTTAGCTCACAGGGAAACCAGCACCATATTCATAATTGCCTACAAAATTAGTTGGGACCAATTACAAGGTACTGTTTTATTATTACAGAGAAAAAGGAAATCAGTTTTAAAATTCTGAATAATTTGATTAAAATGGAGTCTATAGGAAATGGGCTTTCCATAATTCGTAACTTTCTGGATAATGGGTTTCCGGATAAGGGGTCCCATACCTGTATACGTACAGGCCTATCTATTGAAATTCTAATTTGTGAGGTTCTTAGAGGTTTTTTCTACTTCAAAAAATCTCACAATTTAAAAAAAAAAACAAAAAAAACCAAGAATGTTTGCTTATTCATTAAAAAATCCAAAAAATAAAATAAAACAAATAAAATAATGAAAAAAAACTTCCTCAAGTTTGTAAGTTTACAAGCTGAAAAAAAACTTGAAAAACTCAAATTGAATAAATAGTTTACATTTTGCCCAGGATAGCTCCCATTGACTTCTACATGACCGCACAAGCTTTAAGATGCAGAAGTTTCATGTTCAATTTTTTTAGCTTAAAGTGATAGTGACACTAAAAAACTACTCTTCAAAATATGAAAGTTTTTCACCAATAGCTCTGCTTTTGTAAGTAATTGTTACTTGAAGTTCCTAAACCTGACTGTTTTGCCTACCTGACCCTGTTCCTTCTCAGCCTGTCAGTTATAGCTTCTAATGCTAACGGCCTCCTGCTGCACAAATATGGCCGCCCCCTCATAGAGGAACACGGTGGATCAGACAGGTAATGTAAAAGCATTGGACATATACTTTTATGATAAAATTATAAATAGGGTGAAAAGACATGTTATGATAAATTTAAACAAAGGTTTAATATATGGTGTCAGTATCTCTTTAACAAATACTTGATTTTTAGAGCAAAAAAAAAACTCAAATAGCAGTAAAAATGTAAATTCAAGCCCCATAGTAAAAAGCTTGCTCCTCACAAAACAATAACTTAAATTGATAGTCATCTTATTGTAACCATTATTGATCTCCGTGTGACAAAATTGTAGATGCTGTTGACTGATCAGCCATCCATGATAAGCAGTAGGCACTGGGTATTTAGTTTATGTAGTAATCATAATGCTTTTAATTCACTTGCAGCCGCTTTCTTTACTCCTAAAATACTTTAAAGAACAACTGCCCCAGTAAGGAGCATATCATCTGGGAATGATAAAGTCAGTAACTAGTGGGGGTTATTTATCAACACTAGGCAAATTTGCCCGTGGGCAGCAACCCATAGCAACCAATTAGAGAGTGAGTAACTTTTTTCAGCCAGCTGCAAGTAGAACGGTAAATTCAACAATTTGATTTGTTGTCATGGGTTACTGCCCATGGGCAACTTTGACCAGTGTTGAAAAATGACCCACACTAGTAAGTGGAATAAGGCCCTACCAGAACAAACATCTTTGATGGGAAGAAGACTTGCCATTCAGGCAAATGGAAAGTGTCTGGTCCAGAGAAGTTGTTTGGATTGAATAAAGTCTGCCTGAGAAGACAATCCAATGCCTAGTGTGCCATTGCCCCTAAGTTAGGCATAATTAATCAAGGGCTACATTAAACCCCTCTAGAGTTTTACTTTCCATTGAAAATAAAATCATACAAAATAAATGCAGCCGCTAGTAGTCGCCTAACTGTTAACCAAGAAGAGTTCTCATTTGTTTTCCACTGGACAGGTGACGCTTCACGATGTTAACATTTCCAAACCACTATCATATGCCTAGTGAGTGATTATCCCATGCTTCATTTCAAAGTGGAAAGTTCCACTAAGTCATGGAGTGACTAGGAATATGTATCCTAACAGATGTTGTTTTCTTCACTTAGGAGCAAGCTTCAGTACAGCATGGAGAAGACAACTGGGCAGTCATTGGATGGTGTGGGCACATTCACATATACAACACTACCATCACTAAATGTAACCGTCCTGTCAGCAAAATATTATACATGGTTGGGTACCTAAGCCACTCAGTGCCCAATACAGCAAATGCAACACATGTATTGGCATGAGGCACTTCTCAGATTCTAAGGGGCACATTTACTAATCCACGAACGTGTTTTTCGTACCTGCGCGACTTTTTCGTATTTTTCGCAACTTTTCCATACTTGCGACAAAATTTGTGCAACAAAATCGTATTATCATGCCCAGTACGAAAGTTTCGTATTCATTCAAGCTTCGGTATCGTGACTTTCCTTGGGCCAGGTTGGAGCTGCATAGTGCCATTGAGCCCTATGGGAGGCTTTCCTTGGGCCAGGTTGGAGCTGCAGAGTGCCATTGAGCCCTATGGGAGACTTTCCTTGGGCCAGGTTGGAGCTGCATAGTGCCATTGAGCCCTATGGGAGGCTTTCCTTGGGCCAGGTTGGAGCTGCAGAGTGCCATTGAGCCCTATGGGAGACTTTCCTTGGGCCAGGTTGGAGTTGCAGAGTGCCATTGAGCCCTATGGGAGACTTTCCTTGGGCCGGGTTGGAGCTGCAGAGTGCCATTGAGCCCTATAGGAGACTTTCCTTGGGCCGGGTTGGAGCTGCAGAGTGCCATTGAGCCCTATGGGAGACTTTCCTTGGGCCGGGTTGGAGCTGCAGAGTGCCATTGAGCCCTATAGGAGACTTTCCTTGGGCCGGGTTGGAGCTGCAGAGTGCCATTGAGCCCTATGGGAGACTTTCCTTGGGCCGGGTTGGAGCTGCAGAGTGCCATTGAGCCCTATAGGAGACTTTCCTTGGGCCGGGTTGGAGCTGCAGAATGCCATTGAGCCCTATGGGAGACTTTCCTTGGGCCAGGTTGGAGCTGCAGAGTGCCATTGAGCCCTATGGGAGACTTTCCTTGGGCCAGGTTGGAGCTGCAGAGTGCCATTGAGCCCTATGGGAGACTTTCCTTGGGCCGGGTTGGAGCTTCAGAGTGCCATTGAGTCCTATGGGAGGCTTCCAAAATCATGCACAGAAGGTTCAAAGTCGGAAAGGTTTTCCTGCATTTTATGATCGTTCAGATATGAAAATTTCGTGACTTAGGATCGCCAATACGATTTTATCGTGACTAATACGATTTTTTTTTGTAGGCATATTTGGGATATGTGCCCCTAAGTGTCAAGTTTTTCTCTCACAATGCAGCAATTTTTGCCAAATTTCCATCTTTATTGCAGCCTTTTACTTTATTGCGTCTGGTGCAATTGGGCAAAGTGCAGCAATATGGATAAAATGTAGCATTGTTAAATAAATTGCACTGGAGTTGCATTGAAAGCAATTGTCACATGATTTGAGTTAGAATAGCATCCTTTCCAGTGCACATCATTCATAATGATCATAGTTCTAAGGATCAATACATGCACTTGCACATGATAATAGCGATATATCCATTACAAAAATGGCTAAAAAACATGAGAAGAAATTAGAAAACTCATTAGAAACAAAAACTTTGAACCAAATAATCCTTTACTTTGTTTAATCCGTTCTCATTCTCAGGGTCATACTTGGCCGGCTGGCTCTGTCGACCCAGACCAGACTAAGCTCCCTTCCCTAACCCCAATACCTTGATCGTGCCCAAGATAAGTATAATGTAGGTGTACTTGGGGATGGGGGTTGCATGGGGGTGGTGGGCCCTGAAGGAGTTGGGGCCATGGCAGGGGCCCATGGTGGGTGTGGAGGCCCCTAGAGCAGCAACCCTGGTCGGCCTTCTACCCCAAGTCTGACCCTGCTCATTTCTTGGCATTTTTAAAATGCCTATACCCTAACCACCAGGTAAAATCATTAGACCATTGATGGATTGCTGTTCTGTCTCATTCCAGATCTTGTCCAGAATCTTTAACAAAAACAATCAGCTGGATCTGAAATAATGAAAAAGGATTTTAGGGACTCCCAAGCTGCTTTACTCTTACATTGCTTGAGGCTTTTTTTTTTTTAAATTGCACTTTTTTAGGGATGGGGTTTGTCTCCCAAACCTTCAGTGGTTTTTAAAATGACTTAAAAGCTTCTGTATATGCAAGTGGCATTCTAAATTCCAAAGGTTCTCTAAAGTCATTAGTGCTTAAGAGCTTTATCGGAATATACAGGTATGGGATCTGTTATCCAGAATGCACTGGACCTGGGGTTTCCTGGATAAGGGATCTTTCTATAATAACACAATCTCCATACTTTTAGGGGCAGATTTATCAAAATGGGAGGTTAGAACTCACCACAAAAATATTCATTGACTTTCTATTCCTTCCTATCAGATTTTTAGAAGTGTATTTATCAGTGGGTAAAAGTTAGAGTTTACCATGTGATAGATTTTAAAAATCTGATAGGAATGAATAGAAAGTTGGGGAATTTTTCAGTGGTAAACGCTAATCTCACATTTTGATAAATCTGCCCCATTGTCTTCTACAAAATCATTTAAGCATTAATTAAACCCAGTAGGATTGTTGTGCTTCCAATAATTATATCTTAGAATCAAGTACAAGGTACTGTTTTATTACAGAGAAAAGAGAAATATCTTTTAAAATTATTAAATATTTGATTGAAATGGAGTCTATGGGAGATTTCCTTCCCGTAACTTGGAACTTTCTGGACAAGGGGTTTCCAGATGAGGGATCCCATACCTGTATTGCAGGACTGAGGCAAAGAGACCTTAACTGTAGGACTATTAGACTTTCTTTCCTTGAAATAGTTAATAAAGTTCTCCTATTTGACATGAAATGTTTGTCTGTGCGCATTATATGGCGAGATTTTGTGATAAACATTTTTCACCAGGTGCAGTAAAAATAGCTCTGACAGCCTTAATGAGGAATTGCTTTAAATAATCAATCATTTGATACAAAAACTCTGCACGTGGAATGAGGGGGAAAAAGAATTATATTTTTCTACAAGCATCTGTGATTTTCTACTCTTCTGTGAGGCACCAGGGGAGGTAATATAATGAATTCAACCTAGCTCGAGAAAACAGTACAACAATATGTTTTGAATCCTGTGGACATAGCAAATCCACATTACACTTAATACAATTATACATTTTCCCCTGTAGTTTTCTTGGACTTTTCTTCTACTCTGTACTTATGTTTGACTTTAGCTTTCACAAACTCATATTGAAATCGAGCATGAAAAGGAAGTAAGTGTTCAATATATTTTCTTTAAATATTAGTTGCCACATATAAGTTTCAGTGGGTTTTTCTTGTAGAGTGCCCCTGAATTAGGTACTTTTGCCATATTTTAGACATCTGTCTGCAATATATGAAATACACCTAACGGATAAATTGCATTTTATATAGTTTATACACAAGTATAGGACCTGTTACCCAGAATGCTTGGGATCTAGGGTTTTATGGATAAGGAGTCTTATTTGGCTTTTCATACCTTAAGTCTACTAAAAAAGCACTTAAACATTAATTTAACACAATAGGATTATTTTTCCTTCAGTAGGAATTCATTATATCTTAGTTGGGATCAAGTACAAGGTATTGTTTTATTTTTAAAGAGAAAAGGAAATCATTTTTAATAATGTAAATTATTTAGGCAATAATGTTAATTAGGTGGGCATATTGGGGGAAAGACCCGCCCTTTGGTGACCTTGCCTTGCAGATCTTTTAGTTTATGACCACCTTTAGCATGCAGTTTCAGCTATCGCCATTAAACTTTAGCTGTCCTGCCTAACCCTTCTTTATCTCCAATGATTGCAATCTTGCAAGAGGCATGGCCTAGGCATGGCCAATTGACCATGGTTGTGTGGGCAATCATCATTTTGAATATGAGCAATCAAAAATTATATAGTAATGTTAAATTCCAAACATAGCGGGAGGAACAAAGTAAATTTGCTCATGCCATGTACTGAGAGATGCAATATCACAATATGGGTGTGGTGAGTGTAAGTCAATGGCAAGATGAGTAGAGTGGTGATATAAAGCTATATATATGTATATACTGTAGCAATATAATATAGAATATAAATTCTATAATTCAACATACACAAAAAGGCTTATTCCAATCACAAGGTGCAGTGCAAAGGAAAAAAATTATATGCTACCCCCCCGCAAAAAATGTTTCCCCACTCTCCCAGTGGTAAGTGCCCCTATAAAGAGGGAGCAGACTCGGGCCACTTTTTCTGCCGGGTCTTCTTTCTCTGACATTACGCCACTGTTGCATTTTTATGTAGTCCTGTCAAATTTCACAAAAAGTCAGTTGTGCTGCTTCATAAGGTGCAAAGTGGAAAGTACAAGGCACACAGACAGAATGGAACCCTTTAATTAACACCTGCTTTGAAGAATTGTTACTTCCATGGCTCCAGTTGCGTGAGGCACCCTACACATCCAATTTACTTGCACCTAATGGTAATGTCATTTCTAGTACCGCAAACATGAGGCAACATAACACAATGGCGGCCAGCTAGAGAGACCGTGGCAGCCCCTTTAAATCTAAAACTGCACGTTGAAAATAAAATTATTTTGCCCATGATGAAAACTTAAAATTAGAAAGCAAAATGTATTTTCATCTGCATCACATATGCATTTTCAAGAACAGTAGCTGTATTAGAGATGGATGAAAAGCTAGCATTTATTCAGGCCGACCAGCAAATGTCTTTGACAGACTGTCCAGTCATTTTACAAGGTCTTTAAATGACGGACTATTGCCTTGTCTGCACAAATGTATTTGCCCTTTATTTACATTAAGTCAAATACATGTCAAGATGATGTTAGGGGGGCTATTTCATCAAAGCATTCATTTTAATGATCCTCTGCCAAATTTCTTACAGAGCAGAGAATTACAAACACATCATAAGAAAAACTGGAGTTTTTCTGATTAAAAAATATATAAAGTAAGATTGCATCATTAGAGCAGACACATTGCATTGATTATGAACCATTTTGTACTCTTAAAGCCAGGGTCTGTTGATTCAGAGTTGAGGAAATTATGTAGAGAATATTTACACTCCTACTTGTGATTAACACCTACTTGTGATCAGCAAAACATAGAAGAATTTAGTTTGCTTGTATGGAGGAGGAGAATGTAAGGATACATGTAAATGTATAATTGTATGAGCATCAGTCAGTTCTGAAATGATTGTACTGTGTAATGCGGGAATTGGGTTTGAGAGTGGTCATTAGAAGGGAGTAGAGAAAAAAGGTAAAAAACGGTATAAAAGGACTGTGCTAGTTGGTCCAGGGGTCCAGACTGGGAAAGCATGGCATCATCTACCTACAGGAGGTGAGTTGGACCAGTTGGCATATCTAGTTAAAGGCAGTTAGGACTAGTAGGCGAGAATAGAGGATGTTATAGCATGCACTAGGTGTATAAGATAGGCAAGGCAGAAATAATGGGTTTCTGACAGGTCTGGACTGGAAGTTGAAATAGACCCTGGCATTCCATGTACACAGAGGCCCAACCAGCCCCACCAACCCAATAAATAGTGACTGTCTATGGCATCTTACAGGAGCCCCTCTGGAATTTGCCAGAACCCACAGATTGCCAGTCCAGCCCTGCTTTCTGACAGACACCCTGTCAGTTAGGCACAACATTGATTGATTGATTGATTGATTAATTATCTGCCTGAAAAGGATGACAAGTAAGAATGTGGTCTGAAGCATCAGTGTGAATGTAATTTGAGAAACTCTTTGAATGAATTGTGAATGAGTTAAAGTTGGAACAGAGTTTTGGAAAGAGAAGCAACTCCCTGCACATTTATTGATTTCACTGTGGGATAGGGAAGAACCTGGTAGTGAAAGGAAGGCAAGTGTTTTACTAGTTACATAGTTACATAGGGTTGAAAAAAGACCAGAGTCCATCAAGTTTAACCCATCCAAGTAAACCCAGCACACACAACCCACACCTACCAATCTATACACTCACATACATAAACTATATATACAACCACTAATACTAACTGTAGATATTAGTATCACAATAGCCTTGGATATTCTGATTGTTCAGGAACTTATCGAGGCCCCTCTTAAAGGCATTAACAGAATCTGCCATTACCACATCACTAGGAAGGGCATTCCCCAACCTCACTGCCCTCACCGTGAGAAACCCCCTACGCTGCTTCAAATGGAAGCTCCGTTCCTCTAATCTAAAGTTGTGACCTCTGGTGCGTTGATTGTTTTTATGGGAAAAAAGAACATCCCCAACTGCCTATAATCCCCTCTAATGTACTTGTACAGAGTAATCATGTCCCCTCGCAAGCGCCTCTTTTCCAGAGAAAACAACCCCAACCTTGACAGTCTCACCTCATAGTTTAACCCTTCCATCCCCTTAACCAGTTTAGTTGCAGTCTCTGCACTCTCTCCAGCTCATTAATATCCCTCTTAAGGACTGGAGCCCAAAACTGCACTGCATACTCAAGGTGAGGCCTTACCAGGGACCTATAAAGGGGCAAAATTATGTTCTCATCTCTTGAGTCAATGCCCTTTTTTATACAAGACAGCACTTTATTTGCTTTAGTAGCCACAGAATGACACTGCCTGGAATTAGACAACTTGTTATCTACAAAAACCCCTAGATCCTTCTCCATTAAGGATACCCCCAACAAACTACCATTCAGTAGATAGTTCGCGTTTATATTATTTCTACCAAAATGCATAACTTTGCACTTATTAACATTGAACCTCATTTTCCAGTTTGCTGCCCAGTTTTCCAATTTTTTCAAATCGCTCTGCAAAGCGGCAGCATCCTGCCTGGAACTTATAGTTTTGCACAATTTAGTGTCATCAGCAAAAATAGAAACAGTACTCTCTATGCCTTCCTCCAGGTCATTAATAAACAAGTTAAAAAGCAAAGGACCAAAGACGGACCCCTGCGTTACTCCACTAACCACACTGGTCCAATTAGAAAATGTTCCATTTACCACCACTCTTTGTAATCTATCCTTCAGCCAGTTCTCTATCCAATTACAGATATTATGTTCTAGGCCAATTTTCCTCAATTTGATCATTAACTTTCTGTGAGGTACTGTATCAAACGCTTTAGCAAAGTCCAAGTAGATGACATCAACTGCCATTCCCGCAGTTGATGTCATCTACTTGGACTTTGCTAGTGAACTAGAAGTGATAGTCGCTGAAGAAGATATTATAGGTTTTACAGAACCAGTGGGGAAAGGATATTGGCCTATTCCCTTCAGTTGATTCAAACAGAAGCTGATGTAAAACCTCTATAGAAATCTAAAAAACACCAAACAATTACAGACTGGGTTGCATTTAAAGTGATAAAGGTTTTTCTAACGTGATTTAAGTGGGCTACAAAACAAGGGTTTTTAATTATGGGATTTTTCAG
This sequence comes from Xenopus tropicalis, assembly GCF_000004195.4. Classification (NCBI taxonomy): domain Eukaryota; kingdom Metazoa; phylum Chordata; class Amphibia; order Anura; family Pipidae; genus Xenopus; species Xenopus tropicalis. Next base: position 102,292,430 of record NC_030683.2, on the reverse strand, counting down.
CTGCCCAGATATGAAATGAGTAGCTGAAATAAGCCCTTCAGCAATGGGAAGCATATTTATTGGGGTCTTAAATTGCATCTTCTGAATAGATTGAAATAGAATTGACTCTCTGTTGGACTTGTCAACTAGAACTGATGTCATGTCAAAGTCCACACACATTTAGACAATAGTAATCACAACCTGATATTCTTTGATTCAAGTTTCGACAAGACCTGTTGTAAAGAAATTAGGAACATTATGTCTTTTATTTCTTTCAGAATGGCTAATTAAATGGCTAATTAGTTTGGAGATGCGGAGTTCTCTCAATACAAAGCACAGCGGCAAAGGGTAAGGGTATTATAAAGTGTTTTATGTTTATTCCTGTCAGTAACACAAATTCAGGAGCTTAACTGAACCACTATTAATGTAAAGTACTGTACTAGAACCAACCCCTAGAATAAAGAGCATTCTGGTTTATAAAATTAGAATACACAGGGGTATAAAAAAAACAAAAGAAAGGAAGAGGTAAAACTAAACCAGATTAGAAAATAGAAAATATCATCCCTATAGAATACACCCACATAGGCTGGTGATGTCATTTACAGTATCAGATAATATATATATATATATATATATATATATATATATATACAGGTGGAAATCTATTGTGGTATCACCATTTAAAAAATGGAGCAAGTTGGAACCTTGAAACTTATAGACCAGTGTAGCATGCTTTACTATATGATACTATAGAAGAACCAATTATAGGCAAGTGATGTCGCATTCATTGTTTGATTAGGGTAGTAATGCACAGGTCAGAAACTACCCACCCCTCCTCTTCTTAACCCAAACCCAGCCCAGCCTAGCCTAAGGATGAGAACAGACTTAAGATCCAAGCCCAACCCATTCTCACAAATTGCACCAGGGACAGGGATGTGCATTGCACTGGACCAGTTTGACCCACACCCAAACAGAATCCAACATGGATGCCCAGATATCTGGTTTATGATTTCAGATCAGCTTTACAGTCACCTTTAGTAATTACAAAATCCATTATCAAGCACTGATTGCTGTTTGTAGTCATGTTTTATGGAAAACGTCACAAAAACATGCTATTAACAAAAATCCATGTGGCGTTATGTGGATCAAATGTACAACCAAAGTTCCCTCCCTAGTTTGCTTGCCTGATGAAGAACATCCTCGTTATGCAAAGACATGTCTTAGTCTGAAAAAAGTGTCTTTGCTGTTGGTATCCTGAAGAAATCAACGAACAAGAAAAAATATATACAAGAAATGTGTTGTTCCCAGTGGCATGAAGAAGCACATTCCACATAGTGAAATTGGTGTCACTTGTAAACTCAAAACCCCAGGTAATATAAAATGAAATAAAAAAGTTAGTAAAAGTAAGTAGATCTGAAATTCCAGGAAGAAGCTTAATGTTCCTTGTGCAATGCCCTGTTGTCAGGGTCTGGTTTGGCAGTAATTTAAGAGAATAATGACTTTTTGAAAAATGGAATGTGTACTGGTACACAGTGAGTAGATTCCTAGGGACATTCTTATATTAATTTCTATTTATGATATGACTGAGTTCATGTGCTTGATATTCAGGTATTAATCAACACAAAAAAATGAAGTTAGGCAATCAAAAAAACACGCAGGTCACCAAGATAAATAAGTTAAAAACAAGAAATGTTATCAAAGCAACATCTCAATTGCCTTAAATGTTTTGTGCTCCTTGAGCACTTTATCATGGGCTTTATGTTCATGTACCAATTTCAAGATGTGACTATAGTCAAGCACAATCTGTCCACCATAAATACCATGCAGCTTGCTCAGTTGCTGCAGGGTAGATATGTAGTTGTTACAACAAGGTGCAGAAGGAGGTCACTAAGATTGATGAAGAGAAGAAATTGCTGAATCACAGAAATAAATTGTGATTTTAATTAAAAAAAAGAAAGGAATCAGAGACAAGAGCATCTGTTAGAGTCAAACATAGTGCTAATGATCATTTTTACAGGATTAACCAGAACAACATGGAGGGGTATCACAAAAAAAGATGAAAATGAAAGAGGAGTTAAAAAGAACAAAGGTATTAAAATGTATTAAAAAGACTTTATTATAAGGAAAATAGCCAATATTAGTAGGACTGAGGTAACACAGAATCAATATAAGAAAATGTCCTTCTTTTATCCATAATCCAAAACACATAGGTTTTGAGGTTTTATTGGCCTAAAACAAGGTTGTGAGGAAACTTTCATTAAAAAGGTTGTTTCATTTAAAATAATAGCAAAAACAAAATAAAGGTAGGAATTAAACAGGCCGGTTCAAAAAAGAAAATATTGTGTTTTGAACAACGTGATAAAGATATTGAACAATTAAGGTTAACAATATTATTTAAAAATGTTAGGAACAGGGTAAAGGGAGGAACGGAACTCATGAAAAGCAATTTCATGTCTGTAAATAAGAAGAGATTGCCTTCACTTTATTGCCTTAACCTGTTGAGTAAAATAGATTTACTTAGGTTATTTTGCTCTGAGAACCTTATTTATCTGCTTGATCTGACCTTCTCTAACAAGAAGAATTGACCACTTGTGGCCAAAAGCTCCTGAAATGATAGAATTTTTGCTTTACTTTTTGAGGCAGTAGATTTTGACCTTAGGTCCCTTGCAAACTGGGCATTCTGTCCACCAGAAACAACCCTTTCTCTGGAATGAAAGGGCACTATTAGACTTACCCAAAGTACTAATAGGTAAACCTTGGCATTAAAATGCTCAAGTTAGCAGTTTGGTGCCATAGTCCTACATTAAAGGAAAACTATACCCCCAAACAATCTAGGGGTAACACGTACCTCAATAGGAGCCAGAGGTTGAGGAAGTTAGCCTTTCCCGCACCTCCCATAGGTAGCAGCACCCAGAGGTGGGAACAGAGCGGTTACAGTGGAGGAGTGGCCAGGGTAGATCTGCGCCGTAGGCTTGTAATCAGTAGCAGTGTGGTACAGGTATGGGACCCATTATCCAAAATGCTCAGAACCTGGGGGTTTTCAGATAAGGGGTCTTTAGGTGATTCGGATCTTCTACCTTAAGTCTACTAAGAAAATTATTTAAACAGTAATTAAACCCAATAGTATTGTTTTGGCTCCAATAAGGATTAATTATCTCTTAGTTGGGATCAAGTATAATGTACTGTTTTATCATTACAAAGAAAAAGGAAACCATTTTTAAAAATGTGAATTATTTGATTAAAATGGAGTCTATGGGAGATGGGCTTTCCGTAATTCAGAACTTTCTGGATAATGGGTTTCCGGATAAGGGGTTCGAAACCTGTACCAGCAATCGACAAGCAGGAAACATGGTCAGACAGGCTAAGTTGGCAGAACAGAAGCAAAGTCCATATACAGGCTGAGGTCAAACAGGATTCAGACAAGGAATATCCAGGAACAGGCAGGGTCAGGAAACCAGGTAATCCATCAGAACAGACGTACTTTACAGTAGATCTCTATAAAAATATATTTCATAAACAAGCTCATATGCAAAACCCTGCTTCATCTAAATAAACCATACTTTTTAGTAGTATGTGCCATTCGGTAATCCTAAATAGAAAATTGGCATTTTAAGAATTAAGGGCCACCCCCTCAGATCATTGGATTCACATGCTAGGCCCCCATCAGCCAATTAATGGACAGAGCTCTGCCTTTTGCTTCCACACTTCTTCCTGTTACAGTTAGAGCTGCATTACTTCCTGTCATGTGATCTCTGAGGGAACACACAGCCCATCACTAAATGGCGGCTCAAGGGAAAAGATGTAAAAGGGCAATATTTACTGATATATATATTCCAGTTTGGTGAGATTCTTTAAGAGGCCACTTAAACATAATATAAACTGTCTGTTGGTTAAGTATTCATTCAGGCGGTATAGTTTTTCTATAAGTAGTATTAGGAGTGGCAAGCTGTGTAGAGGAATGCTTTGTTCACTGTTTGTCTGCCTTAGGATTGCAGAGACAGACAAAAAGCTCCATATAACAAAGGGAAAGTTGTACTTACCACTAAATTTTAAACCATTAGGCGGGGGTGCAATGAGGCTGTGACCACAAAATTCATACAGACAAAGACAAGAGATCCTCTGCACTCACCCATTATCAATATATATAGGACAGTAAGACATTCTGTGCGCTAAGCTACTACTGGGATCACCTGACTGTAGCTGGGAAGGATGGGAGCTACAACATTGAGCTGGCCCTGCTCCAGACTATAGCAACCAAGGGAAATATGTGCTCACCACTACATTTTAAACCATTAGATGGCGGACGGAGGGGGGGGGGCATAAGAACATGATAGCAGAACAAAACGTTGCAAACCCCTGCTTGTTCAGTGTAATATCCCATTAAAGAAAGACAGAGGAATAGCTTTACAAGGTTATTAGTATTTACAAGTTGGAGAACCTACATTGTAAGAATTCACTTGTATAACTAAGCGTTTAATACAAATTAAAATTGATTTGTTAATAAAGGATAATAAACTATATAATTGTTAATGATAACACTTGATATTGTACTCATGGGTAGGGATGAGCGAATCTGCCCCGTTTTGCTTTGCCGAAAATTTGCAAAACTACAGAAAAATTCCCGAAATGGCAAAAAATTCGCAAAATGCGGGTGCTGCACAACTTTTTTTACTCAACCGCATCTTTTTTTGACACAACATGCCTATTTTGAAGCGACCGCTAAACAATTCACCTATGGTGAAATGCTGTATTTTGCTGCGAATCCATGCCTGCCGAAAAAATTTGCTCATCACTATTCATGGGGTATGTTATCAGAAAACCTGTTATCCAGAAAGCTCCAAATCACGGGAATGCCATTTAAATCAAAATGTTATATATGGTTTCCTTTAGAACCCCCAGTAGATTCAGAAATCTTTTTTTTAGAAAATAATAAGTAATATTTCAATTTAACAGCCATATCTGCACTTTTCAAAATGAAATGATTCCTCCTCCCCAGTACCCAGATCCACCTCTACTAGCAAACATTCCTGCCCTCAGAGGAGCCGCAGAAAAACCACACAACTAAAAAGGTTTAAAACTTAAAGATTAATTAATTAATTGCTCACGGTGCTTTTCTAAGCATTTTTCCAATTTTTTTTCACTATTTAGTTTTTCAGCTTCAGAGCTATTCATTTTTTTATTAAAGGGGTGGTTCACCTTTAAGTTAACTTTTAGAATGCTATAAAATGCCCTCTTCCCAGCAACTTTGCAATTGGTCTTGAGTATTTATTTTTTTTTATCTTTTTTAAATTCTTTGCCTTCCTCTTGTACATCTTTCCAGCTTTTAAATGGGGTCACCGACCCCAACAGCCAAAAAACTTTTTGTTCTGTGAGCTTTATTATTATTGTTGTTACTTGTATTACTTATCTTTATATTCAGTTAATCTCCTATCCATATTCAAACCACAATTACAATCACCCCCCTTTATTATCAGGAGCCGTAACCAGGGGCCACCCTCTGCTCCGCCTATAACCCTGCCCATTTCCTGGCCCATCCTCCGTTTCCCCGCAGAGCCCATAAATTTCCCTACTCCTTAAGCCATAGCCCTGCCCCAGAGATGATGTCACGCCCCAACCCCAACTTCAAGGAGAGGGTCAGGGAAGAGAGGGATTTATAGGACATTACAAATTTACCAGCAAGTACATTTCAGTATATTTGTAATACCAGTGCCACCTATAGCTGGAGATTTACTGGCTAGGCCGGTCAAACACCAGCCATGTGGCAACAATATTTACTTATCCTTTAAAGTAAATTGCAAAAATGCTCAGAAAAGCACTACAGATTTACTTCGACAAGAATCATTCCTTTGTGTCAATAACATTTGGTAGGAAATGACTCGGCTCTCAGTGATGTAATAGCGGCATTTTCCTACTTACGGAGTATCAAGAAATCTGGAATGTCAGTATCTCTGTGACTAATGTTAACGGAAGAAGTCCCACTGTCTCTATCATCAGCTGCATCGCTACACATTGTTTTTCTGGCATGGATTTCATTAAGGAGCCGAGCGGTTAATCTGATAGGAGACACTTACTTCTGTACTCTATTTTCAACAGTCATGGTTCATATAAGAAACAATCAGGTAAAGGAAGGCAGAGAAACTGGATTTCCCTAGCACGTCGACTTCATTAAGCTCAGAGTGGCAATGCTAGGGAGGAAGATCCTTTCAATGGAAAGACGAAGCCACACAGACTCATTCTTGGATTTTTTTTTTTCTCAGTCTAGCAGCGCAACATAATCCATTATAAATGCAAGTTTTTTCTTTGAGACACAAGTCCACTTTCCAGAAGAACTCTGTAGGCTTGCCCTTTCTAAACCTAATTTACTGTCAATTTCAGTGTCAAGTTGCAGATCCTTGTTTATTCAAGGTAATGGTATACCCTCCTATCAGACTTACACAAGAGCCCAAGTTGAGTAATTTGACAGGAAAAACAAACAAGTGAAAGAAGCCTTTAAATACATCAAAAAGAAAGTGTGCCTTAATCTTCAGGAAAATCATCAGACAAGTAGCCGCCTGTAACGCGGGGCTAGGATAGAACAGAACCATCCTGTTAACGCAGTGAGAGTAGCGAAAGCCAAACATTTATTCCATTTGTTCTTGCTGAACCCTTTTCAGCAAATACTCATTTACCTATGGTCCAAAATTGTCTTTATTTGAATTTTATACATTATGTATTGTTTCACTCTTGCAGCATCCTCAGTAATGGATACAGACCGGTAATAAGAAACAAGTTCTGCCTGGCATTATTTCGAATTTTTCTAAATAGCATGTTCTTAATGATTTCACCAGGTTTGCAATGGCATTAGAGGAAGAATAAAAGAATAAGCTTGTATTATTAAAGCATAGTTTTAATTAAATGTTTCCTTATAGAAGCTCAGTTTCCCAGCCATTATTCTTTCAGTGTTATTGTGGCTCTGTATGCTTTAAATCTTCATATTCATATGAATGCCTTGCAGCACTGGCATTTTAGCCCATGTAATGGTGGCCATGCACTGAAAGATATGCTGGTTTGGAGAGGTCAGCAAAAAAGTAGATACTTCCCTGATATGCCCACCTAGGGGCACGTTTACTAACCCACAAATCCGAATCCGAATTGGAAAAATTCCGATTGGAAAACGAACATTTTGCGACTTTTTCGTATTTTTTGCGATTTTTTCGTCGCCTTTACTACTTTTCGGAAATTGTCGCGACTTTTTCGTTACCAATATGATTTGCGCGAAAAAACGCGACTTTTTCGTAGCCATTATGATTCGCTCATATCTTGTCGCGACTTTTTCGTATTGAGCGCTCGTAATCGGCGGGCGAAACTTTCAGACTTAGCATGATTTTGGAAGCCTCCCATAGGACTCAATGGCACCCTGCAGCTCCAACCTGGCCCAAGAAAAGTCACCATACTGAAGCTTGAATGAATCCGAATCTTTCGTACTCGGCACGAAAGCTGAGAAAAAGTCGCAACTTTTCGCGCAAGTAGTAACGCTACAAAAAAATCGCAACATTCGTAATGGCTACGAAAAAGTTGCGACAATTTACCGAAAAATCGCCAAATACCGATCATTACGAAAAAACGCAATCAGACGCATTCGGCCCGTTCGTGAGTAAGTAAATGTGCCCCATAGTATGCAGTGGTCTGAAATAACAGTATTTTCAAAAAAGTAAATCTGCATGATGATGCTCTCCTTTTCAATGCATTGAGCTTGGGAGCAGTAAGGCTGTGCAGTTGAATACCTATACCCTGAGGTGGGAGATATCGGTTGATCAGAAATGATCAGATCACAATGACAGGATGCAGGCTATTAAGGGACATCAACAAACTAAAGCTGAAGGATTTTTAAACTGGTATGGAGGGCCCCATATATGGGCTGATAAACTGCTGACTTGGCCTGTCCTTAAGGAGTGCTAAAGATTAGATTACCACCTCCAAGAAATGTCATGGAAAGCAATTTTTATGTAAAACAGCCCCAAAAAAACTCATTATCACCTTATCTATAAAATTATTAGCTCTCTGTCACTGTTTTTGAATGTATACAGAAACATTCTTGTAGCACATGAAATGTACTATATTGTACCAACGAGCAACCAGTCCCAGAGTGAACTGCTGCTGCTGCTGTTTGTCTACACATCAAAAAACCTGATTTACATAGACCTAGACATATTCTGCCAACAACTTTCAGTTCAATGCAAACCCAGAAATACAGAATTCCAAGAAACAGAAGTCTGCCTACTGTTTACATATGTTCTAGTTACCACTTAAGATATTGTTGATATTCAAAAACTTTCCTTGCTTCCCCGCTCTTCCCACCTATGCAGCTATCAGCTAAGGGCAGAATAAAGAGGGAGGAGTGAAGGGGCAGGATGTAGCAGCAGTAAATATGACCTTAGGGAGAAGTTATTGATAAAAGCAAAAACTGATAAAAGAATAAAAGGAAAGAAGGGAGAAATAATAACAGCTGAGGGGACAGAGGGAGTAAAATCACCTAAATGGGAGTGGTAGGGAAAAGTAAATAGGTGGCATAAAGCAGGGCCAAGCACAACACAGTATACATAACCTTATGCAAACCTCTGGTAAATCAAAAAGGGAAAATAAACCTCATCCAATAGGAACCTTAGGATTAACAAAGCCAATGCAACCACAAGTCCCATAAGTTCAGGCCATTATAAATATTATAACTTCACAGGTGAAAAGAGGGGTTTTCCATTTATATAATTCTCAGCAAGCTAAACCAACCCCTACATGCCACATGCCAAAATAACCTTCATGTATAAAAGCTTGTTTCTGACTTTGACAAATTTCAGTAGTTTTGTGGGGTACAAATGGCAGGTGAAATGAGCCAGTGGGCGCGAACAAACAAATTACCGATGCTTTAGTGATAAGCGAATCTTTGTGAAAAATTGGGGAAACTGCTGAAAAATTCAGGAAACACCGGAAGATTCAGCTTTTTTGATGCACGCAACTTTTTTTTGGGTAATCCTGGCTTTTTTATGTGACCGTGACTTGTTTGACATGACTGCAACTTTTTTGACACAACCGCAACTTTTTCCTCACTTGCAGAATTTTTGTTGCACCGAATTTTTGAGGAAAAAAATCACCAATGGCAAAATACAGAATTTTGCAGCAAATCCATGCCTTGTGAAAAAAATCCCCAGGCATGGCTATATCATCACTATTAACAAGTAAATTATTGATTTTACTTGTTACAATCAATTTAAATTATCCCAGGTCTATTAACCCAAAGAATGCCGGTAGAGTTTAAAAGGGGTGGTTCACCTTTAAGATAACTTTTATAGAATTGCCATTTCTAAGCAATGTTTCAATTGGTCTTTATTATATTCTCTTTTAATTTTTTGACTTTTTCTTTTGACTTTTTCCAAATTGCAACTGGGGTTCTATTCGAATCCTCTCCTATTTACATAATACCTCTCATTCAAACCACTCCCTGGTTGCTAGGGTAATATGAACCCTAGCAACAAAATCACTGCTAACAATTCCAAATTAGAGAGTTGCTGAACAAAAAGTTTTGTACTTTGCAAGCTGTCTTTATTATTGTAAATGACCCCCTATATCCATAAAAAGGCATAATCTTCATGCAATCAGTGCATGGATGCTAAGATACCCCCATATGTATTACAAGAAACTAAATTTGCCCAGTAGCAGAAACCCGTAGCAACCAATAAGATGTGTGCTTTTAAACAGGTAAACCAGTTAATTCTGCCTGCTGATTGGTTGCTATGGGTTACTGCCCTGGGGGCAAACTCAATACCTTTTATTACATAACCCCCGCAGAGATTTTAGGCATAAAAAAAATATATTCATTCATCTTTCAATATTTCTTTTATTAATTTCTCTTTAAAATACAAAGTGGAATAATGATGTTTTCTGGACTAATACCACTTAGATTATATTTAATATTTCATTTATTTTTTATTTTAGATTAACTATTAGGTATCCTACTCTGATTTTCATATTACAGCTCTGATGGGCAATGTGCTTAGAGAAATGATGGCTTTAATAAGTAATTAAATTCCAATAGAAAATAAATTTGTGTTTGTGTGGGTTAAAGCAGCAGCAGCAGCCATATATACGCAGGGAAATCCCTAGGTTATTATTACACTAAAGTGTGGCTAATGATATTACCTTTTACGAAAAGGAAGCACTTTGGAATCTGATGACAGAAGAATGAAAGTGCACAGAATGCCACCAAGGTCGACACGGGAATAGTGTGCAGCCCGAATCGTGAGATATGCCCTCGAAATCTAATTCTGCAACTTGCATTACAAAATCTTTTTCATTTGCTTCATAAAGCAGCCGTTGATTGAAATACCAATGCTTTCTTCCCTAAGAAGCCTGAAGCCAGTCATGCTTCCAACTGGGACATTTCTTCTCCTGAGACCACTTTGGTTACCTGTTCTGCAGCGTTGTCTCTAACTTATCTGCTTCTGTGGTAGGTAGGAGTGCAAAGCCTTTTTTCATCAACCCAATCCACAGGACTACTCGGATGTCATATCTTTTCAGCATTCCGAAAGGGACAAATAAAAAAAAAAATTCTTGGCTTTCTCTTTGCTATACATAACCCCATGAAAAGGCTTTGCTGGAAGCCAAACAATAGCTGAAGAGACTAAAGATTTGTTCTGTTTGTAAGACTTTATCACACACCTGGGTGGACAAGCTTCCTGCCTATCCTGTGAAAGGTTATTGTTAGATGTCAGCGGCAGCCTACATGCTCACTGACTTCGGCAGAAATGCTCTGATTTACAGAGAATAAGAAAGAAACCAGGTCAAAAGGCACTGGGTATCTTCCAAGCACTTTTTTACGTTTTAAAACTCGAGTACTGGTATGGAATCCTTTATCCAGAAACCTGTTATCGAGAAAGCTCTGAATTACAGGAAAACTATCTTCCTGTAATTTCAATCAAATGCTGATTTTCTTAAAAAAAGATGATGATTTTCTTTGTAATAATAACAGTACCTTGTACAGGTATGGGACCTGTTATCCACAATTGCTGTACAAGGTGAGGACCTGGAGTTTTCCAGATATAAGGACTTTCCGTAATGTAGATCTCAATATCTTAAGTCTATTAAAAATTTAAACTCAGTAAGATAGTTTTGCCTCTAATTGTATTTTAGTTGGGATCAAGTACAAGGTACTGTTTTATTGTTACAGAGATAAAGGAAATCGTTTAAAATATTGGAATTGTTTGATTAAAATTGCAAACAATAGTGATGAGCGAATCTGTCCCGTTTCGCTTCGCCATAAAATTTGTGATAATTTGCGAAACGCCGAAAAATTTGTGAAACACATTTGACGCATGATTTTGTTGTCCATGTCTATTTTTTGCTGCCCGTGCTTTTTTGACACACCTTTTTTTTAAAGTGACAGCGTGCAATTTTGACGCGTTGGCACCCAATTTGATGCTACCGCGCCTGTTTTTAAGTGACAGCGCCTAATTTTGATGGGATCACACCCAATTTGACGCGACTGTGCCCACTTTGACACACGCCAAAAAAATTTCACTGCAACGGATTTTTCCACTGCACGTAACAATTCGCCAATGGCAAAATGCGGAAATTTGCTCATCACTAGAGAACAATAAAAGGAGATTGCCTTCCCATAATTTGCAGCTTTCTGGATAATGGGCTTCCGGATAATGGATCCGTTACCTGTACATTATCTAATTGTACTTTATTCTAACTAAGATATCATAAATCTTTATTGGGGGCAAAACAATACTTTTGGGTTTATTTAATGTTTAAATTATTTTTTAACATTAGGGGCACATTTACTAAGCAATTTTGAGATAAAGTCTGATTTTTTTTCTTACTTCTAGATAATTTTGAGATTTATGAATGGGTTTTTGCCAGAACTCGATTTTTTCGTTTTTATTCCCTGAAAAAAAAGAGTTTTTCAAAAGTAACTCCCATTATTCGTGATTTATTAATGTTAAGTTTTTGTCAAAAAAAAATTAGAGAGGTTTGATCTGTTCGGTACCATTGAGGCTTATGGAGGCTTAGAATAGCAGAGGAATAGAATAGTCAGTTACAGTCTGTCCTTGACACATTTTCAAGGACAAGTTAATCCTCTAATTGTTTTCAGTTTCACCCAGCTTCAAGGACAAGTTAATCCCCTCATTGTTTTCAGTTTCATGGAGTTTCAAGGGGAAATTAATCCCATCATTGTTTTCAGTTTTACCCATTTTCAAGTGAAACTTAAACACATTGATTTGCAAAACTTCGGTAAAAATATGATTTGGCGTGTGTAAAGTCATGCGTACAATTTTTTGGTTGCGTGTCAAATTGGGCAAGGTAGAGTAAAAAAGGGCATGGTCACGTCAAAGTGGCCGCAGGTAAGTCAATAAAAGGGCGGGAGACAAAAACTAAAAAAAACCGCGGTTGACGAAAAAGACGTGGGCGACAAAAAAATTGTGCGGCAAATGTGTTTCGCGAATTTGCTTGCCGTTTCGCGAATTTTATGGCAAAACTGGACAGATTCACTCATCACTAATACAGATTCGCGTGTGATACAGATTCGTGAATATTTTTTTACAAATAGGTGCTTCAGTGTTACTATGTGTTGTTTATCACTAGAAACAAAAATTGAGTCTTTTAGAGCTTGAAAAAACAGTTCCTTTGTCTCTAATGCAATTGATGTGATAAAATGCGCCCATTGTCTCCAACATATTAGGTGCAAGAAAAAAATACCAATTGACTCCAATGGCGAGTTTTGTCTAGGGTAGTAGCAGAGGAATCCTCAGTACTCAACAATACATGAGAAAGGAAAAAACACCAATACTTTTGAAGCTAGTATTAAAAAAATGATGGTAGGGGTACTTATACATAGCAGTATCCCTGTAAAAATACTCAAGCTCCCTTCCTTTAACGTTATATTCTCCAATAGATTTCCCAGACTTTTAGCAAATATAAGAGAAGAGTGTTAAGTTTGTTAACTTTCCCATTTCTCCATTTGCCATACAATTACACAATTTAATGAATCCACGGTGTATTTATACAGCCGTATAAAGGGCTTAAGCTACAGACTGTCAAGCTGCACATCATCAGTCTCATTCTAACAGCCTGAATACACTTTAACTGAATCTATCATATCTTGTTTCATCTCAGTCCCACATAATTCAGCAGTCAGTCTTTCTCTTTCAATTGCCGGTGCTATGCAATGACATAAAGCATTGGCTCAAATTCTATATACTTTGAAAAGCTTCCACATACATAAAACGTATACAGAACGTTTTCTGGTGGAGTTTTGAGGGATTCTAATAAAACCAGTTCCAGTTATTACTGAAAATTTGTATGGTATTATTTCATCACTGGCTTATTTACATACCATAGGTACTACACTGCACCTGTGAAGTTGCCCATGGCAATCAGTCTACAGTTAGCTATGATCAGTTCTCTATAATTTAGAAAGTGAAAAGGTCCAATAGGTTGCCCTGGGTAATTGTTAGTAAATCATCCCTGTGGGTAATGAAATCCCTAAGCTGAAGTTGAAAATGCAGACTTTTTGAACCAATCTTTTCAAATTTCAATAAGAGTGATATTTTCTTTTCTGTGCCATATTCCAGGGTATATATGGAAATGGGAGGAGGTCCAGGCCAACTTGGAGAGTGAATCCAGCATCATCATGACAACTCCTGGAAGCATCATAAAGATCAGAAGACCCTGAATATAGTTACGTCATCTGCATAAAGGGGAATTATAAGGCTGGATCTCCTTTTGAAGGGATTCCGTCCCAGGAAAACATGTTTTATACAAAACACATCACTTCTCCAGCAGAATCCTTCATTGAAATCCATTTTTCCAATGAGCAAATCAATTTTTTTATATTTAATCTTGAAATGTGACATGGGCCTAGCCATATTCTTAGTTCCCCAGGTGCTCTCAGCCATGTGACACTGCAAACTGAAGTGATATCAGTTTCAAGAATAAAATTTTTTGAATTATTTGACATGTACATAGCGTAATTTAGTAATAAAAACTACACCATAAAAATCATGACAGAATTCTTTAATTAGGACTACCTTATTAAAGGCGTCTGTTTCATTTTATGAAACTCCTCTCCCAAACTTACAAACATTATACTGTATCAAGTATGGTCCAGGAATATGAGCATACATAAAACAGCTACAAGGGAGCCGGTTTATGAACATAGATGCTAAATTAGTACCCATAATGACCAATCATACATTTGCTTTCATGTTGATACTTGTAGTAGACTGGTCAAAGCTAATCCTGATTGGTTGCTATTGGTAACTGTACCTGGGAATGTTAACACTTATGTTAATAGTAAATGAGCCCTATACTTTTTTTTCCAGGGCCTGGACTCCTGGAGGTCCCTCCTAGCCAGGGCTGGCATCTTACCTTTGAATTACCTACAACTTATAAAGCAGTGGTGCCCAACCAGTGGCTCGTGAGCAACATGTTACTCCCCAACCCCTTGGATGTTGCTCTCCATGGCCTCAAAGTAGGTACTTATTTTTGAGTTTCCGGCTTGGGGGCAAGTTTTGGTTGCATAAAACCCAAGTATAATGCCAAACAGAGACTTCTGTAGGCTGCCAGTCCCCATAGGGGCTATTAAGTAGCCAATTTTAGCTCTTATTGGCACCCCCAGAAATCTTTTTCATGCTTGTGTTGCTCCCCAACACATTTTCCCTTTAAATGTGGTTCACGGGTATAAAAGGTTGGGGATCCCTGTTATAAAGGGTACAATACATAATTTTGTGCCACCAAAATCATTGCAGCACTTTTCTAGGCAGTGTCCCCTAATTTGCTTTTGGACATTGGAACAAAAATGATCTTTAGTGCACCAATCTTTATATTTGTTTGTTCATGCACAAGTGTTGGGCTTAGTGGGAATGTTGTCCAGATTACCCTGACTTGCAGTTCCTGAAATACATATTTTCCCTACATTTGCTCCCAATGCATAATTAAAATCCTTTTAATATAAATAGAGATCCTGGTGCTCATTCTTGAATCCTACTATGTCTTTAAGGTCTAGAATTCAGTCTAACCCCACACACACCTGAGGCACTGCTGTACTTGTACCATTAGGAAACATCTGACCCTTTTGGCAGGAGCTTTACAGACCAACAGAAACCTTTATAAGGTTGTAAAAATTGTGTATCCAGGGAGTCAGATAGCAATTCTGATCATACCAGTTTGCATTGGTTCACTGCATTCTTTACCTAGTTATGTACTTATATAAGTGGCTCTGTAGTAAGGCAATGGCTGACAATGATGGATGCTTGTCTTGACTTTCCTCAAACTTTACGGCTGTGGAACTATTAAAAAAGCCTGCCCTCTCCTGTGCCCTTTCCTGTGCAAGCCTTTCCTGTAATGCACTTTGTGAACAATACTGGATATTAAAAAAAATTTCTTCTTTATTTTCGAAGCTGGAATTGAAAATATGACTTGAGTTTGCCTAGGACAACTCCCATCTCCCATTCTATAGAAACAAGCTTTTAGATGGCAAAGTTTTACATTTGACTTTTTGGGGGTTTTGCACTTAAATACCAGACATTAGAGTTTTTGAACCAAAACTTAAATTCAAGTTTTTTTTACTGCAAATAAACTTGAATCTTGAAATAAAAATCAATCTCGAACATTGATAAATCTCTACCTTAATAATAAAAAGAATCTGTTACTGTTACAAATAAAGGTTCCAGATAACATTTACAGTAAATGAATGTTTAGCATGAGAATATGAAAAGTAGCCTATGGTGGGGAAAGCCAGAAATGGCCCAAAGGATACACCGAAATCCTAAAGTCCCCCTATTTGTTCCTGGCAATGCTAAAGGCTAATTTTACAAAAGACTGGGCCTATTACTTTTATTGCTTTTTAGAAGATTTCTCAGCAACCTACCAAGAACTTATTTTGCTGCCATGGCAGTTTATGTTAGTGAATGGTTAGACGTTTCTATGCCTAATACATCTCAGGAAGTGTTGGCTCTCCTGTACACTGGGCTCTTTCTTTGCCTGCTGCCTGCCCAGACCTCTGGCCTCTTTTCTGGACTCAGCCTTGGTCTGCAATCACTAGGAGGGGTTTATACCCTCTACCTTTTCTGCAGATGCACACAGTCCCATTTACCATTGGCAGCCAGCATTTGTGCCCCAGCCCATCTATACACAACCCGTATTTCCTGACAATGAGTAACTGGCATCAGTATTTGATAGCTAATGTTGATAATGAAACATACCCCAACACACTAAGCTTTACTATTTATGTGTAAAAAATCAAACTTCTCATCACACACGTGTGGCCAACCAGCGCAATTGTGCAAAAATGTGGAGGAAGGCATTTTCATGTTATTGCGTGGATTTTTCAGAGATTTCAGTTTATACAGCTGCTTAGGTATTTTTGGACACTTTGCCTCCTATAGATTAGGCAATATCCTATGTGCAACAAAGTCCGTCATGTGCCATCAGCTTTAGTTATTAAAGGACATGTAAAATCTACATTTTCCTACCATGTATATAAGTTGGGCACATCTTCCCCACCCAAATCACACCATTTGTATTGCATATATCATCTCTGTTATATGCCGGTGGCCATTTTCTCCCTCACACATCTTCAGTGACATTTGCATCTGCAAACAGCACATGTGCGCTGTAAAGTTCATGCAATGCAAGCTTACACAGGCAGAACTTACTTAGATAAAACGTCCTGCTTGGATTCGGCACTGTAATGGTTAAACTGAGCTCTGAAGAAACACAGCTAGAGCACAGTTTTTATGAAAACCAGCATTAACATCTCTTCATTGGCTGCTATATTGGAGGGGTTTAGTAACCAGGGTTGAGAAGAACTGAGCATGCTCAGTAGTCAAGAACCAAAGTCAATTCCTAAGGGAGGGGACCAAGTGAGTTAGAGGAGGAGAAGAAATCTTAAGTGATTAAGGGGATGCTGCAGCCTTACTGTTAACCTTTAAACAACATGAGTGGCAGGTATGTAAAGACTGTTTATTGATTGAATGCCAGTGTGCCCACCTATCCTATAAAAGGATAGCATCTGTAATAAATATCTTATAAATATAATAAATAATAAATAATAAATATGTAATTTGTAATAAATTGTAATAAATAATTGTAATAAATAATTGTAGTAAATAATTGTAATAAATAATTGTAATAAATTGTCATAAAATGTGTAATAAATATCTTATAATATGTATCATGCTGTGTAAAAAGTGGAGTAAAATATTACCAAAATGTTGCTCATAGCAGCCAATCCCATGCTTTGCTTTGGTTTTCTAGCTGTTGAAATCTAATTGCTGATTGGTTGCCCTGGGCAACATCACCGGTAATGCTTCACTCCACTTTTTACACAGCATGATAAATATACCCCTCAGAATGCATCTTTTATTTGTTGTAAAGTCAATCACACAATTGCTGTGAAATGGTGTGCTGGTCCTGTTTATAGATGTATATATATATATATATATATGCTGGAGATCATGTAAGCATGCTCTAATTGTTTTAATGTGTTTGTGTGGGCAGTGTGATTTTTGCTAGTAAACAATCCATCTTATTTAAGAGCGTTTAATTTTCCCGTTGTGTGCAGTTGTTCAGAAGCGTTGAGGTGCTGTGTATAGAAGTGAAGGTTATTGTTTTTACCTGGATGTTGTATTTAATAACATTTCCAGAAAAGAAGAAATTCCAGGATCATTCATCCTACCCACAAGCAGAACCATAGAATGGGGTGCCATTTTATTGTTATAAATAGCACCAACAATTTTCTGTCAAAAATAATACTGCACAGATAGACTTCTTCAGTATATGAAAGAGATGGTTAGTAGTTAGCAGTGTAGACTCTCTGTTTGACTTTTTGTGCCCGTGATTAAAGCCAATATTCTCTATAAAATAATAGCTGTGCTGCAGAAAGGGTAGCTTCTTCCTTGGAATTTTCTTGGTTTTGTGTATTCTTTGGACTTTTACTTTTATTTTTAACTTGTACATGGGCTGAGGTACAGGTAGTAGATGCTTTCAGTATGGAAAGAAGGTGAAATCTTAGTAACTGTGGAAAAGTTAAACTCAGGTTACTGATTTGGAAACACTTAATGAGAATTGCCTTGAGCTTGAGACAACAGGGCTCATTTACAACTGTAGTCGTAACTGCAACTGCACAAAAAAGGGGGCAATTGTTGTACATATTTACATCATTGATTAAAGGTTCTTGTGCACCTGTATATCTTTGCACCAAGTGCAATTGTCTGTTTCGATGAATCTTACACCTATGGATGCAGAGGAATCCTGGAGCTGATGTGTGAGTTCCAACTGTGGGCTATGTTAATAAGCACAAATGTCATTTTGATGCCATGCTGACAATTTTAATTGCATTTGCATCCAATATGCTGATTGTGGACAAAACCACTGCATTGTGGGTCAAAAACATGGCGAATTGTGTTCAAAAGTGCACTTTGTATGCCACATTTGTGTTCTTAAAGGAGATCAATAGACAATGCCAAAATGTTAGGTACCCCCAAGTGATTGTAAATGCAAAGGGTTAAAAAAATTTTGTTTGCAAATTGTTAAAGTGCCCAGAAGATATCTTACTTTTGGATTTTTTTAGATAAATGGTCACATTTACTTGCAGTGTGTGGATTTTGAATAAAACATTTTCCACAGAATTGAAGTGCCATTGAGGCCCTATCTGCAGTGAATATTGACCAAACCCACTGTGGGAACCCTGGAACTGGTGGCATGAACAAGTTGAAGGCAATTCTAGGGTTCCAAAGTGTCAATGGGCCACTTGCACACAATTCTTCAGACCAGGCAGGTGGAACACATTGATGATATAGTGAAAATATATGGAAGTGCAAGAATCATCTTTGGAAGCAAGTACCATTTTGCCACATTTTGCCACAGAGAGGGGACTTTCCGTACCCAAAAATTTGTATCTTTAATTATGGTCTTCACGTATGGTTTTCAATTTTTTTTTTTAAAGATAATGAAATATACTCAAAGTATATAAAAGTAACAGAGCATATATTTATTAAAGGCAACAAGAGAAATTGTTAGAAAATGACAAGGAAATCAATATGCTTCTTAGGCTATTTTTGTACGATTCTGTGTGGACTTTTTAGCTGTGTACATATGCAGAGTGTTTGGCTACACAATCTGAAATTGTTAGTAAGCTCTTTAGTTATAGCCTTTGGAAGTGCTGAAACCCTGTTTAGACAAAGTAAAAAAATGAGGTACTGTGTATAGATCGTGTGCAGTCCCATCATTTAGGATGAAGATTATATTTGCTAATACTGTGACTTGCAAACATCAAGAAACAGCACCTTTTTAATCCTGAAATAACCTTTGCACATTGCAAAAAGTAATTCCTAACATACAGTATGCCAGCTCCCCCCCTAAAATGTTAATCACAAACAGCCACCAGTAAATATAAACTAATATAACATTATTTTGTTATTATTCTGCTCTCTGCCTCAAGATGTTTAATAAGCTGTTAACATACTACAGCCTGAACAATATCCTATTCATGACCTGAACAGAACACAAGCGATTGCAGTAACATTTAGGAAGTTTAAAAAAAAAAAAAGCAAGCCTTAATTGGAACAGATGCAGAGCATTCCATTGCAAGCACTTAATTCATATTTGATCAAAACCAGGTAAAGTCCACTGGTTAGAATTTAGCAACAGCTTTCACATTGTATTAGCAAGCGCTGAATTAACTAATGAAATGCAAAAACGGGTAACACAATACTTAGCAAAGCCATATTTAAAAAAAATAAGGTTTTAATTCTGTTTGTTATACTTTGGCCAAGATGCTCCAAACAGGCCTCAGTACTGTACCATGTGCGGAAGGAACCATTCCTTCAGTAATTCCAGCTGACACAGTCTAGCAGGGCAGTAAACTCATTTGCAAAACTGGCGCTCCGGGCTTAACAATGTGTTTGAAAATGCAAAAGATTGGCCAATATGGCCAATTGTCTTGAATTGAGATGAATCCCCTGCAGTGTTCATTTACCTACATTATAACTAAACAGTTCATTGCTTTGTTATAATGGTGTGATGTGCCACTATGGAAATACAATACTAATATTCCTACCATGAGTTTCTAGAAAAGCATTTTTGATGTTGTGAAGTGTACCTATATGCACTGTTAAAGGAAAACTATACCCCCAAACAGTGTAGGTCTCTATACAATTACACAGGCATGGGGTCCCTTATCTGGTAAGCCCATTATCCAGAAAGTTGCAAATTATGGAAAGGCCATCTCCCGTAGACTCCATTGTAAGCAAATAATTCTAATTTTTAAAAGTGATTTCCTTTTTCTCTGTAATAATAAAACAGTACCTTGTACTTGATCCCAACTAAGATATAATGAATCCTTATTGGAGGCAAAACAATCCAATTGGGTTTATTCAGTAGTTAAATAAATTTTAGCAGACTTAAGTAATGGAGATCCAAATTACAGAAAGATCTCCTATCTGGAAAACCCCATGTCCCAAGCATTCTGGATAACAGATCCCATACCTGTATTGCATAAAACAGCTTATATGTGAAACCCTGCTTCCTAGAAATAAACCATTTCCTTAAGTCAGCCAATTAATTAAGAAGGTTCTGTCTTTTACTTCCACACTTCTTCCTGTTACACTTTGCATTATTTCCTGTCAGGTGATCTCTGAGGGAACACACATCCTATCACAAAATGGTGGCTCAAGGGAAAAGATGTAAAAGGACAATATTTACTTATATATATTCCAGGTTGGTAAGATTCTTTAATAGGCCACTTATATAATGTAAATGATTTGCTGGTTAAGTCTTCTTTCTGAGGGTATAGCTTCCTTTCATGCTAAAATTGTGGCTTGGCTATAGAAGCATTGCAAGCCCTGCATTACTAACACAGATCTGGTCACTATCTGGGTCCCATTCAGTGAAGAGGGAGGCTGTTTGCTACACTCATAAGGTGCTGCCACTGTATTAAGTAAATCACTAATCTTGAACTTTGATACAAACTCATTGAACTTTCAGACAAGACCAAGTTGTGCTGTGCCTGGGAATATGCAACTGGATATGGGAGACATTTTAGCAAGGTTTTAAATTCTATGGGAAAATGAAGCTGAACCAGGCATTCCTCCCATGGTCTCAGATTAAAATGGAAACTGTACCATCTGGATGTTGCAAGTCTCTATACAATATATCATATATATTAAGTATACTTATTACTTAAAAATAAGTATGTGCCACTGGATAATCCCATATTGAAACACACTAGAACAGGGATCCCCATCCTTTTATACCCGTGAGCCACAGTCAAATGGGAAAAGTATTGGAGAGCAACACAAGCATGGAAAAGTTTCCTGGTGGTGCCACTAAGAGCAATAATTGGCTATTTAATAGACCATATGTGGGCTGGCAGCCTACAGAAGACTCTGTTTGGCATTATACTGGGTTTTTATTCAACCAAAACTTGTCATTTTCAATGACTTATCTTGAAAACTCTAATTGAAATATAGCTTACAATTTGAAAATTCAGCTTCCATCGGTGAAAGTTGAAACATAATTTTACAAATCGTTGAGATCTGCAACCTTCCAAAGCTTAAGAAATTTTGTATTTTGTAATCAGTTCTAGTTTTAAACATGTGCAAAGCATGAAATCTTGAAAAGATTTAAATCTGTTATAATAATAATAATATTCCAGATACACCAGAGATGTTAGATTGCTTTGCAGGGAACAAAGTGAGCCTTGGTCATGAACTCCAAAAACAGACTGTCCCCTCTGTCGCTGGAGATGGTTTCTGATATCTGTAACTGTAGAGACATCCTGTTGACCCCGGACACTTTCCCGCCCCAATATCACGTATATATCCTGCCCTGCTCCTTCCACCTTGCTCACCTTGCCTCTCACTACATTGATTCCATAAACTGGACCAAACTTTTCACATTATACAAAATTAAGTTTAAAGATTAGCCTCCGCTTTAGGGGAATCACCGTCTCCCTGGAACTGCCATCAAAAGTATTGTTGGGAAATCCATTACTTAGAACCTGAGATTCCTAAAGATTTTCATTCCTGTGTCTGTTCTCTTACATCCCTTCAGTGGTTATTGTATATGACAAAAATGTTTAGTCTTTTATACATACCGATGAATACTGGCACGGAAGAGCTTCTTACAAAAGCTGTATCATACATAGCGTTTCCCACCTCCTCTTGATTCAGTTTCATTATACATATGAAACATGAACATATTAAAACCAAATTGCCACTCTACCTTTAAAATGAAATGCAAACAGTCCTTTTCTTGAGGAACTTTCTGGTTAATATGCCATAGAATGGAAACATTAAAGTCTAAGAGCTCATGTACCCCTGCCACTGTGTGTTTCCTTCATGTTGTCACCATTAAGCCAGGGATCCCCAACCAGTGGCTCATTAGCAACATGTTGCTCCCCAACCCCTTGGATGTTGCTCACAGTGGCCTCAAAGCAGGTGCTCATTTTTTAATTCCTGGCTTGGGGGCAAGTTTTGGTTGAATAAAAACCTAGTATAATGCCAAATAGAGCCTTCTGTAGGCTGCCAGCCCACATAGGGGCTACCAAATAGACAATTATTGCTCTTAATGGCACCACCAGAAAACTTTTTCATGCTTGTGTTGCTCCTCAATACTTTTCCATTTGAATGTGGCTCACGGGTATAAAAGGTTGGGGATCCCTGTATTAAGCCATATACTGTATCCTATTGGCACCATGTCCTTAAGCTGCCTATTGCAACCACTATCTATATTTAAAATAATAAAATCTTAATATGGACAAACCATTTAGCTACAAGACCTGACCCCGCCCCCCCATCAAATTCTGACAATCAGTAATAACTTCCTTTCCCCTTCAGCAGCCTTCACAACTAGGTGACAGTGTCCAGTTAAAGGAGAAGGAATGGTAAAAACTAAGTAAGCTTTATCAGGTCTATGTGAATACAGCCATAAGCACTCACAGAAACAGCAACAGAGTCCTCTATCAAAAGAAACACAGGATTTCTTATCTCCTTTTTCTTGTAACCATGTTTTTAGGGTATCTGACTTCCTCTCACCAAAAAACCCTTTATTCACAGGGCCAGAGTCTGCGCAGTTCTCTCCTCTCTCCCCTCTCCTGCTCCCCCCTCCCATAAGAATTCATAATACTCACTCCCCCCACCCTTAGTAATGTGTGTTCTGAGCTATAACAGCTAGACTGCAAACAGGAAGCTATGAAGACCAGGCTAAAATGGCAGCTGCAATCCTAAACAAACAGAGAAAGCTTCTAGGGCTGTTTACTCCAGTATGATAAAGCTTTCTGCAGAATAAATATAGTGTTCTAGGTGGTACTAATGTGGCAAATCTATTTATCTATCTATATCTAAAAGTAAATATTGTGTGAGTTCATTGTCTTCTAGAAATAGGGGTAGTCTTTTATAAAGAGATAGATAAAGGCATTATTTTTACATGTTATTTATATTCACACAACCCAAGGTCATTTTTATCAGGAGCCAGTTAGCCTGCCTGTATGCTTTTGAGTATAGGAGGAAATTAGAGGTAGCGGCCAAGTTGTCCAGATATTTTTTTTAACTGAGGATATAGATATATAAATAAAATGTATTTTTAGGACTAATAAATGAATGCAATTCGGTGGGCAGTTTTACTGTTCTGTTAAAACACGCAGTGTTAATAGGAAAGCACAGGAGCAAGTGCAGCGTACCTACAGAATTCTGTATGTGTCCTGTTAGTGAGCGGGGGTTTGACCACCCGTGATTTGTAACAACATTCTGAAAAAATAAATCTAAATAAACAATTAACATTGGTACTTTTGATTGATTGATCCAGCAATGGAAGAGATAAATTAGCTGCCTGTGTATATGCGGTTTACGTGAAGAGGGAATTCATAGAAGATTAGCTGTTCAAGCTGTGTGGTTCTGACTCGACGTGAAAATATTTATAAACTAGTTCCTGTTTAACACACAACTGACACTTTCCAGAATCTTTTTTTATTATGCACAAAATTTAAGATAGAAACGTAAGGGCAACTGTAAAAATAATAATAATCCCGCAGAAAGAGCAATGAAGAAACCTATTTATTTTTGGCACTAGAAATCAATGCAGGGACTTATATAAAAAATCACATTTTCTTAGACAGAAACAGTTTGAATTATTTGGCTTTTTTATTAATCATAAACACATCTATATTGTATGCTATGTTTTTCTTGCCCTATAGGACTCAAAGGAGCCTATTTACTAGGCTGGAGGCCTGAATGTTCTGATGCTATTTCATTGTGCCAGATAGGATTTTAGTTCTGACTGAATGCTGTCACTTTCTCTGCACTAAATTATATGCATTTGCATTGAGAGACTGGTAATAACAAGTGCTCCATACTGCAAAATGCTGTAAAATGAAAGCCCACTAACAGCAAAGGATGCTGATGCAAAGATCTACTAGCGCCAAACGATCACATTAGCAGGATAGCACCCACCCGAGGTGGGCTTATTGGGGGAAAGATTTGCTTGTTTGGCTCATTTTACCATGTTTGGCCACATTTATTTGCTGTAAAATCCGGGAGCAGAGCTGAGGCTGTATCCCTCCCTGATCCAATCAGTGCATGCGTATGGACTTTGGGGGGGTGCATAAATTGAACAGGAAGGGGGACAAGTGGGGGTCATGCCTCGGCAGCACCATCCGTACATGTGATGCAGGGTACAGCCATGGGCAAATAACAAGATAAAGCAATGAAAATAAAAGTTATTTATCACAAGGAGAATGAGGTGTAGCAGATTGCCCTATAGGAGAATGCAGTGTGTAGTATATGTTTAGAAAAGCTGTTTCATGAAAAATATGTACAGATAAAGAATCTGTTATCCGGAATGCTTGGGACCTGGTTGGATGATTGGATGCTACAGAGGTGTATTCCTATACAAACTTTGCACTTTTTAAAAAAAAAGATAACCCTAATTAATAAGATTAGCTGCCATGTTAAAGCTGCCTTATCTCCGCAAACTCCCTGATGTCACCAAGCTATGCACTCTGTTCACTTCTTTCTCCCTTTTATATTTATTCTCATATGCATAGAATGGAACAGTACTCTGTTTAATGGCATTATTAGCAGTATCAGTTGTGCTGCATACACTACAATGACAATTTCTTGCTTTTCACATTTTGAATTTTTTTGGTTTAAATTTAAAATTCTGCTTTTCTCACACTATTTATGTCAGGGTTCCCAAACTTTGCACAGTCAGTCACTGAGTGACTACATATTCACTGCCAATCACATTTCTTTAATTGAGTTCAGCGGGGACATATATGTGTGGTCCAAGGTTAGAAAAACTGGGTGGAGCCTACGACAGCCAATCAGATTTAATTTAGTGGGTTTGTTATCAAACTTCCCTTTCTAGTTGTGATTTTTATCACATATTTATAAAGTGACAACATATTGTACAGTGCCATACATGCAATACATGGATGTATACATTAAACATGCAGATTACATACAAAGCCAACCTATAATTAACAAAAGGGATAAAGAGGGTCCTACCCAAAAGTGCTTACAAAAAGATGAGACTGAGAGCTGTATTAGAGGGGCACTTAATTTGTTAAATAAACGCAAACTATCTACTGAATGGTAGTGTGTTGGGGGTTTCCTTAATGGAGAAGGATCTAGGGGTTTTTGTTGATAACAAGTTGTCTAATTCCAGGCAGTGTCATTCTGTGGCTACTAAAGCAAATAAAGTGCTGTCTTGTATAAAAAAGGGCATTGACTCAAGGGATGAGAACATAATTTTGCCCCTTTATAGGTCCCTGGTAAGGCCTCACCTTGAGTATGCAGTGCAGTTTTGGGCTCCAGTCCTTAAGAAGGATATTAATGAGCTGGAGAGAGTGCAGAGACGTGCAACTAAATTGGTTAAGGGGATGGAAGATTTAAGCTATGAGGTGAGACTGTCGAGGTTGGGGTTGTTTTCTCTGGAAAAGAGGCGCTTGCGAGGGGACATGATTACTCTGTACAAGTACATTAGAGGGGATTATAGGCAGATGGGGGATGTTCTTTTTTCCCATAAAAACAATCAACGCACCAGAGGTCACCCCTTTAGATTAGAGGAACGGAGCTTCCATTTGAAGCAGCGTAGGTGGTTTTTCACGGTGAGGGCAGTGAGGTTATGGAATGCCCTTCCTAGTGATGTGGTAATGGCAGATTCTGTTAATGCCTTTAAGAGGGGCCTGGATGAGTTCTTGATCAATCAGAATATCCAAGGCTATTGTGATACTAATATCTACAGTTAGTACTAGTGGTTGTATTTATAGTTTATGTATGTGAGTGTATAGATTGGTAGGTCTGGGTTGGGTGTGCTGGGTTTACTTGGATGGGTTGAACTTGATGGACACTGGTCTTTTTTCAACCCTATGTAACTATGTAACTATGTAACTATGTATGTTGGTCATTCTTATAGCCACAAGCACAATACCTGACAACTGCCACAGTTCTCTTCATATTGACTTGAATCAGACATTAAGCAGCCTGCCCTTTGTGGGCATTTATCACCTGAAACTGCTCCAGGGTGACCCATGGCACTGCAAGTTGTGGGGGTTGAAACGACCTGGGTTTAAATTACCTAAAGCTGATAAAGGGACATAATATTCACCAATAATACAGTTATCAAATCTTATATTCTGTAATGACTTGTCAACCTTTGTACATATTCTTTTCAATTTTTCAATTTTTATGACCATAATTATATCCCAGATCATGTAAACGGCTGTTGATTTGGGATAGATTTGGGCCGCTGTGCTGCTGACCATCCTGTAACCAAAACTACTGGGTTTCCAATAGGTGTACAATTTATTTTATTTCCTTTGCAAAAAGCAAGGGTTTGTCCTCCAAGGATAATTTGCTGTGTAAATGTTTTAGAGTCACAGTGTTGGCTATTTCTTTGCATTTTACTACTGATTTTGTTTCTATGGTTGGTTTCTAAATTGTTTAAATTAAGTTGTAAATGCCTCGGGGAGCTTCACCTTCCATGTTGTTTATCACCATCGACGTTTATTATACTTTACAGATTATGCTATTAAGTTGGCTCTCCCAGGAGAACTATCCAATAATGGCTAAATAAGTCTAAATGCAAAATATTGGCCTGTGATCCCAGGAGACATTAGACTTTAACCACAATTGTATATGTTTTACAGAAAGCACTGAATCAGATGAGAAATCCCATATAGTGACTAGAAACAAAGTCCAAACTTTCTCATTCTCTCTGCCTTTTGTGAAAATTGTATATTCATTGTCCAGAATAGTAACCATCATTAACTGTGGAGTTTTATTCTTTAAATAATTGAAATGTTTTTGTTTATAATCTTCATTATATTCAAAATTATGACATTAGCACACTGGGAGCACCAGTTAAAATATCAGAATTAGGGAAAGGTCCCATTAGGGCTAATTTACAACTACAGATGAAGTTGGATGGGTGCATTCTGGATTGATGCAAGCGTTGATACCATTTATTAATGGTACTTACCTTCAGAGATGATCATTGCACTGGCCTATAGCTGCTTTTGGTGCCAGTTAGTGATGGGCGAAATGTTTTGCCAGGCATGGATGCGCGGCGAATTTTCGCATTTTGCCATTGGCGGATTTGCTGCAGAAAAATTTGCTGCGCATTCAAAAATTGTCGCCCGTGTCAAAAATTGTCACTCACATCAAAAGAATTGTCACCGCATCAAAAGAATAGTTGCAGGCGTCAAAAGAATAGTCGTGTGTCAAAAGAATAGTTGCGGGCGTCAAAAGAATAGTCGCGGGCGTCAGAAGAATAGTTGCGGGCGTCAATTTTTTTTTGACACACAACATATTAGCCATTTCGCGGATTTTTCGCCATTTTGCTAGTCTATTGAAAGATTTGCTAATTTTTCGGCAAAGCAAAACGGGACAGATTCGCTCATCACTAGTGCCAGTGCATCTGCCCCACCTCCTGTTCCAAATCATGCTCAGTTATGTCTATTAAGGCAAAGGAATTCTGAAGATTCCAGAGTTCCTTCTGCAGGCTGCCTTAATAGGAGCAGTAGGCTTGTACCCATTAAATAAAGCACAAATGAAGTACTGACCCTGAGCAAAGGAAATCACTCAACTACTCCTGTACTCTGTGGCAATGATGCTGGAATAAACAATTGCAAATAAATGTGAATAAATATTGCATTGTGGCTAAAAAAACATGGCAACCTGCACCTTGGATATACAAGGTAAGATTTAGTTCAACTTCATTCATTTCCATTGCCACAATCAGTTGTACAACCAATGGAATATAATGTTTGAAATGTTTATATGCAGAGATACACAAATAAGTCTTAATAACTTAGAAATAAATCATATCAATTTAGCTACACACAGAAAAATGCCATTAATCTGAAAGGCCCCTTGCAGTTGCACTACAAACATGTATATTCAGTTCATCAGTCAGCCCCTTTTTCTTATGGGGCTAACCGACAGTTGTATTGTAGCATCAAATCCAAGAAATAAGGAAGTGGGCCAATATGTGTTTATGATCACACATTCTGGTGTAGAGTATTGAATGGGTTTACTTTTTTAAACCTGCCTTTTACCGACTACCCAACCTGTAACTGATATCCAAGGCTTATGCTGACCACCATTAAACTGGAGCTGCTGTTA
Organism: Xenopus tropicalis; assembly: GCF_000004195.4. Taxonomy (NCBI): domain Eukaryota; kingdom Metazoa; phylum Chordata; class Amphibia; order Anura; family Pipidae; genus Xenopus; species Xenopus tropicalis. Next base: position 102,263,790 of record NC_030683.2, on the reverse strand, counting down.
CTGCAGCTGGTCAGGTACCCACTTTGGTGTAGCCTACTTTGTAATTTCCAAAGAACTGAATCATTTTATAGCAATTTGCTTTAAACACAAGGTAGTTAAGCTATGTTAGGAATGTATTGTGGGTGGGGGTAAAAATAAACCAGGAAAGATTTAATGTAAAACTAGAGTAAAACTTGCTATATATGAGACCCGCAGACCCACTGACCCAACTCCCTATCTGCAAAACCTTGTTTTGGAAGGGAGAATTCCTGATGATAATGGAGATATTTGAGGAAATAGAGACAGGAATACAAAGTAAATATTTACATCGATGGGATGGGGGTTGGATCAGTATGTAGGAGACCAAATCATTATCCCCAAATCTGTCTTATACTGAGCCTCAGGGTAAAGCTGGCCATACATGGTTTCGTACAATATTCGGTGTGTGTATGGTGGATCGACGAGATGACTGATATCACAAAAGCCTTGGATATCAGTCGTCTCATCAATTGGGCTTGACAAAAGATTTTGATGGGGTGCTGTTGAAGGCGCCCAAGCGAAGGCTGCTTTTGGGGCAGAATCATTATATAGGGGTAGAATTCCTATTGTTTCTACCTCCATATTTGACAATTCAGCCCTGAACGTCAGTGGAGGGTACGAACGATCTTTCCAATGGTCGCAGGAGAGATCGTAATTTTAACGTGTATGGCCACCTTTAGTCACCCAGCCATTGATCTGATACACCTATTTGTCCAGCACCGCAGTGTCTGAACAATTCTTCTAGGACATTCGAAAAATCTCTGTACAGGACATCTTAGTAATAGTTATATCCTGTATATTTCAATATTCACTCAGGGACAGTTAAAAGACAAGTAAATGCAAACTGTAACATTGAATGTTACGTCTATAAGAGAAGGTTATGTTTCTTGCTTAATGAAAAAGGTGGTTGTTTTACCTTTTTGTATAATTAACAGGATGGATGGGAGTTGGGGATCACTGTGGCAGTGGAAGCAGCTAAGAAATGATAACAGTGCTCCTTATTTCAAGAGGTCAGTAGAGACAAGGTGCAGGTAGCCAATCGGCTCCCAGGCTGAACTGTCAATAATGATGTAGGTTGGGTGACCGATTGGTCTGCAGAACAGGAAATTTATCTAGTTGTGTCCGAGTTGACTTATCAGGTCAAGGGTTATTTGTTTATTTGCCCATGAGTCAGCTGGCTTAGAGGGAAACTCAATAAAACCAATGGCAGTGAACTCTAGTTATGCATTAAAGTCTATTTACACCGGGTTACATTGACAAAAATGCAGCCAGTGGCACAGCTATGAAGTCTAGATTAAGAATATTTAAACAGTATTTTTTTCCCATTATAAAAACAAATTGGAGATTGGCTTAGCTGGATATTTCATGTTTTATGCTTTACATTTAGTGCTCATCCTCAGTAACAACTGATCTTTTCTGGTATGTCCTTTAAGATTGCAATCCTCTTTAGGTGGCTAGTTATAAATAAATCAGATTATAAAAACAAACAATATGATTATGGTACCCATTTAAGGTGCACACCCATGTTATTGAAAGGAGCAAAATGATACATGTTATAAACTATACAAATGTTGCTCTTTGGAAATAAAAATAATAACCAAATAAGTGAAACAAATTGCCGCTGTCGATAATTTTAAGCTGGCATAAACATCCCTGATATACACAGGATCACATAACGCCTTTATAGTTGGGTTTAATAACACCATTTTGAAGTAAAAAAGATGCATTTTCCGTTTGAAGTTTAGTCATTAGTTACTTGATCGTGTAGTGCAATGTAATGGGATCTAGATTATCCCGGGCCCTGCTTAACTTGGGACACTTTCTCGCAAGAAAAATAACTTTGAAGTGGAGCAAATTTTTCTTTACCACACATTTTATTTTAAAATTCTTCTGGCACCTTTTTTATCCTCAGAATATTGTCCTTGCACAAAAAGGGCATAAATAAGAAAAAGCGATTTCCATTTTTATTCTGATTTGAATTCATTTGTATTTTTTTCACTGCAGATAAATAAATACAACACACATATTGCATTATGAAATGATTAGGTGTATCTCGCTTATACCTACAATATGTCAGCAGGCGTGTCTCTTGTTTGGTCAGTAGCTCTACAAAAAATATTCCTCAGATCAGCGGACATCACCACTCATGGCTGGCAATGGTGCCAAAGCAATTAGCGTTAGGCCATAGCGTTATTAAATAATTCATATTTTTACCATATTATAACAATAATTATGCCAAGTCAGCAGGCATAAAGTGGAAAATATAGAAAAATTTAGTTTTGTGCTGCAAATGGGGGCAAAGTTGTAGACCACCTCCCCACCATGGCTTAATTCATTAAATTCACTTTTTCTATGTTGTTTCTCAAATTAACTTTCCCAAATACCTGTGAAAAGACGGAATTAGCACAGTGTTTTTGTAAGCGTTGCTGAACAATAGGAATACATTTTAAGCATATTGCAAATATTAGGCACCATATTATGAAAACATAATAGTATCAGAAAGAATAAGTAATGTCAAAAAATGTTAAATTCCTTTACCCCTTAAATGAAAGATGAAATGTAGTCTAGAGCACAAAGGCCTGTGGCGTGCCAATGAATACAGACCAATTTGTATTCAGTAGCCCTGTGTTCATAAGGGGCAGGCTGGGGAAGGCATGTAGTATCCTATCCTCTAACTTGCACATCAGTCAGATATGTACTAGGAAGCATGGGCATATGTTCATTGCAACAGAGCCAGAACCTTGTGTCTATGGCAGGAGGTAGGTACAGGGCTGCTTTGTACCCACAACAGTGCACCTGGTTCAGCACAAGGTGGAAGGAGTATACGTAGCACAAATTTCAAACGTTATGAGTAAATGAGCGCTAAAGGGCATGATTTTGGTACGTGTGATAGAGGCTTTTGCAAATTACTAGTGAAGAGCAAAATTCACTAGCAAATCTTTTTGTGAAATGGGTTAAAAAATTTCCAGCGAAAAAAATTGTGTGAGTGAGGAAAAAGTTGTGGTTACGTCAAAAAAGTTTCGGTCCTGTAAAAAAAAAAAGATGTGTGTATCAAAAGAGTTGTGCGGTAGCCACATTTCACAAATTTTTCTGCAATTCCGCTAATTTTTTCACCGCTCATCACTACAAATTACCTCTCGAGTTTGAAACTGGGCAAATACAATAGGGAAAAGGCTTGGTCAGAGAAACAATTTAGGCCATTTTCAATCTGCCCCAACTAAAAAAAGTTATATTCACACACATCCCTAAACTGTTGAAGCCCTGCCAAATTTTGCCTGAGCGCTTTCCCTTTTGTGCTCCAAGATTGGTGACCGTTCGGTCCATTGAGAGGGTGACTGTTTCTACTGCTTACCAGTTTGGTTAATCTTTTTTCATCACCATTGAGTGCTAAGAGTTGTCACCTAGCCACTTGGAAAAGCTGAAGCTTTGTGCAAATGTTATAAACGGTTAAGAAAGATAATGGGCCGGTCTGTTTTCTTAGAAAAGTGGCAAACCCCTTTATGACTCCTTAATCAAATTATGGCCCCCTGAATGGTTCTTGTACCACCGACCATCAGAACATCCAGCATGAAGTGTTCTGCCAACTGTTGGCTTTGAGGCAACACCTTGTCACAGTATTGCCAGAACAAGTCCAGTACCAACTTACATAGATTGTGGATCATTGTGGATCCGGACGCTAGGACAATAAGTTTAAACTGTTTATATAATATTGCAGATTCTACATACTTTCTGTGGGTGTCTTTTATATTTATATTTTGGTTTCTTTTTTACTCTGATAGGAACTTTACTAAACAACACAAGATATTTTAACAGCTTACCAAAATCCCGCAGCTTATAAGAAACAAAATATCCATTAGCCGTAGCAAAGATATTGGATATTGCCAGGCAATACGGATTGTTCCAGCAGAAAATGTACCGCGACAACTTGTTTTCCTTTAAAGCTTCAGTGAAGTAGCAAAGATGCAGCTTAAGCCATTTTGAAAGCAATATCAATCACTCTGTCATGCAATATGCTATCACAGATGTAAAATATAAAAACAACACGCACCGGCTGACAAATCAAGACCCATTTTCTTTGTGCTTAAAAGCGCTCGAAGAAACCATGTCAGTAAGATAATAAACATTTTTATGACAATGCAAGAGAAAGGAAGGCGGATATGGCAAAAAAAAAGGGGGGAAAAGCCAAAAGCGAACTGACACCATTACTTTTTCTTCCACAGTTTAGCTGTTACAGTAGAATAGAAATTAGGACCAATCTGTCATTCCAAGTGTCAGGTTTGCAATGGATATGACACTTTATGCCTGCAGCACATATATTTGAAGGTTTTCAATGCTAGCACTAGATTGCATTACGTAGATAAGGTCAGAACACGGCATTCCCATTTAAGTTTACAATTTCTTACTTTAGCTCCAGTGGATAATTCTTTGGCCCAAAATAAAATTAAAAAAATATCTCTTGGATTATCTGCCGTACCATGGCTTCCATCCTGTTTGGCCCGTTAGAAAATCCATCAACTCAGGGAATCAGTCATGATTAGCCAGAACACTTGGATGCATTATGAATTTCAGTGCAGGCTAAAATGAAATTAAATATGAATGTATTCAGATCAGCGACCTGGCACCAACCCTGTGCCATGAACTCTCTATTGGATGTTAAAGGGATACTGTTTCCAGAATATAAAGTTTTTACTTTTGGCTAAATGCAATGAGTGATATTATGTAAAACAGTGTAGCTTTCAAAAAAACACCATTTAGGATCTAGGCCACTCCTTATTACCAAGCACCATGCTTGTCACACTCAATCTTTGGAAGTTATAACGTCCTGCATTTCCTGGTAGAACATGCATTACATGGAACACTGTCAGGTGGGCCCTCACTGTAGGGTAGAGGAAGGGTTAATCACGCTGACTTCACACACAGATCTGATCTCTCAATAATTTGGGCCCCAAGTAAAGCTAATCCTTTATTATGGCTAAAGAAATGGGCAGTGTGATTTGAGGATCTATCAAGAGCCAGGAATAAAATGCTGGAGAATCTAGTTAGAAAAATGGGTAGAAAGATGTAAGGATCTATTAAGAAGTATCTCCAGGAGTAACAGTAAAGAAACTAGTTAATAAATTGGCAGGGCAATCTGAGACTCTTTTAACATAAACCTCCAGGAGGAAAATGTTAGCATTACTAGTTAAAGACAAGAATTTGAGGCTCTATCAAAAAGTGCCTCCAGAAGCCAAATTGTAGAAAAACTATTTAAGAGGATGGAAGAAGAATTTGAGGTCCCTTTAAAAAAAACCTCCAGGTGGGAAAATGCTAAAGAGAGCAGAGAAGAATTTGAGGCCGCTCCAAGATATACCCCCAGGAGGAAAATGCTTTTAGCTTTTTGTTCAGCAGCTCACCACTTTGGAACTTCAGCAGCTATCTGGTTTCTAGGATCCAATTTAACCTAGCAACCAGGCAGTGTTTTGAAAGGGCGACAAAATTATAATAATAGGAGGGCCTAAATAAAAATTTAAGTACTCGATATAAGTACTAAAAATTAACAATAACAATACAATTGTAGGATCACAGATCAATATTTTATGGTTGCTGGGGTCAGGGATCCCCAAAGATGGAAAGAGTCAGAAGAAGATTGCAAATAATTCAAAAACTAGGAAAATAAAGAAATGAAGCCCAAAAGTTGCTAAGAATACGCCATTGTATAATATAATAAAAGTTAACCTGAAGGTGAACCACCCCTATTAAAGTTAGGACTTACAGAACCTCATGGAATTTGTAATCAATCGAGCACACAAGGAGTTAAAGAAGACACATATGCGGCAAAGGCAAGGTTCATTTTTTTAGACTAGTCTAGATGTACATAAGTTGTTTAAGGAAAAGAGGTAAGAGATAGGCTTACATATACAGTATAATACTGTCATTCACTGCAGATCTTTAAAAAGGACAGATGTATAAATGTCCATTGGACCTCAAAATGACTTTGCTGATTTTAATTCATAATTTTCCAGCTACTCAGATGAAGAGTTTGGAAGATGACCAAAGTGGCACTGGGTGAGCGGTATCTTATGCCTCATAGTAGTTGCCTAGATTCTAAAGCAGAAGGAAAAAGGCTAAAAAAGGACACAGTAATAATATGCAGAACAAGGCAACGGCAAGACAGTGGGTAAGAAGACATATCATTACATCTGTTCAGAGAATATCTGAAGGTTATGAAGTTATTTGTGACTAAGCTGTAGGATGAGGTAAGAACTTGTTGGCAAATCAGTCTGCATCAATACAACAATGACTGAATAGTAAATCATCAGTCTAGTTTTACAGAACATACCCCTGACCCAATCTTAAACAGAATAGATAGATAGATAGATAGATAGATAGATAGATAGATAGATAGATGATAGATAGATAGATAGATAGATAGATGATAGATAGATAGATGATAGATAGATAGATAGATAGATAGATAGATAGATAGATGATAGATAGATAGATAGATAGATAGATAGATAGATAGATAGATGATAGATAGATAGATAGATAGATAGATAGATAGATAGATAGATGATAGATAGATAGATAGATAGATAGATAGATGATAGATAGATAGATGATAGATAGATAGATAGATAGATAGATAGATAGATAGATAGATGATAGATAGATAGATAGATAGATAGATAGATAGATAGATAGATGATAGATAGATAGATAGATAGATAGATGATAGATAGATAGATAGATAGATAGATGATAGATAGATAGATAGATAGATGATAGATAGATAGATAGATAGATAGATAGATGATAGATAGATAGATAGATAGATAGATAGATAGATAGATAGATAGATAGATAGATAGATAGATAGATAGATAGATGATAGATAGATAGATAGATAGATAGATGATAGATAGATAGATAGATAGATGATAGATAGATAGATAGATAGATAGATAGATGATAGATAGATAGATAGATAGATAGATAGATAGAAAGATAGATAGATAGATTGTAAGCACAAACAAACCACACTGAAAGGACTTGTATGAAGCAAAAAAAATGGTGTTTAATTCAACGTTTCAGCTTAGACTCAAGCCGTCTTCAGCAGTCTAAGCCGAAATTTTGTATATGCTGAAATCCAGCTGCAAAACAGTTCTTCTGTTTCTGCATAATTTGAAATGAAATGGGAGGAGGGAGAAAAACATTGATGTTACAAATTGTAACAACTTCTCCACAGCTTACAGACAGGATGCAGGAACTACATAACCCACAATGCATTGCTCTGCTATGTTCCTTATTGATATCACGTGTGCAGGGAATTGTGGGATTGGGAGGATGCAGGCTGAAGGACAGTTGACTATTGTTACATTTTATTTGAGTCTCAAAGAAGCCAGCCAAATCAGCAGGGGAACAGGGGGCGGGGCTTAGGGAACTGTTCCAAACCATATTATTCCATTAAAAATCATGAAAGGGCTGAATATTATTTAATTGATGTATATTGTAAAGTTGCTTGAAATTATGTTCACTTTTAGAAAATTTGTGTTTGGGTGTAGTTCCCCTTTAATGTCAGCAGTAAGTAGCTGGCAGAGGGAGCATTATGATGTGACAGAAAGGCTGTGGGATGCTTCAGTCCAACACTGGTAATGTGTAATGATGAGCGAATCTGAACGAAAAAAATTTGCTAAAAGCATTGAAGTCAAAGGGTGACTTTTTTTTTACACGTGACATTTTTTACGCGCAACTTTTATTCTTACTCCAAATGCATTAAAGTCAATGGGCATTTTTTTTTTGGCGGCAACTTTTTCATCTCGGTGACATTTATGTCCTGGTCTTTTTTCCACGGCAAATTTTTTTGCGTGAGGATGAGGATTTTTAGACAGCGCTGAAATACCTCATGAAAGCGCTGAGGGACTGTGGAGCCAGCCATGGCTCAATTCCCTCCAGCACATGAGGAGTTAACCTGCTCAGCTAATGGGCGGGAAAGTAAGACTCCTTACTCACCCCCCCTCCCCTTTTGCCTGCCAGCTCTCTCCACAGTAGCGTCTCACTCCTGCAACACGGAGCAGCATCTCCCTCCCCCCCTCCCTGTTTTAGCGCATTTAGCTAGGGAACTATAGGCCTGTAATTTTACTCAATTTACATGTTTTATGTTTTCTTTTCAGGTTCTGTTTATTAAAAAAATAAAAAAAATTAAAGATTTATATATGTTTATATATATATTTGGTCTGTCACAGCAAAGGGTGGGGGATAGTCCGTGGCCATTTAACTTCGGGTGTTGTTTGGTGGTTTCCACATGCCCACTGCAGTGGCCGGCATTCATTATAAAACAGCAAAAAAGTTTGTTGTGATGTTTGGCAAAGTTTGAAATACATGGCAAGGACTATTTCTGATGTTGGACTCTTTACAGCGCTGCAGAATATGTTGGCGCTTTATAAATAAATGTTAATGTTAATGTTTAATAAAGCTGTGGCCGAACCCCACCCACAAAACGGTGTCAGTGTGTTTCTCTTGTGTCATGTGGTTATATTGGGGGGATATGGTTGGAAGGGAGGGAATAAGTCTCCGCAGTCTGCTACAGATCCATGCCTGGTGAAAAAAATTCTCTCATCACTAGTAATGTGGTAATTGTACATATCCTGCACAGGGAAAACATTAGTAGTTGATTAACTTTTACAACACAGTCTGCTCACACTGACTACTCCATACACACAAACCCTTACACACTCACACAGACACACAAGCTACACAGTCAGCTGGCAGCAACTGGCTTTTCCTTATGGCAAGAGCCTCTTTGCAAAATGACAGTAACAGGAGTGGCTGTAGCCTGTTTATTTTCATCAAGGGTTCATTTTCCTCCAAACGAGAGTTTATATAAAATGCAACCAGAAACATTTGCAAATAAGCGGAATTCTCATATAAAACATGTGCAATAATTTATGAATTGAACCCTTTCACACAATGCCTGATGTAAACAGTAAGCGCTCGGCTCATTACTGTGCTATGCTTCATTTACATGAGGCTTTTTTTTCTGCAGACTCTCCTTATAAAATTGCAGAATGCACCAAAACAAGCTCTGTGGCTTTCTCTATTAATTGAACTTCTGTTCTTGCGTAGCGCATTGACAGAAACCAGAAGTGTAAGCACCAGCCAAAAAAGTGGGTCGCATAAAATTCCTAAAAGGGATTTCCAGGTTTTACTCGCCAATTTCGAGTCCCACACAATCCCCTTTTATTACCCAGCAAGACGCAGGACAGCATAAAAAAGCAATTGTGATGTTTTTCTCAAAATTAAAATCTGCTTCTACCACAGAAAACTGTACAATAAATTTGTCAGGGCACATACATAAGATTAAATGTACCCGAACAGCAAATCTTTGTGTAATTTTCTAAAATCCTACTTTATTTCTTACAAGGTGCGTTGATCTCAAAAAGGAGACAAATAGGTCTCCTTTCTTAGGGACATGATTAAATGCATTGTGTGCATTCAGGGATTTACTCTACGGCCGGCCAGAAGCAGATGTTCTTGTGGCTTTCTGTTCAACAATAATGCTGACTTGTCAACCATTAGAACAGATTCTGAATTTTACTTGAATCTGGTTTAAAGCCCTAAAAAGATGTCAACAGACATAATAACCGTGTTACTTTCCTACAAAGCTGTGCACCATTTATTAACCTCAATGGAGCGTGCAATCCTAGGGCTAGTATTACTAGGGGTTTATGTAATAAAAGGCACTAAGTTTGCCCAGAAGCAGTAACCCATAGTAACCAATCAGCAGGTAGAATTTACCTGTCACCTGTTTAAAACATCTTAATGGTTGCTATTGGTTACTGCTCCTGGGTAACCTAGTGCCTTTAATCACATATGGGGGGTAGTGTCAGTTGTAAGAGACTAAATTCACTCTAATAGTGGATGTCTGCCAGATGGGGTGAACCACCAATTTGTACCAAACAACCAGATTATAATATCCCAGCCCACTGGGATTCACCAACACTGATATCCAAAAGACAGCGAAAATAAGTATGTTAACAAATATGACTTGATTAACATTGTTTAAAGGAGAAGGAAAGGCATTTTGGCATTTTACTACCAATACATTAGGCATATTAGTGCCACCTAGAACACTATTTTTATTCTGCAGAAAGCTTTACCATACCTGAGTAAACAGCCCTAGAAACTCCCTCCATTTGTTTAAGATAGCAGCTGCCATTTTAGCTCAGTCTCAGTTGTTTCCATGCTGCAGCTCTAGCCCCTGGTAGCTCAGATCACACTTTCTGATGGGAGGGGGAGTGAATTCTTATGAAATCTTATGGGAGGGGGAGAAGGGAGAAAGGAGAGAGCTGTGTAGACTCAGGCCAGGGGAATGAAGGATTTTTCTGAGAGAGGAAGTCTGATACAGAAGAACATGTTTACACAAAGAAAGACAAGAAATCATGTGTTTATTTTGATAGAGGACTGAGTGCAGCTTTTCAGTGAGTGCTTATGGCTGTATTTACATAGGCCATGCTGATAAAGCTTACTTTCCTTCTCCTCTAAAGACTTTCAGAGAGTAGTATTTTAGAATAGGCTTGGCCAAAACAATCTCGAACTTTAAACTAAAAACATTGTGGGTATTTAGAGTAACATAGTAAGTTAGGTTGTTAAAAGACACATTTCAGCCTTTTATGTTTGTATATAACCTGCCTAAATGCTAGTTGAGAAAAGACAAAAAAAAACTACTCTCCACAGAGGTGAAAAAAATCCTTCCTGACTCCAATATGGCAATCAGACCAGTCCCTGGATCAACTTGTACTGAGAGCTATCTCCCATAACCCTGTATTCCCTCACTTGTACTGAGAGCTATCTCCCATAACCCTGTATTCCCTCACTTACAAAAAAAAGCCCTCCAACCCCTTCTTGAAGCTATTCAGAAAGTGGGACATTATTGCGTATACAATAAGACAGACTAGCGCCTGTCCAACATTTCCAAACAAAGAGTATTAATATGAAGTTAGTCCTCCCTATGCTGTTATTACAGCCTCTACTGAACATTGTTGGTGGGATTCACTTTCACGGGAGTATGAGGTGAGGTTCGGGCGCTCATGTTAGAAAGAGACCTTGCCTCAACTCATCCCACAGCTGTTCCATTGAGGTCACAACTCCATGCCGGACAGTCAATAGTCTATTTTCATCTGGGCAAAACCATTTATGGTGACCCACTGTGCAAAACTCTTAAGGCCTGAATCATTACTTTTATAGAGATTCTGAAACTTTAGGCTGTTGCAGTAAGTTACGTATATAAAGTACAGCATTTCTACTCATATTTGTTTTTAGGGTTCTCCTTTAGGTTTGCACTTTGTTGCTGACAGTGTTTCTTCAATGTGTCTTCATATTACAAACAATAACTTACTTGTAAACATGACGTTCAGCAGATTTTAGAGTGTTTGTAGTAACAAAAGTATAAATTCAAGCAATTTCCATGACCCTCCCAATCAGGCCCTTTGTGCATTATGAGAATGGAGTAGGAAAATAAAATGTAAAACTTACATCAAGCAATCGCAACCAGTAATCCATTAGACATATTCCTATGCATATCTTATTATAAAGAAATATTTTCACTCATATTTCCTTACTGATAGTACTTTTCACATTATGCCCTCTCCTATTCTTCCTTCTTTATGACATTCATTTCTCCATTGCAACACAAAGCGTGCTCATAAATAAACAGAGACTAATTTCTACAGATATTATTTTCAATTATGAACTTCTATGATTGCTGTTTTGGAAGTTTCATATGGCTGATAACACAAAGGATGTGTGAATTTTGTTTTCCAACATATGGCTTTAATGAAAAGAACAGGAAAACGAGCTTGCCTGGCACAGGCTAAAATGTGCAAATTAGACAAATTCTGCTTTCATATGTGAGCCATTCATTGCATATTCAATTAGACAAGAGTAAGTGAAATGGTACGGAGTGTTTTGGGTTATCGGTGTTATTTAATAACAGGGTCAGGATAATGAGAAGCTGATGAACTAAGCCCATAGAACAAATAAATGACTAATATAATTAAGAGGGGGAAATAATACAGCGAATCATACAGTGATTCATGTATTCAGATTGGAATATGATTCTCAAACTGATCCAAAATCCACTAAAGAGGAAACAAGTTGTCTACATAAACCGCTTTTTAAAAACGCCATCTGTGGTATAAATGTTCTTCATCGTTTACCACTGATTTCCTCCCACTTTGAGAATTCAGTAGCATTTTTTTCTTGGCTTTACTCATTAATGATCTATCTTCCTCTAAGTGTAACTCCCTGATTTCAGTTGAATGCAGACTATTATAGTTACATAGTTACATAGTTACATAGGGTTGAAAAAAGACCAGTGTCCATCAAGTTCAACCCATCCAAGTAAACCCAGCACACCTAACCCACACCTACCAATCTATACACTCACATACATAAACTATAAATACAACCACTAGTACTAACTGTAGATATTAGTATCACAATAGCCTTGGATATTCTGATTGATCAAGAACTCATCCAGGCCCCTCTTAAAGGCATTAACAGAATCTGCCATTACCACATCACTAGGAAGGGCATTCCACAACCTCACTGCCCTCACCGTGAAAAACCACCTACGCTGCTTCAAATGGAAGCTCCTTTCCTCTAATCTAAAGGGGTGACCTCTGGTGCGTTGATTGTTTTTATGGGAAAAAAGAACATCCCCCATCTGCCTATAATCCCCTCTAATGTACTTGTACAGAGTAATCATGTCCCCTCGCAAGCGCCTCTTTTCCAGAGAAAACAACCCGAACCTCGACAGTCTAACCTCATAGCTTAAATCTTCCATTCCCTTAACCAGTTTAGTTGCAGTCTCTGCACTCTCTCCAGCTCATTAATATCCTTCTTAAGGACTGGAGCCCAAAACTGCACTGCATACTCAAGGTGAGGCCTTACCAGGGACCTATAAAGGGGCAAAATTATGTTCTCATCCCTTGAGTCAATGCCCTTTTTTATACAAGACAGCACTTTATTTGCTTTAGTAGCCACAGAATGACACTGCCTGGCATTAGACAACTTGTTATCAACAAAAACCCCTAGATCCTTCTCCATTAAGGATACCCCCAACACACTACCATTCAGTAGATAGTTTGCGTTTATATTATTTCTACCAAAGTGCATAACTTTGCACTTATCAACATTGAACCTCATTTTCCAGTTTGCTGCCCAGTTATCTAATTTTGTCAAATCGCTCTGCAAAGCGGCAGCATCCTGCATGGAACTTATAGTTTTGCACAATTTAGTGTCATCAGCAAAAATAGAAACCGTACTCTCTATGCCCACCTCCAGGTCATTAATAAACAAGTTAAAAAGCAAAGGCCCAAGGACTGACCCCTGCGGTACTCCACTAACCACACTGGTTCAATTAGAAAATGTTCCATTTACCACCACTCTTTGTACTCTATCCTTCAGCCAGTTCTCTATCCAATTACAAATATTATGTTCTAGGCCAATATTCCTTAATTTGATCATTAACCTTCTGTGAGGTACTGTATCAAATGCTTTAGCAAAGTCCAAGTAGATGACATCAACTGCCATTCCAGCATCAAGGTTCCTGCTCACCTCCTCATAAAAGGCAACTAAATTAGTCTGGCAAGATCTGTTACGCATAAAACCATGCTGGCACAAACTAATAGTATTGTGAACTGCAATGTATTCAAGTACCCTATCCCTTATTACCCCTTCCAAAAGTTTTCCTACTACTGATGTCAGACTAACAGGCCTATAGTTTTCAGGCTGAGAACGGGATCCCTTTTTAAATAACGGCACCACATTAGCAATCCGCCAGTCTCTTGGCACCATGCCAGACCTCAATGAATCCTGAAAAATTAAGTGAAGAGGTTTGGCAATCACAGCGCTCAGCTCATTTAATACCCTGGGATGAATCCCATCCGGCCCTGGACCTTTGTTTACCTTTACATGTTCAAGTCTCTTTTGAATTTCCTCCCGAGTGACCCATGCGCCAGTAGCTAAATTACTAGAACTGGGCATATTACAAGGGAAGCCTTCATTATCTGGCTCCTCAGATGTATAGACAGATGAAAAATAAGAGTTCAAAATTTCAGCTTTTTCCCCGTTCTCATCAACCAACTTACCCCCCCCCCCCGTGATAATAAAGTTCCCACCCCTTCTTGCTTCATTTTTTTACTATTCACATAATTAAAAAATAATTTAGGATTCTTTTTACTCCTAGCAGCAATATCCCTTTCCATCTCTATTTTAGCTTGCTTGATAGCTTTTTTGCATGCTTTATTTGCTTCCTTGTACCTGATGAAAGTTTCCGCTGTCCCAGCTAACTTGAATGCTTTAAAAGCACGTTTTTTCTTACCAACCTCGACAATAACACTTTTATTCAGCCATAAAGGTTTTGCTTTGCGATGCCTATATGTTCTATAGTGTGTCGCTCACTAATGAATAACTGAATAATGTTCAGCAGAGCATATACACGTGGGGACTAATGCCCCTGGGCATACTAAATTTTGATTTTTGAGATTTTAACATGCTGTCAATACATTTGGGTTTACATGATCTGAGCTTCATAAAAAGTATTTTTGACTGGAGGGTTATGTGAGTGTGGATAGAGATTTTTTTCAACTTTTTTAGATTTTCTCACAGCTTCTTGTTGGCGATTTCTCTCCAAAACAATTCAGAGGTCAGTGCTCTCAAGATCCATTGAAAACAAATGGGCACATACACATGGCTTTATATTGAAATATTACATTTACTTTGCTTACTATAATTCTAGGAATTCTGTCATAAATTTACAAAATACATCAGTTTATCATACATCATAGAGCTTCCACAATAGAATCCTGCATTGAAATCCATTTTTAAAAAGAGCAAACAGATTTTCTAATATTTAATTTTGAAATTTGACATGGGACTAAATGTATGCCTAGTTTCCCAGGTGCCCTCAGTCATGTGCTGATAAATTTCAGTCACATTTTACTGCTGCAATAAAGGCAGCAAGATAGCAGCTCCTTGACATCTACATTGCTAAAATTGCTCCCATTCCCCACCTAGTGCTAGATAAGAGAATAGCACTCAATAGTAAAAGTCCAAGTCTAACTCAGCCATGACTCCTTCAGTTACATGGCAGTAGGAGAAACAATAGGTTACCTGAAAGCAGTTCTAATGTGTAGCGCTGGCTCCTTCTGAAAGCTCAGACTGAGATGACGCTTACACACCAATATTACAACTATAAAAAAAATACATTATTTGGTTCAAGAACAACATTTTAAATGGTAGAATCAATTATGTGTTATGTGAACAGTGTAATATAAATGTAATAAAGAGTGTAATAAAAACTATACCATAAAATCATGACAGAATCCCTTTAAGAGTTCTGTAAAGAAACATTTTCTTCATTGAAACCCATAATTCACCAGAATCACCAACTAAAAGGATTTTCTGACTTTTATTTAGAAGTAAATACAGATCTTCTAATGAATTGTTCTTAACTACCCGTACTAAATGTGTAACTATGAATTGCTGGAGTAAACATTGTGGAGGTTACCAACTGTCCCATGAATAAAGTACAATTCATAAATCTAAAACATTTTACAGAAATTCCCACATTAATGCACTTTATTTAAACACTATTTTTAATATCCCATTCCATCTGTAAAGAGGTCAACCATTCTTGAAAATCTGGAAAATCCTTATCCTTCCTTCAACAACCATGTAAATGGATACACTTTGGGTAGGCTTGTTGAGGTTGCAAAGCTCTGAATGGTTTTCAAATGTGCCAAAATAATCATTTTTCTGGTTGTGCTGTATAAAGAATTCCGAAACACTAAAAGTGCTTGGTTCCAGCATAATATTTAGTGTTACAACCCGTACTCCAGGAGACCAGTTTTTGAGAGGGTACAGCTTAGATATGGATTAAGTGTGACAGTTTTGTAGCAATTGTGGTTCCAAATCATTTTCCAAAGTTTAATAAAACTGACTTTTATACTTTTTGAGATACAAAGTCTTAAAGAAACAAATTATTGCCAAAATGAACATATTTTACACACATTTTGGAAAATTGCTGAATGAATATTAACCACAATTCATGGGGCAAAACGGCCAAATGAACGTACAAAATAATCTCTCATTCTGGTTTCAAGCCATTAAAGACTTTATAGATGTAATGTGTAATTTGTTGCACATAAAAATATGAGTTTTCCTATTCATACTTCCAAGTGGCCAAGCGTTATGTTACAAAAACAAGTTGTTAATAGTCAGCTTAATGCTAATGACGCTATGTATATATATTTTAATGATCAGGGGTGAGCTAATTCTTTTGCCTGCTATGGATTCACAACAAAATTTGTGTTTTTGCAAGTGGCAAATATTTTTATGAATCTGTGCTAGAATTTTGCCATTTGTTTTATTCCACTTGGAAAAAAAGCAAGAGAAAATTGGCATAGACTTCAATGTACTTAGCATCAGAAAACACTTGAGAAAAAATGCCCATTGACTTCAATGCGTTTGGCGAAATTTTGGTGAGATGTCACCATTTTGTGAATTTTCGGCAAAGGAAATCACTATTAATTATTCAACAAACTGAATTTGTAAACAGCATCATAGGTTTATAAACTAGGTCTAAGACAATTTGATCCCTAGCAACCAGATAACTGCGAAAATCCCAAACTGAAGAGTTGCTGAACAAAAAGTGAAATTTAAAAAAACACAGACCAAATTGCAAATTGTTTTAGAATATTATTCTCTACATCTCTTCTATACTTCTTTTATCTTCTGTACTAGGGGTGGCCAATACGTCAATCGCGGTCCACCAGTCGATCCCCCGAGGATTCCTGGTGGACCGCGATAAAGCCGGGGATGCGGAAGTGCTCCATGAATGCGTACATGCACTGCGTCGCATACGTACGCACGCACGCCACACTTCCACCTCGGTCTGGTCGATCACAACCGGACTGAGTATGGCCACCCCTGTTCTATACTAATATTAAATAACTGGTGATTAAACCTTTTAAAGGACAACAACTTTCCCACTAAGTAATATAGTAATAATGTACCCCATCATGTTCCATTCTTAATTTACAGTAGACAAATGACAGTGAATATTGTTCAATTAATGCCTATAGAACTGTATATTGAAGATTTATCTCTTTGTCTGTCCCCATTGGGAATCTCAGCAGATATAATTCCAGAGACTGTTTTGCAACCCAAAAATACAGTGATTCATCAAGTGTATTTAATATTCTCTTCCCCTCTGTGACATTTGTCATCATATTTCCTCCCTTTTATACATTATGCTATAGTTGACAAATATAATTATGTCTGTAGCACAATACATATTTTGCTGGCTTATGAATAGAGATGTAGCGAACTGTTCGCCGGCGAACTAATTCGCACGAAAATCGGGTGTTCGCAAGTTCGCGAACTTTTAGCGATGTTCGCAATTTTGGGTTTGCCTTAGCTGGAGCCAAATTTTGACCTCTCACCCCAGAGCCAGCAGATACATGGCAGCCAATCAGGCAGCTCTCCCTCCTGGACCACCCCCGGTCCACTCCCTTCCATATATAAACCGAAGCCCAGCAGCCATTTTACATTCTGCCTGTGTGTGCTTGATGAGTTAGCATAGGGAGAGAGCTGTGCAGGGGTTTGAGGGACAGTTTAGGTAGCTTTGCTGACTAGTAATCTACTTTCTACTGCTCTGTATGTAGCTGCTGTGGGCAGCTGTCCTGCTGATCTCATCTGCTGTAACCCAATAGTCCTTGTAAGGACTGCTTTTATTTTCTGATTACTGTTACTCTTCTTTACATTGTGTACTGCAGCTCCGTCTGTGTGTGTTGGAGACAGGTGTGCTGCTCCGAGTAGTGCACTAAGCACCAACCACACATTCACATCATTTCTTTTTATTTGTGTTTTTTTACTTTGCTACTGTAATTTATAGAGCCGAGTGCTATTAGTCTAGCTGTGTTGGGGACTGGTGTGCTGCTCCTAGTAGTTCACCCCCAGCACCAACCAGAGATCACTTTTTTTTTATTATTAATTTTTTTTTAAAATTTAACTTACTGTTCTTTAACG
This sequence comes from Xenopus tropicalis, assembly GCF_000004195.4. NCBI lineage: Eukaryota > Metazoa > Chordata > Amphibia > Anura > Pipidae > Xenopus > Xenopus tropicalis. The sequence continues at coordinate 102,245,697 of NC_030683.2, read as the reverse complement.
TGTCCAGTGCTGTTTGCTGTTATTCATAGTAGTGCACCAAACACGTTACACATAGTAGTGACATAATTTGCATTGTAATAAAATATATTCCGTATCCACTACTGCGTGTGAACCGGCCGTAACCTTTACACGACTTGATTGGCATGTAGATGCCGGACGTTTTAAAGCAGTTTATTACACAAGTTTAGAAATGTAGCGTGATTTCTGCCCTTTACAGCACAAAACGCAACGCTGTGTCAACAACGTATTTTTCAGAGAAACTTTTGCCCTTGATCCCCCTCCTGCATGCCACTGTCCAGTCATGGTCTTCCCGCCCAAACCTGGCCCTCCTCCTCCTTTCACCATTACTATTGATGGCATGACCATCAACCCTGTAAATTCTGCACGCTGCTTTGGGGTTATCTTTGACCGGTCACTCTCCTTCTCTAACCATATTAATAACACTGCCAAAACCTGCCGCTTTTTCCTCCACAATATTGCCAAGATACGCCCCTTTCTTTCACAAGCAACAGCTAAAACACTAATCCATGCCCTTATCCTTTCCCGCTTAGATTACTGCAATCTCCTACTAACCGGCCTCCCAGACTCCCACCTCTCTCCCCTGCAATCAATCTTAAACTCTGCTGCCAGGATCCTCCTGCTCTCTCCTAAGAGGGATCCTGCTCAGCCTCAATTAAGCTCACTAGCATGGCTGACTGTCAAGCAAAGGATAGCTTACAAAATCCTTCTGCTGACATTCAAAGCCCTTCACTCCTCTGCTCCTCACTACATTTCTTCACTGGTCTCCCTGCATGTTCCTGGTCGTCTCCTCCGCTCCTCTCAGAGCCTCCGTCTCTTTACACCATCCACACCCACTGCGCTCTCTCGTCTTAAACCTTTCTATCTCGCTGCTCCTTACCTCTGGAACTCTATCCCTGAATCCCTCTGTAGGGAAAACTCACCCACTCTCTTTAAGAAAAAGCTCAGCTGTTACCTTCTGGAGCACTAAAACATTATTTTGCCCAGTCCTGCGCTTAAGGGCAAATGCCCATACCTGATGCACTCTTACCTTCCAGTTTGTGCCTGTATGTTACCCAACCACTTAGATTGTAAGCTCTACGGGGCAGGGACCTCCTTCCTACTGTCTCATACCACATGGCACTTATTTATATATATATACATATATGTATTTATTGTATTTATTTATTATATCACTTGTCCTCCCTGTGTGTAATTTTGTATTCTGTAAGACTGTACAGCGCTGCGTACCCTTGTGGCGCTTTATAAAAAAAGTTATACATACATACATACATACACCCTTTAAACAACTTTAAAATCAGTTTTCTGGGCAGAAATGGCTTTTCTAGGTTTTAAAGTTCACCTTCTCATTGAAGTCTATGGGGTTCGCAAAGTTCGCACTTTTTGGCGGAAGTTCGCGAACGGGTTCGCAAACTTTTTTGTGAGGTTCGCTACATCTCTACTTATGAATCTGTTAAACCATTGCCACCCATCTATACTTCTGTAATGGCACTTCATACCTACCAGTAAAAGCTCAAAAATTCAGAAAAAAGATGTCATTAATGTAAGGGATGATCTTGCACTAGAGGAACACTCGACAGGCTGGTCCTGTTTGCTGTAGAAAGGAAGTTCTTAGATGAGAAATAAGGGGATATAATCAACATTTACAAATATAGGCCCTGGGACTGGGCAGTTGACAAAAAAACTTTAGAAATGGCTGAAATAATTCCACAGTTTCCAGCTTAGTCTGCATTTGGCCATTTCAGAGCACTTGGCCATATTATGAAAAGTAGAGACAAAACATGTTTTGTGACTTAGCAGTTCCAGTACTGTGGAAAAAAAAATATTATGCTCTTAATAGAAATGTTTTGGAAACCAAACAGTGTCCTTGTTGTATCAGGGAAAAGTGAAATTTCCAGCGTTTGAAGTAGATCCTTAAGCAAATCAGATTTCTGGGGGCCCTTTGGTCGCCCCAAGGCCATTATTAAGCCTGGATGGACAGCATAGGACAGACACTCTTACTATAACCCCTGTCAGGTTATCAATTTCCCTACCAATGTGATGAATAACTTAATGGCGGGGTAACGTATTAATGATTATTTAACTGTGAGTAGTAAATAAGAGACTATATCACCAATCTGGGTGAGTAAATTTGTTTTTCATATTTTACACAGTTGAATTGGAACTGGTCTGCTAAAGAGGGATTGGTTTGCCTCTCTTTTCTTTAATAAATCCCAACTATTCAAGGTTTTAGAAAATACTTTTTGACTATATTTTTTTGAGCATGTTTTTTTTCTCAAATTGAGAAAAAACGGCAAATCATTTTTTTGATAAATTCAATCCTAAGATTCCAACCTATAAACATAAACTTTGAAAAGTAGCCTAACTGGGGAGCCCCAGCAGCCATCAACAAGTGTTAAGGATTGCTGGGGTTTCAATCAATAACTTTAAAGTACTTTAAAGCCTATTAGTGGACCCTCAAACACCAAGTTTGCAATGGAGAGAAAAATCCTTAATTCGTTCTGACCACACTGGACATTGTGTGTGCATTTTCTAGGGCCAATAATATAACATGGGAAGATGTTAGCACTGATTGCAGCTGATTTTAATGAGACATATGTGGTGTTAATAAAGGCATTAGAGTCATTAGGCTTGTCAGCCGTGGATATTGATACAACCCACTAAGGGATCTTTGGAATTACCAACACATTCAGGCTGGAGGTAGTTCTAGGGTTTAGTTGCATTTATTTTTGAACACTATTCATCAGAGAAGCCTGAAGGGGTGAATTCCCTGCAAAGTGTCTGAGTAAAGTACTTGGGTGCCCTACCATTGTGAGCTCCTCAAGATCCAAGCCAGTCTATAGCCAGTACTAGCATCTCTGTGCACAGACTCTCTGCACATATTTAAATATATTCATAAATGCATAACTTGCATTTGAAATTCATCCCATGTATAAAGAAATTAGAGAATTAACTCGCCATGACCACTGATCCCTGAGTCTCAGGTCAGATTTGAAACATCCTGTGTTCCTTAGCAACTGGCAAGATTTTAGAAGTCAGGATTAAACGAGTAAAGATATATTTATGTGAGATTAATTCACATCTTGTATTTTCTTTCCCTGATTTCATTTGTTTTTTGGGCTGTCTCCAGAGAAAAATATGTGCATTTTAACAGGTTCCAAATGGAGTTTCTTTTGAGATGGGATGGGGAATTTTACCTTGCTTGAAAATATTTCCATGAAGAACTAAACTGAAGAGAAAATTAATTGTAGGTGTCAGGATGGTCTGCCTGGGCTTTTTCTTATGGTCTGGTGGGGACACTGTGGACATATTACTTCTTGGATCTGCAAACATTGAAAATATTCATATTTGTTTATATATTCTGATTAAAACCTGAGCTAGAGAAATGATCATTTATTTGAAAACTATAATCATGTTGTTCTACGGGGTCAACGTCTTACTATGCACATATTGCTATTTGGCCCATTCATCATTCACAAACAAGGGTTATCTAAAGGTGATGGAACAGTTGAAATATTAGGATGTTAAAAACAATTGGTGATCTTATTAAGTTGTATTTTGATCAATCAGGGTGCACTGAATTTGCTTCACTAAACAGGTTGGTCTTTTGGGAGTGTTTGATGGTTTGGAAGGAAGAGTAGAATCAGATAGGTGGCAGCAGGGAGTTGCAGAGATAAGCAAAAGATCAAGAGAAGTCTTGCAAGAAGCAGAAGCAGAATATAGGTTTCATGGAGGTGTATTTAGACATCAGAGATGAGATAAAGGGAGGGGCTTTATTGTTATGGTGAATGTTAGCAATTTGACTGATTTGAAATTGGGGGCATAGAAGGAATCTGCTAAGGGACCAGCTGATATGGAGTGATGAGATAGATGATGAAATAAGTCTAGCGGCAGCATTTAGAACAGACTGAAAGAACAGCCTTATTGTACCCCCTCCTAATGATTTAAAATGTAGTGGTGAGCACAACTTTTCCATGTTTGCTATAGTTTATACAGGAGCACTGGCCAACCATGTTGTAGCTCCCATCATTGTATGTGATCCCAATCGAGCCAATAAAAAGGGTTTTAAGGTTTTAACCTTACAAGCAAGCAAGTTACAGGTAAAACGCAGTTCAATAAATGCAGTACATTGAAGCAGTAGAATTTCCTATATATACTAAAGAAAGAGTAACACTAAAAATTAAAATGTATAAAAGTAATTTAACTAATTTATAATGCTGCCCTGCACTGGTAAAAGTTATGTGTTTGCCTAAAGACTACTATAGTTTATATAAATATCCTGCTGTGTAGCCATGGGGGCATACATTGAAAAGGAGAAAGGGCACAGGTTACATAGCAAATTACAGATAAACTCTGTAGAATACAATGGTATTCAATCTGTTATCTGCTATGTAACCTGTACCTTTTCTCTTTTTCTTGAATGGCTGCCCCCATTGCTACACAGCAGCTTATTTATATAAAGTATAGTAGGGTTTCTGTAGCAAACATGCCAGTTGTACCAATGCAGGGCAACAGTACATTATATTTTAATTACATTGAAATATTAATTTTTGGTGTTACTGTTCCTTTAATAATGGGCGAGTGCAGAGGACCTCTTGCTCCGTATATATGTGATGTAACAGACCACTTGACTTTTGTACTAAGCAACGGGATTGGAAAAAAGTGATCAATAACTTTGTAATTTTGATATAAGCGTTTATCTCGGATCAGTAACCTATTACAACCAATTATGTGTTTGTTTTACTTTTTGGTGCCACTTGATATATCAAAGCTACCTACATTGTCCAGAGAAATGGGAAACCTTTTTTTATAGATAAACAGCAGAAATTTCAGTGGAATAAAAACAACATTTATTGGCTCAAATTAACAGAACAAAAAACTAACATATAAAGCATACTATACCAAACAATGGATAGGTGTATCCCAGTGTCTTATTTCGGCGCCCGCGGCTATTATTTTGTTGCCCGCGACTATTAATTTGACAATTGCGACAATTTTTGGACGTGCGGCGAATTTTGCCTGGCGAAACATTTTGCCCATCACTAATTAAAAGCAATATAAAGAAAACAAGGTGGCACCCCAACATACAGAGAAGCTGCAGAGGTTTATAGCTAATAGCTCTGAAATTCTTAAGAAAGAAGACTGAAAAAACATAGAAAAAATGTTTTATTCAGTTGATGAATTTATACCAAAAAAAAAAAAGTTTGGCCTGAGTCCCACTTTAATTGCATCTGATAATGGGCACACAGTGGTGAATAAGGTTTTGTGTCTAGTTAGTATAAGCCACGTACTGTAAGCATGCCATAGTCAGATGTACCATAGAGCATGTGAAAGTTGCAGCCAAGAGCCTGAGGAATTTGTTGGTCTTCATTCAGCTGGAAAAGATATTGTGAAAGAACACCTTGTTTTCACTGGTAAAAAACTGAGTGTGGTTTGGGTAGGCGCAGCCAAGAACCAGTTTACATCAACACCATAGTACTTGAGGTCACAAATAGGGCAAAAAGTGATGTTCCATAATTTAGCAACTAGAAAAAAAAACATACGGAGGGTGTACTTCTTGCTTTTATTTTAAAAAAAAAAAAAGCAGGTACAAATTTTGCCAGTTCAAATATTGACCTTTTTTATACTTTAAGAGTAACAATAATATGTATTGAAAGCTTGGTCAAAAGCATTCAGTTTTAAAATGTAAATATGAATATGGAATGCGTACCTAACGAAATGCTCTAATGTCTTATTTGTATTAGCAGAAAGAGAGCGCGCCTTCACATTTTTGATACCTGGATGTGTTACTATAAACACAATGCTTTTTTTTATTCAAAGCAGCATTCAAAAAATTGTGGTTTGCACGGTATGAATATAATGGCACTAAAATTCAGGAATTAACAATTTGTAAAGCTACATTACTGCACACACAAAATGACTGTTCCAAGGTATTAATGGATCACTCTGATCTTTAATGGATTCTGCTGCTTTGCTGCCAGTTATTCCAACTGCCACGTGCAGGATCAAATCTAAAATATTATCACTGGGCAACACATTGGGCCAATACATTAATATATTGATTTAGGGCACTAAACACATGATGCCCTACTATCCCTTTTCTTCTACACCAAAATTCCAGTTTTCCAGTGGTCTCACTTACCTTTAGCCCAAGCATTAACCCCTGGTGAACTAGCAGAAAGAAAAGTTTGCAGCTTCTATAGGGGCTACACTATAGCTATGCTAGACATACTACAGATTCATGTGTTATTATGGCAGACACAGCCAACCAACACCATAACCCTGAACCAACTGGGCAATGTTTTGGAGAAGAGGTTTAATTTACAGAACAGTAATGACTTTTTTTACATTTAAAGGGGATCTGTTACCCTTTAAAATGATTCTAAATTCTTTACTATCATGTTAGTTTAACAAAATAAACTTTGCTTACACCATATAAACTATTTAAGGTTTTTTCCCTTCAGTCCTGGAATTTACAAGTCACAGCAAGCAGGCAGGCACCATTTTGGGAACCCAGGTGCCTTGCCCCAGACCATTCACTCAGGGAAACTTTTTTCACGACTATTTCTTCATTAAAATATCACGTAAATAACAGTTTTTCATGGAAACTCACTCCACTGATCCAGTGGTCCGGGTGCAGCACCCCAGACCCGTAGCAAAGGGAGACCCAGCAGTCACAAGCACAATTTCTCGATGGGTGCGCACTCCAGACACAGGTGAAGGTGGTTATGATAAAGCTTTATTCACATTAATCCTAATTATTGTGAATAAAGATATTTCTTAACCACCTTCACCTGTGTCTGGAGTGTGTACCCATCAAGAAATTGTGCTTGTAACCCTGTTATTAAAGCAAGCTCTGTATCACCCCAAAATCTTGTGTATTTGCCATCTATATAATATTTAGGAAGTGCTGAATGCATAGAGGCGGCAGCAGGCAATATATGATTGATAGCTCAGATTTTTAAATACATTTATTAAAGGTATTGGTGATTTCATTAAAAAAAGAATTTGGGTTTAATGTTTCACGTATATTATACAACTTTTATGTGTGGGTGACAGGTCCCCTTTAAAATGTGTATCTGTTCATCCAGCTCTTATTAATAAAGTATTTCTTGATAATGTGTATTGTATATACTATTTTATTGTTCTGCAGAGTTCCGTGAATGGAATTTGTTTGCTTGTACTTTAATATTTCTCATTCACATAACATGAACAAAATGAGCTTAAAAATGACACTGCAGCATATAGAACTATTGCTCAGGCTATGAGCATATCTGTAAGTGGCCACTGGCCTTTATCTGGCTCACCTTTGATGACATCAGGACCATTCAGGACCATCTGCCATTCTTTTTCTTGTAAGTGAAGCCTTTGCAGTTAGTGTCATGGTGGCTATGAGAGCTACTTTTTCTGCTGGCAATCACTTCCCATCCACTTCAATAGGACATTTGTAGGACACAGAGGTCTGACCACTTTAAAGCACTGGTTGACCCAGGCAAATATCCCAATGGTGGGCCCTTGCAGCTCCTCAATAAATCTGTGGCATTAACGGCTTTATCTTACTTCAACATCTGAGTGATGCTCAACTTATGGGGCTGGTAGGACACAAGATAGGGGAAGTCTATGTGCCACCACCAACCCACCCCTCATGAATACAGTGCTGTTGAATTCAAGCAAAGCTGTACTCATGGGAAAAGCAAATGTGTTTGTCCATTCTAGAGCAAAAAACCCACACCCAGAGCGTAAAGTGTAGGACTGGATGAAAAAGTACAAAACAGATGGTGGTTTGCACCCATTTTTTGCACTCTGCTCCCTTCCCTGGACTTCTGATATGTGAAGAATACCCAAAGTATATACCCAAAATACCCAATACCAGCCACCTTGCCAACAGTGCTAACTACCAGAACTCACCACATCTCAAGTTTAGGTATGACGCCTGAGGATGTTGTACCTGCATAAAGATGACTATTAAATCACCACAAAACATTAGAAAAATTAGCCACCTATTAAGTGGCACTATGAGAGAAAGCAGCAGAGCTCATGTCATTGTTTGGAGCTAAAAGTAATATTTTTACTTTTGTTTTTCTATTCTTTGTTGTGAGGTTAGACTAGGCTCCTCACTCATACCTAGAAGAAGCTGAACTTCTCCACTCCTCAGTCACGTTCATATTGCTGCACCAAAAATACTAATACAAGTTTCAGTCAAAATACCAGCACCATTTCAAAACATATGAAATGAAATGCATACCATGTGTGGCAATCGAATAAAACAGCTTTATTTTATCCTCTATGTTTGTAGTGTTTGTAAAGCAATATACATGTCAGGGGTTTGCATGCTTGTTTTTTTACAGAAGCCTCCTATGTAGACATGAAAAAAATGTCTCCATAATTTATTTTTATATGAAGCTATGAGGAATTCCCTAGCTTAAAGCGGCTTCCAGTTGGCATAACTACAAACTTCAGCTTTAAAATCAGAAAAGTGAAGTGAGTAAAGCTTCAAATGCTGCTGTTGGGAATTGTACAGAACTGAAGCACTTCTTTGCATTAGGGTAACATGACTACTTAAAGTAATGTATGCACTTAATCTATTGGGTATAGATGCCTCTCCTACTAACTGTATTTTTATAATAATGAAACAGAAATTGTTGGTCACTTTTACACTTGTGTAGGGATTGAGGGGATGTGGTAAAAGCGAATCCACTAGTTAATTCCCCTATTAATAGTGAACCTACCTGTGAAGCATCTAAGCTTCTGTGGAAATGTTATTTTGATGTTATTGTTGGTTCTATTCACTAGATAGTGCTGTGATGCAGGGGACCCCCTTTAGAAAGTTCTGGAAGCAGGAGTCCCTCTGTGTCAATCGGGAGAGAGGGGCCATTGCCCTAGAAAGTCTAGGGAGAGAGAGATTAGTGAGCCCAAACTTCCCTAACTGATGAAGAAGATAGAGTGGATGATACCAAGGGACCTTAGGTCAGTTTACCTCAAAGAGGTGCAAAGGTGAGCTGGTTAAATACAGGTCAGCTAGTCAAGCAGCTGAGGCTCCATTTTGGAGGAAGAAAGGGGTCAGTACCCCGACAGTACATTGCCAGTCAGGGACACAGTGACAAGGACTAAGTAGGTTCTTGACAGGTAGTATTCATCCTCATGTCCAGACACCAGTGAGCCAAGGTGTCCCCTCAGTGAAGGGAATATCTCAGGAAGGTGGGCAAAGGATTAGATAAACACACTGTGATCCTGGTACTGTTTCATCAGTTTATATAATTGGAAACTGTGTGGAATCCTGAGGGACCTGAAGGAATTTAGCTGGTGAATTAAGCTGCTATTAAGCTCACCTGCTTCCCATTTTGACAGTAACAACAGTGTGTGTACTAAAGGTTTATTTCAGCCATTACTACAGAACTTACTATATGCCTCGGTACGAGCTGTTTATTAGGTTTATAGGTTGGAGAGCTTAGGGTGACGGCACCAATAGAAAAATCAGTGTCAGGTGAAACCCCTAGTAATAAAAATGGGAGGATTACCATAAAATCACAAGTTCTATTTATCCATTTTGGACCTAGCTGCAACTTATCCAAATAATTAGTCCACCTCGTGTCTGTCCCAGCATTTGAAGGCATTAGTCCTTAAAGAAACCACCCAGATTATTGGATTGGATATAGTATAAAAAGGTACCTCCTTAATCCCCTAGAAAGCTTTAGCCCTGCTCATTGGAACTTGGCCTAATTTTTTAGTATGGTATCAATAATATACGATTCTGTTCAACCTGCTTATCCTGTGCTGTTACAGGCCTTGCAATGGGAATTTTCTCGAAACCATTTACAAGACTGGAAAAGGCACTCCAGCTGTGCAATTAAATGCTGAGGTGCAGCCAAGGTGATTATTGTACAAGTCTGCTGAGTTGTTATCATGCTATTACTTTCCTAAAAATGAATATTACTACCGTTACACTAAGTTAAATAAATTGAATGAAAAGTTTTAATGACATGTTTATAGCAGGGAGAATATAGTTAATATTGATTTCATTTTCTTATTGCAGCCCAATAGAATTATATGTTTTGGCAATTATTCTCAGTGCTATTAGAGCCAGGCCAATTAAATTATGGTTGTCAATAAACATATGCCACTCTGAATAGGTTGTTTCACTCACTGACTATTTAAGCTGGAATTTATTATACAATAACCAGAATTATTCTATTTTTCTTACAATCAGGATTTTCATGAAACATGTTCTTCAGTCTTAATTGGTTCAGTTTTGTCACGAAAACAAAATACAAAAAGTGCCTTTTATAAAATAACGATCCAAAATGTTTAATTGATAGAAAAGGTAAAACAAGTACATGTTTGTTCCATATTTTCATATTTGAACTATTTTTTGATGGAAATGCAAAATGAAATTCAAAACTGAAGGATCTGCGTTTGTTTTTGTATCAAGCTTAGGGCTAGGGATGGGCCTACAGAAGTTCAGTAAAGTACTGGACCCTTAACCTCAGAGGAGGCCCAATGAAATGTTCTGGTTATAAGTACAAATGACATTCTATTACACGGGGAGAAATTCCTACATTAAGAATCAGAAACTACCAGTATAAAGTCCTCCATCTATTGTTAAACCATAATAAAATACTGGACCCTTGACATTAAAGGGAGCCCAGTAAAATGTCCTGGTTGTAAGTACAAATTGCATTCTATTACTTTTCCTAGATTATAAATCAGAAACTACTATTATGATGTCCTTCATCTGTTGTTAAACCATCAACCAATCGAGAGATGAACACACTGCTCATTGACCAGTGGAATGATACAATACAACAAACATTTTAGTTGTCCTTACATGTCTGTTGCACAAGTGAATGCTGTAGAAAAGAATCTTAGGCCTTTCAGTTTTTGTTAGACTCAACAGAAAATAGGAATACTTCTATAAATCAAGTGGAAGCAATCACAATTTTGCATAGATGGAAGCTGGTCAGAGTAACTCCTACCCCTGTTCCTATCCCCACGGTTCTACCCTTTGTTTCCACCCTTATGTTAGTTATTACTTTATCTTAAGAAATTCTGATGCAGGTAACAGCTTCCAGTCTTGCTTCTTCAGGTAGAATGGCAAGCAGAAGGAATATTGAGGCATTCTGTGTGTGTTTTCCTGTACTGTTCTGTTCAAGCCCAACCCTCGTCCAGGTTTTTCACGTAACTGTCCATTCATTATAACCTGGCGTGTAAGTGTGCCCTTTGTTTTTACGTCATACGTTCCAGAGGGATGGACTTTGACACTTGAAAGGGATTCATTGTTTACCCCAAAGTCTGCCATACCCTTGGTCCTCATGAAAATGTCCAGAGGGATGGGTAGAGCAACCCTTTCCAAATATAAATAGCATAATAATGATCACAAAAAGGTCCCATAAAAATGCTCTGCACCCCCATAGAAAACTTGGTCCCATTTAGGATGTCAATGAATATTAAGCATATTTTTGCTGAGAAAGGCTACATATTGTAATAGCCTTGGCAGGCATCCCCATCCGATATAATAAGTCATTCATTATTGGGACAGTGTTTAATATGGAGAAGGAACACGTGAAGGTTTTGTATTGCTGGATTCTCTTCCTTTGTGACCTTGGCACAGAGATTGCACAAGAACTTTGCACAAACACATGGACATTTTCATATTGTGGATCTGCATAAACCTGTTTTAGATTAAAAATTATGCTTGGTAATCATTCTTCTCTTTGTATTACATTACAGTGTTTCATAAAACCACCATGCATTTGATATTGAATTTGAATAGAGTATGATATCATAGAAATGGGCATTAATATTAATAGGGTTTTTGGATAATTAAACAACAAGCCACAGCAACTCCTAGCATATCATAGTATAATGAACACCAGCATAAAATGGTAAAGTGACCCCCAGCAGCAAATGGTAAAGCTCACTTTGCAAAGCAGCAAAGAATGGTACAGTGACCTCTCAGGATATAACTGTACAGTGGCCTCAACATAAGATAATTCAGTGACACCCCACCCCAAACAAAAGATGGTACTGTATCCACCAGCATATAATGGAACAATGAGCCCAACTTAAATGGTACTCTGTCCCCTAGTATAAGATGGTACTGTGGCTGCCACATAAAAATGGTACAGTGGTGTTTAATTATATAGTGATCCCTAAACATAACAAAAAGCTATACTGGCCGTAGCCTAAAATGGTACAGTGATCCCTGATGATTCCATTGCCCAAGCATAAGGTCATTTAATGATCCCCAGCTTAAAATTGTACAGTGATCTTCCAAAAATAAATCGTACAATGATCCCTGATGATTCTATGGCCCAAGCATAAAGTAATTCAGTGATCCCCAGCATAAAATGGTTCAGTGACTTCCAACATATAATTGTACAGTGATCTTTGAAAAATAAATGGTACTGTGACCCCTGACCACCTAACATAATGGTACACTGATTCTATGCATGGAATGTTACTTTGACCCCTCATGATAAAAAGTTACAGTGATCCACACAACATAAAATGGTACAATGACCCCTATTGATATAATGGATCACTGACACCTAAGCAGAATGGTGTTGATGATACAATGGTATAATAACCCTCGGCATAAAGTGATACAGTGACAACTGCAATGAAAGTGAGCAGTGACCCAAAATGTACGCCATTGGCACAACTAACAGGAATCTGCTCGGGGCACGGGTTCTGCGCATAATAAGGACCAACTGCACTGTTTATGGTGCTTATATATTGAACAGTCTAAAGTGACAGTATTTGTATCCATATATTCAAACAGTTCCTTAGTATCATATAGAAAACATTGGCATTTGTATTTTTTGACAGTTGGGCATCTGTAACTATTTTGGCAGCACTAATGCCATTCAGCTCATTAAACTGTAGAAAGGACATTGAGTCTTTGGCTGCATTCTAAAACACCTTAAGGAAAATATTTGTGTGCTTGTGTTCCATATTTCTTAGAAAAAAAAATAAAGCGCTAAAGTGAGTGCCGAGAACTCCTTCCATCAGAAGTGATTGTCAAAAAATTGCATATGGGAAGACTTGACTTAAATTATATGAATTATGTTACATTTTCTTATTTCAACACAAAAGCATTCTGTGAATAAGTAGGAGTATGGCACTTTAAATGATCTCCAACCAATTAAAGGTTACGTTAATTCACAGTTTCCAGTAGCAACCAAACAGCAAACAGGTGAAAGAAAAGCCAGCCAATGGAATGACAGATATGCTTGAGTGCTATAAGCATCTGCCCAGGTACAATTTATCAGATATGAATATCATAAAGCATGCCCCGCACGCACGCGATATGCGACTTAACGTATGCGATACTTTAGCGAATCGCACAGGGTTTTTTTTTGCGTCAATTTTAACGCAAAAAAAGCATGAGATAGCGCTTGTCGCACTTTAGTGAATCAACCCTATGCTTCCATGGGCAGCAGAGTATGCTATGTTGTAGCAAATGTTTCTCTAAATTATTTTTGAGCTTAAAGTGCATCCTACAGTGGATTCCATTATGCAATATATAGGTCTCGACTCTTCGGAATGATTTCCTTTGGAAACTGCTCTGTGCTTTGAACTCACTCATTCAGTCAGTAAAGTATAATATCAAACAATATGTCTCACAAATCAGTTGAAATTATTCCTGATGTCACTAATTGGTAATGGCAAATCAAATTGAAGAATTCTATGGCCTCTTTGCTCAGATCCAGGATTGATTAAGTTCAAAAATGTTGGAAAGGACCTGTGACATACTGTGTCTTTTTTGGCATTTATGCTAAATGCAGTGCTGGGAAGTTTTTCCACTTGGTCTGAGAATCTTGGCACCTAAAACAGAGGGAGATTTACCCGAGCCTGTAAAGGACTCTCTATAATGACTCCCACGCAGAGAGATCTTTACAAAAGCAGAAAAAGAATAGGTGCCTGAAATGTCTTTTATTCAAGGAGGGGTACTTTGTAGAGGTGGTGCTACCTCAGGTACAAGAGCACTTGGGAAAACACATTGTAGGAGGGACTGAATTTTGTGCTTTAATATCCTGGCCAAAAGTAATTTGGGGTTAATTGGGTGTATTCATTGGCACCCATTAGGTAGAGACACTGCTGTTAAGTACTCCCACCAAGTTGGGTTTCTGGGTTTGCCTGATCCCTGTACTATGGTGGAGTTTAATCCTGCTCTAGAGGGTAGTGCCAGGAAAGGGTTACATAAAATCACTAAAATATGGATGCTAGGGATTCTTATATATTCTTTATTTTTGGATTTCAACAATAGGGGAGGGGTACAGAAGGAAAGAAGGGGGGGATGGGGAAGGGAAGCATTGTATCTTTTACAATCATCATCTTTAGTCCTAAGCTGACAACAAGTTATTGCTACTTTGTAGTGTATTTTAGGCACATTTCAATTATATACAACATCCTTTAAAGTTGTTATTGCAATATTAATACACACATTCGTTTCTGTAGTTTGGGTTGGGGGGGGTGTCTTTATATACATTGCTAAACTAGTGAACTTTTCAATATCCTATTATCGGTCTGGGTTATTCAAGAAGTCTATCCATGGTGACCATATCCTACAGTAGAATTGACTATCTACCAGTTTCCTTATTTCTTCTACTTTTGTTAGCCATTCCTTATATGCTGGGGGAGAGGAAGACTTCCATTTCTGAGGAATCAGTGATTTTGCTGCCTGCAGTAGGTAGGATGCTAGGGATTCTTATTCTGAACAATTAATCCCAAAGGACACACCTCCAGGTCACCCTATTGGCTGGACAGAAAGCCAGCGACCACCCCTGAAGCCATATATATGAATGGACAACAGCTAAGTGGCTTCCCATGGTGCTTCTTTTTCTTTCCAAACTTGTGCCTAAATAATTTGGGAAAATTAAACAGTTTTGGTCTTTACCATATTTTCTTTTCCTTTCTTAACTCTTCTTCTTCTCTTTTTACCCCCTCTCATTTCTTCTTATCATTGGTCTATAGGTTTAGAATTAATTGGTCTATCATTTTTTCTCTTCTCATTACCGTACTTTAAATACTTACCTTTTACTAATCTATCTATTTTAATTTGTTGTGGAGAGATTATTAAGAGCCCCCTGCTGGTGACAGTGTCACACTAACATTTGTTAAACATTGCACATTTCCTATAAACACTTTATAAATGAACAGTGTTTGGTTAGAAGCATCTTTTATATAGCCACATACCATATATACATACCATATATATATATACATACCATATATACATACCATATATATATATACATACCATATATACATACATACCATAAATATATCTATCTCAACAATGTAACAACAGGCACTCACGTCAAAAATGATTGTAAATGCTTGGGTGCAGTCCAAAAAGAATGGATAATGTAACAAAAGATAAAAGGTACTGCACTCACAGGACTTATTCAAAACTCAAAGTAATATTAAAGAATTGTGTCTAACGTTTCGGCTACCACTGCAGCCTTTCTCAAAGACAAAGTGAAAAAGTGGATGTGCATTCATAAACACAAAATGGCGTGAAATCAGTGACGTCATAGTGTGGAGGATACACATAGAATACATTATATCCCAATGTAAGTGAAACATAAAAATAAAAAACTATGAAGGACCACATGTGGTCCTTCATAGTTTTTTATTTTTATGTGCACACCCACATCCAAAAAAAATTGTGTGCCTTTCTCAAAGACAAAGTGAAAAAGTGGATGTGCACTTAAAATGCACATCCACTTTTTCACTTTGTCTTTGAGAAAGTCTGCAGTGGTAGCCGAAACATTAGACACAATTTTTTAATAAATTATTTTGAGTTTTGAATAAGTCCTGTGAGTGCGGTACCTTTTATCTTTTGTTACATTATATATATATGTATATAGTATTATATGTATATATACATACCATATATACTTACATACCATATATATATATACATACCATATATATACATACCATATATACTTACATATATACATACATACCATATATCTCTCTTATGGATGTTTCTATTCTGTATTATTGATCTTATTAACTTCCCTGACAACTTCTAGCTGGTAATAAGGCAGCTGTCTGTTGTACTTTATTGTATCAATGGACATTATATTGCAGCTATATGTCAGGCCAAACCATACAACGTGGGGGAACACAAAGTGTGGAACTGTAAATATAATGCATTTTCAGGCACCGTGAGAAATAAACATGAGCGGTTTCCATGGAAATTTAAAGTGATCTCACAAATGTCACACACCACTACACAATTCAACATCAGTCTGACAGTAAAGCCACTTAGAATGCCCCACTGCTAATACCCCATAAGGTTAGTGATGATTAAAGAGGTATTTTTAACTCAAACCAGAGTACTCCTTATTATGGCATGTAATGTGCAATTGTTGCCCTGTGGCTTGAACCTTTCTCTTGAATACAGCTCTGCTTGTGCTTGACAAAGCTGTATTCATCAGTGGCGGATAAGGGAATGATACGTGGACAACCTCTTGTTAACAATTACAATAAAATTGTAGCCTTGCAGTACCAAAGTCTATGGGCTGTCGGGGTCAGTGACCACCCCCCACCCCCCTCCCATTTGATAGCTAGAAATAGGCAGGAGAGGAGGACAAAATACATTAACAAAATAAATAAATATTTATAAAATAAAAATCAAAGCCAATTAAATAATTAAGAATCAGACATAGGAAAATGTATCTTAAGATACTATGAACCATCCTATTAAATCTGTATTTTGGATGCATTTTTATTTTTTTAATTTTTATCTGAGTTTTACAAACAGTCCAGTTCCTAAGTAGCAGAATTGTGATTCCTATTCAAGATCATAAAAACAAGTAGAATGGTAAAGCTTCTACAAGTTGCATTCGCTTGTGTTAGGCAAATTCCAAAAGAGAAATGAACCTGTCCGTTGTCATTGAAGAGATAATGTATAAATAATTGGGTTTTTAGTGGGAAAAGGGGGGAAGAGTTCCAGGCAAAGAAAATGCATAATATTTAGGAAGAGCAAAAGATAAGATAAGAGATTACTGTCAGAACCGTCTATTTAACTAAATCATATGATGTATGTACCGTTTCCTGTGATAGGAAATTGTCAGTTGACCATATAGTAATTATACCAGAAACATGGTTTGGCAGAGTCCTCCTAGTTTTGAAATGTTATTTGGATGCATATTTATAGTTACTTTATATGTTCCAGATCCCAAGCCAAGCAATAAAGGAGATATGGAATGAAAAGAGAAAGGGAAACTATTGTTATAACTGCTGCTAGAACATAAAGATTTGTGTTGTTGTTGCAGATTTAAGTTGCTGATTTAAGTCCTTTAGGCCAATTTGGTAGCTTATCTGCCTGTGTATGTGCCCCCCCCCCCCCCCCCCCCGATCAATATCTGGGCAAAATCGTCCAGGTGTCGATTGGGCAGATTTGATTTTCCCATCAGATTGTTACCCAATCAGTCATTTGGCCCTAAGGCCAAAAAATCAAATTAGCCCTATATGGGGAGAAGATCCATATGAGCGCATGTTACAGTGTATGGCCACCTCTCCTAGGCTTGATTTTGATTTTATTTTTTTTAAAAAATATCAAGGGGGAATTTACCCCTTGGACATCTCTGCTTAACCCATCTACTGTCAACCCAATGGGGAACTTGCAGCCTATACTGGTTACTGCTGATGTCACATGATTTCACTGGGGAGGTAGGTCAGATAATTTTGAGAGAATGGCACAAAATTGAATCAGATGGCTCAAAATGACAGGGAGAGAAAGGGACACATAGGGAGAGAAAATGAAAGAGCAAGAGAAAGGCACATACTGCAGGAGAGAGGCAGTCAGTGATACCGGCACATAGGGAAATGGGGGATAATGTCATGATGAGAGAGGGAATGGAAAATGGCTAAGTAAAAATCAGTGCATTCTGTAAAACTTATTTGTGTCCATTAATCCTTAGGAGCCAGCCACTGTCTGTCTATGAGCACAAATAAATTCTGTAGAATCTGTAGATTCTATGTTCTATTCTATGGTTAACATGCTGTTTGACAATTTCAAAACAACCCAGGACTTAAAGTATAAAAAAGAGAGTAGGATAAGGTGGCAGTATGTATCAGCCTGGCATCAGGCAGCTTAGTAGGTGTTGGCTTCAACAAATATAGGCATTACATAAACAATATATGAAAAAATGCATCTTACTTAAATGAAGAATGAGCAAACTTTCTCCACGTGATTATTATTATTATTAACATTTATTTATAAAGCGCCAACATATTCTGCAGCACTGTACAATAAGTGGGTTTCATACATTTGACATACAGAGTAACATATAAAGCAATCAATAACCGATGGTGAAGAGAGCCCTGCCCAAAAGAGCTTACAATCTACAAGGATGCACCAAATCCACAATTTTAGGAATCAGCTGAATACCAAATGCACCACATTCTAACCTAACTTGCATATACAAATGAGTGTAATAGCCCCCCAAAAAAAATCCTGTATATGAAGATTCTCTCCTTCAGATCAAAGGTCATGGGATTTAAAGGTTCAGATATAGTTTGGCCAGGCGCTAGGATCTGCTAAAACAGACTGGGATCTGTCTGAATCCTGAAATGAATCTGGGAGATGAGGCTTTCCTGCTCCCTGCCCAGTATCATGTATGCTGATCCCTTGGTGACTGACAGCAGCTGAGTATGTGCTGCGCCGGGCAGAGAAGCAAGATCTTGGGGAATTTTTGGAGGTAAATAAATCTTTTCTGCTATCGGCATCAATGGGGCATCAATGGTGTAGCTGGAAGTCATTGTAAATACAACCTTTCATACTTATGAGTCAGTACCACACTGCCCCCCCTAACTTCTTCCTCACCCTCAACCCTACCCACGTGTACTTACCCACCTAGATGATAGATGATAGATAGATAGATAGATAGATAGATAGATGATAGATAGATTATAGATAGATAGATAGATAGATGATAATAGATAGATAGATAGATAGATAGATAGATAGATAGATGATAGATAGATAGATAGATAGATGATAGATAGATAGATAGATAGATAGATAATTGATAGATGATAGATATATAATAGATAGATAGATAGATCCATAGATAGATAGATTATAGATAGATGAATTCATTCAAATGGCAGAAGTGATACTGTATACACCTTTTTAAAGAAAAAAACATCTACCTCTAAGGTAACCTCAAAAAGGTATTTGATGGTGTTTTATTCACAACAGGATTTTCACCGACTAGTCTGTATATTTACACTACCTGCTTTTGGATAGCGCCTTAGACGCTATATGGCAAATTCCAGATATATTACTCACGTTCTTTTCTCCTCAGCTAGCAGAACTGTACCCCTCACTTCCTACTTTCTGAAGAAAGACATAGACCCACTTTCTTTTCCACACTTGGTGACTCATCAATCCCAACACCTGCACTGGCTTTCCAGCCTCAGTGAACACAGTCCCAGTGATTCTCCTCATTTCCTTTTTTTCATAGAGCATTCTCTATCTTCCCTTTAGATTCTTCCCAGCTACTGTGCCATAAAAGATAGACAAAAAGATGGAGTGGTAGCTAAATGATCAATAGATATATAGATAAATTGATAGAATGGATAGATAGATAGATAGATAGATAGATAGATAGATAGATAGACAGATGATAGATAGATAGATAGATAGATAGATAGATAGATAGATGATCAATAGAAAGATAGATAGACAGATAGATAGATAGATGATAGATAGATAGATAGATAGATAGATATAGATAGATAGATAGATAGATAGATAGATAGATAGATAGATAGATAGATAGATAGATTTGCTATACTATATTATAGGTATACATTTCTTCTGCTTATGTGCAGCTATGCAATACTTAAAAATACATCTACATGACACTTAAATAATTTTGTCCACACTTTTCTACATTTTCATTTCTTAAAATTAAAGTAGAATTTCTGAATTCTTTGTCATTTACATTTAAATTAATTTCAAAAAGGGAGATGAGAAATATTTTTATGGGGCATTTTAAGCTGATGATATAGATAGATGGTGATGATAGATAGATAGATAGATAGATAGATAGATAGATAGATAGATAGATAGATGATAGATAGATAGATAGATAGATAGATAGATGATAGATAGATAGATGATAGATAGATAGATAGATAGATAGATAGATAGATAGATAGATAGATAGATAGATGATAGATAGATAGATAGATAGATGATAGATAGATAATAGATAGATAATAGATGATAGATAGATAGATAGATAGATAGATAGATAGATAGATAGATAGATAGATAGATAGTTGATAGATGATAGATGATAGATAGATAGATGATAGATAGATAGATAGATAGATAGATAGAGAGAGAGAGATAGATAGATAGATAGATAGATAGATAGATAGATAGATAGATAGATAGATGATAGATAGATGATAGATAGATGATAGATGGATTATTTTGTGTGCATGTATATATTAACTTGTGTATTGCTGCTAACCAATATGCTTTTAACCAAATATTAAGTTGTTTGTTTAACTTTCCAGTCTTGTGTTTGCTATTATGCATTTAGTTTTCTATTAATAATGGTAAAAGTAATAAAATAGTAACAGTAAATGTAATAAAACATAGTTCTGAGCACATCTTTTAGTGTGTGGAAAACTAATCTGACTTCAGGTAAAGAAGAAATAGATTTTTCCCATATACTTTCTAACAAGGTTTGATTGTGTGACTGCCTGATAATCCCGGCTATAGATCATTGTGAAATACCCAGGAGGGATCATGGAGTCAGACACAAAGAAGGGAGAACTGTGAGATGTAAGATTGCCATAGTGCAAGAATCATGGAGAAAGGACATCAATCTACACGTAGGATCAGCAAAACGTGAGAGCAGATTACAGAGCACTTTAACTTCACATGTACTGAAATGGATACTTTCCCTGCTGCCTATATGGGCACCCACAGCCTTTGTGCTCTATACCTCCCTATACTGCTCTCTTTTCTTTAGAGACATCATTAGGTATCAATAAAAAAACAATAATTTATTACAATCCAGCCTAACAGGCGCTTTTTGTTAGCAAATCTGCATAAATCTCCCTCTGTTCGCAGCGCCTGGGACAGACTGCGGCCGTTCCTGCATAAATCTCTATTAACCCTATTAATTCAGCCACTGGAAAAGCAGCCCTGCTCTGTATTTAATATTTATATTGTCATCGTCTCAGCACATAGCCGCAAGGCAAAATCCTTGCTTCTGGGTAGTGGTTTCCACTTGGATTTGGTGCCTTATTAAAACAGAATCTTATATATAAATTTAGTTGGCCAATTTATATAAACTGGGGGAATGTAATGGGTTGTTTGGCTATTACGCTGCTGTGGCTGATGTCATCCAAAACGACATATACGGTAGTAATAATATATATTTTAATTATTCTTGTTTTTATAATTCTCAGACCCCCACCATTCCTTGCCCTCCCCTTTCTTCAAAGTTCCCATTGCAAGAAAATCTGCTTCTCCATAGAATTGATTGATCTGGTCAATTTAAGGTCTCTTGTTCCTGGTATTACTGTGGCCCCTGGACATGTGGCTTGTGGGCTTTTTTCATGCCCCAGTAGAATTTAGTTCTGTTGTTTTACACCTTTGAGATTAATAATTTAGTGCTCAGGAAAAGGAGACTGTAGGAATGAGAGAGAGGAGGAAGGAAGCAGATAGGACTTGCAGGGGATCTTGTAACCCTTTCGCTAACCGAGCTACCAAAGGGTTAAGTTGGCACCTTCTTCCCTTCATTTCACTAACAGGCAACGAATTCGTTAAAGTCACACGGGCAAACAGCCACAGAAGGGGTTAATGGTGTGTCTAGGTAAACAATGGAAGCTCTGAGTCTGCAGCACTGTATCAACAACTAAACACAAAGTTGCCATGTTTGTTGCTTTTGTCTGGGTTCTGTTATTCTTTCCGATTGTCTTTTCGTTTGCTCACTTTTGTAACAGAAATTTGTGACCGACCACATGCATTTCCATTTATTTGTAAAGGTATCTACAACAAAATTCGAATCTCTGCACCTGTTCTTCTGGGCGATCAGCAAATAGAGTGGGGCAGAAAATGAAATTAGAAGGATGGAAATACTGTCAAATGAAAATCATCATCATCAAAATGGCACAAAGAAAAGCAAGTCCCTGCAGAACCGCATATATTATTATTGATTATGACATGCCAGCGCTGCATATCTCTTACTATTTGAATTGATCAGTTTTATAGGCAGCCGAGCTGAACACACAGCTTTGTGCCAATCGATGCTGGATCGGTCTGACTAGGTCTGTGCCCACGATGGTCTTTTCTCCGCTGGGGGGGGGGGGGGGGTTTATGACTGTCTCCTATGTGAAACAGCCTGGATACTCTCAAAAATCCAGCTGCTTTATCTGATTGTAAACTAACCCCTTGTGTGCCTCTCTGCTCTACACTGGGCATGGAAATCCGTTACGACAATCTGATATCACAAGCAGCTAGAAGTCTGGCAACAGAAATGCGCTTGTTATTTGATAGGCGCGGCCAAATCGCTAAAAAGATTGGAGCAAGCGATCTGAGAATCAGATGCTTAGTTAAGCGATGGGTATATTGCCCTCTTGCCCATAACTGCAGCTTTCTGTGCAAGTAACCGACACATAAACATATAGATTGTAAGCTCTTGTGAACAGTGCTCTATAATAATTTCCTCTGTAACCCTTGTTTGCTAATTTATTGTACTGCGCCGATGCTATATAAATAAATGATGTTGCTGATAATGGTGTGTATATTTTTGTATTGAGCCTAGTAGGACTCCGTTCTCAAATGCAGCTTTTGGTGGAAAAGGAAGAAATCAGCTCTTCTGAGTATGTTAGCGCTTCCTGATAATAATAATAATAATAATAATAATAATAATAATAATAATAAAGAGTGGGTTACAATAGGCATCAGGTCGCAGACTGCATCTAGTTGCTGCTACTTACCTCGCAATGATCTGCCCATTTCAGCTGTACAGTTTATTTTCTGTTGGTTCTAAATAATCAGCATTACCCACTGGAAACATTTCAACCAGCCTGCAAGCCAATAGCTATTTTGTCGCACAAAATTATAAATTGCCATAGCCATACATTCTAAAATGTGTTGGGGTTTTTTTTTTAATGACTTGTGTGAAATTTACGCTGGTATAAATGCCCGGTTGTGGCAGCTGACAGTGTGATGCCAAAGAGCCCCCCATGCAGCAAGGGAACGGGCAGCTTTGCCCTGCGACAGATGGAGCTGCGCCGATACATTGATGCTCTGATGGACTGCAATGCAGTGTGACCATGAAGTCAGCGCATAATTATTCCATATAAATCACCGAACTCCTCCATCATGACTTATGGAGTACATTATATTAAAGCAGAATAGGTGGTTATATTGTTGATTTATAAAGGATGGAATTTATTACAGCAAGTTCTTGAATGAAATACCTTTTGTGACCTGATAGAAGTCTCAGATCACTTTTTATTGGTGTTAACAAAAATTGCCTCCCCCCCTCCCTTGCTGTACTTATAGGTTAACCAGTTGGTTGCTGGCTGAATGGACACAGTTGGAGTGGAAGGCAGGAGCCTGGCCCCTGAGCCCCGGACAATATTTATAGCACATTTGGGTTCCTTGTATAATGATCAGCCCCCTCACTCCATCACTCCGGCACCAACCCACTGGTAAATTAAAGATCATGGCAAAGTCACATAACACCCCATAATTTTTCTCCCTAAATTGTTCCCTTCGCTGGCTTTAAGTCTGGAAGAAGAAAAAGCTGTTGTGTCCTAAATGAATAAAATGTGTTCATGATGCTTTGAGTACCTGTTAGTAGCTATTCAAACTGTCTGCAGGCTGGGAAAGGGCCAAGGCTGCTCTCTAATTGAATACAGAAACCTCCCTAATATCATAATAAGGTGTCTTCCTAGGGCGTATGGATGTCTGTGAGAGCCCAGGGTCTGGGGGAGACGTGTGTGCCCGGCATGTAGCAACCGTGTGGCCTGCAGGCAGATCAATAGGTGTGGGGAGGGCTCAGTCTGAGACAATATCAATATTGCAATCAGTTTGGGCGAAGACTGGGGGTTGGGAGGAGAGAAGAAGGGAAAGAAAGAAAGACGAAAGAAAGAAAGAAAGAAAGAAAGAAAGAAAGAAAGAAAGAAAGAAAGAAAGAAAGAAAGAAAGAAAGAAAGAAAGAAAGAAAGAAAGAAAGAAAAAGAAAGAAAGAAAGATGAATAGGGAAAACTAAGTGCTAGATATAGACAGACAAAAGGGTAAAATGTGAGAGAGACAAAGATTGGGACAGGAAAGTGAAGAAGAGACAGGTATGAGAAAAATGCTGTGCTAGGGAAATGGATATATAAACAGACAGACTGGTAGAACAATATGAGGAATCTAGGAGAGGTGGAGAATTAAGGTGAGATGTATGAAGGAGAGAAAGAGAGAGAGATTAAATGGTCCAGATAAAGTTAGTTCTATAGATGATAAATATATAGAAATAATTATGTATGGTGGCTATACATTGTATAGATAGATAGATGATAGATGATGATAGATATATAGATAGATAGATGATAGATAGATAGATAGATAGATAGATAGATAGATAGATGATAGATAGATAGATAGATAGATAGATAGATAGATGATAGATAGATAGATAGATAGATAACAGCAAGATAGATAGATAGATAGATAGATAGATAGATAGATAGATAGATAGATAATAGTTAGATGATGGCAGAAGTGGTCAGAAGAGTCAGGCAGAGACAGAGACTAGAAGTATTGAAGGTGTAGACAAAGTATTGAAGGTGTAGACAGATCCATGGATAACTATTGTTCAGTAAATTGCTGGGGATTGTGTAACTTCGATAGAATAGGATTTTATTGTAAAAAGGCAGGGTTTAGGGAATAATTAAGAAAATCAATTAGTTCCCCTTCTTTTTTTGACTTACTTGCCTCAGTATTCTCCTGCAGGGGACTACAGGACAACAACCATTTCATGCAGACTGGGCTTTTGAATATATCACCGAATAAGCTGTTTTACCTGGACAGTTGAATATTTTTGTAACACGGTAATAGTTACAATAAGAACAAATTGTGCCCAGGGCTAAGCGGCTTTAGCTGAAACCAGATCAATTCCACCAAAATCGAAGTACGTGGCTGCGAAATGTAATTAGGCAGCAGAACATTAATTGAGAGGAGGAAACAAGGCTGTAGCTGAGCCCATAATGGATACAGAATAAATCCTTTACTAAGGTCGGTGGAGGCTAAGAGGTAACGAAAGTTTTCTTGGGCAAACTCTTTACTTGGGATTATTTTGAAAAGCAGTTTAATATTCAACAGGAAAAAAAATGTTGCAAATTCGAATTCCAGATTCGGTTACACCTTTTAGCATGGTACATAAAAAACTGAAGCTTAAATACATAAGCGGTTGGGGCTTGGGATGTAGCTGCCTGGCCAGCAACCAACTGTGCGCTATTTAGAGTGTGAGCCAACTACATCTTCTGAATGATTCTATAGCAGGTCCCTCTTCTAAACGAAAATCAATAGACATAGGGAGCAACTAAAAGCAGCCCCAGCGATTCCGAATTCTCCATCCGTTATTTCTTTTCACCTGAAACAAAAAATGCCAACAATAGCTCCCAATACTCCCCTTGTCTCGCAAATCCCTTTAATTGAAATCATACATTTTGGCAGAGCTCCAAACAATTTTGTAATTGTTAACAAAAACTATTTGATTAATAAACACCGCGGGCTATGTGTATATTCTCTTCGTATTCTTTAAGTGCTTAATCCGTTTTCCACATCGTGTTAATAAAAAAGGCATTAACTTGCGCAAACTTGTTCTTGTTTAAATTTCATTTATAAAAAAAAAAAGGAAAAAACTCCAGCTTGTTAACATTCAAATATTTCTGTAAGAGGACAATTGTTGCACTCTGCACAGAAGCATTTCAAGCATAATATACACAACAATAAATAAATACAAAATTACACATAAAAATGTACAGTAATGAGGCTTTTGATTTCTATAAATAATATTTACATTTCGAGAGAGGGAATGTATTGATAATGTCTATCTGCCCGTGTATCTGTGCGTTTATCCATCCACAAATCTATAAATATACATGATTTATATATATATTTAACACACGTATATATTAATCTTTAAACAACATCATTATCACTTTTACGTTTATGCATTTTGGGGGAAACATTTCAAAACCAGAAGATTTTATTTTGAATGTGAAGTTGTGGATGGGTGCACCCCATATATACAGCATTTGCTTTGTGGTGTGTTGGTGTTACATATACATACTGTGGATCTTTCCCTTTCGCTTCTGGGGGAGGGGGGTATCAGTTATTTGAAGAAACACCTGGTGATGGTGGGGTTAATTCCCTATCACTCCTGCCTTATGGAAGCACACACACTCTGCACACACTCTCAGTACAGTACAGCTAATTTCCATGGCCCCATATTCTATACTTCTTTAGCCTCTTGGCCACTGGCAATGGGATTCCGATTAGGGCACGTTCACTGGTCTTTAAAAACCGAAGTTTGTATAATTTTCACCTAATGAACTGTTTCGTTAATGTCTCTATTCTGCTCTCCAGGGGATTAGATGAGGGTTGGGTCCAGCCATCCCTGGCTGACTTTCCATAGCTCTTGGCTGTATGCACAAACCCTTATTGGGATTAGTGGTCAGAGTTCTCATTTCCCACAGCTATAAAAGGTCCTGAACTCAATTAATGGCTAATAATTATACAACCGACTTGACTGCATAATTAGCATATGAGAGGGGATATGGAAAGGTGGGGAGAAAGAAAGTTTTAGATCATTTGCAAATCATTTATCTGGTATCAATAAACTCAATATCAAAAAGGGCAAAGGGATGCTCTGGCTATTCACCCACAAACGTGATGCCAATGAGCTGCTCACATTTCTAAAGATATGTCGGATTTCAGAACAATTCCACCCAGTCTATTTGTACTTGAGCTGGACAGAAATGGTGATACACAGGCTCAGTCCAGATATTGCTGCAGTTTGAGATATCGAGTTAATTATTAATGAGAGTGAAAAGGATCCTGTGATCACAAATAGCCTTATATTAATATTATATTTCAGCAAGACGCTTCCTGCCTGAACGAATAAAATAAGCTGAGGCTGGTCCCATAAGAAAGCTGAAGGGGTTAATTAATATTCACCACATCAATCATTAACCCGTCCCATACGAATATATGGTTTCTATGCGTAAATATTGAATAGAAATAGATTTTTCTTCAGAAGTGTCCAGTACAGAGAGAAAGAGACATAAAGAGATAGAAGGAGAGATAGAAAACCGGTAGATGTATTTATAGATAATTGATCGTGTACATTTATAAACGTATTTCTCATACCAATACATTTATATGAAACACAATTATATTTAATGTGTATGTGTGTGTGTGTGTGTATTTAAGCATATTTATTTTAATTACATACAAATAGTGAAATATTTAATGATATTGCCCCAAGCCTTAATTATATTCAAATAAACATATTCCATTACAACTTATTATTTAATATTGTCCTCCCCAGTATTCCCAGTTTAGCGCTGGGTGGATCTTACAAACACGTTTAAAAGACAAAAGGTGGCGAAAAAAAAAATGAAACGTGATTTGCATTTGATGACTTTGAATATTTTTAATAGAACTCAATTTACAGACAGAAAGCATTTAATTTTCAGCAAAGGATGTCGCTGTGTAATACAGTCACATATAATAGCTTTACTTAATGACCTGAGCTCTTTTATATATATATATATATATATATATATATATATATCACTACTGGGCACATGTAATGCAAAAAAATAATAAGATAAACAGGTACCTATAAGAAATGGATATATATATATATATATATATATATATATATATATATATATATATATATATATATATATATGAATGCTTTTCTCAGAACTTGCAGAAATAAACTCTTCTCTGCGTCCTAAAAAATGTGAATATCCCTGATAGAGCAAGTGGAAGGCCAGACTGTGTTTTCGTTTACAAACTGATGGTTTTGCAATCATTTATTATTTAATATCTGGGTATTTGAGGTTGGGATATTGAAGGGGCCTCAGCACTTACAGCTACTCTCCCCAAACACGAACTTCTTCACGACCTTCTGAAAAACCTCAAGAGGGTTGCGATCTCCTAACATCGCAAACAATCGCCGGCTGCGCCCCTCTGTACGCTTCCAGGCGCAGATCCCTATAAAGCAATGCAAACAGCGTTAGCACATGGAGCCTGATCTCCTGCATTCCTCTTCCTACGGGGAGGGTTACAGAACTCAATGGGAACAGAAGGAATTCCATCATCACCAGGACTGGTCCAACAGATTCTGTTTGTCCCCACACAGATCCTAAATGTAGTTATATTTAAAGTCTCCTGATATTGTATGCAGATACCATTAGTTTGCGCTTAGCGCACTGTTTCTAATAAAGCAGGACAGAAGGTGCTCTGACAAGGGAATCGCACTGTTTTCGCTATACAATTACCAAATGTGATTATAAAGATACTGTAGGAGTAACTCTCTTTGCAAATGCCCCATTTAAACCTCAATAACAAACTTCAGTGCAAATTCAGAGATAAATAGAGAAATGACCCCTTGGGATAGCCCTGGCTACCTGCCCTACAGCTTCCCTGTTGCCCCCTGCGGGGTTCAGCCTGAGACAGAGTGACAGCCCCAGCACATCCCTACAGCTGAACTGCACATAACTACATTAGTAGTATATAAGTACATATTTTCTCCTTGGAACTCAGTGGCATTCTGTAACTGGGCTTCATGGCAACGATACCTCTGACACCTCTCTCTCTCTCTCTCTCTCTCTCTCTCTCTCTCTCTATCGCTATCTCTCTCTATTTCTTGTACTCTTGGCTTGTCCTTTCCATTTTCCTTCCTTTCTGTCGTTTTTCTTTCTGCATCATTTTCTCTCCGTTTATTACACCTTTTAACTCTACAAAACAATACAACCATTCGCTCCCCCAATTGCATTGATTTAAAAACCCTACAATAATAAATGTATCAAGCTCTCCCTGCCCACACATACAGGGTCCATATTCATTGCTGCCTGTTTAACTATTACATCCCCTGGGAGAGAGGATACAAATTCGAAATTCATTATTAATTTATATGGGTGTTACTGAGGGCTTAAAGGTTACAATAACTACTACCTACAGCAGCCTCTGAACTACATGGCAGCCCCATCGCTTTTTATTCGCAGCGAATCAATTTCTCTCGCCTTCATAAACTTTGGGTAAAAGAGAATGCATTAGGCCACTATAAACATGGCTGTGGGCATTTTTTTTGTGCCTACAAAATATTTTGTTTACAAAATAGGATAGAGTCTAAGGCCATTTAATTCTATATAATAATAAAATATATCTTTTTAATTTTTTTCCTGCCCAGCGCCAGAAGGTTTGACATAGGAACAATTCCTTTTCATTTTTTTTTACATGTTTGGATACAGGTAATATTTCAAAAAGTCAATTAGAAATATTTCTCATTGCCCATTACAAAATGAATTAAAATATAAATTGGCGAAAATACAAATATTTTATTTGCTTTTATTCCTGTTATTTGTATTTTTTTTTTTTAATTTAGAAATAGAATGAATACGTCAAATACCCACTAAATACTTAACACGGCTATATTGTATTTTGTACTATCATCTATCTATATCTATCTATGACTTTCATACACTAGGCCTTAAAATCCTGTAGAAATAATTATTGCAGTGCCATGCTAAAACCATTTAACAATAAATATTTAGCTATAGAATAAAGTTAGTAAAACCCTGACAGTTAAGGGCACCCCTCTCTCTCTATAGTGGGCCAATTAAAGGCTACCTTTAGACCTGTCGCCATGACTAGGTGACCTGGCCACTTGTATTGAAACACTTCTTTCTCCCAGAGAACCAGACTGCACATCAATCAACAAGCCATTCAAACGTCTCTTATTTCTTTAAAGGCATCAGAAGCAGTTCCCTAACTCAACTTCTCTTTCCTGTA
Organism: Xenopus tropicalis; assembly: GCF_000004195.4. Classification (NCBI taxonomy): domain Eukaryota; kingdom Metazoa; phylum Chordata; class Amphibia; order Anura; family Pipidae; genus Xenopus; species Xenopus tropicalis. Next base: position 102,215,597 of record NC_030683.2, on the reverse strand, counting down.
ATCAATGAGAAGTGGATATCAGTTTTGTGGTCAGATAAAAAAAGGTGCATATTGTAATATTTATTAGTGATTAGCTTGGAAATACCAGGCATCTAAAAATTAAAAATAAATCTGTGACTTACCCAGATCTGCAAGCCAAAGACCTTTAAACACTCAATATGTCATTATTCAGCCTGGGGAGCAGCCATTCTCCTACATTTTCATACAGAGGAGGGGGACAGATTGCAAGCAGACTGGGTCAAAGGAAAAGCAAAGGATCAATAAAAACGCACTTGGAAAAGATGAAGACGAGAGGTTTTATGGGCTGGTGCAAGTACCTACTGTAGGCAGTGGCAGTGCTGATAAAAATGCATGTTGGTCTGTTCGCTGTGACTTGTTTTCATGGTTCCAGTTAAGGTGACAGCGAGCAGAACTGACTGATAGACTGTAATAAGATGCCACCATTTCATTCAACATTGGACACAGTCAAAATATTAGCACCAGACCCAAAACAGGCGAGAAAACGTCATACTGTAGCAAAAATTTCTACATCTGTTTGGCAGTGAATGGGTTAAAATGAATTTGCTGTACGGGATCATGGCATGAGAGTACAGAGAGCGAAGATGATGAGGGTGATGAAGGAATAATTAGAATACATAGGGGAACGCTGTAAACAAATGATAAAATGTAATATCTATCTGTGATATAAAGATATAGATGTATATATAGATGTATAGGTAGGCATGGCAAGCAGTCGGCATTTTGTAAGCAGAATCGATAGATCGATATTCAGAGAGTCCCACCCATAACCAATCAGAGAAATCAATAATCACCTTTTATTCTATACCTGGTTCCTGCTGCAGGGCCACTGTGCTCTGGGTTAGAATGAGAGAGGTCTGATTTTTCTTAAAGGGGCAGTGCAGGGAAATGCAGAGATGGAGCTGAGGAGAAAAAAGAGGAGGGGGGGAAGATAAGTGATCTGAAGAAGAGGATAGGACAAAAAAAACTGATGATGATGAATACATTGGAAAGTTTCTTGGCCCTGGTGAGGGTGTCAGATTGAATGCTCTGTGCGCATGTGCGAAGGTGTCCGAACTGACAATGCTTAGGAGATGAAGATAGTGTGTAGCTTGCTTCTGGGCTCAAGGAGGAGAGAGGAATCCACAAGCCGACAAGATGAGATCCAAGGCGAGGGCGAGAAAACTGGCGAAAAGTAGGTCCTTTTCTTTCTTCACCTATGCGCAAAGTTGCCTTCAGGATCCCCCAAGATGTGCGCAGCCGGCGGCCGATCGCTAAGAGATAAGCACTTGCAGGAAAGCAGCACCTTTTCCCCCTTCCTTTTCTGCTTTCTAAAGAGATGATTTGCCTGATGTCCAGCCTCCTTCCCTGTTAGCTCTGAGCTCTCAGCATTGTGTAGCCCTGAGTCCCAGCCCTGCTGCCTGCTGCCCTCTCCTCCTAACGCAGCAGCTTGTTGCTTCTCCTCTCAACAAAAGCTGAGACCCACAAAAATGGCAAATAAATGTAAAAACGAAAGTTAACTAAAAGTTGACGAAAGGGATAGCAACTTTTTTTTTATTGAGCCGTTCCAAGTCTTGTGAAATTATATTCCTGGCGTTCAAAATAGTGGGCGCTAGAGGACTGCCCACGACATAAGGAGAGCAGCCCCACATAGACTTAATGCAGAGAGTCAGGCAGAGCTGAACTGAATAGGAACCGGCCAGGGAGCTGCTCCCAGCGCTGTATGGATCCGTTTGCTTTGCTTTTTGTGCTCCCCTAAAACCCGCCACCTGGGGGATATGTGTGGGGGGCTGGGGGGCCGCCAGGCGCAGGGACATTCCTTCACTAACTGCTGTGCCTCAGAGGTTTGCTTTTTGTCTCCATTTCCTACAAGATGTTTGCGCCTGAAGTTTTGGATGACGATATTGTGACAAATGAGGGTGCTGGCAGGCACTGGGTGCCGGTATTGGGCTGAGGCTCCTGCTTGCTGGGGGAGTTGGGATTAGGGGCAGCGCTATTCCCGTGTCGGGCAGCGCTTTACTTTCTGTTTCATTGGGGCAAAAGAACTGCAGCCTGAAAGTGTGTCGTGAGTTTGTGCAGTTGGTGTTGCGCTTGTTGCACTTCTCTGCTGTGTAATGGGGGGCTGAGGGAAGCCCACCTGTCTGTGCTCAGCTAACATTTCTAGTATGCCATTGGAGGGGCTATTTACATTCCTTGGGGTCATGGCATGGTGGTAATTGCACTCACACACACACACACACACACACACACATACACACACACACATATCTTTCTCACACACCCCTGTCTCTCTATCTCTCTGACACACTACACACATACACACTACACATACACACACACACATATCTTTCTCACACACCCCTGTCTCTCTATCTCTCTGACACACTACACACATACACACTACACATACACACACACAAATATCTTTCTCACACACCCCTGTCTCTCTATCTCTCAGACACACTACACATATACACACACATACACACTACACACATGCACACTACACATATTTCACACTACACATATACACACACACAAATATCTTTCTCACACACCCCTGTCTATCTCTCTGACACACTACACACATACACACTACACATACACACCCCTCTATCTCTCTCTCCTGTTTCTTTCTCACAAACACACACCTCTGCCTCTCAAACAGATACACACCTTTGTCTGCACACACACAAACCCCTCTCACACTCACAAACATACACTGATATAGACATTTTTCTTTCTCACACACACACCTGCACAATCCTCACTGACACCCTGCAAGGAGTCACACACACTGTGAATGAACAATAACAAAGCGATCTTATTTATTGAGCAGTTTGCCATTAGTATTACACATACTCACTGGAATTTGGAATTTGTCGCAGGTACATAGACGTCGCAAGTTCCCAGTATTTTCACTTCCCTTGTGCTTAGCAGGCCCAAGCCAGGACTCCGCTCTATCGCTTGTTCTAGTGTGTTTGCCACAAATTTGTAAATATTTTTATTAAAGCCGGTGTGTTTATAAACAAACTGCTAGAAGGCTTACCAATGACAGGTCGCCTGTGGCCGCGACTATTTATATAGTATACTATTTATACTGAGACAAATCGCACCCCGACGTTATATATTGTAGTGCGTACATTCTACAATGAAAATGATCCTGTGCGATTGTGTAAACTGCACCGTACACAGCGACTTGGCTGCCGCAGGTCGTAGCTCTCAGACTACAGTGCTTGGGCCTAGAGTGGCATTTCCTAATTTCAATATATGACTGGATGTGAATATATTAAATACAATGATCTATAATACAGGCATGTACTATCAAGCAGGGACGAATAAATTGTATTCATTAGAAAGCTGAGCGCTGTACAGTAATACATAGATTTTTGTATTTATTAAAGGTCTGACACCTGAAAAAAGACCTGTCTGTGCAGTTCTATACATTCTATTTATTCAGCTTTATTTCAAGAGGGGGGCTCATGGATTTAGTGAGTGGGGGCCACAGCAGAGAGTGGGACAGCGGCCCCTGGAAGCCCCATTATAGGAGGCAAATGTTTATTCGGGAGGGAGCGCTGATTAAAATCAGGTGTTTCATTCAATGCGAGGCCAACGGTTTATGGGGTTTCGGAGAAGGATTTTAGGGATCACAGTTCAAAACAGTAGCCTACAGCCAAGGTTTCTGTATCCCTAGAGAGTTTATATGAAACCTTGCTGCATATATAGAAACCTGCTCATGAATCTATATGTGTGTAAATATATATATATATTTAATGTAAATACACAAACATACTGACATGTATGAGACTATCATCAGCACTCACAAAAAATATATTTTTATCTTTACAATTAAGATATAAATGTATATAGATGCCGGTGCTCTTTTTCCCTTACACCTTGCAAGCCCCAGTATGGCCATGTTTCCAGCCTGAGTTCTGTGAGAGTGGCCCCCAGATTAGTGAGCTCCCCCAGGTGCAACTGCTCAGCAGGTTCCATTGCTGCTTGTTGTTTCCTTGGTGTCAGAGACGCACAGACTGAGCAGCAGCGACTCGGCTGAATGGATAAAAGATCGCTGGCTCAGGCTCAGATGGAAAGTCATGCAGCGCTGTGTGCAACTCAGGGATTCACTAAATGCTGTAGGTCACCTACACAAATCACACGTTTGTCTTTAGCATAAACAAACCTTATTATCAAAACATCTACATATGAATATTTATATATATTAAATATATACGACTAGATACCTGACTTGCAAATGACAATGAGATATTAACTGAACAGACCTTCCTTCCTTTTAAAGTCCAGTATAACAAGTAATCATTTCAGACTTACAAAAAAAAAACAAATAAACAAAAAATATATGGAGAGTAAAAGAAATGAAATCTATATACACATTTGCTTTCCATTAGGGACATAACAAAATTACATATTGGAGTTACCGTGTCATGCAAAGGATACGCTCATATTACACTTAATGGCCAGCATATTCTCGCCATAACAAAATGTATGTATATATATATATCTATATATCTATATATATATAGATATATAGATATATAATATAATTATCAGCTGTCATGGTGGTTATAAAAACGCGTCCCTGTACCTTGTAAATAATATATATAATGAGTATATATAATGGTGTTATGTTGTATCAAGTTTGATGGTGACATGAATACATTTTTATATACATTGTAAATAGCTATTTTTTCTTTAGTCAGTTTTTAACCATATATTTATATATAGCTCTATATATACACATGTATATATATCAACAGACCTATCCAGTTTCAAATCTCTTGCATATATTGGTTTGATTAGCTTGCATGGAGGCTGTTTGCACTGCATATTTTGGTTAGGGATCTGCCTTTCCCCCCTTGTCCTTTGCTTTTGGCACATGCCCTGTCCCCTTTGTGTGTCCATCTGAGCCTATTTCCTTACTCTAATCTCGCCCTTCAATCTCTGTGCACTTTCATTACTCAAGTACAAGCAAGTTAATACACTCTCCTAGCCATGGGGTCACAGAGCAGGCAGATTACAAAAATATAGTGCTCCTTCTGTTTGTATTTATGTGCTTTGCACGTCCCATTTCTGTGTTTGGCTGATTGCAGAATAAAGGGACATCGCACTACAGCAATTTTTAAATATAATCTATTGAAAACAGATTTTTTTTATTACCCTTAACACACAACAATTAATTTCATTAACATAAATCCCTATTTATTCCAAAAGGAGCAGTGGAAATACAAGTCTGCAGTCAGCAACTAAGTGCAAATCTGGAGAATGGTTTTTAGGAGCAAAACAGAACATTTACACAATACAGAGAAAATATGCAGCCAACAAGGGATATTTTGGTGTTTAGAGTCGAGATGAATTGAAAGCTTTTCTACGTCTTTTTGTGCAGTCTGGAAGGAGATTTAGACTTGTCAGGGCTAAATACACATGTATGCATCCTCTATTGCAGCCTTAATATTTGACTGACAGGCGTTTGCGGCGCAGCGAGCAGTCGCAGCTTTATTAGATTTTATAAGAAAACAGTTGCCCGTTTTGAAAGAAAAGACCATTTTTTTTCGGTGTTGTTAACCCATAATTGGGGAGAACAGAATCCGAACAATAATAAAAGCCTCCTTGTTATCTCAACACAAGACTAATCATAAGGGAACAGAGTTTCAGCCCCAGCTATATAAATGGCATATGTGCTGTACATGCCAGTGCTTTGCAATTAGCATTTAACTGGTTTGTTGTTGGGCTTAATAAATGATTGCAGATTAATAATAATAAGAATTCCAGCCGGTAAACATATTTATTTTACCCCTGTAAACTCCCCAGTGGTACTGAATTCCTCAAAGGTGCAGAATGAATGTGCTTGTGCTTATGTTATAAATATAGGGAAAAAAATATGAACAAGGTGGCAAATCAATTGCAAAAGCAGCAGGGCAGCCAGATTTCCGTGTGTTCAGTACATTTGTGTGTGTATGTACAGTGTGTGGGTTATTTGCGCACCTCAGTGTGTGTGTGTAGGTGTAAGGCCGGGAGCCCAGCGCTAATCACATTATTTAGTCGGGATATGGCAATGGAAACTCAATTTCATTTTTAGCGCTAAATGTACCAAAAGTCTTTCCTATGTTACGCTGCAATATGTACCCTTATTCTATATCTGTATTGTAGGTTAAACTAAAATATGCTGAGGGATTCACACTTTCTTTAAAATATTCTAATTTGGCATCTATTAAACCCCTAATATTTGCCCTCATTCCAGCATCTCCAATCAGTGTTATTAAGCTTCTTTATATTCACTGAAGCAATTAAGGCTACAAAGTGTTGCTGTACAAGTAATCAACAAGATGTGTAATTAGACTCAAAGAGGAAAAACAAAAATAGCAGATCCCATCTATTTTTTTTGGTGGCAGTTTGTTTTGAATTTTAAAGCCATTTTGGCTAAGGAAAATTGTATTTGAACAGTGTTGCTAATATAATAATACATTGAAACAAATCTGTGTTGCCTACAACAGAATCTGTAGCCTGTGACTGGTTAAAAAAAAGCCTAGAAATGTGTTTATTTTCCAGGTTATTAGCCATTTCTTAACTAATACCTTAACCTGGCAGAATTTAAATGACCAGGTATTGTTTGAACAAAAATAATTTTATATAAAAAAAACAGACTTCTTGCAGGTTAAGGTGCTCAAGAGGTTAAAATAATTGTCTAGGATTCATTTGCAGCTTTTTATTTTTTCCCATACTTACTGTTTAAGTTGAGCCAACTAGTAGTGAAAGAGTTAAAGGAAGACATTGCAGTTAAAGAGGGACACTGTATGAAGTCTAATAGTGACACCCCTGCATTTTATTAACATTTACTGCTGGTTTGAGCAGTTCCCCCAAAACATAAGAAAGGGGGGTGATCATTATCATTAATCCAGTATAGGTGATTGATTGCACTTGGAACATTATAACAGGGTGATAAGCATAAGATTCATTTATGTATCTCTAATGTTGCTATGAGCTAAGGGTGGGTTTAAGACATGTTGGATGCCAATGGGGTGCTTGTACGGCAAAGACACCCCTTTAAAGGGAACGATGCAGCCCCATTACACTACTCAGTGCTACATTGCCTCCATGCACAGCCACACTATGGGAATCTGTATAAAGCAGCACCTTTAGCAATAAACATCCCAAATGCACCATATTTCATTCTGCTGCACTTTCACCTTTCCTGAAATACATTCGGCCCCAAGCCCACATGTGACCATACCCCAAGGCTCGAGGGAAACACCGAGTTTAACCATGGACAAGATGTGATGTAACAGATTGAATTTCACAACACAGGAGCAGTGTAATTCTAAGCTGTCGTTCACTGTAATATTATACCAAGGATGCAACTACTATAAGGCTGGTGATGAAGGAATTCAGAGTTCTCACTCCGCACAGGGCCTTGCTGTATACCCGCTCTGGAATACCAGAGTTTTGTGTATACAAACATTCATAATTTGTTTGGTCAAACACTTTCAGCACCGAGAGGTTTGATTTATTTTAAAAATGCAAGCAGGGAATTGTGAATTTGTTTTTTAAAGGTGACTGCCATAAACCTTATTTATATTGGGAGAACAAGACTTTCCCCCTTTTGCTTTTCACCAGTCTATGTAGAAAGAACAAAAAAAAAAAAAATATCTGCCAAATGGGCTACATTTTAGTGCAGTTCAGCAAAGGAAAATATTAGCCAACTCATCATTCAGTGTCTTGTGTATACCATAGAGCGTATGTTTACTGTCAGCCCATTGTTCCTTGCCATGAACCCCTGTTCTGTATCAGTTTACAGAAGTCTTTATCATTGCTCTCAATAAGAAGCATATGGAGGGGATTGGGGATTGGCTTGTGTGCTGGAGTTCTTTGGGCAGCCAGCAGTAATTACTGGCCGAAGCAATATATTTGTATATCTTTTATTTTATATCTAGCCCCACAATGGTTGCAGCTACTCTCTTATTTATTGTCTTAAAGTAAAAATACACTTTTTGTGGAATTCCATGTTTCTACGTTTTGTTACATTAATAGTAATTCCATGCCCTGGAAGAACTTAGGATATCTGTAAAATATATATAACTTTAGGATCTGGGGTGGCAAAGTTACCCAGAATGGCCCAGACTGATTAAGCTAGTTCTGGGCTGGATTTTGCCATGCAAACCTAGTACAGTTCCTGGAGGTGTAGCACAAGGGGAGACCCTGGAATTGGACAGTTAAGGTCACAATTTTCTCCCATAGGCTATGCAGAACTTACACCACATTCTGACTGCTTGATCGTCTGCGCTGGCCTAGACACAATAGTTGTGGCCCAAACTATTGGATCAATGCTGTTGATATCCATATCAATCACTTAAAATTGATCCATTTGGCATACAGCCTAATCGGTTGGATAACAAGCAAACTGGCCAGTTAATTGGCACCTTAAGCCTACTGAAGGATCTCTTTATGCTTTGAAGTCAAGTGCTCCCATAAAATATAGGCATTTTACAGATGTTTACAGATGTACCTTGTTGTATGGTCCTCTATTGTTGAATCACCACCCCAACCAGAGCCTTTGGCTCTCAGGGGCCACAGTTTGGGCATCCCGGCTTTATGAAGCTACCATGTTATACGTGTATAAGAAACTTTTATTAAATACAGTGTTAAAGTTTCAGTTTAAGGGGGATTTAGCATTAAGACCAAAAGCCCAAATGCAGTTTTAGCCATGTTCTCATTTGTTTTGGTAAAATTATTTCAGTTATTCAAGTTATTTATTTATTTAAGATTGGTTCTTGAAGTCAGGGACAATGTCACTTTGTATTATGCTTCAGTTTGCTTTATGCAAACATATGCAACTCCCACAGATTATCAGAGCCAGACTGGCAGTTCTGCTTCCCCAGAGATTGCTTTGCAGGCTGCACACTCAGGGCTTTGAGACCTGATTCTTTTGTGGCTAAGGGCCACTGCCTAAGGCCTAAGGGCCACCGGCGGAATTCAGATTTTTGTGTTTACAATGCAGTGTTTAGTCTTATATGTCATCATGTGACACAAGCCTTTAAGGCAACTCAGTTCAAGTGAATATTAGGAGGCTAAGAGAATTAGAACAAGGACTATTCCCCATTGTGGCTGCTAGTTTATTAGTTATCAACCATGCTTGTATATATTATAGGTATTTTGCTGTATATTCTGTGTTACATCCTCCTTATTTTTTTGTCTCTTCTGTGTGTTATTTAGCTACAACTGGAACATAAACTGTTTCTTTTTAGCAAGGCAAAGGTTGAGATCTGCACAGCAAAGGATGGTCCTAGTGATGCAGATACTAGAATAAGTAAGATATAATATATAAGAAATACTGCTCCTATTGTCAGAGGTGGAACATCACAGCAGTATATTAGCTGGTAGAGGGCAACAGTCAATGAGGGCAGAGAAGGGGCAATAATCAATAGGCAAGGGCAGTGGGAGGGGCAATGAGCAAAAAAGAGAAATTCCATATCAGGGAAGGTGATGGGAAAGATGCAACAAAACAGAAGGGAAAAATAGAAACTCGTATTTGATATACATTTTTTATTATTGATATACATACATACCATGTATCCATATACATTTTTCAGGAGTTCCCTGTTGAATAGGCTGGCAGAGAAGGCTTAGAATTCTGAGTAAATGTTTGATCATATTTCACAGGCTTATATACTTATATAGATTCTTCTTTCTATTTTAGTATTTTAATCGTTGCCAGCTATTACATTACCTTGTTATTAATAGCATCAGTAATTACATTAGTACCACTGTACCTACAAAAACAGGAATTCGTATTAAGCAAACTGTTGCTGCTTTTATAGGTCCTCAATGGCCGCCCACTTAAAATGGTTTAATTTCTATCAAAGGAATGTTTTGCCTGCAATTAACCCATCTCGCTGTCAGCAATTTATTTTCATAAATATACATATCACCTGTCAGTAAGTTCAATTTCTCATCCCCTGAGGATAGATACAAATCGGGCCCTTAATTTCATTGACTGCAAATTGCTCTGCTAGAAGGAAAAAAAAAAAATAATAAAAGAAACGCACACAATTTGGTTTTAACCAGTTTATGCAGTGTTGCTCGAAACAGGTCATTTCGATATTAAGTGTCGCAGGGGTAATTCCAAATTCCAATGCCAGAGCCTACAGCGGTTCTCTGCCTAAGTCGCCAATTATCATTAATGATTTTTAAACAAGGTAAATACTATGGGGGTAACTAAGCATTAGCGAGAAGTCGAAACAAAGATGGGGGGAAATGTCTGGCTCGCCTACGTTCCCATTAAAGAAAAGTTCCCATGTTTAAAGCATCCTTCATTAAACGTTTAAACGCTAAATACAATGAATCACATGTAACCGTAGACTTTTCTTGAAAAAAATGTCGAGATCGGTAAAATATTAACTGCGCCACTTTATATTATACCAGTGTGTGTGTGTGAGCCTCCGGGCAGACTCCCAGAAATGCACGTGCAGTACACAGTCCCCAGATCACACCGGCCATGTGTTCTCTCTCTTTCTTTCTCCGCTTCTGGTAGCTTGCATACTTTTGAGGGCCTTATTTAAAATTTTTAAAAGGCTAGGTCACATAAACACATAGGTTTGAAAGTCAAATTAATCACCTTGTTTTTGAGGCAGTGATGTACATACTGCCAGTCTTGTTCTCTGGAAGTAATCGCAGCTGTCTCTGCTGCTATAAATGTGCTAACCCCTTGTTGGGATTCTGTTGGCTGTTTGTCAGGTTTCTAAACTGCTCAGGTTTTTTTTTTTATGCAACTTTTACTCGCAGACTCCAGCTCTGCTTTCTCCATGCATGTAAAGTCTTTATGTTTCATTATACACAGGGAAAGATCCCATTACTGTAGGTAAAAAGTAACAGTTCCACCAAATATAGGGAATGTATGGCAAGGAAGCTGGCTGGGGGGAAAGCAGATTGCAGCACAATGCCACACGAATAGTTTCACTTACCCCCCAAAAAATCCTAACATTCCCTAATAATCTGCATAAACAAGGACTCCAGAACACTTACTTATATGTGTGCTCCAGGCAATGTGCAAATATGTTAACCTGTTCTTTCACCCCTGCAGTTTTCACTTCTGTAATGTAAAGGCTAAATAGTAGGGTGACCAGATCACATCTAATAAATGCATGATGCAGGGTACAATGATTGCATCTAAATTAAATGGGTTGTTCACCTTTAAATTCATTTGTAGTGTGATGTAGACATTAATATTCTAAGATCATTTGCAACTGGTCTTCATTTTCTAAGGTTTTTCAGTTATTTTACTTTTTGTTCAGCTTAGTTTGTAAGCTCTATGGAGCAGAAACCTCCTTCCTACTGTATCTCATACCACATGGCACTTAATCTCTGTGTATTTATACTTATTGATTGTATTTATTATATACTTGTCCTCCCTGTGTGTTATCTTGGATATTGTATGACTGTACTATGCTGCGTATCCGGGTAGTGCTTTATAAATAAAGTTATACATCCATACATGCATTAGCAGCTCTCCAGTTTGGTATTTCAGCAGCTATCTGGTTGCTAGGGTCTTATTTATACCCTTGAAACCAGGCAGTGGTTTAAACGAGAGACTGGAAGTTATAAAAAGTAACCATAACATTAACACTAAAGCCTCACAGAGCAATAGTTTTCGGCTGCTGGGGTCAGTGAAGCTGGAAAGAGTCAGAACAAGAAGGCAAATAATTTAAAACATTTTTTAAAAAAAATAATGAAAACCAAAAGTTGGTAAGAATTGGCCAATCTATAATATAGTGAACCACCCCTTTAAACTGCAATCAATGTAGCCCTTCCAGTTGGATTTTCTAGATGTGTCCTTGAATTTTCAAGTGATCTGGTCACTCTACATGAAGTGCTACAAAAAACTACAGATCCATGGCTGCAAGTGCAGACCATAAAACAAACAGAGCTGCTGGAAATGATGTAAGCTTCATATGTTTCTCTGAATTCTGTTTTGGGGTTCCCCTACCATATTGTATTTAGTTTGAATTTTTGATTACGTTAATCACAAAGCACAGTTTGATTTCTTTGACCTAGGATGCCCTTGTTGTGATAGTATCTATCCTGTATTCCTCACTGATTGCCAGTTGTACCTGTAAATATATGTTCTGCTCCCACACTGCTGTACCGAGGTCCGGACTGGGCCCTGGAATTTCAAGCACTCAGAGGTCCAAACAGCCCCACCAGCCCACTAACTATCGACTGTCTATGGCATCTTACAGCAGCCCCTCTGGGATTAGCCAGAACCCACAGATTGCCAGTCTGGGGCTGGTGTCTGCCAGGTGATCCACAAAGTACACGCAGAAAGTGTCTATATATAGGGAAAAGGTAAACTGAATGGGATCATATAGGACATAACAAGGCTTTGTGTTGACAAATAGAGGCCGACATATCCAAACGACAGGTGCTAATCTTTTCAGTCACCTTGAATGGTTTATTTTCTGCAGTTTATCAATAGCAACAGCCCAAGTACATTTCTATTAGTTCTCCCCTGCTCCCAATGCTGTGAGATGAAGCTAATATCCTGACCAAATCTAGCAAGTATCTTATAGAACTGTGCATCCTAAACATTAAGCAAAACACTGAAAATAAAATTAAATGAACCAACATGAAAAAGGATCTTTTTAGCAGTTAAGAAAGCAGTGCCGAGACTGAATGCACACCAGGAATAAAATGCCATTCACTGGTAACACACAAACATACAGGAAGCCCAGCAAACGAGACACCATTCAGATCAATCATGCGCCTCACTGCTCTCATTTAAAAATCTGAAGCTCTTTAAATATTATATAATTATCCTTGTAGTGTCAGGTTCCCAGATAATGATGTGTCTATGTGAGAAAATATTAAATTGCAATAACATGCAGAGAGAACTCTTTTCTAAATGGGGTATTCAGTTCTTGGCTTGGACTGCCGACAAACCTACTGAGTGACGGGGTACAAATGGTGTCAAAAAGTGTCAGGGGAGGAGGCCAATCACAGTTTGATGTGGGCTATTTACCTATATATCAATCAACTCACCACTTATACGAGCCTTGACTCTGCTTTGCCCCCCCCTTTTTTTAAAAAGCGCAATGGGCATTATATATGCAGTTTTACACAGATATGTAAATATACATCTATGGGGACAGGCTTACTCGTTGACAATAAAGCCTCTTTATGTGGAAGTCTTCTGGAATGCTGCATTACACTATGACTTTTATGTTCTTAAAGGAAAAAACACCTCCTTAAGGAGCCTATAAAGCATGATACGCTGCATTACAATCAGATTGTGAGCACTAGGGGACAGGGATTATTTTCTATTTCTCTTCTTGGGAGATAAGGGCATGGTGCTGGATTTCTACAGCAACTTCCCCTCAAGGCTACAATATCTTTAGAATTATTCCAGATCTTTTATGTGCAGTAGTAAAGGAATGTGTACTTCCCAGGAAAACGAAGCTTCTTCTGGATCCAGGACACAGAGGGAATTGAGGTGGCCCCTGTGGTCTGGAGTTGCCTGAATTTACCCGGGTGCCAATCCCGGTTGCTACATCCCTGATGCCAACCTCCTGCACATTCATTTCATTACCAATTGAATCCATCCTTACCAACACCCAGAATTCAGTGGTGTCATAAGTAACAAACTATACATAGTATTAGGTGGTCAGTGGGGGATGTGAAGTTTCCTTTCATAACTTTAACTCACCCCCCAATACTTTATCTTTGTAAAGATTTGTTGACGCCACAGACTACTGCTGGCATTTTAGCTACACTTGTGGAGATGGGTTATTGTATCTTCTTGCTGGCCATGGACCAGTCATACTACTCCATGGCCAGCAAGACAGATAGATTACTCATTATTGCCAGAGTTTGCTTCCACTATTACTAGTGTACCAGTCTGTGACCAGTAAAGGAAAACATGTAGTAAACATAAAATTGATAAATAATGATTTTTACCCTTGACATCCTGAACAAATTTGAATTTACTGTCCCCCCAAGTCTCCATCTTTGCTGTAAGGAGCTGGCTGTAATTATAACACAGAGATCCTTACTTCTTGAGTGAAATCCATGTGCTGTTCCTCATTGGCTGTGAGGGAACGTTCCTTCTTTTTTTTATATTCTTTGTACATATGGCATACTTTATTTTCATGTCTAAAACTTTTATGGCATGATTGTTGAAACACTTGAAGTTCAAATAAATACAATAAAAGACTTCTTAAGACAGAAGTTACTCACATGACTCCTGCATACACATATTACTATATGCCAAAATTGATTTAGGAATTGTTGGTGGAGACCCGCATTTCACTCCTTAACTGTCCCGAAAATTCAACTATGGTTCCATATAAACTGTTTAATAGCTAAATAAAGCCATAAATTCACAACTATATAACAAAATGTGCTAACAAGCTATTTCTGTCATTAGTTCTCACTACGCCATGATAAAGGAAAACAGTCTATGGCTAATGACATGGGACATTTTGAGATCCCTATAGCCCTTACAGGAGAACCACAGAAACACCCAGTTCCCATGCATCTATATTGGAAGCACTCTGTCCATGGCAGATGATTATGGCTGTGGGTAGTCATTGCTCTGTTATAGAGGTTCTGCATTCAGGTTAATGGGAAACACTGTCAGTGGAGTTGGGCTCTTTGATCTCTATTGGTCTGACTAAGAGGACTGAGACAATCGATAATACCCATATTCCATTAGTGCCCCCAATCTGTTCTTCACATGGGAGGACTAAAGTGGGTTATATGGTAAGTGAAATAAAAATACCCTACCTATATACTATCAAACATCTCTTAAAACTGTGCATTAGCTGCAGGTACAGTGGGCAACCAAAACCTGTCCATCACAAAACATAAAATAAGTAAGGGATTCAGAAAATCCCGGCACTTGGCCAAACCAAACCCTTGAGCTTGTGTAACTTAAAAGCACTGAACAACTTTTGTTCAAATTTGAGTATAGAAATTATGGTTTCAAATTGGTTTGGTATTTGTGGAGGAGTTGCTATTTGGTTGAATCCAAAAAATGTCAGATTTGGTTTATTCCTAAAATAAATACCAATAAATATGACCCCCCCTTAGTTTCCACTGTTTATTATCATTTTCAATTCCACTATGCTTGTATGTATGTATGTATGTATGTATATCGTTATTTATAAAGCGCTACTTATGTACGCAGCGCTGTACAGTAGAATGCATTAATACAAACAGGGGGTTAAAGATAATAATAGATAAATATAAAGTATAACAATAAATACAAGATACAGTTGCAATAAGTTAAGAGTCAAAGACACAAGAGCATGGAAGTCCCTGCCCCGTAGAGCTTACAGTCTATATATGACATACTCCAGGCCAGGCATGCACAGAATAAAATTAGCTCCAGAATTTAGTTTCTTGGTATTTGTTTAGTTTGCAAGCTTATTGTGCTGAACAAACAACATGGTTATTCACACATTAGGCACCATAGATATCCACCTGCAATTATCAACACATATTATTAAATGTGGAATTACTTTTTCTATTTTTAGTTTTCCATTTACAATATAACATTAATGATAGCTGTTACATTATAAGGCAAAGCTAGTGAATGCTAAAGTTGTGTAACTAACACCTTTAAGTTAGTCCTGTTTAGGTGGCCATACATGCACCAATATTATTGTTCTTCTTATCGTACAATAATCGGTGAGTGTATGGTGGAAGATGAGGCCGATATCAGCCTTGGATATTGATTGTCTCGTTGATCGGGCTGGATGGAAAATTTTATCCGGCGCCTTTGAAGGCAAATGTTCATTGCTGATTTATCAGATAGGGGTAGAATTATTTTGTTTCAACCTGCATATCTGACGATTCAGCTCTGATTGTTAGTGAAGTGTACACATGATCTTTCCTGCAGTCAATAGTCGCAGGAAAGATTACAATTGTAATGTGTATGGCAACCATTAAGCCATTTAAAGTTCATTTTCCAGCTGCCCCCCATATAGAGAATGGTACGGTCAGGGCTACTAATAACCTGATTAGAAGAATAATTTAATTCCTAGGAAATTATTGCCCCCCATCACTGTATAATGTATTATGTGCAGATATGATAAAAGTCAGTTGTAGATAAGGAGATACAAGCCACATTGCCTCTGCAAGATGGTAAATTCATTATCGACTTAAGGTAAAGACATGCTATAATCCAAAGTGGCTTTTTGTGAAACTGAAAACTAGAGATGGAAAATGCATTTCCAGCTTTTCTATAGTCACTGGTGTTCAGACTTCATATTTATAACTTTCTGGCCTTTTTGTTAAGCAGCTGAGTATGGGGATAGTGGAAATAGACTGAGATGATGAGTGCTGAAGCTATGCATAGTTATGATTTGGGGCCAATGGTCATGATTGTCACTGCCAATGTGGTGTTTTTTGCTGAGCCACAGAGCTGTGTTTAGGGAGCACAGATAGGGTAAATGACACGGCCTCACATATACTGGGGCTCCACAAAGCAGTAGTTATAGTAGTAGTAGAAGAAGAGTACAAGGAATAAAGGGCGGAATCTATAGTAGGCCAGGGTTACAATAGCACCCTGTGACTGCTTGTTATGCTGCTATATCTGTATCTCCTAGCCCTTCTTCAGTCTAGAGGAATCAATGAGACCCATAAAACGATAATAGAGAACCGTGTGCATAATTTGTACTTTAATTAAAAACAATGCAAGAGCAATGGGGCCTGTTTCAGTTAGGGACATTTTATTACAATTTGCATTTTCAATAAAAAAAGCCAATTTTGAAACATTAAAACAGGAACTGACTTGTACTACTGAACTTGTGTAAGGGTTGTGCATATTGTTTGAACTCATAGGGCGAGCTCTTTCTTATATATAGTATATTACAATTGTAATCTTAATTTACAATCAGTCTGCAACTGGGACTGCTTGGAAAGCTATGATTGGTTGTCCACCTTCCTCCTTCCAAACAAAGGATTGAAAAGAGTAGAGCTGGTAATGGAGGGTAATTAGGAAAAGGTATGGCCCCAAAGAAAGATCATAGTCAAGTGACCATCATTCATATTACTCATTTTTAGAAGCTGACATTGCTGATATTCATTTTATAGCAGCACCTTAGTTGGTCAAAATTGCATCTTGAGAGAGGAAAGGAGCCTTTTGACTGTTACACAACATTTACAGAATATTTCTCTGTATTAATGCACACAAAAAAAGTACATTTGGCAGGTATTTTCACACAGGTCAACATGCCATGGGGCCAGGCCCAAACTGTGTAGAAAAATTGATTGAAGGACCCATCCCCAAAGCCATGATATTGAGGGGACTTTTGAGCCTTTTGCTCTGTAACCAACTTATGGTTGGGGGGGATGGCTGAATGTTGGACTGGAACTTAAACCTAAGAAAACCAGGAGGGAAATGTTGCACTTTTGGTTGGGGAGGCTACTAAGAGCAGGCTTTCTGTTGGTGAACTATATAGATCTTATGAAGAAAACTGCTACACTAAGGGGGAGATTTATTAAGACCCGAATGGGTCCGAACGCGCCGAGCGGATTCGCTGCGTTTTCACGCGGGCGCACGAAAAAGTTGTGCGACCGCCTGATTTTTTCGAGCGGCCGCGGCGTTTTCGTGCGGGCGCACGAAAAAGTCGTGCGAAAAGTCGGAAAGACTGCCGCTGTTTGCAATGGCTTGGTACGAAAATTACATGACTTTCGGATCGCCAATATGATTTTTTCGTGACTAATACGATTTTTTCGTGACTAATACAATTTTTTCGTAAGCATTTTCGGGATATTTGCGATCTTCAGAAATTTTCGTTTCCAATCCGAATTTTTCCCATTCGGGATTCGAACTCGGGTTTTGATAAATCTGCCCCAATACTAATGGGAATAAAGGAAACCTAATGCACTAATATTAATAATGTTATATGTGAGGCCCATTGAGCAGAATTCTGACTTCTAGTGGTTTTAGAGGTTTTTGAAACCAAGAAAAAAACATTTTCACTAAAACCACATATTATAAGTAATTTATAAAAACATTTTAATATAAAAAGCACAAATGAAAATTCCTGCAAAAAAAACCTAACAAATATTCGAAAACCTCCAAATCTTAATTTTCATAAGAATTTTCATACGCGAAAAACCTGTAAAAGTTTGCTACAATTTGCGTAGGACAGCTCTCATTGACTTCTACATGACTTCCACAGCTTTTAGATGACGTAGTTCTGTATTTAATTTACGCTTAATAAATTACATATTTTTGTGTTTTCCAGTAATTAGCACAATCAAAGATATTTTTAGCTCTAAAAAATATGATCCGTGAAAATGAAAAAAGATACAAATGTTAGTAAATGGGCCCCTTTATGTGATTATTTTAAGTAAGAGACCTTATGAGCAATGTTTATATAGAGCGGTTGCTTGTCCCCACCAATCAGAAGGGATTTCTTTAGGCTCTTGTTTCCCAGTGACCTAATAAGTTCAGTGCATTTTGGGGAAGGTTGCTTTGCTTAAGGCTCCAGTGGAATCATTTTTTTACTGTGTTGACAAACCACAAATAAGTCCTCAACTGTTAAAAGCATATACTTTTTTCTAAAGGGTTTTATATTTTGCCGTGTTCCTGTGTGTCATACTCAGGCATTTGTCTTCATTAGCTCTGTTTTCCTATCCTCATTTCACTTTGCGATATCTATTTCTATCAGCATCCTAACTTAATAACAAGCATATGGAATAGCAGTTATGTTTATAAGCCGTTTCAGCGCTATGATTTATTCTAACATCTGACTAAAAGTAAAAGCTTACAAAAATATAAACATTTAAGCAGGTTGCTGGAAAGACAGAGATGGAAATATATATGTTCCTGCACGCCACATTTGTGGGCCATACAGTGTTACGGGATATTTTTGGGTAGCACCGAGATCCCTTTTTATGTATCCAAGAGAACTTTGCCAGCTGTTATCTAGATGTTGTCTGGCCTGGATGTGAGCATATTATAACTGCATTTACAAATCGGTTCTTAATGCGGAATTAGTAGGGAAAATGTAGAAAACACATAAAAATAAATAGGCAGCAAAACAAAAACTGTGTCATTAAAATTGTATTTTAGAACTGTCTTTGTACAGCACTGCGTCAGGCTTTAAAGTCAAACAGAAACACAGCTGGAATTTCATATAAGGGCAGAACATTCATTCTTTACACAGTGGAGGCTTTACACAGATTCGGTCTGTGCTTTATTTATACTACAGATAACAACTGTGCAGAGAAACACCAGCAGAGCTCCTTATAAATGTCAGAACTTCCTTTATTCAGCACCACTAGAAGCCCCCATTAAACTTAGATAGTGCCCTAAGGTAGTTCAGCTTCAACAGGGTTGTGTCTGGTTAAAAAAAACACAACAATGTTTTTCCTTTTTTTTGCTTATATTTTTATTTTAACTGAAAATGAGCCTGCATATTTTTTCTATGCTTTACAAGAAAGAAATAAAATAAAATGAATATATGCTGTATCTCTCCCTTTTCTCTTTAAATATTCATATTTTGTTTTGTTTCTTGATTTCCTGATTTTTGTTTCTCGATTTTCCTGATTTTCATACCTAAAGTTTGCTCAGGAGCAGTAGCCAATAATAACCAATAAGACGATTGCTTTCAAACAAGGTGACCATGACCAGTAAATGCTTCCAGGGTTGGACTGGGCCGCCGGGACACCGGGAAAAATCCAGGCCTAGACCCGACCCTTGCCGGCGTTCCCTCTCCCCGACTGTTCCTCCCATGACGCGTTATGCATCATCAGGTGGGGGACCCTGCGGGGGGTCAGGGGGTTAGGGGACGTGTCAGGCAGGGGCACCTACAGGGCCCCTGGGGCAGGAGCCCCGGTGGACCCTGCACCCCCAGTCTGACCCTGAATGCTTCCTGCTAATTGGTTGCTATGGGTGACTGGTCTTGGGCAAATGTAGTGCCTTTTGTAACATCCCCCCTATGTCTGCTAAAATCATTTAAACTATACCCCCAGAACGAATACTTAACCAACAGATAGTTTAAGTGACTTATTAAAGAATCTTGCCAAACTGGAATATATATATATATATCAGTAAATATTGCCCTTTTACTTCCTTTCTTTGGGGCCACCATTTAGTGATGGGCTAGGTGCTCCCTCAGAGATCACCTGACCAAAAATAATGTTTTGCCACCAATATGGATTCATGTGGCGTAGTTACCATCAAGTACAAGGCAATGTTATTTTTTTTTACAGAGAAATAGGAAATCATTTCTAAAAATGATTTGCTTAAAGGAACAATAACCAAAAAATAAAAGAGCTTTAAAGTAATTAAAACATAATGCCCTACACTGGTAAAGGTTGTGTGTTTGTTACAGAAAGACTGCTATAGTTTATATAAATGAGCTTTTGTGTAGCCATGGGGGCAGCCATTCAAGCTGAAAAAAAGGAGAAAAGGCACAGGTTACATAGCAGATAACAGATAAACTCTGTAGAATAAAGTGGTGTTTTATCTGTTATCTGCTATGTAACCTGTGCCTTTTCTCTGAATGGCTGCCCCCATGGCTACACAGCAGCTTACTTATATAAACTATAGTAATCTTTCTGATGGAAACACACAACTTTTACCAGTGTAGAGCAACAGTATATTATATTGTAATTCAATTTATAAACTTTTGTTTTTTGGAGTTACTGTTCCTTTAAAATTGACCCTATGGGAAATGGCCTTTCTGTAATTAAAGCTTTCTGGATAATGGGTTTCTGGATAAGGGATCCCATACCTGTAGTAAATATTAATTCTTTATTGATATGCAGTGCTGCTGTTACATAGATATATAATAGATCTGGCTGTGAAAAGATGCCTATCCATAAAGCATACATTTTACCTGGCAGACTTATAGTGATAGAATGTGGCAGATTTATCAATATTCAATAAATGTACAATTTTTTTTGTAATTCACACACACTGCCTCTCATATTTTCACTGAGCATTAAATTATTTTAAAAAGTTCCAGCAGAAGAGAAAACATGTAAAAAATGTATGCCGATTTTACTCAAAGCCTGGTGATGTGTGGTGAATTTTGCCCAGCATAATAAATCTGCCCCTAAGATTCAGGAGCAAGAATTGATATTGAATGGAACTGTTGGCACTTCTGAGCTTCCGAGCTATATAGAAAATTCTGGTGAAACAAACAAGAGAAAATCTCTGAAAAATCTTAAACTGCAGATAAAACCCATAGAGACCCTGTAAGTACCCATCATTTTTTTTGGTAATTCAAATTTTTAGCACAAAAAGTCGTACGGCAAAAATGATGCAACTTTTTACAAATCTATTATGTGTCTAAATGGCTATAAAATCCAAATTCGTCAATTCGCCAGGTTAAACTTGCCCAGTTCATTTAGTCAATGGCAAGGCCCTTTCCTTGAAGTTCTTTCTTTTGTCTCGAAACTTTAGAGATTTCACTGGGTTTTGTCTGAAAACTCAACTTTTTCCAATTGTCGCAGCAATTTTCACCATTTGATTCAAATTTTTCACTTAGTGATCGGTGAATCTTTTCTGTTTTGCTTTGGCTAAAATTTAGCAAAACTCCAGAAAAAGTAGCGAAACGGCAAAAAATTCGTGAAACAGAGGTGTCGTGCGTGACTTTTTTTTAAGTGACTGCGGCTATTTTTATGCAACTGTGGCCATTTTTACCCGTGACATTTTTGCCGTGCGACAGATTTTTTATGCAAAACAATTTGCCAATGCAGAAACGCGGAAATTGACTGCGAATTCATGCCTCATCACTAATTTTGCTAAGTTTTGTACAAAAATCACACCTTTTTTGAACTTTGTTTTATCTAGCCCTTAGGATTTAGAGGCATATTTATCAATATTTGCACAATAGCAAAAAGAACAATAGCACCCACAGAAAAATGTGCACTTAAATGAGATTTTTCCTTTTCATCTTTTATGAAGTATCTCAAATCATGATCATGTTGCTGTGGTAACTTCATACAGTGCCGATTGTGGTGTGATTTGGGTGAATTGCATCAAAAATGCTCTCTAGATTGTTAATAAATGTTCTAATTAATTTTAGTGTCCTTGTAATTTCTCCCTTGGTTCTTGGAACCATCCAATGATTAATGAATACTTCACGGCTCTCCCTTTAAAAATCATATTCCCATATTCTCATTCAATTCACCATACAGTGAAATAGAAGAGACAGACAGAATGACTCTTGTTTCCATTTAATAGAGACGAGGAATAGGATAACTGTGTATCTGCAAGTCATTAATAGCCACTCTTTGTAAAGCCTAGTATATATTTTTTTTAAATTAATTTCTTACTATTAGGTTATTTAATAAAACCCCCAGGCTTCTTTGTCCTAAAGTCCCATGAGTTTTTCAAGTCTCTGATGAACACCCTGGTCAGCCAACCCTCAGTTAGAGATACATCTGATCTTACTGGATGGCATGCAAGAATGTGGTTGGTTAATGGGCCATGCTGGTCAGAGCCATATCCCTTTATGATGCTCAGTAAGATCCGATGTGTCTCCTACTCATTGCTGGCACTGAAAACATTTAGAGGAACTATGGAAGTGAAGGCGGGGCTTGCGCAAAGGCTAAGTAAATAGTTGATCAATTTAACAGAGATCTATTTACTAATTGCACTCAAGGAAATTGCATAAAATAAATATGGCATTCGTAAAGACTTATGCATTTATGTTTATTTGTGTCTGGCACCTGTCTGGCACCTTAGCTCCTGACTCCTGCCTTGACTGGACACAGAAAATATGGCCGGCATTGTGCCTTGTGTCAAAAATATTTGCATGCAATAAAAAGGTACGTGTCCCACTTACTCTGTCCCTTATGTTGCCAATTGCACCTAAATACATTCCAGTTGCATTATCAAATTATTCTGTATAACTTACCTTTTCACAGGTAACTGTGAGCCATATTGTTGGTTGTGGATGTAAGGTACATTCATGGTACCCTTTCAAAGTACTAATGCAATATGCAATATGCAGACCAGGAATATTCTTTGCTCACAGTACAATGTGCCCCCTTAACCATAAGGTATTATTTCTGCTATAGCTACAACACAAGATGTATCACAAATGGGCTTTTATCACATTAATGATCGAATTAAATGCGAGCATAAAAAATACCTAAAAAGAACCCCCCCCCCAGATATTTAACATTTCTGATACCAGAACACTGGTGAATTCCCTGGAAAGTCTTTTGAAATTACATGCTTCAAAAAGATAATAGGGGATAAAGTATCAGTACTTAAAAGAAGAAATCATTCACATTCTAGCCTTTGCCACATGTGCCTCACTTTCATAGAACTGCGGTTTCAGAAATATGGTATTATATTTTATGATATTTAAATAAAAAGGATCTCCATTTTATGTACAGTCATTACGATTTCCCAGGCTAGCCGTCAAAGCAAACCCAAATAACTGTACACCTTGAATATCACTTAGACAAAAGCCGGGAGAAGAAACAGAATAAGAATATACTGCCAGGTTTAACTCCAAATTAACTTTCATTTACAGCATTGACAAAGGAATAAAGGACTTGGTAAGGACTCACACTGTAGAGCTCTAACAAACAGGTGCAAATTATAAAGGTATACCATAAGCTGAATGGACTACATTTCCCAGAATTCCCTGCCAGTGTAGTATGCTAGAAGGAGCAGTAGCTGGACATCTGTATGATCCAACAAAACAGAAAAGAAAAATCTCTAACTAATTTTGCCAATTTAATGTACATTCCACCAGGAAGCTGAAACCGTCCCAGTTCCACCAGCTGCCAACTAACAGCTCCCAGTGAGAGGCCCGGCTCTCATAAAACAAGTCATGCGTGTATCAGCTACAGCACTCTGATGACACGGATGAGGAAGAAGCAATGGATAAAACATATGTTTGCTTATTCTTTGCCACAGTGTCACTAGGGGCATCAGGAGCTTTATGTGTTGAAACGAAGTCCATAAACAAACAAAACAAAGTCAAACAAGACAAACAAGATAGAGCTGAAACTAATGGGGAACATAATTGTATAGCTACAGTGCTTATATATCTTTTTATAACCATGTTATTGCCTTGTCCCAACATAATAGCACTCTGCATGTCTGGACTGGGATTCAAAATAGGCCGTAGCACAGTGCACAGAGGCCTAAAAAGCCCCCCCCCACCAGACCACTAAATAGTGACTGTCTATGGCATCTTACAGCAGCCCCATTAAACAGAACCCATAGATTGGGTAGGACAGGCCTGTCAGAGTATAAGAGGGTCTCCTGGACAGTCCAATCCAAGGATAATTCCCATCAACTCTTTCTTATTTCCAGCATAGACCTATACATATACCTATAATACTTATGACTATGTATATATTTGTTGTGCGAACTTGTTGTGGGTGTCAGGTTCTCTGGTGGACCCTAGGATGCCCAGTCTAGTGCTAGGGCCACTCTTTTAGACTTTCTGCCATGAATATCTTGTAAATATATTCTTATAGATGGTGCTTAATGATGCTATTAGTAATAATTACTGCTTAGTGATACAATTTGCGTCACCACAGAGTTCCATGAACTTTATAAAAGCACTTGGCCTTCAACTTTGCATCTTTAACAGCTTAACCAACTCCATGGTGACTTCTAATATCCCCAATTTTTAAAACAGAGGTACATTATTCTCTCTATATACAGTTACAAAGATGAGATGCCACATTGTAAGACACAGGAGAAAGAAGGACCTCTTTTAATAAAATTAAAGATAAAGTAACTGCTTCTTGTTGCTGACTAGAAATCTACTAATCTACCTGTGTGCCATGTGTGGAGGTAAGAAGATGACAGCAGTAATGCAGTTCTTTCTTGAGACCTTCATGTGTTGCATATCTTATCATGTAGGCCACCACTGACTGTATTGGAGCCATTCTTTCAGTACTGAATGCATATCTATTGCTCCCGGCTATCTGTGGCTCAAAGCATTGGACTCCTGAGCCAGTGTTCTTTTCACTAAGTGTTTTAGGAAATACCTGTTTCCCAGTGTATTCAGAGGTACATTCACTTAGGGTTTATCTGTAGCTTTTGTAGTGAGACAGGAGAACAGCACTTAAAGCAGGCAGCTATCTGTCCAAATAAGATAGTATATCTAAGCAATCTTAAAATGTATTACCTCCTTATTGGCAAGCCATTCTCACCTTGCCTTTCCCCTTTGTAGTGAGTCTCCTTCTTTCTTACTTGAACTAAATATCAAGCTCTCCACCCATACTGTTCCGGAGTAATTATATGTTCAGATTACCTGTGAGAAGAGGGTAATTATTCGGTATCTACAGGTCTTAGCTGGAAGGACGCATGTATCTCGCTCACTAAATGTCTCTCCTTTTTCATCTGATCTATGCTTTAGAAGGCTGTTCTTTATTTCAGGTGTTGTGAGGGTCTCGGTTACACTTCTTCCACAAACTTGTCTTCTAAGAATATATAGGAATCTGATAAGAGTTGGAAAACATAGCTCTCAGCAGTGCCAAGGCTGGAGACAATCCTCTGTGTTGCTTGGTGATTTACTGTACAGGGTATGTGTACATAACATTGTTATATTGTTGTATAGAGAGAAACAGCACTTTCCTAAAAAGCAAGAAACAAAGAAGGAGAAAAATCATGATTTTACATGAATGAGCAAAAAGATAAGATTGTTATTTAATGGGTTTTTAAATGCTGGGAAGGGACAATTGGAGGATATACACTAGGGTGAGTGAATGTTCCCCAAAGAGAATATATTCTCATGTGTTGGAATAAAACTCAGATTGGAAAGGCTTCCTTGCTAGGGAGATATCTTTCTTCTTGGCCCACATTCTGTGAATCAAGTTTTTTTTACATAAAGAAGCACTGATAAAAAATGGGTTTCCCCTTGAAAAACATTTTGAGTAGTCCTGTCATTAAGGGGCAGATTTAGCAACATTCTGATTCTGATTTGAGTGGTCGTAGAGTTTTTTTGAAACCACAAAAAACTCATTTCCATGAATGTCTAGGCATTTTTTAAAAGACGCAAATATAAAAGCACAAACAAATTAAAATGCAGAATAAAAAGAATAAGACATTTTTTTGTGAGCTTGCAAATGAAAAAAAAAACACCTAAAAGCCACCAATTAAATACAATTTACCTAGGAAAACTGTATTTTTTTTTATTTAATAAATGTTTTTGTGTAATTAGTAATCAGTGGGCGGAGTGGTGTGCAGCAGTGTTGGGCCCTTAGATGGGGGAGAAAGGTGTGACTGGAGTGGTGGGGTCCTTTGCTGCAGTTTTCCTGTGGGCTGCGCCTCAGCCAGTCTGACACTGTTTCTGGTTAAAATCATTGATCCAGGGCAAACCTCATTGTTACTTATTGATGCTAATTGGCATTTCCCATGGCAGATAAAATGTTCAATGTTCTGTTGTAGGGCTGGATGAGGGAAATATATTTATTTTTTAAAGGCCAGTGCACTGTTTAAAGCAATATTGCACATGATTATTTTATTTGATCATATTTTCATTATGGCTTTCCATTGAAGCATACTCAGAGCTGGAGGTTTCATAAGAGCCATTGTCATCAGTTAAAAAAGTATTTGACTTATTTACTGAAAAAACCTTTGTGGCACAATTAAATGGAGGTTAAAAAGGCATTCCCTTTATAGCCTTTGTTCCTAGATGTCTGCATTTCAAGGTGTCTTCATGGTACATTCTTTTATTTCTTGCATTCTTTATTAGATTAATCAGTGGATCTGTGCTGATGTACAGGTTCATTATGCACCGCAGGCCAGAGAACTGTCAGCTTCCTGTAGATTCTGACAGGAGACGACTAGCTATTGTATAAAACCCAAATTGTGCACTGTGTTTGGTGACAGAGGAAGATATACTGTATATCATTTAAGCTTACACGATTTAAAGGTATAAAATGATATATTAGTTTATCTATATTTGCCCAAGTGTAGAGCCAGCCATGAATATGGTCTGGGAAGGTTTTAATTCATCCAGGTGATGATACACAGTAACAAGTAAAATGATCAATTGCTTCAGATTTATTGCTACTATATACTGCATAAGTATGTGAAATACTGTACATAGCTTGCTGCTGTGTTCTGTATACTACAGGTATAGGACCTGTTATCGACAATGCTCGGGACCAAGGGTATTCCGGATAAGGGGTCTTTCCGTAAGTTGGATCTCCATACCTTAAGTCTGCTAAAAATCAATAAAACATTAATTAAACCCAACAGTATTGTTTTGCCTCCAATAAGGATTCATTATATCTTAGTTGGGATAAAGTACAAGGTACTGTTTTATTATTACAGTTCTGTTTTCCCAATACAATCCACCAATGGTGAAACAGGAAATTCATTGAGAATCCATGCCTGGCGAATTATTGCGCCCATCACTACTTACAAGAAAGATGGCACTAGGATGTGGGATCTGGCTAAAATATACAGTATATCATCAACATCACTCTATCCGAACCAGACGGAAATGTTACTTCCTATTGCTCTAAGCAAACCTCCAACCACCCAAAAATCATAGCTTCATCTTACTAAAGGGCAAACCAGGCAAGGCTTGCTGTCAGTAGTAGGAGGATAATGGAACCCTACCGCTTTATAGTGAGACATCAGGAAATATAGAAAAGATGATTTGCTATCTACTCGATCACTCCCAAATGTATGTACATACCAAGCAATACCTCAGCACAGTCAGTATAACTTAGTATAAATTAGACCTTAAAATGATAGTTCACCTTGAAGTTAACTTTTAGAATGTTATAGAATGGTCAGTTCTAAATTGCTCTTCATCTTTGCATTTTTTGTAGTTGTATTATTTGCCTTCTTATTCTAACTCTTTCCAGCTTTCAAATGGAGGTCACTGACCCCAGCATAAAAAAAACAAAAAACTATTGCTCAGCAAGGCTACATTTTCTATTCAGACTTTTTCTTATTCATATTTCAGTCTCTCATTCCAACCACTGCCTGGTTGCTATGGAACTTTGGACCCTAAGAACCAGATAGCTGCTGAATTCTAACCTGCAGAACTTCTGAACCAAAAGTGAAATATTAAAAAAAACACACAAATAGTAAAAAAAAAAGAAATACTACATAGTTTTTAATGAAATGAATGAAAGTTTTGATTAAGTTTATGATCAGGAATGATGTGCTTGTGTTTACATATAATTACACATAATAGCTCTACACATATTCCATGCAACCCATCTGGAATGAAGCAAAGTATCTCTCTAATCTATCTCTAATAATAGGACATCACATTATTTGGATTCAGAATATATGTACAGTAGCATGAAATTGTATAATCCTTTTAGTACAAGATAACAAATACGAGATCATGTGTCTTTTAAGGATATGGCAATTCAATAAACAAACAATATAAGTAGAAGGCTAAACCCTAACTTAAAGAGTATACAGTATATTATTAAAGGCATGTGCGGAAGGCTTACCTAAGCACATTATTTACATTATCGTGTCTGGTGGATATGATTTACTGGGAAAATATCTCGAAAGATGTATTAAGACACCATTTTAATGTATATCAATGTGTATTAGGATTTCAAGATTGCAAGTGACTACAAGGGTTCCTGTAATTCAATGTGACTTGGGAGAAACATGGGAAACCCTATGTGATGTAATAACATGAAGAACTGACTCCGATGGTTTAGTACTGGGAGTTGGTTTAATGTTTACAGGCATTTAAAGGTATAATATAAACCTTCAACAGACTGTAATGTACAATTGCATATAATGTTAATACATTAGCTATATTAGTACAGGTATGGGATCTGTTATATGGAAACCTGCTATCCCAAAAGTTCTGAATTATGTGAAGGTCATCTCCCATAGATCCATAAAGTAATTAATAAAATTATTTGAATTTTTAAAAATGATTTTCTTTTTCTCTGTAATAATAAAACAAAACCTTGTACTTGATCCCAATTAAGATATAATTAATCCTTATTGAAGGCAAAACAATCCCATTGGGTTTATTTAAAGGAGACATATTGGATAAATGGGAAAACCCTAATATTGTAGGCAATTATGAATAATATACGGTGCTGGTTTCCCTTTGTGCTAAAAATGAATCCTCTCTGTAAAAATGGCCCCTTTATAAGAGCTCCCTATAGATCGTATCACTTTTCCATCCAGTGTGAAATGAAGAGTGGGCGTGTCCTAACGGTCCCTGTCAGAAGCACAGTAGGAGGGGGATAGCCAATCACAGCCCTGCACTCCCATAAGCACAGACAGGCTTCAGTTCCCTATCAGGTCAGCCTAGCGCTGATTGGTTCCTATCCTACAGTGCAGTGTACTGAGAGCCGCTGGCTCCCCAGCTCATCCAGAAAATTCAGCCAGCAGGAAGTGGAACAGATGGGCGGGGCTAGTGGGGTTTTGGTGGAATTTCTCAATAAATCAGTCAGAAACACAACTTGTTAAAGCACATTCCTTCTATATCTAGAGGAGTATAATTCACTGGTACATTCATCATTTTTATAGGATATGTCTCCTTTAATGATTTATTAGTAGACTTAAGGAGCTGATTCATCAAAGTTCGAGTTTGAATCCCAAAATGGGTAAAATTCAGATTGGATACGATAATTTCTGATAATGGCAAATATCACGAAAATGCTTGCGAAAAAATCGTATGAGTCACGATAATATCGTATTGGCGATCCGAAAGTCACAAAATTTTCATATCCGAACAATCGTAAGTGGCAGGAAAACCTTTTTGACTTTGATCCTTCTGTGCATGATTTTGGAAGCCTCCCATAGGACTCAATGGCACTCTGCAGCTCCAACCCGGCCCAAGGAAAGTCTCCCATAGGGCTCAATGGCACTCTGCAGCTCCAACCCAGCCCAAGGAAAGTCTCCCATAGGGCTCAATGGCACTCTGCAGCTCCAACCCAGCCCAAGGAAAGTCTCCCATAGGGCTCAATGGCACTCTGCAGCTCCAACCCAGCCCAAGGAAAGTCTCCCATAGGGCTCAATGGCACTCTGCAGCTCCAACCCGGCCCAAGGAAAGTCTCCCATAGGAATCAATGGCACTCTGCAGCTCCAACCTGGCCCAAGGAAAGTCTCCCATAGGGCTCAATGGCACTCTGCAGCTCCAACCCGGCCCAAGGAAAGTCTCCCATAGGGCTCAATGGCACTCTGCAGCTCCAACCCGGCCCAAGGAAAGTCTCCCATAGG
The DNA here is from genome assembly GCF_000004195.4 of Xenopus tropicalis. Taxonomy (NCBI): domain Eukaryota; kingdom Metazoa; phylum Chordata; class Amphibia; order Anura; family Pipidae; genus Xenopus; species Xenopus tropicalis. The sequence continues at coordinate 102,185,422 of NC_030683.2, read as the reverse complement.
GCTCAATGGCAATCTGCAGCTCCAACCTGGCCCAAGGAAAGTCTCCCATAGGGCTCAATGGCACTCTGCAGCTCCAACCTGGCCCAAGGAAAGTCTCCCATAGGGCTCAATGGCACTCTGCAGCTCCAACCCGGCCCAAGGAAAGTCTCCCATAGGGCTCAATGGCACTCTGCAGCTCCAACCCGGCCCAAGGAAAGTCTCCCATAGGGCTCAATGGCACTCTGCAGCTCCAACCTGGCCCAAGGAAAGTCCACAAATTTTGTCGCAAAGTACAAAAAAGTTGCGCAAAGGTACGAAAAAGTTGCAGAAAATACGCTCAATACGAAAACCTGCATAACAGGTCCCATACCTGTATTAATATATCAAGAACAGTTCTGATAGTAATATAGAAGCTAATGGTATCTTAGCATTTTCTATAATACTGATGAAAGTTTTGAGACCAGCAGCATTAGACTGATGGAACAAGTTATTTTTGATCCAATGCACAAACAGTAATGTTTCATAAGACCTTTTAAAGCCAGGTAATTTCAGAGCTGGTGTATAGACCTGGTATAAGTGGTTAAGTGAACCTCCTAAGCATGACATGAAGAGCCCAAGTGAAAAAAAGGCTTCTCCTATAGTCAATATGTGCATGGAATGCTGGATAAGGCTGTATAAAGGCATGAAACCATTTTATAGATATAAAGGACGTGGGAATAAAAACCATGCATTTGGATGTGAGCAGTTATCTGGCAGCTGTCGAGATTACACTAATGCTAATGTGCAAGCTGACTGTACATGCTGAAGCATTTTCATAGGTTTATAGATATTACTGGAAATGTTTCCATATGTAGAAATCATGTTTAATAATGCATATTATGTTCTGTACTATACTATACAAAACAATATTTTGGGACACTTTCCTTCCCTCAGCATACAGATACTACAAGAAAGTCAGAGGTGCAAGGAAAATGTTTAACCCCTTGTACAAAACCCATAGGAAACATGACTTATTTGCTTCACTTTTCCATAGAACAGTAAGCAGTTCCTGCAGGAAACATGTCGGGAAATGATTTGCTTTATGAGCAAGTGAATCAGAAAGTCTGTCCTTATTACTATTTTGATGTCCCACCTAGACTCTCCGTGTTGCAGACAGTTACTAATCACTATTCACCATTGACTCATAGTTGTAAGGAAAGAAGAGGTTATGAATGGTTCTGAGGTGTTTGTGCTTCCTTGGGGCCCCATGGCACTTCTTAAAGGGAGTTAAGCCCAGAACTAAAACTCTTCTAGCAATTTAACCATCTCATTTCAATTTCTCTCCCAAATAAACCGCCACTGTGAGCTCATTGCCAAAATATGGGTTTCACTCCTTGTGAGCCTTTCATACATGTATTATAGGGGTGTGCGCTGCTGTTAGTGTTATAGTACCAGGCTTGGACTACGATCCAAGTTGGGCCCTGGCATTTCAAGTACACAGAAGCCCAAAAAGCCCTCACAAGCTCAGTAAACAGTGACTCTCAATGGCAGGGATCCCCAACCTTTTTTTACTTGTGAGCCACACTCAGATGGAAAAAGCATTGGGGAGCCTCCAAGCATGAAAAGTTCTTTGGGGATGCCAAATAAGGTTTGTGATTGGCTATTTAGTAGCCCCATGGGGGCGGCTGGCCTGCTGGAGACTCTGCTTGGAGTAAAACTGTTTCTCTGTGCTTCCAAAACTTGTCTACAAGCCAGAAACTAATAATATGCACCTACTTTGAGGCCACTGGGAGCAACTTTAAAGGGGGTGGTGAGCAACATGTTGCTCCTGAGCCACTACTTAAGGTCACTGCTCTATGGCAGTGCTCTAAGATTGCCAGTCCAGACCTGAATAGTACCCATGTGCCTAAGGCACAAGGCAGGAAAGGTAGATGCTATTTATTATCCAGAGCAAGTGGGCAAAACCTTGCTGTGGGGGGTAATGTAATAACAGCTGGCCAAAGCAGCCAGTCAAAAGGTAGCATGTATGGTCTGCTGTTTTGAAACAAATATCTGATTGGTTCCTATGGGATACTAGACCCAAAGCAAGATTTGCAGATTACTGAACAAGAATCATTCCTTTTGTTTATGTTCATATTAAATTTCATCTGCAAGTTGAACTAATGCTTGGTGCATTTGTCTGTTATACATACCTACTTATATACATACAGTGGTTCTGAAGTTTTAGCTCACTTACCCTTTCCTCCATATATTTTCTATTCAGCAAATTACCCAGTTACTGTACATATGTTACCCTGTTTTTCCAGTATTCCTTAGTGGAACACATTTACATTCAGATGTATATGCAAAACATATTTAGGACTTACATTAAGCACTTCAGCTCTGCTCTGGAAATGCAGTGGCATGAACAGTTCACGGGTATCCTTGCCAAAAATTGTTAGGAAAGGGATAGCTGTTTCCTGATAGTTTGACTATTGCAATTTTACCCGCAGGCATGGAAAGTTAAGGATACTCAGAACAAAATAAACATTAAAAAAAACGCAAGGTGTGTTTCTCCATATAATAGCCAACATGTAATTGTACACCCTGGGGTAAAGACAGGGCTGAAGGACAAATAATTTCACATTAACACTTCATTCCCCAGAACCCTGGGCAGCTGTTCTAGTGTCAAAAATACAAAAGGCTGGCTCAGGAGCAATTGTGATATAGACAATTGCATAGAGATGACAAGCAATTTACATTTTTTTAGACACAACAGTGTTATAAGCACCATCTCCTTTCTCATAGCTATAGTTTAACGATACCTGAGAATTCTAAATGTTTCTGGTTAAAACCTGAACCATTACACACCCGCTCTCACTCACACACAAACATACAGTGTAATTCCTAGTGTTGCACAAGATAGTTGCAATCTAAAGCTCCTACTTGCTCTGGACATATCTTCTGATGGGGAATATTCATTATTATTATGAAAAAGTATTTATATTATCAACATATTTACATACACTCATTGTCATAGATTCTGTGCAGACTGAATTGCATGCAGCCATTACATGCTGCATGACTGTGTTCTTTGAATTTCCATAGCTACAAGTCAGATAGACCAGTGTGGTTTTTCAAATAGTGGCAAACCTCATTAACAACCATTAGTTCTGCCTTAAGAAAACCAAACCTGTCTATAGGGCTCATTGATTTTGCCCCAGAATGAAGTATAAGAGTAATAAGTGGCACACAATGGCCCACGTCACTAATAATGCACAGTATTAATTCAATAGTGCTCTGAATCTGTGTGTGAATACAAATTCTGTCCAAAGAACATAGTACGTCGCTATAGTAGCTAACGAACAGGACACTCCTGTTTGAATGATGGGTAAACTAGGGGGCATGGCAGGGACTGCCAAGTTGCATATTTGGTTGCAAGATGGAAGTCTCATAATTTAGAGTGCAAAAACAGGAGTGCTTTGTGTACAATTATAGCACTTTTCAACCTGCCCCAAAATAATAAATGAGACCTCATAAATGGGGCCAGATATAGATTTCCAGGTGTCCCTTGGCATCGAAATGTTTTAACCCAATGTTGAACTTCCACGAGACCCATGAGCTGCCATGCTATGTTTACTCTTTTCTTTTTGTTAAGTGATTTTAACACAAAACAAGGGCTATGGAAGAAAGAGAAAAGTTGCAGTCAGATGACCCAAAAGACAATGCCAGCTTAGGCAAGGATAAGACTAAAGGAGAACTGGTAGCATCTTCATAAAAGTAAGCAGATAAAATGCTGAAGGAGAAACAATATATATATATATATATATATATATCGAACCAAGGGTGGCACACCGCTTCAATCCTCATCCCAGGTGCACGGTAAAAGACGGGGACCGAAACGTAACGTTGGCTGTTCATGTATTTTTCAATATATAATTGATTGTTTGCAATAGATCCGGTGTTGCTGGTCTTTTCTTCAATATATATATATATATATATATATACCTGTATATATACACATTCAAAGATTAATCAAAATGTGAGTTTAGAGCTTAATACATAAAAACTCACCCATGTTCTATTCATTCCTATGGGATTTTTAGAAGGATATTTATCAATGGGTGGAATTTAGAATTCATCGATCATCGATTGATAAATACGCTTCTTAAAATCCCATAGGAGTGAATAGAACGTGGGTAAGTTTTTATTTATTAAGCTAAACTCACATTTTGATATATCTGCCTCTTAGCTTTAGATGATTATAAAGAAAAAATACAAAACAAAGGTGTAGTGGTGGCTTAAATGATTGCTGCTTGGATATGTGCAACCAAATAAACATGTTCCTTGGACCGATGAGGTACAGCCTAACCTATATCAGACCTAAAGAACAATATCGACCAAGAGAAAAGAAAATGACTGGCAAAAGCCTTTGAGTGTAAGCAATTGAGAACAACACAAGTCTGATAGATTCTTGACCTCCTTCCCAGCAGGTCATTTCACTGCCAGTAGCCTCCAGTTAAGAAATAGTAATGTCACCAAGATAAAAACTAAAGGCAAAGATTAGTTCAGAAAAACCCACACTTCACTCTTTGATTTCACTTACTCTATCTGGCCCCTATGCTCCAAGAACGGATTAACCTCACACACCTGTGAGTTATTGAGAACACGTAGAATAGATCTATCTCTCAAGCAGCCTTATGAGCATTGTTCCTTTTGACATATGCTGGTGGTGTGCCACCAACTGACAAGAGACCAGAGCATTAGGAACTGACTAAATAAAGGACTAACACCCAGCATTATTTACTAATCCTCTGCATTAAAGCCAACCGCGTTGCCAAGATCTTCAGCGTTGAATGGAATAAAAAGATGCCTTTGTAAAAAAGGGGATATGACTGATAAAGAAACCTGAACACTAAGTGATTAATTAGTAAGTAGGGGACCTTTTATTGGAGCAACATATGGTGGAAGTGACCAACTGCTTGGTGCTTCATAGAGAAAATGTTCAAGACTCTTATGGAACATGAATGCTTGGGATTAAACAAAGATTTCTGAACAGGGAAGAGTATTCTAAATGGCAGTTTATCAAAAATAGACATTGTAAGCTTGGAACCATCTGCCCTAATTTCAGTTAGCTTGTCCCCAGTATTATAAACCTTTTGCAATGCTTTAAGGGTTTCCTTGAATCAGGCTATATTTACACCAATTCCTTGGGTAATGTACAGCATGTATCAAAGCCAGAAGACAGGGTGGTGGAATTATGAGTGCATAGCCCAGGCAGGGCACGTATTGGTCTTTTGACCGTGGAACTTTTACTAACCAACAAAACTGCAAAGTGGTCTTGAGAGGATACATTTAATGTGCATTGGGTTTGGTTAAAACACACCTAGACGTATCCCTACCAATACTCTATCCCACTGTAAGCACAGGGTGGGACGTCTAAGATACATAGAACTGCCCTAGTTCTTCTAAAAAGAGCACATCACACTTTTCCTGAGGTGAGTGACACAAAATAAACTAACCCTATCTCTAGCCTATGTGCCTTAACAACTTACTTACCAGTAAAGATGTAGCGAACTAATTTGCGCGAACATCGGGTGTTCGCGAGTTCACAAGTTCGCGAACTTTTCGCGTATGTTCGCAATTTGGGTTCGCGTGGCGTTTTTCTGCTGCGTTTTTTCTCGGCCTAAAAACACCGCACAAGCCACACATGGTGTTTTTCAGCAAATCCCGTTTCCATGGTGCTAATAGTGCGAAATAGCAAAAAACGCCTCGTATTTCCGCTAGGTCTGCCAGCTGCCTTTGGGGTTTTACGCAACGCTGTGTCAACAAAGTATTTTTCAGAGAAATTTTTGCCCTTGATCCCCCTCCTGCATGCCACTGTCCAGGTCGTGGCACCCTTTAAACAACTTTAAAATCAGTTTTCTGGCCAGAAATGGCTTTTCTAGGTTTTAAAGTTCGCCTTCCCATTGAAGTCTATGGGGTTCGCAAAGTTCACGAATATTCGCACTTTTTGGCGTAAGTTCGCGAACGCGTTCGCAAACTTTTTTTTTGAGGTTCGCTACATCCCTACTTACCAGTGGTGTCAGGTGACCTACACTATTTAATGACCTTTACGGGTTGCCTCCAATGTAGTCAGTCAAAGCCATAGAGCAGGGATCCCCAACCTTTTTGACTTGTGAGCCACATTCAGATGTAAAAAGTGTTGATGAGCCACACAAGCATGAAAAAAAGTTATTTGGGGATGCCAAATAAGGGCTGTGATTGGCTATTTGGTAACTCCATGTGGACTGCTGTCCTGCAAGAGCAAAACTGCATCTCTGTGCTTCCAAAATTTGCCTCCAAACCAGAATTGTAAAAATGGCCACCTATTTTGAGGCCACAGGGAGCAACACTAAAGGGGCGGTGAGCAACATGTTGCTCAGGAGCCACTGGTTGAGGATCACTACCCTAGGGCATCTTTTCTAATCCTAAAATAAAAAGGGAGACTAGAAAATAAAGGGAGGTGGTGAACTATAACAACCAGTATAATAAAACAACAGTGGAATGGGGGTTGCTAAAGGGGGTGTTTTCCAAATAACGCTCTGTCTGTAGCAGAGAGGGAGGAGACAGTTACATGGCCCTATGCATAATCTTGCTGTCCACATTGTTCCAAAATGACTAAACAGGATGTTCATAAAAATTCTGCCACCCCCATGTGGTGGGCAGTGTGCGTTGCAGCACAATATAAAATGAGGTCCAGAGTGACAACTGAAAGGTCAGTACTGCAGTAACCCCCTGACAGCTAAAGGGTTAGTTAGCAGATTTGATACACAGGAGAGCTGTTCATTTCTTCACCCTTCCTTCCATCTCTTGACACAGAGGCAAACACTACTAAATAAGAGATAGTGGCTGCCATCCAATGGAGCCCCTCTTAATCAACGAGCATCGTGGGAAAAGCCCAAGATGAGGGCCGAGAAACAGCTCATTGTCTGAGCAAGATTAAAGCCCAAAAAGCCGTATTGTCTGGCAAAGGGATAAATCTTCCTGCTGTCACTCAAGGGTTGAATTAAATTCTACTTCATTTCTAAGAGGGGCTTATCTGTGCTGAATGGCTTGTTGCGCCACAAGCATAAGGGAACATTTAAGTATGCTTCTCCCTTATGCACTATGGCAAATAAACAGAGGGCAGCACAATATTCTGTAGCCCATAGGGCCAACGGTATAGGAAGAGGGATGGGACAAACTGATGCTCCCCTGGGTGAGACACAAAGCAACATTATGAACTGTCTCTGCTTCCCCTGCCAGTGCCAAGGCAGAATTATCTTGTAATTTGCTTTCTCTTGCTGCTAAGCTCTGCTCCGCTATCTGAGACACATCACATGGGAGTCAGATTGCAGGAATGCCAGCCAAGTGATGGCATTACTAATCCTCGCACAGTTGGCTTTTCTCATATGGCACTGAGCTGGAATTCTCACATAAACGCATTACTTGATCGTATTCAAACACAGCTAATGATATATAACTGGAATATACAGCAAGGAGAACATGGTGGCTACCTAAAAAACAAGCAAAGGATGGTTACATTAAAGGACATTGGTAAAAGCTGCAATGGGTTAGGGCAAGGGCAGGCATTCTTGCATAGCATAGATATTACAGAACTACAGTTCCCAGAATTCCTCAGCTATCTAAGATGGTAGGTGAAGAATAGGAGTTGTGGTTCTTGAAGAACTACTATAGCACATCCTCACCTCTGTTTTAGGACTTACTTTTTACTTTCTAAAGCCAGGGCCGGAACTAGGGGTAGGCAGAAGAGGCAGCTGCCCAGGGCGCAATGATTAGGGGGCGCCAGGCAGAAGCCTCTGCTGCCTACCCCTAGTTCCCCTACTTTGCCATTGCCCCCGCCGCTAATGACAAGTGGCGGGGGCAATGACCCACGGCATCGCACCCCCCTCGAACTGCGCATGCGCGCCAACGGAGGGGGCGGGGCGGGCGAGGTGGCCGACTGGGTTGCCTAGGGCGCCCGGACGGCTTGGCCCGCCCCTGTCTAAAGCCATTTATGATATGACTTGCCTGGTCAACCATAGCTCATCTTTTGGAGTCTGGGTAGAGACTCAGATAAACAGTCCATCTTCTTGTCCCCTACAGACCCCCTATATTATTTAACCCCTGCAATTAATGCTAGTAATAAAGTATAAATGAGCATGAATCAATGCACCACAGACCCATTCCCGCTGGCTATTTTTTATTTCATTGACTTTTTATTATTATTTACTATTATTATTATTATTATTTATTTATTTATTATTATTTACTATTTACTATTATTTGCTCTGATATTTTGAGTGACAAGTCAGCACTTTAGGGCAACACATGATTCCCTTGTTTTGTCAATGGCCTAATTGTACACCTGTAGCTCAGATTTTGTTAAGGTTGAATGTGGCAAGAGTACATTCTATGACACCTACTGCACCCCATCTATGGGAGAACTATGTGGAGCAATGTGTTTTGACATGTAAAAAACACCCCAAGTTTTCCTTTGTACCATTGTCCTGAAGCTAAAATGTCCATAGTCCATAATAACTTATAGAAGGTGGGCGATGGAAGCAAAAAGATCACCACTTTTGTATTCCCATTCTACTTACATAAAAGAAAATTTAAAAAAATACAAATATATTATAAAAATGAAGTCTTTTGATAACGTATTTAAATAAATATTTGTTTAAATCTGCTTAAATATCTATTAAACTGCATAACAATTTTGGGAGTGCAAAATGCAAGTGCTGTCAGGCAATGCTATGCGCTTTCTTTCTTTCTGAGTTTCACCTTTTGAATTGAATTCCTGTAGTCCATAAGTACCGGATGATTTACAGTTGGCGCTCGGCATGCGGGCAATAAACCTGGCCGGACAAGTTACATTTTCATGGTGTAAGAACCCTGAACCATTTAAAGATTTTTATTGCTGAACTGTGTAGCATGTTGTATAAACAAACCGGCTTTTAAAACCCTCAGAATGTTAGAAAGTTATTGCTCATAAATGGCCCATGTAAAATTGGATGTTGCTCTTCAGTTTTTTTCTAAGAAATATCTTTGACAGAAGTTCAGACACTTTTGCACAAAGGGCAAGAATAAGGGTAGAGAAGGGGCTCAGTGATATACTGTATATTGGGCCCCAATCTCCCAGGAACATCCATGTTTTTCATCTTTGGTCCTGGTGTTCAAAGACAACATGAGCAGGACTGAGTAAAGGTGGCTATACACCTCCAATGGGCCTTCCCGATCGGTATCTGGCCTAAAATTGGGCAGGCTTGATTTTCCTATTGGGTGGAGGACCATATTGGCTGATCGCATTGCTCTGGCCTTCTATCGCCTTTGTCATAATGCCATGGTTTGGCCCTAGAACCAAACAATCAGATTAGAATGATATTGCCCACCTTAGGTTTGTTTGATATTGGATAATTATCCAGGTGTTTTTGGATAATAGATCCCATGCCTTTAACTAAAGTATAGTAAATATACTAAAGTATATGACATTATGGCTAATTCATATCTATTGTATGTCAGTGCACCACACTGTGATAGAACAAAGCAGGTTGTGAGACATAAATGTAGACTTCCTATTTTGTTTGCTGGAAAACAAAAGAAGGTACAAATGAGTAGTAAGTCTATTGTTCTTTGGCATTGGCAGAACCACTGTCCTACCAAGTTTGTCTGGGTGAGATCCTCTACCATATTATGCTGGGAGTCTTTTGTACAGTTTAATACTTGCTGGGAGTCACTGTGCCATTTAATTCTGGGCAGGGTCGGACTGGGCAGCTGGGACACAAGGAAAAAAACAGGTGGGCCCAGGTCCTTGTGAGCCCCAGCAGCCCAGATCTGATCCTTGTTGCTGCTTCCTCTGACCACCGATGTCCTCCCCTGACGCTTTTTACTTACCCCCAGTCCAACCCTGATACTGTGGCTTTTTCTACCATGTTATTCTTATGGTCATTGTACCATTTTATACTCAGGTCACTTGACTATATTATGCTGGCGGTTATAGCATCATATAATGCTGGCAATCACTGTGACATTTATTCTACAGAACCAGACTGAGCAGACTGCCCTATCCTAAAACCAGCATTATGGGATACAATACAAGTATTCCCAGAATCCATATACAGGTATAGGACCCGTTATCCAGAATGCTCAGAACCTGGGGCTTTCTGGATAAGGGGTCTTTCTGTAATTCGAATCTCTTACCTTAAGTCTGCTAAACAAATTATTTAAACAGTAATTTAACCCTATGATGGCTCCAATACGGATTAATTATATCTTAGTTGGGATCAAGTACAAGGTACTGTTTTATTATTACAGAGAAAAAGAAAACCGCTTTTAAAAATGTGAATTATTTGATTAAAATGGCATCTATGGGAGATAACCTTTTCGTAATTTGGAACTTTCTGGATAATGGGTTTCCGGATAAGGGGTCCGATACCTGCATTTGGAAATGAGAACTTGAGTAAATATGACTAGTTTTGTGCTTTGAAGAAACTGGGATTTGTTCTCTATCTGTGTTATCCTCACTTTGACAGTCTACATAATGCCAGTTATTTTATAGTCATGCTCTTTAATATATTGGCTTATGTACAGAATGCCCCTGGAATGGAAGCCTGCATTCGGAGTATTCTCGAATCAAATTAAGAATGCTCCCCAGCTGGGGATGACTGTGTAAAATTAGAATTTAACCAAGCGGGCACAGTACTGTATCTTTTGTTCTTACAACCAGTTTGCCTAACTCTGGTGGCACGGGAAATCCACATCTCATTTCAGTAGTAGATTTTCAACTTATTGTAATTTTTTGAGGAGTTTAACACATGCGATTATAAGGAAGATTAAACGTAGGATTTTACACATTGTGGTAAGTGCCAAATAGGATTTTCTGCATCCTACATAATGTTTCCTTTTCATGGAGATTAATGGTCTCTTGTGCAAATCTCTGGCTGTGCAAATACTTCCAAGTTCTGCTTTTAGGAATTTAAAACATTGTCTAAAGTGGGCTTACCCCCCCACCCCCCACCCCCCCGCTTATCTGATTCATTTAATTAGCAGAAAATGGAAACTGCAGGAAGGACCTCAGAAGTGATGGGGTAAAAAGAATTCTATTCAAGCACAAACTATTTTATATTATACAGGTATGGGGACTTGTTATCCAGAATGCAGGACCTGGGGTTTTTCAGATAAGGGGTCTTTCTGTAATTTAGGTCTCCATAACTGAAGTCTACTAAAAAATGATTTTAACATGAAATAAACCCAATAGGATTGTTTTGCCTCCAATAAAGATTAAATATATCTTTAATGGGATCAAGTTACTGTTTAATTATTACTACTTTATTATTACTACTGAGTTAAAGTTAATATGTTATAAAATAGTCAATAATAAGCAACATTTCAATTGGTCTTCATTATTAAGTTTTAATAGTTTTTGAAATATTTTCTTTCTTCTTCTTCCAACTTTCAAACGGGGGTAACTGACCCCAGCAGCCAAAAACGTATCTTACTATTCAGCCCCTCTCCTTTTTAAATTCCAGTACCTCATTCATTCCACTCTCTGGTTGCTAAGTTAATATGGACCCTAGCAACCAAATATCTGCAAAAATTTCAAATTGGAAAGTTGCGGAACATAAAGTATAATAACTAAAAAAAACTACCAGTAATAAAAAATAAAGACCAATTGCAAATTGAATATTACTTTCTGCATTATATTAAAAGTTAACTCAAAGGTGAACAAATCCTTTAATATCCTGTATTCTTTGGTTCTGTATGGTAATGCCACTAAACACAATTTCTTTGACTGCAAATTTTATTATAGTGATCTTCGATAATTACACTCCTCCTGCTACCTTTTAAGGGCTAATGCCCCATGGAGAGATTACACGGCAGCAATAGATGTCGCCCGCGACAGGGTGGAGACAAACTAGTAGCAGCTACTTTTCATGGCTTCTAAACTCCAGAAAATACCCTTCCATAGACAATACTGAGAATTGCCTCTGCTAAAACACACGTAGAGATAATTATCAGTACATGACAGCAATGTCTATTTTAGTAGCCACGACAAGTAGCTGCTACTAGTAGCTCTGTGTGTCTTAACTCTAATACATTAGAATAGATCTCTGAGTCATGGCAAGACTAATGTTATCTTCCTGAAATACCACAAAGCCAATGATGTTTTTATGGAGCAAGATAACCATCTCCTTTAACTTTCATTCCATCTGGCGTTCCTGTTTAATTATCAACCACTATTTTGGGTGCAAACAGATCGGTGATAAGCAGAGCAATGAATGTTTTCACATTTTGTGCAAATGTACCATAGAGGTTGTTCCTGGACTAACAAAAACTGAAACCTAAAACAAAAAGACCCATTAAGTTGCACACTTTATTCAGTTGTAGGATGGTCTTTTGATCCTTGGGCTTCTAATAAGTATAGAATCCTGAAATTTGTAAGAAATATACTAGTGATAAGCAAATCTGTCCTGTTTCACTTTGCTGAAAAATTAGCGAATCTTTCAAAAGATTTGTGAATTCTTTTATTGAGAGACAATTCTCTCTGGCGCAAGACAATTCTTTAGACGCACAAAACAATTCTTTTGATGCAGGCATAAATTTTTGGAAGCGCGGTGAATTTTTCCGCTGTGGATTTTGTTGGGCGTTTCGGAAAAAAAAAATCCACCAATGGCGAAACGCGGAAATTTGCTGGGAATCCATGCCTGCCGAATTTTTTCACGCATCACTAAAATATACCAGTGCTTACTTTTTTAAACTCATAGCTGGGGACGGTGCATTGGGACCATTATCATTCGCACCATCTCAGCCTCTCAAAGTCAAGTGCCCGGTCTAACTAAACATTCAACAACTCATGAGCTGTAAGATATCAGTTCATATCAGGTGCCTTCTACTAAAAATCTGAGGTGAAAACAGATCCCAGTGTTTGAGATCCAACATGGCCAGTAGCCTGAATGCTACAGTGAGGGAATTCTCTAGTATTCAGAACCTTCTGGATAACAGATTTCTGGATAATGCACCCCATACCTGTATATACTGTAAAGGTGGCCATACATGTTAAGATCGCCAAGCGAGCAGATCTTCTCCCGATATCTCCACCTACGGGTGGGCGATATCGGGTGAATTCAGGCTAATTCGGTCATTTGGCCCTGGGGCCAAACAATAGAATTAGATCGCTGATAATAGGCGCAGTCGGTTTGGGGACCGCATCAACAAGCTGATGCAGTCCCTGATCCGACTAAATTTTTTAACCTGCCCGATTTCAGATGTTGGTCGTGCAGGCCCATCGTTTGTGCCCTTACATGGGCCAATAAGCTGCCGTAACGGTCTAAGGGACCAATATCTGCAGCTACAATCGGCCTGTGTATGGCCACCTTTAGTATGCTCTTTACAGGGCAATACAACTGGTAGAACCAGTCTATTTATCTATCTAGACAAAAAAGCTTTTGGTTCCAGTTTTGGGAGTTCTAGTGTAGTAACAAATTGGGAACAGAACAACATTCTTGATATATACTAATAATATGATTTATTCTAGAATGTTATACGACGGGCATAGAATTACAGCTTACATAGTATACATTTATCTTTTTAAATTGCTTTGTACCTATGCCCAAAGAGGAAAATGGCAAAACCCTGTAGACTTTGAATCTAATCAGATGCAAATCTACAGTTGATATCCATGCAATCCTTTCCGTGTGATAGTGATTTGTATTACGCTCACAATGAACAGACTGAGCAAAGATTCCTATGGTAACGTTTAAAATGCATTCCTTCTAACGGCTTGGCCTACTCACAGTAATTACATTCTTAACTTCCCGAAAAAACAGCATGCTAATTAGTCGCTAAACCCAGCCTGAGCTCATTATAGCCCTTGTAGGTTAGCATATCTTGCATAGATAATGGCATGTGTTTTTAAGAAGCATTCAGACTGTTACTATAAAGTAGCAGCACGCATGCCTTATGTCATCCAATCAAAGCTGAGTTTTAAGCACTATTAAATGCTAACGAGATGGAGATTAAAAAGGTGATAAATGAGTTTAAAAAGACCACAGACACTTAGAATGAATGATATAAACTTTTCGAATCAAGGGGGCAACACAATTGCATTGAAATGAGGTATTTAGCTTGACGTGAAATCGTTTCCCCCCCCCCCTCCTTTTTTTTTTTTTTTGTCTCCCTAAGTCTTTCCAGAGGAATAAAGAGTTTGAGATGGTAAAAATGCACAGGCTGTGTGTTACCTTGTATTGTACAAGTATGTGAGAACGCTTAGTGAAACATTAACCAGGCAGCTAATACACGTTTAGATTGTAAGAACCATAGAGCCGACATTATCTCTAATGTAACCGCGAGCAGGGAGATTACTTGAGCTAATAAGGACTCTCAGAGGTGACTACAAACATTTATTATGAGCACACACCAGCGCTGCATATTTCCACCGATTCTAAATATATTTTTATTCCGAGCAATGATACGCTTTTAACTAAGCCTATATTGTTGGCCTCTTGTCCCCGTAGCATTTGTACATAGGTCTGAAATACAGGAGAGGATTTTGTGATGCAGAAAATTATGCAAAGAAAGGGGGGAATTTGTACGACAAGGTTAAAGCAATATTTCGTTTCATTCATTACTCAGGGCAGCCTACTGATTGCTTTGCAAGAATCAGGTTCACCTGAAGGACATTTTAAACCACCCGGCTCAACCGATAGAAAGATCCTCATATAAATAATATGTGCATTTGCAATTGTATGTTACATCTGCTCCTTTTACTCCATATCATCCTGTATCCCAATATTATGTGAAAAAATATCTGTTTGCTGTAAAGGATTTGCCTTATCCTAGCTTGCAGATGGTTCCAGCTGGCATGTGACCCAATAAATAGTGGTTTCTGTTGCCAAGTACACTCATAGGATACAGATAATGGTGTTATAGCCCTTGAAATGTGGCCTAGGTGACTCTGATAATGCATTACAATAATAGTTATATTACAGAACACTCTATGGTTTATTTTCATACTATTTTAGTTGACAAACCAGCTGTGAGTTATTTGTAGGTGGGTTACCCCTTTTCTCCAAAGGATGTTGCTTTGTGGTTAAAATTGACCACATGCACTAAGTTATGTGACTGCTGAATGACTAAGTCCCTGGTTTATTTGCCTTTTCATATGGGCCAAACTGCCCCACAGTGCACAGTTAGACTCACAGGGGTTCCACCATTGGATGCAGTTGATTAATGACCACAAGTAAATGTTTGGCTGGCTGGCCAAAAAAACCTGGTCAATGAATCTCTGTTATTGAATTTTAGTATGATTTTTAAGCCCTTTGAACAATCTGCAGATACAGTATAAACAGAATATTAATATTCACTTGCCAACATCCCAAGTATACACTTTTTAATGACTTCTGGGGCATCTTGGCAGGTTTTTATTTTATATGTAATAAATCATTCAAACTTGTGTCTTTTACATGAATTTGCTAAAAGTTGTGGTTGGATATATTGGTCTCTAAGGCCATTGTTTTCTCACTGAAGATCTAAACTCATCATACTTTGCTTCAAAATGTGAATTCCAAGCAGTACTGCTATTTCTGTCTCCAAAAAAGAGCCCAGCACCATACCCCCATTGGTCCTAACATGATACCTAGAATATTTAAGCAATGTCCCTAATTTGCCCAAACCATGACCAGTTACAACCAGCCATTCCCATGATCTTCATCACTTTTCAGGCCTGTGATTCAGAACTGGGTCAGTCAAGAGGTGTGGAGCACAAACAGAGCATTCAGTGGTGCCATTAAATATACTGTTTTAAATTATTTTGATGAACAAGATTCATAGAAAAATTAAATGTCCCATAGCTCTATGTAGATGTGTGGGGCTTTTTTAGGGAACCTTTCCCCACATTCCAGACATATCCTCTTCTAAAGATCATAAAACTCTTTTCTTGTGTGGACTTGGATTGACTTGTAAGTGTCTACATTACCAATTTGCTGAAATAAATAAACTTACAATAAAAATACAGTAGGATCAACTATGGTGTCATCAGTTGATCTGAGAGTGCTTACTGCCTATGGTATCTGCTTCTGTGTAGCCAATTCAAACATGACCCCCCAGCCAAAGAACTATTGCTCTGTGAAGCTACAGTTTAATTGTTATTGTTACTTTAGGCTTTTTTAGGGTACATGGGGAGATTAGTCGCCCGCGACATTAGTCGCCCTTGTTGTGGCCGACTAATCTCCCCGATATGACATCCCACCGGCGAAAATGTACATCGCCGGTGGCATGGCATATGCGGTGGTGCGATCGCTGAAGTTGCCTCTCGAGGCAAATCGCAAATCGCGCCGCCGCGTATGCCATCCCACCGGCGATTTACATTTTCGCCGGTGGGATGTGATATCGCGAGCGACTAATCTCCCCGTGTACCAGAGCCCTTATATTACTTTTTTTCAGGTTCTCTCCCATTCATATATCAGTATTTCATTCAAACCACACCCTGGTTGCTAAGGTAATTTGGACATAAGCAACCAAATAGCTGCTGAAGCTCCAACCTGGAGACCTGGCGGACAAAAAACTGAAATAATTAAAAAACTACAAATAATAAAAAAACGAAGACCAGTTGAAATTTTCTCATAATATTACTCTCTATACCATACTAAAAGTTAACTCAAAGGCGAACAACCCCTGTAATAGCCAGTTACACCCTACACATGTGCTACCAAAGCTTTAGCCAATCATTAATCAGGCTGGATGACCAGACTTACCTTCATGTGCCCCACATTACCGCCCATAAAGAATTCCTTAATCCAAGCATGAAAACAGCATTGGCTACTTATATAAAATGAGAAAAAATATATATTAAATGTTCTTAAAAAACCAAACATTATTTTCCCTGTATGGCATATCAAAGAATGGTATTAATGAAAGCTATGACACCACTGTATCAGCATCAAAGGCTGGCTTGGCCTGGATCAGTATCAAAATCCTTGTGGTTTCTTAGCATTACCAAGAGTCAACCCTGCAGAAAGATATTATGCAAATGTGAGAAATGGTCAGCAAACGGTGCCGCAAACAACATCACGGTTCAGAGTACATGCAGTTCTGATCCTTTCAGGTATTCAGGCTTTTGTCTGCTGATATAACGCTCGCCTGTCAGCCCCACGGTCAGAGGCCTAATCTTTTTTTCTTTGCCCGCTGAAAAGGTCCCAGCGCCACATCAGGGCATCACACTGGCAGCCTATTCTCTTTCTCTGTTGAACGCAATCACCGGACAACTCAGCAATAATTCACTCCCCGGCCAGCCCTTTGAAAAGGTGGACGGCCTCGGTGCTGTTAGCTCAGCAAGATAAATCATGTACTCGAAATTAACTTCCATTGAACAGAAGGGGTGGAAGAAAAGCAGACTTGTCAGGCGGAGCATGCTATAGAAAAGATGACTAGAGTTGATAAATGTCAATACGGATAATTTGAGGGCTATGATTAAGATCTTATCTAGGTTGGAAGTAAATAGAAAAGACTTAATAAAAGTCCAACCCAGGGATCCATGCTTATGAACTTGTGAAATGTATTTTTTATTTAGTGAGGAAAGGGGGGGGGGGGGTGAAAAAGGAATGCCAGAAAGGTCTTCGCTGAAGGGGAAAAAAGTTTTATTCATGGTGTCGTTTAAAGGGATTAAAAATCCCCTGAGAGAAGCCCAGATTTTTTTTTCACAATGGCGACCAAGAGAAAGAAGGATAAGGAGGTCTATACAGAAAAATGCTCTTTTTCAAAACTTTCTATGCAGATAATTGAGTATAGCTAGTGGTGGAATCCCAAATAGGGGAGTCAGGATTCCTTTGTACAGTCACAGACAAATACAACAGCGTATTTGCCTCGATAGATAGAAAGATTTCAAGCACGTTCACTTTTGGTTGATGTAAATCATTTCATTAATATCTTACTTTTGTTACCAGTGCATGATTTCCAGGCCCTTTAGCCCCAGGGTAGCCACCAGGAGGTAAGTAATCAACTGTGCTAGGCCTCACTAATCCCTCAGCTTCAAAACCCCTACTCAAAGGGAAGAGCCTATTCAATTGAGCAAATGTACAAAAATCCTGTCTGAAATTCCAAAAATAAATATCAATGTCTGTTTTGCAGTGCCTTACATGATTAAGAGATTGAACGAAAACCATAATTGTCTCATAGGAACTATTTCCAAATCCCCTTAGGCTCATAGAGTAAAGCAATCCCTCCCTCACCTTGTTTCATTGTTAAATGATGGATTCTGCGACTTGATGTCCATCTGCTTTCCATAGTGGGTGATTGGAGTACAGATTCTCTGGAAAGCAGAGGATCTTCAAGTCCCAGAATCCTTACTTCACAGCATAACATGGTGGGGGTGCGGGTTGAATGACTCTGTGAACCTAAGGGGAGTTTTATTGTGGAAGTTCAGACAGTGTTTATGCACTTTTTTTTACTAAATCCCAACTGAATGAGCTCAGTGTCAGAAAGTTATAGGGAGGATCAGAGGGCTTCTAATCTCAGGATCTCTTTTTGTTATAGGGGGGGGGGGGTCCATGGGGGGATGGGGTAACAGAGAGTGGGGGTGTGTTCTGGGTGAGGTTTTGTCACAATGGTGCATGGGTATGGTTCATATATATATATGAAGCCCCAGTGGGGAGTGCCCTCAGTAATATAGGGCGCCATGATTACCTTAATTGTGCCTGCATGGTGATTTACCAATCTAGTGATATGTACTCCTAATATAACTGCACATATGTTTTGTTTCTATAAAGAATAGGTAAGCTGATGAACATACATGGAAAATGAAGCTGTTGGCTCATGGGAATCATAGCCTTGGTTTAACATTTCTAGTAGGATAATTTTAGAGAAAAATGGCTGACTCATGAAGATAATTAACAAAGATTTGTTTTCAGTCATGGCTTAAATTTTGGTCTTATTAATAAAAAAAATATACATTCAAAATCCAAATTTGTGTTGCAGATCATTTCATGGGGCTTAACCACCGACAGGTGACAGTGTATCTCGTGTATGCAACAGAATTTGTACATGGCAGTTTTGTGTTTTTGTGCATTATTTGATATTTTCTAATTCTTACTGGTAAAGTACTCTAAAAACAAAATTATTATTACAATAATAAAGAAGAAATGTTCTGTTCATTGTATCTATGCAATGAAACCTATGCAAATCTGCTTACTTACTCATAGTCTGTTTTACACAGTCTCTATGGTTATATATTGATATAAAGTATTGCTTTGATTTCCTTGGTGACACACGTGATTTGGGATAAATTGAGTTATTGCGCATACAATATAAGCATATCCCATTCAATTTCATACAGATTTTTACAGATTTGAAAAGCAGGGAGAGAACACGACTTGCTGACATTTCTAGTTTCATATCAAACCTAAAGCTCAATGATCCATTCCTCTGCCTTTTTCTCATTAATCAGAAAGGATGGCAGGGAGATTATAGGATGGGTGGCTTAATCACAAGATCTCTTCACATTACTTTTATCTTTTTTAGTTGAAAAGAATGATGTGTTCGTACCTTAAATCCTTACACTTTCCTCCCATGGGAAAAGGGTATCTGTCTAAAGGTCAGCACAAAGCTAGTGTATTCTTATATGCTAAGAGGGATTCACTCAAATGTTTAGTCATCACAATCACAGGATTATCATAACTCATAGTCTATGATCAGAGCATTATATAGGGGTGAATAGAAGAGAAATGTAATTGATACAGGCAAGTTGTAAAATGCTTATATGAACTGTGTGACCCAAGGGAGTTTCACATGGTCCACCTGATTGACACATCATTCTCCAATACATATAGTATGAACAAATTGAAACTGCTACTTGAGAGTAATATAGTTAGATTTGCAAAGACCATGATAAATGGACAGAAAGGTACCAAAATAATGAAGATGAAGAGCATTTAAACAAATTAGAAGTTGTTGACCGTGCTGAAACCTGCTGCAATAGCTACATATAAATGCACAATAAGGCTGGCCATACACGCACCAATATAATCATATGAAACAAAGTTTTCTATGATTTTTGGACTGTGTGGGCTCTAAATTATCACCCTGATTGGTTGTATAGTCGGACAGGTTAGAAAATTTCTGTTGAATAATGATAATATCTGTGCATGTATTGCCTATCTGGCGATATCCATGGGTGACCTACATAACTGTCATATGATTGTTGTCTGGCAATTGTTAATGGCCAAATCATTGTCCAATTTGTTATTATAGGACTCCAATCCTACAATTTCAGTCTAAGTGTTAGTTTTAGATCGTTACATTAAAACAGGTGTCCCCAAACTTTTTTTAATGTGAATCACAATCAAATGCAAGAAGAGTTGGGGAGCAACACAAGCATAAAAGAAGTTCCTGGGGGGTGCCAAATAAACGCTGAAATTGGCTATTTGGTAGCCCCTATATGGACTAGAAGCCTTCAGGGGGCTTTGTTAGGCAGTACACCTGGTTTTTATTCAACCAAAAATACCTCCAAGTCAGGAATTCAAAAATAAGCACCTGCTTTGAGGCCACTGGAAGCAACATCCAAGGAGTTGGGGAGCAACATGTGGCTTGCAAGCCACTGGTTGAGGATCACTGCATTAAAGCATACGATCGATATCGGTTGTTGAAAGACAACTAAAATCTGAACTTACTCTACCAGAAGAGGCTCACTATGCTTAACAGGGAACAGTTAACTTCTGTGTTAATATTAGTACCATGTAGTCAGAAAAGAAAAGGAGCTATAGTTGATAACGCAATAACATGCCATAATCTGCTTCAGTAAAGTTAAAAGTGTCTATACCAGACAATTCTCGGAAATTCATTCTGTTTCTGTTTAGTGGTGCCCTTGCTCACTGGAAGTTTGGCACGGCATCCCCATACAACAACAGGAACGATACTCACATGCATTTATGGCATTTAGCCAGTTTTATTACGCTGCCCACAGATTGCCCCCAAATCACTGAACTCTATCTATAAAATTGGCTAAAAGCATTAAACACATGTGAATGGCTTTCCAATTTGTTCTTTGAGATAATGTCCCACTATAGTAGCCCATAGTTAATCAATGATTAGCTTTAAACAGCCTAGAACACATGGAATTATGAAAAGCAAATATGTGATTGGTTGATCTAAGTTAATGGGGTGCAAATGGGATGTCCAATTTCTTCCCTAGGAATGATACAGGATTGGGGGTACTGGAAAAATAAGGCATGGTGAGAACGAGAAGTTAAAGATGTTTATATCTCATTTAGTTATTACCACTATAAAATCCACCTGCAGATCTCAGTAGAAGATAATTGCACAACTAGAAGTTCTTGGCCCTAAAAAAAAATTACATTCTACTGATCTGTAGCTTGTAAGATTCTGACTTGCAAGCTAAAGATCAGTGCTTTACTTAACAGCACAATTCAGTTTATAAAATGTTACAAATTGGCCCTGAACTGGCTTTAGTTCACACCTGCACACTTACTAGTTATTGCTTATTTTACAATAATAGTGGACTGCAATAGTGCTAGAGTTTCTTATTCTTCCTTTGCATGTTTGTTTATCACATTTCAACCTACTCCTGCTCTGGGTGCCAGAAATTATAAAGAAAACTAAAGTCCCACTGTTTAGAGAATTGCCGTTGTTTGCTGGGAATGATTGTGTTTCCATCCAGGCTAAAGCAACACCTAACATGGAATCTGTAAACATGCCCCTTGTAATCCTTTTGGCAAATCATAATCTCTCTTATTCTTGACTCTGAGAAACCTGTGGACCCAATAAACCCCATATTAGGCAAAGAATACAGTGAAGATTGGAAAGTGACAGATAAAGCAAATATCCTGCTCCTAAACAAACACAGTGGGACAGGAAAAGATGACAAATGATGGGATTGTGTCAGCTTGAAAACAGATTTGGCTAATGGCACGCTGGACTTTGCTCCCCAGGGGATCAATATTCTATCAGACAGGAGAGCCTGAGACCTTGTGAATAGTATTTGTGTGGACAAAAGAAAGATCACTCCAGATACACGGTGCATACATTGCTAAAAAAAGAATCCCAAAGTTTAAATAAAGCGACAGAGAACTGAAACACATGTTACCTTCGAATCGCTATGGAAGTTAATCAGCAGTAACTATTTGATGTGAATAATTCAATAAATAGTTGTGTTTTCTGATAGCGGCTATCACTGACTCACTGGATATGTGAGCACTAAAGGAATGATGTGGATATAATTCCAAAGTAACATGAGTATAGTGTGTTTGTACAGTGCCCGTATTGCCATGTTCCAATGAGATGAGGTTGTTCCTATACTATTAGGGTTAACACCTGGCTGGTATAGTACTGTCCTAGTAAGTAAGACACCTGGGTCGGTAATACAAATTTACCAGCAATGTAGTTCTGGGTAAATTTGTAATACCCTTAAGTTGAGCCCCTGGCCTGTTTCATGTAAATTTGTAATGCCCTTAAGTTGCCCTTGGCCAGCCCATTCAAGCCCCCAATCTGCCCAATTTTATAATTTATTCTCTCTGTTATCAGTCTTCAGTTTGTTCTTGTATTATTGCTCCACCCTATTTTGTCACTGGAACTCACCCTTTACAACATCCCTTTTACATCACAGTCCGCCCCTTTAATCTCCACCCCCACTGTCTGGGGACATATTTTGCAAAAGATGGCTACCCTATATACCATATGGCACAGGAATATATTTTATGGTAAAGTTCTAAGCTAAAAATGCATGAATTCACTTATGATTCAGCATTTTTCCCAGAAATCCAACTTAATGGGAGTGCTCACAAAATTGAGTTTGATTCCCTAGGTACTGGTCAGTTGCATGTGTGACACAATACTTCAAGGCAGGGGTCACCAATATATTTTACCCGCCAGCCACACTCAAATGTAAAAAGTCTCGATGAGCCACACTTATGAAAAATGTTTCTGGGGGTTGCTAAATGAGGGATATGATTGGTTATTTGGTATACCAATGGAGAAATAACAGAGGAATTACAAATTTTACTAAATAGAATAAAATATTTACCTATTTTTTATACCAATTTACAAGATTGCAGTTATTTAAATAAAATAGTAATGCCCTTTTTTATGTTCTTATTTCAATTATTCTTATTTATGGTTTGTACGAGTTTTTTTTTACTAAACAGTTGGAGATGAGAAACAACTACTAAACAGCAAGGGTATTTTAACAGAGCAAAATATTTCACAAAGGGAATGTACAACCCAAACTAATGCTAAATTAACCTTAACTAGAACTGCTCTTTACTGCAGTCTCCTGATTTTTATAAGCCAAGGCACTAGAGGAAGCTTCCAATTTGAAAGATATGAGCCTGAATTTGTATTCTAGTTTTCTAAGAATCATGTGTCATACCCTGGTTTGCAAGCACAGAATTCACTAAAAATACTTAATATATATATATTTTAAAGCAATAAACATATATATAGTGGTGGTCTAAATCTAAAGCGGTGGTTGTCTTACTTTTTCAGTTGAAGCCCCCCTTGGAGTTAAAGTCTTTGATCATGGTTCTCCTTAGCTTAGCTTGGCCAACTGATCTCCAGGCTGGGTTTCAGGTGTATCCCTGAAAGGAAATAGTAATTCTCCCCTAATCTCACCCCAAGCGGCCTTCAGGCTGAGCCGCCCACCTGTCCACTGCTCCAAGTCTCCTCAGCAAGGTTAGCCCCACAGTTTGAGAACCTGTACCTATAATAGGAAGCCTTGCTTTTCCACATGTATCAAACTACACTATTTCTGAACAACTAATTTCACTGAGGCACAGAACTGAACTGTCCCACATGGCTACCAAGTTAACTGTCCATATGTACGATCAAATTGCAGTAATATCTACCCAAACGTCCAGTGGGACAATATATATTTTTTTATCACAGTATAATCAAAGTTATTTTTTGATACTATAATGGAAAACAACTTCAATAAGATGAGAGCACTGGAAATGTGCAATTAAATGAATCAGAATGAGGCATAGTTGATTCACACCTTGAAGTATTGGTATCTAAGTTCAAGTCAATGAGAATCTTGCTGAATCTAGGATGACTTGCTCATTACTAAATTTAGCTAAATTGCTAATTATTTTAGTAGATACTGCTAGACCTCATGAAAAAAACGTATTAGTCCTCTCTGAACTAAAACAGCCTAACCTCTTACTATTGGGCTACAGTTACAGCTGCTTGCTGCTACCCAGGAACAATCACTGCAAAGAAACTGCTGAAGCTGCACATCCCGCCTTTGGGAGTCCAACTGTCACCCAGACACTCCTTAAGTGAATGAATAGGTGTCATACGTGAAACCTATTTATTTATGGAACACCTCTATTGACACAACAGCAATCTAACAGCTAAGATTAATGAGCACCAAGGATCATTGTCAAGGAAGTAAAGCCATTGTGATCACTACTGTAGCCAATCCGTGGCCACTATGTTTCTGCATTTAAGGTTCTATACTAATCACTTTTCCTATTAATTAATTCATACAATTATCTGGTTTCTACCTAAAATGCTTCAATAAAAAATATTGCTAATTAGCATTATGTCAAGGATGTTTAAATTATTTTAGGCCAATTCAGCCCAGCATTAGGGAGTTCAGGGATTCTTTCTCTTTAATAAAATTAAAAGGAAATAAATGCTCCAGAAAGGTACCCATTGTGAAGGGATTAACAAAAACAAAATGAAACAACAGGAAATGCTATAGCCTACTATTGCCAGTTAGCTTACCTCATACAAGTTGGGCACATGAAGGAATGTGCTGGTATTATTTCCGACAAAGAAAAATGCATTGAATTTAATGCAGCCATTTGTCTTTATTGGAATCTTAATAGCAGAGAAAGCAGGTGCAAACAGATTCACAAGGTATAGAATGACGGGCTGTTCTTTAGGAGACAATAATACCGTAAGATCCTCTTCTAATGAAGCCTTGTTTGATACCATTGAACTGAACATATCAAAGGGGTATTTATTTTTTTGCTGAATGTTATGAGGTCTAGGCATTAAACAGCTAATTTGTACGAGACAAAACAGCCACCATGCCAAAGCAATCATTAGTGATAAATAAGTAATTAAACACGTGACCGATGCTACTGAAAGCTAGCTTGAAGTCATACACCTGATCAAGGCAATCGTGAACTCCACTGTATAACTGTAGGAGAATAACTTTCTCAGTGGGAGAAGTGGTTTGGCCAAGTCTAGACCGAGGTACTTGAGAGGCAGAAAATTGAAGTCCGCAGGTGCCATCCCATAGTCCTACGTGCAGATTATAAGGTAATAAGTAATTAAACACGTGACCGATGCTACTGAAATCTAGCTTGAAGTCATACACCTGATCAAGGCAATCGTGAACTCCACTGTATAACTGTAGGAGAATAACTTTCTCAGTGGGAGAAGTGGTTTGGCCAAGTCTAGACCGAGGTACTTGAGAGGCAGAAAATTGAAGTCCGCAGGTGCCATCCCATAGTCCTACGTGCAGATTATAAGGGGTCTGCCCTGCAGATTATCATTAATTTTATATATTAACACAGATTTAAAACCTATATGCAGAAAGTCAGATTGGGTGGAGTAAGCATAATGTTGTGCCAGAAACCAGCTGCATATAAGTAGGGGTGAGCACTTTGCCTGATACAGATTAGCAGTTTTTCAAGTGGAAAAAAATGTTTGTGAAACTGGGACCCATTATCCAGGAAATTCCAAATTACAGAAAGGCCATCTCCCATAGACTCCATTTTAATTAAATAATTCAGTTTTTTAAAAAGTATTTACTTTTCCTCTGTAATAATAAAACAGTACCTTGTACTTGATCCCAACTAAGATATAATTACTCCTTATTGCAGCCAAAATAATATTATTTGGTTTAATTACTGATTAAATCATTTTTTATTAGCCTTAAGGTATGGAGATCCCAATTACAGAAAGACCCCTTATCTGGAAAACCCCATGTCCAAGCATTCTGGATTACAGGTCCCATACTTGTGTTTTGCCATGAGTTTGGTTTCTTTTCTTGTGGGAAAAAACACCAATTGACTCCAATGCACTGGACATGAGACAAAATGCAGAAAAAAATGCCAATTGATTCCACTGAATTTGGCATATTTTTGCTGAAGTGTATCATGGATTTTCAGTGATCTCACAAGTTTTTCTGTGAAGCAAAATGGGGCAGTTTTGCTCTAGGCTAGATATAGGGTAAAGGAGTTTGCCTGATTATGTCACCCTTTGACAAGGAAGCACAACTTTGTTGTTCATTAAATTGTAATGAATATATATATTATCCAAAGAGAATAGTTGACAGTTATTTGTGAATTCATTTGATATTCTCACCAGTGACAAAAATGGCAGCATTTGTGGACACTGTGACTAGGGGGTACCTAAGGAGATGGAAACCCTAAACCCTAAACAAAAACTTGTTGCTCCAGAGATGAAAACCCTTCAACTTATTGGCCTTCATATATTACGTTATACTTGATTGTGGCACATTATTATTATTAACATTTATTTATAAAGCGCCAACATATTCCGCAGCGCTGTACAATAAGTGGGTTTCATACATTGGACATACAGAGTAACATATAAAGCAACCAATAACCGATACAAGAGGTGAAGAGAGCCCTGCCCAAAAGAGCTTACAATCTACAATTATGTAGCTAAGGGCAAAACACACAGATATAAAGAAAAACACATCTAAATGACTCTTAGTGGGAGGGACCTGTTTTTAAGAACATATGGACAGATATTTATAATAAGGGATCAAAGTAGGTTATTCATGCTAATTGTTTAATATGTTTGTGCAGCTTCTTTGGATAACCAGCCATTCCATGAAAACAAGCAGTCTAAATACTGTATTTTCTGACTATTCATAAAAGATTCTTCCATCTGTCGTATAAATACAAGAGCAGGCTTTTACATTTCTGAAAAATAAAAACTACATTTGGCCCAATAAAAAATATTGTGTTACCTTTTCCATCTCTTTCCTTCATAAAGAGCCGTCATTGCCCCACACCCTTCTTTGAAAGCAAGAGGTGCGCATTCATCAATGAATAAACCAGAAACACAAACCATGAGCTTAGACACAGATTTCTGGCAAAATCTAAAGGGCACATTAAACGTGTTCTAAAATTGTATTTTTTGCCGTTGACTGACAATAGTTGGTGATTCAAATCTGTGGAAAAAGTTTTGCAAAATATATTATGGCCATATTTTATACATATCACGATATATAGATCTGCAGCAAAAATATTAAAAGGAAAACTAAAGGGCCTATTAATTGCATGTGAAAGAATATTGTGTTGCATGGTTTAACTGGTTTCTTGGGAATTAGCTTCCTTTACTTGGTAACTTCATCAACTTTCCGTGAAATTTCCTCTAGCGTTTTACACTAGACGGAGGATTGGTACCCTTCAGAGTTCAGCTTTGGCTGATCTACAATTCCCAGCATTCTCTTGGACCATCTTTCCTGGTGGGAGATTCTGTCACCATTACCACTAGGATTAAAGGATATAACAGCAAATGAGCAGTACAAGGGATAGTAAAGGAAATAAGTGATAGGACAGTGGTGTTGACATATAGAGCTAAATAGATTTTGCAGAGCCCCCATTATTTATTTAAAGAAGGACTGTCTGTCCTATAGCCTACAGCTCCCAGCATAGCTCAATATCCACAGACCGCCCTCTGCAGACTGTGCAACTCTGATATAAAATGCTACCTTTACAAGGTTGCCAATAATTGTACCACATTTCTGAGCTTTTCTACACTCTTCCCAACTATAGCTTCTCTTCTTAGGACCCCAAACAGTGGCTTCTTAGGGGCTGAGGAGTGAAGCATCCTCATTGTGGTCCTGGCCAATTTGCTATTTAAAACAGATAGGTGCCCAGTACCTTCTAATGAAACCATGGGGACCCCTCTATGTGCCAGGTCAAGAAGGGACACCAGCGCTACTCTGTTTCATGGTGATTCATAGTACATAATCCCATTAGTCAATTATTGTAAGGTTTGAAATCAACCTTTTGACCAAAGACCTGGTTTAGAAATCCCGACCCATAGGATAAAAATATAATTTTCTAAAAACAAAGTTCTTTATCAGCACAGAAATGATGTGCCCTAGGCACTCTTCCCCTTGTGTAACCCCCTCTCAAATCCAGTTTGTATGCGTGCATAGACTATAGTGCACTATATCAGCATCCTCCTCAACTCTGCAGCCAGATTTCACATAGTATTCAGTTAAAAAATATATCTAAATAGGCACCTGTGCTGCCCCCCTTGGCGCAGGCCCTTGCGGCCTATATAGAAAATATCTCATATAAATGTCACTGAATTGATTTGCGTTGCCTAGCTCCTGGGCTGCAGAAAGGAAATAATAAATATAGGGCTAAAGAACCATATTTTACCCTGAAAAAAAAACAACAACATTTTTGGATTGGTTTATTTATAAAAATGCATTTTTAGATTGTTTTTCTGAATTTTGTTGATTTGCCTTTTATACAGAAATAGCTTGTGTTTTTGATGTAGTTTTTGCTTTAAGTGCCACTGACTGACAAAGGTTGAAAGATTAAAAAATTCAAAAATACCTTCAAAAATACCTCAGCCTGTAAAAGTGTAGAAAAACCCTAAATATAATGACCTTGAAAATCCTCCATATCTGCTTAACCAAAAGTTTTTTTGTGAGCTGTAAAACTGATGGTTTCTGGGTAAGAGGAAGTCTAACATCCAATGGCAACCAATCCACATTTACTTGTCAGTATGTTTAAAAGCAAACATCTGATTAATTGCTTATTGCCCTTGGTGCTGTGCCAATACCAAATGACATATTTTCCTTAAATACAAAATATCAAACTTACTGAATAGGCTGCATATTCAGTTAAGACATCTCCCATTACCAACAAACATTATATTTGCAACATTAAGGATTGTTTGTCATTATGTTGTTTATTATTATGATGATGACTAAAACAGGAGTAGGGGAAGACTTACAGAAGAGGGACATAGGGCTAAACAGGAGGCCCACTGCACTGCCTCTTACATTGGTTCACCCTGATTACTTAGGTGAATGTGTTTATATAGATCCCTCACCATTGGTTTGTATCTACTAACTAAGGAAGTGCTATTGCCCCTAAAATATTACATACATGACAATATAAATGCAAAGGAAGATTCATTCACAAAAGCCAATATCAACCTTGACCAAGTGGCAAATCCAATGGGAAGCCGCTGTCAGCAAGCAAAGGAGTTTTGATCTCTGCTGTTTTACCATAGAGGCAACTAAAGACTCAAATATTGTACTAGGATTTCGGGCCATTGTGCTGCTTCTTGCATACAGAAGTTTGTGCATTGTTCAACTCCACACCTACCTTCCAGATCAGTCACCCGTCCCTCTGTACCTGATAACATAATGTACATGCCAGAGGCAAGACATATACCATAGGGCTCTGCATCCCACAGAGGAACACTTTATAATGATTTTACTTCAGGGGAAGAAGAGGAGGCAGAACACAATAGAACTGGGATAGGAAACCTGTACTGCTATACACTAACTTTTAAATGGGATTTAGCTAGAGAAGAGGGGGCCACTAGCAATTTAGAGGTTATTGGCCCGTTATCCAAGAGAAGGATGTAAATAAATCAAAGTGTCCAACTTGTAGCCCACCAAGTATAGTTGGGTTGACAG
Source organism: Xenopus tropicalis (assembly GCF_000004195.4). Classification (NCBI taxonomy): domain Eukaryota; kingdom Metazoa; phylum Chordata; class Amphibia; order Anura; family Pipidae; genus Xenopus; species Xenopus tropicalis. The sequence goes on along the minus strand of NC_030683.2, from coordinate 102,155,799 downwards.
CTGAAGGTTTCACATCCCTTATGTCACTACTAAAAATATCATAATTAAAACCAAAATGATATTTAATTAGCATGAGGAACACATTTTGTGTCAGAATATCGCTAAGCCTTTTTAGCATAGGTTTGTCAGATCCTCTAGGCATGCCTACAACTGAGTTGTTAGTGCTTTTTGGCTGTTACTGACGTCTGATATTTTATCAATGTGCAAATTGTGCATTAGCTTTTACAGCAACATCTCTCATAAAGTCATCTGAAAATGAAATGGATAGCATGCTGTGATGAAGTAGGGCATTGTCTTTCTGTCTATAGAGAACACTTGCTGTTATCCTTTTACGAACAGTCACTCGCTGTGCATGTCAGCCGTAGGGGTATGCTCTCCCTTATGATTCTGTATGGGAAGTGCTGCTTATTGTTTCCCAAGAAAAGATACAGAATAGTCTTCAGTGAGCTCTCACCCCAGTGCACTGGAAAATGAGTTGCAAATGAGCAGACCGCCAACGCAATTGCAGATAGAGGGAGATCAAATATTCCCTTTCTGTTATATGCAGCTGTCATTAATTGTATGACAATAGGCAGGGTGTTCTATTCTATTAACCAGAAGTCAAATGCTCCTCTTAAACGCTGTACCCCTGTGCAATTCACAGGCATGTGCCAATATAGAGAAACCAAGATCTTCAGTTAAAAACAAATCTCAGAGCAGTTAAGCAATTGCCCTCAATTTCATTGAGATTTCTTAAGCGTGTTATTATGCTAAATGCATTTTATGGCTTCTGAAAATGAGTCATGTAGGGAAATGGGCAGGTGATTAAAGTAATATTGGCACCATTGTGCTGAGCTCCAGAATGCACTAGGAACAGAGTAAATATGTATGGAACTTACTGTAGGTTAGCCGGTCCAGTTTTAGGCTCGAGTATAAAAGGGATTTGCTCTTGCATGACATGGTCCCCTTAGGAATGCATTCAGAAGAGCACAATGGAAAATAAAAAGCATTATTTTGCTTTTAGTATAATAGCATACCTCCCAAATACTCCATCTTGTGAAAATCTCTGCTGTTGACCCACTGGTTTATTCCCTCAACCATTTTCATTTGTGAAGGGAAACTACACCTGATTAAGCTTGAAAAACATCAGAACAGCTTGGCACAATGCACCTCTTTAACTATTTCAAGGAGTATATTGGGATGTACTGTATGTATACATCAGGGGTGTTCAACCTGGACCCATCTAGCTGCTGTTGATCAACTCCTGTCACATTAACAGTAAAAAATGCAGTGAAATACAGCCAGATATGTCATTGGACGGTTAGAAAATCTCAGTCTCCCATTATGATCCAGTTATTGGTCTGGGGATTTGATTCCCTTTTATCTCTTGAATTATTGCCAGATAAATAAGGGTCTAATGTCTACTGCAATTTGAGGCTTGAAACAGCCACCCAAAATGCATCATATTTCCTCTGGCATTATGAAACTGCAATTTTATTACAACCCAGGGGGTAGCTGGGTTAGCGAAAGGCTGATGCTGTTTAGTCCTTCATTTACCTCTAGTAATAATTAATAATAATTTATGTGTTAATTAATTAATTCATTACAAATAATTAGTTAGTAATCCATTTACTGCCATTGAATACATTTACAGTTAGAATATCTGCCTTTACTGCTAGATGATAACGTTTGCTTTTATATTGCTGGAGAGCTGCTTGTCATTGTTTTGTACTGCATATTTTTGCACTTTTTGTAGATTTTTGTGATAAGGTGGCCATACACAGGTCCACAGGTCAGCTGCTTATTGGTCCCTTATGGGGCCTTTCCACAGGCCTAACCAACAAATATGGCAATGGAGCAGGTTTGATTTTCCTGTAGGATTGAGGACAGGATCTGTGCACTGATGCAGTTACTACCTGCATAGCTTCTCAAGGTGGGAATATTAGGGAAAGATCTGCTCATTTGGCGACCTAAACAACCAAGCAGATCTTTCAATGCATGGCCACTTTAGACCTTTTTGTTTCTGCAGATCTACCTAGAACTATGTATCAGCTGTAGATAGGCAGTAGTCCTGTTTAACTTGGTGAAAGCAATAACAATCTGTATTGTATTCTGAATTGACTGGCCAGCTTGGTGCCTGTTTCAACTTGGAAATTGGTCTCTTCTTCTACCTAAGGTGAGCTGCATGAGTAAGTTGCCGTCTTTTTGTATTTGAAGAATGAAGAAATGTTAATGAGTCCTTTACTTTCTTAATGCTGTTGACTTTTGCAAGTTAAGGCTTTTCAGTTTCTGTCTAAAGAAGTGTATAATTGCTGAGAAAACATAGTCCAAGTTCCAGGGATTTTCCAAAATGAAACTTTAACACCAATCCCAATGAGCTAAGGATTTAAAAATAGATTCTACCTTAATGCCTGACAACCTGTATACAGATTTTATTGCATATAATATAGCAGTATATATGAATGGTAGATGTATGTAAATATGACTTAGTTCAACATGTAGTAAAGCAATTGCCATATTCAGTGCTATTTCCAGTGATCATGTTACACTGCTCTGTCTTTGGCTATCAATAGCAACCAGAGCTTATTCTTTCTATTCACATTATATTTGATTGAAATCAAAGGATTATCAAACAATGAAAATGTGAAATAAAATTTTTTTCTGGGGGCGAAAAATCTTTTTTGGGGGCGAAATTAGTCTTTTTTTAGGATTTATTTCTTTTTGAACAAGCATTAAATGTGTACGGAATTCACCCCTTGTACTAATCCTGTCAGAAAGACAGAGGGCCAGAGAGTTCTTGAGGGACAGATATATAACATATACTTGTTAACATGCCAAAATCTTTTACTGGGATGTATGTGGGTCTTTCTTACACTAAAGGTTTTTTCTTGTTTAGCAAAAGTGCAGCAATTAATGAATGTCCTCCTGAGGACTGAACCAATCAGACCCTCCAGTGGAGAAGCAAACAGGGCTCGAAAAGGGAGATGTTTGTTTGGGTTGCAATGTAAATGTGGTTATGGTTCTTTCACTCTCTCTTGGTTTCATTGCACTCAAGATAGAAATATGAAAGCTGACAGGTAGGAAACCTGATTTGAATGTTTCTTATAAGAGATTAAGTTGAAAGTTTGAGAAATGTCTTTTACTGTTCCTGCCAATAGACCCCTGAGTCCTAACCTGCGTTAGGATTGACAGTTGTGCTTAGGTACATATCAACACCCAGGATATACCAAATAAACAAATTATGGTCTGTTACTTTAGTATGAGGCTGTCCGTATGGAGATCCAAAGGTTTGAATTGTTCTGTAAAATATCAATATGTTGTTATAATCCAGCCTATGAATAAATGGTATTGCATGGAACTTGTCTACTAAATAGGACAGGAGTAGAGTTCTTTAGATTTAACTAAAAGTATCAACAAGAAACTTTTAGAGCAGTTCTGATAATTTCTGATGACAGAAATATATACACACGGTTTATGTTACAAATCAAAAATACACTCCAGCTACATGGGAGCAATATATACAGCATTGAACTCAGGCTGAGGCAGAGGTTATTGTTCCACAGAAGCAAGATATAGCCAAGATGTCTTAAAGCTATGAGCCATTTGTTGGATTTAGGAGTGTCAGACTTATAGCAGTGGTTCCCAACCTAAGTTTCTTTGATGGGGAAAGGGAGTTCTTGGAGCAGTGGCAGATTGGGACCAACCCGAAAGTGAGAACTGGGGAGAATGGGCATTTTCTCTTCTAGATACACCTGAAAGCTCAGCTTGAAGATTAGTTAGAAGACATTTTCTAGATATTCTATGAACTATGACTTAGTGACTGATACCAATATTTTAATTTATCTGTACTTTTTTTTGTTATAAACTAAGGGGCACTGACCAAAGTTTGTTGGTAGGCATGATGAGAGTGTTTAAATGGCTGGGGATATAAATTAGAAAGAAATAGAAGAGATGAAAAAGATAAAATGGGCCATAGGCCATGCAATACTAGGGAATAGAAATATATGAGAGATGGAAAAGGAGGTCAAATAAGGACACAGTGAGAAAAACTGATATGTAATTTACACACATTAGTGTTCGGTGAATGAACCAGTACACCAACTACTGAGCCAGTTGGCTGGTTTCTTTAAACCCATCCATAAGTCAGAGCCTGTAAGTGTATATAGACAGAAGACTGCTCTCTTATTTTAATTTTTTTTTCTTTCTTTCTTTTTTTTTTTTTTTTACAAGACACATTCAACAGTTTGGTTACTGACATTTCTTTAAAAAATGACTACCCTGACTCCAATTCTAACCAACATGAAGACATTCTGGATAGATTATGTAACAAGTTTTCCATCTTAATAATAGAAAAATAAACAGAAGAAACAGAAAGTTTTGTTATAGGGAAGAAAATATCATCAAACACTATGGCAAAAGGCTTTGCTTGGACTGAAGTCGCCTCTCTCCTTGGCTCTGCCTCATGCTTATTAAATATGTGTAATGAAGCCCTTGGCAAGAGCCAGTGAGTACAGGGCAAAGGGCAATACTGAGTGTGCACATACTGAGAAACAGATGTGAAGTCTTTTTTAGAGGGAAAATAAGGATTAATGTTGACTATGCAACATATTATATGCTACATAAAAAGAAGCACAATTTATTACAGTTCTGTTGAGATTTGAAACTTTTGTGTAAGGTTGTATAGCGGGAGCTCTCTTAATAAGGTAGAAAAACAGACATGCTTTCCCATAATATCTGCACATCTGTGCCAAGCAGCCAGACTAATGATTTAGGAAACTCAAGGTATGGCTAAGTGCTTGGGATCTTAAATGTCATAAAGTAAAATACTGCATGTAGGGATCAGAAATTCAAATTCAAAAAAGAGGTTAATGACAACTTATTTATAGTTGTACCTTATTTATAAGGGAAGATGAACTATTTATCTGGGACTAGACAGGCACTAAAATAATGTACAAGCCTTGCTATGGCAGTATCACTTTTATAGGGAACATCTCACAAAGGACATTAAGGCATTTTGCACATAAATCTACTAAAATGCCTTCCCCTTTAAACAAAACGGGGAGTGTTTGCCCATATATCGCAATATATTCAAAATGGGCAACTACGTCAAAATAATCCCTGGTTTGGCCAGTCCTACACTTTCATCTTATTCTACTGCTTCGTTATACATTTTTCACAGTAACTATGTTTTACCTGCAATGTGCATTCCAGGGTTAACACTCTCAAAATGTTGTCCTTTTTTTGGCCACTATTGAAACTTTTTTGCTGTAGTTTATACAGGAGCAGTTCCATGTCTTAGCTAAGATCATTCATTACAGTCAGGTGATCACCTTGGTGGCCAATAAAAAGGGCAACCATTTGGGACTAATAGTCCTTTTTACACCCTGACTGTTACACTTTCACCAACCCCTCACTCCTTGCAGACCAAGTATACTGCCATAGCATCTTGGTAGACCTCTCACAACCTGAAACTTAATAGGTCTACGTCCTAATTGATATTCCAGCCTAAACCCAAACCCCTTTTTATTTCATTTTATAGACCTCAACATCATCCTAAATCCAGTTTCCCAAGGAAGGTGTATAGGTATCACCCCCTATAACCCCTCACTTTCTGAGCCCATACAAGATCCCTCACCAGGACATTCCTCTTCTTTCTGCAAAAATGCATCCCTTCTTCTGTACTTTACTGCAACGACATTGATCCCAGCCCTTATACTCCCCAGCATAGTCTACTGCAACATATTACTAACACATTATTATAATGTTTTTATGTTCTCTGCCCACTACAATCCTTACTGCTGCCACATACTTATTTCATCTACATCTAAACCTCTTTCCACACCACTACTTAATGTCTTTTCTGGCTCAAAATTTTAATTCTGTCCTCCAGAGCACTGCATTCTACTGCTGTAGGTTTTTGTGCCCCTTAGTTATCTTGTACTTCTCTCTAAGTAAAATTTCCTCTTTTTTTCTTCTCTGGATGTCTGATCTCATTCATTGGTGCTTAAAAACTATATTTATACTAACAGAGCAGCAGTTCTGCCTATTTATGTCCAGTATGGTGCTGGTACATAGCTTCCTATGGAGAATATGTCAAGCAATATGGGTGTTTTCACACAGATCCAAATAAAATCCATTATGGATGAAAGAAATGTTTTGTGCCCACAATACATTTTTGCACATTAAGTATATAAGAATTGGAAGACAGATGCACTTATGAGAGATTGGGTATTTTTAAAGCCTTACAAAAATATTGGTTTGGTGAGTATCCCTTTAAGAACAAGTATTGTGGGGCTAGGATTAGTGCTGCGGCAGTAGAGAATAAACAGCTGCCAATTACAGCTGTGGATTTGCAAAGTAACGCTCAATGGAATCACCCAGCGAATGAAAGTGTATGTTTCATTAATATCATGCTACAGGAATCAGCAGCACAGACATTGTAGACCTTTGCAAGACTAGGCGGAAGAAGTGTATCCCTTGATACAGGCAGCCAAAAAGAAGTAGCAGGCTGGGAAGTGAGAGGGATGCTTATTAAGTGCTGCTAATGTTTCTGATAGATTGAGTGTAGCATCGCAGCTAGTGAAATCCAATCCTGATATAATCTGCGCAGAACAAAAGCCTTTCCGTTGAATGTAAAAATGTTGATATACGTTTATAAAAACCATATCTCCTGTATTAAACCTGTGTGTGTGAGTATGGATCCGATTAGTGCAGCATCCTTGATGTGGATTAGCACAATGGTTGCCTGTAACTCACTCGTTTCCTCCACTTACAAAAAAAAGGGCAATGGATTGGGAAGAAGTGGCCCAGGGCAATGCTAATAACATGGGGCCCTGCCTTATGATAAAGATACTGAAATTAGCAATGATCAACCTACATGGTTGAACAGTAAGACAGAATAGCCATTTGGGCTCCACCCAAGCATTAGAATAATCCTAATTCATTTGTGTTTGTGGGGGGGATGTAGATAAAAGTACAAAGGGTTAATAATATTCTATGACAGTTTTCAGATATTTTCAGCTTTTGCATTAGGATTTTCCAGCATTTATTCAACTATAACAGCAGTTGCAGGTCCACAAGCTGGACATCATTGTTCTTTGTAAACCCTTAAAGATAGTGGCCACTATTGTCCTAAATTGTCTAAGGGTCTCTATAAGCTGGCCATACACGCACCGATAATATCGTACGAAACCTCGTTGCATGTGGGCAAGTCGATATCGCAGGAAGCTGCTGAGATCGGTCGACTCGCCGATCGGTCAGGTTAGAAAATCTTGATCTGGCGCCATAGAAGGCGCCTGAGCAAAATCTGCTGTCAGGGCTGAATCGGCAGAAGGAGGTAGAAATCCTATTGTTTCTACCTCCTTATCTGCTGTTTCAGCCCTGAACGGTGTGTGGCGGATCTGACGATGTTTCGTGCGACCGATGGTCGCACAAAACATCGCCAGATCGCCACGTGTGGCCACCTTTACTGTACTAATAATATTGCATTTGAAGATCAAACAATGGTGCAACCCAGTTCATTTGAACTTCAATTCCTATTTATATCTGCCTGCATTTGCCTTGGTCCCAGTAACAGTTGTCATCTGGGGCAAAATATTTATTATACTACTGATAAAAATGGACTTTTTAGGGTCAAATCATTTATATAAAGCAGGACTGTTAAACTTTAACTCTGAGAACCTCACTACCAGGGTGGACTAAAAGGTGAAGAGCATTAGCGGAGGCAATAGCCACATGGAGCCAATTTCCTGAATATTGTAAGGTTAGTCCTGCAGTTAATTCACAGATGAATACCTTTATATTCTCTATCAGTTAAAATGTTTCTTCCTAACCCATGTAAAGATGTTTTCCCTTCAGAAGTAATAGGTTATCTAAATATTTAGGGATGTTCCTAACAAAGGAGAAACTTTCTCCACATGTGCCCGTGTGACTCTATATTCCAGCATGGGGAGTGAAGGCATCTGTATTTGGTTTGGGAAACAGTAATATTTATTCTTGGTTTCTCTACTACTAACATCTACTGAAATAGCTTTATTTGGTGGTGGTGGTGGATCACTGATTTAGCACATTCAGTACATGACTAAGGTTCAACAATGGATAATCTGCATCATTTTTATTTAATTATTCTTCCTGCAGCTAGTTGTATAGAGCTAATAACCAACTGGCTTATATGGGTTATTTCCCAGGTGCTGATTTGCCCAATTGGTTACTGGGGGTTATTGCCCAGGTGAAAATTTGCCCTATTTTGTTACATGATCCATGTTCCATGTCTTGAACTCAGTAGGCCAGTTATTTGGAGGCTATTCCAGTGCAGAGAAGAATAATATGAAAAATATGAAACCCACCACAAGTGGGACGCCTCTGCTAAACAGGATATGTTCCCTGATGAACACATTATTGCAGTACGATTAAAACTCAAATAGCAGTAATATACGATGTGTATAAATTATGTGTCAGGGACCCTTTAACACTGTAGTATTAAAATTAAATTAAGTCTCCTAATATACTGTATATCTTTGACCTACATTTCTTTGAGTATGTCTGCTAAAACCTTTTTCTTAAGGTCATCGTCTGTACCACTCCCCATGCACCATGGCTTCCAGATTGTTGCCGCTGGAGCATAAAGAATGCTTTTCAGACAGATCTTTAATGCTTTGTAAGCAATATTAAAGGTAAAATAATGATTTTAAAAAAAGCAGTTTAGAACATGCCTTTCTGCAATAAAGGTTATACAGTCTGAGCAAGTTTAATGAGCTAAATTAAATCATACTTAGAAAACGAGTAATGTACTCGCCTTTGGCTATACAGTTGGCCTAGTGCAAAAAGAAAAGAAGTTGTGATGAGCAGAATTTTTCACCAGGTTTTACAAGTTAGACAGATTAGCCCATCACTAAAAGTAAGTAGCTCACATATTTTGATATATGATTCATGGATAACTTATGGATATGTCCATGTCAGTGTTTTATACAGAAAGGGAACAAAAAAGCAATCCAATGAAGAAAAATTGAACATGGCAACATGCAGAAACTCTTAGCCATTGTTAGATAACTCTTTTTTTATCAACCTTTATAATATTTCTTACTTTAATAAATGTTATGCTGGTCTATACTATGGGTGCACTCCCCTCTAGTTATAGTCATTTTTAAATTATCTGGGCCTGACCGGGTATTGAGGATGAGAAAGGTGTCAATGTCGCACTGGGGTCAAGGGCCCACCACCCAACCACCCATACACTGAAATCCCCTGCCCCCTATCCGCCCCACTGATCTGCACCACACAGCTACTTAGTACCCAACATCAGGCCGCACCTCCATGAAAAAATATAAAGAAGGCCATGGTTTCCACAGTTGATCCATGTACTGAAGAGAGTGCAGGCCTGCCTGTTCATGTAAGTGCTATCAGACTGCTTTCTACATTAAGTAGGCTGCACCCAGTATTTATGCATGTAGTAGCTGTAGTTAGTGATGAGCAAATTGTTTCGCCATTGGTGAATTGTTTCGCGAAACTTGCGTGAAAATTCGCCAAAGAAAAATTCATCACGTGGAATTTTTATTTGTCGCACGTGAAATTGGGCGCGGTCGCGTAAAAAAGGTGCGGTCTTGTAAAAAAGGTGCAGTCGTGTAAAAAAAGGCGCGGTCGGGTAAAAAAAAAGGAGTGGGCGCGTCAAAAAAGTCTGGGCAACAACAAAAATTGTCGTGGGCAAAAAAAAAATAGACGCAGGCGACAAAAAAAATTCACAAATTTTTCGCCGTTTCATGAATTTTCTTGCCGTTTCAAGAATTTTATGGCAAAACGAAATGGGACAGATTCGCTCATCACTAGTTGCTGTTTCATTGACTTATGCAGAGTCTCCACTTGGTTACATTTATGCTGGTTCACTAATGAATTCCCCTAAAATAGAGTTCGCTTAGAGCGCCCCTCATTTGTTGTTTAGTTATTGCTACTGAGCTACTGACACATGGGTATCATTATCTTCTCTTGGTGCTTCCTATTGCAGTGATCAGCAGCAGTGATCAAACTGACCTGTGCGCCATAACTTTGCAGTCTCCCATGTAGACCCTTCCTTAAAAAGCCTCTTGCTACAACAGTAGACCCTCAAAACCTCAGGATCTTTGTTTTTATTGTGGCTTTCTTATTGTTTATGTTATGTGTAAACAGCTTGGTCAGTCATGAAGTCAGCAATGGCATGCGTCTTTTTAAAAAACACAAACTCAGATTAAATCACTTGAAAAATGTTTTAAAAAGTGATTCAATTTGTAACATTGAATCTAAGTAAATGATATTTTTCCAGGCTATGTTAATTTAATCAGTGCCCAAACACAACCTTTAGACTGTGATGCCGAGATCCCGTTCGGTGACTTCATTGCTGCATGCATCTAACGCTGCTAACTCCATAAGTAATACAGTTTAAATGTGTGTTTTCCCTTCCTTTCTTTCAAGAAAAGTAATTACATGTCTGAAGAAACGCTGAATTGTTGCACTGTCTCGGTCAAGTTGTTTAATTTTTCACTGCTTTAATGATCCTCTCCAAGCTCCAAGCACTTGAGTTTTGTTTATGTTTCCTGAGCCCTAAACTAATAGATGGGGAATCTTAACTGCCAAAAGCAGAGATTCAGCACAAGGCTTGTCAGCTAAATGGCTTGCTCCTATTTGAAGCAGGAGACTGGTATTTAACAAACCACCCTAACAATATGATTATTGAAATCTAAAATAAACACTGCATGAAATAAAACAATTGTGTAGACTGCACATTATGGTAGGGATATGCTTGCAGACACTTGGACAGCATGTATGTGCTAGCTAACTTTTCATTGGGAGGCAAATTAATTATACTGGCCCAGATATCCATAAATCTCATATTTCCAGAATGCAAAAAAAAAAAAAAAAAATGGGTTCTGGGAAGCTACTTGTGCCTTTTCCAGAAATAAACCATGTATTTTTATATACAGTAGTATAAGTAGCTATCAAGTACAGTCTTACTAAGTTCTGAGCCAAATGAACATTTTTGGTAACTCTTTAGTATATTCCATGGCATCTATTATACAGAAATCTGGTATCCAGAAAATGCTAAAATTAGAATTTTGGCATCCTGCAGCTTATGCCAGTCTAACCCTCTGAGAAGCAGTTTAATGACATGGGGCGGACTCTCCCAGGAAGAAATCTTTGGTGGGTGCGCACAGCAGCCTAGTGCCCCCCGGCCCCTCGAGTGTTACAGGGAGTGGCAATAAAGGTAGCAGACTGCGGGCTCTGCTTCCTCTATAGTAATGCCACTGCCCCTCACAGTTGTTCCCTACCCCAATCATCCCCCCCACTCACAACCTGCTAACCCACACTCTCCCCATAATCTGTACCGCTAACTACTTCTATAAACAGGGCAGAGCAGTTCGAATCTCCCACTTATCTCTCCTCATCAGTTTTAAAGTTGGAATTTCCCACTTATCTCTACCCATCAGCTTTAAAGGGTATGTTAAGCACCCCATTACTATTCTGCTATTGATCGGCAGTGTTTTTTCCGCTTGCTGCTTATTAACTGTTGTTCAATAAATGCAGCAATATAGATGTTTTACTAGAGATAAAACCTCTTGGACTACATTAATCTTCTCTGTGTAGACAAATAATCTGTGAAACTTTATTAGGAATGAGGGTTCATAGTGGTCTATGAGATCATGGACACACAAAATACTTTTGAATGACCATATCCAGCTTCCAGTTGGCCAGCCCTGCTATAGCTCAGACAGGTACTACTAAGACTAGCAGATAAATGTACACCTGTGCCAGTCGGATATAGGAAACCTGCATTGCCCACACAGCAGTAGTGAGAACTACTCCATATCAGGACTAAAGCTGAAAAAGTGTCATGGGTCTCTTTGCTTTTTTCAGTTGTTTATTTGCATTTGTTTTACTGACAGCTTTGACCTGAGAGCTAGATGGGGAGATGGATTTTGGCTTAAAGCTGCATGATATGCAGGATCCCAAGTGTTTTAATATGTGGAAAAATGTATTTTCTTAAGTAAGGCAGGCTATCTGTGCCTATGTGAGAGTTAACAGAAGAATCCTCTTTTCAGGATGGGAGGAGGAGTCTGTCATTTGTTTGCCTAAGATCCCTGTTTAACGCTTGGCTTGTGCAAATTGGGATATGTCCCCAGGACCCACCCTTGTCAGAGCGGAATCGGTGACAAGCAGACAAGGCTTCTCACTCATCGGTTCCCCGGTGGAATTTATTTAGATATAATAGAGTGGAAAAAGCAAACTATTTCAGCTGGAGACACATGTTTGACTCTTTCTGCAATCCTCCACACACAAGGAAAGAGGAAAGAGTCGAAATTTAAACCAAGAAAGCCTATTGGTGTGACATTTTTTTAATATTGCTGCTGTTTTGTGGTGTTTAGTATTTTATTGTGCCTTGTATCTGTATATTTAAAATAAGGGGAATCAATTATGAACAAAAGTTCAGTGTGCAAAGTGTCATTTTGGACTCAAATTTTTTTACCCATAAAGCAGCACCTTTATCCCCTCTCATAATTTCAGCATAATTGCGGCTGTTGCTTACGCAACCTTGCATGCATTTCGATGCAAATCAGTGCAAGTTGCATCCAACATTTTCCAGAGTGTGCATTCAAAACTTTATTTTCAACAGATTCACTGCCCCTGATGCCCCTATTGATGCAACTCTCTGTCAAAGCCCTGGAGCTACTGCCTCTCGGTAGCCTCCAGGGTCATAAAGTGCAGCTGCAGGGCAGGAAAGTCTTTAGGCCAGTGATCCTTAACCAGTGTCTCATGAGCAACATGTTGCTCATCACCCCATTGGATGTTGCTCCCAGTGAACTCAAAGTAGGTGCCTTTTTTACATTTCTGGCTTGGAGGCAAGTTTTGGAAACACAAAGACACAGTTTTTCTCCAAGCAGAGCCTGCTCCAGTCCCCATGGGGCTACCTAATAGCCAATCACAGTCCTTATTTGGCACCCTCAAATAACTTTTTTCATGCTGGTGTGGCTCCCCAACACTTTTCACATCTGAGTGTGGCTCATGGGTTAAAAATTTCGGGGATCCCTGCTTTAGATTTAAGTCATGTCAATATTGCTTTAATATGCACTCTTCATTGTAAGTGTGGCCTAGTGGATCAGGGGATGGGCATAAAGGGTTGCATTAATGTAAAAAATACAATTTTTGTCTGATTGGGGGAATGTGAAATTTGGTGAAGAACGATACCTATGAATTTATTATAATAACAATAATTCATATAAAATAGAAAACATTTATAATTTGTATTAATTAACAATAGTTAGGTTTATATTGATGACTGTTATATAATAAATTGGTGGTAAGTATATAACTGGTAATTATTTATAATGGATCATAAACAATTCATTTGTGTTGTTGTTGTGACAATAGTTATATTTGGTAGTACAGTATTTTGAACCAAAAAAATAGCAGCGGTGACGTAAAAAAAAACCCTCTTACTTTGATAAATGTAATATTGATGAAAGCTATTACACCTGCAGCAATAACACCAGTTATTACAAGACATTTGCCTTATGTCATTTGGTAATGGGCAGTGATAGAAGGCTTTTCCGAAGATGTTGATACAGAATTTTGGGTTCTTATAAATACTTTGCATCTTCCTGTTTACACTTGGGCTTTGGGGATTGTACCAACATCACCACTAATAGCTGTAACCTGTAATATAATCATATATAATTTATATATATACAATTTATAATGACATCTTGTGACCAAAGTACCCAGTTCTCAGGGCCCAGCATTAACCCCTTCATCCCAAAAAGGAGAAGTAAAGTTCTGGTCATGTGGGAGCTGTCTGGGTCTGCTTTGTATTTATTTGTATTATGGTACAGCAAGAGCTGGAAGGCCGAAAACACTTTCCTCTAAAGATCTTGTAGTGTACCTACCAACATTGTTCCAGCATCACATTTATTTACTCTTCAATCTATTTATTGAGTTGGCAATGTAGTAAATAAGTGTTGATTGTGTAAAAGCTGTGAGATCTTATGTTACCGTGTCGCTCCATTTAGCCAGACCCATAAGCATAATAAATAGCTGAAATTAGGCAGATCGTGTCAAGAAGCTTAACAATCAGGCAGTGTTTAACAAGAGTATGAGGCCATTGTGTTTTGGCAAACAATTAACTCCTATTGACCAGCTGAAATCATTCACATCTCTCCATATTAGGCTCAGTACTTGAGCTATCTTGTTATGGCAAGTGTTGAACATTTGTATCTTGCTTTTTTTTTTTTTAGGGGGGAGGATGATGAAATTATAATGGAGTCCTTTTTTCAAAAGGCGATGAACCAGTAACCAGTTAGGATACAGCATTAACCTAATTCATTAAAAGCTAGCTGCCCCTTTTGTTTGTGTAGGGATTGCAGTCCTATTGATGTCAAGCAGGCTGTTAAAACGCATAATGACATGGCATTAGAGACCCCAAGAGCAATTAACAGGCTGCTTAATTAGCAAAAGGAATTAGAATTTGAGTGGCTGATCTTTGCTTAAAGACTTGTAAAAAGCAGAAGCAGTAGTGTGATTGTACATTGATCAAACTGCTTACTCTCCTAAGGTAATTCTGCTGCACTCATTGTGCCCATTCAGCATACCAGGGTGGATATTCCGCTCTGTAAAACAATGGGGAAAAACAGGAGCCTATTAGGACTGCTATGGATAATGCACCCTAGCTCCCCTTGACTGTTACAATTTTAATGCATTAGTAATCTAGAAGCAAGAAAACAACCCAACAAAAACAACCCAACAAATTGTATAAAGAATAAAGAAAGGAAAACTATACCCCCAAACAATGTAGGTCTGTATAAAGATATATTGCATTAAGCAACTCATATGCAAAACCCTGCTTCATCTAAATAAACTATTTTCATAAAAGTATACTTTTTTAGTAGTATGTGCCATTGGGTAATCCTAAATAGAAAATTGCCATTTTAAGAATTAAGGGCCACCCCCTGGGATCATAGGATTCACAGTGCACATAAAGACACCAAGGCACACATACATGCTAGGCCCCATCAGCCAATGAATGGACAGAGTTCTGCCTTTTACTCCCACACTACTTCCTGTTACAGTTAGAGCTGCATTATTTCCTGTCAGGTGATCTCTGAGGGAACACACAGACCATCATGAAATGGAGGCTCATGGGAAAAGATGTAACATTTTTACTGATATTCTTCATTAAATATATAAAAATTTTCTTTCAATAGAATTTAAAAAATAATGCCACTTGGCTCATTTCTAACATGACTTTTTCCAAAAAGAAGAGACATTTTCTGATGCTGCCCATTTGATACATATCTGTTCCATTGATCATAACTGTTCCAAGTTCCACACAGATACACCTTTGCATTTGGTCTTTGTCTGACCTGAGCTTTGCCTTTCTGAGTAGTGATGAGCAAATATTTTTGCCAGGCATGGATTTGCAGCGAATTTCTGCATTTCGTCATTGGTGAATTGTTTAGCAAAAATTTGACGCAGAAAAATTTGTCGCGTGTCAAATGGTCGCAGTCGAGTCAAAATAGGTGCGGTCGCGGAAAATAAAACCCATTTTCCTATGTTTTTGCTTTGTTTCACAGAAGCAGGAAAGATTCACTCATCACTATTTCTAGGCTTTTTTTGGCAAAACATACCTTTTGGCCCAAAGTATTGTAATATGCATAACACTAAAAAAGTTCTTGCCAGGAGTTAACATACATTGTTATATTTCTTTTTTCAGCTAAAAAAAGATATCTTATGTTTTTGTCTGGTTTTTTTCCTACCGATATCAGATTTGCTCAGTGGTCAAATGTTAATCATTTCATCACAAAAAGAAAGAAACACTAACCCTGTCTTTCAAAAATATTTCTACATGTACAATGGCAACGACATTCCTTATATACATTCAGATACACACACATCTGATGGGTCACAAAATAAATGTGTAGACATGACCATGGCCTGATCTGTGGCTAGAGAGATGTGTTATACAGAAGTAGAGATGCCCTCTCTTGCACATTTTATTCTTTATACTGAGTCTACCGAGTCTACTATTCTTTATACAGTCTACTGACTGTGGTGGTGAACTTGTGGCTGAGATGGTTCTACGGTATTCAGTTGTCCATTGATCTAAACAAAAGTTGACATTTTGCAAGAAAAAATACTAATGGAACTTAAGTCGTCTTAAATACTTAGTAAATGACTATATTCCCCCTCAGAACACTTTCCCTCGTAAATAATAAGAGGTAGGTGCAGGAACCTACTGCAACCAACAATATTTATTTTTAAAAAAGTGACCAGAGAATGCTACTGATTGGGTGCTATGGATGACTCAAAAGTTTGCTCCTTTTATTATAAAGTCCTGTCTAAGTATTAACATGGGATTTTGTTTCTTCATGAATAAGGAATTGACCAAAAGGAGGTTATATACAAGTTTAGCCTGTGCAAGACAAAGGCAGAATAAACAACAAGAATACCTAACTGAGGTTCTTTTACTAACAGTAGGCACATTTGCATTGATGCAGTAACCCCTGGCAACCCATCTTCAATCTAACTTTCATTAGCCTTCCTACTGCCGCACTGAACATAGCTAATCACTGACAGGTTGCTATGGGTACTACCCAGGTACAAATTTGCCCTGTATTAATACATAAACCCAAATGTCATAACAAAAAACAAATGTTTTCAAATCATATTAATGCATAATGTTTAGTAGATATATTAGTTTTGACAGTGATAACAAATATGCAAAAAACATTAATAGTGAGTATGTTCCAAATACAAACCCAGAAATTTGGAAGGAAAAATGAAAATCATATGCTTACTAAAACAACTGCATACTGACTAAGCTAAATTGACTTTCCCTGCACAATTTGTACCACTCCTGCTCAACGTATAATCACTACTTAGCCAAGATACTCAATCATTTCACATGGGCAACTCTTCCATGGTGATTAATTGCTGAGGAAAAAGTCACTCTAAATGGGACAAATAGCCCCTACAGAGCAAGTCTGACAAACGAAAAATTCACTTGTGAACCTAGCCAACTGTAACCTAAGTTACATCCAGCTCTGTCTGTTCTGTGGATAGAAGCCAATTGCTCTGGGGTGTGGACCTAGGAGAAGATGTTCTGCTGTAGGGGGGAACAGATGGTTACCAATATGGATAGGGCATTGAGAAAATAGGCAGTGAGATTTGTGATCAAGGTGAATGGGAAGCACTGCAGTAGTTTTGTATGTACAATTCATATTCAACAATGAATCAGTTTCCTACTCATAAGCACTGATGACCGTATGCATTATGGTTCCACTACTGTAGCAACAATCAAACATAAGGAGGATTATTTATCAATTTTTGAATTTGTGAATTTTACTGTTATTCCAATTCTAATAAACTCACAGTTTTACCAAACTTTGCTTAATATAAAAAGTATGATTGAATTAAACCATGGAAAAAAAAAACTTGAATGCATCAAATTCATACTGTATTCATGATTTTCAATGGTTCTACAAACTCTAAAAAAAAATCCAAAACTGAAACTGGTAAAAAAAACCCACCAAAGGTGGCCATACACATAGCAATAAAGACCTTTCGTGCTACCATTGGTTGCAGGAAAGATTGTTCCCACCCTCCATTGATGTTCAGGGCTGAATTGTCAGATATGGAGGTAGAAACGATTCAGCCCTAAACGTTCACCTTCAACACGGCCCGATCAAAATATTATATATATATAATTATTAATTATTAATATAAAGACAACTGATATCCGCAGCCTTTGCGAAATTGGCCGTCTCGTCACCATACACACACTGAATATCGTACAAAACGAGATTTCGGATGATAATATGCGGTGCATGTATGGCCGGCTTTGCATTTTGCCTAGGACAGCTCCCATTGACTTCTACAAGAACTGGCAAGCTTTTAGATGCTGAAGTTTTTTAATTATGTTGCACTTAAGAAATATCAATATTTTGAGTTTTGGAAACCATAATTTGAACTTGGGAGTTTTTGCAAAAAAAAAAAAAATTCAAATCACGAAAAAAAATATTGAATTTGAAAGTTGATAAATCAGCCCCAAAATGCACTACCCAGGAATGAATTATCTCAGTGCAGGAAAGGTAATTAGTATATAGTATGCCCAGTCAGATTAATAATTTCATTTTTGGTTTTACTGGTCCTATTAGTAATTTTACTGCCTCCTGATGAATTGCTGCCCTCAGATTATCAGACAATAAGGGGGGATGTAGAGATTAGGCTGTAGTAGAAAAACATCAAGTCATAGAATTAACCAAACCATTCTGCTCTACAAGATTTTCCCAAGCTCAAGAATCTCCCATTCCAATTAAAAGTATATTAGGCCCATCTGATAACAATACTGTAAATGTCTTACATGTGGTGACCACACCAATGTCATCTCAGATAATATCTTCTTTTGTGTTTCTTTTTACATCCTACAAAAATACAAATGAAAACCATTCTTTGAATAACATGCATAGAATTTGCACTTCATTTCTAAACACCACCACCAAGAATGTACTTTTGGAGAAAAAAAATGTTTAATGTGCATTTAAATACAAGAAGAAAATGTTACCCTACAATTGAGAGTAATCTTTCCTTAATTAGTCTAAATATTAATCATCAGTACCATGTTTTTTTTGTTTTTTTTTTTAAATAAAGATTAAACTTAAAGGGATTAGACCACTATTGCAAGATATTAGCTGTTCAAAAATGACAAAAATGTCCTTAAGCCTCTCTAAAGAGAAGGGTAACTGAACAGGCTGCCTTTTGTTTCCCTATAAGACTTGATGGCAAGAGACTTAGAAATTGCTTTTAGGCTATGTGTGCGGGACTCATTGATACAACATATCTATTGCCAGTAAAACAAAGCAGTTTGGGGAATTAGCAAGGGGATTAAAAGTCAAAATTACTGGTAAAACACTGGCCACCCACAAAGCATCTTCTACAAGCAACAAAATATACATTTTTCCCCTAAAAATCAAAGATAAAAAGTCACCCCCACTCACTGAAGAAAAATATATAAATGGAAGAATATATGGACGTGTGTTTCTACCTATCTGTCTATATAGTAGGTAGAAAGAGGTCATTTTCTGCGATGTAATACTTATCCTTTCCAACTGCAGATTTGTGCAATAAAACTATATCTCATGGACCACAGAATACCAGCTGCGACTTATACTTGGCATTATGTTGCTCAGTAATTACCATATAATATATACAGTATGAAATGCATCCTGCAAGACATTGGTTGTAGGTAGAGATTCATCTTCTTTGTAAAGGTCTGATGCTGCTTTCTTCAATTTACTTTTGCACAGGAAAATAAAGGGCACAGACTCTATTTGACTCTATTATTTATTTATCAGTTGGTTTGAAAAACCCTTGCAGGCAAATATTAATATTCTTGTGGTGTCAACCAGTATATCCTCTAGAAAGCAGAAAAGAAGATAGAGTATAGAGCAAGAAAAAGCTTGATTCTACAGAGCTTTATTATACCGTGCCACAGCTCCTGTTCATTTAATTTGTATTGGTGCATAGATACATGGCATTTGCATTTTCCCCACATAGCCGTGGAAACCTGGGTTGGAGATTTTGCTGCCAATGGAAGATAATTTCATTTGTTCCAACATCTTCTTTAAAATACCCATGTTTAAGATGTACATAGGGTATTACAGTATTTTCCACTGGGCCAGTGGCAAAAATTTAAATTAAGCGGTGATCAGTGCTCAGGGTTGTAAAAGTTGTAAATAAAGTACACATTAATTTTGTGCGATGTACAAACAAGCTTAAGTAACTATCCAACTGTCTGTGGGTGCATGGTACAAAGTGCAACAGAAAAAATAATGTGGGAATTACAGAAAATATATAAAAAATAGTTGAAGTTGAAAGCGTATATATTAGGACAAAAAATATTGACCTCATGCGTTTCGTGCCTATTGGGACACTCACTCATAGGCCATACATGGGCCACACAGGTTGCAGCCTAAGTCAAGAGTGGCAGCTAATATGGTCAGATATTTAGACTGTAATAGTTTTATCTTGTCCAGCTAAAGACTTTACATGTCACAACTATTGTTTAAGGACTATGATTTACCAGCGCTTTGATCAATACATTGCCAACAGGTGGACCATGGCACTAAAATACTCAAGGGACCATTTGAACACTAAGGGTGGCAGGGGGCCCCTGATGGAGGTACCTTGGGGGTGTGGGGCCCCCAATAGCCCCCAGTGGGCCATACACCCCCAGTCCGATCCTGATTGCCCCTGCTGCTTGTCAATATGCGTCGGGGGCAATGACTAGGTTCTTTTGGGTGGACGGTCGGCTTGGTCCGCCCCGTTATCCTGCATGTTTTTAGTTATTGAGCTACAGCTCTCAGCAACCCCTGTCTGTGATAAAGGGTTCTACTAGAGGTGGGCGGCCACAGGTCAGATACCCTCCACTTCTGCAAGCAAGTACCTTTAACTATTCAGATGCTTATAATGTACTTGGATTTCATAAGAAGGCAGATTACTTCTTATATTGTCTTTACTTTTATTAGTGCCCACTATAACATATACCCTGGATCGAGTACATGGTCAAATCCTACAGAACTGAATCAATTTGAGTTTTATCAAACCAATGATTTCACTTTTGACCCAGTTCACCCTATAAGATTCAATTGACGACTATCCCATGAAGCCACAAGTGAGCAAACCCTCCTTGACCTTTCCATGTGCATGGGCCAAGCAACGACCATGTGAGGTGGGTCATATGGAACAGATTTAGATACAAGCCCATATCATCCTACAAGAGGAATGTAAAGTCCCTGCCGATCCCTTCCGCAAAGCTGCATCATGTGTATGAGATAAATCCCGGGGACAGAAGGGCCTGCCAGACAAGTGAAAGGACAATACGTCTGGTATCTCAAACCAAACAGACAGAACACATTTTTTTTGTCTTCAAGTGATACTGGTGTGATTAAGTTACTGAGCTGATTATGATTTGTTTTCCATAAAATGTTAACTCTTTTGTCTCTGGATGAAGCGAACATGGATATAAGCAGAATTACTCCACACAGGACAAACAGCGGACGGCACAGTTACAGACTCGTTGCCATATTACAACTCTCAGCAAAAAACTAGAATTTTTAGTATTGAGCTCAATATAATTACTGTTGTATCTTACATGGTCAACGGCCAAAACCAATACAAAATCCTAACAGCATATTTATAATGAAACAAACAATGCAGGGTGTGCCACTACAGTCAAAGGTCATCCCTTCTAATGTTGATCTTTCAGAAACCAGTTTAATATTCTGCTTCTATAATCTACTGACCAGTGTCGGACTGGACCACCAGAATAACAGGATAACTCGCGGTGGGCCCAGGTTTAGCTTATTTTATGGTCATTCACTATTTCTGTATGGGAACAAGGATGCTTGATAGATGGAAGAATAGAGTATAGTATGTAGAGAAAAGAGACTAGGATAATAAAGAGTGGGCCCCTGCTATCTCAGTCCGATACTGCTACTGACCCACGAGGGTCAAACTGGAAATCACCCTGTATGCTATTGCAGAGAATACCGCAATAACTAAAGTTTGCCTTTATAACATAAACAATGATCATGGAGTTGACTGACAAAATCTATTTTATCAAAGATGTATTTTTCCTCTGGACATTGGTTGACATCTTGTATTTCATTATGTACTTCTCATGTCACAACCCATATTGTATTGTTGGATCGCGCTTACCATTAATGTTTGAAATTTAAAAACAGAGTTTGATGGTTTCATAAATAGATTAGAATATCAAAATCACTGTCTGCAAGCATGCATAAATCTCCTGAAAGTTATACCTTGTTTGGTAATGACACAGATCTCCTCGTCAAAGAGATTTCCTGAGCTTGAGAAAATGGAATTATGAAGCAACGTCTAGTATTTTCTCTCGGGTGATTCTTAGGTTTCTAAAGCAGAATATCTTGTGGTAGCCAGAAATGTCAGAATAAAATCCCCATTGACATAGACAGTGCTGCCAAAATGGCTGCATGACAGAATACAGTGCAACACTTCAGTCTTCCCATCGTTCTGTATGAGGAGATGAAGGGCCATCGTAATTTTGAATACAGGTACAAGATAAGCTTACTTCTGAATCCTATGCATCTTGATATCATTACAACTGACTTTATTTCTAATCATACCCAAAACTTTTTGAGTGATGTACAACAATGGATCATTTAGAGAAATGGTTAAAGTTGACCCTTTCTGGGCCTTGTTGTGCTGTCTATACTAACTATGCTGTGTAGTGGCCCCCTTCTAAACTAGGGGACTGCAGAAGAGGCATGTGCATTAGGTACAACTGTTTGGGGGCTGCTACCAGTGGGGAACAGATCATGTTCAGAGAGCTTTAATGATTGCAGGCAAATGGAGAGAGAGCAATGGGGGTAGCCTGTGTACTAAGCATGACCAATGGGGGGGAATGTATAGGCGTTTGACCAGCCATTGTGCAGACCTAGTGGCAGAATAGTGGCTGGGGGAATAGAGGAGTTGGTTGATTACTCCTTAGGTGTCTATATTACTTGGCGTTCTGCATATGAATGTGCTCTCCATTGTAAATCTGGCTAAAAATGTCTGGCACTTCTGGAGTGGTAAAGCTCTGTGCTATGACAGTAATGTACAGTGACGGCAGGAATGTACAATGCAGTCTCAGATGTGTTTTATGTTCTGGTACTTTGGGCAAAGCAGTTATAGAAATGCACCCCCCCCCCCCAAACAAATTGCCAACCAAATATTACCCCTGTCCACTTACATTTCTGTGAATGAGTTGACCAATTCATTTACTCTATCATGGCATGCTTTTTGACGGTGAATACAGAATGCCTCTAGGGGCACTATTCTTTAGCCGTAGCTACTTTCCTCCCTCCCTTCAGCACAGGATTTACAGCTTGCCATTCAGATCACTTTAAATGTATTTCCTTCTTCCATACTTTAGTGCTCAGTTACCAATAATATGTAACCTCAGCTGCCTATAATCTCTAATGGAGCGTAGCAGAGTTCTGTAACTTGGCTGGGAATGAGTTAATAACTGCCAAGCTGCCTTACTGTGAAAGCTTAAAGTGGAGAGAGTCATAGTAGGAAATGGGTCACCAGGTAGCCTACTTTATTCAGCCGTACATTCGTCATATTAATAATATGTCCTTTGATACTGTATGTTCTTGATCTGTATAACCTGTGGGATGCCAGATGTTGTGGTGCTATAGCTTCTTGCATCCCATATCCAGTAGCAGCTTCTGGCACTACAGCTGTCTTTGGGAGTTGCAGTTAATATGTACAAGTTGTTTAAGGATACAGTGGTGGTTTAGAATTGGTTGCATTTGGACAAATGTTTTGATTTATTTTTCAAAATTCATTAAGGTCCAAATGCGCTCCTGCACTTCCAAATGATTATGTCCATCCTGCTTCTTCTAATAATGGTGCTTAACTGGGTCTACTGACACTGGGGAAACCGTGGAACTACCACCACCCTGGACCTGGTGGTGGCTCCAGTAATCCCAGAGTTGGATCCATCAATCTGGCACACAATAACACAACTTTAAAAATTATAAAAGCAACTTAAACCCAATTTGCATCAAAATGCAAGGACAACTGCATCTTTTATAAAAAAAAAGATATAAAAATAATTAGTGATGAGCGAATCTGTCCCGTTTTGCTTCAACATAAAATTCGCAAAACGGCAAAAAATTTGCAGAACACATTTGTTGCACGTTTTTTTTGTCGCCCGCTTCTTTTTTGTCGCCTGCATTCTTTTGACGTGACTGTGCCCAATTTTGACGCGACCGCACCAAATTTGACGTGTAACAAAAAAATTTCCGAGCACCGAATTTTTCTGCGGCGAATTTTCAGGCGAAATTCGCTGCGAATCCATGCCTGGTGAAAGAATTTGCTCATCACTAAAAATAATTACCCTGAGATTATGGGGATTTTGTATCTAGAGTTGCCACCTTTGCCATGTTATAAAGCTAGACTAAGGGGCTGTGAGTGATGGCGTTAGGGTGGTGTGTCGCCCATGGCATCATGCTACGTCATCGTGTGATGACTTTTCTGGTCACGTGATGATGTCGGTGCAGGGTTATTGCATGTGCCAGATGCAATTCGGAGGATTTCTGCCCGATTCTCAGAATGTTGAAAACCGTGCAGGAGGTTTAGACCTGTAGAGCCCCTTGAAAAACTGTGCTGTCCAGGTCAAAACTATACAGGTGGCAATCCCGTTTGGATCCAAAATTTCTCTGGTCTCTGGTGATCCTCAATGCCCCGTAATGTGTATTCTTAAAGATACATCACTCTGCAGAATAGGCACATTACTTTATGTTCCTAAAAAAAGCTTTTGCTCATGAATAAAAACCCTTGCGTGTCAGGCAATTCAGAGTACAATGATATTGTATAAGGGTTGGGTTAGTTCCTTTTCTTTCAATATCTTAACTGTATATTTTATGACTTTCTTTGTTCTTGGTCAAACATTAATATTTTTTAGCAAGTCGAGTGTCAGCCGCACTTGACAATGATCGTTCCTCATTCTTTCCTTTCAATGAATTTTCCTCCTCCATTATTTTCCCTAGGAAAGCAAAGCACTAACCTCAGGGAGAAAAAAAAACTTTCCCTTTAATCATGTCTTCTAGTCAAACTATGAATATGTCATCTCCAAGCCGGTTTGGTTAGCACAGGTGCATGCTGCGATTTGTCTCTCCTGGGAAGGCGCAGGATTTAGAAAGTGACAAGGTGTGACTTTATAATAGGGCATTAGACCGATGCAGTCTTTCATGGTGGATGTCATATTTTAATCCTTTAAACAGTAAATAAACATTGCAACATGGAAGATCCAACGATCACTTGTATTGGAAAAGGAAACACCAGCTTTTATCACATGATAATATAATGTAATAGCAACTTTTTCTCTTGTTCTTGGTCTGGGCTGTGGCCGGTAGTGTTGAGTGCTATCTAATTCTCTTAGATCCTCTACTAAGAATTGCTGTCATTGATCTCATCACTGTATCAGCACCTATCCTCTCTGCCCATAGAATCTGCACATGTACTAAGTGTGTAACAATATGAATTATATGAGCAGGAAACAGACAGTGGCTTTGGGGTGAGAGCTTTGGGCTTGTTCTACAGCAGGGATCCTCAACCTTTTATACCCATGAGCCACATTCAAATGGAAAAAGTGTTGGGGAGCAACACAGCATGGAAAAAGTTCCTGGGGGTGCAAATAAGAGCTATAATTGGCTATTTGGTAGCCCCTATGTGGACTGGCAGCCTACAGAAGGCTCTGTTTGGCATTATGCCAGGTTTTTATGCAATTAAAACTTGCCTCCAAGCCAGGAAATCAAAAATAAGCACCTGCTTTGAGGCCACTGAGAGCAACATCCAAGGGGTTGTGGAGCAACATGTTACTCCTGAGCCACTGGTTGGGGATCACTGTTGTACAGGACCCTGATCAGACTCTGTATTTAAAGAACTGGAGATGTAATCAGCTGGAGATCTACCTTGCATAGTGAATTTGGTTATGGTTCTCAAATTTGATTCCAACCAGGGCAGTATGTGCATGGATTTTGTATGTATACTCTTCAGGTTTGTCCCACTGGAGGCCTGTGGCATAGAAGGCATTTTTATATGGTCTACATTGTGTTCATGGGCTTCTGAGACTTATTTTTATGACATGAGCATTTTAACATAATCTAGCCCCCTAGAATATCTTCTAGGAAAAGGCTGTCCAATTAGAGGTCCCATGGGCCAGTTGTGGCCGTTTAAAGGATTTTTATGGCCCCTGGTCTGTTCAGAGGCTCCATAGACTTCACTATATAACATCACAATTTTAGTTTAATCTGCCCACTTAACATACCGTATGTACGCAATATAATTGGCCCATAAGTAATAAGTTGGAGAGCACTGCTCTAGGAGATTCTGAATGCACATCATGGTGAAGTTGAAACATGGATAGCTCTGTTCTTCTGTGTCTTCTGTGGCCTTTCTGCGAGTACTCTGGATTTACAAAAATAATTGGGCCCGTAAATGATAGACAATCTGTGTAAAGCATGGCCTAACATGTCAGGGCTGTATAAATAAAGGAAAGTAATAACAATTAATTCTCAGGATTATTACTTCTATACACATAAACAAAGGCTGAAATATCGTTTGTCTCATCTGAGGAAACCTTAATAGACAGCAAATGCTATTGGAGACCTTACTGATACCGTTTGCACTGTTTGGTTTCAGACTTCCGACACTGGATATTATTAGTGGATTTATACAAGGATAAAGTTAAAGTTGCCCTAACCCCATGAAGTACTTTACATCATGATAGGTACCTTGGCATCATTCATCTGTCCTTAAAACTCTTTGCCATTGCTTATTATAGTCCAGTGGTATATTCGAACTGTATTTGGTCTGTAAGTTTATATATTATGCTAACATTTCTCCAGTACAGTCCCAATTCCAGCAGTAGGGTGGGTACTCATTACTGATCAACCTTACAGCTGAAGCATATCCTTCTCTTTGCATTGCATCTCCAAGGTAAATACGTTTGTGATGCTTCATCATAGTTCCATCAGATTCCATGGCTATCAGGTGTGCTGACTAAAAGCTGTATTTTGTTTGGATTCATCATAGTTGTACACAAATATAAATGCCCAATTTCCATTTTTACCATTTGTCTTCAAAAAAGAAGCCTGTATTCAAAGAAGGATCTGAAATATCTGTTGCATAAGGGTCTTTAATTAAATAGATAGGACATCAAAGTACTGGACATAAATATTATTTTTCTGCGTAGGAAATACAGAGAAGCAATTCCATTTTGCACTTTGATTAATGTGTATGTTTCAAAAAGCAAGTCACCCGGGAGCTTGTCATTTTGGCAATTGTCTGACTTTTGCAGTGCAGTAATTTATGCCTTGAGCCAGTAATTTGCAAATCTAATCTAGGGGAGCTATACGAATGTGATTCACATGCTTTTGACTTATTTATTAAGTATCACCCCCCCATTAGTAAAACAAATGGTGTTTGAATCGGACATCATCATTGGGCTCGCTAAATATTTGATCAGCCATAATGAAAATTGTCAAATCAGTATAATTGTACAATATGTTAGGAATAAGATATCAAAATCAGACGCAACTTTACCCCTGAGTCTTACACATTAGCTGTTGTTATTGAAGGTGTGTTCTGGCATGTCTGAGTGGCCTTTTGCCAGGGCCGTGCATTGTTTGCCATTAAATAACAATGTCACTTTTTTAACATTGTAAGAAAATAGATAGGCTGTTATATATATATAATGCATGGAGCTTTTCCTGGTACTCAAGAAGGTTTCATTTTTATTTGCTTTATTCTTTGCACTTCTACAAAGGATTTTTAGGCTTAGCTTGAAGTTTTAGGCCTTTGGCACATGGGGCTGTTTTGACTACAAAAGTGTTCAAGTAGGGAACAGAGGTCCCTACTTGAACATTAATAGTCTGTCTGCCAAAATCCTTAAGGTCCCCATACATGAGCCGATTTTAGCTGCCGATATCAGTCCCTTGAACCAATTCGCCTGCTTATCGGCCCGTGTAGAGGCAGAACAGAGGGGCCTGGCCGACCGATATCTGGCCTGAAATTGGCCAGATATCGATCGGGCAGGTTAGAAAATCCAGTCGGATCGGGGACCGCATCAGCTCGTTGATGCGGTCCCCGTACCGACTGCCCCATTGCCGCGTGTAGAAATCGATCTTTTGGCCCCAGGGCCAAATGATCGAATTCACCTACATGCCTCCCCGATATCGCCAACTTAAGTCTTTTCTAAGCGTTATTGAATTTCTGGTAGACTGGCACCCAAGTTCCTTATTACTTGCCACTGACCACAAGTCAGAAACG
Source organism: Xenopus tropicalis (assembly GCF_000004195.4). Taxonomy (NCBI): domain Eukaryota; kingdom Metazoa; phylum Chordata; class Amphibia; order Anura; family Pipidae; genus Xenopus; species Xenopus tropicalis. The sequence goes on along the minus strand of NC_030683.2, from coordinate 102,127,941 downwards.
TTTTTGTAGTCTAGGAGTGAGGTTTGATGTATTCAAGGCATGGCCATTCAGGGTTGGACTGGGATAACAGGACACCAGGAGAAATCCTGTGGGGAGGAGGGGGATTGTTTTGCTGCAGTCACAAGAGGTACACAATGCTATGGTGAAGGGGCATTGTCAGGGGTGGGGCTCATCCCAAGGGGGACCCAAATACCCCACTTCTACAATGTAACCATTTGTAAATTCCACTCTTCATAGCAAATGTCTTATAAATGTATTCCCAGCTGCACACCTACTCCCTTGGGGTTCAACAGTGCTCCTGTTTTTAGGATGCATGGCCAAGCATCAACCATAAGACTCAATGAATTATTGCAACATATATAAGTCACTTGACTTATTCAAAGCCATTTACTTCAGTTACAGACCGTCTTATCCAAAACACTGCAACTTATGGTGAGGGCAATTCTGCAGCAACATTTGTAATGTGACCCCTCAGGTTGCAACCAACCTGTCAGAAAATATAATTAATTAATGTTTCTAAGTTAACATGTATACATGGACGCAGGTCTTCCAATCACTGGAAACCTGCATCCAAAGTGGCTACAAATCCCCCAAAAACTTGTATATACATGTTATGTTTTTAAAGTTCCATTTCTTGGAACTTGCAACTTGATGCCAAACAGGGGGCTTCAGAGGACAGCACAGGCAGGTCCAGCTGCTGCTGAATGACAAAATAATGCTGAGCCCCACTGAATAGCAGAGCAATGGAATGATTTGTAGCCGTGTAACAGCTAGAGTGGAAAGGATGCCATCCCTTGTTTTAGTATATGAAGCAACATCAGGGACTTCTCTGCATGAAACCTTTACACACCACATATTTCTTGTCTCTGGCCTTGTTTTCCATAGCTGCTTCAATGAAGGTGATACTGATTCAGATTCAGTCTTACCTAAGCTTCCATTATTCACAGGCTGGCTGGCCACAGTCTTTCTTGCCAGGACGCAGATTGATAGCCTAAAATGTGTAGCCTGGTCAGCAAAACATTGCAAATAATGGAATATCTCAAGCCTAGCAATAGCAAGCGCAACTATATAAGTTTGCTTAATGTCTGAATTTAAATATATGAATGACTTTTATATATTTAACCCTTTGACATATAACTAAAAACTTTCTTCTCCCCGTCTCTTCAAGCCCACATATTTTTCCAGCTCACAAATGCTCATTGAATAATATGCTATGTAAAGGCATGTAACACAATTCTGATTCTCTTGCTTTTGTTTCCCTTTAACATTGCGTGGCGAGAGGCAGCCTTTGATTATTAACTCTGAGATTCTATTTACATTCCCTAAAAATGTAAAATGTCGCAGTAGTGTATGATATGTGTACAAATGACCTTTATTATTCCTGATATGGCAAATAAACAGGTGATTTCCCCTATTAACTGCAACTCAATTAACTGGATCAGAAATGAAATGTCATATTGGAAAAGTGCTGACTAAATGCTTTCATTGTGAGCTGCCTTTCATAATTCCTATGGCAGCTTGCCACCGGATCTTGCATGTTAATTGCCCAGCGGATTTTTTTTCTCTCTTTTGTTATTAGGAGAAATGAAATATATGACAGGGCCCTGCTGGGCCACTGCTAACTTAGAAAGATGAAGTAAAATATCAGCCTTCTTCTGGCGTGACCTTAGATTTTTATCTAAAATAGCTTTCTGTGAAAATATATAAATAAATATGCCCTTATTAAGTGTTCACATTCTAGGCCAACAATAACCAAAACCTAGACAAGACCCTCCTTTCTAGTTCATATCAAGAAAATGTGTTAAACTACACAGACAGTGAGGTCATTCACATCCACTATTGTTTCCTTCAATGTTAAGCCAATTAGAAACAGAAAATTGCAAGTTATCTAAGTGGTTTCCATTGGTGGCTGAGTTTGTTTAACTGCTCACGGTGAGATGTCTGTCTTCACCTTCCTGACCACAGAAACACCACAGGCGTTTTAGAACTTATCTCCTTAAGGGTCTTGTTACTGTGTGACATGGCTGGGCAGTCTAGCTGTGTGACATGGCTGGGCAGTCTAGCTGTGTGACATGGCTGAGCAGTCTAGCTGTGTGACATTGCTGGGTAGTCTAGCTGTGTGACATGGCTGAGCAGTCTAGCTGTGTGACATTGCTGGGTAGTCTAGCTGTGTGACATGGCTGAGCAGTCTAGCTGTGTGACATGGCTGAGCAGTCTAGCTGTGTGACATGGCTGGGCAGTCTAGCTGTGTGACATGGCTGGGCAGTCTAGCTGTGTGACATTGCTGGGTAGTCTAGCTGTGTGACATGGCTGGGTAGTCAAGCTGTGTGACATGGCTGGGCAGTCTAGCTGTGTGACATGGCTGGGTAGTCTAGCTGTGTGACATGGCTGGGCAGTCTAGCTGTGTGACATTGCTGGGTAGTCTAACTGTGTGACATGGCTGGGCAGTCTAGCTGTGTGACATTGTTGGGCAGTCTAGCTGTGTGACATTGTTGGGCAGTCTAGCTGTGTGACATTGTTGGGCAGTCTAGCTGTGTGACATATATATATATATATATAAATGTTGTTGTGATTTAAGCATGATATGCAATGGTTATTTAGACAATTTCATAATTATATATATTATATATGTGTTTTATATATGTATGTATATATATATATATATATATATATGTGTTTGTTCTGAGAAATCTAAATCTACTTTCATAAAACGAATTGTCTTTGGAGTTAGTTATTGGTGATATGAAAATCACTTGAATAATCTCTTGGTCCTTAAGATGTCCTTCTCCACAAGGTGGTTAGTGATCTGTGTCGTATAGAGCGAATGATAAATGGGAGAAGAACAGCTGGCACTAACAGTCTGACAGAGAGCTGTGCCACTAAGCCCTGAATGAGGAGAAAAAGAAACTATCTTGTCACTCTTGTGTGTCTGTGAGGGGAAAATATCAGTTTAAATATAATTTTATACTGAAATATTATTTCTATAATTGTTAAAAATGTGCCATAACTAACTAAGCGTCAAGCTGATGCCCAGCTATGGTGGGAATGTACAGACCTGTGCCTCTTTATTTGCTTACCAAGTCATGGAACAATACATTTTTGCCCTATCCCTAAATTTTCTGATGATAATTGTTTTGCAATTATATATGGAAATTACTAATGAGACATGGCCCCACTACATTCCTGGTCCCCAAGAAGTTGAAAAGCTATGGTTATAGCCCTGAGGCTGCAGCTCTTTTAGGCATTACCTCGCCTCCCAGTGCCGCCTCAAGGGTCCTGGCTGCCTCAGGTGGCCAAGTTGATGCCGCCCCCCTCGCTTCCCCATGCTTAGCTTTTTCACATCAGAGGGGGGCCAGCACCGTCTTTACTAGAAGAGTCAAAATTCTGATTTAAAAATCGGAATTTCAGCTCTTTAGTTACCAGGATCAGTGTTTTGTCGCCCCTGGGAACTTGTCAGGCACTGCCGCCTGAGGCGAATTTCTCAACTTTCCTCATTGCAGCAGCGCCCATGTCTCTTTCCCACCTGGGAAGTCAAATCAAGTCTGTAGTAAAATTAACAGTCCTAGAAATTTCCTAGATATGTCCTCCCATATTGTACATCCCTGTAAACCTAGCCATACACAGTAAAATTCCTCGACAAACGAGCAAATCTTTCCACTGATATTCCCACCTAAATTGGGCAATATCTGAGTAATCCAATCATTTCCCAAAGGCCAAATGATCAGATTACAACAACGGGAGTAGGATCCCTCGGAGCAAAGACTGCATCAATGAGTCGATGCAGTCCTAATCTGATGGGAAAATTAAACCTGACAATTTTCAGCCAATGACTTTAGGAGGAACTATAGACACAAGTAATTTGATCATTCAGTACTGAAGTAACAAGGGGGAGCTTTACAAAATTCCCATAGACAAGGGTTGACATTAAATAGTGTGGGGGGTTTAAGAAAATATTAACCACTGTGGACATATTGTAGGTGTTTTGGCTCCATAGGAAAGAGGCCGCACATTTTTTTATCTAGGTCCATATGCTTCTCTCTCCTTTCTGCTGTAGATAATGCCTTTGATATTTCAGAAATTATATTCCTAAATGGAAACTTTGAAAATAAGAAAGGGAATGGTAATATCTATAACTATAGTTCAACATGTAGATTGGTCCCTGGCATACCCATTATGCATGTACGTATTTTCCTGTGGTTGGCTACAATAGATTCAGCCAACCATGTTCAAGCATTGATGTCATTGGAGACTTTATCATATTATTAAACAGATCGCTGTATCTCATATGTCAGCTCCTCATCATTTGTAAACTTCTGCTTACAACATCCCCCAACAAATGGTTCTTGGGGGTTTACTAAAAATGTACAAGCAGTAGGGGTCCTAAACCTTAATGATATAGACCAGAGCACTGAGCAGGGACTTCCTTCATTAGTTTTGGTTTGTTTCTGTTTATTTGCTTACACAGTTTCCACATTTTGCACAGCTCTGCAGAAAATGTTACTTCTTAATAAATAAATTGCTTTTGGAGTGATGTTGATGATGATGATGATGATAAAGGGCTGCTTTATTCAGCATGGGCTGCAAACAAGGGAAGGCACATATGGGGCATGAAATGCGCTACAGTATATATTGCTGTGCTGTGAGGGCCTGCGCTTCTTATATACAATGAATCATTTATGATACTCGACTCTATCAGCTGCTGAAATGCCTATTATACACTTGCAGGAATAAAAAGAGTTATTTCCCTTACAAGAAATGAATTCTTATGAACTAATCTATTCATGAAAGGCCACACAGCTTAATCATTAAAAGCATTTCTTTGGGCAGTAATAATATAAAGAAAATAATGTATACTGTGCATGAGAATATTGTTTGCTTTCAGGAGCACAGAATGGTCAGTAAGATTCCCATTGATAGCTTGAGAATGCTCAACATATTATCTGAATTTATTGATGTCAACCCTGAACATGTAAAACATTTACACATTCCTTCATATAAATATTACTAAATGGATATGGCATAGGGAGTTTGATCACATTAATGGACAACAAAAGAATTTCACGTGAAGCCCTCAGTCTGTGATTGAGAACACGCTAGCGTGCAAGTTAGAGCAACAGTTGCCGCCCGTGGGCTGCTCTTTGTACTTTGCATTGCTGTCTCTAGAAAGTGTTCCTGGGCCGTCATCGGCATTTCCATTGTCTCAACTCAGTATCGGTGACCAAAACATCTGCCTTAACTCCTTTATAAGTTCTATTTATCATCTTTGAAAAAAAGCCTTCCTGCTGTGTATATTTGACCATTTGTGACCTGATGCATTACTGTGATGCTGTCTTTGCCGAAGTGTTATCCATAGAGACCAGCAGAATTGTGCCATCTATTTATAATCACATTGGGAGTCTCTGGATATTGCTTGATCCTAGGTTGGCATTATGTGTATTAACTGATATAAACATTCAGTTGATTATATAATGTAAGGCACTAAGTTTGCCCAGGAGCCATATCAACCCATATCAACCAATCAGCAGGCAGAATTTACTCTTCAGCAAACATCTTATTGGTTGCTATGGGTTACTGCTCCTGGGCAAACTTAGTGCCTTTTATTACATATGGAGGTAAGCGTGTTACCTGCATATAATTATCTCATTAAGGTTTGTGGAGAAACATGCAAGGATAGACTGGGTATATTTTCCTTTAAAGGAATATGCAACTTCTATAATGTTTTCAAATTATATTGCAATTACAACACAATTGTATTGGGTCCATTCATTTCTTGAACCTTCACAAATGGTCTGTTGGGTTTTTAATGGCAGCACTGGATACTGTCATTCCTATCAAGCATTAAGGATTTGTTGAGACATTTCTTGAGTGCACATTTAGAGCACTTACTGCGCATTCAGTGCTAAGTTACACATATTTTTCCATATACAGGTATGGGACCTATTATCCAGAATGCTCGGAACCTGAAGTTTTCCCGATAAGGGATCTTTCCGTAAATTGGATCTCGATAACTTAAGTCTGCTAAAAATAATTTAAATATTGAACAAACCCAATAGGTTTGTTTTTCCTCCAATAAGGATTAATTATATCTTATTTGGGATCAAGTACAGGTACTGTTTTATTATTACAGAGAAAAGGGAAATCTTTTTTAAAAATTAGAATTATTTGCTCATAATGGAGTCTATGGGAGATGACCTTTCCGTAATTTGGAACTTTCGGGATAATGGCTTTCCGGGTAAGGGATCCCATACCTGTAGCATAGGTAGAAGAACCACAGTGATTACCCTGAGACCCAGTGGAAAAGTGTTGGTGGGTATCAGCAGCCTTGTGTTAGTTACCATACTTTATTCAGTTTGTATAAGCCTATAAGGAGCTGCAGTGATTGCAATGTGACCCCTGCTGCAGGGGTTTGGCAGATATCAGCTGGCTGAAAATATACATTCATATATGCTCATTCCTCACCTTTTTAAGGATTAATCTGACCATAAAGTTTTCCTGTGGGGAAGGCCAGTATTCCTTGCTGATATCATTTGCAACAGTAACAGAAATACAGTACTATTTATGTAACATTGAATATTTCTCAGCCCCACAGAGGATACAAGATAAGGTTGAAAAAGAAACATATTTTAAATTGTACTTCTCAGCGATGGTTGTGGTTACCTGCAGCAAAAAGGTCAAATCGGTTCCAGTAGTTAAAAGGCACATAAGCAATGTTTCCTTTTTGAATTTCGCCATCAACACAACTTATATCCTTCAAGTTTCTTTGGTATTTGGCATGGATAATGAGCTGGCTAAAGCCCCCCTGGAACCTAGTGTTCTGCCACATTTCTTGCTTGATTTTATTTCCTTGGGAATGGAGAAATGTGAACTTATCGGGTATCTTTCCTCATCCAATTTAATCATTCAGGGAAAGTCACAACATCGTCCATTTAAATTCAGTACATCTTTACAGCATGACGTTTGCATTTGTGCTTCAGCTGGGCTTGATTTCTGGAGACATACCTAAATTTAATTAAAATAAATCTGTCTCTTATCATGAGTACAGCTTTTCTCGGACAAAAGACCTTTCTTGCCATAAACACAGAGCTTAAAAATAAGGTGAGCAGTTCATTGAAGCAGCAACGATGCCCAAGTAGCTCCAAGTTGTTTACCAGGCTACAGGACACTCCAACGATAGAAGAAATGTATTATTCTTATGAGTAATGTAATAAGGTGCCAATATGCTAAGTAGAAAGATATTAGATGAAATGTGTATATACAGAATATGCTTGAAACAGGGTAATGCTTAGCGGCCATACATTTTTATTTTGAGAACATTAACTATGGTCATATGGACCTGTTTCCAAATTCCAGCTTGCCAGGAATTTGAAATTTAGAAGTGAAATAGTAGAATGTATTAGGAAGAAATCTATAGTGCATTGCAGATTAGCCTTGTTCTGTTCTGTGTGTGCCTGTTGGCATGGTGGCCCAAGCTTGTATCTTTCACATGAGCTAAAAGTGCCAGAACAGTAACAGTTCAGTCATTAGACTTAGGGGCTGATTTACTTATCCACGAATTCGAATCCGAATGGTAAAAATTTGGATTGGAAACAAACATTTTGTGACTTTTTCGTGTTTTTTTCGTCGCCGTTACGACTTTATCGTAAATTTTCGCAACTTGCACGATTACGTTACGATTTGCTCGTACATTGTCGCGAGTTTTTCGTATTGAGCGCTTGTAAACGGCGGGCAAAACTTTCAGACTTTGCATGATTTCGGAAGCCTCAATGGCACTCTGCAGGTCCAACCTGGCCCAAGGAAAGTCTCCCATAGGGCTCAATGGCACTCTGCAGCTCCAACCTGGCCCAAGGAAAGTCTCCCATAGGGCTCAATGGCACTCTGCAGCTCCAACCTGGCCCAAGGAAAGCCTCCCATAGGGCTCAATGGCACTCTGCAGCTCCAACCTGGCCCAAGGAAAGTCTCCCATAGGGCTCAATGGCACTCTGCAGCTCCAACCCGGCCCAAGGAAAGTCTCCCATAGGGCTCAATGGCACTCTGCAGCTCCAACCTGGCCCAAGGAAAGTCTCCCATAGGGCTCAATGGCACTCTGCAGCTCCAACCTGGCCCAAGGAAAGTCTCCCATAGGGCTCAATGGCACTCTGCAGCTCCAACCTGGCCCAAGGAAAGTCTCCCATAGGGCTCAATGGCACTCTGCAGGTCCAAGCTGGCCCAAGGAAAGTCTCCCATAGGGCTCAATGGCACTCTGCAGCTCCAACCTGGCCCAAGGAAAGTCTCCCATAGGGCTCAATGGCACTCTGCAGCTCCAACCTGGCCCAAGAAAAGTCACGATACTGAAGCTTGAATGAATCCAAAACTTTCGTACTCGGCGCGAAGGCTACGAAAAAGCCGCGACAATTTGCGCAAGTCGTAACGCTATGAAAAAGTCACGACATTTTGCGAAACAGTCGTAACGGCTACGAAAAAGTCGGGACAATTTACGAAAAAATCTCAAAATACCGATCATTACAAAAAAACGCATTCAGACGCTTTTCAGACCGTTCGTGGATTAGTAAATCAGCCCCCTAGTCATTGGGTATTTTTCATTGGTTATATGGTCATAGGCATGAACTGATATGCACATGTTTAAGGGTAGGTCCCATTCATAAAAAGATAATGGAATAGAATATTGTCATTAGTGATGAGCGAAAATGTCGCGCATCAAAAAAAATTGTCGCCCGCGGCTATTATTTCGTCGTGCAGCTATTATTTCATCGCACGGCTATTATTTAGTCGCCCGCAGCTATTATTTTGTCACCCGCAGCTATTATTTCGTCGCACGGCTATTATTTCGTTGCACGGCTATTATTTCATCATCCGTGGCTATTGTTTTGACGCACGGCTGTTATTTCGTCGCCCGCGGCTATTATTTCATCGCACGGCTATTATTTAGTCGCCCGTGGCTATTATTTTGTCGCCCGCGGCTATTATTTCGTCGCGCGGCTATTATTTTGTCGCACGGCTATTATTTCGTCGTCCACGGCTATTGTTTTGTCGTATGGCTATTATTTTGTCGCCCGTGGCTATTATTTCGTCGCACAGCTACTGTTTCGTCGCCCGCGGCTATTGTTTTGTCGCCCGCGGCTATTATTTCGACGCCCGTGACAATGTTTTGATGCACAGTGAATTTTTCCGCGGCAAATTTTTTCATCCGTTTCGCAATGGCGAAACATGGAAATTCGCCGCGAATCCATGCCTGGCGAAACATTTCGCCCATCACTAATTGTCATGTTTTGAGATGCATCTTATCTAGAGCCACTGATGAACAAGGTTCATTTACTAACCATCAGATTTTTTTCCGATTCAGATTTCTTAGCACTAAAAGTCACAGAAAAAAGGGTTGCGACTTTTTTGAGATTTCTATGCGACAAAAAGTCTAAAAATCTAAATCCAACAATTCGCCAGCTAAAACTTGTCAGGATCATGTAGAAGTCAATGGCAGATGTCCCTTCCCTGGAAGATCTTTCTTTGCTTTGAGACTTTAGATGATTTTGGAATTGTGCAACATTTCAAAAAAGTAGTGGTTTTCATGCACAAGTTGAAAAAAAGTTTTTACGACTTTTCCCCGCTCTTGTTTCATTTCTGATTCATGGACATTAATTTTTAAAAATAATATTGAACTTTTCAGTCATCAGATTTAGGCAACAACATGCTGATAGGCCTTGTTCTTCAGTATTATATTCATGGGAATGTACTTGTGTTTATGGGTTTAACGGTAAGTTCCATTCATATATAAGCTTAATCAATGTGTTAGAATGGAATATTTCATGGCAGTAAACTCATGAATGCATACTTATCTAGATCTTTTAGTGTATGGCCACCTTAAGTCTTGTCTTACTTGGGCTGAGGACTAAAATGTTCGGGAGCCATAACTGCAGAGATCACTTACAGTAGGTCATTTAGGCTTTGTAAGATACATTAAGGATCTGCATGGTACAATTCCAGTCTTACCCATACTTTATTCTACATCTTGTATTTAAATATAATTTCATTTGTGTGTCTTGTATGACAGTCAATTACATTCATTAAAAACAAAAATGTAAAGCAAAACCAAAGCTCTAGGAGAGGGCAAAAATTGGGACATCTATCTATCTACCTATCTATCTGTACGTCTGTCTCTGTGTCTGTCTGTCTAGCTATCTGTCCATCTTCAACTCTACCTGTATATCATAGTTTATTCTCTAACTATTTTTACATCCCCTGAGTGAAAGGCAAGTGCGACATGCCTGCCTGATCAGTTGTCTCTAAGAGATGTCAGAATGTTACAGTGGAGATAGCAGTAACAAAGGATGACTTTCTCTCAAATTACAGAAGCCGGTCCATGCAGGTAAAGGCATTCAGTTATTTATAAACTGACCCCGGTGACCTTCCATCAACAGACAAATTATCCTACTACTTTGCTGTACGCGTCTCATGCTCCGCAGTTATGAAACAGACTAATTTGCTCACAATTAGCATGGCATATGTCTGTGGCAGGGAGAGAAATAATGAGGCTTTTCATCATTTTCCAGGACAATGCCGATCAGCCATCCTACGTCTGACAGTCCTAAGCTTCATCCTAAAGGAACTTAAATTCACTTCATTCAAAAGGTGTCATAGGTTCATAGTCTTGTAGAATATACATATATTAGAGGCTACAATTATAATTAAATACATAATTATACATTCCTCATATTTTGGAACAGTAATGACCCCCTGTTTTATTCCAGCTTACTCTATCAGTGACTTCATAGACACTGATCTGGATATACACCAAAAATGAACTTGCCTTGTCAAATGAGCAGATGTTTTTTTCTGATTGGCCACCCTTCAGATCTATGCAGAGCACTGACCAACTAACACACTGACCATACACAGACAAGTCCCTCCCAAAAAAGATAATAATTGGGAAGGTATTAGTTAAATCTAGTTACAACTGCATTTGACACTTCAGGATGGTAAGTGATACATGAATACCCCCTAAGAGACATTCTTTGTTAAAAAGTATAGCATGATAAAGTTGATTCCCTGTTCCTCCATTTTTCTTTATATCTTTGCCACTGGAAGGTTTTGTTTTACTACAGTCATTTATGAAGTTTTTCGAATGAGATTAAAAGGGAGTTGGCAATAATACATTGTTAAAGCTCTTTGTGTAAGACAGACCCAGTGAGTCCTTGAGAAAGGAGCCTCTAATGCAGCTCAGTATCCACGATGATGGTAGATACAGGGGTACATTTTCACACTGCAGAAGTAGCAAATAAAGGCATCCACAAGCGACTCATTACAAATGACCACAGGAGATAGGAGCCTGTTAACTGACCTCATAATGATGGTCCTTCAAAGTTAATTTTAGCTTTGTCTGTTTACAGGGTTTAGTACTGATCATTCAAGTTCATTGCTGGGGCTGTGACCTTGATCCATAGACTTAACAGAGTAATGTATCCAGTTCATAATATACATTATCTAGTAGAATTAAGTCAAAAGCAATAGGAGTTTCTTAGTTTTCTCGAAAATGTTTAATTTCTCATCCAAGCAGCTTCTTCAGTTCAATTGAGTGGTAGGGAATTCTCCAGCAAAACCTTAAGGATCTGTGACTGTACTACCCTTAAGGGTTTAAATGCCAGAGGATTCCCTACCACACAGTTCAACTGAAGAAGCTGCAGAGATAAGTGGTGAAACATTGTCAAGAATACTCAGAAAGTTCAGTTGCTTTAGACAGTCTTATGTATTGTATTAACATTCATCACATGTGATATGAAAATTCAATTTAAAAAATAATAATTTAGGAAACACATTTTTCTTTTTAAACATTATACAATTTCTAGTTGTAGGGATACCTTAATCATACTTTTTTATAATAACATTCCCTCTTTTAACTTTTAAAGTAAAAAAAAGTAGCTAGCTCCAAGAATACATCTTGATCTTGCCCAAAACAGTTAAGAAACCATTGGCATGTCACTGTAATTGTTGTTATATCAGTCTGAAATGCAGTGTGTGTAGGAATGAGCGAGTGTTGGGTTATATATTTCTAAAAATACATATATATTTATAGAATGATGCCTAGGGGGAAGATTTGCTTGGATCTTGTGGCTTTGGGGCACTGGAAGTGCAGATTAAAGACTTTTGTGGTGCCCAATCAGTTAAGAATCCTGGTGAAGTATCCTATTCATTTTCCCATTGGGGACACCATTTGTCAGATATTTCATTAAATACATTTGGCTGAGAGATTTCACCAAGGCAAGATATTTCTGTAGGCAACCACAGGGGCTTTGCTGATTGTCCCTGATTATCTTCTGTCACAGAAAGTACTTTTCGCTCAGGTTCACAGAATTATTCCCCTGTTATCTTTGTTATGTTTGTTTAACTGGATTATTGTGTACAGATTTTCACAGTGGTAGTCTGTTCCTTGGAAGAAAGGAACCTGTTGTATTGTTTCAAAAATGCACTTGTTGTAATTCTTAGCACTTTCCATCTGTTTTCCTTTTCCTTCCTTATGATATAAGTAGGGTTTCCTTAGATTATCGCCTTTTCACGGGGTGGGGGAACAAAAGGAGGGTAGAGAGGAAGATGGAGAAACACGGGCAGTGGAAAATACATTGAAGTAAACAAAAGTGCCAAATAATGGACAATTGCAGGTTTTCCCCCCGATTTTTCATTTTCGATATACTTGTCTAATCGTAATGAAAGATCTAGTAATATACCAGACATATATACTGTATATATAAACACAAAGTGCCCAGGTCATTGCCCAGGGTTTATTAAAGGTTTATTACAATGTGGAAATGCTGGAAGGCAAAGGTTACATTTATTCCTCCGCTCTAGGTCATGGTCATTGCACAAAGTTCAGATTTCAGGGATCTTCTTACTTGAGCACAGTTGAGTTTATCAGTGGTTCAGTAACTGTGACTGTGTCACCTGTAAGGCAGAGCAGATGGTTTACTGATAATATTGATTAAATAAAAATAAAGCAGAAAGAGGGACATAAAACATTTTTATCTGCTCTGGACTCCCAGAAATCATCTCTTTTATACACCTCTGTCCTCTTTTTTTCTGTGCTATGAGGAGTAATGGATTTCTTAAATTAATAATGTGTAAAGAGAGATTTACGCCTTGGGACTAAAATATTGTCTTTTGCATTTTATTCACACATTTGTCACTGTAGTCTCTAATAGAGCTTCTCAGTGGGGGGAATAAATAACAAAGGAAAAAAAAATGTCTGTCATATTCCGGGACCATTTGCAAATTCATCAGCAATATTCTCTCGGAAAACAGAGAGGCAGCTGAAAAATAGGACGTGCCACTAACATATCTCATTGATTTTCATACCATCTATTCACAGCTACCTAACCATAGGGAAACGGAAAATATAGAAAAATGGTAGATTTTAAGTTTAAGTTAATAAAAATGCTTTTGTTATTTACATTAATTAATCTTTTCTTTTCCCATCACTTAATTCTAACCAGAATCAAACAGTAGTGAATTACATGGGTTGTATTTATTAACATAATGTGATTATGCCCATTCCCCTTTTGGGAATATTTAGCATACGTTGATAAAGAAATGTTTATGAGGGTATGTAAAAAAGCATTTACATACAGCACAAATAACCACTTTAACACCTTGTTACTTGATGGAAAAATCATACGTATCATTATAAAACTGTGCAATGATATAATGCAAATGTGTAGCCAAATGCAAAAGGTTGGTGTAATGAAGCAGAGTAAATGCCATTGATTAAATAATGCTGGTTTTTACACAGCGTTCTATACCACTTTTATTTTTACAGGTCATGAAAGTCAGAGGTGATTTCTAATAGCATTATATTTTACAATGGGGGGTACAATATTTAATATAATACACAAGTTTCAGTCGAAAGATATTTATAGACTTCTAATTACATTAGATGGGGCATTTGTGCTCAACTATTTGTGTAGAGCACAAAAATCAGTATGGACACACTCAGCTTAATATTGTCTTGAATACACAACTATCTGCACACACAGTTCTAAAAAGTGCCCAATTGATATGTTTGTACACAAAGCCTACCATAAATAAGATGGGCCCTTGGAAGACATCAGTGCTATATTATGCAGATGGAATATTGGAAGGATCCAGTAATAGCTGTGTTTACAGTAATAGCTGTGTTTACAGGAACAAAATACACTATTTACACAACCTGAGTTAAGCTGACCATACACAGTAGCATTAGTTTATTTGGTAAATGTTCCTATATTGGCTCCTATAGGGAGGGACAAATCAGGGAGATGCAATTAGTTGGTCCTCAGTTCAACAACTGTATCACATGGGGTTCTGTGCAGACCTGTTAGATGAGGACCAGATGCCTGATGTGGCCATCTTCTGTCATAATTCTTCATCCTTCCTCATCCTTCCATCATTTCTATCTGACCAAGTATTGTTTAGATATTGTTCTTTGTCAGGAGTGACTTAGTGGACAGCCAATACATAGCAATTTTTACCTACCGGACTACAATATTTTACCCATAGTCATATTTGCACATAGAAGGGAACATTATTGCTTAATTTCTTCTGAAAGACTAAATCAGAGCTTCAGTACTAACCACTGATCAGACATCACACGTATGACTGAGAAGTCTGAGAGTTTCATTTCACTCATCTCATCGATAACTGGGTTCAGAGATGCCTGAAGATGAATTTTACTATGTTTTAGAGGTCCTCTAAAACACAAATATATCTTGTTTTTAATAATTGCATTATACAACACTTTGATCTGTCAAATCCATTGGCTCCCACTGATTTAGCCATATAATGAGACCATAGGCACATTTACCCAGCATGAACTCTTCATCACCCACTTGCTGTCTTTTCTTAACTATGTATGTCACAAATCTCCCCTCTTATTATTGCTGTAACTACCATTGTCTTGTCTGGCTTCTGGAACAAAAAGTCTGTCCATCCATATGACAAGAAAAGGTTACAATAAGTAAAGGCTCACACGATATGTAAAATGCAGGTTATTCTTAGCAGGGCTGCATTGACTCAGTGGTACAACTAGCCACGTGAACAGCTGAGCAGAATAATGAAAAGGTATGCAAATTTGCCATACTGCATTTAGTCAAATAATTTTTTTTTATTGGAGAATCCATTGGAGGGCTATATGGCTGTGGAACCCATCAATCATCCAACACCTGCGGTTTCCATTTTTAGTCTGTGCAGATCGGGCAACTATTGTGCAACACCATTATGGGGTCTATACAGTAAAGCTGATGTAGGGCCATAACAAATCACACATAGTGATCCCATAGTTATTTAGATTTACACTTTATGTCTGTACTATCACTGTAATAATCAATGACCCAGGAATTCTCTAGTTTAGTTCTTATCTTTTTAATTCCTCTGGGGGAAACCACTAGCTAAAAATTTAAATAAATGTAAAACTCTCTTTGGGGACTAATCCATGTAACCAGTGATGACCCCATCCCTAATGCCATCTAAAATGTACATTAAAATATCGTGGAATACCATTAAACTCAAGCATGGACTCATTTATCAACAATTTGCCTATTGGGTTTTAGCCGACACACATACTGTATCTTCCCATGAGCAGATGAGTGCAAAAAAATTTTTTTAAATGGATGGATTGTGCTCCTCATATCAAAACCAATGGTGTAACTGAAGAGTTACAGACAAAAGGGCTGAGTATGACTGCCCTCAGTTCACATTTCTTAGGATATTAATCAACTCAAATGGAAATTACTTGCTATGGTGCTATTTATAAGCAGAAGCCACTGATGATGGTGACCATGATATAGTCTGCAGAACAAAAGTATTAGACCTTTTATTTTCAAGTTCTTTAGAACCCTTCCTTTAAATAAAATAAAATAAATCAAATATTTCTCCATAGATTATAAAAAGATATACTTAGCCATTGTAATAGTCACACCCTATAGTTTTAGTTTTATCCACAGCAGCAAATAAAAAGTCAACTCCAAAACTTCCCTATTTGGTCTACAAGCTGGGCTCCACAATATGCTGCTGTAAGCACCCTTGTGGCTTGAGAAGCTTCACTACTTTAACGTCTCTATGGTCACCTACCTCAATACATCCATAAAAGAGTGTTAATTATATCCTATGGTAGTGTGAATCCATATTATGGAAGCTCTAGCACAAAGTACCCTACATGGCAGGAGAAATCAGCTTGATCTGATTACTGGAAACTTTATCAACAATCAGATCACAAACGTATGATTGGACAATCAGATCATAATAGGGGCCTATGCAGACCCATCAATAGAGGTGTAAAACCACTTTTTTTTGTAAAACCAAGCAGTAATTATGACAAATTGGGTGCAAGTGTGGTAGGTGCAGCACAATTGTATCAAGAACGTTAGTGCCTTGTGATCACAATGATGTTGGAATTCTGGGAAAAAAGGCTGCATTGTGAGAAAAAAACATGGTGATTGTGCTCTAAATTGCATTTGCAGACCTACATGTGCCTTAATGTTTTTTGTATTGTAAAAAGATTTTTCTTTATATTCTACTCCATTCTACGATGCCATTTTTCTTGGGGGGGATCAATGGACCTTAGCAAACTGACTGTACGGCAGTTGCTGAACCGAAAAGTAAAATAATTCGAAAGACCCAACAAAAATGAAAACCAATTGCAAATTTTCTTAGGATCCCAGAGGCTGAGTAGTACTACTAGTTTATTTCAACCACAAAAGAAAAATCTGTATGCTTTCATAGTCGACGGCAATCTCAAACGTCTTGAAATGTGAAATGTTATATTCTTCTTTGTTTGTTTTGATCCACGGAGTTAACAAGAGCCCAGATTTCCCTTATTAGTTGTCCAATGTTTATAGAGACATCTTTCCACAGCCCAAGGCACTGCACAGCTTCCTTTTCCTCCCCTGTCCCCGCAGTGAGCCCGCTGCAAGCTAACACTTTTGTCAGTGTGATTAATAGCGCTGTGCATTGTCGTTAATTCACTGGCTAATGACTGCAAGTCTGGCCACTCAAGGAGTAATCGGGTGATGTATGTGGGGATCGTTCACCTCGTGGCAGAGGTGAAAATCATTTCGACAAGTCAAATATTGTCACTGGGAACAAATGGCTCTCCTTGTTAATAAAAATTAATGAATTTTTTTTAGCTTGTGGCCACTTTATGGCCTTCTAACTAAATGAAGCTATGGAGTCAGTGAACACATACAGGAGATTAGCGAATTAAGGGCTTTGATTGGGAGGCTGTAAATGTTGGCAAAAGCATTGTGGCTAATCTATTGTTCACTGCTGCAGAACAATGCTTGGTGGAAATATATTACACTTTATTCATTAAAAATGTCTGCCAGTTTTTCCCCCCCGTCCTTTAATTACATTCTTCTGCATTCTTCTATTTCTTAACTTTTAATGCCCAGTTTATATCTAATTTCCATTGCTTGGATATTTAACTGATTTTCATTCAGTTACACCAAAACATTGTGTTATTACACAGCAAGGTGGTCTGGGCTATGAAAGTATATAATATATAAAATAAAATAAAATATAAAATATCCATGGATTATGTTTGTCTGGTCTCTTACAGCTTCTACATAGTGGTTCATTTCAGAACATTGTTGAGAGCTCATGGCTATATTCAGGGCATTTTGATCCTGTCCCAATCAGATTACAACCACGCCAGTCACTTACAGCCACTTACAGCCCAATCACCTCCCTTAGATTCCATTGACGTGAATAGGAAGCAAGGCAACCAAAGTTGGTGAGCATTTTCAGGGCTTCACTCCAAGACTATCCAGTGTTTCCATTTATACCAACAGGAGCCATGTCATGGACACATTTTAACTGCAATAAAACATTTCAGCTGAAAAGCGCTTTATGCTACTTTGGTGAGTTTGAGGCCCTATCCAGATCCACCTGGTAGCTAAAAGTAAAAAGTATTATTGCTTTTTTAATAGCATGTTGGTTATTAACAATGGTAAATGTACAAAGTAACAGCTGAAAGAGTCTCACATATAGATGACAGCATAGCTTCTAGGCAGAGCACAGTGCATTGAATGGCACCACCATTTCTAGTGTGCAATGACATTTACAGCCTAACGCATTTATAAAATAGAACATGATACGATTGCTATGGCTCTATTTGATGCAAAGCGTTATTTTTACTTTGTGATTAAAGGGCCTAATACATGCCAGTCTGCCTGCCATTGTAGACTTCATATAGTTCTTTTGCCTAGAATAAGTCTAATGCAAGAAGCACAGGTACATTATAGGTCATATATAGTTAGGAGCCATACTTGTTACTAGGTATGCATTCATGTACAAAATCAGCATTTAGACATAGGTAAATATTTTATCAAGACCAATGAAAATTTCTGCATTAAAGAAATGCACAGACAAAGCACCCATAGACCCCAGTGTAGTTTGCACGAAAAAAAGTCACCACGGAGGCCATAAACTCCAACGTATTGTGCACCGCAAAAAAAAAGTCACTGTGGGAATTTTTGCCTTTTAGAGAGTATTAAGGTGATACAGACTGGCTCATCGCTAGCCAATACATAGTAGCATTTATGTCCCATGTTTTTAAATTGACTTTTACATTTCCTTAACTAGAAATGTTTGCAGTGATTGCCAAGTTAGTTAACCTAGGTTCTTAGGTTGAGCTTGGGCTTTTGCCTTTTGCATTTTTAAGTAGCCCAAACACTTGGGGACCTGGCTGAAAATTGGCCAGATATCTATAAGAGAGGTTTCAAAATAGCAGTCAAGAGGGAACCACAATGAACCACTTATGTGTTCCTCGCCCAACAGGTCTCCATAGGCCCGTGGTATGAGTCAGTTTGGCTCCTCGACCAACAAATGATTCATCCCAATATAGCCCAGCTCATGGTCTATAGATCTACTTATCCTGCTAAAGTTATTATGGCTACTGCTCCCACTTATAGGAAAATATCTAAAACTGCAAAATAATTATAATTATAATTAGGTTCCCATATACCACAATGTTTTAACTTTAAAATAAAAAATGAATGAAGTTCCCCTTGGATTTACATCCCCAACCCCCCCAATCCATTTGCATTTTTTAAATCAAAGGAAGCTCTGATAGATTTTAAATGACAGGTTTCTTTTCCCACCCATTATGTCCTTGGCTTATTTGTTTATTCACAAAACTATGGACATAATTAATACCCATTGGAAACTTTAACAAATCAGACACATGCTCTTCAGGGAATTAATGCAGACCACCAACTCATTTCAAATACGCCACCAATAGCTGTCAAATGCTAATGACATTTGCTCACTTCCAACCTGAGCCAGATGTGATCCGGTGACCTTTCATTGTTGGTTTTACAGGACATTTGTGTCCTTTAATTTTTCCCTTCACCCTATGCCTTCAGGAGGAAAATATGGCTACTGCATTCTTCCCAGGGAGAGTGAGATCATTATATTATGTGTCCCCAGCAATACATACTGTTTTATTCAATAAACTGCAAGATTTGTTACACTGTAAAGCAGAATAGGAAGTCTGGTCAAGGAAGCATGGCGGCAGGATTATGTGAGTGCTATGGAACACTGGAGGCCTTTTTTGATGGAGTATATGCTTGGAGAGTATATATCCCAAATACAAAGAATACATGAACTGATTTATAGGCTAATATACACCAGTAAAGTTGCCCATAGCAATTGATCAGATCTTTGCTTTCTTCTTCAAACTCATTGTAAACAGATAATGGTATTGACACCAAAACCTATGACAGGTAATTGGCAGTATGACAAGTAGGGATGTAGCGAACCTAAAAAAAAAAGTTTGCGAACCTGTTCGCGAACTTCCGCCGAAAATTGCGAATATTCGCGAACTTTGCGAACCCCATAGACTTCAATGGGAAGGCGAACTTTAAAACCTAGAAAACCCATTTCTGCCCAGAAAAGTGATTTTAAAGTTGTTTAAAGGGTGCCACGACCTGGACAGTGGCATGCAGGAGGGGGATCAAGGGCAAAAACCTCAGAAAAATTGACACATGCCGTTTTTCGAAATGATCGGTAATTTTGCGACTTTTTCGTATTTTCCGGCGCTTTCGTAAAGTTATCGTAAGTTTTGCGACTTTTTCGGAGCTTTCGTACCGTTATCGTAAGTTTTGCGACTTTTTCGGATCTTTCGTAACGTTATCGTAAGTTTTGCGACTTTTTCGGAGCATTCGTACCGTTATCGTAAGTTTTGCGACTTTTTCGGAGCATTCGTACCGTTATCGTAAGTTTTGCGACTTTTTCGGAGCATTCGTACCGTTATCAAAAGTTTTGCGACTTTTTCGGAGCTTTCGTAACGTTATCGTAAGTTTTGCGACTTTTTCGGAGCTTTCGTAACGTTATCGTAAGTTTTGCGACTTTTTCGGAGCATTCGTACCGTTATCGTAAGTTTTGCGACTTTTTCGGAGCATTCGTACCGTTATCGTAAGTTTTGCGATTTTTTCGGTGCCGGCGAACCCAAATTGCGAACATCACGAAAAGTTCGCGAATTTGCGGACTTGCGAACACCAACCTATGTTCGCGCGAATTAGTTCGCCGGCGAACAGTTCGCTACATCTCTAATGACAAGTAGTAACTAGTCTCTTTTACATGCAAGTACAGATATTTGGCATAAATCTATAAACAAAGGGTACCCTCAATACTGGACTTTAGGGGGAAAATACCAAATAGATAGTGATTGCCTGGGGCATTATTTAGTGTGGGCTTGCAGTGTAACAGTTACAGGTAGGAAGTTTCTGTGTTTGTGTGTGGAGGGGGGGAATAGAAACAATCATAGGGCAAGATGGACACTGGTGGGTAAAATGACAACTAGTGATGAGCAAACCTGTCCCGTTTCGCTTCACCAAAAAATTCGCAAATCTTTCAAAAGATTCGTGAAACATCGAAAAATTCGCGAAACGGCAAAAATGTCGCACATATAAAAAAAAATTGTTGCCCGCGGCTATTCTTTTGTTGTGCAGCTATTGTTTTGTTGCCCATGGCTATTCTTTTGTTGCCTGCGGCTATTCTTTTGTCGTGCGGCTATTCTTTTGTCGCTGGCTATTCTTTTGTTGCCCGCGGCTATTCTTTTGATGCCCGCAACTATTCTTTTGACGCGGGCGACAATTTTTGGACGCACGGCGAATTTTTCCACTGCAAATTTTTTCATCCGTTTCGTGAAACAATCCGTCAATGGCGAAACGCGGAAATTCGCTGCAGATCCATTCCTGGTGAAACATTTTGCTCATCACTAATGACACCACTAATCCTTTATATCTATATCAGTGTTGCCCAAAATATGGGCTTAAAGCACTGCTTAAGGGTCTGTGTTGTTTCAGGTTTCACCACTAAAGACAAACCCTGTAGCGCCACTGTAGTAGCAAGAACATTAGCTGCATCTATTATTATAGCCCTGGTTGCTGCAGAGGAGTAAAATGAGTTGAAATACTGATTAGGTTTTTTCCACTCAATGCACTAAATCGTGGGTCACTTACGACCCCCCCTCCTGGGCCATCTGTTCCCCCATGGCCCCTCTGCACCCCCAGGGTCTGCTTCCACTATAGATATGCCACTAGTTTTGTACATTACATGTATATATTAATAGTAGGTGTTCATGTATTTTTCCGAGATATTTTCTTGCAATAGGGCCCATTCTAAAGTATCCATATTAAACTGCCTCCATTTTCCGCTCAGGCTTCTCTAAAGCCTGGGGGTTAATTTATCATGGGAAGGAATATATTTCTCCTTCTCTTCATAAGCATTCCAGACTTGGTTTTCAAGTAGACCCAAGTGCACGGCTCTAGAATCCAGTTACATCTGAAATGAAAGCCTGATTCCCCAGATACCTTTGCTGGCTATTAACCCAGTTTATCCTACAAAGCATTTCTTTAAATCTGTAACATAGTGCAACTGTGTGTCAGCTTATCTTTAGTGGAGTTATGTTGCACCCCTGGTAAGGTCCTGTTTACCAAGAAACATGCTGCCTGCCTTTATACTGCATTTCACTGCTGTAACAGAGGAAATATGTCTACTTATTGTCACCACACTATTCACCGCCCTTTTGTATTACAATCAGACCAGATTTTAAAGCAATTTTTTGTAAGATTTTGGGTATTCAAACACAAACTTTTGCAGTCTAACTATTTTTCATATCCCTCTTTTATAAAGAAATTCCAAGTTATAGGGTTATGGTTTTCCAATAATATAGAGTGGCAAATTAGCATTCACCCCATGACTGTATTATTTTATAGTTAAATATATGGTTTATTCCCCCATGTACTTTCTCATAAATGGAGGGCAATATTTCAGGGGGTTATGACACACATGATGATTTGTAATTAAAAATAGCCAGGCCCAGTGCACGTTACACTTCATGGGAATTGCATTGTGCACAATATAAATGTTATGTTCAGGCATTCTATTACCAGGTTTACATTTAATGTTCTTTAATAAAATCATTAATCATTTGTCCCCAGACTGAATCATTAGTCCCCAGACCTTTACTCAGTATTGCCCCCCCTCCAAAATCCCAGCACACTCTTCATCATTCAAAATATTCTACAGAAAATCATATCACAGTCTATGTCAATCTTTTAAAGAACAAGGAAAGGGTGTTCACTGCTCCTATTTGCTATTGCCCATTATTGTCAGAATATTTTCTATTGTGCGTTAAGTGCTGGGCTATGGCTCCAACAGAAAGTACCAAGGACAAAGTATGCATCTGCCTGCACTATGGAAGGACACAGTTGAGAAATTTAATGAAATTTTGTATAACTGGTACTCATTGATGCTTAAGAGGGTACGTTTGTATGTATCTGATGTGGGGCAGGTCCAGACTGGCAATGTGTGGATCTGGCAAATGCCAGAGGCGCTGCTATAAGATACCATAGGCACTTACTATTTAGTCCATACCTGATGAGGGGTTAAACAAAATACCATTATATATTCTAAACAGTCTGAGTGGGGGAGCACTTCCATTTGCTCTATAATATTATAGATAGGTATAAAGTGCAAGGAACTGGAGCAAATCCCCATTGTTTTGCACTTTGAACCCTGCCCCAGGTGTAGTACCCATACGCCAAAATAAATATGTCCTGCACATATCAGACGAATGCACTTCTGCCTACATTCAGCAGCTCTGTATTCAGAAAGGGGTATTTAATATCCCGGGCCCCAGATGGTACCCTACCAGGAGCATCATTTATATTCAGACAAATTTCACTGCTTGTTGGATTCTGGTTCTTTCTTGTGGTCATACAGTATCTGTTTATATTGACCTTACTCAAACTGACGTACATGCAGATGATGATTTGCGGCTCTGTTAAGAGTATCTAAAGATATTAGCTGCATTTTAAAGGAAATATGTAGTGTATTTATACCTCTATAGGTATCAATGTGGGCAGCATTAGAAGTGTCAGTAGCAGGCACTTTGGGTTTCCCTCCCAGAAACATTTTTTTATGTTATAGAATGGCTAATAATAATAATAATAATTTATTTTGAATTTTGCACCTTTTTCTTCTGATTCTTTCCAACTCTCAAGCCACAAAACTATTGCTCTGTGAGGTCATAATTTTATTGTTACTTTGTATTACTTACTGTTCTATTTAGGCTCTCTCCTGTTCATATTCCAGTCTCTCATTTAAACCACTCCCTGGTTGCTAAGTCAATTTGGACCCTAGAAACCAGAAACTGCTGTAATTCCAAACTGAATAGTTGCTGCACAAAAATATAATAGTTTAACAACTAAAAATAATAAAAAGTGAAGACCAATTGCAAATTGTCTGAGAATATTGCTCTCTACATCATACTAAAATTCAACTCAAAAGTGAACAACCCTTTTAAATGTAATTTGTATTTGTGCCTTGAAGTATAGCCAAAACAGAAGTGTTGGAAGAAAATATTCAGCGCTAAACTTGCATAGATATGTGTAATTCATTTCTCTCCTAAAGCAGCAGTACTCTAATGCTTTATGGCAGAGATTCTAGCTATACTTCTAACTTTGCCTTCAGACCACAATGTTCTGATCTGACTGACTGTGGGATTTTGAGCCCTTGACAGGATTCATTGGCAGAGTAATTGATAAATGAAAACTCACAAAGCCAAAGGAAAAACTCCAGTAAAATAATGAAAGCTGGATATATTTAGTAACAGACCACTGCCCGGCACTAATTAGAAGTGCTTACAAACAAAATAAAAATATTGGAAAAAGAAGAATTTGAGGGATGATTGTATCTGTTTAAATACGTCTTTGTTCTTATAACATTTATACTTAAAAAGTAACAGCTGGAAGGACACAAGTGCTGATGTACAGATAGAACTAACTCTCCAGACTCATTTTAAATAGATCATTATCGGTCCTTTTCTATTGAATTGCCATGTGTGCCTTAAGGTGGCCATACACGAGCAGATCCGCTCGCTTGGCGATGTCGCCAAGCGAGCGGATCTTCCCCCGATATCCCCACCTACGGGTGGGCGATATCGGGGACCATTTAGGTAAAAAAAATAATAATCCGATCGTTTGGCCCTGGGGCCAGACGATCGGATTATGTGGGTGGCAATGGGGCAGTCGGATCGGGGACCGCATCAACGAGCCGATGCGGTCCCCGATCCGACCAGATTTTCTAACCTGGCCGATCGAGATCTGGCCAATTTCAGGCCAGATATCGGTCGGCCAGGCCGCTCTGCTCTCCCCATACACGGGCCGATTAGCTGCCGAATCGGTCCAAGGGACCGATATCGGCAGCTATAGTCGGCCCGTGTATGGCCACCTTTAGTGATGTACGGGTTAGCAAAGACTCAACCTGCACCCAACCCTAACAGCCAGAACCTTAACCCGCACCTGAGCCAAACCCACAATATGTTGTCATTGTCGCTTACAGGGGCATTATAGCCACTAGTGTCAACATGGGGCGGCCCCAGGGATGCCACCCCCTCACCCCTCCATGCATAGGTGTCAGAGGGGACGAGGGGGCTAATGCACTAGAGGAGCCGAAATCTTGATTAAAGAATCGGGATTTCAGCTCTTTAAATTACCAAGAGTGGCTTTCCGCTGCCCCTGGTAAATTTCAGGGATGCTGCTGGTTCTTAGGTGAGTTTCTCAGAACCCGCACCCACAGCATCCCACTCCATACATTACTTCTGAACATGATTCTGGTTCCAAGATGGAACCTTCAGGAGCAAAGGAAGAATGTACTTCCCCAGTCTGACTCTCACCCAACCCGAAACCTCAATGGTTGCCCAAAATTACCCTTAAACCCACTTGACCTGGCGGTTTGGTTCGACCTGCACATTACTACTGCACCTGCATATGTGATGCCACAATATATGATGCTTTTCTTCTGCCACTCTGGAACCACTATATATTTTATATAATATATTTATCTTATTGGTATTTTTTTAATGATTCTGATTCTGGGGACCCAGGGCCAATACCCTTTCTGATGTACCCCAAATCCTGCCTTTCAGATTGCATGAACCAACTGCCAGTGTCTGACTCCATTATAAAAATCCTGCCCTGGAAAAGGAAATATTTTTTATAGATTCAGCCAATACTTGGTTCTAAAAACAAAATCAAGATACTGATGGTTAAATATAATAAATTCCTGTTGTCTCCACACTTCCAGCTCCTAAACAGCTTGAGCTGAAAGGAAAAAAAAAAGTTCTGTTGTGCTTGAGAGCAAAAACATTGGGATGTGAGCCATTGCGTGGAATACCTTTCCTACCTCCAGGGCAAGTGGAAGTGGTATATTAACTAAGGAATAGAAGATAGGAAGAAAAGGCCAAATCACATTTCTGAGAAACAAAGAGGCTTTTTAGTAGAAACAAGCCTTGATAAAAATTACAGTGGCATCACAAGTCATTTCACCAGCCTGGCCCCAGGCTCTGTGCGAGCAGCGAGGAAATAGGGGGATGTGGCAGCTCTGAAATACAAATACTGGAGTCCCATGTGCACTTTATATATAAATAATTCCATTCAGTATACAACATTTTACTTTAAATAGGGCCAGGTGGTGTTTACAACACCTCATATCACACTTTGAAAAGCTGAGTGTTAGCGGCATAGATGAAGCACCGTGGGATATGTGCCAGTTCATAAAGGAGCAGGCCTATGAGGAGCTCTCACTGCAGTGTATATAAAGCAGGGATGTTGTACCTGGGACTCTACAGCTAAGGCTGAACTCCAAGTTCCAGCATCCCCTTAGAGAGGGCTATACCAGCCAATGTTCTATACTTACAAATTGCTGTTAAATTAACATGGCTCTGCTTAATATAGATATTATATATTAATACGTATATATATACCTCACTTTACATTTATAAGGGGGTATTCATATATCACTAAATCACTAGGACCATATCAGGATTTCTGCAGGTAAAAAAATTGGGACATTTAAATAATGACCCACCCTTTTAAGTTATGTTGACAAAAGAATAAGCAATGTTACATCAATTGTATAAATCATAGGGGATAGTTAAATACTGGGGCCGAACTATACTATCATTAGTAATGAGTGAATTTTTTCGGCAGGCATGGGTTTGCAGTGAAATTTCAGCAAATTTTTTTGCTAAATTGCAGCAGAAAAAAAGTTAAAAAAGTCACCCAAGAAAATTTCACAGCCACAAAAAAGTTGCTGTAAAAAATAACGCCAATTGACTTTAATGCACTTGGAGTAAGAAAAATGTTGTGCTTTAAAAAAAAGTTGCCTATTGACTTCAATGTGTTTCACACATTTTTCAGCAGGTTCGCGATTTTTCGGCTAAGTCGGAGCTGCCATATTACTTGCCTTGGTAAAAAATCTTCTTTATAGGCAACAACAGCAAAATCACAATTATTTTTGGCCTCTTGATAATGTGTTGGATTAAAAAGACATGAGAAGGCCCCAGTCTTACCATCAATATGTTTATGCAACTATGGAAAGATGGTATGGTTGGGGGGGGGTCTTCAATCTGCATAAGCACATAAACCCAGCTGGTGGACTTATGCACAAAGTTTACTCACATAAATATATATATATATTTGAATATGAACTTCATGAAACCCACTTGTGGAAGAGGGGGACTTGTATGTGTAATGAGCCACTAGGTATGGCTCCCATTAGCTGATGAATATGGAAGCATAAACCCCATTTTTCAATCCGAACACCCCTCTTTTAAACTCTTTCACCATGTGCGCAGTCTTTTTTTTCCCCTCCTGTTCTCCAGGGGAATGTCTGCAGCTCCATTACGGACATATAGGTTGTTATTGATTATTATTAATATTTATCATGTTTGCGAAAATGTCTTTCCCCTCTGCTATTAATCTGCTGTGTTAATAAACGTCAGCACTCCTGTTCTGAGCCCTGAGGGAACATGCGCTGAGCTGAATGGCAATGATATCTACCAGAATAGATACTACAGCTGCAGTCGCCTACAGTTCTTAATGGAGATGTGAAATTAAAGCTGCACCATGTGTTTCCTTGCAAACTGAAGTCTCTATGCTCAGGAACACACCAAATATTATTTTTGTAGTACAAAGGTAGAGAAGAACATGGTACATAATATACAATTTAGATAGGTGACTATATTATTCCTGGGAGGCATATATGCAGAAGCTATTGTGCTTCAAGGCTTTCAGTACTACATTAAACCAGCTTCCATAAACAGTAACTGTAAAGCACCACCATTTGTCATACTGATATGAATGTACCCCATATGTCATAGCTCTATTACTATTTTCATAATACCCCTTTACTGTTTATTTCCCCTGTGTCAACAAAAGATTATTTTAGACATAGAAATTATCTTCTATGTAGACAGGTGTGGGACCTGGTATCCAGAATGCATGGTACTTGCCTCCTATAAGGATTAATTATATCTTAGTTGGGATCAAGTACAGGTATCAGACCCCTTATCTAAAAATCCATTATCCAGAAAGTTCCGAGTTACGTAAAGGCCATCGCCCATAGAGTTCATTTTATTTAAATAATTCACATTTTTAAAAATGATTCCCTTTTTCTCTGTAATAATAAAACAGTACCTTGTACTTAATCCCAACTAAGGTATAATGAATCCTTATTGGAGGCAAAACAATCCTATTGGGTTTAATTACTGTTTAAATAACGTTTTTTAGCAGACTTTAGGTAGAAGATCTGAATTAAGGAAAGACCCCTTATCCGGAAAACCGCAGGTCCTGAGCATTCTGAATAATGGGTCCCATACCTGTACAAGGTACTGTTTTATTATTACAGAGAAAAATGATTTATTTTTTTTTAAAAATTTAATTATTTGATTAAGAGGTAGTCTATAGGAGATGACCCTCCCATAATTTGGAGCTTTCTGGATAAGGGGATAAATCCTATACAGGTATGGGATCCCTTATCCAGAAACCCATTATCCAGAAAGCTACGAATTACGGAAAGCCTATCTCCCATAGACCCATTTTAATGAAATAATTCAGAATTTTAAAACTGATTTCCTTTTTCTCTGTACTAATAAAACAGTATCTTGTAATTGATCCCAACTAAGATATAAATAATCCTTATTGGATGGAAAATAATCCTATTGGGTTTGATTAATGGTTTATTGATTTTTTAGTAGGCTTATGGTATGGAGACCCAAATTACGGAAAGACCCCTTATCCGGAAAACCCTTGGTCCCAAGCATTCTGGATAATGGGTCCTATACCTGTACCTGTATTTGCAGTTATGCATTTTGGCAGGAGCCCCATTTCTTGGCATTGAGGAAGTATTCTGCTTATTGATTAATTCCATATAAATAGTAATATGACAATGATGTTGGGCAGAGCTTCAGATAAGGGAACAACGTGGGCGATTTAGATTTCTAAATGCACTTGTGGCTAAATGGCACGTTATTTGCACACAATAATTAATCCTCAATAAAAAGCAAAGGGGAATGTTATTTATAAATACAAAGTACATATCCATAAAAAAAGCTTAACATTCTAACATTGTAGAAGTGTTGTCCTTTACACCATGGTGGTAATTTCTGCCATGACAGTTGTATTGTATACATTTTTAGGAGAGCATTACAAGAAAATCATTTCCACTGGAATAAAGGTACAAGATCCCTTATACAGATGCCAGTTATCCAGAAACCTCTGATTTACAGGAAGGCCATCTCCCATAGACTCCATCATAAGCAAATATTTCTAATTTTTAAAAATAATTTCCTTATTCTCTGTAATAACAAAACAGTACCTTGTATTTGTATTTGAAACTACTCTGCATGAATCCATATTGGAGGCAAAAGAATCCTGCTGGATTTATTTAATGCTTATATTTAGCAGACTTAAGGAATGGAAATCCAAATTGCAGAAAGATTCCTTATCCAGAAAACCCCAAATTTAATACAGTGTTATATTACACACATTGTGCATTATCACAAAGTGTATATAGTAATATATAGTAACTAGGTTGTTCATAATGTCATTATTTTACCACTAACAACATTTATCATGTACAGCTGTACTAGAGTTAAATGGCCAGCTCTACTGGGGCAGGGATTGATGCAAATGATGTAGAATGATGCAAAGACCTATGGAATATGTTGTTGCTATATACATTTTAGGTAATAATAATACAGGTATGGGATCCTTTATCTGGAAACCCGTTATCCAGAAAGCTCCGAATTACGGGAATGCCCATCTCCCATAGACTCCATCAAATAATTCAGAAATTTAAAACTGATTTTTTTTTCTCTGTAGTAATAAAACAGTACCTTGTAATTGATCTCAACTAAGATTTAAACAATTCTTATTAGATGCAAAACAATCCTATTGGGTTTGATTAATGTTTTATTGATTCTGTAGTAGGCTTAAAATATGGAGATCCAAATTACGGAAAGACCCCTTATTCGGAATAACCTTGGTCCCTAGCATTTTGGATAACGGGTCCTATACCTGTAATAATAATAATTCCTTCTGGATAGTGAGCAGGTAAATCAACTGCATATCTCTCAATACTTTATTTCCAGTGGGAGGGGTTTAAGACCGTGGCAGCCTGAGGCGGTTGGCTGAGATACACCTATAGATGTCTCCATACCAATAAATGAATAGAATTTCAGAACAAGTTTATCCTAAATCCTACTCTTATGCCATAGGGTGGTGTCTATTTCTCCTTTCAGAGTATGTTGCTAATGTTTTGTATAATCGGCTAAGATCATTACATACTTCCTTCTCTCTCTCTATATACAGTATATATATACTCTATGACCAAAAAGTAAACTAAAAAGATCCCATTTTTCCATATCATGGGTACGGAGCTTGAATTGTATCTTGAAAACCCCACACACACATGGGCCTTACGCAGTAATAAGCTTTTCTGCGAAAATATTTTTGATGCCTGGCTGACTAGCCTTTTACTGGAAATATAATACTGGCATTTAGTGCTGAGTTATTTGGAAACCCTCCCTGCTGGTTTTACTGTACTCTGGAAAATGTGTTTGAGGGAATACTCCAAATTATCGTTACAGGCTTCTTTCCCTATTTCACGAGCAGAAATCCTTTAATTAAAGAACACGCTTAATTTTGCCTTTATCACTTAGCTGCAAGGCCTTTAAACCCTTTCAAATTATATGCTAGCGTTTGCTTGTTAAAAAGATATTATTTAGGTTTTTCAATGTACACTTGTGAGGATCTAGTAACATTATTTTCTGCTGGCGGTGGAACTCTGGGGACTCTATTTTATTTGTTCATTTTTGCTAAGAGAAAAAAAAATCCCACCTAGGCCCTTAAGCTGTCTATCTGTATTTCTTGTGGGCTGAGGTGGGAGGATTCGTGGTTAGGTTACTAAGCCTGATAGCATTTAATCAGGTGTCGAACGCTTTCATTTCAAGGAGCCACTGATATGGTCTTTAACTTGGTTTGGCAATGAGATATTATCCCCATTTTTATGGTTACCTTTAAAGCTGATATAAATGACAGAAATGTAATCCCCCCACCTTGTTATCAAGAGGAATTTATATACTACCGTCACTGTAGGCATGGTTAATCCTCAATGTACCCTCAAAAAACAATGGAAGTGCATTAAATGAACCATTATTTTATTAAAAAGATAAGAAATAAAGGAGGAATAGTAATAATTTATCAGCCGCATAAGCATACACTGTATGTGCCGTGTGGCAAAATCTTTTCCAAGCACGTCTTAGCGATTTAACAGCTTTGCAGGTCCCGTTGGCATCAGACTGGCTAGCACTGCTGCTCCTGCCAAGGAATCTGGCTGCTGGAGATACAGGTCAAGTTTCTTAGTTCCACATCTTTAGAGTTTGTAATAATGACCCTTTTTTAATAGAATGGCATTATTTCCATTTAGCTTGAATAGTTCTGCTCTATTTTACTAAAAAGGCTTTTTAGGCAAGTCTGACGTTTATGAGATACCGTACCATTGTCTTGCTTGGTTTGCATTTAGTATGCTTTTCATATGTCTTTATAGGATTATAGTGGAAAAATGTAGTAGTGGTTGACTGAACTAAGCTTAGTTAAACGTGTGGCATCCAGATGAACTCTGCTACCCAACTGCCACATCCATATGGTTGGCTCAGATAGGGTAAGAATGAATGTTTCCTCCCAAGTAATATCAAAACAAGAGTGATCTAATCAGATATAAATCAAGAAAACATGCAGTTTTAAAGCTGCATTTTGGTTTAGAAAGTCCAAATATACACCTATTACCCAATATGAAACACTTTACACTAGTGGTTCCCAAGCTGTAGGGCTGGCCACCGTGGGGAAGAAGGCAGTGGCCAGGGGCTCAGCCTGAAGGCCAGTTAGGCCGAGAATTAGGGAAAATGCATATAAGCTCTCTAGATACAATGGAAGTCAAGTTTGAAGCTCAGAGTGGGATTTGGGCTGAAAACCTTTTTTGCAGTTCTAGTCCTAGATATCCTCTGACTTGGCTGATACACCAGTTTTTATATCTGTAACCTAGTTATGAGCTTAAGTGGGGTCTAATCACCTCCATGGAGACGCTTGAACTGAAGATGTTTGATAACCACTACTGTATATTGTGATTGGTACACTGGCTGTGTGCAAGGGGTGCTGCTTATGGCTTACACAACATGCAGTTTTGCTTTGATGCCCTCTGTCTGGGAATGTAAGTTGGGATCAAAGTATTTCCCCAGAAGCAACAACTGGTAATACAAAGATGTTTTTTTGATTTCTTAGTATCTATGTGGTCGCTCTTTGCTCTCAAACACTGACCCCTTAGGTTTATGTCTATAAAGGACCAAATGGGTTACAACCTAGTCTTCTCCAACGTACTGTCCAATCTCTTTGGCTTCTTATATACAAGATAGTTGCCATGTGTGTAGCTCATGTGCAGCCAAACAGATCCAGTTTAGCATTTTACATACAGAATCTCCAGGAGTTTTTGACACAATTTAGCTGGATCCAATTTCCAAATGAAAATGTAAAAGAAAATGCTTTCGGTGGAAATTGCATGTGACTCTTTGCTTGGGGATCAAATTTACATCCAATTTCCATGCAATTCCATAGAGATGAAAGAGGATACCATCATTGGTCCACATGGTTAGTATTATGCTTTATAATTCAGTGCCAAAATATTATTCAGCAGATCAAAGTTGAAATATGCTGCAATCCCAAAAACCCTCCATGAAGGATATGGATCTGATACCATAGCATGAACAGAACCATTCAATTATCGCATTCAATTATATGGGATTCTGATTTGGTCCAATGAAATAAAATCTCATCTCAATCTGTATCCCCACAATTGTTTCCCCAACATTTGCCTGATTGACTTTCTTTAAGCACAGAGTGAACACACTACTAAAGTGCCATGAACTGTCTATGCCAACACACAGAAGGGCATACCAACTACTGCATCTGGTAAATTCATGCCATGCCACCAATGCATTCGTACTGTACTCCATGTTTATGTAACTGTCAGGGATTTAAAGGTAAATACCCAATACACAGATAGGATGGTTGGTGAGTCCTTAGGGCAAGAGACTGCTTGAGAGCAAGCTGGACAGACTAGAGCAGGACAGAACAGAACCAAGGCAGGACTGAAAGTCAGGAGTGGGATGGAGTGAGTGTAGAGCTAGGAACAGACAGGAACAGGACAGAGTGGGTGTAGAGGCCGGAACGACACTGGAGCAGGAACAGGGCCAAGACAAGGAAGGGTGCAAGCAAGGAAGAGCTAGAGCTAGGGGAAAGGCACATCCAATCAAACCAAAACTACCTTAATGCAAGAAAGTAAGGTCAAGGAGGGGTTTAAATAGGGCTTGGACAGCTCTGATTGGTGGACCAAAAATGCTGCTGGGTTGTGAGGAAGAGCAAGGTGAAAATCCTGAGAATTCATGCAGATGTGAACATTTACCAGCTACTCAATTAGTCTAATGGTTAGGAAGAGCGTCCAGAAACTTGTAGGTTCCAAGCTTGAATCCCAGCTGATAAAAACAGGTCATGGCTGCATCTAGGAACACTGGGGGTACAACCATCCACATTTGAAATCTTGCATGTTGCTTATCATTAGACTTTAATTGCCCAAGCAAAAGCCACACTTTTTATGATGACAAGAACTTTCTATTTATGTGCACATTAAAATGACCCCTATTACTTATTTGCACATGCAATTTATCCCCTGAACTATAAAGCAATTCTTCTATGCAGAAGGTAAATAAAAGCAGTGAGTAGTGTATATTAAAAGATAAAAGTCAAACAGGCTGAAACAAATATACTGGGTTTAGCAGCGCTTCCTCTGCATCACCACATTTTGGAATTACCATTGCAAGGATTTTAATAGAGTAATTGCCTGAGACATCAATTTGCAACCCACAACTTACGGAATGTTCCGCAGAACTGAATGTGCAATAATCTGCCTTCCTTTCCGCTGGGAACCAACCCAGAATTGTTCTCCTAATGTTTAAACCACTTCTATGTCATCCACTGATGACACTTAGGGGCCCATTTACTTACTCACGAACCGGCCGAATGCGTCCGATTGCGTTTTTTTCGTAATGATCGGTATTTGGCGATTTTTTCGGAAAATTATCGCGACTTTATCGTTGCCATCCGAATGTTGCGCAAAATCTGCCGATTTTTTCGTAGCGTTAAAACTTGCGCGAAAAGTCGCACCTTTTTCGTAGCCATTCTGAAAGTTGCGCAAAATGTTGCGATTTTTTCGTAGCGTTCGGATTCATTCAAGCTTCAGTATGGTGACTTTTCTTGGGCCAGGTTGGAGCTGCAGGGTGCCATTGAGCCCTATAGGAGACTTTCCTTGGGCCGGGTTGGAGCTGCAGAGTGCCATTGAGTCCTATGGGAGACTTTCCTTGGGCCAGGTTGGAACTGCAGAGTGCCATTGAGCCCTATGGGAGACTTTCCTTGGGCCGGGTTGGAGCTGCAGAGTGCCATTGAGCCCTATGGGAGACTTTCCTTGGGCCAGGTTGAAGCTGCAGAGTGCCATTGAGCCCTATGGGAGACTTTCCTTGGGCCAGGTTGGAGCTGCAGAGTGCCATTGAGCCCTATGGGAGACTTTCCTTGGGCCAGGTTGGAGCTGCAGAGTGCCATTGAGTCCTATGGGAGGCTTCCAAAATCATGCTAAGTCTGAAAGTTTCGGCCGCCGATTACGAGCGCTCAATACGAAAAATTCGCGACAAGATACGAGCGAATCGTAATGGCTACGAAAAACTCGTGTTTTTTTGCGAAAATCGTATTGGTAACGAAAAAGTCGCGACAATTTCCGAAAAGTCGTAAAGGCGCCGACAAAATCGCAAAAAATACGAAAAAGTCACAAAATGTTTGTTTTCCAATCGGAATTTTTCCAATTCGGATTCGAATTCGTGTCTTAGTAAATCAGCCCCTTAGTGAGCAAACTCAGATTTATTAAGTCTATGCAGTTTTACCTACTCTATGTTTGAATGGATTCTCTGTTACATGAAAACGTGCCCTTTTTCTAGGCAAGGCTTTATCATTCTATTTATTAGCCAAATATGTTGAAGACCATTCTACATATATTGCAAACTTTCATTTACTCATATCAAGAAGGCTACTGCAAAATTAACCCCCCCTCCCAGCATTAAGCACCAGATGGAACAATTGGAGAGAGTAGGGAGTGCCTGTAAGACTGTATCACTGTGTAACTAAGGGCCCGGCAGTATCTGGGGGGTACTGGACAAGCAGGACTCAATTATGAAGAATTTTGCATTTTCCAGGTCCCTTTTTAGCAACCTCAAGTCACTTGATAACCAGGTTACATGATAAGGTCCTGTAAACTGTGTTAATATATGCTCCCCAAGAGCTGTGTGTTGTCTACTAACGGTGGCCATTTCTTCATTAAATTATTAAGCAGTTTGGTTGACCGATCCTTATTGCCCAATAGCTGGTGCATATAAAGGTACCTTGGGAGATAGATCGACATCATGGTTAGTGCGGATATTCAAAGCAAACAATATTAGACCATCTGACCCAATGGCTTAGTAAACCCAATATCAGCAAATACACAGCTTATGTATAGCAAAAAAGACACTAAAATATGTACACAACCTATGTCTGACTCACAAATACATTTCCCCATTAATTGATTAATTTAAATGTAATATTTAAGGTAAATGTGTTTGTTTTTTAAATGACAACATTATTTTGCCCCCCCCGCCCCTCTCCAAATCTATAGTGTGATCATCCAACATCTCCTTGTTATCAGTGATAAAGTGTCATCCCCCTTTGGCCTGACAGAATCATTACCGTGCAATTTTCCACTCAATTTTCCTCGTGCACTTAACAGTTTAATGAACCAGGAGATAAATAAGGGCAATTACCAGCGTTCGGATTTTCAGTGTACAACTGTTATGACCAAATTGCGCAATGCAAAGCATGCAAATTTCCATTTTATGAACTTTATATAAAAAAACACAAGTTGGGGTAAAAATAATTGTGTAAAAAATGTGGAACACTATTAAATCGTTCTCCTCGAGTATTTATGCATTTCATTTTCTTTTGCTTCAATAATGAAATATTTATATTGGCACCGTTTTTTTACCGTGCTGCAAATCCAGCGGCACATAGTTATGAAACCAACCTGCAGTGTGTATCTATAAACACAGCGAAATGCAATTTATGTTTTATTGAAAGATCGAAATATATTAAATGTTTCCACTGCAGTCAATATGGAACTATTTATGAGGCTTTTTTCCTAATGTGACGTGCGAGCAAAACTGGAGAGAAGACATCCTCCAACGCAACGCCCCTGTCACTTAGTGGATTTGTTCAATTGAATATTCCTGTTCAGTTTCATATGAAACAATGAATACAAGAGTAGTGTTGTGTTCATTTACAAACCAGCCATGATGCCAGGGTACTGACTGCATGCAGAAGAAGAGATGGTCCATAATGACTCGCAAATGTATTTGTGATACAAACTTTGCACCTTTTTGTACCCACAGGGAGGGGTCCTGGAGGCCCCTTGATAGAGTACTGCTTTCTCTGCCCTATGAGTTCCTTGCCTAATGAGATTTTCTAGTGTTAAGCTGGCCGTACACGCACCGATAATATTGTACAAAATCATTTGGTACGATATTCGTCGCGTGTATGGCAAGTCGGCGAGTCGAGCAATATCGCAGGAAGCTGCTGATATCGGTCGACTCGCCGATCGTGCCAGTTAAAAGATTTTGATCGGCAGAAGGAGGTATAAATCCTATTGTTTCTTCCTCCGTATCTGCCTGTTTCAGCCCTGAAGGTTAGTGACGATCTTTGGTCGCACAAAAGATCATCAGATCGTCACGTGTGTGGCCACCTTTACCAATCAATACTTAAACAAGACCTGATTAGAAAATGACTGGAGAGCAGGTCTGGACTGGGACTCAAAATAGGACATAAAGACCCAAACAGCCCCCCACTAGCACAATAAATAGTGACTATCTATGGTATCTTACAGCAGCCCCTCCGGCATTTGCCACAATCTGACAGATCATTCTGCTGAAGAGGCCCTTGTTTTGGACCTACCAACAAAATCAAAAGTGGTCAACTTTTGCCAAGGAGAGGCTTTCTTAAGTCTTGCTTAAATGAACCTTCTAGCTAGACACTATCTGAGATTCAGTTTTATGGTTGAAATGCAGATACACACAGCCATTGCAGAAGTTTATTTGAATACCTAGTTTCTTTGTATGCTATAATAATGCTAAACATCACAGGAATACAGTAGGGACACATTATTCTGCAATGTCCTTCCAACCAGTGATGGGCCTTAATCCCTCAACAGGGACAAGGCATTTATTAAAGTGGCTATTTTTATGTTTTAAAAGTGACGGGTTGCATCACATGGTGTAACATTTATCCTTTGCTAGTTCCATTTTTCCAACTTGGCAGCAAAAATATGTCCCTTTTAGATGTGAAAGCTAATTTTTACCGGTTGCTATCCCCACTTTGATTGGTTTGCCATTAATATGCACCCTAGGAGTTCTTTTTTGCTTCTCTTTGGCCCACAATGAAGCAGTTGTTGTGCTTGTTATTATAGTGGAAACTACTGTTCAGCGTGAGCACAGTCATGCTGCCTCATGTTTGAAAAAAGGCAAATCTGCCCTTACACTTCCCTGCCTGCTTGTATTGTCAAAGGCCTGTGTTTCCTTCTACATTCATTCTAGGCTCTTAGTAAGGAATGCACATGGAATCACAATCACTTCCACTATAGAAGGTTGGGCTCAACCAAAAGGCAATCCCCTTAATAAGAAGAAAGGCCTCATGGCTCATTTTGCTTTGTTAGTCCAAAATTTAATATAACAACCCTTCATGCCATGGCATTACAGAGATATCATCTGCTGTTTACTTGATGACATTTGTAGTTTAATTGCTGCTTACTTTATTGGATCTATTGGATCTAATCCCAGCGATCTCCCTGCTGCCAGCTCAGTTAGCTGAATCCTTGGCAGGACCCAGTTCATTTATATTGAACTACGGCACAAATAACACAGATCATCCTGAGCTGTAACCCATTTTTAAATTTTTTTCTCCCATTTTCTTGTTTTTTTTTAATGAGTTGATACCGACGAGTCATTAGCGCACTCATTAACCCATATGCCTTAACTTTTAAACCACTGGGGTAACTGTAGTCAAGAATTTCAGGTTTATAACGCGAGAAAATAACATGCTATTGTGAAGTAAGGATTTCCAAAGTCATAAAAATCCATGTTCTTGGCAGCAGCTGACAGCGGGCTATGAAAGCGTGATTAGAAACACTCCTGCCACAATTGAGGCCTGGTTAGTGCTGATTGCAGGCCCAGTGTTTGGATTGCATACTGCAGTGTACATAGACAAATTACACCGTACTGATTCTGTATATTTATGTATCTTACATATAGCTATGGTTAAAGGAGATTTGATTTTTTTTTTTCTTTTCTCAGTCTATGGCTTTAAACCTTGTGGGAATTGAAGAAATGTGATTTTTAGTATAGAAATATGAAACGTCCCTGCTCCCTAACCATAGTAAACTAAAAAATCCCAGCATTCTTTTAGAGCTAGTGAATGCCGTGAGTTTTTCTGTACAACAATATGAAGATTATAAACTGTGCATGTCTGAGTATTAATTTAAGTGTAAAATGTTTCTGAACTAAATGAATGTGCAAAAAGTAGCAACTGCTTTTTATGGCCCTCAGTCTGCTCGGGGGCTCCATAGGCTATACTTTAAAACGTCATCATTTTAATTTTCCCCCCTTCAATGTGTTACATGAGATATAATTGGCCAATGATGTGTGCGCTTGATGTGTGCGCTTTGTTTCTTTATATTTTTTACATTTTGTCTGAATATAACCTTACACACAGCTATGAGAAGGAGGGTCTAAAGCTGGCCATACACGTTCAGATTTTAGTCTTCTTCCAACAAACATTCAGATATCGTTCATACATTTAAATGCAACAGTCTCAAACTAACATTCAGACTGAAATTGCAGAATAAATTGGAGGATATTCTGAACATAAAATAATTGGCAACAATTGTATGAAAGTGACATCCCAGAAATAAATTATAGTTCCCCCAAGGATATTGTCTGCTACACAATACATGTGCAGATTTTATTGTTATCCAAAAGAAATTTTCTAACCTGTCCAATCGGCCATGGTCCGAAATTTATTGGGATGGTATAGCACTTTATCCTACAATCTTAATCTTAATGTGATATAGGTGCATGTATGGCCAGCTTGTGGTACAAAAGAGTGAGCCACTAAATTTGTATTAGATTTTGATCACACAGACTGATCAGTGTGGTGACTCCATTGTGTCACCTAAATTAATAAAACACTGAAAAATCCCACTCCATTGCCACACATATTTGCTATTAGATGTGTTTCCTAAGCAACAGCTACTTACCACTGAGTGAAAATTATATTTGCTGCAAAAAGTCCTAAACTGCACATAGACCAATTAAACTGGCCACATATAGTGCCAGCCATATGGAAAGGCCCAGGGCCGGATTTGTCTTTGGTGCGCCCCGAGGCCGTCCCTGTGGGAGTCCCCCATGCGCATGCGCGAACGCGCACCCCAGTGCGCATGCGCAAGCGCGCCCCCGGTGCGCATGCGCAAAGCGCCCCCAGTGCGCATGCGCAAAGCGCCAGCTCCCCATTGCGCATGTGCAAAGCGCCAGCGCATGCGCGAACGCTCTTTTTAACTCCCATACGGAGCAGTGGGGAGAGGTCCCGACTGCTCCGTATGGGAGCAAAATTAAAAAATGTTCTTGCGGTGGGGCGGCATGCCGCCCCTAAACTTCTGCCGCCCTAGGCCCGGGCCTTTGTGGCCTCTCCACAAATCCGGGCCTGGAAAGGCCAGTAAATGACCACTCAGTGGCCATGTTCAGTTTGATATAGTCATGTGTAGCCATGGCAAAATGAATTTATCAGGTTGTGTGGTCAGACATATAGATTAGATATACACTGCCCCCTTTACTAACTAAAATACCAATCATGCATGGGAGTATCCAAGACACATTAGTCTCTAAAAGTAAATACAAAATACATTTGGTTTTATTATAGCAGGGATATAGTAAACAGTTTAATAGCAATATAAAATGCATATTATTAATGTTAACTGTCACATGCATTACTTGGTTGACTTTGCCTCCAGTTAACAAATAAAATAACTGTGACTTTGATCATAATTTATACTATATTACAGTGCCTTATCCCAATAGCTATGCAAGGCTTTTACACTAACTAGTCAATGGATATCTCCAGTTCCACAGCACAGGGAGGCAGGGCCCAGGAGTTCTTTTAGCTGCAGACATTTGGGAAAAACTTGAATGGGGTGTTGGCTTGTATTTTAAAAAGATATCTCGATTTTTTTAAAGCAGTTTTATATAAAGTAACAGCCATTGTATTGATGTATATTGTACATTCACCAAAGAAAAGTGGCACTGCTGCAAACTCTGGGTGCAAAAGGACTTAGCCCATTGTATTGTATTTTTCAAAACTTGGTGGCAAGGTGGCTTCTTGGTTAGCATTCCTGCAGTCTTGGGGTCCTACAAGGCGTTTGTATGTTATCCCTACTTACCTCTGTGCAGGTTTATTTATCCTAATGATATTGGCCTGAGTGTGAATGTGATAGAGACTGTAAGCTCCACAGAGGCAGGGGCTGATATGAACAATAACCAGTCTATATAATGCGCTGCGTAAATGTGCCTGCACTATATAAATAAAGGCTAATAACAGTACAGATAAGAGCATTGGTTTTTTAAAGAGCCCCTGTGCAAATCTGGTTAACATTATACCTTGTAGCAAATATAATGTTGGCCTCTCTCTTTCAGGTGACAGTGACCTTGTAAATAATATGTATGAGCCCGACCCGGATCTGCTTGCTGGTGAAAGTGCAGAAGAAGAAACTGAGGACAGTATAATGTCTCCTATTCCTGTAGGACCTCCTTCCCCCTTTCCAACTAGTGAAGACTTCACCCCAAAAGAGGGCTCACCTTATGAAGCTCCTGTCTACATTCCTGATGACATTCCAATCCCTCCAGATTTTGAACTTAGAGAATCTTCCATTCCAGGAGCAGGACTTGGTATCTGGGCCAAAAAGAAGATTGAAGCAGGGGAAAGACTTGGACCTTACATCATGATGCAAAAGACCACATTAAAAGAGAACAATCTAGGATGGGAAGTAAGTAAAATATGGGGCTAATCAGAGCCTTTTTTTCCTATGCAATGATTTCAGAAAAAGATAATTGGAAAGAGTGTGCCCTTCAGGAAAAGGATATGAGTGGGTGTCTGTTTATTCAAGTTACATATTTATGGTTTGTAATCATATTGTGGTATTAAAAAAAATCTCAAAGGTTAAACAGATCTGAAGCCCAATAT
Organism: Xenopus tropicalis; assembly: GCF_000004195.4. Classification (NCBI taxonomy): domain Eukaryota; kingdom Metazoa; phylum Chordata; class Amphibia; order Anura; family Pipidae; genus Xenopus; species Xenopus tropicalis. The sequence continues at coordinate 102,086,668 of NC_030683.2, read as the reverse complement.
GTCAAAATTGCATATTTCTGCAGTCTCCAAATGTTGTTATGGGTTTTTTTCATCTTTGAAGATAACTGAATATCATAATATATCAAAGTATATTTTTATTCACAGTACACATTCAGTTGTTTAAAAATGCTTTTACAAAGGAGATATAGAGTGTTTATGGTAGAAGCCAAAGAAACTAAGTACAGGTATGGGACCTGTTCCAGAATGCTCGGGATCTGGGGTTTTCCAGATAAGAGATCTTTCTGTAATTTGGATCTCCATGACTTAAGTCTGCTAAAAATGTGCCTCCAATAAGGATTAATTATATCTTAGCCGGGATCAAGTACAAGGTACTGTTTTATTATTACAGAGAAAAAATCATTTTTTAAAAATTGTAATTATTTGCTTATAATGGAGATTATGGGAGATGGCCTTTCCGTAATTTGGAACGGGGTTTCCGGATAAGGGATCCCATACCTGTACTAAGAAATCATCAGCAGATATTGTTAGTCATGAGATGATGGGAAGACGAATAGTGCAGGACCATAGACATTGCCTGGAGAGTGCTTTTCTAAAGAGTGCTATGCACAGAGTCCTTCCTGATTGCCTTTATATTATATATTTCCTATCTTACTTGGGAAGTGTTACCTATTATATAAAGCTGGCACTGGGATACTTCATTTGGCCTCTACCATTGTAAACAAAATGCATTGATTCAAGCCCATATCTTAGCCTTTACACTATTGCCTACACACTACTGGTTATGAAACTAGGCTCTCGGTTTTTAAAGCGTTAACAAAAAAGCCAAAGGTAATCTAAAATCTACATGCCCCCTGCTTGATTGATGTTACCATTTTAAAGGCCAGGTTCCCACCAAACTGTTATTTTGTACAAAGACATGAGCAGTATGTACAATTTATTCCCCCCATAGCAGTCACGGTGTCACAGCTGAACGATGCTTAGCCTCAGGGAATGCTCATTCATTGCTCCTACCTTCCCCACTTATGTATGTATTACAATACAAACCATTTATTTAAAACCCATTAAAGTCATTTTTGCGGTTAGATGATGCACTTGTCACACGTACATAAAATCTGTCTCTATCAAAAAGCATCCCCTTTTCTTCTGTATTTTTATGCTTCTGCTGAAATGGAATTCGCTGCAGATGTGCTTACAGGGGTTATTTTATAAAGATTACAAAAACAGCAATTTCGGCAGCTTTACTCATTTATATGTTGGCTTTATGTTAGATCAATAATGCAAATAGATTGTGTTTTCCTTAAGGAATATTACATTTTGACACTGATTGATTTAAAGGATGCTATACATATACAGTAGTTTCTTATTGTACTTAAAGGACCAGGAGCAAAAATGAAAATGACTAATTTGATTTCATATATTACTTATTTCTTTCTGAAGGGGTTTTATTGCAGTGTTTTCTATCAGTTCTGCTGCTGCAGCCATTTTTTTATCAGTCATGTAAGCACCCAGTCTATTGTATTTCCTACCAGGAAAACGACTAGTGTTTTTAAACACAATTATCATGCTTTCTAGAAATGTTACCACATTTTATAAGATGCAGGCAAAGCTAACATCATTTGTAAATCCTTTTAGGGCACTTTCATTTGTTGGCGTTACTGGTTCTTTAATATAAGGGCTGCAGAAGAAGTTATTTATATAAGACTAAAGCATTATATTTTTTATATAATTTGTTTATGCTCTGAATATTTGTAACTGTAACTATTTAGAAACAACATTCTCCTTTTGGAATATGAAATGATGATTGGTTTGGATTCAAGTTAGGAACCTCAAGGTTTCTGACTGCTCTTCTTAACCACTAGGGCCGGAGAGCAGCTGGCTATGTCCCTCATTACCTTTCTCCCGGATTTTCCCTCTCATCTTAGCAGTTTTATTGGTCAGAGCCAGCTATGCCTTATATAAAGGCAGCTATTACATCACTTCCTGCCCTGAGCATTAGCTTTTGCTTGGCCATTGTTGTAAGTTATTCAATTTCCTGCTCCAGTCCCGTTTCTGCTCTTGGCAGATTTCATAGATCTGCTCAAAATTATTTTGTTTCACTGGGAAAGATAAAGTTAAGATACAGATAAGATAAAGATAAGATACAGATAAGATAAAGATGAGAGAAAAATGCCAATGACAGTACTAGACTTTTGCCATACATTTTATTGTCACAGAAAAAAAGCATTTTTTTGCACCTGAATAAACTCTGAAAACTCTGAAAAAATGACCACTGACTCTAATGCATTTAATGCAAGAAAAAATGTAGAGTGTTTTCAACTTTAGTTTTGTGAATTTTTTAAACGGGGCATATCAGCTCATCAATATCCCTTGGATAACATACTTTCAAATGTATAAAATACTGTATTATTGCCTATTTCTACCCCCTCCCCTTTTTAATACAATTTTGCCCTTCACATTACACTGTAACTTTTACTAAATGACATAGCAATGTAACATCTTTTACTGACCTTTCCAGCCTTGTGACGGTATTCATACAGTAGCAATGAATTGAGCATTTTCCAGTAGCCTATTTTCCAGTGGATTTCTCTTATACATGGTAGAGTACCTTCTTCCGTATTTCCAAAGTACTTCTGATGGCCATACATTATTCACTGACTCCCTCATGATCATATGTGTCAGAAGTTAGAATAGATAATCAAGTTCAGGAATTAGTCTATAGCAATGTATAAAATAAGAGCAAATATCAAATAAATAACTGCACTGGAATCAGCCTTAAGGTGGCCATAGACGTTAAGATCCGCTCACCTGGCGAGGTTGCCAAGCAATATCGCCTACCTATGAGTGAATTTAGGCTAATTCAAATTAGAACGCCGGTTCAGGGACCGCATGCAGTTGCCGATCCGACTAAATTTTTTAACCTGCCCGATCGATATCTGCCCGATTTCAGGTCACATGTTGGTCGGGCAGGCCCGTCATTTGTGCCCCTATACGGGCCGATAAGCTTCCGAATCAGTCTAAAGCTGGCCATACACGCACCGATAATATCGTACAATGGTCGCACGAAAGATCGCAAATCGCCACGTGTGTGGCCACCTTAAGGGATCAATATCAGCAGCTACCATCGGCCCGTGTATGGCCACCTTTAGTTGATGGCAGCTTACTGTAACCCACAAACATTTAGATCCACTGTGGAATTTCTTTTACTGAGCTTGAATTTTGGTGAACTGTACCACCTGAATTCAGTAAGCCATTTGCATGACCTACAAAAGCCAGGTCTGGGCTTGATCTGATGGATGTGCTAATGAGTCAAGCTAAAAGATACAAATCACTTATCTACATTAGTATTACATAGGTGAGTGAAAGTAAACACCTTTGTCAGAGGACTTCAAAAGAATCCACAAATCATGACGAGCATTCTGGCTTTAGATTGATATCAGTGACAAACCTCTTACTGTTTTATCAGAAGACGCAATATTTAAATAGTTATCACACAAATACCAGAGCCTCAGTAGGTGTTGGTTTCTTTCTTTGTATTGACATGACCTCTGAAAAGCATGTATGCCAATGAAACTCTACAAGTTCTGTAATTGTGGGACAAATTGTGGGAGATTTTATACCCTTTACCATTTTATGTATAACATATGTAAAGCTTTAAATTGTATTCATGGACTGATACACACACATATACTGTATATATATATATCTATTTATAGTTTGTCGACATTTAGGATATCTTATATATCTCTATTTGTGAGAGCAATGTTTGGAATTTACTCTACATGAGAAGTCATTACTTTGCCATTGTTAAACATTCTACTTTATCTACTTTAGTCTACATCAAATTTTATTTAAATAGACCTTAAAAATGAAGGTGATACTGTAAAGAATAAACACTTGTGAACACTAGATTTGCTGAGGTTACCTGTACACAGGCTGGCAATGACCTTTTCCTATATGTTTTTGTATTAACAATGCACATGTTTATGCATGCCAGTGCAATTTCTGCTAATATATTCCTTTGAAGCATGCAGATAGCAATCAGTGAAGCTATCATTTGGAGTTTATCCATTTTACCATACTGTCCTACACAGAGCCACCATCATTTGAAACATGGGTTATAAGTGCCTATTACTCTGTTGATTCCAAGCTTTGCTGTATGAAGAGGCATAAATGTCCTTGAAGCAAATGTTCTTGTCTCTTATCCTGATGCAAGCCTATATTTACCTTCTTCTTTTTAAGTAATGTTTCATATCTCTATTACTCATTGAACCTCAAGCCTGGTACGGGCAGTTTCTATTATTTGCCATGATGTTGACTTTGCGATATTGTTTATTTTTGGTCTACGTGAGAATACTTTCTCTCTCCATGGTGCTCCTCATGTTTCTCTGTCGTTCCTTTGTTCCCTGATCCTGACCTGACAGCTACCTTTTATACGAGCAGTTCAAATTATTTGCCCTCCTTCTAACGTCCTCAAACAGTGCCTCAGACCCACCCAATCACTATCTGTTTTGACCTCGTATTCACATTTCAATTAGATAAATTGCTTGCTTTGTGCTGCATCTCTTATCTTTCAGCACTTGTTTTCTGGCTATAAGAAATGTGTAAGATGTCCTTTAAAAGCTATAGATTATGTAAATAAGATTTGATTAACTACAATCTGCAAATAAGGAATGCTGATCATTCTTTTTTTTTCTCGAGTCTCGATATCAAACTCAGACGTGACCGAATATCAAAATTCATAAGGTAAATCACATATCTCGATAAAGTTAATATCAGCTTTAAAGCTTAGCTAAACATTTGGGATTTGAAGCCACCAAGAAAAATGTTCACCCGGATTGACATTTTGGAGTCTCAAACACGTAGTCAAACCACATGTTCTTAACACATGCATGGGTAATGGGATTGGGCTTGATTTAACAGGGATATCATCAATAAAAATAGCCTTATTGCAGTATGGTGACATCATAATTGATAAAACAACTTCTAAAGTATATGTTATTCACTAGAAAGCAAATGACTTCATTATGTGCTTACCATACAGTATCTACTCTACTAACTCTCTATATAAGGCCAAGACCAGATGAGAGTTGGCCATTAGGCACCTCATGAAAGTCTCTTAATGTTCAATGCAATCAGTTTTTTCCAACACTATTCACTTATCCCTTAGGAAACTTTGTTGTGCAGTGTAGAGCAGTGATCCCCAACCAGTGTATCAGGAGCAACATGTTGCTCACCAACCCCTTGGATGTTGCTCTCAGTGCCCCCAAACCAGGTAGTTATTTTAGAATTTCTGACTTGGTGGCAAGTTTTGGTTGAATAAAAAAAAGATTTACTACCAAATAAAGCCCCCTGTAAGCTGATAGTGTGCATAGAGGCTACCTAATAGCCAATCTTAGCCCTTATTTGACACCTTATGGTGCTTGTGTTGCTCTCCAAGTCTTTTTACATTTGACTGTTGCTCACGAGTAAGAAAGGTTGGGGATCCCTGGTGTAGACCATGGTCGGAACTATACACGTATCATTTGTGCATTTGATTTCAATACTAGGTTGATGTTAGCAACGATTGTACAGAGGTCAGCCAATGTTTCCAGATAGAACTCCACTGAGCAACCTAGTTGTAGCCCCAACCTATGGATAGATAAACCTTACTTTAAGAGTTTAGTTGGTTTTTTTATAGACTGCACTTCACAACCCTAGCATTCAGCAATATAATTCATATATATTCTAGTGTATGCACTATATTAAGAAACAATGTTGTATGATTCTAGGGACAGTTTTGGTCACTATAAAGGGTTAGCCCATCTTGAGCAGAAGTGGCTTTTCCTTTAGTTTGTAAGTTTGTACAAGCAGAACTTTCTAACCTTACAACTCTGCAATACGATATTTTATTCCTATTAATTCTGCTAAGGTATCATGTGTAAAGGTCACATTTTAAAACAATCTTTGAAGCAATCAATACCAAGGAGAGATACTGTGTTTGCATTGATTGCAGTAAACTATATTTTCCTTTCTATTTACCTGGGAGTGTTAATTCTTTTGTTTTTCTAGGTGTACTTAATGAGCGGAAGTGACCTCACATCCCTAATGCTCTACAGCAGGGCTTCTTAACCTTTTTTAAAAGAACCCAGATTAAATATCAGAATCCACTTTATGACCCAAAGATTGTTTTAGAATTAATAACTGCACCTTGTTTTAATTACTGATCTCTATGGAACCAGGATATTTTACTGCAATAAAAGCAATGATATAAAAACACCCTAAACAGCATAGTGGATTTTTTTTGGATGTTGTAGGAATGCATTCAGTACACACAATGTACTTTTCAAGTCGGAATGAAACTGGTTTTTACTCACAGCAAAACAGACAGTTTTCAATTCACAAACTCACTAAATGGGCAAAATGACATCCATCAAAAAAAATTGTTCCGTGCCTCAAAAAAAAAGTGTTGCGCAAGACATTCTTTTGGATGTGTGCGACAATTTTTTGTCATGCGACAATTTTTTTTGTGATTAATTTTCGCACCCATTTTGCAAAAAAATACGACAATGGTGAAACATGGAAATTCGCCGCTAATTGGTACCTGTCGAAAGTTTTCACTCATCACTAATCAGTAGCTGTACTGGCTTTTCTAACCTCAGTGAACGCAACCACTGTTATAGTCCACATTTGCTCTTTGAGCATTCTGGGAGATACATCCTTTCCTTTTAGAGTCTTCCAAAGCTACTATGCCACAATATAAAATATATATTTTACAAGGGTAAGCCTTATTCATACTGCATTTTGATCTCCCTTCATTAATGCCTAAACTTTGCCATTTAGATTTGGCCCTGCTAACGTAACCCACTAAATGATAAAAGACAATGATAGTGACATTAATACACATAGAGAAACATTCTTGGAAATATATTTTTTAGTTAGCAAATATACTATGTAATTGTAGAGGCACAATGTAAAACAAATTTGCTAAATGTCTACTGGTCCACACACTTTTTTTTTAAATATGGATGATAGATTAGTGTGAAATAAATTCATATCCATGCCAAGGAAGGACTCAGATGTATTGAGCATTCTAATTGCTTAATATACAAGTTTAATACTGGCTATTGCCTATTTATTTACCAGAATGACTTTGAATTAGTCTATATGAAAAGACTGCATTGCCTTGTACGAAACAAGTGAGTTTGAATAAACTCAGTAATGGTCATATTAACTGTAAATGAAGGTCTTACTATCCATGGCCAGCTTATTGCAGGAAAACAACAAAGCAAGCTGAAAGACACATCAGACCATTAATTTTAATGTAGTCCAAAGTCCACAACTATTTGTAAAGGCAAACAAGAAATACAAATAAAATCTTTACTTGATCAAAAAAACCAAATATGATCCAGAAATTAATATCTTTATATTTTTATAAAATCTATTAGCTTGTGCATCATGAATAAGGCAAATAAATATATATCCTTAAGTCAACATATAAAGCTTTTATAAGATATAAAAGACATTGGGAGTTTGGCATGCTCTTTAAAATTATCTATAGACATAAGTTGAATTATGGAATAATCTTCGGAAACCTGCAAACCTACTAAGTGACTAGCAACCCTGATATATCATATTAGTGATAAGAATGAGATGGGAAATACAGTTCACTCTTTTAATGTATTACAGGTATGGGATCTGTTATCCAGAATGCTCGGGACCTGGGGTTTTCCAGATAAGGGATCTTTCCATAATTCGGATCTCCATAACTTTATGTATGCAAAAAATCATTTCAGTATTGAATAAACCCAATAGTATTGCTTTGCCTCCAATAAAGATTCATTATAAATTAGTTGGGATCAAGTACAAGGTTCTGTTTTATAATTACAGAGGAAAAAATAAATCATTTTTTAAAATTAGATAATAATGGTTATAATGGAGTCTATGGGAGATGGCCTTCCTGTGATTCAGAACTTTCTGGATAACTGGTTTCCAGATAAGGGATCTCATACCTGCATAAGATTTACCAAAGTAATGTCATTAAATATTTCATGTAAATATAGAGGCTACAGCGGAAGTATTGGAACAGTTTCATTGACTGGAATATAAACTTTGAAGAAGAATTGGAAAATTATTTGAACTGTATACTAAATGACCACAGTCAGATTTCATACACGTTATCTACAATATTTGGATTTAGTAAATAGAAATCCCTTCTATATGGTTTCCAGGATTAAGGATCCCTTTTCCAAAACTGTACCACGTTTTCCTTGCTGTTCTTCAGAGTGGAATCAGTTAGAGAATATCATGGTTACCATGTTACTTTGTAAATGAAATCCTCTGATTTGGCTCCGGGTGTACAACGCTATCAGGGAAGATGAAAAAGGCTTCTTTTATTTTGTGTGATGTGATTAAATTTATGCATGCTCTCTTGAGTCTATTACTCCCTTGCCTGCTGACACAGAGTCACTGGCTCTGACATAAATCACACCACGTTTTGAGTTTATTGCCCCAGTGGAGAAGAAAAACAATGATTTTGATCATTTATTGAGTAAATAATGGCATTTATCATAGCACTGTTTATTTTACTAATTAAAAGATGGCAACTATTGACAAGTGTGAGGAAAATACTGCCGGAGAAGTCATCTAAAATCTGTACTTAGTTTAATTCATGGTATAGCATTTGTTTTCAGAGGAAAAGACTCCTATGGAAACGTATGGGGGGCTTAAGTATAACTGAAGGGGAAGGCATTTATTTTTTTGTATACAATTCTATTCTAATGACAACTGTAATTTCAATAACAGCTAGATGTGGCATCATACATAATGCCTACAGAGGCAGAAGAAGGGGGATGCCGTGGTCTTTCTGTCTATGGCATATGGGTGATCCAAACACATAAGATGCTTGTTTATGGCACTATCTTTTGGATATGAAAAGTGGTACTGGTTGCTCTAGTTTTGGAACCTTGATGAATAGTAGGCTTGGATGGTTCCTACACCTTTATATTAACCCACAGCAACCAATGAGCAGGTCAACTACTTAAATATCTAACTGGTTGACCTGATAGACCTTGGCAACATATGAACCCATTAACATGTGGCAAAAAAGGGGCCTGAGAATAAGGATTAGACATAGCTGTAGCTCAGCCAGTAGTCAGTACTATACCCACCTTCAAATAAACAGGAGTAAATGTGATTGGTCTTGTTTTGTTAGTTGGGGGGGGGGGGCACTGATCATGTTTATTGTGCTTCACTCTAGGTCAAGCTCACATGATTTTTTTTTTCGGTATAGATTCCATTTAGTTTATGGCTTTTTTTTTACTGCCCTTGGGAAAAATGTTTTACTGAGAGATCTTTGTGCTAATCTGGCAGGTTTTTGTATGCCATTAAATACATAAACATACCTTTCTAAAGTAAACAAATATATCTTAGTGTTCATGTCATCATTAGTTAAGGCACCCACCCTTTCCCTATGCTTATAAATTCCTTTTTTAAGGCCCAAATAAAGACATGAAACAGAGGAAAAATGTTTGCAGTACCAATCCTGCAAAGCCCCCACCCTCTACCATTAATTACCCGTCCATTACCCTTACCTAGAAATACTCAGAACCTACTTACTTTATCATCTAAACTAAGGCACACTGAACATTTTCATCACTGAAACAAATACTCCATAGATCCTTTAAACTACTTATGCGTGTTTAGGGCAATAATGAGAGATAAGTTATTGTTACAGTCACAGGGAAACGGCCATTGGTGATACCAGTAATATCAGGAGCCACAGAAGGGCACCTAACCTCATTCTTACTAACACTACTCACAGAGATGGCAACTTAAATGCATTGGTGGCCGGGGAATAGTGTTGTGCATGCCAGAGCTGCACCAAAGATTTGCAGCTACACCCGGAACTGACATCACATGCATGCGCAAATGCCAAACTGAAGACAAAAGATCACTGCCCCCCCCCCCTACAATTTGATGTAAACTTGGTAAAATGCTATTGGTTATCGGGAGACGGGGGGTGAGAAGCCAAATTCGGGTAACTCCCAAACAAATAGGGGGGGTTGACAGCTCTGTATTAGTAATGAGTGAATTTCTCCAGGTTTGCTTCGCCATAAAATTCGCAAAACAACAAGAAAATTTGTGACACTGTGAAACAGTGAAAAATCTACAAAACTCAGTTGTTGTGCTACTTTTTGGCACCTGCATCTTTTTGGTGTCACCTGTGCCCGATTTTCCATGACCACAACTTTTTTGTAGTCGAATCTTTCCACTGCAAATTTTCACAGACGTTTTGCAAAACAATTCGCCAATGGCGAAATGCAGAAATCCGCTGTGAATCCAAGCCTGGTAAAAACATTCGCTCATCACTACTCTGACTTCATTATGTCATACCCCCATAAGTTAGCATTATTCTCTACCTTCTCCATACATGTACAGGTATCCCTTATCCCAAAAGCTCTAAATAACAGGGAGGTCATCTCCCATAGACTTTATCAAAAGCAAATAATAAAACAGCAGCTTGTACTTGATCCTAAATAAGCCGCATAAATCTGTATTGTTGGCAAAACAATCCTATTGGGTTTATTTAATGTTTAAATGCTTTTTTTTTTTGCATGGTGATCCATATTACAGAAGATCCCTTATCTGGAAAACCCCAGGTCCCCCTGGATCCCATACTTGTAAAGTTGGACCAACTGCAGTTTCCAAATATCAATATGTATTCATTTTATTCGTTGTTGTATAGAGCAATAAGAACTGGTCATATACATCAATATACTATAACAATGCATACAGATACAGAATAGTGTTAAACATCAAAGCTCATAAATATATACTAAATTTTAGCTCCCAGAATGCTCAGCCAACGGTTGGGCAGATATAGTATCTTGAAGATTTTATGGGAACCTGTAAAGCTTTCCCAGTGCCGAAAGAGTCTGCCGTATTCCTCCCTATCATAGTCAGCATGTATGGGAAATTTATATGTATAAAAAGAAATGACTAAGTGAAATCTCAATATTATTTCCATGAGCGGAAATAACTCACGGGTAATGGAGATGAGTGCTGAAGTTTTAAATAGATCATTCTTACTCACTGGCATGGAAGGGAAATAAATATTTTCTTTTCATATTTAGAAGCCATCAGTGCATACCGAGATCTTCCCAAAGTCTTTTATCATATTCCTTCAGCAGAGAACTGACTGCCTCGTATTAACCACAAACCAGGGAAAAACAACATCTCTTAAATAAAGCACATCAAGGCTGTTCTGGGAGGCTCTGTGCAGGTCACTAATTAGAATCCTCTTAATCCTCTTTTACCTAAAGGCCAGTGAATGTTTTACTATAGAGAAAGCAGCTTAGCAACCTCAGCTCCAATCTAATCTTGTAGTTATTCAAAAAAACAGATGATCTGTCTTATATGTATTAGTACAGAGGCACATGTTGCACGGCTCATCGTACCCTTAATTATCCTATATACAGCAAAATCACAATTGTAAGTATTAGGGATAAATCACCATCACCTTTGAAACCAAATTCTTGGGGAAAACGTTTTTTTGGTATCTCCTCAAAATTTCCACTGCTATTTTGCACGTGCAATGTGTTTGGGGTTTCCCAATGTTGGGATGGGGGTTGCTGAAAGGAGATGCTACCTCTCAACATTCTCACTTTAGAAATCATAGAACCCCACTTATTCCTTTACATTGTAGGAACCTAGGAATGTCCCAAAAAACTGGGACTGTTGGAGGGCATGCTTGCCTACCACAAAGACCAAATACATTTTGAAATCAAGAAAATAGTTAGAAAATAATTGACAATATTAACAAACTAAAGTGCAGTAATGGGGCTAGAAGCCTTAAGGTGGCCATACGCAGGTCGATAAAAGCTGCTAACGGTCCAAGTAGGCAGCTTATTGGTGTGCGCATGGGGCCCCTTGATGGGCCTACCCAACCAATTTCTGGGCATAAATCATCCAGATGTCGTTCAGGTTTAAAAATTCAATAGGTCTGTACCCCGTCTATATTCGGTCAATGCGATCTGATAGGTGGGCCCAAGGGTCAAACTATTGCATCAATCTAATATCACCCATTTCAAGGTGGGATATCGGGGAAAGATCTGCTTATCTGGTGACCTCCCCAAATGAGTGTGACTTTTAATGTATAGATAGCTTGAGTATCAGTCTATTGATAACTACGGTACTTCCACAGCCAACTAACAAGTAGTTGAACTTGGGTCAAGTTTTCACCAGTAAGGTGGCTTGACACTTACAGAAAAGTGACTGAAGGCTGAATTGTTGTCATGAATGAAAGCTTTGGCAACCCGGCGCCCTCCAGATATTACGTAACTTCAACTTCCCTCTGGCATCTGAAGGCCACAGCTTGACCACCAGTGCATTATGGAACATGTCTTGTCACCCTATAAATTACGCTGTGTTTTAAAATGTTAAATTAGCAGGCAAAATTAAAATAATACATAAACATTTTCTTTTGCTTTCGCATGGGACCAAGCGTCAGCTAAGTGGCTTCCTGCTTTTAGATTCCTCTCTTAAAAATAAACAGATATTAGAATTATTGCCGACACCTGGCTAAGTGCTAGCTGGCTAGTTTAATCAAGTTCCAGACTGGTGATGATGCTCTTTAAAGCATTTAATGTGTTTGCATTGATCGCAGGCATGCACACTGGAGTGGGATGTGTAAATAAAGGCTCGGCTTGTGCTATGTGGAAAAAGGGCCATTTTTTAACACACACCAGGAGCCACAGAAATGAATGTTATTTCAAGTGGGTTTACAGCTTAAAAATTCCTGTCCTGGAAAGGATGACCCCCTTAGAATGCAGTCACACGAAGCTGGTATACATACTAAACATATATATATATATATACGTCTGTAAGGTCTATGTTTTACCCACCACTGTCCCCACAACCCACACTCGCCTATTTACACTTTAGGGTTCATTCTACATTAAGAATGACTGTGCTCTGCATAGACCACACCAAGGAACATTTGTCTAGGAAGAAATTCCTACTCTGGGGACCCATTTACTATATCTGGGTCCTCATCAACCCCTGAATGTGGGATTGTGCCTTGTCCCCTCTCTTCTGTGTTATATTTACATTTCTGTTTTACAACATTTCATGCTTGAAATTATTATTTAGGCCCAAAGTTAGTTTTAATTTGCATGTACAGGTATGTAATATATTATTTGGAATGCTTGGGACCTGGAGTTTTCCAGATAAGGTTTTCTGTCATATTGAAGCAAGCATTGCTGTGCCTGATACTACTAACTGGCTTATGGTTTACACTACCACTATAGGCTTATATACAGCCATATATATGCGTCTCCTTTAAATTGTTTAATGGTGCCATCTATATGATCTTCTTCCTCTGACCCACTCATTTTAGATGTAATTTGTATTTATTTTATACTGGTATTGCTCCTGATTATTACTTTGGTGTGGGGCCATTTTGCCAGTTGCAAGTACTGGTCATTCTTGCTTGTGTGGCAAAATATTATGATAATATGTATTGAATACTTAGTTGTTAAATTAAGTCAATAAATTAGCTTTAAGGATCTCAAATGAATGAAAAAGACAAAAATATACTTTTTTGTACCACTGACTTCATGAATTTGATAATAAATGATAATTTACAGATGCAGCATGTAACCTAATGAATGCTTGGAATTAGCACCAACTACCTTATGAGAAAGGGAAAGAAATGGCTTTGTTCTTCATTGGGCTTTGTTTTTCAACACTATTCCTGTTGTTGTTCTGGCACTTTAATAATTTTACAGTGAGCACCATCATCAGGCCTTTTCATGACTCTTAGGGCTCATACAGACAAGCTTTCCTCCTGCATTTCCCTGAGGTGGCATCGAAGGGGGAACCCAGGAGGAAACGCTCATCTGGATGAGCCCTAAGAGTCATGAAAAGGCCTGATGATGGTGCTCACTGTAAAATTATTAAATGTTCAATAACAATTAGTAAGATTGAGAAAGAAAACCTAAGGTGTATCTCACTGAAAGGTCCTGAAAATACCATTTAAATACAAAATTCAAAAAACAAAACATACTCTACCAAATAGAAGGTACATCCCATGCTACCTGGCACCCTCTCTCCTTCCTAACGCATTTCATACACTAAGTGCTTCATCAGAGGAAGTGCTCTTAGTGTGCGAAGTGTGAAGGAGAGAGGGTGCCAGGTAGCATGGGATGTACCTTCCATTTGGTATAGTATGTTTTGTTTTTTGAATTTTGTATTTAAATTCTGAGCCAATAAATGGTTGTGTTTCTCACTGAATAATGTGTTTAATTATTGTATAATATTATTAAATGCCTGATGCTGGTTATTAAAGTGCCAGAACAACAACAGGCACTACAATAGGTTCCTCCATCCAGGATAAGAGGCATCAAGAACCACGTCCTTGGCTCACTAACTCTGCATATGTAGGTTTCATAGAGTAGCACACAGCTTTCAAGGTTAAAGATTCAGCAGATACAATCTATGCATGGAACTTGATACAAACCCCCAAACATCTCAAAGACCAGGAAAGGCTTATCCAGAAACAAAGTCCCCATTTCTATACATTTATGCATTCTCCATTCATTTCTTTACAGCAACAGATGGACTTCAGTGTTAAATTATCTATATTATTGTGCCACCCCAGCTGAATGATGCTTTGCCGAAAATCTATATCCCTTTTTTTTATTAAGATCCCAGTGAAGTTTATTCTACTTTATCAGCAGAGCAATTTCATGAGCAGAACTAAGATTTCTGCCATTAATGCCCAGGGCATTGTCTGTCACAGCTGCAGTCAAGATAAAGCTTCACCCAGAACAAAGTTGGAATGACCTTTTACAAGCAGGATCTGTCTTGTTTCCCTCCAGACTAATTTATCAGCCTTCGTTTCAGCACAGGCTCTCAGCAGAGGCCTGAAAGAACATTATAAAGAGCATGAATGAACAGGAGGATTAAGATGCTTGGCTAGTCCTTCTTTTGCAGCAGACACCTTCTGGATTTACTGGGATGTAAGCTGTAAATGACCATAAGTGGCGAGCTTCCTTAAACTTGAACACGCTGTTTGCTAAAGAGAAGTGGAGTCGAGAAGCAGTTAAATTGCTCTCAGGAAAGCAGTCAAGGCTTGATTTGATTTTTGCCATTATAGGTGTTTATTTGGATTTAGAAGGCACAAACATTAACCCAATGAAACTACTGGCAAATCACTCTTGTTATATTATTATTATCATTATAGTTAGTCACTCATATTTATAAAGAGCCAACATGTTTAGCAACTCGGTAGGGTTTAGTTTTATACATTACTGAGTGCTGCAGGGGATAACAAGAGTCCTGCTAATTAGTTCAACTTTAGATAAACTTTTTGTATGGGGCAGACAGTGATATTCCAAGACCTTTTGCAATTGGTCCTCACTTTATTGATTCAGTTACTTAACTTTTGCTCAACAGCGTTCCAGTTTGGAATTTCAGCAGCTATCTGGTTGCTAGGGCTCCATTTCCCCTAGCAACTTGGCAGTGATTTGAATGAGACTCTAGAAGGAGAATAGGAGAGGAGCTGAATAAAAAGTAATAAAAAAAATGGCTAAAGTAGCATAGAGCAATCGTTTTATGGCAGCCGGGGTCCGTGACCCCCAGTGAAAGCTGCAAAAAGGGCAGAAGAGGAAATAATTCTAAAACAATAAAAAAAAAAGTTGAAAAGTTGCTAAGAATATAACTTGTGAACTACCCTATTTATTCGAGGGATGTACTGAATCCAAGGTTTAGTTACTTAGAGAGGGAGTTGCTAATAATTAGTATATTTATATTCAGATGTAAACCAAATACTTGGCTGTAATCAAACTTTGTCATGATGAGCTGTTAGAACTGTCATTCTGAGTGCAAGTTAATGAATGCAAGTGCTGACTGTGCCTGTAAGTCCTTGTATGCAATTTTATAGGTGAGCATTATTCCTATTGCACGTGGAAATAACAGGGAAAGAAGCCTTCATAAAGAGCAGCTACTGTGTGCTTTCTGAGACTATTACTGTTACTATTACTGTGTATATCTAGAATCCTTCCACTGAGCAAGACTATGCATTTTTCAAAAGTAATTATCACATTATTTCTAGAATATAAAACATTGCTTTAAGGTACAGATAAATGTCTTTGTGATGGCATTTTCCCTGTAAAATATAGAGCATATATATTCAAATTATCTGAATTTTCTTAATCAATTTTATTTTCTTGTTGCAAATTTAGCGTTGCTATGGTTTGATATCCCCAGCCTAATTAGTTAGTTAGCTGAGATCCAGGTTGAAGAGATACAGTATAGCCTGATACTGTGTAGCAACTATTCTGCTCACCCAGGACATCTCAGCTAATTAGCCTGAAAGACCTGGCAATGGCTTCTCATGGCAATCATTATCATCAAAGATACAAAGACCTTGGATTATGTTCTGCGCCTCTGGAATTCATGCTATTAAATTGCATTTAACTTCACATTGAAGCATTTGATAGGTCAGCAGGCCTAATATCGCCTGGGTAGTTCTTAGATTGTACACTCTCACGCTCTTCTCTGCTAATAAAACTGTTTTCTAATTTGATACGAGATTAAACTTCATGTGGAATTAATAGACTACAAATTGTACTTGCCATATAAATGAAGGGGAAAAAATCCACTGTGCCTATACAGTCTCTACAATGTGTAAACTCGAATTAATATGATATATTTCCTTGATTAAAGATTAATAATCTGTCTTGTCCCATGTATTCAGCAAATGAGGAGCTTTGCAGACTTGTACACTGAATGCTAGATCACAAGTACAACAGCGACATCTTATAGGTTGGAATAGTGATGGGGTGAGCCTAGTGGGAAACTGACTGTGAGCTCTAGAAGGGAGTTGGGGATGGAAGAAGACAACTTTAAATTAACTTTTAGCATGATGTAGAAATTTGCAATTGGTTTTAAATTTTTTAATGTTTTTTAGTTATTTAGCCTTTTGTTTAGCAGCTCTCCAGTTTGGAATTTGAGCAGCTATCTGGTTGCTAGGATCTTGTTTACCATAGCAACCAGGCAGTGGTGTGAATGAGAGGCGCTAATAGGAACAGTAAAGGGACTAAACAGAAAGAAAAGGAATAAAAAGTCAAAATAAAAATAAAATTGTAGCTGCAAAGAGCAATATTTTTTGGCTGGTGGGGTCACTGACTCCTATGTGAAAAGATGTAGAAGAAGGAGTCAAATATTTAAATATTTCAAAATCTATATAAAAAATAAATTATGAAGACCAAATGCAAAGTTGTCAGATATAGTTCATTCTATAACATACTAAGGGGCGCATTCATGAAATCATGAGTTTGAATCCCAAATGGGAAAAATTCGTATTGGATACGATAATTTCTAAAGATCGCAAATATCATACGAAAAAGTCGTATTAGTCACGATAATATCGTATTGGCGATCTGAAATTTTCGTACCGAACGATTGTAAACAGCGGGAAAACCTTTCCGACTTTGATCCTTCTGTGCATGATTTTGGAAGTCTCCCATAGGATTCAATGGCACTCTGCAGCTCCAGCCTGGCCCAAGGAAAGTCTCCCATAGGGCTCAATGGCACGCTGCAGCTCTAACCTGGCCCAAGGAAAGTCTCCCATAGGGCTCAATGGCACTCTGCAGCTCCAACCCGGCCCAAGGAAAGTCTCCCATAGGGCTCAATGGCACTCTGCAGCTCCAACCTGGCCCAAGGAAAGTCTCCCATAGGGCTCAATGGCACTCTGCAGCTCCAACCCGGCCCAAGGAAAGTCTCCCATAGGGCTCAGTGGCACTCTGCAGCTCCAACCTGGCCCAAGGAAAGCCTCCCATAGGGCTCAATGGCACTCTGCATCTCCAACCCGGCCCAAGGAAAGTCTCCCATAGGGCTCAATGGCACTCTGCAGCTCCAACCCGGCCCAAGGAAAGTCTCCCATAGGGCTCAATGGTACTCTGCAGCTCCAACCTGGCCCAAGGAAAGTCTCCCATAGGGCTCAATGGCACTCTGCAGCTCCAACCTGGCCCAAGGAAAGTCTCCCATAGGGCTCAATGGCACTCTGCAGCTCCAATCTGGCCCAAGGAAAGTGTCCCATAGGACTCAATGGCACTCTGCAGCTCCAACCCGGCCCAAGGAAAGTCTCCCATAGGACTCAATGGCACTCTGCAGCTCCAACCTGGCCCAAGGAAAGTCTCCCATAGGGCTCAATGGCACTCTGCAGCTCCAATCTGGCCCAAGGAAAGTGTCCCATAGGACTCAATGGCACTCTGCAGCTCCAACCTGGCCCAAGGAAAGTCTCCCATAGGGCTCAATGGCACTCTGCAGCTCCAACCCGGCCCAAGGAAAGTCTCCCATAGGACTCAATGGCACTCTGCAGCTCCAACCTGGCCCAAGGAAAGTCATAATACCAAAGCTTTAATGAATCCAAAACTTTCGTACTCGGCGCGACAATACGAATACAAATTTTGTCGCAAAGTACGGAAAAGTCGCTCAAGGTACGAAAAAGTCGCCAAAAATACACTCGGAGCGTTCGTGCATTAATAAATGTTCCCCTAAAAGTTATCTTAAAGGTGAACCACCCATTTAAAGTATGGTAGCCAGCAGGGAATATGGGCAAGATTATTGCAGCACATAATTGTGGGTTTGGAGACTTTCAGCGTCATTCTCCCAATGAGATAAACATCTTTCTCTGTACAGAATGCCTTGGCCACATGTTTATGGACATATATTTTGTATGTTACTCTACATGTAGAATAACAAGATGTATTTCCATATACAGAAGGCATTTCCTTGGCAAAGGTATGGCTGAAAGTTGTCATTAGTTCTTACAGCAACCAGATGTCATTAGTTGTTGGTGTTTTTGACATGGCTGTTTATTGAGACGCAAAATGCCATGTCCCACTGTGGACGTACAACTACTATTCTGTTTATATTAGAGGAACTACATTTATGGAGCTTTATACACTTTCTTCTCTTTAATGTTGGCAAAAATTGACAACATTTATGTAACACTAAAGTGGTCTGCTATAGCTTAATGGCAGTATACAGTAAACATGCATTTATACACATAAAGTGAAAGGTCTCACCTTGGACAACCCTTAGTCTCTAGTCTTCAATCAGAAAGAATTTAATAATAAGAGGATGTGTAGTAAAATAAATGGTGAGGAACCAGCCAGCTCAGCAGTAGGCTAATTGGCGAGTACAATGATGATGATGTAGCTGGGAGCACTTACTTCTACAAATGTTCTCTTGGACAATACACTGAAGAAATGGGGACTGGGAAGGACCAGCTGGGATTGTTAGTGAATTAGCTGAAGTCAGAAATCCATGAATGAGGTAAAGAAGCAAAAAGGAAGTAAAGGTTAGGATACAATTCAGCCTAAATTAGGTGGGCTATTCACAAAGCATGAAAGAATTCTGAGCTCCTTTTCATACAGGAAATGGTTAGTAACTCCTCTTCTATTGACATTAAACCAGTGTCTGGTCTTTGGAGTATTTATATCTGGACAGTATCAATGGAAAATGAAATAAAACCACATCATATTAGGCCAGTCTGAGTCAGCACCAGCTTTGCTATGACTTCTTTCAATGCTAAACTGTTCAGGAACATATTTCAAAATATTAATAGGATGTTTTTGATGAAAACTAAAACTATATTTATATAACCATATACACTAGGTAATAAGATTTATGAAGCAACAATGCCCCTCTCTGGGTGATTCATCTTATAGCAAAATAAAAGTTGCCAATATTATTTGAATGACCTTCTGGAAAGTCACCTTAAATTACACCTAGTACATTATATAATTTCAGTTTTGAATTGAATTTTTTTTTTTTTTCTTTTAGCTAAAACTCGGGAATTCCAGTTATGCTTTCAAAAACTGAATTGTTCAATATTTATTAAATATCAAAAATTTGAAAAAATCAAAACGGGCTGATTTATCAACATTCCAATTCATGTTTTCTTGCACCAAAACTCATCAAATTAAATTATGGTTTCAACCCCTCAAATGTCCGATATCTATTAAGTACCAAAAATGTTTATAAAAGAACTTGAATGTAAAAAAGCTTGCGAGTTCATATAGAAGCCAATGGGAGCTGTCCTAGGCAATAATAAGTGTAGCCATCTTCTTCGCTTCCTTTTATTGTTGAAATGCCATTTGTTATACTGCATGTTTAAAGTGAATTGTTGAGCCAGGATGAAGAACCACAACAGTACCCTACGTTCTACCATGATAATGAAATTGTAATGAACACATATCACTAATTTGTAATGTAATATTAACGGTATTGATTTTTTTATTGGAACAAATGGGATTCAATGCTATAAAAATGCTATAGAAAATAAAGATTTATGTGTCATTAGAATGAAGAAATTTAGATGGGACACTGTATATGATCTATGAAAACAGTAGTAGCAGCCTCTGTCATGTTAGGGGAACAAGGTGTCAACTAGGCTCAGCAGAGAGCCTGGCAATGACATATGAAAAACACTGCTGTAGACCATTTTCTGGTGTTTCTTAAGTTAAGGAGCCTTTCTTTTTATTAACTAATCCCCCCTTTGCTAACTGGCTTTGAGTTCATGTAAATCTACCAACACAACTAAGGTCATTCTGATGAAGCTAGGTGGTTTTTCTGTAACACACAGCGGCAGGTATCAGAGCAGCAGTTTGATGCTCATTTGTTCTGTCCTGCATTCCCCTGATGTAGATGCTTCCTGCGTTCCACCACAGGGAAATGCAGGAACAGATGCAGCCCTTTCTTCCCTATTGTGCTGTACTCACACAGGCACATGTAAGCACCAAACGTAGCATGCTGCGCTGCGTTTCACCCTGCGTTCCACTGCTGGGGAACGCAGGGCGAAATACCCATCTGTATCAGCCCTAAGGCTCTGGTGTTAATAAAAATCAGGCTAAAGAGTGAGGAATAGGCAAGCATCTAATTAAAGCATTTGTTAAATCATCTTAACAATCACACTGAGTGCAATGGCTATATATAAATCCAAAATGTGCAATCACGCAAAAATAATCTCACTGTGACAAGAGTATGAATGGAAGTCAAAACAGTGGCTTGATGCAAGTTTAGAAAAGCAATGAATTGATTTTAATTTTCCTTTTGATTATGTTAATATGCGTTTTGTAACTGTGGATTAATATGCATTTTGCAATAGCGGCAGGTATATTGAAATACACTAAGACGAAAACCCCCAGAGAATAAGCACTATACATTTAAGTCAAAGTAAATGTGAGCATCACTCTAGGGCAGGGGTCGCCATCCTCTTTACTCGTGAATAGTGATGAGCGAATCTGTCCCATTTCGCTTCGCCGAAAAAGATTTGCGAAACAGCGAAAAATTCGCTAAATGGTGAAAAATGTTGCACGTCAAAAAAAATTGTTGCCCAGCTAAGATTATAGTCTATAGTTTTGTCACCCGCGGCTATTGTTTTGTCGCCCGTCTATTCTTTTGTCACCCGCAGCTATTCTTTTGTTGCGCGTTATTCTTTTGTCGCCCGTGGCTATTCTTTTGTCGCCCGCGACAATTTTTGGACGCGTAGCAAATTTTTCCGCTGCAAATTTTTTCATCCGTTTCACGAAACAATCCGCCAATGGCGAAACGCGGAAATTCGCCGCAAATCCATGCCTGGCGAAAAATTGGTAGCCCAATGTGGACTGGCAGCCTACAGAAGGCTGTGTTTGGCAGTGCATGTGTTCTTTATGCTTCCAAAACTTGCCTCCAAGCCAAGAATTAAAAAATAACCACCTGCTTCGAGGCCACTGGGAGCAACATCAAAGAGGTTTGTAAACAAGTTGTTGCCAAAAGCTACTGGTTGGGGATCATTGCTCAAGGTTAACTGTACTCTTTCTTCCATTCCTAAGTTGGCCATACACCTACAAATATAGTCTTCTGATAATTATTTATAGGATAATTGTCAGTACATGTGTTGAAAGAATGATCAGTTCAGGACAGATATTATCACACATTAAAAAATAACAGTTTTGGTTGTTGACTTGGTTCAATTGCTCCTCCTCATTTAATGACAATATCTGAACATGTATGGTCAATCATGACATAATAAGACTATAATCTTTCCAGATGATATTGACTTTTACTTTAATTGATAGGACCTTCAGGTATTATGCACATTTGTCATATGTTCACTGAACCTTTTTGTACATTTCTATTTATGTAGAGATTAATGTATCCCCTATTGTAAAATATAAGGATATTATAAATTAAGTCAGAAAGTAGTTAAATGACCATGGAGCTTTTATACAGGTCATAGAACCCAGCCGTGACTTTTAATATATTCATATTTTATAACAGGGAAGTGTGACCCATTGTGTCATGTGACCCATTACATCATAAAACACTAATTATAACTGATTATATCACTAAGCCCCATTTATATGGATATCATTTACAGGATATACATGGCTCTTTTGTATTATACAGGGAACAATGTAGCTTTAATGTACAATATAAGGATATTAAAAATCAAAATAATTTCCGAGTATGACAAATATTCCCTTTTGCACTTCTAGGTTTTTAGAAAAGCCAAGAAATGATGTGTAGTAATTTAGATAAGTATAAATTAGCAAAACTGCACAATATTTAATTGGCCTATAGCCATAACGGTGAGACGTCCAGGAAGCTGCACTTGTGGCCAGTTTTAACACATTACACTACAAAGAGAATTTTCCTGGATGTGGAAGATTCTCCAAATCCTTAGAAGCAACATATTATCACCCAAGTGTTACTATCTAAGTACCTTTTGTGCATATTATAAACTCTGCAACCCGAGGCCACTCAGGAACTGAGCGAAAGAACTGGACCGTGGGATATTTTAATCACAGGATATTTAAATCACTTTTTACCAAATTCAGAAGCTGCTGTTTTTCCCCATAGGACCGCACCAAAGTTTGGTTAAACTTGAATTGCAGTTATTTGTCAATGAAAAGATTTCCTAGAAGAGGAAAACTCCTGTTCCAAGAATAAAGTGATACAGCCTTTTTGGGGTGCATGAACCAACATATTCTCCAAGCATTTGTGCATCTTTAAGTGAATATCCATCTCCAGTGGTCAGGAGCTCCTCTTTTGAAAATGTGGATAGGATATTGTAACCCACTCCCCATTCCCATTGCAGCACTGATAATACAATGAAGGAAAAATAATAATTTCGAGTTACGGCAATCATGAATTTGTAAATGATACATGTTCAGATCTCTGCCAAACAGAATGACAGGAAATGAATAAATACATGTGTTGCAATGGGACACAGAATGCAGACAATGATATGGGCAAGTCTGCCGCTGAATCAGATGGATACAGCATAATCCACAGGTAACCATGACCACTTGCATCAGACACCAGAGCAGAAGAATTCCCCCTCAGCCAGTATAGGTCAGTTCTGAGTAAATAATTTGGAACTAAGTTGGACTTCAGAAATGTTATACTCACATGAGGGGTTAATTCTCAATGTATCTGTGGTCTGTCATTATTACAGAGGAGGGAAAGAAAAAAAAACCTTTTGACAACTTTGGCTAATTTGCACTCCATTCACTTTCACATGAAAACCCATCAGGACTGCTAAAGAACTGTTCTGCAATTGACCTCATTCAATGTCAGAGTGATATACTGGGAAACGGGCCAGTTTTTACAATGCCAAAAAGAGCAAATTGGACGGAAGCTTTGTTCTTCCTTTTCTTCGTCCCATTCCTTTCATGCCAGGCTTGAACTAGTTAAGTTCTTCCATTTGTTCCAACAGTAGCAAAAATACTCGGGGTCTGGCCTGGGGTCACGTCTTTATACGTGATAGCTGAATATTATCACAGGGCTGTACAGAAAGATTGTGGTTTTTAACCCTAATGTAAAATTGTGTCCAAGTAAGGTTTATCTTCTCCGTATTCCCCTAATCAGTCTGTATTATTATTATGTCACAGCTAATTGTGTGCACAGAACATGCCTTCTCCTCACATTTGCATTTATACATATGAAAATTAGCTGTCATACTGATTACCTAAGGCAACTCCTATAAATATTTATGACCCTCAGATGGTGCTGGGCAATTGGTGTCTTACACAAGTCAAGCAATATGGTAGCTTGATCTGTGTGTTCATGTGAATTAGTAATGTTTCATTTCATTACCTTGTTAAGTAAAACTTAAAACTTTGTTTCGGCATCACATGGAGAGCAGAATTGAGGGGTCCCAATCTCTAACTTCTTATAAGCCATTTCTAATTTTAGCTGGCTGTTATCTAGAGTAAAAGTCTTTAAGCAACAATTGGGTACATAGTGTGCCTCATAGCCATTAGTCACAAGACCAGTGTTTGATACCAAACAGGACAGGCACATCTGGCTCAGACAATCAATCAGGTATTAGTTTTGATCCTGCAAGGGCAATAGTGCATGTGGATGGCTGCCTGGCACAGTCCTCCTGCCTAAATTATCTATTACCCATGAAAAAGAATGGAAATGCCTGTGGTAATGCTCACTATTATGTTCCTGGGCAGTGCTCTTGTCTCATCACCTAATGTCTGCCATGGGCAAAGAGTTTTCAACTTTTCAGTAAGTGGAAAACAAGGGCATTTGTGGCTCACTGAATCCACCACAGCAGTCAAAGTACCATGTGTGGGATAGGCATTAAAGAAGAACGGTCAGGAGAACCCTTTTGGTTTCTTCTTAGTCAGTAGAGAGATGACAAAATTATAAGGCTCATTTACTAACATAAGTGATAAATCAAAGAAGTTCAGTTGCAATAAACAGTTGGAAAATGAAATTAAAAAAATCTGAATTATTGCTATGGGTTACTGGACTGGTGCAATTTAGCACTTATGTAAGTAAGTCAGCTCCATATCTGGCATATACTATTCACAGAGCTAGACAAATGTAAGCAAATTTCAGTCTTTTTTTTCTTGCTTCTATTAAAGGCATCACTTGCTCTACTTACAGCTTATGCTTTGCTAAAGATGCTATTGTTCTCAGGCTTTCTGTCCACAGTCTTCCTTATCACTTCCCATAGGTATCCTGTAATTTAACAGTCATCCTCCAAGAAGTTATTGTGAAAATGGCCATTTGGTCAGGGGGGGGGGGACTGTTCTGTCATCATAGGGGTGTGGTCAGTTGGTATTATACAGGAATAGCTGCAGCAGAAACTGCTACATTTGCAGGCTGTACATAAAGAAGCCAGCATAGTATATAAACATTTCACTGTGCAGAAACACACAAATCAGATGTAGCCGGCACCTATCAATCAGCCCACTGTTGGTAGCAACACTATTGGCCTTGCTGTTAAAGGATGTGAAACTGCTGCAATTCATATAAAACTATTTCAGCAACACTGATATGCTCACTGGTACCCTGTGCACTTTCACTCTCTTGGAAGTAAAGGCCATGATCTGAGTTCAGCAAACATATATATAAGCTGGTTGTTTTGCAATGCAAATGATTCCATTACAGCAAGTGAGTACGTACGACATAAAGCAGCATTTTGTGAGTAAGGCATCTTCAGAACTGAGCATTAGTCCTGCAAACACAGAATGATTTTATACAAGGCCATAGCCTTTTGTACCAATATTGTTCCGGAGGCGATATAGCAATACATGATCAACCTTTCCTTTTTTATTGTGTTCTCTAGAGCAATTGGCACCACCATGGCCTTGCTTCTATCATCTTCTCACTCGCTTTTCTTCGGTGCCCTCAGGTCTTCTCATTTCCCCTTCTCTCTCACAAATTCTGCCCATGTCCGCACCCTCATTAATCAATGTCAAGTGACTGAGTGTACAACAAGAGCCGCATTCTTCAACTGCCCCCTCAACCCTCATATATCCCATTGTTCCAAAAAACTGATTCAGATGGCAAGAAAACAGCCTATGCAGCACATAAAAGAGATGAGACAAAAATGAAAAGAATCAACTGAAAAAAAAAAAATAGGGACAGAGAAAAGAGAAGAGGCATTTTTCCCCCTGAAACGCTCAAATACGGCACAATGATAATTTAAATTATTCATACATTTATGAAAACAAGCATTGAAAGGGAAGTGTATGATGGTCTTTGTCTGTCCCTTTATCCCTTGTCTCTTGTTTGGGCTTAACCTTTACTGTAACTTGGGCAAAGCAGCTTCAGCTCTCACAAAGAACGGATTTTTATTTGCCTGGGAAAATATTTCCTCATCCTTATGTATGAAAAATGAAGTGAAGGTATTTATGTGCTGATGTGGCATCTACTTCATCACGAGGAAGAATATTCTGTCTGCCCATCAGATGCAAAAACAAATCTGGTAACACTACATTCCTCAGCAGTTTTTATTTTAACCCTATTAAAACTCTTACAGGAAACGGATAAACATATCTTCAAGTGTCATAACTTTGCTGGCCTGTAAGAGACCGGCTATTATTTAAGAAAAAAAAAGAAAATCTATGAAAGGGATCATTGTTCCATGAATTAAATTAAAAACACGAGGGACTCTTTCTGGCAGAATAAAGACAATAATGCACAAAAATGAACCCCGTTTTCTCATTGCCAGAAACAGAAACTGCTGGAGCAACAGGTTACCTACTGCTGTCATCTTCTTTCTCTTGTCAGAACTGCTACTTCAGGAAACCCATGAAGGGAAATAATATCCCTATGTGGCAATTAATGTTATGGTGATGTCATGCTGATGTCATGATATGGTGACTACATAGTGACTTCATCTCATGGTTACCATATGCTGGGTTAACTAAGATATAGGGTTCATGCATTAATGCATGAAGTTTTAAGCCATGTAAACCACACAATATGTTGGGTGAAATTCCTATGCACCTGAGTAGGAAAGGCGTTTCCCCCAAAATACTGCATGCTTTTTAATTGGTTTTTAATTGGTTTTCATTATGTATTTTTTTTATAGTTTCTTTTAATTATTTGCCCCATTCTTCTTACTCTCTGCAGCTTTCACTGACCCCTGCAGCCAAAAACTATTGCTCTGTGAGGCTACAATTTTATTGTTATTGTTACATTTTATAACTTTGTTTCTATCCAGGCCCTTTTCTATTCATACCAGCCCCTCATTCAAACCACTCCCTGGTTGCTAAGGTTATTTGGACCCTATCAATCAGATAGCAGCTGAAACACTAAGCTGCTGAACAAAAAGTGAATATTTGTATAGAATATTACTCTCTACATCATACTAAATGTTAACTCAAAGACGGACATCCGCTTTAACTT
This sequence comes from Xenopus tropicalis, assembly GCF_000004195.4. NCBI lineage: Eukaryota > Metazoa > Chordata > Amphibia > Anura > Pipidae > Xenopus > Xenopus tropicalis. The sequence goes on along the minus strand of NC_030683.2, from coordinate 102,059,518 downwards.
TCCTATACACTTTGTGATGTTCAAGTCATTACTTCTTTATATAAGCATTGATTACCTAGTTGGGGAAGCAGAACCAGTAGGATTGCTAAACTGAAGAGAACACATTTTGGAGCCATCATACTAAATGTTGTCCTGTATCAAAAGAAAGAAACATTGGAGATGGAAGCAGAGATGACTGAATATGTAACAATTCCATGTATTTGCTGAAATACTGAATCATAATAGTATCATCATCATAATGGTATCATTATACAATTCAGGAACTGGTCTATATGTCAAGTGGTGAGTCACATTGATGAGTCAATGCCATGAATCAGTTTATGATGCAATTTGTTACTGATTTGGAATATCAAGATTTGGTTCAACCAACAAATTTCAAACTGTTTCATAATACTTGTGAACTCGTATGCATTTATGCAATTAGAGACACTAGATTTGCCCTGGGACAGCAACCCATAGCAACCAATCAGCAGGTAGCATTCACCTGTTTAAAAACAAACATCTTATTGGTTGCTATTGTAATTATAAAGTTTACCTTTATTAGTGCTGAGGATGGGGCATGGGCATTTCACTACTTTGTGCCAGTGCATGTATTTAACAGTTAGTGTTGCCCTATTAAATACAGCACTGATATTAGGGTTCTACTTCAGACCCTAAATTTGTCTTTAGACCCTAAATTTGTGTATCCTTTTACCATGCTAGTGGTTTTATTGGGTAGAGGGACTGAGGGACATCTACATAGTCCAGCTGCAGGTTTTTTGCATAATAGGGCACACATACATCTGCAACTGCAATGTAATTAAAATCTGAAAGTTTTTTCCCACAATGCATTGTTTTTTTCTCGGAATTCTGAGGTCATTGCAGAATTGCCGGGAGATGCTCTTGACACAAGTGCACTGCTCCTTCAGCAATTGCATTTGATAAAAATGCAAAATTGCCAAAATGGCACAGGATTTTGTCGCAAATCGGACACAATTGCTCGGAAGTCCATCTGATGTTATTTCTGGTATTTCGTGTGCAAGTGATGTCTGCACCCGATTCTTTAGGTGCAAGTATGCTAAACGTATTGATGCTGGGTGCTAAGGAAAGCCTGGAGCTACCGCCTGGTCAGAAGTTGGTTCTAGTCCAGGGCTCTCCTGTATTATTAGGTGCAGCATGGTTTTTATGCGCTACTGACTACACGGAAAATGTAGGGACGGAAACTTGCACGTACAGATGCTTCTATTACTGAATCATACAAAATTATCTAGTAATGTCTTGGATAGAGTGCCCAATGTTTGGAGTTGAATAAGTAACAAAGAAAGAAAACATATTGCAGTGAACTCTATTTTATAGTGTTTGTATATCGATATATAAGAATCAGTACAATGAACAATAGCCCAACCTTAAAATAGCTCACTTAATAGATGGAAATGAGGAGAAGGGTAGAAATGTAGCTCCACACAAATGAATCTGGTTGAAAATTCATACATTTGCCAAATCATGAACATTAACATGTTATTCTCCTTGTAGTGCTAATGTATCATTACTTTTCACCTTTTTTTTTCATTATTAGTTGAAGTACAGTAAGTAATGTACTGTAGGTGTCAAAATGAGCAGCTAAGGAGCAGTTAATAAACACATAAAAATAGCACATACTAGATTTTATGTTTGTGATTGTCACCTCCGGCTCAGCTGTAATGGATAATACGCATACAATGGAAGGAAGCGGTTTTCAACAGATGCCATAGCGGCAAAAGAAGGGTTTCTGGATTTTTAGTATACATGTGAGGGCGTGAGAGAAAACATACTACTAAAGGGAATAATCCGGCACAATTCTTCCTGCAAAATATGTCATTTACATAGAAAACGATCAAGCAATAAATAATATACAGGTATGGGACCTGTTATCCAGAATGCTCGGGACCTGGTGTTTTCTGGATAAGGGATCTTTCTGTAATTTGGATCTCCATAACTTAAGTCTGCTAAAAAATCATTTAAATATTGAAAAAACCCAATAGGATTGTTTTGCCTCCAATAAGGAGTAATTATATCTTAGTTAGTTACAAGGTACTGTTTTATTATTACAGAGAAAAAGGAAATCATTTTTAAAAATTAGAATTATTTGCTTATAATGGAGTCTATGGGAGATGGCCATTCCGTAATTCGGAACTTTCTGGGTAACGGGTTTTCGGATAAGGGATCCCATACCTGTATTTAAACAAAATGACAAATATTTGACCAGAAAGCCTTATTAACATTGCATTAACACCCTCAATATATTACAGGCGATTGGAGTAGATCAGTTGAAGGGTGAATGGGCAGATTTATTATAACTGGCTCAAAATCAGCTCCAGGTCTTATCATATTTCATAAACTACATCAATTAGAGGCCTGTTCATTAGGCTGTGTAAAATATGGTGTACTGATATGGAGTACTGGTATTAAATAAGTACATATGGTCAAAAGTATGAGGACACCTGCCTATCAAACATCTAATTCTAAAATCAATGGTTATTAATATGGATTTTGTCCTTTTATCCTCTACTCTTGAGAAATCTTCCACTAGATGTGGTGACATTATTGGTGGGATTTGTTTCTATTTACATTTAAAAAGTTGACACTGATGTTGGGGATCAGGAATGACTCAAATTTGTATCCACAGGTGTTCAGTTGGGGTGAGGTCAGGGTTCTGTGCAGGTCAATCAAGTTCTTCCACTCCCATCTATGCAAATCCATTATATATGGACCTTAGTTTGCGCACAGGGTTATTATCCTGCTGAAACTGGAAAGGACCTTCCCCAAACTGCTGTCACAAAATATAGCACAAAGTTCAGAATTGTAAATAATGTATGATCTAAAGCCACTTACTGTGTGTATAATGATGGCTGTGGCTTAAAAAAGACAATTCCAGTTACTGAAAGGGGTGTCCACATACTCTTGGCCATATAGTGTATGTGGTGAAAAATGTTGCCTAAAAAGTGGCACTCATAAGTTAAAAGAAAAAATGGTTTGGTTGACCTCGTTGCAGTTTTCCTTCTACAGAACAATTACTAGTGATGAGCAAATCTGTCCCGTTTCACTTTGCAGAAAAATTTGCCACTCTTTGAAAAGATTAGTGAAATGGCAAAAAATTCACAAAATGATGCCAAAAAAGAATTGGCGTGCAGGTCAATTTTTTACGTGCGTGACCATTTCTTTTGACGCGGGCAACAAAGATTTGGCCTAAGAATGGGACTCTGGAAAACCAAATGTACGTCTATTGAAGAATTCTGTACAGAGAATCGTTGCTAATGGTACAGTGTCTCATTGGACTAGGGTTTTAAGTGGCACAGTCCAGAGTTTTTTAGTGGTCAGATCATGCACCAAAAACATATGGTTTAACAGACAGCAGCTATTATCAATGGAAGATCAAGGTTGTAACTATCTATTGTGCTTTTCTGCTTTTTTGTCTTTTCTTCCTGATTCTGTTTCAGGTTTAAAGTGTTATATTTACTGTAATACAATAAATATAACACTTTCAATATATATTAAAAAGGAAATGATGATTGCGCTACTGGCTAGAGTTAGCATATCATGACTGCCCCTTATGGTGCTGAATGAGTTAACATGTCTCACGGGTCATTGATCTGTTGATTCATTTAACTTGAAACTCTTCCTTTGGCTTGGACCCCATCCAGGAGTCTTTTGGCTGGAGGATCTGGGATGATGGTGTTCAAAAATATTGATGTCTATTATTTACTTAGAAAATATACTGGACAAGCCAGCGTGAGTAGACTAGGTCAGATAATTTTAAGTCACCATCGTCAGCTTCATGTTATTAATAGAGCAATTGATCTTGCTACTATGTGGATTCATGATGCTACTGATTTGTGCCAAGTGCATTCATCCTTTTCACATTACATACTTAAAATATTTTCAGTGGGAATCTTATGGCAGACTATATTTCCATGTCCTGTTTATATAAACAGTTCAACATTTTTGACCGCTTTTCTTTTTTTCTATATTAATAAGACAGTACCTTGCACCTAATGGTAACCAGGCTAGTATAAATCCATGGTGGTGGCGAAACAATCCTATTGGTTTGTTTTTATTTTTAAGTGTGTATGGTAGCTTTAACGCTACTGTTTACAAGCTGCAGGGCTGCCCCCTAGGGGGACTTGGAGCAGAGGGGAAGGTCAGCCTGAAGGCCATTTATGGAGAGAATTTGGGAGAGTGACCACTTGCTCTTCTAGATGCACCTGAAAGCTTACATTGATAGTCAGTTAGAAAACGATTTGAATTGGCTATAAATTTGCTGTTCTAGATATTTAAACTATGACTGACACACAGGGTCAGACTGGGCCAGCAGGGCACTGGGAAAAAACCTGATGGGCCATGGCCTTTGTGGGCCCTGTGGCCCCTGCCAACCCAGTCCATTCCCTATGCCAACAGCTGGCACCAATGTATCTCCCCCCATCATGGCTGCAAGGATAAAGTGTGGTACGCGGTGATGAGGGGGGGTTTGATGTTATGATGTCATGGCAGCCCCGGTGGGACCTGGAAACCCCAGTCTGACTCTGCTGATAAACACATATTTACCTATGTCTGTACTCATATAACGAGATAAAGGGAGGTCCTGGCCAAAGTGTGGACCTTCAAAAGTAATCTTGAACTGAAAAAGTAACAACAGGGAAAGATCCCAAGCACGTTGAATACTGAATACTATTAATGTGTGTATGTAATAATAAATCCTTGTCTTTTTTTGACAGGATCATTACAGTGCAGTCATTTTATAAGGTGCAGTCATGAAAAGGAATATTGAAGTTTACAGTTTGACCACAGCCACTCTCCATTATGTCTTTTTTTTATACATAAGGCCTTTAAAATAGCTAAATATGGGAACCCTAAATTAGGTTAATGGAAGGGAGGCAGTCTGATGACAAATGTCATCCTTTAAATCTTTCTCTAGTTATAACAATATATAATAATGGTCATTATGATTGTTCTGCAGTTCTAGAAATACTTATGCTATTTTTGCTGCTGGCACAAAAATATATTAAAATCACTCGGTACTATGCCCTGAAATCTCTTCTTTTAATTATTTTTTTTTTTTACATTTTATTCTGTCCCTATTGCTTGGGTGGGCAATACATGCAGAATGCAGGAACACTTCACTGCTGGATTATGTGATTTTCTTCTGTGAATTCACATCTAAACTCACTGTACAATGACTTCTTTACAGAGCTTTCACTATAGTTTTAATCCTCTATTCTATTAAATCACCATGGCATTCTCTATGGCCCATACAAGGTATTGAAGATGCTTGGGGTTATACTGAAAATAACCTCTTTTTTCCACCTTTGCCATCGATGTCGAGGTCTGGGAAGGTAGCCAAATGCCACTGAGGACACTAGTGTAATAAATCATCCTTCTTTTTTGCATCTGCAGCCCCCCAATACCGGTCCCCCCTCCTTCCTTTGGTTTTCCCCTGTCCATATCTGACAAAAACCCCATTGTCGTAATCCGAGTGAAGAAGAGTCCTTTTCTTTCACAAAGCCGCTATGAAGCCAAGTTGTGGGCTGCTGGAGATGATGCCTATGACTCCACAGGGAGCCTGCATCCCAAGCTCATACTTTTCTTCTCTCACTGGGGTCACCCGAATCCTTTCATTCCAGCTTCATATTCACATAAAGACATCAAGAAAAGAAGAGGAAAAAAGCTCAGTAGAAAGAATTATTAGGCATGGCTGTCAGCTTCTATAGCAGGAAAAACAAGAAGCCCACAGTAACACTTCTGTTGGACGTATTATAATTTCTAGCTACTTACAATTACAGATAAATCCAATTTGTCTGATGACCTTCATGCTTAAAAGAATCATAAAAATCTGCTTAAGTCATTAAGTGCTACCAAAAACGTATGCTTTTACTAGGTTTTAACCAGTTACTAGTAAATTCAAAATAGGTGTTGCCAACAGTGACTGTTAAATGCTGAGGCTTACTAAAACTTATTGGAAAGGGCTAATACGTTTATATATCTGCTAAGAAGGCAAAACAAATAATGTAAACATACCCCATACATTTTCAATTGTATTAATACAAGTTTGTAGGATTGGTGTTTTTCTCATTTTGAAGGAGAATTGATTTTTGTAGGTAATTTCTTCTTTGCCATTTGATAAGTATACCCTGTACTTATTGTACAGCGCTGCAGAATATGTTGGCGCTTTATAAATAAATGTTGATAATAATAATAATAAAGCTAATGTTCATGGACCAATAACAGTGCGTTCTGGATCTTTCAAACTGTCAGAAGGGTCAAGTGACGTAATCTGTGCTCATTAGAGACTAAACTATATAAACTGGTTCTTTATTGATGGCTGGTTGGCATTGACTAGCACAGGTTTATTAATGATCCCTGCATTTGCTCCTGGCAGGCCTAGAACAGAAATGGCAATTAGATATACAGGTGCAACACAAAAAACACCAGAACTTATGTTCTCTTGTATCTTTGTGGCTTGGACTTTTATTCAGCAAAGCAAGGGCAATGGGAATTTAGTACAAAGGAGCCTGCATTAAAAGGGTTGTTCACCTTTTAGTGTAACGTAGACATTGATATTCTGAGATCATTTGCTGAGATAATTAATTTTCATTTTGTGGTTTGTTATTTATTCACCTTTTTGTTCAGCAGCTTGAAATTTCAGCAGGTATCTAGTTGCTAGGGTTCAAGTTACCTTAGTAACCAGGGAGGGGTTTAAACAAGCCATGTATAGGAGAGGGCCTGAATAGAAAAATAAATAATATAAACTAACAATAACAATAAAATTGTAGCCTCGCAGCGCAATAGTTTTTGACTGCTGGGGTCACTGACCTCCATTTGAAAGATTCATAAGAATTAATAAAAGCTTTAAAAAAAAGAAATAATGAAGACCAGTTGAAAAGTTGATTAGAACTGGACATTCTATAGCATAGTAAAAGTTAACTTAAAGGTGAACCACCCCTTTAAAGCAAGAATTTTGCAAATGGAAGCGGTTTTGCTTACATTTTTGCACTTTGTTTATTTCTCTGTATTCAGAACTGCTGGAAATCTACAGCACTGCAGGTGGGTGTCTTTATGCACATGGATTCCTGTCCTATAAAAGCTGTGCTGTAGGTATTAAAATGAATGTGTGTGACTTTGGGATTTTGTTTTGCTATAAAACACCTGGGAAACATGCCCTGGAATTTTCTTCTGATGATCCCAAACAATCCATGCTATGGCCTACCAGCTGTTGAGAGTTGTAGTTCAAAACAGCTGGGTGGCTGCAAATTTGGCATCTTTAATGCAATGAAGAATTTAGAAGCATGGTACTTTTTTAAGGATAGGATATCAAGGAACATGTTATTCTTCTTTGTTTTACATATGAAATATATTCAACCCCTGGCTGTTTTCTGCTATGCCTATCTGCCCAATAGGATGGACTGCTCCTTCTAGCTTGCTTATTTCATGTCTATTTAAGTCTACCCTCATCAGAATTACACTTTACCACTGTTACACCATACTGAAACTGCAGGAGATAGCTTGGGACATGCAAATTGTAAAGAAACAGGATTTAAAAAACTAATCTCAATTTTCTTTCTGTGCAATATACACTTGCTGGTGGGGGGGGTAATACCTCATATACCATCTCATATACCATCATATTATATTATGTAGTCATAAAGTCACTGGCCTATCAGATTTTCTGTTTGACCACAGAGTTATTTTATTGACAGACTTCTTTACACAAATAAATACAATTTTATTGAAAAAATTAGGTTCTAGTAATCATTTCTCCAACCAAACTTGCCTTTGTAATGTCTCCTTTTACCCTGGGCTCCAACCTATCCTATTAAACTTTTTAATCCCAGGTAGCCCCTTCCCCTATCTCTCTTTATAGTGCAGTGGTTTTCTACTCTGTGGGAGCAAGCAAGAGCAAGGGATGCTAAGATTGAAGGTCAGTTAGGGAAAGATTACAGCTGAAGGCTTATTTGCTGATACACTTAGAAGCCTAGTTTAAAGGTCAAATAAGGTGAGAATTGAGTTGAAAAGATATTTTCTGTTTCAATATTCTTGGAACTATGGCTGAATCACTGATACACTGATATTTTCCACTAAGCACTGCTCTATTGTATAATGGCGCAGAGGGTAAGTGGTAACTAGTGAATCTCTTTTGAAGTATTCTAGAAATTTGTTTGTCTTCTCTACACAGCCAACGGTACACTTTTTTTGTGTAGCCTACAGCATAGTATTGGCTTGTTCCATGCTAGCTACCGAATAATGAATGAGAGAGTGAAATCAGATGACCAAGATTAAGATTAACAGGCCTGGACTGGCAATCTGTGGGTTCTGGCAAATGCCAGAGGGGCTGCTATTTGTTGTCATAGAAAGTCACCATTTAGTGGGCTGGTGGGAACTTTTTGAGCCTCTTTTGACTCCCATTCCAGACCTGAAGATTAACTTTAAGAATATCCCTATGGTTATAATGATCACAAACCAAGCTAAACTCTTCAAGAAAACCTAAAAGTTGCATAGACACAATTTCTGAATGCAAGCCTAAAAAAGTATAATATTGCAAAAAAAGAAAAATATCAACATAACTAAATATAGGTATATATATATATATATTCTATAGACACAGCTTTAAATGCCTTCCCATTACTGAGTATTAATGATAACATAGAACTGCAATCATTAATCACAGTTGTTTAATTATTCTAAAAGCTTCCTCAAACATTACTGGGAATAAATTGTTGGGAAAAGGAATTGGGAAAAATAAATCCTCTGACAATAGATCACACACAGGATGGAACTTCAAAGGGGGGGATAATAATAATAATAATAATCATGCATATGCTTAAAACTCAAGCAAAATGGGGAAACTTAAAACTGCATTCCTGTGAATGATCCCCTTAGCAAGCATTTTTATTTCCAATTAGCAAAAGAAAAATTGCTAATTTGCTGCAGTTGGACAGGCCTGACGTCTCAATCTGCAAAGTGTCAGGTCAGTGAAAGGAAATGTTTCACACTGAGCAGGGAGAGGGAGCAGCACTAAGAGGGTCAGGGCAGCGGGCCCAGAAACCAGATTGACTGGCCACAGTGCTAAATTACTCACACAAGACATACATTGTCTAATGTGCCAGCTCCACACTGATCACGTTCTCAGCCTTTCCCATTTTTGTTATTTAGCATGGAGAGGATGAGCCACAGGGATTGGACTGAAACCAACGCCTCTTCCTTTATCATACTATAAATTCTGGGAGCATTACTTAAGCTAGGTTAAATATTACCCTGATATGTCTATGCCTTTCAGAAGCCAAGCGATAGAGCTCTGGGAATGTCAGATACCTGACTTGACACAATTAATGCCTTCAACAGATAGTACTTGCTGGTATCCAAAGCTTAGTATAATCATTTACGCATCCCCCTAAATTTTGTGTATAAGCTATGCAAGAAAATTGATCTGTTCTCCATCTGTGATTGCAAAACAGAGGATCCATTAAAACCTAACAAAGGAATTCAGTGAAGTGGGTAGCTGAGTGATAGGCAACTATGTAGCCATCATTTTTATCTGTGACGATGGTGCTCTGTGTACAAGCTGTGGTGAGAATAAAATATTTAACAGGAAGGGAAACCTCCAAAGATGCAACAATAGACACATCAGATCCAGCAGCTCCTGGGAGGCCTAGAAGTGTAGAGGGCCTAGTGCTGGTCCTGACTGTTGTACAATCTAGGTTTGGGAAACAAACTCTTTCCAGAATTTGGAGGCTGGGGGGGGGGGGGGGGCACAAAAAATTTGGGCCTAATTTGGGCCTTGCTAGATCAATGAAAAGCAATGTTTTCTTTCTGTTGAGAGTCTATGTATTTTAATATACAATTAAACATGAGCTGAAGAGTACAGCGAGGTGCAACTAAACTGGTAAAGGTGATGGAAGGTTTGACCTATAAGAACAGACTGGAAAAAAGATGCTTGCAAGAGGACATGATTATCTTTTACAAGTATATTAGGGGGCATTATAGACAGATGGGGGGCCTATAGATTAGAGGAATAGAACTTTTATTTGAATCATAGTAGGTGATCTAGTAATACCTTTAAGAGGGGCTTGGATGAGTTATTGAACAAGTATCAAAGGCTATTGTGATACTAAAATCTACAGTTAGTATAGATATGTTGATATATAAATGTTATATATGTGTGTATACATAGCTTGTATGAGTATCGTTATATATGTGAATATAGTGTGTGGTAAGAGTATATATGTGCACTGGGGTTTCTTTGGAGGGGTTGAACTGATGGGCTTTGGTCTTTTTCAACACAACTTCACTATGTAACTATGTAACCAACAGCAACATTTAGTATAAATAAATGACAATTTCAACATAGGCTCTATATAAAAGTTTACCGAAAGCTAAATATATATTCCAGAATATAAACAACAACAGGCACCACAAACTTCAATAATGGCAAGACCCAGTTATAAGATAAGGTGTAATAAGGCAAGACCCAGTTAATAATGTCCATCCTGTTATCTGAATTCTAAGCAATCTATTCACAACATTGAGCTAAATAGTCAACTGGGACACCAGAATGGTCTGCCACAGCATCAAGTATTGGCCACATACTGTAAAGCTTTCAAGACAGTAGTAGAGCATAGAAAGAAATGTTAGTCATCAATTGTATTTTCCTGTTACCTTTTACATGTGACTTGGCCAAAAATATTACACTAGCAATAACAGCACGTCAGCAGGCTCTGGCACATAAAGCAAGTGGCCAACCACAAATCAAGAAAAACTGGACAGAATTAATCTATGCCAGGCAAAATACCACTAGCTAATGTTTAGCCCTGTATGTTACCCTTTATTTGCAGGGCTTCACTGATAAATTAAATAAAAATAGAAGGCTTTAAATAGATTCCCTTAAGAAGCAATCACACTAGTTTCTACTAGTTACCTGCCAAGCGAAAGATAATCAATATCAATAAAAGTAATAACTGCACCTACTAAAAATAAACTGCAAACAATGCATGGTCTTTAGACTTTATATCCTGGAAAAAATGCTTATTCAACTTGGAGCACCAAAGGTTGAAATTTGCCATAATTCAGACCTAATTTTTGCAATGTTCCATATTGTAGGCAAATTCTGGCCAAAAGAGTCATAGCCCCATATTATAACAGAAGTTCTATTAACAAAATTGAATGCTATTTTAGGTCAGGACTTTCATATTCACAGTTACTGACTGTCAAGCAATAATATCTTATATAAAATGCAAAAATATCTATCAATGATATAAATAACCTCCCAAGACTCTCTTTTCCATGCATTTTAGACAGGTCTCATTTTAGGGGGTTACTTTTAGCATCACATGGACAGCTCAATTTATAGAGAAGGGCCTTCTATTCACTGATTGTGGCCCTAAGCAATCTTACTAGGCTAGCAGTAATCCATAGCAACCAATCAGCAGGTAGAATATACTGGTCACTTGCTTTAAAGCAAACATCTTATTGGTTGCTATGGGTTACTGCTCCCAGGCAAAGTGCCTTTTATTAAATATGGGGATTAGTATGGTCCCAAACACTCAATGGATGTTCCCTAGTCCATTTAAGTTTATGATTTTGCTGTAACCTCTGGCAACTCACTACTCTGTCACACTGTAAAAATTTAATTCAAAACTCAATATATACTTTTATTAATATGTCCGTAAGACTCATGAATACAAGTAGAGGTGAATGTCTAAAAATTCCCAAATGGCACTTACTCAACTCAGCATTGTGCAACAAGTGTAGTTCTACTTGATAACAAGCTTTTTGGGGGCATTTGTCGAGTGAGTGTCAATTCGGAATTTTTGGATTTATGTGCATACATATTCTACAATTCATACATATAAATTGAAATCTGACTCCATTTACAACTACTTGGAGGTTAACAGCCACAAAAAAAGTGCAGGTTTTAAGTGAAAAATTCATAGCCAGTGCTGTATATTTTTACATGACTTCCTGATGCCAGATGTTGTACATTGCTATAGGGCAGTAATTGATAGACTTTTTCAGATCAAGCCTTTTGGTCAGGAGCCCCTATGCTCATAACAAGTTTACAGATATAAGAATACATTGGTGTATCATTCATAGTTCCAAGAATATCTAGGAAAGCAAATAAGTACTCACTCCAGATATCATCATAACTGGCTTTTAGGTGTATGTCAGGGACCCCCTGCCATTGCTTTGATTACCCACGGAGGGGCCATCCCCACAGTTTGGGAACAACCCCTATACAACAAATGCTGCCGGCTGTATCAGTATAGTCATACCAATATACAGTACACCACATATAGGAGGGCTGGATTATCTTTAATCTTTAAACCATACAGAGAAGTCTTTAAAGCCCAGGCCGCATCTGGCCATTGAGCTTCCCGTTGGATTACTAAATTACACAAGAAACTGCATTGCACTAATTAAATTAGAAATACAAAGAATATCTAAAAAAATAATATTTTATTCATATACTGTATATTGCAATTAACAGACAAAGCATTTCCTTGGCATTGCTGCATCTGGTGGCTAATAAACCATAGTGATTTGCTGTATGCTTGCTGAGAGAGCAAGAAAAATGTTTACATTTTTGGGTCATTGGCCACAAATTCATAACGCCCATCGCTTGAGAGGAAAAGAATAACTAAACTAAGCCAGTCAAAAAATCCAACGCTATTTGAGCTAAAAAATAAAATACAAGGAGCATGGGCTAGTTGGCCCTGAGTTTGTGCCGCCACCTCATTATTAAAGTCAGCTTGCAAAGCCCACTGGTGGGTTTTAAATGGCGTCTGACTGCGCACAGTACTCTCGATCATACAGGCCTGTGCCAGCACTTTCACCTCTTTAATCAATGTAAATATTTCTCTCTAGACAACAATGGACCATTATAAAGTTATAAACTTTCACTCCTATATCACCAAGTACCCAGTGCTGGGCTGTTCCACATGAATCCCTATACAGTAGATTGTAGTCTCAACTTTATTGCTAAAGTTTTTATTTCCGTTCAGTCTGCTGCCAAAAATAAAACTTTGAGCTTTGCTTTTAAACACTCAAAAATGCATAATTACTTCTTCAGTAATGGCTAAACTGCCTTATCTTAATGTCATTTTGGAGCAATCCATCACAAGCATTCCTATCGATTGGTAAACAGAGAGAAAAAAATATAAGATTTCTTTGGTTAAAAATATTCCCTTACTTAATAACATATTTTTGTCTGTGCTTGGATTAGTTTACTTTGTATTTATATATCGTGGAATCGAATATAAATCTTATAATATAAACTGAGACACAGAGGCCCACGGTCTGGGCAGCTTTCCAGAGTTAGATCACCTCGCAATGTTCTCAGATCTTAGCTAAAGTCTGTAAAGTACCCGCGCATACCAGTTTCTCACAGTGTTTCACTTCTGGCCCATCTCTTCCCTCTGCCAAGCAATTTCTCTCCTCATTATCAGCCATGTCCCTTCTCATTGTGATTTTAGGAGAGCTTTTTTGGAGCATGGAAGGCCAGATGCCATTCCCATGAAGCACAGCAGATGCCTTGAAGATGTGCAGGCCCCTTCCCTATGCAAGATCTGTCTTTGAATAAAAGGCTTAAAATGGATTTTATATCAGAGGCTCCGTGTACAGTGTAAAAATTCATTTCAACCTACTGTGCCGTGATGGCTTTTCTACCCAATCAGATATGATATTATTCTAATCAGTGGATACTTGATTCCTTTTTGTAAACCCTGGGTTTTAGAAGACACAATTTAGAGGTCAGATTAACAGCATGTTGCTAAATTGGGCAGGCAAAGGAGTAATTGGCATACTTTTGTCAAGACTTTAAATCTTGAGTCTTGTTCACGGTAATTACTTTGTTGGGCAGACTGTGCAGCATGAAAATCTAATGAACCAAAATCACAAAAAGAAGTATACGCAATTTTAATATTATTTAGACAGTCTGAATTCTCACAGGAAATTCCGCATGGCTTCTTAGAGATGAACGGGAAATTGATAGTCTGGTTGGGGTGGGATTTCTCTAGAGTTATGAGTTATAAAGTTGCATGCAGCAATTTTATCTGACCCTTACATTAGAATTTTTAGTTTAAATAGACCCATAGATTAAAATGTATTTCAATGTATCTGACTTTTTGGATGGATTCCGGTGAGTCTGACAAAACTCTTACAATGACAATGACACGCTTGTTAAGGAGCTAGACCCCAGCATCTTCTTGATTATATCATTGGGGATATACAAACTGCTAAAGTTATTTTAACCTTCAAATTATATCAAAACATGGGTCAACATACCAGTATCCAGCTGTCACTTTTTCCTATAGTAGTCTGTACAAAAAGCACTGTCTAAAGAACAACTCTCAGAAATGTTTCTGAGCTCAGCTCCACGTGTTGGTGCTTTAGGATGCCTGTTCTACATAGTTCTGTGTGGGAAGTGGAGATTGGCAGATAAAGGAATCTGACCACCCCTATTTTTTACCTGATTTTTAGCCATAAGTTCCATTAGATTAATTTAGGGCTGGTGTGCTAGTTTTTGGTGCCCGTTCATAGGCCTTTCTATGTTACAGATGCCTCACATACTTATTTGGGTCCAAATCTAGGGCTTCTCAAGAAATATTATGCCTAAAGAGAACTACAGGTCTCAAAAATGCACCCCTTAGGGTACATGAAGGAAGCAATTGTGCCTCTGTCAGTCGATTGCACCAATGCAAATCTCACACAAGGTGCAAAATGCAGCATCTTTAGGAGTAGGGGAACCCTGTCCTTAATGCCTGTCAAAAGCACAAGCTAGGGGACAATCAAGATGGCACCCACATACCGCCCACCTACTATCCCCTCTGAATGCAAAGCTGGCGAAGGGGCAGTTCTTCATTCAGTGATATGCGACTCTTTGCCCTTCATTGCTGGAGCACTCAAGTGCAATGTGTCTCATCATTTCCTTTTTTTTAAAACAGGTGAATTGCATAAATGCGTAAACACATTAAATACCTAAATATGATAGTTACCTAACCTTATGAAACTATCAGGGGGTCTGGACTTGTGGTGACTGGGTGCCTTTATTCCACACCAAACTTTATTTTTTCATACTTTGCAATCAATAAGTTACTAGTTCATCTTTTCATGTTGAAAACATTTATGTGACTTTATTAGATTATCCAAGAAGATAATTTCACAGTTGCACAGCTCTAAAAATCGATGTCTTTGAAGCAATCATTGATGAGTGAATACTGCTGACTTTATGATACTGACTTTATGATCTTAAACAAACAAAAAACAGCAGTGATGAGTCGAAGTTCATCCTTTTGTTAAGGTTAAAATCAAGACATCAAAAACACTGTTTTATATTCATTTATCTTTTATTTGGGAATGTAACATAATATATCGCCTTATCCCTATATGAACACGCCCACAACCCAATCTTTTTCTTTTTGCATTTTGGTGTAGGCAGCAGAGGCATTTGCCCCTAGGTTACAACCAGACAGAATGGTTTTACATGTGTTGTGGTTGTAGTACAATTGCAACAATTATAGTTGAATTTCTTATTGATACTGAGTGACCAAACATTCTAGAATCCTTGACAATAAAGGAGCATACTGAACATTAGCAATTTAAAAATTAATACAATTACATATTTCTGCCTGCTTAGCAAAACAAGGGTATTCCCATGCCAATTGTGCCAATGCCTGGTGCAGCTGGTTGCACGTTTATAAATGACTTTGGCATAAGGTGCAAAGTGCATCAATCCCTTGGACAACTGAGTCCTACCTTGGGCTGCTACTAGCGCCTCCAGAATTCAACACAAAGATTTACTCCTAACAGCGGGGGTGCAAATATGAGTGTGCAATGTGCATTATTGGCAAACACATGATTAATAAATTAATTAATTAATGGAATTTTAATCACATAGTTAATTTAATCCTTAAATTTAGCCCCTCTAAATGACTGAACTGTTGATCTTGAGATTAGTGATGGGCGACATGTTTCACCAGGCATGGATTTGCGGCGAATTTCCACGTTTCGCCATTGGGGGATTGTTTTGTGAAACTGATGTAAAAATTCGGCTCGGAAAATTTCGCTGCGCGGCCAAAAAATGTCGCCCGCGTCAAAAGAATAGTTACGCGTCAAAAAAGAATAGTCGCGGGTGTCAAAAGAATAGCCGCGGGCGACAAAAGAATAGCCACGGGCGACAATTTTTTTCGACACGCGACATTTTTGCCGTTTCACAAATTTTTCACCGTTTTGCGAATCTTTTGAAAGATTCGCAAATTTTTCAGTGAAGCGAAATGGGACAGATTCGCTCATCACTACTTGAGATCACAATTACCCAGGATATTAATCTTGTCCAAGAAGTCATCCAAGCCACTTTTAAAGGCATTAATAGAATCTGCCTATAGCTACAAAGCTTGCTATACACAAAAATCCCCAACTTTTTTTCAGTTAAGAAGTCACCCTACAACTTGTATTGTACAATTTTGTATCATCTGCAAAAATTTTGAAAAAACTTACAATGACCAGCTCGTCATCAATAAACAAATTAAGAGAGGAAAAAACAGAGCCCATGTTGTACAACTTACATCCCTGCTCAAATTAGAAAATGTTCCATTTATCGTCATCTATCCTTTAGCCAGTTCTCTGAACAAGTACATATATTATGTTCCAAACTGATATTCCATAACTGAAACAGTAACCTTTTGTGCTGTACTGCATCAAATGCTTTAGCAAAATCTAAGTAGATCACATCCACTACCACCCCAATGTTTAGGCTTCCGCTTACCTTCTTATAGATGGCAATTGTCTGGCAAAATCTTTTGTGCATGCCTCCACCAAAATCTTTCCCACCACCCATGTCAAACAAACAGGCCTATTATTTTCAGGCTGAAAATGGGATCCATTTTAAGTAATGGCACCACAGTAGCTATTTGACAATCTCATGGCACCATGTCATGCATCAAAGTGTTTCCGATAAATTAAGTAATGGTGTCCATTTTTGCACCATGTCCCCATTATCAGCATAATTTCTAGCATAACATCTATCTATCATCTATCTATATTTTTCTCAACAAGGAAGGCTGGGCACATATTATTTGCTGTCCCCAATACTACAATCAGTACAATGGCCCTTTAAATGATTCAGATGTTATATCCAAGGCCAAATTAGGAACATTTTATAGTAGATGAAATGTCTGCAGCTCAAGTCTGTCGCTTTCTCCTCAGAAGCTACAGGAGCATTAAAGCAACAAATATTTCTGTCTCCATCGTTCCAATTTAACGAGCCCTGTGATCATAGCCTGTCACTTTGGAAAATTTTCAGATTTCATAGAAAATCTATTGAAGCCATCAAAGAGTTCATCTCTAAGTGAAGCTGTGGTGCAATGTTAAAGAGTCAGCCATAAATCAGCCCACCGGTGCACCTCAAATAGATAATCAATTTCACTGAAAGCATCAATAATCATAGTTAGACATTTATTGCTCTAAGGATGGTTTATCTTTCGGGCACGGGGACAGCAGGGGTAATGATAAATACCAGATCTGCCACTGAACACAATTAAATGCTGAAAGGATAAAGCATTTTATATTGTGCGGAGGTGGGGGGAGCAATCCTATTCATAATAGGACCATATTGTATGAAATCCACAGGAAATAAATAACTACATATTAAAGTGAGTGCATCTAATTTCAATTTTAATGTCATATCTAGGCAGACAATGTTTCAGCAATGCATTTGTTTATTCTTTAGAGCCAGTTCTCTGGCTTTCCTCTACAAGTTAAAGGGACAATGTCAATTCTCACTGGGCTTAATTTTCCTTGTCACTGCTAATTGGCTGTGTTTTTTTCTCTCGGAATAGAATGTAGATGAGATATCTGGTGTGATTTCTGAAGCTGGAGAGTCACTGACAATGTATTCTGCACTTTGGCATGACCCCACATAAGTATTGGTAATGGTGTGTTGCAGCGAGCATCAAACTCATTGAATATGCACCTGTGGCGGCTAAACATCAGATGTCAAAAAGCAGAGGTCTAAAAGCTGAAAGAATAATAAGTGAACACAAGAGAAAAAGGCACATTAAACACAATTGCAAAAAGCAAAATGAACATTTGGCAGGATAAAACTTTAGGAGAGTTTTTTTTCCCTTTATCATTCTGTCAAGCCTATTCACTTCAAAAACACTTTTAACACAAGGTCTAGTCTTTTGTTTTCTCCGAAAGCTGGATGGATGGGCTTGCATTTCTACTGTAGAGTTACAGGCGGAATAAAAGGCAATGCATGAATCATATTCTGATTTTTGGGGGGATAAGAAAATGAACACAATTATTACATTGTTATTAATTGCATATGGCCTTAGGTGGTCTTAAAGTCTGACCTGTATGACAGGTCAATATATTGGCAAAATCTTTAATACAGGGCGTAAGCAGGAAAATGGGACACATTTCAACACACCGGGTAAGAGCTGTAGTTTGGTAATGGGGCCGAAATTTGCCCCAAATCTTCCACAACTCAAAATTTAATTGCATTAACGTCAGTAAGAAACAGGTTTCTAAATCTTTTAGGTAGATGTTATTTGTCTTCTTGTGGGTTGGACTATCCTTTTGTCTCTCGTAGTATCCTTCTTTACAAGACACAGATGTTGCTTGGGGTCCCGAAACATAAAGGGCCTTGAGGGTTGGCAAGAATCACGAGTAGCGATGAGTGAATCACTAATCGTGAAACTGATGAAAAATTTGTGAAACTGACAACATTTTGAAATTTAAGGGCATAATGTGATTTCAGTTGTTTTTTCAAATTTTCAAACAACTGAGTTTTCTTTTTTTTTTTAATTAGCACACATTTGGGATTTTTGTGACTTTTTGCAAATTTAAAAAAATACAAAATGTAATAAATCTGCCTCCATGTATCCATTGCACAGAGCTTATGTACCAATGTACCAATTTCTATGCTAATAAAGACCTGCCCCTCCGTAGTTATACATAAATACGGAGTGATTGGCTAATTGTTTTCCGTAATTTGGATAACTGTAATTTGTATACAAAAAAATCATTAAAGACTGAATGAGAATTATTTGGTTAAAATGGAGTCTTTAGAGCTTTATGGATAACAGGTTTCCAGATAATGGATCCAATACCTGCATTTTAAAAGTTAGTAGGTGTGTTTGTTTTGTCTCATCCAGATATCTTATCTCTTTTATTGCTGCATTAGACAAAGACCTCCAAGAGTCCGTGTAGGAAAGGTATTTTTCAGATAAAGGGATATCGATCCGTTATATCTAGGCTCCTGGTCATAAAGCAAGATATGATTGCTGTTCAGCCACAAAGAGAATCATCTCAGGAAATACACTTTCCCATGCAAGTTTGCTATGGGTCAATAGGCTCCCAGGAGAAATGAAGTAATTCTGTCACCATTAAGTGCAGGTAGAAAGAAACAAAACAAAGAGCATGGGAAATAAATCCCATGAAAACGCTCAAAACACAGAACTCCTTCATAGAACTACTAATACAGGGGAATTATGTGTTCTACTTCCATAAACAATGTAAAGAGTGGCACACAGTTTACTGGTGCATATTTATCACAAATGAAGAGAGAATTCCCCACAGAATTCCCTGTCTTTTTACCTGCTGTTTCTTTAGGGTATGTATTACAAGTCTCTTGTATATGTGCAAATGGGGACCCAATAAGTGTGACCACTCCAAAGCTAATAGAAACTTCAATTCAATTCCAGTTAATTGTGTACATGCTCCCTACCATATTGTAAAATAATTAGCATAGCACTGATGTATTATTATCTACTAATTAGTTTATTCCAATGTGTTCTTTTTAAAAAGGGCTCCTGTATATAATAATTCATAGCTCTAACATAATTACATTTTTAGCTTTATTGTGGAGGGAATTTCCATGCTTTCTTTTGACATAATTAGCAGAGCCGTGACAGACAAATTGTGCCTATTTAATTATGACAATCTTTTTCTGCATTGTGTGAGTGAGGAGAGAAACCAGGAGCTCAGTGGACTCTCTGACCCAAAATGATATACAGATATCCAGACAAGCAGCAGACAATGACTTAAGCTCTTTTTGATAGGGAAGATAACTGGAAAATATCTATTCCATGGAAATGCTGAAAGCAATGTCAGAACAGAAAATAAATATGTTGTTATGGGTTACTTGAAAAGAAGGCTGATGAGTGTTGGAGTATTAAAATCTGAATACTGAGTATATTGGCCGTTCTTTATTTTTTCTTTTGAAGATGCTATGTACCAAACTATCCAATAAAGGCATGGCAGTCAAGCAAGCCAATGACCATTTGATTAGGTCAGAATTAGCTTAAATCAAGGCAGATTCGGATCTGTAAGCTACAGGGTTAGTTGACAGGTCAGGTTATTTAAAACTCTTTGTATGAGTTACTGCACCAGGACACATTAATTTTATTACATATGGTGGGAATGCTACAGTAAAAAGTAACAATAGAACAATAGAGTACTAGACCATCAGACATGCTGATTCATAAATATTGAATAACTAGTTAAACTGGTTAATATCAGTAGTGACAAACCTACAAGTTTTAGAGTGGACATGAGCTTTGGAGTTACCACTTCCGATTTGTAGCCCTGTGTCTTGCACTTTATTAAAAGGGCATTGAATTAGTAGATAAATGCTGCTGATTTGTTGTATGGCCATAATGGAAGTGTAGACAGTAAAGTAAAAGTAGCCATCTGATACGTGCATGGAAAATTCCAGTTATGAAGACAGGTGGACAGGAGTTTTCCAGGACAGTTGTTCCTGTCAAGTGAAGAAAGTTTTTTGTTTGATGTCAATTTTTATTTTACTGTGTTTGCTTATCTGCTGTCTAAGTGCAGGTGTTTACACAAACCCCACCCTTTCAGTCTAAAAGACATTTTTTACAAGGCTATTAGCAAGAGATGACACTATTGCAATTTGGCAGGGGTTGCCATTAGATGCACTCAGTCTGTCCTAACTGAAAATATGGTAAATTGAGGCCCCTATCAGGAGAGCTTGGCCAATGAATAAGGATTCCCAAGGTGCCCAAGGCTCCCCATAGCCTCTCCCTACCCCTGCCACTTAGCAACACTCCTACCACCCACCCCAACCCCCCCATGCTCCCCTGACTTGCCAACTCTCAACCCCCCAACTCACTGCCTCTTTTCCACCGTCACCGCTTCCCTTGTCCCCTTTGCCATCATAACTAATACTAAGAGCAGAGCAAGAGTTAGAGGCAGACAAGGAATGTACTAGGGTCCTAGTCCCCCCCACACACACAAACACCGTTGCGCCCTAGGCATGTGCCATTCTGCCTACCCATAGTTCCATCCCTGCCTATCAATGTGTCTGAAACATCATCTTTCAACCTAAAACAGAGACTGGGAGCCGCTACCAGCTGTTTGCCCCATAACGGGATCATTGAAATTTGATTGTGATTTGATTCATCACAAGAGGTTTGCCCTATTTGTGTCTACCTTAACAGCCCAACAGGCTTTTATATCACTTTCTAGGGAAGAATAAAACAATGCCCAAAGCAGACTAAAAATATGTTTTACTATTACTTGACATGTTTTATTTACCTACAGCTGAAGTTGCCTAATTTCATATAGTATATTCATTCCCTGGGCCAGCAGTCACCGGCCCACAGGGCAGATAATTACAGTGATGAAAAGCCAATATGTACAGGTCTGTGTATAATTAGTTGCCCTATCCAAGAATAAAGATAATAATAACACAATCCAAGGGACAGGATGTTTCATGACAACATCATTTAAACCCCATGAACTTATCAGTCACATTCTTGTTTTCTGTTGCCTTTAGCAAATCTGCCTCATATCTTCCCATTGCTTCAGATAGCACTAATGGGGTCATTCATCTCTCTTCATCAGTTGTTCTGACAATGACCTTGCCATGTTAAAGTAATATTTATGCTTTCTTAGTTGATGGATATCAAAGTGAAGCATCCCATCTTTATTGTAAGGCTGCCAAGTACACAGTGATGCATTCCACTGGTAACTCCCTCCGGAGCTTGCTACCCATTCTACTCAAAATAGCTGTTTACAGTCCAGCCTAAAGGAGTTGTCTGCTGAGGCTATTCAACACAGAGAGTTCTCCATGTACAACAGCTCCATTAGCCTAACAATGAAGACATAAAAAAGTAAAACATTAACAGAACCTGGCATCTGATTTTGACCTCTACTGTGAGCTAAATAGCCCTAAAATGTTACAACAACACCGCTAATACCCTTTAAATGAAAAATAACAGACTTCCTATTCAGTTCTCCTGGCTCGTGCTAAATGCACATGCGCATCACTGTGTTCTAAGTATATGTGTAATCTATGTATGTATGTATGTATGTGCCCCAGGATGCAACTAAATCTTTGTGGGCACAGCACTCAATAGGGCGCTATTCTTGCATAAATACAAATGTTTCCCCCATATGGAGTGCAGGGCCTGTTAGTCAGCACCTCCAGTGAGGGGGAGGGGGGCTATTATATTGTTATAGGCTTGATGCAATTGTTTGATGTAATGGCATATGTATTTATGTTTTGCTTATTTATTTACTCTCTTCTACCCCTTGTCTGTTCTATTTATGTAATACAAGTAGCATTGTATGATTAAAAATAAACATACATACAAACGCTGGGGAGCAAGACCATTTGTACAAGTAGTACTAAATTTAAATGTGTATAATATATATATATATATATACAGAGAGAAAGAATGCTTTTAAAGTCATAACATTATATAGTATGTATGTATGTAAGGATGTATATATACATATATATATATATATATATATATATATATACAAACTATAGCTATGGGAAATGTCAGCACTCACAGGGTTTCAAAGCCGATCGAACAAACAAAAGAACAAAAATTCGAAAAAAGGAGGTGTGATTTTATTAATCCTACGTTTCAGTTCCCTACAGGAACCTTCGTCCAAACTATATATGTGTATATATATATATCCCTATTCTGCTACTGAAGGAAATCCTGCACAGATTTCCTTCTTTCTGTGCTACAAGAGTGGCGTGACTCTACTATATGGGAAAGCTGTTACACTATAAAATGGATTGTGTCCATGCAGTGTCTCAGGACAGACTGGGCTGTAATACCCCTCCCTGAGAACTTTTCTGAGCCCAATTACACACAGAGATAAGGTTGAAATAAGGTTTACTTGCAGGACACTGTACCTTTAAATAACTTTAATACATTGATACATAGAGCCTGCCAGCCAATTTTCACCTAATATTGTCAGCTTCTCTCCCTGCACTTCCTCTGCAGCCTTGCTTCCTGTCAGCTTCTCTCCCTGCACTTCCTCTGCAGCCTTGCTTCCTGTCAGCTTCTCTCCCAGCACTTCCTCTGCAGCCTTGCTTCCTGTCAGCTTCTCTCCCAGCACTTCCTCTGCAGCCTTGCTTCCTGTCAGCTTCTCTCCCAGCACTTCCTCTGCAGCCTTGCTTCCTGTCAGCTTCTCTCCCAGCACTTCCTCTGCAGCCTTGCTTCCTGTCAGCTTCTCTCCCAGCACTTCCTCTGCAGCCTTGCTTCCTGTCAGCTTCTCTCCCAGCACTTCCTCTGCAGCCTTGCTTCCTGTCAGCTTCTCTCCCAGCACTTCCTCGGCAGCCTTGCTTCCTGTCAGCTTCTCTCCCTGCACTTCCTCTGCAGCCTTGCTTCCTGTCAGCTTCTCTCCCTGTACTTCCTCTGCAGCCTTGCTTCCTGTCAGCTTCTCTCCCAGCACTTCCTCTGCAGCCTTGCTTCCTGTCAGCTTCTCTCCCAGCACTTCCTCTGCAGCCTTGCTTCCTGTCAGCTTCTCTCCCTGTACTTCCTCTGCAGCCTTGCTTCCTGTCAGCTTCTCTCCCAGCACTTCCTCTGCAGCCTTGCTTCCTGTCAGCTTCTCTCCCAGCACTTCCTCTGCAGCCTTGCTTCCTGTCAGCTTCCCTCCCAGCACTTCCTCTGCAGCCTTTCTTTCTGTCAGCTTCCCTCCCAGCACTTCCTCTGCAGGCCTTTCTTTCTGTCAGCTTCCCTCCCAGCACTTCCTCTGCAGGCCTTTCTTTCTGTCAGCTTCCCTCCCAGCACTTCCTCTGCAGGCCTTTCTTTCTGTCAGCTTCTCTTCCAGCACTTCCTCTGCAGCCTTTCTTTCTGTCAGCTTCCCTCCCAGCACTTCCTCTGCAGGCCTTTCTTTCTGTCAGCTTCCCTCCCAGCACTTCCTCTGCAGGCCTTTCTTTCTGTCAGCTTCCCTCCCAGCACTTCCTCTGCAGGCCTTTCTTTCTGTCAGCTTCCCTCCCAGCACTTCCTCTGCAGGCCTTTCTTTCTGTCAGCTTCCCTCCCAGCACTTCCTCTGCAGGCCTTTTTCTGTCAGCTTCCCTCCCAGCACTTCCTCTGCAGGCCTTTCTTTCTGTCAGCTTCCCTCCCAGCACTTCCTCTGCAGGCCTTTCTTTCTGTCAGCTTCCCTCCCAGCACTTCCTCTGCAGGCCTTTCTTTCTGTCAGCTTCCCTCCCAGCACTTCCTCTGCAGGCCTTTTTCTGTCTGCTCAAAGGAGTGGGGACTCTGCCCCTCCTCTCTATGTCACATAAAGAGGTAGAGAGAAAGTTCTTGACTAAATTACACATCTTGACCATCACAACATTTTGAATCTTTTTTGGCAGCAAATATAACAAACTCCTAACGTTGTTGGTGGGGCCAGAATAGCAACAAGAACGTTCCTGCAGTTTTAGAACCAAAACATGATATTGATACTTTAAAGGGCACAGACAATTTTATGGCAGATTCCTTCTGAGATTCCTAAATACAAACTTGAAAGCTTTATTGAGATAAATACACAGGTGAATGTTGAATTTGCCTGTATTTTTCTCACCTGCTGCACCTTTATTATGTGTGAATCTTCACAACAAGGCTCTGAACTTTAAACCTCTGCAACATACTTACGTGTCAGAATATCTTAGGCAAACAGAGGTGCAGCATGGGTGTTTTGGGTAAAAGTTATATCAAATATCGATTGGTTGTGTACAGAGTTCCCAATCAGTGACATTCAGTGCACTCAGTGGCATTCAGCGTAGACTTCAGTGTAAATAAACTCTACCGAAATGAGAAAATCCATTGGTTTAATTTTATTGTACAACCCATGGCACATGAGGGTACTCAACAAATAATTGGGGTTGGTCAATATACATTACTCATCCCCCTGTTTTTTTAAAGACTTATTCAATATATTTTTGAAAAACAAAGGTACCAGTTTATGATCATGAAAGCTTCCATGCCAAGTTAAATCCCATATGGCAGTCCAATCTACTATCTCTGTTTGTATTTTTTTATGTTGGCATATCCCTGCTAACTTGGTTTTTTTAGGAGTTTTTTCCAAAACCATTGGTCTCAGAGGATAATTTTCCTGCTCTGAAGCTTTTTACAGGGGAGAGACATCCATGGCATAAGACCATCATTAAATAAACTTCCATGTGGTTGCAGCTCTCCAACCCATTCATTTGACTGGGGAATTCGTTTTAAATGGGAGTCATTAACTGGTTGCTCACGAAAATTAAAAGTTATACCGGGAATACAAGGATAACATGAAGTTTGAGATTTCTATCCATCACCACACATGGGCAGATTTATGACATATTAGGGATCATTTATGTCCGCAAGAGCAGTTGTGGTCCCTGCAATTCAACACAGTCAGTACTTGCATCACTTTGCACTCTCAGTACTTCTGTATAGTTGCGCCCAGTGAGACTCACTCCTTCCTTCCATTCTGAATTGAGGATTGTTGCACCTATTGACTTAGGGAAACCCTAAAGCTACCTCCTTTCCAGGCAATGGCTCCAATGTACCCTTAGCACCTTGCGTTAATCACTGCAGTTCAGTTACACCGAAAGAACTCTCTTGCATGCTGAACACGAGAAATGACACCAGACAGAAAATTGTCACCAGTCCCAATTGCGTCTGATTTGCAATGAAGTTGCAGCACGCAGTTGCAGTCATTTTGAAGTATTGCCCTCCAGAAACCCTATGAAAATAAATGAGGATTGCTGTACAGCTTTAACCTTTATACTACATAGTCTATAGAAGTTCTTCTTTAATGCACTTACATTTCAAACAGCAAAGCTTTAAACAGAGTGTCCTGAAAACCAATGAAGACCTTGTGATGAATTGTTGTAGCACTGGCAAGGTTCTTACTTAACAGCTCTGAAATATATTGTCATCATATAGTCTGTCCCTTGGCTGGCAATGTCAAATGAAACATACTGTACATTCTGTGGTAACTCTGCACATAAGTGGCTGGAGGCACTTTTGTATAAAGAATGTACTTTATTACAGCATCATTTATCTGCTCTTTTCTTAAAAAGTGATGTCCATCCTGAGACACTGCTGCTTTTGTTAAACTAGCAAAGTAATAACAGAAGTTGTAATTTACCAATGACTAAAAGGCCACAATTGGACATTGGAGGATGCTGGAAGCTGCAGTTTACTAATATTTGAAGGTTGCAGGTATCTTAATGCTGCTTAGGGATGTGACCTTAGTTTTGGTCTGCATGATGCAGAGGTTTTTGGGGTAGCAGGAGCCTTCTTTCCTTAGAGCCAATGGTGAAGAAAGGTTCTTGGCACTATGTTGTCTGTATTCCTCAAAAAATGTACATACAATAAATACGGTCACCACCAACCCACGTTAGCTCAAAGTATATCTTTTTCATATTGTAAGCTACATTGCACCTAGGTTGAGGCCCGTAATATACATGTACATGTACATATATGCAGTGGCTGCTGGGGTCAGTGACACTTTTTTAAAAGTTGGAAAGAGTTAGAAGAAGTTACATAAAATACAAAAAAATAAATAATGAAGACCAATTGAAAAGTTGCTTAGAATTGGCCATTCTATAACATAGTACAAGTAAACTTAAAGGTAAACCACCCCTTCCACTTCGCTGTTAGCATGTGAAGGTGATTTGACCAAGTAATTTATTTTTACATCTTCTTACTGGATATTTTTCTTAATAACGAGGAATCAGAATAAATAAATGCCTCCGTAATATGAACCTGAGTATTTGATGCCTTAATCTCTTACCCAGAATCCCTCCTGGCTCACTATATGGCACTGTGACATGAGTGCTGGCTTCTGACCTTACCACTGAACTCACCATGGGATACAGGGCTAAAAGTTCACTTATAATTTACAGTCTATTGGCGTCTACATCAAATGAAGACTATTAGTGGCTATTCATTTATGTCAAAGGTGAATTCTAGTGACATCAGTGATCTCTGACATTGTTCATGGAGTTCAAAAGGATTGTCCTGTTTCTATTAAATGAAGACAGAATATATTAATGACAGTCAAGTAAATTAGGTAAATCTAAGTGCATCGCCCATAACATTTATTTGATGTCTTTTACTTCCATTCCAGCACTTTACATTGCAGCCCTCACACAGCACACTGCACACTATTTTTAGTTTTGCAGATCCCTGTACAGCAGATCCAGATTGCTATAATAATAAAATTGAATTTAGAAAGAAAAATATTAGTTAACAAAAATAACTGTATACTATATAAAGAGAATTTTAGGCACACAAGCACAAGCAGTGGACAAATTCATACTGGAATAAATAGCAGTTGTAATATTATAATTCAAGCTATTTTTCCATTTGACTTTTTAAGACTAATTCAAAATCCAGCAGATCCATTGAAAATTAAGGGTTGAATGTGATTTCACTATTTTTGAGGACTTTTTTACGTTTCAAGATGTGAGTTTTTAAAAAAAAAAAAACGTTCAAGATTTTCAACTTTTTTTGAATATCGAAAATGAGAAAATTCTTTTTTTTTTATAAATCTGCCTAGTATATATTTCTAACTTGATTATATTAATGACGTGTGGCATTTCTGTAGGAGGAAAATTGTTTTCATTTATTTTCTCCTTTACCTTAAAAACTAAAATTTGAGGCTCATGACATAGCGATCAAAATGCCCTCTGCGCCAACAGCTACAATACATTTATTTGAATGGCAAACAAAATACTCATGACAGGACTAATCCTTGCAGAATTTAGCATTCCTAAATACCCACCTACCAGCGCAAATATCTGCAATAAACTCTACTTGTGCCATTCAAATCAATCCATCTGGCTGCTTGCTTTCTCCCCCTGTTGAACTCTGCTGTCAGATGATCACCTTGTGTGCCATAGGACTGCAGCTATTTAAATATGTGTGTAAGAGAGAGGATTGAAAGAAAATAGTTTTTTGTATTCATGTATTTCCTTCTTTGTATTTACATGTCAAACCAAGTGGTAGAATGCTTCTTAAATTATATATTATACAGGTATGGGATCCCTTATCCGGAAACCCATTATCCAGAAAACTCAGAATTACGGAAAGGCCGTCTCCCATAGACTCCATTTTAACCAAATAATTCAGAATTTTAAAACTGATTTCCTTTTTTCTCTGTAATAATAAAACAGTACCTTGTACTTGATCCCAACTAAGCTATACATAATCCTTATTGGAGGCAAAACAATCCTGTTGGGTTTAATTAATGTTTTATTGATTTTTTAGTAGACTTAAGGTATGGTGATACAAATTACAGAAAGACCCCTTATCCAGAATACCCTTGAGCATTCTGGATAACAGGTCCTATACCTGTACAGGGTTTTCGCCTTTACATTTTCTTTATGTATGATACAGAAATGATTATATACATTTGTATCTCTGTTTTCATTAAACTAATAATGGGGAGACCAATTAACTCATTTTCAAATTTGAGTTTTCTCTAAATTTGATTATGAAAAGCAATTCTAGTATAAACTTTATCATTGTTAAATTTTTATTCTTCAACTTACTTATGAATAGTGATAAGCAAATTTCTTTTGCCAGGCATGGATTCGCAGCGAATTTCCGATATCACCATTGGTGATTTTCGTGAAACTTCAGCAAAAATTTGCCACAGAAAAATTTGTTCAAGTCAAAGTTCAAGTCAAGTCACGGTTTTATGACAAATTTTATGGCGAAACGAAACAGGACAGATTCATTCATCACTACTCACAAAACTTAACAAAACTTAAATCAGAAAAACGTGATTGTATTAATTCATGGGGAAAAATTACCATTCTGTTCCGTTCATTTTAATAAATTTGACAAAAATTGAAAACTAAAATAGCTTAAACGTTGAAAATACACTTCCCATTGACTGCTATAGAAGCTCCCTAGGTTTAAGTTGCCAGTTGGTTTATTTGAATTTTTGATTGTTAATTTTTATGATTGTTAATTTTAAAAATGAGAGTTGAAAAACCCTCAAATTCAAAATTGAACAGAAAGATAATTAATATTTATAGTTTAAGGGCTCTGGCACACAATTTACATTTTCGCCGGTGAGATGGCATTTCGGGGAGATTAGTCGCCCGCGAACAGGGAGATTTGTCGCGGGCGACTAATCTCCCCGTGTGCCAGAGCCCTAATAGTTTAAAAAATTATAAACAATACAAATCTTGGCAGACATTTGATCTGATATCTTAGTGCTGGGCATCACTGAGTCATAAGCATTTAAATGTAAAAAAGCAGGAGAATAGAAAGGCAAGCAATTAAAACCACATAGATCAGCTTTAATTTCCTCAGAATATCAGTATCTACATATTACAGGTACAGGTATGGGATCTGTTATCCGGAAACCCGTTATCCAGAAAGCTCCGAATTACGGAAAGCCCGCCTCCCATAGGCTCCATTTGAATCAAATAATTCAGATTTTTAAAATTGATTTCCTTTTTCTCTGTAAAAATAAAACAGTGCTTTGTATTTGATCCCAACTAAGGTATAATTAATCCTTATTGGATGCAAAATAATCCTATTGGGTTTGATTAATGTTTTATTGATTTTTTTGTAGACTTAAGGTATGGAGATCCAAATTACAGAAAGACCCCTTATCCGGAATACACTTGGTCCCAAGCATTCTGGATAACAGGTCCTATACCTATATAGGATTTGTGATCCAGCAAACATCTCCCATATTCTCCATTATAATCAAATGATTAATATTTTTAAAAATGATTACTTTTTTCTCTGTAGTTATATCACAGAATCATGTACTTGATCCCAGCTAAGATATAATTAATCCTTATTGAAGACAAAACAATCCTTTTGGGTTTATTTAATGTTTTTCCAAATAAATGTTTTATTTTATAAATACATTTTTTTTTTAGTAGACATAGGGGCCCATTCATTAAAGCACAAATTTTCGCTACTAAAAAAGCATGATTGGAAAAAATTTGGAGTAACCACGATAATTTCTGATGAGCAAATACTGCGCGAAAATTCTTTTCTTGGTCATGCAAAAATATCATGGTTGCAATCCGAAAGTATTCAAACGATCGTAAACGGCGTGAAAACCTTTCTGGCTTTGAAAAAAAATGTATGAAGCCTTCCATAGGACTCAATGGCACTCTACAGACCCAACCTGGCGAAAAGATAGTCACGATATCAAAGCTTGAATGAATAACTAAATTTTCGTAGTCGTGAAAAGTAGGACTTTTTCATGGAATAACAAAGATACCATAAAAAAGTCATGAAATTTTAACAAAATTATCATGGATATTACAAAATGTTCTATGAGTTAGAAAAAACACACACTTTGCAACCCATTTTTACTTTATACCAAATTGATATTCTTGAAGCCAGATTTCCAGATATTGATGTCTAAGGTCAAGCCTCATTAACCTTTCCATATGACAAAACATTTGTGGACAGAAACGAATATGTCAATATATACTTCACTGCCCACTATTGTCACATACAGTTTCCATTTAAATCATCAAACTCATTATTAATGCTTTCACCTGTTCCATTTAAACAGGAACTCCACCCAAACACAGTTTTTTGAAAAATAAACAAAATTTGTAGTAGCCTTTTCATGATTTTTAATGTAATAATATGGTTTGGACACCCCCTGTTCCCCTGCTGATCTGGCTGACTACTTTGAGACTCAAATAAAATATAACAGTGGTCGGCTGTCCTCAGTCTGCCTTCCGCCTGCATCCTTCAAATCCCACAATTCCCTGCACACGTGATGTCAATAAAGAAAGGAATATCACAGTGCAATGCATTGTGGGTTATGTAGTTCCTGCACGCTGTCTGTAAACTGTGGAGAAGTTGTTACAATTTGTAACATCAGTGTTTTAGTCCCTCCTCCCCTGCCAGGATTTCAAATGATTCAGAATGATAAGAACTATTTTGCAGCAGGACAAAAATGTCATTTATTCATACTTTTTGAAGGAACAGATTACAGTGATAGGTATATTAGGGGTTTCTGTGTTTTATGGGGCTCGTTAACAAATTTTGATTTGGAAACCGGAGTCCCCCGTTTTTTTTAATATGCATGGATTTTTAATTCATGAACTCTGAAGATCTCATTTATAAATTCCAGAAATGAACAAGAAGTGCTCGAGCTCTAACAGACACAAAATTGTGCCTCTTAAGACCTATCCATGGATCACTTGCCCCTTTGTGGTAACTGTGTAGGATTCAGAATGTATTCCTGTGAGCATAAGGCATCCCTATACTTAAAGCCTGCCTTTGATTAACAGTCTACAGGGGCTGTCTTATTCCACACCAGTTGTGGCCTACTGGCCAATATCTACTGGAAGATAAAAGTACACCTTTTGAATACAATTGGCATAACAAGCATTTCTAAAGAATCCTGGCTTCCATGTTCTTCATTGATGCATACTACAAAGGTGGCCATTTCCTTACTCTAGATTAAAATGTTATTGTGGTTCTCCCTTAGTGGACAGTGGCAATCAAGACCTACTTCTGTCCCAAAATTCTTATTCAGCAGTTTACTAGATGAAACCCTAGGACAATAGGGCTAGAAAAGTCTTTGTATTTCGACTACCAATGCATGCAGCCTATCTCATCACTGGGAATCAGCTATTTTGGCCTAAGGCTGTCAATATAGATTGTGGATTCACAACAGTGTCCCAGCTGGAATCAGAGTGGGTATTCCTAAAAGTGGGCTTTTTTTAAACGTGGGGGCAATAAACTTGTGCCATTGCCCTAAGCCACTGATTTTGTTGATTGTAAGTATTTCTATTACATATCAGATTAACACAGCTAGGTCAGAGGCTTTGGAAGAACTAGAGATTGCAAATAACCCAGATATGACCTTTATAATGTATTTGTTCTTCCTTCTAACATCAAGTCAAGCATGGGAGTGAAGATTCTAAAGCTTTAAGAACAACCTCTGTAGAAATAATCTAAGTGAATAGAGACATGTTTATTCTGTGAATCTATTTATTCAACCTGACAACACTCGCTTTCTCAAGTTTTAAACTTTTTATTTGTTCATCTTTTCACTGAATTAAATCACACGTAAAAAGCTATTTTTCAATTTGCGTAAGATATCATACTTGCCACTAACCCTAAATACTTCTTAGCATTCATCACTAGCAGGAATCTCAGACTACACGTTGGACGGTTACCCAGCTGTTTAAATACCCACTCACAAAAAAAAAAGTATAAAAATCCCCATCATGAATAAATAATGCTATTTGTGAAAAACTGACTGATTCTCTGCAGAACTGAAATGATTATTTCCTTGCTATACACCTCTGTATTATTGGTCTTTCAAAATAGGTTTACCTTGATGAATATTTTTTTTATTTTAAGACTGAAGTAATGTTTGTCTTTCACTACAATGATGAGCAAACTGCCATTGTTGGACTTTTGGCCTGACAGAAGGATTGGGCAAGAAACATCTGCAGTAACAAGTTAGATCAATGTCATATTCTGAATATGGAGACAAACAATCTCTGTAAATCCAGCAGCCAAAGAAGAGCTTTCAATGAACCCTAGTATAGTTCCTGCAATGGTTATAACCTTTACTGGTGATGTCTGCATGCTTTTTTTTATAAGAGCCAGTATTATATGCATTCTATCAAACTAAGATTCCGTCCACATATATATTTTCTGATGTCTAATATTACAGCCAATATGAAATTTTGATGAGAAATTCCTTTTCTGTTTAAAGATAAAGCATACCAGTTTTAGTCATTGCTGACTAAACAGTTTAAAGGAATACGGTCATGGGAAAATGTGTTCTTTTCTTCAAAACACATCAGTTAATAGAGCTTCTCCAGCAGACTCCTGCATTGAAATCTGTTTTTCAACATTTAATTTTGGAATTTCACATGGGGCTAGCCATATTCTGCATTTCCCAGGGTTCCACAGTCATGCGAATTGTGCTCTGATAAACTTCAGTCACACTTTACTGCTGAGCTGCAAGTTGGAGTGATATCAACCGTCTCCCTTTCCCCCCAGAAGCCATCAGAACAATGGGAAGGGAGCAAGATAGCAGCTCCCAGTAGATATCAGAATAGCACTCAATAGTAAGAAATCCAAGTCCGGCTTGGGACTCCTCCAGTTACATGGGAGTAGGAGAAACAATAGGTTACCTGAAAGCAGTTCTAATGTGTAGCGCTGGCTCCTTCTGAGAGCTCAAACTCAGGCACAATGCACCGAGATGGTGCCTACAACATAAAAAAATAAATAAATTTGTTGGTTCAAGGAAAAAATTTAAATGGTAGAGTGAATTATTTCCTATGTAAACAGTGTAATTTAGAAATAAAAGGTACAGCATAAAAATGATGACAGTGTCCCGTTAACATGAGGTCGGTCACAGAATCTATGTTACAGATTGCCAGTGTTAGAAACTTTACTTGTTTACATTACTTTTTATTCAGATTGACTGGCAAATCACGATGCCCTTGATGTGAAATCAACTAGTACGCAAAGTGTTAAGGATACTTTAAAAAGGACTAAAACTCTCTATAAATTCACCCATGATGTCATCAAGTGAGCATATCTTTGCCACCCAATTGAGTGGGCTAATTTCAGCCACTGGGGAAGTTGCCTGATCATGTGACATGTAGTTACATGGAACATGGTGTTAAAAGGGTATATGGTGGGTGGGGTCCCGCAGGCTATACTACAGCATAAGAGGAAAACCATATTGCCAAGTAATAAGCCAAATGTAGATGATATAATATCATTCTAGAGTTTACCTTTTTCCTCATGCCATGTCTTGTTCTGCTTATTGCTGCTACATTTTGTTTTGATGGTGTGAATTATGTTAGCAATCAGTGATGTGATACATAATCTTTGTTGATGTCACTAGTAACATCAATTTCATTTACCCAGCTTAGCTCTGCGAATTCATTTACATTCATAATACATTTTCCCAAGAAAAAGACAGGGATGCCCTGGGTAACTTCAAACAGGTACTTGCCTGTGTTTTATTCACAACAGGGTTGACAATAGCACATAATGCATGCATTAAAAAATTATTCCTTTGAAATCAGAGCTTACTGGTTCGCTCTCAGTCTATAAATATATAGGAAGCCTGTTCTTTAATAGGGCTTTAGCCACTATCAGGTCAATGTAATCCCAGTAAATGATAAATTATTAATTTGCAATAGTTTGGTGGGGGCATCTCTCTGTTCTCCCAGAACCTGCACAAGCCACTTCTTAATTTAATATCTTTTGGACAAAGAGCTCATCCCCAGACCCACACCTTTATCACAGTCCCTGTTATCCTCCATATCTGGTCTGTCTCATAGAGCCTTCCAGGTGAGCAGGGGTGCATGAAACCTTCTACGTCTTCTTTAAATTGTTTATAGTTAATACATATGTACATACAAATGTGAGAGCTGCCATACTGAAACGACCCATAGTAACAGAATAACTTTTACAACCCCCCCCCCCCACAACTATAACAGTGTATTTGTTTGAAGATCTAGAAATACACTAACTTAAAAATGGCAGTTCTGCTTTACTGCATCTTTAAATAAGCTAAATCCCATTTTAAAATAAAGGTATATCTTTACTTTTATCATTGTAAAAAGTCTTTTCAAAATCTTATTGCAGTTCTCTTTTAATCACCACCCTCCCCATTCCCTGACAGGGGCATAGTCTTGTAACCATAGTTTTATCATGTCTGGGCCAGCACATCAATAATGCAATGAGGAAGCTTCTTCTTTTGAAAAGAGGCCTCTGTTTTTAAGTAATAAAACAAACAGATTGATTATTAGCCAAGACGGGCTGGACCCTGGCAAAGCTTTGATGGTTGCAATGTTTAATGTCCCCTGCCATCAGATAACATCATAGACACCTAATAAAAAGACAAATATTTAATGAGAACAGCTCTATTATCAGTAGGCATTGCCTGGAAAAATGATAATTGTTTGCTTGATGAAATACAATGAAACCAGGAGGTTATTAAGTAGCTGTCTATCATGGCAGTGATATCTTGGGTGAAAGTAAAGCAAGGTTACTAGTGTAGATGTTCCGCTTGTGGTTTTTTTCTGATTAAAAAAAAAACAGACTATGCCAGTTTCCTAAAATGGTCTAGGAATATTCTGAAATGTATTTTTATAACACAAATATTCACCAGTGAACACGGAGGAGCCAGTTTCTAGTTGCAGCATGTAACCCTTCAAATGCTTTTATAAGCATGGCTAATACCTTTATAAACATCTGTTTAATCATTTTTCCTGCCTTTGATATTGTGGCACATTAGAGGTATTAATTGCCCCTATTTGAAGCTTTAATCAAAGTGCCTTGGGTGCCTTTTTATCCCCTCTGTGGTGATTCAAGAAATTTGGTATTGAAACTTATTGCCATAAGTGGAAATATTAATAACAATTTTAAGCAACTGAACACAATGCATTTGATAGCCAAATGTTGCTTTAATTGGATAAGTGGGCATGGTCTCCTTTTACAGTATATGGTGAGCTTGAATTCAGAACAATTTTATAGCGCACTTGTAGGAGCTTCACATCTTACTAACCACCCAAGCCCCCATATTGATTATTGTAAGAACAGGTGACAATCAAGCAGAGCATTCGCAAGTAAGCAAAGCCATTCAGACTCAGTAGTATGATTTTAGCCATAGGGGTTAGTTACTTTCATTCAGTGTTTAAGTCAACAGTCTGACTCTTACCTTAATATGTGGATGGTTTCACTTTAAAGAACGCTGTATGGAGTGTAAGGGCAATAGTTCATGTGACAATGCATCTTAAGCCCCAATTGGAAAAATGTGTAACAAACAGACATATTTACCTATTACATTTTTTCATGCATTGAGCGTGCAAAGTGTAGTAACAACGTCATCATTAGCACATTAACTTTGCACATTAAAATTGCAGAGTGATCCTGCATGAATATATTATTTATGTATACAGGAAGATTTTTATGTTTGGGGAGGCTACTTATTAATCTCATTTTCTACACAGAATCCTTAATGGTGTCAGAGGGCCAGTTCCAAGTATAATGAACCAGAGCAAATGGCAAGATAAATGATGGGTTTCCTTTACAATATCCCAGAACACATGGTAGGATAAATGCAGGGCCTGTCGCATGTTAACTAGCTAGAACACATTGCAAGGTATAACCATTGCTAATTTTATTTATTATACATCTCTACCAGGATAAATATAAAACCAATTATGTGTATAATACCTCTGGCCTATTGTTGTAAATCCATAGCCACCCCAAGCCTTCATTAACCTATGAGGTTGTGTTCTAATATTCACATATGTACATAGAAAAGACTTTAGAGCTTATTTTACTTCATTTGATGTTTTGTCTGCCAGCAGGCACAGATATTTAAATACCATTTTAATAATTACCTTCTGTTCAATGCAAAGCCTCAGCTACATAATGGAACCACTGACTGACCCAGTGCAGGTCAGTCTCCCTTCACAGCTGTAAACAAAATATAAAACCAGTATCTTCACTAACCTGCTTTTGAGATTGTTCCCATCCCGACAGGTTCATGGAATAAAAAAAAAATTCACGCCCTTTCTTTTAAATACTATGGATAAGTATAGGAACCCTTTAGTTTGGGGATCCCCAACCTTTTATACCCATGAGCCACATTTAAATGGAAAAAGTGTTGGGGAGCAACACAAGCATGAAAAATGTTCCTGGGGGTAGAAATAAGAGCTTTAATTGGCTACTTAATAGCCTCTATGTGGACTGGCAGCCTACTGAAGGCTCTGTTTGACATTATTCTTGGTTTTTATGCAACCAAAACTTGCCTCCTTACCAGAAATTAGAAAATTAGCACCTGTTTGAGGCCACTGGGAGCAACATCCAATGGGTTGGGGAGCAACATGTTACTCATGAGCCACTGGTTGGGGAACACTGCATTATATCATGCAGGATTACAATAATGGGAGGAGATGCAGTTATTATTGCCATCATACTCTTGGCCATAAGTGGGGTCAAATAAGCAATAGGTGTGACACCAAATCCTATAAAATGCAGCAAGAAGGGGTTAATTCAATTTATAGCAATAATAGAAATTAATAATAAGAGGTGTTGGTGGTCCAGTTCCAGTCATTGCATTGGAGCCTTTATTATACCGCTAAGGTTAGGTTCCAATGGAACATGTTGGAACAAGCCTGAGAAAAAGACAAAGGAGAGATCTTAGTTGTGGACAAATGGTGATGAAAGAGAAGGAATGGAACAAATCCTTAGTGGGGTTGATAAATCCTTGGGAAACGTCAAGCTGCTTAAATATACCTGTATGCTGTTACTAACTGTTGCAGCTCTGCAAGGGCCAGCATCGCTGGAAAGGTGGAACTGGTATTTCAGTAATCATGTTGAAGATGTTCCAAAAATGGGTTCCATTAAAATGTTTCCAGTTTAATAGGAAACATGACATTGGCTTGATTTTAACCAAACTGGAGTTATTTGATCCATTAGTAGGGCTATACATTAGTATACATTTCCAGCATGCTATTCAGGGTCGGACTGGGGGGGCCCGTTGCCCGCCCATATGGCCCACGCCCATAGCCTCCCCCCCCGGAGGGGCCCCCCTAACCCCCCTCGCAGGGCCCCCCACCCGACGTCCTTCCCCGAGAGCATAAATTTAACGCGTCGGGCAGGGGGAGCGCCGCAAGGGTCTGGTCTACCAGTTCGGCCCTGATGCTATTGTTGGGAACCAGGGGTAAAGAGGTCTAGGAAGAGATAAAGATGAACACAGATGCATCCAGAGAGGCATCCCATAAGACCATGGACATGTCAATGTGGGCACAACTGTGTATACAGTAACTACTGTGAGAAATAGAAGGAGTGCCAAAATTCTGTGGATATCTGTTTAGCCTTATCTGTGCCAATTGCCATAATGTCATATTAAGCCACCATTGTGATATGATACATAAAAACATCTTGCCTCTCAAAACAAGCAGCCCACACATTTCTTCATTTCCTTTCAATATAACCAAATTGGTTAGAAAATGCCAGATATTGAATATATGTAAAACCATACACATTTAGGAAGCTATTAGCCAAGGTAACAGATTTCTAAGGCACAAACAGAGATTCATTATTGCCTCATGGGGGAGAATAATTGAAGTATCTTTAAAGGTGCTTTTCAGATGACCTTCAAACTAAAGACAAGAACTGACCAGGCATGTTCTCTTTAGAACAACCAGATGCTGTGATATTCTGTTTTAAATTACAGATGTCTCAGCTTGAACTTTATTGTCTTGCCAATTATTCCTACTAGGCTGTCATAATGTGACAGGTTGAAGTTGGAAAGGTAGGAAAATGAACATGAAGAACCCCCCCCAGGCACATACAGGAGAGCTTCTCTTTTATCTTACTGTTAATATCATCTGTCACATTATCAAGGTTGTCATATCATTTCAGGCCAGGCCTGGAAGTTATTACCCTGGAAGGAAATGGTTAATAGTTCAATCGAAAAAATCGTCTGGTATGTTATTATTGGAAAGATGCTTTTTATTTATTTGTTGTACATGCCATCTTGCTCAGATATTGAAGAAATCCAATAAAGGCCACATATTGAAATTAAAAAATGTTGGGAGAATAAAATTGTATCAAATTTAGGGGCAAATGTATAAAAATGTGAGTTTAAAATTTAATACATAAAAACTCGCCCATGTTCTATTCATTCCTATGGGATTTTTAGAAGCTTATTTATCTAATGGTGACTTCTAACTTCCACCCATTGATAAATACGCTTCTAAAAATCCCATAGGAATGAATAGAACGTGGGCGAGTTTTTATGTATTAAGCTCTAAACTCTCATTTATATAAATCTGCCTCTTAGAGTCTTTCATGGGGGGCAGGTAAAACAACTATAGAATTGAAACTTTATTCTATTATTCTATGCACATGTGGCAATCTATATATGCACCCATGTGGCGGCCCCCAAGAGAATAAAATTAGGAAACACTCCTTAGTGTCCATCTTGCTACGAGGCTATATAATTCAACATCTGATCAGTTTAGATCTACTATGGATGTCCAAAGGGGTGGTTCACCTTTAAGTTAGCTTTTTGTATGTTATAGAATGTCCTATTCCTAGCAACTTTTCAATTGATCTTCAACATTTATTTTTTTATAGTTTTTGAATTATTATTTCTTTTCTACATCTATTCTACATCTCTTATTCCTCTTCTACATCTTTCCAGCTTTTAAATTGGAGTAACTGACCCTGGAAGCTTGAAAACTATTGCTCTGTGAGATTCCAGTTTTATTATTATTGTAATTTTTTAATACTTATCTTTATTTTCAGGACCCCTCCTATTCATATTCCAAACTACTACTTGGTTGCTAAGATAAACAAGACCTTAGCAACCAGATAGCAGCTGAAATTCCAAACTTGAAAGGAAGCAGCTGAAAAAATGCTAAATAACTGAAAAACCACAAATAAAAAATTGTAAACCAATTCCATATTGTCTCAGAATATCATTGTCTACTAAAAGACCTGGGAATCTTCTAAAACAATATGGAATTGGTTTACAATTTTTTATTTGTGGTTTTTCAGTTATTTAAACTAAAGGTGATCATACACTGCTAGGTCCACTTGTTTGGCAAGGTCACCAAACTGATCGGATCTTTCTCTCTATTTGCCCACCTTGGGCCCCTTTTATAATGAAGGTGATCGAATGGGAAAATCAAGCCTACATGATCGACATCTGTCCGATTTTTGGCCAGATATCAATTGGGGAGGCCTATCAAGCTGAAATCTGCCCATGTATGACCACTTTAACCCACTGAACACAAAGACTGAGCTCACCTCCATGCCTTTCATTGTTGCACATTTTGATATATTGAGGGGGGCAATAATACAAATTAATTAACCCGGCCTATAACCCCAATTT
Source organism: Xenopus tropicalis (assembly GCF_000004195.4). Lineage (NCBI taxonomy): Eukaryota > Metazoa > Chordata > Amphibia > Anura > Pipidae > Xenopus > Xenopus tropicalis. The sequence goes on along the minus strand of NC_030683.2, from coordinate 102,019,372 downwards.
TTAGTTTTATCCTACCTAGTTTACAGTGAATTTGTATCCATTTTTGTACAGCAAAGTGGGGTTCAGTCAAAGCACATTTTGAAAGCTTTTGATCCTAGGTTTTCCTTCTGTTGGCGACCATGATAAAAAGGGGGTTTCTGGGGAGCTGGAGCTCATTTTTGCAGTAGGAAATGAACTTTTGCACTGTGACCGTGCAGATCAGACAGAACTAAGTACAGCACACGTGTTGCAGTTTTGCCATTATTGAAAGGCTAGCCGGAGAATCAGATTCATACCCTGTGCAATAAGTTCAGTGCACATCAAACAACTGTAGAACTCTGATAGGAACGTCGTACAGAACAAGCAAAGCGAATTGAAGGCTTTGACATGTATCTATATGAACTCACATGAATAAGAAATGAATGCTGGAAGAAACCCTCGCCATTAATCATGACACCATAATGAGTGTCAGAAGCTGCAGGTGAAAAGTGCAACTGTACACAGTGAGGTGGAAACAGATAACTACGCCATGCCGTGTTCTGTTTGCACATCCAGTTTGAGGATTAGAACAGGAGGGAGACAAAATAACAATGACATACAAGTGGAAGGTCTCCTTTTCAGAATCACTTCTGTGTCTGTGATTTATTTTAGTTCAGCAGCTTTCATCTTCCTTTGTAAAGCGCGGTGTTACGTTGAAACATAACTTCCTAGAATGTACATGTAATAAAAAGCTGAACTTTAAACAGCGAAGAGGTAGGACAAGGGGTGTAAGGTTAAAGGGACAGAAGCATATAACCCATCATAGTAAACACACACATATATCTATACACCGTATGTGCTGCTATCTTTAGCATCAATCTGACACCTTTGTAATATATTATTCCCAAAGCCCATAAACCAGTACAAACCCAGCAAACAAACACAACATAATAACATAAATAGACAAATGGAGAATATCGTTATTTGTTCACCTTAATTTTTAGTATGATGTAAAGCAGGGATCCCCAACCTTTTTTTACTCGGTAGCCACATTCAGATGTAAACAGTGTTGGTGAGCCACACAAGCATGAAAACTGTTCTTTGGGGGTGCCAAATAAAGGCTGTGATTGGCTATTTGGTAGCCCCATGTGGCCTGCTAGCCTGCAGGAGGCACTGCTTGGAATAAAACTATGTCAGTTTGATTCCAAAACTTGCCTCCAAGCCAGAAATGTAAAAATGGGCACAGGCGGTGGTGAGATGTTGCTCACAATCCACTGATTGGGGATCACTGATGTAGAAAGTGCTATTCCATGACAATTTGTACTTCCCCTTCATTTTCTACTATTTGTGGTTTTTGAGTTACTTAGATTTTTGTTCAGCAGCTCTCCAGTTTGGAATTTTAGCAGCTACTGTATCTGGTTGCTAGGGTACAAATTACCATAGCAATCAGGTAGTGGTTTAAATGATAAACTGGAATCTACATAGGTTAGGGCCTGAATATGAAAATAACTAATAAAAAGTAACAATAACAATAAAATTGTACCATAAAAGAGCAATAGTTTTTTTGGTCAGTGACCCCCATTTGAAAACTAGAAAGAAGCAGAAGAGAAGGGCAAATAATTAAAAAACTATTAAAATGAAAAAGAAAATTAAAACCAATTGAAAAGTTACTAAAAACTGGTCATTTGTACAACATACTAAAATTTAACTCAAAGGCTAATGCCACAAGGGGCAAATTCTCAGTCTGCGGATAAGAATCCTCCCCTACACTTTGTGTGCCTGCCCCCCTCAGTCAGTGCAAGGGCTCCAGGAACAGGTATGGGATCCGTTATCCAGAAACCCATTATTAGCTCCAAATTATGGAAAGTCTGTCTCCCATAGACCCCATTTTAATCAAATAATTCAGATTTTTTAAACCAATTTCCTTTTTCTCTGTAATAATAAAACAGTGCCTTGTATTTGATCCCAAGTAAGATAAATTTAATCTTTATTGGATGCAAAACAATCCAATTGGGTTTATTAATATTGTACTGATTTTTTAGTAGACTTAAGGTATGGAGATCCAAAATACGGAATGACGCCTTATGCGGAATACCCTTGGTCCCAAGCATTCTGGATAATGGGTCCTATACCTGTACAGGCACAACAATCAGATTTTTGAAGCGTAGGTGTGGATTCTCAGCTTGCACATATCCGCAGGCCAAGAATCCACTCTGTGGGGCATTAGCCTTAAAGCTTCTGGTGAGCAGCCTGTGCGGCTTTCAGCAAGATATTACAGCCTCACATAGTAAGTGTAACCAGAATCCTGAATGAACGCTTTGCTATGGACGTTGAATCACTCAGTATTACTGTGACATGCTGACAATGCCAGTAATAGATGGCTTGTTAGAAACAGAGCAATTAAATAATTGCTGTTCTAATCAAATGCATTGAAAATATAAATGAAGCACTTCTGTCATACCAGTACGACCCCACAATATGCAAATCATGTCATGGCAGCCCTAGAACAATAGCTACAACATACAACAATTCCATGAATTAATGAAACATAAAATAAATTACTCAATGGAATGTATCTATATTCTAATAACAACAGTAGCACCCCGCTGGGACACCATGCACAACTATTTGGACCTTACCTCCAAAGCTACATGTAACACCCCTCATTCTATATATTGTCCATTTAAACCTTTAGCAAACACATTGCTGCATTTTCCTTGTAACCCTTCTATACTGAATGTAGGTGTATCAGCTCACTGTATTTTTCATCATTTGGTCTTAGTGGATGTTATATAGTTGGTGATTGGGGTTGACTTTCCATTCAGACTTTAGTGAGAATCAGAAAGCATTCTGTTCTCTATTATTCCTAAGAATTGTAGCCTAATGCCAAAGATAGTTCATAAATATGTAAATATACAAAAATTATATAATCTGCTATTTTGGCACTTCATTGATTAATGGTGAAATGGGGACTTTTGGGGCAAGAACCTCACGTGTATTAAGGCTCCCAGCACTTTAGTATTGATTCTCACTGTCTAATTAAATAACTGCCCCCTAGTTTGTGTTTGTAAAGTACTACATCTATTTGTGGTGCTATATAAGCAAATAAACAATGACATGCAATATAATAAGGCCTGTGCTGTACGTACCCTGGCACAAACACACAACACCCTTATACATATATTTGTTTCTAACAATAATGTGAGCCTCTGCTGGCGTCCAGGCTTGGAAAAGGGATGGATTCTCAGCTGGAGCCACTGAATGGGAGAGCAAGTTCTATTCTTTTTTTTAAAGGCTACAACTTGTTCAGCATCAGTTAGATGTGGAAAGAGAGGTCAAACGAAGGCCTACCATGGCAGTTACTATTCTTTCACAGAAATAAGAAACCAAGACTCAAGACAGTCTCGGAGAGGGAAAACGCTCCGCTTGTTATAGAATTACTGTAATAGAACAAGGCGCTTTGCATGACAAGTGTTGTATCTGCATCTCTGTGGTCTTAATACATATGTTTTCTGTCTGACAAGACACAGGGTCACCCACCCTGGTGATATTATTGGCCTTGAATTGATAGATGATAGATAGATAGATAGATAGATAGATGATAGATAGATAGATAGATGATAGATAGATAGATGATAGATGATAGATGATAGATAGATAGATAGATAGATAGATAGATAGATTCAGTAGATAGATGATATAGATAGATTCAGTAGATAGATAGATAGATAGATGATAGATAGATAGATAGATAGATAGATAGATGATAGATAGATAGATAGATAGATGATAGATAGATAGATAGATAGATGATAGATAGATAGATAGATAGATAGATAGATAGATAGATGATAGATAGATAGATAGATAGATAGATAGATAGATAGATAGATAGATGATAGATAGATAGATAGATAGATGATAGATGATGATAGATAGATAGATAGATAGATAGATTGATTCAGTAGATAGATGATATAGATAGATGATAGATAGATAGATAGATGATAGATAGATAGATAGATAGATAGATAGATAGATGATAGATGATTGATAGATAGATAGATAGATAGATAGATAGATAGATAGATTCAGTAGATAGATGATATAGATAGATGATAGATAGATAGATAGATGATAGATAGATAGATAGATAGATAGATAGATAGATTATAGATAGATAGACAGATAGATGATAGATAGATTATAGATAGATAGATAGATAATAGATAGATAGATAATAGATAGATAGATATTAGATAGATATATAAATAATAGGAAGAGAAAATGGCAGAGAGTGATATATCATTGATATGATGTTACAAACAGTTAAAGGGGTAGTTCACCATTAAATTAACTTTTAGTATAATGTAGACAGTGCTATTCTGGGACAGTTTGCAATTGGTCAGTTTATATTATTTGAGGTTTTTTTTTTAATTATTTATCTTTTTGTTCATTTTGGAATTTCAACAACTATCTGGTTGCTAGGGTCCAATTTAACCTAGCAACGCAGCAATGGTTTGAAAGAGAGACAGGAATATGAATAAAGGAGGGCCTAAATAGAAAGATAAACAATAAAAAAGTAAGAATAGCTATAAAACTGTGGCTTCACAGGGCAATAGGTTTTTGGCTTCTGGGGTCAGTGAAATCTGGATAGAGTCAGAATAAGAAAGCTAATAATTCAAAAACTATAAAAAATAAATAATAAAGACCACTTGAACTGTTGCTAAGAATAGGCCATTCTATAACAGACTAAAAATTAACCTGAAGACGAACCACCCCTTTAATGACAGGAAGTCTAATATATGGATATAGATATATGGGCAAGTATATTTCTTCTTTTTTTAAACACTTTAAATATGTGTTTTTAATGTGACAATCATTCTGTTAAAACCCATTAGTGAATGTAAGTCTATGTGAAAGCTAAATGAGAAACGTATATGAGAATGGTATATGACAGGTATTCCCAACCTTTTTTTACCCATGAGCGACATTCCAATAGAAAAACACAAGCATGGAAAAAGTTCCTGGGGGTGCAAATAAGAGCTACACTTGGCAATTTGGTAGCCCCTATGTGGGCTGGGAGCCTATAGGAGGATTTGTTTGACTTTACACTGGGTTTTAGGCAATAAACACTTGCCTCCAAGCCAGAAATTCAAAAATAAGCACCTGCTTTGAGGCCACTGGGAGCAACATCCAAGGGGTTGGGAGCAACATGTTGCACCTGAGCCACTGGTTGGGGATCGCTGGTATATGGAAAAGGTATATTTCACAGCAGAAGACATGCAAGCACTTTCTGTATTCTGCATGGCACTGAGCTACCAGTTTGTGTAAGGTAGATTCCATTCAGCTGCAGGATTAATATTTGCTGAAGGTGGAGGCAGGATCATCCATCTTGGCTGCAGAAAGCACTATTTGCTCCTTTATCTTTGAGATGCTAGTGACTAGAATTTATCTGGCGATTAAAAGATTATAGCAATGCAAAGAATGACTGAGGTAAAAAATAACTATTTCTTCTATATCACAATGTTTACACACCTGTTAACAATGACGTTAGTGTCATTACTGCTCCGAAAATGATACACAATGGATTTTTTTTTTCATTTTTTTTTTTTGCTGGCCATATTTCTTTTGTAGTAAATAACACGTTATCACACTTCAGTCTCACGCACCTATGGATATCTTTTCTGAATATGGTGTAGTTTTAACGCCAGGTTACGCTGATGTACTTCCTTCAAATCATTCCAAATTTAATTGGATTCATTATTATTAGGTTGTATATTTCTCTTGAATGATAATAAAACTACTGCATATGCCTTAGTCCTAACTTTTATGTTTGTAAACTTAATTTGTCACTCAGAAAATGTCCTTGGCATTATAAAGAAATCAAAACAGTGCTGTTATATCATCACTGCCATTAGTGAGGCCACATCTGTCTGGGCCGGACTGGGCTGTGGCAAAAAATGGCGACAGACTCCACCTGCTGCCTCTCACATCGCGACGCACTGGGAAAAAAAGACAAAGAAATAAAATGAAAGATGGCAGCACGTTTCACTTTGGAATGGTTATTTTTTTATTGTTTTAGAGGAGTTTCATTTATGCAAAGGGAGGCAGAACAACATGGAAGCACTGGGATAGATAAAAAGTTTGTGGTATTCTGATTGTGCAAATGTGGGAGAGGTAATTCTTTCAACTGATCAATTTCTGCCATTATCTTACTGGCATGTCTGGGGTTAATGGACTGCTCGGTGGCCATTTTTGCAGTGATATTGCTGGCATGTCTGGGGTTAATATGCTGATTAGCCATTTTCAGTAGTGATTATATTGGCATTGCTGGGGTTAATATGCTCATCTATTTTCTGTAATGATTATATTATCTTGGGGTTAATAAGCTTGTTGTCCATTTTCTGTAGTGATTATAATGGCAAGTCTGGGCAATTATAGCTAAAGGGAGTGCCAAACCTAGCGTGTAGTATTGAGCGCAAGTGCCCCATTTTCCTTCTCAAATATTAAAACTGCAGAAATACCTGTAGCTAAATTTTGCCAAATACATCAATGAGTCAATGGGTGTTTATACCAAATGCATTGGAGTCAGTGGTCATATTAGTTGTACCAATGGATATTGTTATCACTTTTTTCTTGTATTTATTTCCTGTTGGAACAAAATGCGTGGTAAACTTCTAGCATAGATTTGCTAAATTTTTGCAACTCATGAAAATTCGAATTTAACCACAAATCTGTATCAAGCAAAAAATGTCTCTTCTGTATTAGAGTGGCCTAACATTGTCAGCATTCTGCTATGCTCAGTGCATTTTTTCAGGCCCCCAAGCTTAACTTGTTTAGATGGCCCTACTTGTCCATGTATATAGCGCAGGGTGGGCGCCTGGATAAGGTTCTTTTATGGACCCCATGGACCCAATCTATTTAAATGCCTTCACAACAGTATTTGCTTTGTAACTACTTGTTTTATTACAGAAGATAGTTTATTGATGGATTTCTTACATCATTAACTTTATGGCATAAAACAAGCAGCCTTACTTACCAAGTTCTAAAAAGGGACAGCTAAGCAAAGCAAGACTAAACCAGACCCATTTAATGCAATTTTATGAAAATTGGATATCTGAAGCTGCCTGGAAAAACATAAAAGCTATTTGTGTTGGGTAGGGCTATTTTGGGCACCAGCAAAAATAATGTCAATAAAACCATGATATGCTCTATAAAACTATAGCCTAACTGGGGTGGACGGGGGCTCTGTGTATGCAATAGTTACACATTTCAGTTTTTTGGAATTCATTTTTATACATTTGCTGGATAGTAACTTAAAACACATGAGAAGCACAAATAATGTATATGCTGGAAAGTGTTTAGAAATGTGCGTTAACATTATATAAACAGTGAAAAAGCTTTCTTTGGGAATTAAAAATAGGGAGAAAGCGAAGGAGTTTATTTTTTTTCACTTGTGTCCTAAAAATGCGATGCCACATTAAGTGCACATCAAACCACATTATATCACAGTTCTTTTTTTCCCTGACAGTTTATCTAGACGGGTAAAGCAAAAGGATAACATTACCATTTAAATGGAGCAGTTGTGATCTGTCTCGGTAATGTAATCAAATTCAGCTTCCACCACACGGAAAAAATGCTCGTTTGTAAACTGTTTTTCTATAGGAATCGAATGGTAGGACTGTCATGTCGTCTGCTCCTCTCCTAAGTTGTTTGGAAGTGCACTTGGCTTCCTGTGCGTGTCTAAGTAACACATTCTTGTGTTCAGACCCAGACACAAAATCTTCAAGAAATAATCTGGCTGGTGCTATACATATTCATTTTCATGCAATTTAAGACATGATATGATAAAACCAGACATACTTAAAAGGACAGCAAAGGGTTAATATAGGTCATTTAAGACGCAATTAATTTTGCTTGCCTAATGGGGATATTAAGCGTGAAATGTATCTTGTCTAGTTTAATTTTGCTGTACAAGGCATACTCTTAGACCAGGGATCCCCAACCTTTCTTACGCGTGAGCCACAGTCAAATGTAAAACGACTTGGAGAGCAACACAAGCACAATAAAAGTTCATGGAGGTGCCAAATAAGTGCTAAGATTGGCTATTAGGCAGCCTCTATGCACACTATCAGCTTACAGGGGCTTTATTTGGTAGTAAATCTTGTTTTTATTCAACCAAAACTTGCCCCCAAGTTAGGAATTCAAAAATAACTACCTGGTTTGGGGGCACTGAGAGCAACATCCAAGGGGTTGGGGAGCAACATGTTGCCCCCGAGCCACTGGTTGGGGATCACTGCTCTTGGGCTACCAATCCAAAGAATTCCTATCCTTATTCCATTTCTTATTGTGGTAGAATTCTCTTACAGAAGACTTTCCATTCTGTGGATCTGCACCCTAGGGGACCAAAGCAGTGGGTGTGGGGGGGGGGGTCTTAACCTGAATGCCTATTGGGGTAATATCTGGAAGTAACCATGGTATTGACTATCCAGAATCTGATAAAGGGTGGCTGTTGTTGTAGGTTTATAGAAGGGAAAAAGGAAGAGGAAGTTCTGTTGTGTGTGAGAAAGGGAAAGAAGCAGAGAGAGAGGCATAGTAAGGAGAGAGATTCAGATTGCTGTGAAGTGTATAATTGTTTAAATAAAAAGGCAGTCTTGGTAAAGTCTTGGTGTCTTCCATATATATTCTTTGGAGCTTTTCATAATTTTTCCCGACATGATTTATGAAAAACATCTTCTGCGTAGGTGTAATTAGAGTGATATGACAGAGCTGCACCTTAAAATATATTGTTTTTATGATCTTTTACCTTCAAATTGTAAGGTAGTAGCCATGAGCAGCCTGGCCATAAATCTGGCATTGCCAGCTCATCCCATGTGGTCCATTAAATCCAGACTGTTAGGTCATGGACCAGTCTTGTTTTTTAAAAATATAATGGACCCATTTTTCAAGTCCTTAGATCGATCTGTCTATCTGATTGATAGGACCAAATGAAAATTGTCACATGTCCTAAATAACTCCTATATGTTCAACAAAGACTCGCCTTCTTACTATTCTGCTTTTCTCCTCACCATACCACCCATGAATGTATTTATATATGCTTATATAGTGATGTTCACAGATAGATAGATATATTACTTTCCTTACTTTGCAGCATAAAGAAGGGGAGGCAGAAGGGTGGTATGTGCACTCCGTTGAACAGAAGGGACTCTTAAATACTGTGTATGCTGTGTTGTATGCTTATGGGTGTAATTTTGCACAAGATCTCAGCTAGGGCCTGACCATTTGCCATGCGTAGTTGAATGTTGCCTCAATGTTGCTTGCTTTTTCCTAGACCAGGACACATCACATGTAGCCTAATTAGGGGAACTAGACACCCATAAGGGGTTGACTATGAGTCATTAATACAGTAGCACTATCATTATATGTATCAAACTCTTATAACTAATTGTGGTCTTGGTTTTGTTTTTCTTTAGCAGATCCTTCCTGAATCAGATGTGACATCACAAGATGGCTGCCTCAGTAAGGTAGGAACACAATATTCAACCTTATGCACAGTTATTACAATGAAATAACTTTAAGAGAATGGTTACCCTGAATAAATAACTAGCCATACTATCGATTGTTCTAACATCATATCAAATATTTGTTAGTATACTTTTAAATATGGAAGAACATCATGAAGGAACATTGCATAGTGTGTGAATGCCAATGTTATGAATTGGAATATAAAATGAGAAAATGAGCAATTCTGCTGATTGCTTTGTATAGTGAGTGATATGGAGATTGGAGATATCTTCAGATGCATTTGGCAGCCTCCTGTTGATCACAAGGTTAATCATTGACTGAAAGTATCTCAGTATGGTTCTCCTGGCTTTGAATCGTCCATCCCTAAGTAGCACAACGCAGAGAATTCTCAGGCTGCAAATTGCATGAATGTAAATATTTTAACGGTGACATCATTTGGCAAACGATGAGTGTGAGTGAAGCGAGACTTCAACATATTTCAAATACATTTCTGAGTCAATGGTAAATCATTGCGCATTAGATGAGACCAGATTCATGTCTCCCGACTTGTGCTCAATGTTGTTTATTTCTAATTGTACAATAATGTAAACCGTTTAAACTGAAGTCTACCAGTTTTTTTTTTCTTTTTTTCATACTAAGCCTTGGCATTTTTGCATGAAGTCTCCCCAATGTAGTTTTTAAGAGAATCCCCTTTTTTTTTACAGATCATTAAATGAGGCTAAAATAAATGGGAATAAAAAGGTTTGGGATATTAGAGTCGATCTATCTCTCTGCATGATTGGTATTGGAGTTGAACTCTGTCCAGAGCAGAGAATAAACCTGTACAACTAGAATAAGGTTCTTCTGTAACGCCATTGTGACCATCAATTGACCTTGTAAAAGGACCAACGTCTATGGGAGTGAACTTTTTACCTTATTTTCCTCCATAACTCACACTTTGTTGCCGGTGACACAGTAGGATCTTTCCCAGTGAAGAGACACTCTGGCAAGGTGGCAGAGCAGCATCGTTGGTATGACCCTCATCATGGGATTTTTCACATTCCAAAGCTTATGCATACCAACCTAATTAATATCACTTGACCTAAACACATACTTGTCTCTTAAGACATATATAGGTATTTAAATGTCTGTTCTTGAAGCAAAAGTGCTGTATCATCAGCATTGGCTGAAACTGCATGGGTGTCTACATGTGTTAGTATTCAAGGGCTGAATCAAGGGCTCCTCTTGTTTTATACTGTAGCGAGATTTAAAGTGATACCACAGGCAGACGATGTATGAGCAGTCTATTGAAAATTTGCTTTGCGCTGAATCTAAACTGTCTAACGATGCTGTGACATCGAGAGGTAATGAGTTCATCGAGGGATGGGCAGCAGTTTTAATAGGCAAGGTTAAGAAGGTCGCCCCCAGTAAGGTAAATAGTTCAAGTTCTGCACTTAATGGTTAGGAAAGAATAGTTGAAATGAAGCTTCTTAACTGGAAAAAAAAAAGTGTTTGATCGTTTATCCTCAAATATACAAGGAAAGTCGTAGGCAGGGGATGGAAGTTTTTGTCGGAAACAGTTTTTCGTGGAGTTATCACAGTTCATCCTATATATTAACTCGTGAGCGTGTATGAATGTGGGTACAAAGTGAGTTTTTATACAACTTACAAGAATGCTAAGCTAACACCTATTTATGGTGGGGAACAGCTCTCTTTATATTAAGAAAGTATTTCACAGATTAAGATAACAGGGCTCCTTTATGAACACAAGTGCAAGTACTAAAATAGACTCAAGGCTGTGCATGTCTGGGATGTTCTTTGCAGTTCAGTATAGTTTTGTTCTCACCAGTGTGTCCATCCCTCACCCTCTTTTGAGTCAAGTGCAAGTGCACCTATTGGCATAGGGCAGGGTTCCCCAACCTTTCTTACTTGTGAGCCACAGTCAAATGTAAAAAGACTTGGAGATCAACACAAGCATCATAAAAGTTCATGGAGGAGCCAAATAAGGGCTAAGATTGGCTATTAGGCAGCCTCTATGCACACTATCAGCTTACAGGAGGCTTTATTTGGTAGGAAATCTTGTTTTTATTCAACCAAAACTTGCCATCAATTCAGGAATTCAAAAATAACTACCTGGTTTGAGAGCAACATCCAAGGGGTTGGGGAGCAACATGTTGCCCCCGAGCCACTGGTTGGGGATCACTGGCATAGGGGAACCCTGAAACCACCCCCAATCCTGTGAATGTGGTAGTAATGCCAGGGTTCCTTCAGCATGCTGCATCAATAGCCAAACCAGACTTGGGCTCAAAAATTACACATTACACAACAAGCTCTGTAACTCATGCCATATTTATGATAAACATTTCAGCAACAATTATCTGAACACAAGTGTTCTTTTTTACACACTGGACACAATGTGTCGGACGCAACTCTGCATTGTGGATAAGGAAACGTGGTGATTTTCTTTCAAAATTGCCCTTTGCACTCTGCACTTGTGGTCCTACTTGATCCTTAATATATTTGTACTACAGCATTGTTAAGTAAGTGTCCAGTTTAACTGCAACCCAGTGTTATTGCAGCTACGTTACGCGGATACGTTAAAACCTCCACATGTGCTTCAATGCAATTTGAACATTTAAACACAATTTCGCTAAAAATCTTTAATGTTCAGATGTCATTGGGCACAAAATGACATCTGCACCTGATTCTTTAGTCACAAGCAACCCAAGCCACTGTGGGAACCCTGGAGCTACTGCCGATAGCTGTCAATAGGCATACTGTCTGTGATATACAAGAGTGGACGGGAGCTCTGAACACAACTATGTGGAAGTGCAAGGAGCATCTTCAGATGCTAAAACCTTGAAACCTAGATGCTAAAAACAAACAAACAAAGATATGGCTAATGCCATGCTGGGTGAGTTTGTTTCACAGAAGGTATAGCTTCTTAGACGGTAGATGGGATTGGAAACCATGTTTAACCCTTGGAGTGCCATGCACTATATTTTTCACAAAAACTTAGAAGCTTGTTTATTAAATTTGTTCCATCAGGTTTTACTTTGCCACATAAAGGCTGAATTGTCTACTTTAGAGTGAACAGAATATTCCTGCAGAGACAACAAACTGTCAGTTTATTTAGCCAGTGGCTGGACTCCACATTATCCATTATCCCAGATAATTCTGCTATACGTTATACAGTATGTTGATTTAGGAGGTGTTTTGTCATTTCAAAATATTAGGCTCTAAATCATCAATAAATATTTTATTGATTAGTACATCTTACACAAATCCAGCTGATTAAAAAGTAAAAGCAGAAAAGCAGCCTGTTATCCGCATTACACAACATGTCACGTATAAATGTTTTGCCCACAAGCTGGAAAGGAGAGGGATGATTCAAAGCATTCAGACCAATTCAGCTTCTGCTAAGCTTCCAAAATGTTTTGCAACAGGAAGTTGCTGCTGGAAGTAACAAACAAAGTTGCTGTTTCGACACACCCTGACATTTCTGATGGCCTAAAATAATCTTTTTATGGCAAGTGCATATTAGGAGACGTATTTGGGTGCTTTTTAAATCATTTTTTTAAAGAAAATGGTCACATGGCAACACATACTAATGTTGTGGAACAAACCAGGAAAGAGAATTTAGTGCCTTAAGCTTTCCAAATACTGATAAATAAAAACTTGCATAACAAAAGTATACTGTATATAGCTATTGAGTATTGTATGTGATTAGGTGTCATCCAAACAGAACAACCCATAATGATGCCAACAGTTCAGTATTTAAAGAGCTGCATGACAAGTAGTGTAGTGCTTAGTGTACTTTGGAAAGAATAGAACTTTTGGTTATAGTTTTTTTTCAAATTATTTGGGTGCCAGAATTTCTTAGTACAAGTAAGAAAACATTATTCGTGCCGGGGGGATAATAGAAGCTATGATGACATTTCTCCATTGGGTGTCAATGGCAGGACAGCGGCAGCTCTCTTCCTTGCAAAACCTCTGTAACCTATGATGCCTCCAATTCTATGATCTGGGATAGTGGACTATTCTTTAAAGGAATTATATAAGTTTTAGTATGATGTAGAGAGCAATATTCTAAGATAATTTGCCTTTATTTTTTATGTTTGTTTAAATAATTTAACCTTTTTTTAAGCAACTCTCCAGTTTGGAATTTCAACAGCTATCTGGTTGCTAGGGTCTGGTTTAGCAACCAGGGAGTGGTTTGCATGAGAGATTGGAATATGAATAGGAAAGGGTATAAAAAGAAAGATAAGTAATACAAAGTAACAATAAAAAGTAACAATGAAAATTGTAGCCTCAAACAGCAATAGTTTTTTGGCTGCTGGGGTCACTGACTGCATATGGAAGCTGGAAAGAGGCAGAAAAGAAAGGCAAATAAGTCAAAAACTATAAAAAATAAATAATGAAGACCAATTGAAACATTGCGTAGAATTGGGCATTCTATAAAATACTAAGAGATAACAGTGAACCACTCTTTAAAAGTCACCACAGTACTAACCTCATTATTCTCACTGATCACAGCTAATTGCTGATTGGATGTAACGTTCCCAGTCTCTGTGTATGACAAAAAGGGAAATTTGATGGTTCTGTTCACAAGTAGTTTTGATTTGGGCTGTAAGAAATTACCCAACAGACAAATGTAAAAGTAAAAGTCTCTGTAGCTGTAAACATTAGAGCACCAGCCAATGGAAAGGCGCAGTCATTTTTTCCATGTTGGTGGTAATCATGAATCTATAATAATTACCTTACTTTTCTTGGATTAAGATGCACCCTTGTGGCTTGTATCTGCTTTCTTTATAAACAGCGGCTGAGTCATCCTGTATAGCAAAGGGCTTACACTGACAGCAAGCTGAAAGGTTCAATAATATTGCATTTAATGTAAAAAGAAATAAAACATTTGCCTTTGTATATATATATATATATATATATATACATATATATACCCTATAAATATGAAGGTTTGGTTTCTTTTAGGGCCAAAACCTTGCTTCTCATGATGTGTTGTCTGTCATAGTACATAGCTACATAGAGTCCATCTGGCTAAAATTGACAATGTAATTGTAAACTAATTAGGAGAATTAATAAAAAAATTTTACAGGCAGTTTATGCCTAATATCATATTTCCTCATAAAAATACTGAATTAATTTGTAAATCATAGTAAAGGTATAGGGTCTGTTATCCGGAAACCTATTATCCAGAAAGCTCAGAATTACAGGAATTACAGGAAGGCCATCTCCCATAGATTCCATTTTAATCAAATAATTTCAAATTTTAAAGAATTATTTTCTTTTTCTCTGTAATAAAAAAAACATTACCTTGTACTTGATCCCAACTAGGATATGGTTAATCTATATTGGAGGCAAAAAAAATCCTATTGGGTTTAATTCATAATTAAAGATTTTTATGAAACTAAATATATGGAGATCCAAATTATGGAAAGAAAACCCCAAGTCCCAAGCATTCTGGATAAAAGGACCTATACCTGTACTTTGACTTAGATTCCCCCTCTAAGGGCAATGGCACACTTTGATTGCAGGAAAGCTGCATTTACAATTAGAATCACAAATAGCCTTAAGGTGGCCATACACGAGCAGATCCGCTCGCTTGGCGACGTCGCCAAGCGAGCGGATCTTCCCCCGATATCCCCACCTACGGGTGGGCGATATCAGGGAGCATTTAGGTAAAAAAAAAATAATCCGATCGTTTGGCCCTGGGGCCAGACGATCGGATTATGTGGCCAGCAATGGGGCAGTCGGATCGGGGACCGCATCAACGAGCCGATGCGGTCCCCGATCCGACCGGATTTTCTAACCTGGCCGATCGAGATCTGGCCAATTTCAGGCCAGATATCGGTCGGCCAGGCCGCTCTGCCCTGCCCATACACGGGCCGATTAGCTGCTGAATCGGTCCAAGGGACCGATATCGGCAGCTATAGTCGGCCCGTGTATGGCCACCTTTAATTTCAGTATATGTATGGGCTATATTATGTGTGTTTGTATATTTGTATTCACTGTACAACAAAACAATACATTAACAGAACAGACAGAGGTCAACACAAAAACAAAATATAAATAAATGCAATATATATGTAAGATTGTGCTAAGTGTTTTGTAGTCGTTTCTTATGCATGTGTGTAGTAGCCTTAGCTAGCCTGGTTCAGTTGATATACATATATCAGTGAAACACAGGACAGCAAAAATAATTCCATGAAATGTTCACGTTTGTTGATCTGACCCCCCCCCCCCCAAAAAAATATATTGTGTAGCCTTACTAGCTACTATAAATAAAAGTCACTTCATATGCCTTTTTCCTTGAAGGTATAAGTCTCAGTGACAGCAAATAAATCCTGCTGATGAGGCATAGTTGGGTGGGATGGGTGAACATCAAAGAGTGCCATAGGCACAACAGTTCCTCCAAGGAATCATTTATAAATGGCAATCATCAACCTGTTTATCACCGTCTGCCCCTGAAACTCATCTCCCAGAAACCTTTGGTTATTGGCTTTATTCAGGGAGTTGCAGTTCTTCAGCAGCAGTTGTGCCAAATATGGACAAAATGCACATGGCAACAAATAATGCATTATTTAGCATTTGCAATGTTAAATATATTCAAAATAATTAAGTGCCAAAAGGCTGAGGAGTCTTAAAAAATCATATTCATCCCTTACCTCTGAAATCTTAAATTCTTAACCAAAGAAATAAAACAGCAAATATCCTTATACATATACAAATGGTGCTAAATATTTGCTTGTAATACTGAATTAAGAAGCCGACACCGTTACTTAACAATGAAACATTATAGTCCCTCCACATTTTGATAGTAACTCGTTTCTTTGACTTTTTCCTGAAAGCCGGTTTCTATAAATGTTTTCATTCTGGAGGTCTTCCATCCTCTTTAAATGTGCTATTTTTCTAGCTCTGGTGACATTGGTCCTCAGAGGATTTTCTCTTCAGTAGACTTTCTATTTAGTCTCTGTTTACTTAGAAGGAATAGCCTAGGGGCTACTGGAGAGAAAACATCTGTGGGAGATAATCTATAGAGTTATCTATCTATCTATCACTCTTGTCGGCCCAGTCTCTCTTGAGAGCCAGCTGAGAGACTTGTAATGAAAAGGCAATGCTGAAGAGGCTTTAGGGACAAATAAAAAGACATGTTAAGGGCTGGCTGAAAATGGATAGAAGACATTATTAAAGCTCAATAGCCTTCTTATCAAAATCCAATAGGATAGACATTTGGCAAAAGCTGTACAATTATTTTTTAACATATCACAAGGCAGCATTATCTTTCAGCAACAATAGATGGAATCTGTTAGCTTAAATCCTCTCATCTGGAAGGATTTTGACCTCCTCGAGACATTCTATACTCCTAAAGCAAACCTTTACCTATTTGTGTGGACAATGAAAATAAACAACAAATGGAACGACTTCTTATCACAGTTTACAGAGTTATGTCCTCGTTTTATACATTTACTTAGCCTTAGTGCAAATCTGAAGCTTGGGAAAAAGGTTTACACGAAACTGCCATGTCGTTAAATAAATACCGAAATTAATTTAGGTTTGAACATCCCCCTTCCTTCATGGGGAGGCACAATATTTTAGCTAGAGATCATTTAAAAAAAAAAAAAAAAAAAAGCTTTCAGTTCAGTTGCTTCTAGCCTTAACATTGGACAGAACCGAATATAGCAAATAATAATAAAAAATAATAATAGCAGCAGCAGTTGCACACCAGTTTGTTTGCCCTCAACTAGCGATAAAAAAATGTCATTTTAATATCGCACATGAAATCTGCTTTCAGCAAAGATAATAGTGCTTTGTGGCATACACATCTGCATTACTGAAACTATTAATCTCTTGTCATTTAAAATGAGATATGTAATACTTAAAGTCAAAGCAGCCATCTGATACCTCAGCGCCACAATATTTGCAGCCAAGTGATGGATTGATAATTATGATAATTTGTAAAATGATCATTTGTGTATGATAAGCGGAGGTTTGTCCCACCCGGCCAAGCACAATTTCCTATTAATCTGGACTTTCACAAATGGCCCCTGGTAACAAGGGATGTGGAGAGGTCTTCCTATGGGAGCTACGAGACTGATGAATTATGACCTGGATCAGCCAAAGCCCAGACTTCAATAAGGAGCCAGGAAGGTAGTTAGAGAAGCGCAGGCAACTGTTAACTGTCTTTTGTAGAGCAATTATTAGGCCACACAGCCTGAGGCCAAGAGGGGACCTATTCATATTGATAAACATGTGTATTTACTAACTCTATTTATACAATTATTGTTCTCCAAGAAGTGCTTGCTTGTGTCTTAAACACATTTATTAACTGGCGTCCTGCCCTGAATATAAATTGTTTTATTATTACAATGCAAAGAATGGAATCTGAATTCCTTATATCAGTTTATGGAACAACAATGTCATTCTGCTCTGTTAAGAATTAGAAGTATTTTTGATTAAAACATTGTATGCTGGAAGGTACTTAATGTAAGAGCCCTGCCAGCTGAAATAAAAATATTTAGTAAAAGTTAAGCCACGTTACAGGATGAAAGGTGTAAGAATGATAACCAGCCTAAAATAAATTATAGGACTTGCGTTATGATCAGACTATTAGCCTGGTTTTGTCCGAATTACCACGCCATTAATCCATGAATGTGTTGTGAGGGGGGGCACTCTCAAGGCAGTTTCCACACACCATAATGAAATCCCACGAGAAACCATCAATCTGTCCGAACAGGAAATCTTGTCTGCCGATGCCCCCGATGACATGTGTGAGAGGTCACTGACCAACTCAAAAAAACTGACAGTGGCCAAACGTCAATCCTGCTTTGATTGAAATGAACTTGGTTAAATAAAGAAATGGGTGGAATTTTGCCATCTGAGCGTGTGTAGCATTGTATGCAACCCCCCTTTATGTATAACAACATAGTTGGCCTGTGCACGTTCCATGTTGTTTACAGTGACATTTTAAAGTTCAGCACTTTATGGGATGATTAGATGGATAAGGAATCATTTTTGAGTAACTTGAATACTCAAGTATTCTTTATTTCTTTTCTTTTTTTTTATTTATAGTTTTTTTGGAGACCAGAGCACCAACCGTATAGGGGGTAGGATAACCCAATAATAACATGTGTCACTTATATGTTTTTTTGTGAGGACCTGGCCAGGGGGTACACATATTCATGCCCCCCTAACCTGTCCTGTGGCCCAAACTTGCATCCAAAGTTTTTGTAAATAGCACCTATAAAGTACCTTACCATGTGGGCCTACTCTTAATATGCAACAAACAAATACAAAGCTCTACAGACACTGGGCTGATTTACAAACATTGGTGCTAAATTGTGGCAGCCAGTTACCCATAGCAACCAATCAGATTTTTGCTTTTTCAAATTTGTATTAGCCTACTGAAAGCTAATTGCTTATTGGTTGCTAAAGCAACCTATATCTGGAAATAAGTTATACCTAAAAATTAACTTAAATAGAAGCTCATATGGTTTACGTTTATTCTAATTTTTGAGTTTTTTTTTTTTTGACTGATAAATCTCAAGATTTAGCAATCTAAGGGGGAGATTTACTAAGACACGAACGCTCGGAGCGTTCATACGAACGCTCCGAGCTTATTCTCGCCGATTTTTTCACGCTCGCGAGCCGCTGTTTACAATGGTCAGTACGAAAATTTTGTGCCTTTCAGATCGCCAATAAGATATTATCGTGAGTAATACGATTTTTTGGTAAGCATTTTCGGGATATTTGCGATCTTCAGAAATTTTCGATTCCATTTTTTCCCATTCGTGATTCGAATTCGTGGATTAGTAAATCTGCCCCTAAATATCTATAAAAAAAAATTCCAGATTGCGTGGAAAAAAATGTGGTTTCACATTTTAATAAATCTAGCCCTCACACACTATGGTTAGTATCAGGAGCCAGTCAACCATCCTGTGTGTTTTTAGTTGCTGTTCTATGATCACCAGATGTGTGGTGGTCCCAGGGCAAGTTCATCAGTTCCTTTATTTTATATAAAGTTTGCAATATAATATATTTTCTGTAGAGCTCACTTCTTACGTTATGTTCATTTATACCTATGAGTGGGGGCCGTGGGCCTTTGTTGAGTTGTAGAAATGTTACCACACTTTACGACCACTAGGAGTGCTATTGTTCTCTTAATTTATGGATAATTTATATTTACATATAAATCAAGGCAATACATATGAATAGCATTTACACAAAATCATATGCAAGTATGTAATATTTATCTGTGGGGGGTATGCTTTAGCCCATTCACTGGACTTTTTTTCCTTGTTAATAAAGCAAAGAATTTAATTTGACTTCTAACACTGATCTTAGCAACCTTATAGACTTGCATTAAAACTACTTAGGAGGAGATTATGGAAATGTGTCCAAGTATGCCCGATTCATGTCTGAGTGGCACAGACAGAGACAGCCCTGATTTCTAAAATATTCTTTGTGAAAAGAACTGCCTTGTTCCAATATGTCTGCCACAAAGGAGGTAATGAGGGGAGGGGGGGTTGGGTAGTTAGCTAAAAAGTCATTTTTACAACGAGTCTATTTCCATTGTTGGAAGGCTCCCTCATAAAAGAACCAGCAGTCCATTAATTCACTGAATGAACATATAGTAAAGTCAGTTCCCTCTTGAGAACAATAATGTTGAGGTCAGCTTAGGCTGCCATGGAAACTAAGTACTACTGAGAAGTTTGCATCCTTGAATTTGCTCAAATGAAGGCAAAAAGACTGGAATGTGTCTGGAAAGGTGCTAATCGGCAGAACGTTGCTTAAGTTGCCATTATTACAAGTTGCTGGTTTTTCTCTTTATTGAGAAACACTGATGGTTTCTGTTTTGCCCAATAAAGTTTGTTTTACGCCTATTCTATTCACTCATTTTATCCTATTTAATATAGCAAACATACTCCAGGCAATGATTTATTAAAAAGACTCTAATTGAAATGCCATAGGGATGAGCCAAAGCCATCATTTTTGCATTTAGCTTTATATTGAATCCTAAACAATTTAGACAAATATTAAACATAATTTAAACCCCAATTTGCATATTCAAATTGAAAAAATATAAATAAAAGGGCCTTCTATGAAAAAATTCTCGATTAGTTGTCCATAGTTGTAAAGTCACGGCAGGGAGTCAAGGTGCAACTGGGTAGGGGGGTGGCTAAGAAGCAACCATCTCCCAGGTTGGCATCTCTGCAAAGTTTCCTTACTGTTACCACTTGCTTTCCATTTACTGTAGTGGAAAATGTATGGCCCATACTTGTGTCAGAAGGTTGTTATTTACTGGTATTGTTGTACTCCCAACCTTATTGTGGCCATTCACCTTGTCACAACTGTCTTTGTGCCCAGCAGCATAATGTAAAGGGTCCTTAGGGGTGCTATTACCAGTCTGTTAGGAGAGAGGCTGATGGGATTTGAGCAACAACTAGAGGCCACAGGATGTACCTTTTAGACTTAAGATAGCCATAGGCAGGTTAATAAAAGAATGGGGCACTTGGGCCTGCCAACCCAACATATATCTAGTCAAAAATCTGTAAGTTGGGCGAGTTTAAAAATTTAAATTGTTGATGCAGCCCTGGTTCAATGGGTTCCCAGTGACCTGTAGAATACTCCAATAGGGATGTAGCGAACCTCAAAAAAAAAGTTTGCGAACGCATTCGCGAACTTACGCCAAAAAGTGCGAATATTCGCAAACTTTGCGAACCCCATAGACTTCAATGGGAAGGCTGATTTTTCTCTGAAAAATACTTTGTTGACACAGCGTTGCGTAAAACCGCAAAGGCAACTGGCAGACCTAGTGGAAATACGCGGCGTTTTTTGCTATTTCGCACTATTAGCACCATGGAAACGGGATTTGCTTACACCAGTACTAGGCTGAAAAACGCCATGTGTGGCTTGTGCGGCATTTTTAGGGCGAGAAAAAACGCAGAGAAAAAAAAAACGCGGCGAACCCAAATTGCGAACATACGCGAAAAGTTTGCGAACTTGTGAACACCCGATGTTCGCGCAAATTAGTTCGCCGGCGAACAGTTCGCTACATCTCTATACTCTAACCCTCACACTGACCTCACCAAAGAAGCGGATCTTTAAATGTATGGCCAGCTTTAATGGAAGCCCACTGTTCATTCATTACCCATGGCTCAATTTTTCCAAACTCCATCAGTGGAATTAGATCCTTGTAGCTTTCTATTTCTAGCCTCATGGAAAGTAGACTTTAAAAAAGTTAGATATTCTGAACTACAACTCCCCGCATACTTAGCCCTGCCACTTTAAAACTGGAAGGGGAGTGGCTTGTGCTTTACCTTTTGTTATTTATCATAATACACACCTGTAAAACATATCTGCTAAGGCTGCTTAATGATACAGTAGAACCCTGGTTTTCCATTTCCCAGGGGACCATGTCCAAAAGGTGAAAATTCAGGGAAAGCATTAAATCTGGGAAATAAAAAAAATGCAGCTTGCCTGTATGGGACTGCGACAAAATGGTGTCTAGAAAGGCATAAACTCTGGGGACATAAAATCATGGTTCTTCTGTATTACTTGTGTCACATTACACACCAAATCTGTGGCATCCTGCCTTTATATGGTCATGAAACAGCTTGGTGCATTCTAATATCCTTATATTTACCATAGAGGTACAGTATTCCCATTATCATAATTAGAAAGAGCAATATGTTTATACTAAAAAAAACAGATAGTATCTATGGGAAAAAATTTTTATTTAGCAACAATTTTACTACAGTTTTGTATCTGAGCATTTTTTAATAGCCCTTGGCTATTTTTGGCCGTCCCATTTTTTTGTAAATGTCACTTAACCCTTTCCCTTATAGTAGGAGACGCCTCTTTAGATGACAGCATTTTGTAAAAGCCTCTGCTGGTGCCGACTGAGTTAAATAAGGAGTTATAGAATCAGATCTGTCTGAATGACTAATCACTTGTGGAGTTTATCATGGAGATGATTAAAAGGTATTGCAGCCTCCAGTTATTTTCAACATGCCAGAATGCCCTGGAGATCCATGTGAATCTGCTGCCAGCCGGGCCCTGTCAAAGCTGAAGGCAGACCAAAATCAACGGCAGGAAGGTCATGTGAAAGAAAACCCTCAGTCATCAGAAAGTCCTTGGCCTTCTACCCTCTCTGACATCTTGTGACAAATCTTAAATCATGAAAGCAGACAAAACATCACCAATTTGGGAATGATCGCCTCTGGGACACTGTTTTTCTTCCCCTCCTGTTCACTGCCTTGTCCCACTGTGTTTCTTTTGTCTCCCTACTATCTATTTCTTTGCTGGAGTTTCAGGGAGTAGAGACATAAAATTAATGTGTAGCCCATATGGCATAAGGTCCACCATGAGGAATTACATAGAGAACAAAATTCAAGATCGAGATTGTAGTAATTAAAGTATTAACGCATATGAATTTAAAAATAGAAGTAGTGGCAATATGTCATCAACTCAATTCATGTGTTGAAATATAGTGAGTCAGGCCAACTCAATAGGCCATTTCAATTTAGCTTGCTTATGGGCAGGTAAGAATAATACCAAAATTCTGCACATTAGTAAATTATTTCAGTATATAACAAGGAGGTTTAACCTGGCCATCAAAACTAGGACAAGAACATTTCTTAATATGTGCTCACCTGCCCTTTCTGTATGGTTTAACCTCCCCATACCCCAGTTCAAACTCAGGGCAGAACACCCATGTGTACATATATGTATGGGTACGGCTAGAGCATGGTTGATAAATTGGCTTGTTAGATAATTTGGCTAATTAGAGTTCTGGTTTTAGAGCAATTCTGGAGTCACCAAGATGTATGGGAAAATGCAGAAACACAGTACTGAACACTTATGACTGTATAGAACAGCAATGATGTTTGGGATATATTTACAAAAAATGCGAAATGTTTGGAGTAACTAATGCTAACAAACCTAGAGTGTTTATGTAAAGGTAAATCCAACTATGGCTTACGCATCCGGGGTGTCATTCTTCTATGAATGAAACCCCTGTAAATAAACCAGCTTTCCATATGTTCATGCAGTCCACATGTTCTTACCTGGCATTAAGCTTAGTAGTATTTCCATATGCAGACCACAAAACACATGTCTACAAAGTGGATGCCCAACAATGTTCCACTGCCTTAGTGCCACATGTACATGGATGGGGTCAGATGCTAATTAAGAACCCAGGTTGGGAGTTGCAATCTACTTAAAGTAGTTGGACACTTTTTATGCATGCATTAGTAATGAGTTGGATGCCACTGAAAAATAAATCGTATAGAAAAATATTAAAATGAAACAACTCGGGGACATGATGCAAGTCGTAATACTTAAGGTGAGAGGTGCAGATCATCAGTGTTGTTAGTGTAGATTAACTCGAAATATACCAGCAAAAATCATCCAGTTGTTGCCCAGCATGAAGTTTTTGTAAAAGGACTTCAAGTGTGAAAATATTAACATTTTAGGTAGAATTTCTTCTACTTTAGGCTATAGTGAGGAAAAATGATTTCAAGGATTTCCTATTTTGAGCATTGAAGCAATTTAGCAGTTCAGTAATTGTAACTGAGCCATCCAAATTCAGACTGGAAGCAGCTTTTAATGATTAATCTTCAAAGTATCTTGGCGTTGTTACATTATTAATCAAAAAATATTTATCCAATTGTCTGTCTCTGAGATGAAATTTATATTCTGTTTTAAAGCAAAAAAGATATTGTAGATATTTATCAATTTTCTTGTGCCTTCTTGCATCTTTTTATAAAAGGAATTAGAATATTAAACTGCCAAGATGCAACTAAACCAATAGGCACATCAGGTCCAAATTCAATCTGATGAGAAAAATATATCTCATTATTCAGTTCTAGGTTGTCCCATAGAGCCAGATGCAGTTAAATTAGAAAAACATTTCACTGTTTATCACATGGAAGCTCCATTGAAATCTATGAGAAAAAAATAGAACTGATTTAGTAGAAAAGTTTTCTCTCCCAAACTGAAACCCATAAGTTTTCACCATAAAACAACTTTTCTCATGGAACTGAATCTCGCCCTTTGCTTGAATCAAAATGTTTCTATTGTTCCACTTACTTAACAATCATCAAAAATCTCAACTTGCTTTACTGTCAATGGGAGCTTTGCTCTTTTTAAAATTTTGATAAACACCCTAGTGCTGAAAATGCTGAAAAACATATTGCAACTTTTGTCAGCATAAAGCCCATCAACAAACCCATTTTCCAATGATTATAAATCCCTTTGCTACTGTGGGGATCATTTTTTTTCATGAGTATGATTAAGCTCAACTGATTAATAATTCAAAAAGCAATGCTTTTGGAAAACCTGTCAGACCTGCTTACTAAAAAGACCCTGACCCAAACCAACAGAGAATCATAATCTAAGTGACACTTTCACTTCTCTGATGTAGACACTGCCTATTTTTTTCCAGTTTAGAAACGGTTTCAGTTGGTTCTGTGCAAAATGATATCACTATGAGCTACTATGGTGACTAAAGTTGTCAATGAACTTTAGGTGAGAGTTACTGAATTATAATTGGTCATTTCCTTATCATAATCCCTTAACTGTTGACAATAATGTTGCCATAACATTATTATTTTTTCTTTACACAATATATATTAGGCTAGTTAAGAAGACGGATTACTCTGGAGTGAGAAGAATCCATGAGTATGAAACAACTTTAGAGAGAGGATTTATTGAATACATCACATGCGTTATAGAAGCCAGATGGTACCCTCAATAAAATCTGTAAGCTTCAGGTGTGTGGGATATTCATTTAATTAAATTGTATACTGCAGCTAAAAGAAACAAGAAGAGAGAATGAATATTAGACAGGCAGCCAATTAGTCTTTTTACATTCGTAAAGGCACAGGAACTCAGGAGCATAAAGGGGGTCATTTATCAAAGGCTGCCAATGGTAAATCTAGTGAAAATTCTAGCTACAGAAAAAAAAACTTTGCAGTCAATCTCTAAATGAGGAAAACTAGTTTATTTCTATATAACTGGTCTGTTCTTTGATTTCAAAGTAAGCACAGCTTCAAATTTCCCTTATTCAAGGGTAAGCATAGCATCTAGAGAGCATCCATCTCATTAGGTTCTAGTAGAAATATATGGGGGAATGTAATAAAAGTTGTAAACAGAAAAAAATGCACAAATGAGAATAAAAATTTGCATTTTGCAATTTAATATTGTTCATTAGACTGTTATTGCATTGCGAATTGTAATAGCGTATTGCAAACATTTATGGCATGCTTGAAGGTGGCGTTAACTTTTGGAGCAAACTTATCAACTTTTCCATTAAGAAGTTTTATTACATACACTGCGCACTGTCGCAAACAATAAAATTCCCAAACTTTCCTCCACTGTCAGAAGTGGTCACTAAACCGTTTCCACGTTTGCATATCCCATATGAATTTATGCAAAGGCACACGTTGCTGACTTTTATTACATTCCCCCATAGTGTTCTCTAAAAATCTGAATTTTGGCTTAAGTTACCAGGAGCGTTTTTTTGCCACCCCTGGTAACTTTCAAGGCGCTGCTGCCTAAGGCGAGTTTTTTGACTCATAGCAGCTGCGCCCCTGTCTGGAGCATGATGTTCTTTACTATAGATAAAATTTTCTGTAGATATTAAACTTACTGCATAGGTTTCTCAGTTGTGTACTTCTGTATCTGAAGTATGATTGGCTTAGGAAAGAAAGCTGACACATGGTCAGGTCTATTGTAAAAATATGTTGAAAATATATTATAGTAAAGGGTTTGCTTGTGCCTAAAATGGCATGTTACAGTGTATTTTTAGAGTTGCTTTGGGGTGAATGTTGCTAACATGAGGTTTGTTGGAAAAGTATATTTTGAAAAGTCATCTTTAACAAAAGAATAGTCACATAATTAGGGGTTGTGAAATGCCTTAATGAAATTGCGGCAAGCTATGTTTTCAGGTGCACCTAGCGAGGGTAAGGGAAGTGCAACTTGTAAGCCCTGGCAATAACCAATCCAGGATTTGATTCGGGATTCTGCCTTTTTTGGTACTATTCGGATTTGGCTGAATCCACACTCCTGGCCGAACCAAATCCAAATCTTAAAAATCACATGACTTTTTGTCATGTAAACACATTGTTGAATTTTTTTTTTAACCCTACCGAATAAGCATATACTTATTCGGATTCATATCTGTATTCAGCCAAATTTGTCATGAAGGATTTAGGGTTTGGCCGAATCTGAAAAAAGTGGATTCGATGCAGCACTACTTGTCACATACCTCTTCTGCCTGTCTACTACTAGTTCGGCCCCTCTTTAACTGAATTTGCCAGCTGACAGGGGACAACGAGATATGCGAAGATGACAGTCACCAACACACCTCGCATCACCGCTACTGCACGTCAGCCCTTACACAATGATCTTCACTGTGACAGGGGGTGATTGAGGGTGGGTGGTTTCTTTGGGCGCCACTAAGGGGCACATTTACTAACCCACGAACGGGCCGAATGCGTCCGATTGCGTTTTTTTCGTAATGATCGGTATTTTGCGATTTTTTCGGAAAATTATCGCGACTTTTTCGTTACCAATACGATTTTTGCGAAAAAACGCGAGTTTTTCGTAGCCATTCCGAAAGTTGCGATTTTTTCGTAGCGCTAAAACTTGCGCAAAAAGTTGCGATTTTTTCGTAGTGTTAAAACTTGCGCGAAACGTCGCACCTTTTAAGTTTTAACGCTACGAAAAAAGCGCAACTTTTCGCGCAAGTTTTAACGCTACGAAAAAATCGCGTTTTTTCGCAAAAAATCGTATTGGTAACGAAAAAGTCGCG
The DNA here is from genome assembly GCF_000004195.4 of Xenopus tropicalis. NCBI lineage: Eukaryota > Metazoa > Chordata > Amphibia > Anura > Pipidae > Xenopus > Xenopus tropicalis. The sequence continues at coordinate 101,992,074 of NC_030683.2, read as the reverse complement.
ATAATTTCTGAAAAGTCGCAAAGGCGCCGAAAAAATCGCAAAAAATACGAAAAAGTCGCAAAATGTTCGTTTTCCAATCGGAATTTTTCCAATTCGGTCGGAATTCGTGTCTTAGTAAATCAGCCCCTAAGAGTTGGCCTAGTAGTGCTGCTGCCTTGCAGTGATGGAGTCCTATATTCAATTTCACTATGCTCCTAAAGCATAGAGACAGGGTAGTTTGCTCCTGATAATGAACCATAGTGTGTATGAATGCGATCAAGGTTTAGATTATAACCTCCACTGGGAGAGGGAAAGATGCAAGATATATCAGCATGAAATAACGATGATAATAATAATAATAAAATAATAATAATAATAAAAAGGGATAGTTGATAAAATCATGTGGTGAGAGTATATTGGCATAATGATACTGAAAAGCAATATCAGAGCAAATATGTTACTTCTAACAATATCTTTCGTATTATCTATAGTCTAGGCCCTATCTGATGTAACTTGCTGTGGCAAGGAAAGATATATTCTTCAGTCATATTTTTCTTTAGGAAATGCACATGGAAATTCTTCACAACCCCCAGGTTTTTAAAACTCCAATCATTTTTCCCTTATTTATTCCTTGTATATGTATCTAACACACACCTCCTATCTCTTTTCTTATCTTGCCTACATTCCAGATAACTTATCTGTTAAAGCAACTCAACGGCTTTTGCGCACCCATAAAACTGCTGTATCTGCAACATAGATATTTGTACATAAAATTAGCAGCCATTCCACAAGGAATCACTTATGTATCGGTTGTGACAGCAAGCCTATTAGAACACATCCCTGTACCCTATAGTTTTACAGAAGGTTCTGCACCTATGTGGTATTTAACAGCCTTTTGCATGTTGTTCTAGTAACAGCACGGCGTTATGATAACCATCACCTTAGACTCTCCTTTTACTGTATTTACAACACCTTCCTGTTGCAATGCAGAACACATCCCTACAGATAAGATAACAAGGAAACAAGGCTAACAAGTGTGCATTGAAAGAATGCCTCCTACACCAACACAAATGTGAACTTTATACTTCTACCTCGAGGCACAGAAAGTACAATTCATTTTGAATCTCTCTGGTGAACCAGCTGCTGTTTAATAGAAAGAGCAGAAATGTGAGAGAAAGTGAACTCTCATTGTTTCCGTTCCAGATATTTGCTTGAGCACACTTCCTGTGGCACCAAACCCTAGCATCTCTAGCTGGGGCTGATCTCTATCTCCCCTTGTGTGTCTGCGAAGGGCAGGCCTTGTGGTTAGAAAAGCTGGTGATGTGTCGGTCACAATTCTACAATTCAGGAGTTCAGTAAAGGCACTTACATTTATATGGTAACCAACATATTCTGCAGTACCTTACAGTGATTATACATAATTCACAGCAGTCCCTGGCCCAGTGAGCTTACAAATGCATTTAAACTTCTATGCCCTGTTGGTCATCAGTTTCTTAATCAAACTATTTGCCCATATCTACAAGTGGCATTGTGCTCTAATAGCCATGAGCAAAACTGCCTTGCATTTCTTCCCTGAAAAATTTGTGAAACCACGGAAACATTTGTTAAAGGTAAACTTAACCCTGAGAATGAAAACTTAACCAACACAATATTTATATAATATTAAGTGGCCTAGAAAAGATAAATTAAATTGCCCTTTTTACATCTTTTCCCTTGAGCCACCATTTTGCGATGGCCCATGTGCTAACAGGAAACACCTGACAGGAAATAACACAGCTCTAATTGTTTGGTGTAAAAGACAGAATTTTGTTCATTCATTGGCTGATGCGACCTAACCTACTATAAATATGCCCTTGGTTGGTTTGTGTGCACCGTGAATCCTATGATCCCAGGCAGTGGCCCTTAGTACTTAAAATGGCAATTTTCTATTTAGGATTACCCAGTGGCACATACTACAGGTATGGGACCTGTTATCCAGAATGCTCAGGACCTGGGGAATTCCTGATAGAGGATCTTTCAGTAATTTGGATCTCCATAACTTAAGTCTGCTAAACATCATTGAAATATTGAATAAACCCAATAAGCTTGTTTTGCCTCCAATAAGGATTAATTATATCTCAGTTGGGATAAAGTACAAGGTTCTGTTTTATAATTACAGAGAAAAAGAAAATCATTTTTAAAAATTAGAATTATTTGCTTATAATGCAGTCTATGGGAGATGGCCTTTCCGTAATTCAGAACTTTCTGAATAACAGATTTCTGGATAAGGGATCCCATACCTGTACTAGTAAAGTATGTTTTATGAAAATGGTTTATTTAGATGAAGCCATGTTTGACATATGGGCTGGTATATGTAATATATTTTTATAGAGACCTACATTGTTTTATTTTTCCAAATGCATTAAAGTCAGTGGGTGTTTTTTTCTCAAGCATTTTCTCACTAAATATTCATCAAAGACAAAGGGCATTTTTTTCTCATATTTTTCTTGCATCAGATGCATTAAAGTCAATGGCTATTTTTTATCAATCTTTAGCATTCTACCCTGCAAAAAATAATGCTATTTTTCCTGGCAAAACAAAACACAGGGTGAAATTCTAGTAAAGATGGGCAAAAATTTTATCACTAACTTAAATGCGAATTTCTCCACAAATCCATACCAGGCAACAAAAATTTGCTAATTCCTCTGCACTTTTGCAAAGTCCCCCCCCCCAGGCTAAAAAGGAGTGGTTTATAGAAGAAAAGGCAATATATTGATGCCCCTAGCACACCATTTAGTTTAGTAAGAAAAAAGGGTTGGCTATAGGAGGTGCCAGATGATCATCATCATTTATTCACATAGCGCCAGCAAGTTACACAACACTTTACATTAATTTATAACAAACAGGGATTTTACAGTAATTTAGCAAAGAAGGGTTAAGAGAGTAAGAATAGGATTAGAGGGCTCTACTCACAATAGTTTACAATCTAAAGGGTTAGGGTACAATTGAAACATAAGGAATATAGAAACAACGTAGTGATTTATGCTAAATTAATGTCTGATCAATCAATTCAATTAAATTCAATTAAACCTGCTCTATTTGCACTTGTATTCTAACAACTCCAGAAAAGTAATAATTATTTTATATATATATTTATTTAAAACCTTAAAAGAATTGTCACCTCTGCAAGGTTTATACAATTACATTTAAACTCCTCCTTAAAAGAAGCCCAGGGCAATCTAATGACACTATGACCTGCCTGTGAGGTGAGCAGTGCAAAGATTCTGGTTGGAAATTCATTTCTCTGAGGATTTCAACACATATCATAAGTCTTAACTTTAGCATAAAAATCTAAAAAAACAACACACTGTTATTTTGTTTGCTTAGCTGCTAACTCATTCCCTTTCACCTAAGAAGACAGCATTCATGACACCAGCACTGTAATCCCATGTATTAAAAACCCCATTGAATGATTTTTAACTGTCAACAAAAGATTTCATTCTTGAATTTCAAAGCCAGCGTTTAATAACCATGTCAAGAACCAGGCAAATGGTCGTTCTTAGAAGGAGACTGAGATGAACTATAAATGAACCTGGTGCATTTATCATGTAATTTTCAGTTTGCGTATATGAATTTACCACAGAAAAGAAACTTGGTTTTGAGATGGAAACCTTCAGTGGCAATATGCAGTAGCTATGTCACAATGTTTACAGGATACACATTATGAGTGATTGGGTTTTTGAGCGTCGTTTGTCTGATGAGATGAATCGGTTTGCCATAGAGCTCCCAAACAGATCAAAGAAAGAAAACTTTAGAGAAGAATGCACAGATATTGCTTACAAACATAGAGAATTATCTAGTGACCAATTCCCTAGATGCTGGTACAGTTGCATTGCACCTTTCTATAGAGGATATGAGAATATTTAGGGAGATACTCCTGTATTGGGAGTTCCATTAAAGTTAGACCTCTCCTCACATGGGCATTTGCAAGGGGATTATAACTAGGCCCAGACTGGGATTCAAAATAGGCCCTGGCACATAGAGGCCCAAGCAGACCCCCAATAGTGACTGTCTATAGTATCTTACAGCAGCCTCTTTGGCATTTGCCAGAACCCACAGCTTGCCAGTCCAGGCTTGATTATAATAGAACAGAAGGAGAGCTATGAGAGGTGATATAAAAGTTAGTCAAGAATAAGTCTAAGGGACAGTCAATATTTTTAGATAAAGCTACATTTGTAAACTGAGCCAGTAACACCTTTGTAGGAGTGAAAACAAAAAAATTTAGTAAATATTTAATTTACCATACTATGACCCTTATTAATATTAATATTTAAAAGAAAACTAACAGGCTTATTCACTTAATATATCGGGACATCCCATTCCCAAAACAGATATGGTTGCAAATAATATGGGGATATGTAACAAAAGGAATTTTGAAAAAATATTCTCAATGAAATAAAATTGTTCCTTTGCATAAAATGTTTTTCTTTGCCTGAATTTCAATAGCTATTGCTAACATGGAAACTAGTTAGTGACCTCTCCTAGCAGTCCTTTACACACAACCCCCACACACAATTATAGTCTTAGATAGATTTGCAACTTGTGACCCCAATAGTTCTTTCTATACGTATAGATTCTACTAAAAACATGTTCCAATGAATGTTTGTTCATCTTAATAGATCTCGCAAATATAGTCAAAGTTTAAAAGAATAGTGTCATGGGAAGGACAAGGACTCCAAGATCCTTCTCCATTATGGATTTTGCACTAGGCAAATCCATAATGGAGAAGGATCTTGGAGTCCTTGTAGATAATAAACTTGGCTGTAGCAAGCAATGCCAGGCAGCAGCTGCAAGGGCAAACAAGGTTCTGAGCTGTATTAAAAGGGGTATAGATTCACGGGAGGAGGGGGTTATTCTTCCCCTTTACAGAGCACTGGTAAGGCCCCATCTAGAATATGCTGTTCAGTTTTGGTCTCCAGTGCTCAAACGGGACATTATTGAGCTAGAGAGGGTCCAGAGAAGGGCAACTAAGCTGGTAAAGGGTATGGAAAGTCTCGGTTATGAAGAAAGACTGGCCAAGTTGGGTCTGTTTACACTGGAGAAGAGGCGCTTAAGAGGTGACATGATAACTATGTATAAATATATAAGGGGATCATATAATAACCTCTCTAATGTTTTATTTACCAGTAGGTCCTTCCAACGGACACGAGGGCACCCACTCCGTTTAGAAGAAGGGAGGTTCCATTTAAATATTCGGAAAGGATTTTTTACAGTGAGAGCTGTGAAGTTGTGGAATTCCCTCCCCGAATCAGTCGTACTGGCTGATACATTATATAGCTTTAAGAAGGGGCTGGATGGATTCTTAGCAAGTGAGGGAATACACGGTTATGGGAGATAGCTCTTAGTACAAGTTGATACAGGGACTGGTCCGATTGCCATCTTGGAGTCAGGAAGGAATTTTTTCCCCTCTGAGGCAAATTAGAGAGGCTTCAGATGGGGTTTTTTGCCTTCCTCTGGATCAACTTGTAGTTAGGCAGGTTAGGTATAGGCATTATGGTTGAACTTGATGGACGTATGTCTTTTTTCAACCCAACTTACTATGTTACTATGTTACTATGTTACTATGAAAACAAGTTTTTTTTCAAAATACATCACTTAATAGAGCTTCTTGAGCAGAATCCTGCATTGGAATCCATTTTACAAAAGTGCAAATAGATTTTTATATTGGAGGGATATCACCCCTCTTCCTTCCCCCCACGCAGCCGATCAGCAGAACAATTGGAAGGGAGCAAGATAGCAGCTCCCAGTAGATATCAGAATAGCACTCAATAGTAAGAAATCTAAGTCCAGTTTGGCACTTTCAAGTTACATGGGAGTAGGGCAGGGGGTCCCCAACAGTCAAATGTAAAAAAACTTGGGGAGCAACACAAGCATCATAAAAGTTCACGGAGGTGCCAAATAAGGGCTAAGATTGGCTATTAGGCAGCCTCAATGCACCCTATCAGCTTACAGGGGCTTTATTTGGTAGGAAATCTTGTTTTTGTTCAACCAAAACTTGCCCCCAAGTCAGAAATTCAAAAATAACTACCTGGTTTTGGGGCACTGAGAGCAACATCCAAGGGGTTGGTTGCCCCCGAGCCATCTCTTTAATGTCACATTAAGTGTACTAACCGCCATGATCCTCGTGAGGAAAACCAATATAAACAAAATACCTTAAACCACTGAGATCTGCTTTCAATCAATGTCTCTACTGGTCAAGTATCTCATGGCAAGAGTCAATGGTCTATAGCAACACTTTGGGCAGATTTACTTAAATTAAATTCACTTTCTTGACTGCCAAGAACATTTTTCTGATGGTCAGTAAAGTCTGTAATGAATTGACACATTAATCAGAGCAGATGAAAGTGTAAATGTGATCAACTGCTTTAAACCTCCTAAAATTAATAAGCATTGTGTTAAACATGTTCTAACATGAAAAAAGATCATTAAATCTGATGAATATGTTTTATTTAATAACCCAGCGGCAGCCATTATTACTACTAGTTACAAAATACAGAGCATTAATAAATTGGTCCCTAAGTGTCCCTTTACCCCAAAGCCAGCTAGTTATAGTAGTGACTGGATCTGCCATTTTTTAAAGGTGATGTTGAGTTCCAAAAATCCTTAAACAAAAATAAGATTTGCAGCAATAATAGAAACAACAATTGTCAACCAATTGTCTTACTTACCCACTTAGACTATAAAAACTAAGGGGCTAGGACCTCCATCTGTTTTTGTTTTCCAATACATAGCATTGTATTTATATACTTAGTCTATATTGTATAGTTCCCAGTCTGTTCTATGAATGTATTTTGTAATGTACAGCTCTGCATGAACAAGTAATGGTATACTAATAAAAATATACTTTTATAATTTTATACTTTTTACATCTTTTCATATGACACAGATAAGCATTTCTATTTCTTTTATTAACATAAAGGGCTTTCTGCTTGAAATTTTCCATTATCTAAAGATAAAATATTAATTCTTGATCCAAAAGCGCCTTTCCTCATAATGCGTTTTAATTATTTTACTTGATTTGTATAATTCCATATAAAAGAATGTTCCCATTTGCACTTTCCAGTAAGAAGTTAATAAAATTGGGATTTTGCACAGTGCTGGATTGCTGACATCTTAATCTTCATTAAAGGGACTTAAACCACCAAGAGACTGCTGGTGCAACCTGGCACAGCCACGGCTGAGAAATACAAGAAGAGTCTGATCAAATGAACTATTAAACAACTCTCTGTAATCCATCAGAGAGAAACAATAGGTGCTGAAACCTTCTGTTTCATATATATCAATCATGCTTACCATGAGATGTCTAATACATTTGCATTCAGGGTATTATAGATTCACAAGATCTGCGAGTGATCCAGTTTTGGACAATAGAGAATTTGTGCAAGTTCTAAAATAGCATTTCATTTATATCTCTCTTTGTGTTGATTATTTTGCTGTTGTCTATATGAAGGTCTTTATATATGTCAAAACTATATGAAGTCAGTTGTAGAATTGTCAGCATCACAATTGCTGGCTTCCAGTTGTTGTTAATATCCAGTATCCTTAACCACAGCAGCAATAATTCCTAACAACTATTGGCCTCTGACTGTGTCGGAGGCTATTTAGAAGGGGTTATCAGAGGAAATTCCCTATGCAGCCCTTTTGACAAAGACAATAGTATAATAGTAACAATGGTTCTTACAAGAATTAACAACAACGCTGTGACAATTGCTCTCTGTTTGTGCAGTTCCAGGAGATCTTAAAGAGGGAAATGCAGCTTTAAGTGGTTCATGTGATATTCTGGGGTTCTCTCTTTCTTTCTTTACTATCTCACACCCAGACACACACACTCATGAATATCCTGTCATCAGTTATAATCAGTGTTTAGTGATGTAATTTTGTCACATGACTCACTAAAACATGTGTATTATAATAAATATTGTAAAATATAAGGATATAAGATGTCATCTTGGAGTTCCGTGCCCTTCGGTCTTTTATATGATCTTGGATTCATGGAACTCCTCATTAACTTATATTATCCTTATATTTTTATATAGTGGTATATTATTCACTAAATATTCACTAATATAAAACTGCTGGGCTTTCATTAAAAAAAGATATATTTTATTGATGGCTACCCAATGAAATATCTTTTTTTGTATTAAAAGTCCTGTTGAGTGCTATACTATTGAATATATATATATATATATATGTATATATGTTTGAAAGCTTAAATGCTAAATGTTCTTATACGGGTAATAGATTGCTAAGATGGCATTTAAGATGCTTATATTTTAAAGTATGGGCCAATTATTTCTTATAATACTCAAGCTTTAAATAGACATATATGGCATAATTAAGCACCCACTCTAATTTGTAAAAAAATATTTTCCAAAAAAAAAATTACAATGCAACTAAATCAAAAGCGTATTGCCCTTGTAGGGTGAGTTATCATGGGTCTTAATGGTGGCACGACATGAACAGAAGTCATTTCAGGGAATCAACCTTTTCTAAGAAAACACGGAGAAGGAATAATTGCAGTTATATGTGGTTCATTGCACACATGCTCTACAGCCATTGTTCAAAGAGAGTAAAGCATTAAGAGAGAAGCTGAAATGTCTACAACACATGCTTTTTCCATCTGACACATTTGCTTGTGCACAAACTATAAATGGATGATGCAGCCTCTGTCAGACTCTAAGTAGTTAGGATAATTAAAAAAGAAAGCCTATTGGGTAAACACACTCCTAGTGTGTGACCCTCTAATTAATAGACCACAGGGAGAAATTACAGCAGTGACAAGATAATTAACACATTTATTTAAAGGGAATTGCCAGACAAGAGTATTATAGGTTGGTAGTCTTCATGAAAGGACTATGGTATGAACAATCAGAATCAAAAGGAAAAAAAAAAAAAAAAGATTTGATCATTTAAATAAATCATTTCTAGAACTTTTTTATTATATTTATACAGTATGTCAAGCTTCATCTGCCATTTATAATTTGGGCACTTTTTAAATATTATTGTTTGTTTGTGTTTGTAATTGTTTTTCAAAAACAAATCTGTCTAAGGATGAAACTAACATCCTGGCACAAGCAAAGTCAAATGCAGTGGCACCTCTGCCCTTGTCTATTTGGTGGTTATTTAAGAAAACATATGCCTCTGTTTTTATTTACACATGAGCAAAAGGATTTATTAAGTTGGGATATTTCATAAATATCAGTGGTTCCCAGCCAGCAAAACAGCTTGTGAGTAGCTAGTCAAAAAAGTTTGTCATTTTGGGAACCATTCTGCAAGTTGTTTTGAAGAACGCTAAATGAGAGGATTAATCACATGTCTGAGATTTAAATTAATTCCTTTCCTTATGCGCATTTTCACTGGATGCTAATGAAAGACAAGGAAGGGGATCAAAACAAAACCATGTTGATAGGGTTAGTCTGTCGGCTCTGGTTAGGGGACTCAGCCACCAGTACCAACAGACAGGGAACAAATATGAATTTGCTTTGGGATTCAGTTTATTCCAAGACCCAAATTTGGCTAAACGTTTCAAATCAGGTGACAAATTTCTGTTGACAGATGAATTTAAATTAATATAAATATCTGAATATATATAGTTTGCTTCAAGTCGGCATTCCTACAAACCTATTGTGCTATATATATATATATATATATATATTTCTTTTTACTTGTACTTCTTGTGGGATCTCATGAAGTCTTGAGTGTCACCGTGCAGCATTTATGCAACCAAATCTGTAACCACCAAAAAAAATGTAGTCATTACTTTGAAACTCTTTCTTGGGCACAATTTTGATGCAAGATTTCGATCCCAAATACCATTTCAAAGATGTCCTATTAGTGGAGCAACCACAGGCTGTTTAAGCTAACCACACCCATTCCTTACAGCAGTGTTCCCCAAACAGTAGCTTGGGGGCAACATATTGCTCACCAACCCCTTGGATGTTGCTCCCAGTGGCCTCAAAGCCACTCAGAGACAATTAGCTCTTATAGGCACCCCCATGAACCTTTTTGTGCTTGTGTGCTCCCCAACACTTTTTCCATTTAAATATGGCTCATGGGCATAAAAGGTTGGGGACCCCTGCCTTACAGAATCAAGTGAATCCTGTGATGAGAATGAGTTGGAAAACCTCTTTTTGTGCTTGATCAGTTACAAATGTCATTGTGTGATAGAAGAATATTTTATATAATAGTATTATTTTACCTAAAAGGGAGTATAAAGTATAAGATTACAACCTCGTGTGAGCATAGATCATTGTATTTGCTTATTTGCATTCATTTGGAACAGGTTAGTGAAAGATGCCATGTTGGGTTTTATTTTGTCTGAGACATTTTTATTATCTAACATGTATTTTACAGTGTTGACATATTCCTCAGCATTTCTATCACCATTAGGCGTGGTGCACTATGCAGTACAGGTATTGGAATCCTGAGTGCTCAGGACCTGGGATTTTCCAGATAAGTTCTTTCCGTAATTAGATCTTCATACCTAAAGTCTACTAAAAATTATTTAAACATTAATTAAACCCGGTTGGATTGTTTTTCCTCCAATATTATGCTAACATCGTTCCATGTTTGAGGCCCTTAGTCTGACTATATTGGTAGACCAACATCTAATCCATCATCATCAGATCATGTTGTGTAATATAAAATAATGCTTAGTAGGGACAAATACTTATTGTGGGATTTTTGTTTAGTGTTTCTCTATTCAGAATGCTTAAAGATTATGACACCATTTTTTGGGATAGATTGTAGGAAAATAGAAGGCATATGTAGGGCAGTTTTTGTGGGACTTTATTAGGCCAAGTACCCCTTGAAGGTTCAAGGATTTTTTAGTGTATCTGGAAGAGCAAATAGGCACTCTGCCTATATCTTTCTCTTACTTGCTTTTAGGCTGAACCCTTCTGCTACTCCTCCACCAGTGAGGCAGTCCCCCTGATGTAGAGAGATAAGGAAGAGTGTTGTGGTCAGACATTGACAACTTAGTCAAGGCTTAAATTGCTGAGCCAGTTACATTTTCATAGAAAATAGAAGAAAACCAAATGGGAAAATAATCATACATTTACAACTTGATATTTTTATTATATAAATACAAAAGTTAATCATTAATGAAGGAATAGTGGCCTTTTAATATTATTTTGATGAAATTGAGGGTAAAGTCCTATTTAAAAAATATAAATTTTATAATAATAATTTTATATAATATATATATTTTTGGATTTGCTGTAATAATTAGACTAGCCCTATACAACTTATTACATGTAGTGGGTCAATTATTTCTCATATGTTATGTTCGAGGGCCGAATTAAAATAAAATGATGATGTCATACAGTTAAGTGTATGGAACATTTAACCATACATAAAAATCCTCTAGAGGGCCACATTCGGGCCCCAGGCCTTTAGTTGGATAGCCATGAATTAGACAATACTTTGTACTTAATGGTAACTAAGATGCATATATCTATTCTGAAAACAATCCTATTTCTTCTTGTTTATTTTTTAATAAGTCTCCCTATCCAGATAAAGTAAAAATATTATTAGGGTTAATGTATTTTCAGCACTGCAGTGGAATACAGACTGACATAGTGGTTCTTAGAGAATGGTTAGGCTAAGAGGAAAATGTAAATCCTGCCTAATGGCTGTGTATATTGTTATGCAAATCTAAACAGTTTAATTAAATATGGCAATATAAACAGACAGCAAGAAAATATCTCATTTTGTATTTGTACTTATAGAAAATGGGAAGAATAAAGTATTTTTTTATAATCCGTATAACAATTTTCTAGAAACACATTTTGCTTCTGGAATTTAATTTCATGGATCCAATCCTAAGCTTAAAAATATCATAGATATATCAAATATAAAGCAATATTAATATTAAAAGTACCTTACTTTTAACTAATTGAATACATTAAATAAAACCCTGAAATAAGATTGACTAATACAACGCACTTATCAAAGCTTCTCTGATAAAAAAAAAAAATGTATTTAGGATCTGACCATAATGGCTATCTCTGCTTGCCAAAACATGACTTCCTAGCAGGTGATTTTCATCAAGTACATGTGAAATGGTACCTAAATGAATTAGCAATAAAATGGACTTAGACCTAGCAGTAGGGGCCTCCATTAATCTTAGGTTAATCACTAAAGAGATGCCATTCACTTTTCTTAAGAAGTCACATTTTTCTCCCCTTGCTGGCGACCAGATTTCATAAAGTAACATATTTCTAATGAAAGGACTCTGCTTGAATTAAAAACCCCGAAGGTTTATGCAGATTTTAGTTTTGATTACTGCTGGCATGGGCTCTTAGCAGACTCCGGAAGGAAGGTCCACAGTGAAAGAGTCCCAGCGTGCAATTCATAATATTCTTTGAAATAAAATAGTGCACTTGTACTTAGTGGCTTTAATCAGCTCTGACTTTTGATAGTCAAACAATAGCTAATTACAGTAACACCTGCCTTCCAAGTCATGTCATGTAGGTTATTGCCAACGAGAGGCCTTGTATCTTAGCTGCATGATTATTATAGACTAAAATCTATCTGTACAAAGTCACTATAACTGACATGCGGCAAGTTTTGTGGCCATTAAAAAGCTTTTTTCTCCATGTACATAAGTGAGTTTTTGATGGCATTAGACTTTTGCTGATTTTGTTAGAGACTAAAAAAAAAAAACACGTCAATACTGGAAGCATTTTAGCTATCACAGTGAAGGGCTGAAGCATTTCTCTACCCTTGAGGGGGTATATTTACACAAGTAAGCCTTAACAAGGTGTATTGGTTATATAGGCAATGGTATATAGTATGAAAATCTAGTAATGTGTTTAAGAGAATTTGATTATTCTTGTTATTTGCAGAGCAGTTGTAACTGTTCTAAGCCAGAGCAAATGGGGTTTTAAAACCATCTCCTGTGGCTAAAACACATAAGTCATTAAATGTAATATAAGATTGTGATGTTTTGTGTCAACTGCTTTGACTTCAATTGTTTTCTGATTATTTTAAGAACTTGCAAAGGTTGTTTTGATTGCTGTGATCTTTAACAAAAAATGTGCATTCTAAAGTTATTTATTTCCTGTTAATTTTATTAAATAACATAGGATTTGTTTTTCACATGGGTTGTTACTATAGGCCTCCAACATTTTCTAGCATCTCTTATATCTTTATATATATACTTGTAATGCTATAATAATGCATGTCCAGGTCTCTGGCCCAATATGAAATATAAAGTATAGTAAAAATATAGCATGGTTTCACCATTTTGCAATTCCAACTGGGGCACGATACGCATGTAAGTTGCATGTTCACCACATAACCAGGGGAGGGTACATTTGATCAAGAGACAAATGGGCATGGACTGCACTCCAGTGCTCATATAAAGCAGCTACAAATTAAAATTTGCTATATATAGAATCCTAATGTGTTTGGTGCAACATGTCTATGTTTATGTGTTGAATTACATAATTACATAGTTAAAGTTATTGAGTTAAACCCACCAAATTAACCCCAGTGCACATATATACACATCCAAGCCACTCTTGAAGGTATTGATAAACTCTGCCATCACAGCATCACTAGGAAGGGCGTTCCCCAACCTCACTGCACTCACCGTGAGAAACCCCCTACGCTGCTTCAATTAAAAAGTTCCGTTCCTCTAATCTAAAGGGATGGCCTCTGGTGCATTGATCTTTTCTATGTCTATAATGTTCTCTAATGTACTTGAAAAAAAGAAACTCCAACCTTGAAAGTATACCCTCATTGTTTAATTCTTTCATTCCTTTTACCAGTCTAGCACTCTCTCCAGCTCATTAATATCCTTCTAAAGGAATGGAGCCCCAAACTGCACTGCATACTCAAGGGGAAACCTTACCAGAAACCTATATAGAAGCTAAATTATGTTTTGTTTCCTTAGAATTTATGTTATTTTTTATACAAGGTATCACTTTATTTTCTGTAGTAGCCACAGAATGACACTGCCTATAGTTACATAGTTTGTTATCCACAAAAATCCACAGATCCTTCTCAAATAAGAATACCCCAACACACTAGCATTTGATGTATAGCACATTTATTATTTTTATTAAATTGACAAAAGTGCATAACCTCGCACTTGTCAACACTGAACCGCATTTGCCAGTTTGCAGTTTTCCAATTTAGTCCAATTGCACTGCAAAGTGGCAGCAGCCTGCATGGAATTTATAGTTTTGCGTTAGGAATCTTTGTAAGATATATTTTTTATTTTAACTTCTATATACAAGCACCTACTGATAAAATATGACAATAACAAAGGATTTATTTGTTCCAGAAACAAATAACATTGAGCATTATTTTTTGTGCTTGCATGAGGGAAATATTTTTTGACACGTGTGACTGTCTCTAGTCGCTTTGACTACAAGTCACTTCAAATGTCAACAGTAAATTATTAACTGAAATAATTACTGAGCCAAGCACCTCCCACAAATTGCAACCCCCTAATACCCACTGCCAAACATTCCTTCACAAATATACTGAGATAAGTGCCAGTATTTACTTACAGTTTCACTCTCTCCTGCCAATATTCCTGTGCATGTGTGTGTAGATCCTATGGCCAAAACAACCAGTCCCAAAAATGCTACACAAAAAGTAGAGTAAAGCTAACCTGTATACAATAGTAAAAATATCCAAAAACAAAGTTGAAAAAGAGAAACTGAGCTCAGTAAATATTTCTACATATCCATAATGTTTCAGCCTTAGCCCACAACATGTATGTGGTCTGGTGCATCATTATTTAATATTCCAATTTTGTTGCCATACAGTGTAATACCTATTTATCATACAGGCTAAAGATATCTAATTAATGGGGCGGGTTAATAAGAGACACTAGGCCCTGGAATAAGGTGCTTCAACATATAAAATAATATGCACTTCTGCAGAGTAATTCAAATGGACAACTCCAGACTGTCAACTTGACATGCAGACAGGTGTGTTTTCTTAATGACACAACAGACCTGGGAACAAAATGAGTTCTCTGTACTTTTTTTAAATGGAAAAAAATAGGGAAGCTTTTACAAGGGCAACATCATTGCTGTGGATTGCCATCATTTCCAGCATGACAAAAAGCAGTGCAGGTTAACACTTTATTAGAGCAACACTTACCAAATAAGTAAACATTTTTGTTAAACTGCAAACCCGTATACCTTTGTTTCACTATATTTGACAAATCTTTTCTGGGCCAAAATACCCAATGACTCTCTAAGCTGCATTAAATAGAAGCCTTAATTTCTTACATGTGTATTTGCTAATGATGGCTGAGACATATTTTGGCTATAATACTTTAAACATAATCTAATGTTATAAAGCAGCTTTAATGTTCTAGCATTACAATGATATGGGAATTACGCACACTAAATAGACGTCATTTTGCTATTGAAGCAATTTGTTAAATGGAACTCTCGATTATTTAGGCTAGACTTCCTATCATTTTCTTCTTTATTTAGCCTTTCCAATCTTACCATCATTTATCATGTTGATCTCACAAAAGCGCTAAGGCCTCTTCTTTATATGCTTTCCTCTTTGCCATTTCTGATCAGTTTGATTGATCATTGCCATAGCCACAGGTTGGCAATATGCTGGTTTGAGAGACTCCCACATTTCCCATGAGATGCCATTGGAATGACAGTTTTGTAAACGGGCTATTTATCAACTGGTTCCCTTGTGGTCATTGCTTGAAGGCACTTAACTAGCGCTAACGTTCAGGGTTACAGAAAAGCCAAGGGTTTTTTTTACTATTTAAGTAGACTGTTAAATATTCTTGTATTATTCGTGCAAAAGAGAACTGGATATTTATAGTAGAGATAAGTGATTCAGTCTTCTTAATGTTCTACATTAACCCAAAATGCATCAATTCTATTTTCACAATAATAAAATAGCCATTGTGGTCAGTGGCGTAACCATGAAGGAAGCAGACCCTGACCGTGATCTTTGCTTGCACTATAGAAATCCATCCTTACCAGCCTCTCTCCTAGCTGAGAGCTGGCATGGAGCATTGAAAGCGAGGGGCCAGCAGGTGGGCTGGCACACAGGCTACTGGGGGTGGGGCTAGGTAGAGGTGCAAGTGCGTGCTGGCCCTTTTGAAGATTTTTGACCGCATATAGTTATGCTACTGATTGTGGCACTTTTACCTGTTCCTTCTATGAAGCATGGTA
This sequence comes from Xenopus tropicalis, assembly GCF_000004195.4. Taxonomy (NCBI): domain Eukaryota; kingdom Metazoa; phylum Chordata; class Amphibia; order Anura; family Pipidae; genus Xenopus; species Xenopus tropicalis. The sequence goes on along the minus strand of NC_030683.2, from coordinate 101,975,884 downwards.
GCGCCACACAGATGAACAAATAACAATGCTCAGACAAGTAAGGTTCTCTGTACAAAAATGACATTTAAGGAGCAGGCAGCTTTATTTCAAATTATTTTAAAGTATTTAAAAATTTCCTGTAATTCGGTTGGGTCACCACACCTGAGAAAGCCACATTTTTCTTTGCACGAAGCAGGAAGGCAGCCATAATTCTGTCACCAAATCCTTTTCCATTTTGAAAACTCACAAACTTGTTTCTGGCATATTTGCGGATGAAAGTAAGTGCAGTAAAACAAAATACAGCAGAATTAAAGAAAGAAAGAAAACACCCACATGTCTCATCATGAGACATTTCCCAGAAATAGTTGGATTTTGGCATGGTGAGTCCTGCTGTGAACTGTGCCTAAGAGCTTAGTATACTGAGTCTGTTCATACAAGGGGCAATGCTTTGCTTGGCCTGTCTGACGTGGTAGCTTGGCTGAAATTGTGCCTCTTCTTCTCTTGTCCCCAAGTGAAAACTAAGGTTAGAGTCAGTATCACAATGAAATGTAACCGTAGAGTTCATGGGGCCACATAGGAGAAGCTAGCTGTAGGAGCCAACTTCTATTTGACACGCAACTAATAAAACATGTGTGTGACTGGGAGACAGGAAGTTTTATAAAGACGCATAAATGAATAAAATGTGAAAAAAAGACAAATACAGTGAAACTTTAATAGAACTTAGATGGCTAGCTGCTTCACCTACTAAATGTTTATAGCTAAAGGAGTGATCGGCTGTGGGCCCTGCCAGACTCAATCAGTACTGTACCCTTTCTGGTTCCCTTGCCTCTAACAGCTTCAAAAAGAGATAAAATATCACATTCACCAGAGTGCATTATTTTGATGCAGTGTGCTCACCAGAGCAACCATGCCTGCACCCACAGATAATCACATAATTAAACCACTTTGTGCAAAATAACCCATGCCAATATGTTACATCTGGAACAATGCATTTACAAACATTTTTTAAATTTTCCATAGACTTTTGTGAGAGATCCGTAGTGGACTTAAATTAATTGCACTATTCTGATTATGTGTAGTGAAAATGTCAAAGGTGTGTCCATAAATATTAGAGTTGTCACTCTCATATGTGAAAGTGCGAATGTGTACGTACCAAAATGCACATACACATAATGAACTAGCCGCCAATGCTTACCTTCATGTGTCTATACTCCTTAAAAGAGTAAAGACACATGTAGGTACTATAAAAAATATTTGCAAGTTGCCTATATCTATGGCACCCTAATGGGTAATATATTTTATATAAATCCATTCTGTGTCTTCCAAAGCATAATCAACTTGATTTCTTCTAACAGGGCCTTAAGGTAATGGGAAAAAATGAGAAATGAGATTTGGTCCTATGCAACGAACTCATTACCAGTCAGCCATGTGTATTTACATTTTACAGGTCTCCATGATTGCTAGCTCTACACACTACATTTCACTTGACCTAACATTAAAATTGCATTTTTTGTGCCTGTTTTAAAAGGACATCATGTTCACAAAAAGGAAAAAAATGCCATTCTGTAATCAGCATGGCCCTCCAAATGATATTTTTCTAAATATACTCACAAGAACATGTTCTATTAATCTTGTTGACTCCTGGTGCTGGACACTATAATCAACATATATACAGTAATGTTATAAAAAAAACATTTACCCATACCTAGTAACCTATAGCAACTAATCAGATATTTGTTTTCACACAGCTGACCAGTAAATGTTACTTACTGATTGGTTGCTACAGGTTACTAGACAGTAGCAGACTTAAGACTATTTTTTTATATTACCACTAAGCACAGAAGCTTGTGTTTGTGTCTAAACTCAATGTGTAACAAATACATTTTTTGTGGATTTTGGGAAATTATTTTTGTATTATTACAGGTAAATGTGTAATGTCTAATTGGGTGTAGCAAGATCCCATGGTTTCAGGCTTTATTGTAATATTTAGTGATGAGTTGTTAGCTTACCACCTACTGAGCTATGCATTCCTCTAATATTCTTCAATATGCCATTAAATATTGTCCAGATAAAACTCGAGTTTGGGTTCAGTAAGATAAAAATAAAGGTCCAAGGTTATTAGGAAATAAAGCCAATACAGTTCTTCAGCCCTCAAGCTACACTCATGTTAGTATTCCCTATAAAAAGCATTTATATTCATTCATGAGAACAGTTATTAATGCAATCAATTACTATACAGTCTCGAAAATTCCAGTTAGTGATATTTCAGTTCAATGTTATTTTTGCCATTAACTTGCTTTTTCTGTGTAGCTGGTTGCATTGAAGAGCTAAGTCCTTTGAAAAACACAATTAGATCATGCAAAGTTTCAATGGACGAATTAAAAATGTAGCTGAAATTTTAAATGTAAATACAGTCACCTGCTTGAAGCTTGTATGTTTAGTAAGTGCTGTTATGTTAGGAGAAATGGCTTACTCCATTATATAAAGTAAACATCTTTCCATTAGCCGCAATTGAATCATAATCATTCACGAATTGCATTATAAATCTAACATTTCTCCTGTCCTTTGAACTATTTGCATGAATTAAACAGTTGTCATTAATATGATTTTCTATTGAGGCCATAATGTTCTTTATCCCCGTCTCCAAACCCTGTTACTGGGAAGCCATTTAGTATTGCGGCTGCCACCATGGGTAATACACTATTCAGAGGATATTGCACAGATAATAGTGTACATTAGGGCTGTGATTCTGATTGATGTTTTTTTCCTAGACTATAATGGTAATTCAGTGTATGAACAATAATAGATCTTTTTAATAGGCCTTTCTAGAGAGATTATCATAAACAACGCCGCCATGGTTTCTTGGACTGGAACTTCCTTCTCACCCTAAAAAGTAGGAGAAGCATAGCAAAGAGTGGGCAAAGGTAGAAATTCATAATGGTATCAAAGTATACATTTTCATTTTTTTTACATTAAGGGGCCCATTTATCAAAGTACGATTGTTTCCAAATGCAAAAAATTTTTATTTTTTTCGTACTGTGCGTATTTTTTGCTACTTTTTTGTTAATTTTCCTGACTTTTTCATACTTTGCAACAATTCGTTCGACAATTTGTGTGACAAAATCGTATTTTTTGTGCTTTGAGACAATTCATGCTACAAAATTGTATTTGTCGCAACGACTACGAAAGTTCCGAAATTTCCGGATTGAAACGAAAAGAATCGGATTTGTACTTTAATAAATGGGCCCCTTATAGTTTGGAAACATCCAGAGCTGAATACATACTGACTTTCCCTCCTAATTCAGCTTGCAGTATTAGCCTTGTCTCTGGTTTAATTTTAGCAAGTGGGGGTCATGGCTTGGAGGTCTAAGCCCCATATGTAATAAAAGATACAAAGAAAGTCACTTGAAAATTAATCTTAAACCCACTACTTTGCATCCCACTGAAGGCAAGTTAGGCAACTACTGTATTAAAGGGGCCCTTCGTAACTTATATGATGTAAGCATAGAGGCGGGGTTAGATAATTACTTTCACTTTCCATTTAGCACTTTACAAGATGTCACTGCAGTCCTCACTTTCCCCTTCTCTTACCACCATTTAATAGTGTTAGATGGGCGCGTGCATCAGGTCCCTTATTCTGACAAGATGTGGGGGTGATACAAAGCTTGCCTTAATAACAGTGTCCAAAAAATGGTGTCTGCCTGCTTACTGTGATTGTGAATTCCAAGTTGGAAGAAAACAAGATTTAAATAATTTATATAGTGTAAGTGACGTTTATTTTACAGTAGAAAAGAATCTGGAATTATTTCTTAGGGTGACAGGTCCCCTTTAATTTCTGCGTGAGACCTCTAGCTTTGTGTGTGATCTGACAGTTAGTTGAGTTGGTTTTGCTCATTACAGTATGTACATTATATTCAAGACTCTCAGACTGATATTTTGCTCAGGCAATAAAATAACCCAAAGTAGAATGAAAAGATAGAAGAAATTAGAGGGAGTGGGGAGTTCTTTTGAAAGCCTTACTATGTATACAGATTTAAGTGAGCTGTGACAGGCTGAGAAATACGGTTTGTTCTGTGATGTCACTTCACACCTGGACAAACTTACAGTGAATGAAAGCTATCCCGGCAGCTTTGCTTTATGTAACCCCACAGTGCGCTTTTGTTATTGCTGCAACAGCCAGCTCATTGGAAAAAATTATCTCCGCTGACCTCTTTTGTTAACCTTTTTCAGATTTTCTGCCTCCAAATCCATAGGATTCTTCTTTGTAAGATCACAATTGGCACCAGAGATAAGGCTGAAGGCAAAATGTCGTAACTCTTGAAAATTCTCCACCAGCACCAAATATGTTGACAATTAGAACAGATATTATCTTAGCAGATGAAATCTTTTTCAAATGAGTTTATATTGAAAGCTCTGCTTGCCAGTTCCTTAGTCAACTGGATAATATGAAATTGCTTGTAGTAAGAAATGTTTGCTTATTTTCAATTTTTTTAATTTTTTACACTCCAATAGTCGAAAATTCTTTTTTATAGCTGTTTTTAGCCAAAAGTCCCAAATATTTGTGGAATAAGATCAATTTTGCAAACATGTATTGAAATTAGTCAGCATGCTACCCAGCCATCTAGGCTAGAGGGCATCACAAAAACCACTTGGCCTGCTGTCCCTATGCCTACACCATTGTAATGCAGCATTTGGGCAGAAAAGGCCAGCCTGTGTATTGTGGCAAGTGTCAGGACCCAGTGATATCACTTGGCTGGGCTCAGTGCTACAGAGTTTACCATAAACAGTAACAGTGGAGTCCATCACATGAGTAGTGGCCAACATGGAAATCAGAATCTGAGCATTTCAAATATTGCATTTCAAGTGCAGCCATAATGGGTGGGTATTTTTGGAACATGTTCCTGTGGACCTGTAAAAACATGCACTGTTGGGGTGACCAGTAAACTAGGACTAGATCTATTCTAGATCTATTAAGTGTGAAGAAGGAACCGCTATTGTGGGCAGAGACTCTACTGAACATTCTTGTAGATTGTAAGCTCTTTTGGGCAGGGCCCTCTTCACCTCTTGTATTGGTTATTGATTGCTTTATATGATACTCTTTATGTCCAGTGTATGAAACCCACTTATTGTACAGCGCTGCGGAATATGTTGGCGCTTTATAAATAAATGTTAATAATAATAACATTCAAAAAATAAAAAATGAAAAATTGTCGGTGAACTTTGTATAAAATACTGGTGAAGAAAAGCTTTAGCTCCTAGTGTTACCACTACCCATAATAAATGTTTTGCAGCAAACCTTCTGAAGCTTTTTTCCTATTTTTTTGAACTCTACTGAACATCCTTGATTATATACCATTGCAATACTGCATTGTAGTCAGTTCCCCTTCAGCCAAAACTCCAATCCTCACAATGCCTTGCATGTTCTTTGACTTACAGACCTGCAAGGCATTGTGGGAACTGGTGTCTGGGTTGAAGGAGACATAATTTATGATACATTGTTATCATAACTATCAGCCAGATATTGTAAAAATTGACCAGGCTTATGAACTTATCTGCCCATGGTCTATTACTTCTGTGCAACCCCAATGGCATCAATGGCCAGTTATCTGTTTGAGGAGCACAAAGATTATTTTCTGATCTCACACATATGGAAACAAAATATATAGCTAGGTAAATACATGCAGCAAGCTTGTCATTATCTAATATCCTTATCGCATGCACATACTTAATGGCCAATATATAGGGATAGATACTAGACCCAATGGAAGTCTGTAGCATTCAGTCCCCTAGCCAAGTTACTGTCCCCCTTTGCAATAGGTACCATTTAAATGTCTGCTTTATGGGAAGGAAAACAGCTTCATACAAATAGTACATCTACTAGGGGCACAAACTTCATCTCCTAAGCAACAATACACTAGGGTGAAAGTCAGAAGTCAGGGCAATATCTCCTTTTGACTAAACTCACACAGTAATTGGGTTTTTGGAGGTTGGTTTGGGCAGTCGATGCAAGTCACCCACCCACTTGTTTCTTTTTTTAGTTCTGTCGTTTCTTCTGTAACTCCCCAGTGCCTTGCACCCAGCATTAATTTTCCTTTAAGGTGAAGCCCAGTAAAAACAGTTGTTTTATACATATGTAATAAAGTTGATTTAATACTTAAATGTATATGATACATTTAGGCAATTATCCTCAAACAGAAAGTATTCCTTTATATTATGTTATTTAATTTGTAAATGTTGTAAGTGCTAATTTATCTTCCAGTCACAATAGTGCTATTGATTTAGATACAGTAGCTGAATGACCTGCTGGAATTATGTTCTGAACATTATCTCAAAACGTATCCTCTCCAGACTGTATTCTTAGCAGCGTGTAGTAAAACTGTATGAAGGCGCCCTCTATTGCTTGAAAAATATGTGTATGAGTATATTTATATAGCGTTTCACTCCGGTCATGAGGTTTTTAAAAGATGTCATGACCATCCTTTTTAGTTTAAAAAAAAATGTATATTGCTTTTTATAGCCAAGTCTTGCAGATTCTGTTGTGTATGCTGAACCAGCTGTTCATTACAGGGAGTTATATAATGAAGACAGTGCATCTATGAGGCTTTTTTTCCTCTCTTTGGCAACGTTGGTTTGAAAAAAAATGTAGGTCATTTGAATCAAAGCAGTTCCTGACCAATACCACACAATGCGGTCATTTGTCACCATCAAAATTACAGCAGATGTCTTCCAGATTTCTGTGGGTAAAATGCTGATGGCAGATCATATAAAAGAATCTTTCTTATAACTTTTTAGAAGTTTTTAGAAGAAGGGAAACAAATTTTTTTTTAAAAAATCACTTGGGCATTATCAAAACCCAAGGCATAGGTCCTGGCACACCATCTGATGCAGAACTCCAAACACTAATAGATGGCAGTTTTTCTTACCCACATACCTGTAATAAAGTCTAGATACATACATCTTCTGGCAGTATGAAAGTATGTGGATCAGCAGAAGATTCAGACTACGTATTCCAAACTGATGAATTTCCCCCCACTCCTTTAAACCTATATTTATTGGCAACAATCAATTCATAATGGTACAATGCTAAAAAATATAACAGTGTTAAAGAAAGTTTGGCAATAACATAAGTAGTGATGAGCGAATCTGTCCCGTTTCGCGACTGTGAAAATTTTTGAATCTTTGAAAAGAATTGCAAAAGGGAGAAAAATCTGCAAAACGGCAAAAATGTTGCGTGTCAAAAAACAATTGTGCTGTGTGACAATTTTTTTGTCACGTGGCAAATTTTACGCACACATTTTGACACCCGTTACATGAAATAATCCACCAATTGTGAAACACGGAAATTCACTGAAAATCCATGCCTGAAGAATTATTTTGCCCAACACTATGCACAACATAAGGTCAGGGTTAGGGTTTTTTTTATGTACAGGTATAGGACCCATTATCCAAAATGCTCGGGACCAAGATAAGGGGTCTTTCCATAATTTGGATCTCCATACCTAAAGTCTACTAAAAAATCAATAAAACATTAATTAAACCCAATAGGATTGTTTTGCATCCAATAAGGATTATTTATATCTTAGTTGGGATCAAATACAAGGTTCTGTTTTATTATTACAGAGAAAAAGGAAATCCGTTCAAAAATTCTAAATTATTTGATTAAAATGGAGTCTATGGGAGACAGGCTTTCCTTATTCGGAGCTTTCTGGATCATGGGTTTCCGGATAAGGGATCCCATACCTGTACTATACACCTTCAGAGGTACTTTTTAAACAAGGCTTGATTTTATTTTTAATAAATAAAGCGATAGTCCTAAAACAAATTGCTTTTAAGTGATTATTACATTATTATTATGCCTATTGTCTACTTTACAGAGTGTTGCCAGGGGATATAAAGTTCTTTGCTTTCCCCTAGCCTGAAGTTGAAAGGTGAGAGGCAGGCTCTGAATCAATCCAACCCACCTCCTCCAACATGCAAAACTGGCAAGGAAAACATCTCATAGGCAATTATTTGAAACCAATACTGGGTCTTTAGGAAGCCTCAAAGCCAACATAATTGCCCCCCCTGGTATTAAGCACCCCCGTTACCTTGATTACAGTCTAGTAAATGTCTCCCCCCATGAAACAAACATACCATAAGAAAAATGGTCATGCATGCCTAACTTTATTCTGAGGAGCACAGTTGTTAGATGAACCCAGGCATTAGATGCTGTACAGTAAATACAATTAAACATATATTTAAAAAAAATCCTTTATAATTTGTCAAAAAAGTCATAAAATGTGCTTTTGCCAGAAACATAATGAAAGCAGTGAATGTTTTTACTGGAGCTGGAGACTCAGGACAGAGGCATGCAAAAGACAACATTCCGAGTGTCATCACTTTTACTTTATAAACATCATGTACAACAGCAGTTGATATGGAGACTAAAAGAAGCCCACTGTTGACATAATGAATATTACAGAGTTATAGGACCATATAAAGTAGGGTGTTTCTAAAAGGATAAAGTATGAAGATGGCTATTTTTTCCTTAAAGAGATAGTTAAGATATCTTGGCAGTAATTGGCTGATGGTCATCCTACTATTTTTCACTATCTTTTATATTTCCTACCATTCTATTTCTGAAATTGGAAACTGCAATGGATTATATTTAGACTAGTTCTTGCTCTGAAATCAAATTATGCCAGTAATGTCTACTCTAAATAGAACATTTCACATGAACCCTATTCATTTCTTTTAAGGCATATTATTGTGGAAAATAAAAATACATTTTAAAGGAGTCAGAACCTAAACCTGTGACCCACTAATCATAGTACTAGAGCCATGGCTGATACTGATAACAACGCAAGCAGAAAGATCGCTAAAGATCCAAGGCTTCAGGAGACAAATGCATTTGGTTAAAAAAAAAATTCAGGTAGCGTCAACTTTTTTCTGAAGGGTTAGATTGAGTTCTTTAGATATTGAAGCCTCCAGTGATGTGGTGCTGTAGTTTATTTACCATGTTTTGGACTAGTTTTACAGCTGTGTGAATCCCTTGAACTCCTTAACAATATCAGAATAAGGCAATGAGCAAGCCCAATAGGGTGTTTTCACATTTTTAGTGCTGCTTAAATGTCTTGAAACTATACTGGTATGGGACCTGTTATCTAAAATGCCAGGGGGGTTTTCTGGATAAGGGGTCTTTCCGTAATTTGGATCTTCATACCTTAAGCCTACTAAAAAAATAATGGAACATTAAATAAACCCAATAGGGTTGTTTTCCCTCCAATAAAGATTAATTATATTTTAGTTTGGATCAAGTACAATGTACTGTTTTATTATTACAGAGAAAAAGAAAAAAAATGAGTAAAATGATTGTTATTTTTGTATTGATTATTTGATTAAAATGGAGTCTATGGTAGATGGCCTTCCTGTAATGCAGAACTTTCTGGATAACGGATCCCATACCTGTATTAAGGTTATATTCTGTGTCATCTGGGTTTATAAGTTTTGTCTTCTTTTTTAATTTACTTAAACAGCATGAATGTCGAGTTAAAGAAGGGTACAGGTATAGGACCCATTATCTAGAATGCTTGAGACCAAGGGTATTCTGGATAAGGGGTCTTTCCTCAATTTGAATTACAAAGTACTGTTTTATTACTACAGAGAAAAGGAAATTAATTTTAAAATTCCGAATTATTTGATTACAATGGAGTCTATGGGAGACGGGTTTTCCATAATTTGGAGCTTTCTGGATAATAGGTTTCCCGATAATGGATCCCATACCCATACCCAAAAAACAAGTTGAATGTATAAACTTTGTTTTTATATAGGAGGTGTGAAACAAAACTAAAGCATAAGAATCTACTCAATTATTCTGGAGCTGATGGGTCACAAAAACAAATAACAAATAGCTTGCTAGCATTAAACATATTGCTTTCTAATGTTTCTAGATACTCTTTATGTAGATAAAATACCCCAGTGTCAGTTTTACATCTTGAGCAACTTCATGCAGTACTTCTTTGACCCTTGAAAAATAAGCAAACTTGCTGAGAAATATGACCCTGCAAAACAATGTCAAGCCTTGTTGCTGTTTGAAAAAAGCCCCGATGTTCTAAAGGCAAATGCCAAACCACTTACCTATGGATATGGTATGGACAAGCCCTGATCAGGCACTCAGATTGCACCAAATCTTAACCAACCCAGTTCAGGCTTAGATTTTGCCTGTGTCCCCTGCCTACAAATGTTCTAGTGTACAGTGAGTTCCCTGTTAATATGAATTATCTAGTTGTCTCTATTGCCAGTGAAGTTAAAGACACACCAAACTCTTCTGTATGCTAAAAACCATAGACAATAAATTACCATCGCTAATGATGGAACAGCAGTTACCCCATCTCTTCCAAATATTCTCAAATATGTTTTGAATAGTGATGAGCGAATCTGTTCCATTTTGCTTCGCCGAAAAATTTGCGAACCTTTCAAAAGATCCGCGAAACAGCGAAAATGTCGTGCGGCAAAAAAAATTGTTGCCCGCGGCTATTATTTTGTCGCACGGCTATTATTTCGTCGCCTGTGGCTATTATTTTGTCACACGGCTATTATTTTGTTGCCTGTGGCTATTATTTTGTCGCCTGTGGCTATTATTTTGTCGCGCGGCTATTATTTTGTCGCACGGCTATTCTTTTGTCGCCCGCGGCTATTATTTCGTTGCGCGGCTATTCTTTTGACGCCCGTGTCTATTCTTTTTTGACGCCGGAGACAATTTTTGGACGTGCGGCGAATTTTTCCGCAGCAAATTTTTTCATCTGTTTCGCGAAACAATCCACCAATGGCGAAACGCAGAAATTCGCCGCGAATCCATGCCTGGCGAAACATTTCACCCATCACCAGTTTTGAACAATATCCTCATCCACTTTTTATCCGCCAGTACTTCAGCTAGAATATTCATAGGAAATGCACTGGTACTTTGGTATTAAGACATGGGAGTAATAACCTAAGCTAAATGCATCACCATGGTGTCGAAAATTACTTTTTGGGGCGGATTTACAAACATAGGTGCTAACTTGCCCCTGTAGCAACCAATCTTTCACTATTACTATTACTAAGCTAGAGCTCTCAGACATTTGCGGACAGAGAATTCTGGGAGCTGTAGTTTAAGATCAGGCTGAGAGGTGGTGGTAACATTTTGCGGTTGCTTGACTTGACTTCAAGTACAGCCAGAAGCCCAGACTGTGTAGATTAAACATAAGAGCCTAATATGACTGCTACTTCAACACAGACAAAATACAAAAACATGTATGTAAATTTTTAACACATGGCATCGACTGTTGCTGGCTTTGTAGCATTTAAACAATGTGGTGGCCAGCATCTGCCTAAAGAGTGGGGGTTGAATCAATCTAAAAGCAACACGACCATACAAAAATATATTTTTCATAGAGTTCCCTGCCCTTATTCACCCACACACCTTTATCCTCTTCTGTCTCCCTCCCCAAATTTCAATATTTGTTAATACACTTTTCTGTTCATCATCTATTGATTTTGCTATCAACATTAATCTACGGTCCAATACATTGACCATTGCGCAGTAAACTCTCACCTTTGTAGCAATAACACTATTTATATGCTAATGTCATCTAAAGTAAAATCAATTACATTAGTTTCACACTAATGAAGTCAACAGTCTGGATGCAAATCTGTTATAGTTCTTGTGTCCCTACACTGTATGCATGGCCACTCATGCATTACCCCCTATTCTCCCTGGGGGCAATGTTCTTTTCCATGGGTACCAGTAATTGAATCAACTTTAAATGAAAAGCATATGGCTATGCAGAGCGCCGAATTAGACTGGAGCAGAGCAACACTCATGTTTGGAGAGACCACAGTTAACTGTCTGCATACTTTTTGATTTCATGGACATACCTTTTCCATTGATTTTTCTTTTGTTTGTTTCTTTTTAAGGGTAACAGAAGGCGGTTTTTATAATAAGAAAATGTCAAACTGATAGGGAGAGAAAGGACGGAACGAATATTTCTATTTCTCTTGCATTTTTTGTGCCTTACTGGCTTCAGATGGCTGACAATTGGCTGGTTTGCTGTGTTCTGGAAGTAAGAAACATGAGCACCTCGGTGTTTGATTGTTGCATTATATTCCACTTATAACTATTTGTGAAATGTGCCAGGAACAGATGTTCTCTGAGTCGTATTGTTCGGGGGGGGGGAGGAATGAAGTCAAGAATTATGTGCAGAAACATGTTAAGGAATACAGTGTAATATTAACCGAAGATTGGATTCCAGGCCTTTCAGTGACGCTCATTGTAATATGCCTGATACTAACAGGCAGCAAAGCAACCACTTAGAAATAATAATTCTGCGGGCACCAGAAGAGCATTAGAAGTATTTCTACTCACTTTACAGAATTCAAGTGAAAATCTAACTAATTTAGAAGCAAGGCAAGCTTCCCTTTAGTCATACCATGTTGAGTCAAACCAGCGCTTTTACCCGCCCCCCCACACCACCCATCTTATTACCCAAGGAATACAACAATCACACTTTTTAACAGGAAGATTACTTACACAAACATTGGAATAACCAATAGAAGCAATTAACTCACTTCTTAAGACCAAGCTGGCAGCTAATCTGTCCATGTATGGGCCCTTCCAAACTGCCTTCATAACAGGCACCTGGACGAAAATCATCAGGTTGCAAGGGCCACATTGGCACATTGATCTGATCCCTTTCCCAATAGGCTTCCATACATCCCATTATGAACGAATTGTTGGCCCCAGGGCTATTAGCCCCATTTGATCTAGCATGTAAGTGGACAAATTGAACAAAGATTCACCATTCGCCTCTCCATATTATTGTTATTATTATTTTTATTAATAGGCAGCTATAGACAGATGTTCCTGTAAACTACACGGCCTCTAAATAAGGAGCTTCAAAGTGAGGAAAGGTGCATTAATACACAGGAATTCTATTCAAATCTGCCCAGACCATTATACCATTATATATAATGATATAGTAATATCATTGTTCTCTTGCTTTCTAGCATACTAACAGAAGTGTATTCCAATGCAAGTCGCAAGTCTCAAGTCTCATTATTCACTGTCTAAACTAGATAAAAAAAAAAGTAGGCTTTGTGATGGTTTTAGCCCATGATAGCCCATGTATTTAGAACACTGAGTGTTTATGCAGTATTTAAAGTAGCATACTGTAATATATGTTAAATTTCCCTCACTCCCAGCTAGATGACTGCATGAAATACACATACGATCATTCCTCTAAACAATTATATAAATAGATTCAGGTAAGTGAAAGAAAAGGCACCTTAGCTTAGTATGAATGCTTAGTAATGACCCAGTACGACCCAGCCGGTTCTCGCTGACCTCCCCTTTACAGAATGCAGCTTAATTTCCACTAATTACATTCCAAACTGACAGAAACTTGGACAATGTATCAATGCTGCAGGTACTTTCACTTCTCCTGTTCCACAGATGAATGCTATTGGTGTTGGTTAAAGTGATGACAAACCTTACTGTATGCCCTGGATGCAATACAGGAGCCATAACATCTTTCCTGGCAAATACATTTTTCACCTGCAAAAAAAAAAAATCTGTGCTAAAAATATACTATGTTTTTGTATGAATGATACCAGGCAAATGCATTGCTATTCTACAAAACAGAGTTTATATATATATATATACACAGAAGAATTATATCAGTCAGGAAAAATATTCCAATATTTTTAGTGGAAATTCTCTGAGGTTATTTCTTTCTTTCTTTTTTTTTTTCTTGGTGGTTTCTCGACTCCATAGGGAGCAATGGTGGAGAGAAAGGAAACAAGGAAATAGTGACAAGCTTTATTTAAAGATATTTGCTTTGGTAGAAAGGTGTATAGTGTTACCCAATCACAGAGCCACGAGCAGTGAATACATTACATTTTCCTGCTAGTTTGGGGAAGCACAAGCACAGTCTTTGATAAAACCTTTGACCCAAGAAAGGCTTCATCCGCTCAAACATTCCCAGACATTAATATATGTTACTGAATGGCAACCGCAGTGCAAATGGCTCGTTTGTGGCAATGTAAACAGTGCAATAGCTGGAGCTGAATAAAAATGGCACTTTATTTTAGGGGTTACGAACTTTGATTTGGATTTCGTACACCTTGAGTTCTGCAAGGGCATAAACATTACAACACTGCAGCGTGTTCTTTAGCTATAGAGGGAATACATGGAGACTTTACTCCAGTTTATTTGAGAACATTAGGACCAATTAGAGAGAAGCCTTGCTCTGGCTCATATTACTTTGTGGACGGAACAAATTTCAACTCTAATCTTCAGCACCATTTTGAACCTGTCCCCAGCAACCGCTAGCCTGAACTGCTTTAAAACCTTTATAAATCATATTCTCAAACCAATACAATTTCCTGTCCTTGCTGTTTTTATAATCTGTCTCTGAACTGTCCTCGTTGCCCTTTGTCTTTCTGTAAATAGCTACTGTCTTTCTAGTTTTATTGCCCTTTTGTTTACACCTTGATAAAGTTAAAAAAACACAGTTATAAATAAAATATGTAATTTAAACAGAGGCAAGGTTTGAGGCTAAGGTAAAGCTGGAAACACATATCAATAACTTAGCACAAAACAAAGATTTTGTTTGTGATTTTTAGCACATGTATATTGGACAGATGATTCTGACCCATATCTTTGTACCATGTATATCTGCAGGTTTATCTATAGGACACGACTGAACATTTTATTTGCAGATACAAAATATCAACAACTACAACGACAACTTGGTCTTTCAGCAGATGCAAAGCAAAAATGGGTCATACTGTAGTTCACTTTATTTACAACTGTTCTGATCTTTGGGCTGTCTGGTTCTGGTGCTAGACCAGTGGCAAACAAGGCAAATTTTATTACATTTGCGTATGCAAATCTGTACTATTTCCAGCATTTGTTTATTACATTTGCCCCTATAAAGGTCTTTGCAAGGCACACATGGAGACTTATTTTAAAAGTTTGTATTTGTGAATTTTTTTAATTTGCGTCTTATTTTATGTAAAAAAACACAATTAAACAATTAAATACTCTGCCTGCCCTACACTGCCTGCGTGTGCCATACTCCCCCTACCCTACACTGCCTGTGTGTGCCATACTCCCCCTACCCTACACTGCCTGTATTTGCCATATTTGGCCTGCCCTATGCTGCCTGTGTGTGCCATACTCCCCCTACCATACACTGCCTGTGTGTGCCATACTCTGCCCGCCCTATGCTGCCTGTGTGCGCCATACTCTGCCTGCCCTATGCTCCCTGTGTATGCCATACTCTGCCTGCCCTATGCTGCCTGTGTGTGCCATACTCTGCCCGCCCTATGCTGCCTGTGTGTGCCATACTCTGCCTGCCCTATGCTCCCTGTGTATGCCATATTCTGCCTGCCCTATGCTGCCTGTGTGTGCCATACTCTGCCTGCCCTCCCCTGCCTGTGTGTGCCATACTCCCCCTACCATATACTAACTGTGTGTGCCATACTCTGCCCGCCCTATGCTGCCTGTGTGTGCCATACTTTGCCTGCCCTACCCTGCCTGTGTATGCCATACTCTGTCTGCCCTATGCTGCCTGTGTGTGCCATACTCTGCCTGCCCTGCACCAACCATTTGGTTTATTTGGATACCACCATTAATGTGGATATGCTCTTAAAAGCTCTTGTGATAACATTGTTGTGGTTTGAAGTGGGTGTGGTTTTAAAAAAGGGAGTTGTCAGAAGTGGCTTCCATTATTGGCCCTCTGCCATGTAGGCCAGAAACATTCTGGCCCTTAGTCCCACAGAAGTTGGACAGCACCATTCTAAGGCACTTTGGTTAAAACTGCTGAAAGTTGCAGTTCCTCACAATTAAATGATCCACTTCGAAATCAAATGACTCCAACATGTGCTAAAATCTCTGCAAATGTATTTTAGTTTTATGTAAATTGATCTGTTATATGACAGTGAGTAAAATATTAGAATCCTTTCTGTTCACTTCAAGGGTTAAAGCTCCAGCATTTCAGCAAGAATTTTTTACACTTATATCCTCCTACTGGCATGCAACCATGACCTTTACAGTACATTGGATGAATACATAATTCCAGATATTCTACAGTTTTAAAAAGAATCTCACATTAGATCACTGTAATGGGATACACCAATTTGAACTTTGTCAAATAATACAGCTCCGTTGTTCTGTTTTACAGACAGAGGCACCCTGAACCTACAATCCCTAGAGCTGTCTTTCAGAGAGTGATAGTTACGGAAATTAGCAGGGCAGAAATCCATACTAATCATTCATCGGGAGTCTTATTAACTGTCCTTCCAAGATTATTAGGAGTAGGCCCAACCTTCTCCTGACATAGCAGTAAGGAAGGGGTCTTTTGTACCCACAGCTGTGGAACAATGCTGATGATAAAGGCTCCAAGTGCAGACTTTTAAGGTAGACATGCTTTAGCCATTCATTCACTTGTTTGTGGTTTTCTGAACTTAATTTCATGCACAGAACGAGGAATTATAGAGCAGCACCTTTTTCCTTTCATAAAAATAAATGTTTTCATTGATGATTTTCAAAGCACATTAAGCATTTTTTCCCAATTAGAAACAGTAAGGGAGGAATCTATAATGATATGCATGTTGCTGAGCTTTCCCTGGCTTCTGTAAAGTTGGTGCTAGCTGTCAGATTTTTCCTTGATTTGTCCCATTGTCCACTTTTCAGAGCCCTCCTATCAATCCAAGTATTGGCAATAATAGTCTTACACAATTCAACGGACGAACCTCCATATGTAATGAAAGGCACTAAGTTTGCCTAAAACTAGTGACAGGATTCGCGGTGAATTTCTGTGTTTCGCCATTGGCGGATTGTTTTGCAAAACGGATGGAAAAATTCGCGGGCGTCAAAATAATAGCCGCTGGCGACAAAAGAATAGCCGCGCAACAAAATAATAGCCGCGTGACAAAATAATAGCTGTGGGCGACAAAAGAATAGCCGCGTAACAAAAGAATAGCTGCGGGCGACAATTTTTGTTGCTGCACAACATTTTTGCCGTTTCGCGAATTTTTCGCCGTTTTGCGGATCTTTTGAAAGAAGCGAAACGGAACAGATTCGCTCATCACTACCTAAAATCAGTAACCTATAGCAACCAATAAAATATTTGCTTTTTAACATTTGACCAGTAAAATGCTTCCAGCTGATTGGTTGCTCTGGGTTACTGCTCCTGGGCTAACTTAGTGCCTTTTATTACATAACCCCCCTATATGGTCTACCAGGGAGGTATGAATGGAAACATTTGAGACAGGAGACAGTTAATTGAATTCCTTTTTGACAATATTATGTTTAGTTCAGTTACTGTCAGGTATATTTGTTAAAGGGGTTGTTCACCCTTGAGTTAACTTTTAGTATGATATAGAAAGTAATATTCAGTTTGCAATTGGTCTTCATTTTTTATTATTGTTGATTATTTTATTGATTTCACTTTTTGTTCAGCAACTCTCCTGTTTGGAATTTCAGCAGTTGCTATGGTTCAAATACGTAATAAAAATATTAAATATAACAAATAGATTAAAGCTATAGTTTTTTGGTTGATGAATGACAGTGACCCCTATATAAAAGTTGGTAAGAGTCAAAAGAGGAAAGCAAATAATTAAAAAATTCTAAAAACAAATAACAAGACCAATTGAAAAGCTGCTTAGAACTGGCCATTCTATAATGTTCTCTGTTCACCTGTATATGATATTTAGGGGCAAGTAGATCACAAAAGCCCTGCGGAGTCTGAATACTGTATTTTCTGGCTGCTGGCTAGCTGAGAATGATGGGAATGTTTGTTTTACATCAGCTGAGAGGCCATATATATATATATATAAACACCCAGGATCCCGCACACAGCAGCCTTACTTGCTAAAAGATTGATTTCCCTAGATAATATATTTGAGGGCTACTGTGGAAAATAGATGCATTGGTCTTCCTGAATGGCCTGCTCTATAGATCTCCAGACTATTTATAATCATTAGATGTAATAGTAAAGGATTAGCTCTGGGTTTTGGATCGTTTATTAAAGGGATTTATCTGTGGGTAATAATCATTCATTGGACTTTTAGTCAAGATTAGTACAATTGACTTAAGTGTCTTATTGGTAACTGTATCTTTCTTTTCCTCCCTGTACTAAATAAGAGGTGTCATGTTGAAAAGGAAGGCTCATTAACTCCTCTGCAAAGAGAGCCAATGTTAAAAGGTGTAAAATGCGGTGTTGAGAGATATTACCTATTGATAAATACGACAACATGAACATTTAGGAATAAAGAACAATGTTTTGTATTCATAGTCGAAGTTACCATACTGTTTACCCTGGTGGCAGCAGCCTTTCTATACTGTTTAGCCTGGCTGTGGTGGGCCTTACTATTATTGGCAGCAATCAAAGTGGCCATAAGTATTGCCTTGGCAATGTAAATATTAGTAAAAAGAAAGAAAGAAAGAATAATGTGAGTGCTCATTGGACAGTCACTCTATGCATTCACCTATCTGTTGTAGACTATTGGCTGACATCTGCAATTGCTTTTCCTCCATTCTGCAAGCTCTGGTCAGAGAGCAGGGTACGTAGGCAACAAGCAAGGTAGCTGTGGGTAATTGTAAGGACAAGAGCACTCAGCAATCCATAATTAATAGAATAAACATAAAAAAGTTTGCACCAGGACTTTTTATCCATACCAGCCATTTAGAACTTGATGAGTAAGCTGATGAGTAAAACAGCTGATTTGTGTACCTTGTGACTTTGATTTTCCCTTATATTTTGCTTCTTGTAATTACAGAGGCTCCTAAATCCTAAAAATATCCATAGTATACAGAGGCTTTAGTTGCCCTTTAAACAAAGAGGCCACGCAATGTCCCCTAATGAGCTAATAAAGCATTATGTAGCAATTCCACTGAGTTTATAAAAGTATAAACATCTGAGAAAATACAGTCATTATGTCATTGGGGAAAGGCAATTGAAAATAGAAAATGAATGGGTTGTAGCTGCTGGATTTAATTCCACCTTAAAACTATGCAGAGATACATAATAACTAAAATGGTTTTGGCTGGCTTTTTATCTGTAACTGCACTGTGTTCCTTAAGTGCTGAAAGGGGTATTTGCTCTGTGATTGTGACATAACCTTCACCCTGGGCTCTTCTGTATTGCTGCAGTCTACATAATATATTTATATTAGTGTGTGAATAACAGAGGCAGGAAATAATCATATCTTGCTCCACAAAGTCTCATTAGATCACTATGCGACTGTCATGTCTTTTTCAAAGCATTAATTCAGATGGGGTGACAATAAATCCAAATTTTACTGAAATTCTAAATTAGTTGTTATTTTTCCATTGTTTTGCAAGTCAAGTTGGCTATATCTCAGGCACAAATGGCCTAAATTATAGAATAATGTTTAATACTACTGTACAGCGCTGCGTACATAAGTAGCGCTTTACACCCTTTATATAGTTAAAGTTAAAAGGTGAAATTACAATTAAATATTGAACTTATTTATCAATTTTCAAGTTTTTGAAATTCAGAGTTTTTTCATAAAAAACTCACATTTAAAAAAAAAAAAAAAACTTGAATGCTTATTTATTAAAAAATCTGAATATGGAGAACTTGATTGAATAAAAAAAAATACTTCCAATCATTGAGTTTACAAACTAGAAAAAACTTGAAAAACAGCTAGCATTTGCCTAGGACAACTCCCACTGACATAAACTCGCAAGCTTTAACGAGCTGAATTTTTACATCCAAGTTTTTTGATTATTTGCACTTATTAATAACGAACATTCAAGTTTTTGAACCATAAATTGAATATTACAAAAAAATGTAAATCATGAAAATAAAGTATTTCAAACATTAATGTATGTAGCATTTACAGGTATATATTGTGACAATCACTAATCCTCTTTAATAAAAATAGATGCAGAGAGCATAAATCCACTCCTATGCTTTGCGCTGGTCCCATCCTGACATTGTCCTGGCCAGCCCCTTGTAACCGAGTAACATATAATGGCCAATTGCATAAAATCAAGTAGAATCTTTTCGGATCTTGAAATTTTTATTGAATTTTATTATAATTTTATATGATCCAGACTCTGAATCCTTTCACTCTTCTCTAAATACGTCTCTTCTTCCAAATATTATCACTTGCTGTATTTAACCACAGCATTAATCAGTAAATCTATAAAATTATAGCTAAGTCAAACCATGTACATGAAGATACATTTACGACTAATTAGTGGGATTGCAATTAACTTATATTTGAGCTTTCTTCAGGTTATGAGCTCCCATTGCTGTCACTTATTTGTCTGTGTATAACCAATGAACAATAACAATATCTGTGGGATGTCTCTGATAGGCCAGACAGGAACCAAGCTGACGATAATCACGGCTGTTGACAAGGTCAGAGAATATCCACAAATCAATCATCAGTTACTCCAAAGGGACTGGATCAACTTTGTTGATAATTATGAAAACTGGTGGACCAGGCAATAGACTGCTAACTAAACCTAGAGCTATGTGTATATAAATCTATTTGCAAGCCCAGTGTTAGAGAACAGTGGCAACAGACAAGGTTGTTAATACTGAGGTCTGAAAATCAAGAAGCTCTGCTTTTCAGTTGGTTGCTGAACTAGAACCCTCTCTTTATATCTCAGGCACCATAAGCCCTCCTCTGACAGCCTTAGCTGTTGTTTGATGCTGTCAGTTACAGGTATAGTCAGAAATAACTGGGGTGATGCATATGTGATCTGCTTTATATAAATTTACAAAAATACCAAAAAACCCAAAATGTGTGAATTGTATCTTTTAAAAGGTCTTTTCCTTTCTAAGGGGCCCCTGTTAGGATGCCCTATCAGCTCTAGACTAACACCAGCACTGTCACTTGGGAAGCTTGTGCCTTTGTATAAATGTAGTTGCGTATGTGTTAGGGCGAGAGCCTGTATTCCTATTATATGGATGTATTGAAAGAGGCACATTGCAGCGATGGTATATAGATAGATGTAATGATATGTGTAATGTACATTAACAGCATCCCACCAACCTAGACAGGAAAAGAATAACATTACAGCCTAAAAGGCTTGGAACTCTGAAAAACCAATAAGCCAAAGGAAATTAAGAACTGTATATGCACTTTATACACAAGTGCTTTTTGTCAGTCTGATGATTTTATTTGAAATGGCAAATGTGTAAATCCGCAGCATGGATTTTGGCAGGAGAAACAGCAGCCTGCGTTCCTCCTTTAACATTTCATTGTGGTGATAAATTGCAAGGGAATAGCCATGTTTGAAGCCTGTAACAAACATGTGGCTCTTTAACCCTTGTGATCCCCATGCAACAAAAGGAAAGCACCCAGTGGGAAAATAAAGGGGAAAGCCAGGGGCTTATTTTCCATTTCAGCACTGGATCAAGCTAACATGAAGCATGTGAATATAATTTTTACAAGGCACCTCCCAGAAGTGTTGTTTAGGTGTTGATACACACTTATCACAACATACTTCAGCTTCAAAGTGTCCTACAGAGGGTGTCTCTGAAGATTCTCCAGAAGGCATCCTGTCAGTCCCAGGCCTGTCTCGCGCTCATTCCCTGCCATGGGCAGTGAAAGAATCCATGTATTTTGTTCTAAATTTGCAATTTAAGAAGAGATGTAGGCTAGAAAAGATTTTGCTGACCAGTTCTACAAACAGTGAGAAGCTCTTTGTAAATTGTAGCCACCTCGGCAAACTAGAACTTTGCGCTTGTAAATTAGCCCTTTCATTTTTAAAAACATTTTTGACTACTTACTAGCCATACTGTAGGGTAAAGGAGCACACTATAACATGATAATAATGTTACAGTATTGTGGAATTATAATGACAGTTGCGGTGACATGGCATAATATTGCTTTAATCTTATAGTTGTTACCCTTTTCTGTATTTTTACAGATTTTGTGTATATACCCTCCGCTTCGATGTATAAAAATATTAGTAATAATATCAAAAGTTCCCACAGAGGTCTGAGGCCGTGCCAAAGAAATTAGGGTCGGAGCTTGCATGGTGACTGAACTTTGGCATTCTATTCTCTTAATTAAAACTTGCTGGTATAATCCATGTTTTCCATATTATCTAACCTGCCCACAACAGTTTTTTAAATCTTTTTACAATACTAATGTATGTGTTCGTTACATGTAAGCACTTCTCTGTCTGTTCAATGTGTTGTGGCTATTATCTGAATTATTCTATCTATTCTTTTATTCTATTATTAAGGCATCAACACAAGAGCACTGCATTCAGGGTGCAAACTATTCAAGCCTGGTGAAACAAGAGGTTAATTCTTTACCTGTAGATGCCTTAGACTGTGGTTAAAATGTTCTATTAAAGCTAGTGGTTTGGAAGTAGCATAATGTACCCAAGAGTACTGTGCACAAGTTAAGTATCTTTGTGCATTTACAATAAATCAATTTTGTCCAATATTTAAGGGGCACTTGAATTAAGCTTGAAATGGGAGTCACTGACCCCAGTAACCAAAAGCTATTGCTCTGTGAAGCTACATTATTATTGTTAATTATATATTAATTTTATCACTTATATACCTGTTCAGTCCCTCTATAATACTTACTCCAATCTCTCATTCAAACCACTGCCTGGTTGCTAGGTAAAATAAGACCCTAGCAACCAGATAGCTGCTAGAGAGTTACTGAGCAAAATGCTAAAAAAAAACAAAAAGAAGGCCAAAGGCAAACTGTTTTCGGAAATCATTGTCTTCATCATACTAAAAGTTAACTACCCCTTAAATGTACATGAAATTACAAGCTACATACCTTTACGTTTATTTCCGTAAGAAGATAACAATCCTTGCCATATTTTATTTATAGGAGCACAACGTTTCAGATGGTTTTCTGTACTAGTGCCAATGTTATTTCACAAAAGTGCTTATGTTTTCAGTCACAGACTATAAAAAAGGACACGTTCCTACACCCTCCAGACCAGTTGCTTGATTTCTCAGTGCAAGTGCTAAAAGTATTTAAGACTTTGCTTTCCTACATGACATAGTGTAAATTATGTAATGTATGCATTCAAATTAAAAAGAATAACATTGCCAGGACTCGCCCAGACTGGCCAAGGATTCCTGTGGGTGGGTTTCCACTTGGGATTTTCTCCTAGTGACTGAGTGGTTATGGTGACGTCTGGCTCTGTGACATTAACATGTCTTTATATAAAAAGGGTTATTTACTAACTTACCTGGTTGACATAAACCACTACCTGGTGGTGAAGCAATAGCAGTGTTTCAGCTGATTTGGGCATATTAATAAATATCTCCCAGAAAATTACACATGATACAACAACAGAGAGAGCAGAACTCATAAATAAAGAGTTAAGTGCAGCTTTTTTTGTTCAGTTTAACAAATGAGAGTTGCTCTATGGTACAGCCTGAGATGTGCTGGTGTGATAGCTCTGGCTACAACTATATTTTCATATCTGTCCTTTTCAAGCATCTTGTGCTACTGCCAATTTTGTTTGTTTCTAAAATTTCAAGCTAATTTTTTTAAAAAGGCCAATAACCCCAATCGTTTTTTAAAGCATAGCATCCATGGCATGTCTAGCCAAAATACCAATTTATGGCAACCTAGAGGGACATTTTGTCATTGACTCCATAAGTGACTAAGCCACAAACTACAGTATACACTAAGGGGGAGATTTACTAATGCACGAACGCTTTGAATGCGTCTGAATGCGTTTTTTTTGTAATGTGTGGGTTTTTTGCGATAATTTCACCGCCGTCGCAACTTACTCGTATATTGCGTGAATTTTTCATCACCGTCACAACTTTTGCGTACTTTGCAACAAAATTCTGCAACAAATTCGTATTGTAGCACCGAGTACGAAAGTTTCGGATTAATTCACGCTTCAGTATCGTGACTTTCCTTGGGCCAGGTTGGAGCTGCAGAGTGCCATTGAGTCCTATGGTAGACTTTCCTTGGGCCAGGTTGGAGCTGCAGAGTGCCATTGAGCCCTATGGGAGACTTTCCTTGGGCCGGGTTGGAGCTGCAGAGTGCCATTGAGCCCTATGGGAGACTTTCCTTGGGCCAGGTTGGAGCTGCAGAGTGCCATTGAGCCCTATGGGAGACTTTCCTTGGGCCAGGTTGGAGCTGCAGAGTGCCATTGTGCCTATGTATAAGTGTTTGCAAATAATTAATATACAGATAGATAGATAGATAGATAGATAGATAGATAGATAGATAGATAGATGATAGATGATAGATAGATAGATAGATAGATAGATAGATAGATAGATAAATAGATAGATGATGATAGATAGATAGATAGATAGATAGATAGATAGATAGATAGATAGATAGATGATAGATAGATAGATAGATAGATAGATAGATAGATAGATAGATGATGATGATAGATGATAAGATAGATAGATAGATAGATAGATAGATAGATAGATAGATAGATAGATAGATAGATAGATAGATAGATAGATAGATAGATAGATAGATAGATAGACTACATAGTTTGCCAATCTTTTACATAGTAAGTTGGGTTGAAAAAAGACATACGTCCATCACGTTCAACCATAATGACTATACAGTATAAACCTGCCTAACTTCTAGTTGATCCAGAGGAAGGCAAAAAAAACCCCATCTGAAGCCTCTCTAGATAGATAGATTGTTTATAATCAGATACCCAAATTATTAATCAGAAACCAACAGTTTGATTTCACTCGTTCAAAGCTAAATCATGGCTTAAAAATGGCAATTTACAATAACGGGAAAAAACATATTTGCTAATCTTCCCGTTTTCATGTTTTCTTCAGTTAAGGTTTCTTTTCTTCCTAAATTGTAACCTTCAAAAATAATTATTTTGCAGTGTTGCAGAGAATTACTCCTAAATTGATTTTCTCCTCTCACAGGGCTTCTATGTATATATATATATATATATAATTATACAAAAAAAATGTTCTGGTCCAAATGTTTGTTGGCTTGTCATTAATCAAGATGATATAAAGTGTTTAAGCAGCAACAACAAAAAAGGAGTAACATTATTTTTAAAGGGTTGAATAATAGAGAGTGATGTTGCAGTCACTAGAAGTGGTGGGGGGGCTAGTTTTGGCTTCTTTTTCCTATTAATTCAGTTCACATTCAGATTGATTCATGAGCCCAAGTGATGAAGAGGTGGAAACCTTTTGTAGACAAACACAGATAGTGCTACTTGTACAGAAATTTCATGATAAGGAATGTTTCAAGCAGTGGGATTTGTAGAATCCCCTAACGTGGAGAGCCTGAATATGCCAGGAACTGTGTCACAGAGCTGTTGATCAACATAATTAGACAACACTATGGTGATGGATAGCTTTGTGTGGGGGGACTGATGTTGTGCTTTTAAGCAGATTGAAGATTTTCATTCAATCGTTATCCTAATAATTGAATTTTAGCCCCTAAAAAAAGCTTTAGCATTCTTTTCTTTGGAGTTACATCTCTGCTTTGTAACAAAGAACCGCTTGCAGAATTATCTTCAGATACACAAGCATTCAACAGTTACAAAATGTCTACTTTTGTCTTGCCCTCTTTGCCAAGTTTTCCCTTTGTCTTGCCATAAGGAGGATAAATGATCCAGCTCACAGAGATAAACCGCAGCGAGGTGAAATTACTAGGCCTGAATACTAGAATTCCCAAGGCTCTGACCTCTTATACTGCTGTCTCTGTGCCTGTTTATATTTCTAAGTCCTGTTCTTGGCTATGTCAATCAGTCAGTTAAATGATAACTCCCGACTGAATTTCTTTTCCTAAAGATGAAGTTAATGCTTTGAGCTAAAATATCCCACTAGTAGAGAGAAGTAAGTGATTCTAGCAAACCAGAAGAAACAAGACAGAGACAGCATTCTTTAGGTATTTGTTTTTGAGACAGTCCTTCCAGTGTATTTAATATAAACAAGGCTAATGAAAGTAGACATCACACATACTTCAACACACATAAGATATTCATAATAATGATGTTAAGGACCCAAGGACTGTGCAATAAATAGATGGTGCAGTGATATGAAATATTTAGAAGGAATAAAGAGCAGACAATTACTATTATTTATTTATTAAGGTCTAGTGTATTCTGCAGGACTATACAAGTCCCCTATTCTCAGTTAGAAGAGCAGTATTTTTCAGTGGCAGTTTAGGACCTGTAGGATTTAGTAGTGAATCCTCAAGCTTGTGTAGACTTCAGAACCAGTTACAGTTGGCAGCAGTTGATATATATATATATATAACATATTAAAGATAACATTTTACAAACTCAAATGTTTGCTTATTTATTAAAAGAATGCAAATATGAACATTTAAATCTAAAACAAAACTTCAGTGTTCAATGGGTCTACAAACTCTCAAAAATGTTTTAACAATTCAGAAAACTCCAAACTTTACATTTTTTGTGCATAATAAATATTGAACATTTGAGTAGTAGCACAAGAAAAATCAAATTTCATCAAAAAATTTAATAAATCAGCCCCCATGACTGGAAGTTTTGTAAAAAAAAAAAAAAAAAGTCAATCCGAGAGCACTGCAAAGATCTAAAATGGTGCATAGCATTGAAATTCTAAGCTTTTGAGCTTTGGAAGACTAAAGATGTGCAAAAAAGGGGGTACCGTAATGTTACTTTCTAAGGTGGCTTTTCTTGCAGCCTTGTAATCCACTTGCTGAGCTGTAGAAATAGAATCTGTCATCTTAGATAGGGAAAATAAAAAAATTCAAAGAAAAATAACTGATAAAACATTCCAGTTCATTTTAATTTTGCTTGTACAAATATTAAGAAATCTGTATTGCACCAGCTAAAGAAGCCTTATTAGAAGGCCTGATGTTACACTGGTTCCTCATGTCAGTTTTAGTTTGCAGAACACTTATTTCCAGATAGGAAATGGTTTGCGGGGTCCTGGGGGTAGTTGTCAAGTTGAACAGAAGCCAGTTGACCTTTTGCAGTACTTTATACCAATATGGGTTCTTGCAGGCAGGGGGAAGCCTAATATTACATAAAGAATTATAATGAGGTTTCTCAGAGGGCTGAAGCTGTCTATAGAGTGTGCTAATGCACATAAAAGAATAATTTTGCTTTGATAGTCATAGAAGAATAGTGCCATGTATAAGTGTTTTTGCTGTGAATATACATCAAACACATTGGTTACAGGTTCAGTCTCCACACATAGAAAAAACAGAAGGCTGTGTTTAAACATAGTAACTGTAATATGTGGTTAAACTGTATGTCTAATTGGTATTGTGGGAAATCTTGTATTGCAGCTTACCCAAACTCAGAATACAATGCAGGAGTGAATCATTTTTAATTTAAGGGGTCCGCAGGGGACATGGATGCAGAAAGGTACAAACTGTTGAATCACTGTATTTGTATATAGTGAGAAATGATGGATACGACTGACTACTAGGGTATGGAGCACTCAGCTCTGATGATTTAAATGTAAGGTATCTGGGTGAAGTTCTATAGGCTGTAGGGTGTCATAGTTACACTACTATCCCCAAGCAGAGTATTTCTGTAGAGTTAAACATTCTTATTGAATTATTTATTGAATGCAGGATCTGTAGGCCCCTGTATTTTATATAATGTAAAAACACAGATAAATTAAGCCCAAAGGAGTCATAAAGGTTGGGGCCCTACTGTGAATAACTTACCCTTGTGTTGGCTTTAGAAAGGTCCATATTAAGCACCTTAAGAAAACTTCTGGCTACAAAATCCCAATATGACCTGTATAAACTATGCTTTACTGACTTTAAGTACTAACTCTTGATTCATCACGTAGTCATACCCAAACAGTTGTATACACAAGGCATACGATCACCTTGATTTTGTATGTGATGTGCATTAAGGGGAGCATTTATTGACAGTGGAGATAAACATCCCCGGTGATGTTGCCCATAGCAAAAGCAAATATCTGATTGGTTGCTATTGGCAACATCACAGGGAATGTTCGTCCCCAGTGTTAATAAATACACTCCTATATCAGAGAGTACTGCATCTTTGCAGATCAGATTAACTAGCACCATCATCATTTTTATTCAAGAAGTGCCAACAAACATGGATATGCTGTCCTCTCCAGTGTAATTATTTTCTGCTACAAACTTAAAATTTTTGTGGACAGAATGGTATTGCATGTTGTACAAAAATAATTTTATCAAGCTATACTGTTCACCCCAACTTTGTATCTTTAAAACAGACTCCCTGTGTGTATCTATGTTCAAGCCTGTTGCATTCTGTTTCTCTACTGAACCACAAGCTGCTAAAATATTACTTTTTTTCCCCTTGCTGAATACTTTAAATGTTAACAATCCCTTTAGATTGGAGATCGCAATCAGCCCTCCTTATGATCCCACCTATATAATTTCCATTTTGTTTTACAGTCATGGAATTTTTGCATGGCCCCTGCAGTGACAGCAAAGCAGCTTTAAATGAATTAAGATTATACAAGAGCATTAACCCATTTGGTACTGGAGTGGTCTCTGACACACACCTTTATCTGTCACCCCCAGATCACTCAAGTGTTGCGTTGGTTTAACCCTCTAAACTTATAGCTGTTAGTGCCTTGTTTCTACACATGACCTTTGACTGCCAATTGGGTCCGTCAATAAATTCACTAGAGGCTAGGCTACTATCATCTAGCACCTTATTCCACTTCAGCTGTTTAAGTCACGGGTTAAAGGGTTAACATACCAAATGCATCTGTTGTTAAGAATTGTAAGAACCTTCTCTGCCACATCACTTAACTGCCAACACATAGCACAACCAGGGAGATGCTAGCAAGCCGTCCTGCAGAGAAATTGGACCCATCACTTCCCTCTAATGAAAACCAGATTACTCTTGCAACAATCGTTCCACTGTTACAGTACAAGATGTCACGGCTAGTTTTAGAGAGGCAATCCTGTTGTTGTTCCTGAAAGACACGCTGACTTGGAATACTATTTATAAATGTACAGCGACGGCCCCAAAGAACATTATATGCCTTTATTTTTTTTTTTTTATTTCGACTATACATCTACTGCCGAAAGCTTTTTCTATTAACAAATGGAACTCCTTTGCACAAAACATAACAACTTGGTCACTGTCTGCAGACATTTAATGTGCAATTAATATCTTTTGCTGTTGTTCTTTTTAGGATGTTTGCTAACTTTGTTGCATGGAAGGACTGGACAGAGAGGGCATGTGTCCTGGGCCCCTGGCATTACAGGGAGAAATTACAAAGCAAAGCCTAAAGGACTTATTCTATTATGTTACAATTTTTAGTAAATGCATAATTAATGTACAACCTTCAGTCTTCCAGTATCCCACTGAGAGCTTTAGGGAGTTGTAGTTCAACAACAGCTGGAAGGTCACAGGTAGTGATGAGCGAATCTGTCCCATTTTGCTTCGCCAAAAAATTTGTGAAACTTTGAAAAATTCCTGAAATGCGTAAAATGACGCAAGCCAAAAAAATTAGACGCGTCACTATTTTTTTGATGCGTGCAACAATTTTTTTTTTGCATGACTGGCAAAAATGTTTGCTCATCACTAGTCACAGGATTTAAATGAATATTTTTTTATCCCTTGAAATGGGGAAATAGTTTTCCTGTCCCTTGATCGCCAAACCTACTGATCAAGAATAAAACATTGGCCGGACATTACATTTCTCTTTTTGTGTATCTGGCTAATTATTGGCTTGGACAATGTTCATAACAGATACTAGTATATTTTAAAAATAGGAGAGGTATTATGTCCCCCCCACCCCTTTTCAATATATGGCCTATCTCCATTTCAGGGGCCTGCAGCTATTCACACAATGCCCCACACCAATTGCAGACACACTGCATGGGGCATTGTAAACTACCCCTAATATCATTGCTGTTTGCATTTCCCAGTTTTTGCTTTATAGGATAACAACCAAGGCTTATGATGAGGAGATGGTTATTTTATGTTTTCAGTGACAACATTCAGTGAAAAACTAGGTTTGACCTATCATTTAGTTTACACATTTATTTATGAGAATTTGCCTTTGGCCTTTATTCCCTATTCAAACTTTTTCAACCAATTTAGGATACTATCTGAGTGATAGGGTCATTGATCCTGATTTAAGATGATTAACTATTAAATAAGTATACATATATAGGTCAGTACCAAATATACATATATATGTACTATACAAATGTACTGTACAAATATACATATACTACTGTCAACTACAATATATCAAATTATATATTATATTATATTACTATGTGTTATCAATTAAATTGTCTCATAACATGAAGTGGCAGTACTTAGGAATCAATATACCTGGTACAATTCCTAGAAAAAACTTGGGGTATTCCTGATTACACCCCTGTTCTGCAAAGGCAGTACCTTTCATATAATCTCCACCCCCTCTTTTATGCAAAAATTGGGACTGGAATTTTTAGTTTGTATTTAGAACTGAACCAACAGACATAAAAACAAACCTTTAGGAGCATGTAACTTTAGAAGAAAGCTTTTTTTATACAATTTTCTTTGGTTGTGTAGCACTTAGGCACCCCTGAGAATTTGCTGTCTGAGGCCCAATATTCATCTCTCATCAGAACCGCGACCTCCCCTTCACTGGAGTGTAGTAAAAACAGAATCTCTAAAACTTGCAGATAGATTATAAACAATCCTCTTCAGCTACAGAGTTGCTTGAGGTCTTTAAATATCAGATTCTAGCTTCTAAAAAACCCTCAATCATCGTATTACTATTATAAAGGTTATAAAACACAATCCTAGTCATTTACATTTACCACGTTTGCATCCCACCATTCGTTTTATTAAAGTCCCAAATCAGACTGAGATCTATTCTCCTTTACAACATCTATCAACAACTAAGTTGTTCATCTACTGGGTTTGGAATTTCAAACTTACACAAATAGTCCAGTACTTTTGAAATAGGTTCCAAAGAGACATTTATTTTGGCTGGAGGGGTATTTTCCTTTTATTGCTGTTACGAGATTCAACGTTTCCAGAAATAACTCTTGGAAGTGCGCAAGGCCCTGGACATATATGGGGCAGTAATACGAGACATGACAGCATTTTCACATCACCTATTATTACTTTGAGGCATCTGCAGATGCAAATATTATCAGTCTTCATTAAATTGATGACTCAAGGTAAAATCCATTCTGCTCTTATAAGGAAGGGAATGTAAGAAAATTAGTAGAAATTATGA
This sequence comes from Xenopus tropicalis, assembly GCF_000004195.4. Lineage (NCBI taxonomy): Eukaryota > Metazoa > Chordata > Amphibia > Anura > Pipidae > Xenopus > Xenopus tropicalis. The sequence continues at coordinate 101,944,709 of NC_030683.2, read as the reverse complement.
ATGGCTTCTGGTGTTTATATCTGGAGGGGAAGTCCCTGCAAGTAGGGCATTAAATTGTGGCACACACACACATAAAATGCAAGGCTTTACATACGATTTAGCAATATAAGTATTTGTTTTTGGAGTAGAATGTCCTGGTGGATATATCTGGATTAGTAGTTGTTGAAGTGTAAGGCATTGTGCTTTGAAGGAGACACTCTTCCTTTCATTCTTTAGGTTTTCAGCCCACGTTTGTGTAACTAATTGCAGTGTGACGGGTCGATGATCTGCCATCACTTCATCTATGATCCCAACATAAGAAAGAAAGCATTAAAAAGGTCAATAAAAAGTCTCTAAGCAATCTTATATACATGACTGTTAATATGTCCCAAGCCTATAACAATTAAATGGAATATAAAATCATTTAATACTGTTAGGCAATTAAGTACAAATAGTGAGGATTTGATTTAGCCTATATCAGCAGTTCTGTCCCCAAAACATGTTTACTTGCCTTAGCCCTTCCTCAAGTCACGTCTCTTATAGAGTCTGTAAGAGGTAGGTAATGTCTAGGATGGTCCTTGAGGCACTAGCCCAAGCAAACTAGTGCAATGTGTTGTTTATATACAGTCCCACTGAGCATAAAGAAACCCACGTTTCTTGTATTCATATACAAATATCAGTGGGAAACATCATATTTTATACACAGCTCTCTGTCTTCTTCCTGGTTAAAGCCAAGCAGCCTTTCCTCTTGTCTTGCTACACTTCAGTTTATGTGTTGAGTAAGCTGCAACAGTTTGTCAACTCACTAAAGTGAGCCTTCAGCAGCTTGGTTAAGGAAAGACTCATATTTCCAGCAATATTCAGTTTAGCCCTTCCATCCTCGTATGATTATTTGATATGCCTTTTTTAAATGTGAACTTACATTTAAATCCTTATTAAATGCTCTGAAATGTGCTGACCTTAACCAAAGTCTAACTCCCCTCCTGCCCTGATCTGCTCTTTGGGAGGAGATAGGGATTTGTGAATGTGTGAAAGCATTAGCTGCCAGTTACAACTGGAATTGAGCCTAAAGGAACCCAGATCCTCCAGCGGGAAGGCTTGTAATACATTCTCTCTGGAATCGGCCCAGGTTTGAAAACCAGGAAGCATTAATAAGAATAAATGTGAGTGCTATTAGCACTTTCAAAGCCACAATTTATTATCCATACTGAGAGGAAATATAGTATGGTTCTGTAATACTGTATTTTGTAAATAGGTACTAACATTCTGAACTTCTTATGGCAAACACAGCCAACCATGTAGTATTTGCTTTCACTTTAGCAACTGTTATCCAAAACTCTTTACACTGCATACATCGGATCAGGGACAGAGACATGGCAACCTAATTTGCCTATGATTTTTCCTTCTTAAATAGACAAGTGAGGGCGTTTGTATTTTAAGAAGGTTTTAATTAACAATATTGTTATATAAGCCTGCATTATAGTTTGATTAAAATGTTGGTGAATAGTCACTTTAAGTAATACCAGGCCCTGTCCCTTGGGAGCTCAGCCTTAGGGCTAGAACTAGGGGGATTCAGAAGAGGTTCATGGCTAGGGCAAAACAATGGGGGTGCTACACACTTACCTCTTCTGTTGCCCTAGTCTGGGCTCTTGTCCCTAATTACCAGGGCCACTTTAAGGTACCACTGGGCCCTGGGCAAAATTTCACTGGTGGGCCTAGAATAAGCCTCAAGCACATGAAGTTATATAGTAAGACAGGCAGTGATGAAATGGTCTGGGCTTACTGAAGTAGACATGTTGCCCAGGTGTGCCGCCACGGACCAACAGCCCTGGGAGCAGAAAAATGACAAAATGGTGATGCCACCAGGCAAATTATTTAAAATAACCATAGTGTAGAGCCCTGATAAAAAATGAGGGGTCTGCCATCTTTGTGGGATGTTTCTGCCAAACGTTATAACAGATGAAAGTGTGCTAGTGGACCCCTACCCTGGGTGGTCCTGGTCAAATGCCCCTTTTGCCCATTTATTAAAATGGCCCTGCTCACCACCGTTTGTGGTCTATGTGATACCCCACCCCCCCAAGTCATCACCACTCGACTGGCTGGGTGCCCAGATGGCTTGAGCCGCCACTGCTCAGCTTCAGCTTACCCTGATCCAGAAACTGGCCCAATTGCCCTTTTTGAATCAGTGGGGTTCAGCCAAATCACTGAAAAGAAACAGACATTGTCCCTGTTTGAAGCTTATACATTGTATACCTGTATCAAATGCCTAATGCCAGAGTAGTACAGGGTCCCAGTACGGGTACAGGCTAAGATCTTTTTAAACCCCATTTGTGTTGTCATCTTACTAATTACTGTACAAATAATAATAAGATTGTGTCATTTTGGTAGGTTGCTCATATTAAACCTTATGGAATTTTTTCCATGATTTTTATTTGAATTTAGGGGAAGCTGATAGGTTGAGAGACAGATAGGCAGGAGAATAGACAGATAAACAGATAGATGCAATCTGATCACTGTTAAACGAAGCCCAGCAATGAGAAAGCCTGACACATGCCCTGCTGTCCTTCTTCAAACTTCAGTATTCAATCAAAACTGATTCAAAGTGACAGCAACTCTCCCACTAAGTAAATATGAGCTCTCCCTTCCAATTTAAGGTTTGTGTTTATCTGAGCAATCACGCTGAATGATAAAATAACATTTTAATAAGCGCCTAGCATAATCGCATGCCAATAAACATATCATTTCAATTTTTATTGCATGTCTGCAATTTCACCTAATCCTAGGAACACATTCCTAAAAGGCTAATTTAATTCCCCTGCACATTTTGCAATATATTACAATAAGTTATTCTTGTGGAATGTAAAATGAAGGCAGAGAGAAAGATGAGTCTGAAAAAAGTGACATTGGGCTTCTTGTAGTGTGTATCTGTGGATTTAAATGACATCTCAAGGGACAGTATCAAACTTCCAAATTCCTTTCATCCATCTGATGAGAGAACAAGACCTTGCTTTCAGTTGGACAGGAGTTGGAATTTTCTCTTAGAGCATTTGAGCTCAGACCACACAGATAAAGCCCTTCTTCTATTGCATTTCAAAAATGCTGCATGGTAGAATCATCTGTCACTGGGAGCAGTGCTGGAGGCCATTTAGCTCTGATTAAAACAGTGGGTTTAGAGCAACACTGGTGCTTTTCATATTCATCCCAGTCCTTTTGCAATTTACTTTGCCAATAAACAAAGCTGTAAGGCCATAATACTTTTCTTTTCTGCTCCTTATTTATATTGAGGCCAAGGCAGACAAAAATATTCCTGCAACAATCTGTGGGAAAATACAAAATAAAATGACCACTGTATTTGTTTGTAATTTGTTTCTGTTTTTTTGCTTTCTCTGCCAGATATGTAACAATAATCAAAACAATATGCCCAATAGAAGTGCCACATATACTTACATCATAGTAATTCTTACTGGCAAAAACTAGAATGATGCTCTACCTACTCACACACAAACTTTAACAGATCACCCACCCACAAAATTCAGATGAAGCTCCTCCTTCCACAAAGCCATTTGACCAATAAAATACAAGCTAAGGCCAGGGGCTGCCCTGCCCACCTGATCCATCCCCTTTAAACCATAACTCCACCCCCTCTTGGCCCCCCCTTATGTTATTGGCTGGAATGGATCTAGAGAAAAGGGGCAACCCTAGATATGACTGTATATATGTTACAATAATAATATATAATATCACACATTTGCTAATTTATACCATTCTACAGAATCAATTATATTGTACATATGCAATAATTACCAATGTAATATTAGTGTTAATATTCAAGGTTGAGACTTGGTGAGCCTCAATTTTTCCCCAAGGGTTTTTTTTCTTACCCACAATGTATCAAATTAAATTTGTACAAAATAAAAATCTTGCTGCCAAAAACTGCTGAGATGCCACAGAAGTCAGTGGGAAATATAGCCTTTAAACAAATTGACAATTAATTTTCAGGAAAAATACCTTCAAGAAAACTTTTTTTTTCATAACTGCACCAAAAATAAATAAATAATAGTTTACATTATTGGGACATTACAGCTACTCATACTTGTTTATAACTTATTCTATACCTGGATAAGACACCCTCTTACAATATTACAATAGAAAAACCCACAGACCCTTTAGACTACTGCTCGTGTCATGTGGTTTTTATCAGCCGGCCTCCTGCAGCTCCCCATTCACTAGAATAGGAATCTACTAATACCTCCATATTTAGATATGGAGAAGAGAAGGTACTTTGGGTGAGGGGAATATCAATGTGGGTGCAAACTGATATTTTTATATGAATATTTGCAATGCCCATGAATAATAACATCCTGTTTATTTCCAAGCTTTTAGCAGACACAACATACAAGAAAGGAAGAAAATGTACAACATAAACTGCTTCGTGCTTTAGGAGAAGGCAATGTTAAGGTCAATTAATATTAAACTGCTGGAAACGCAATAAAATAAGCCATTCTCCTCAAAATACTTTGGAAATGTTGGCTTTTGTTCCCTTACTCCCTAACAAGATGCATGCCTGTCAGACATACAATTTAGTTAGTGGCATCTGGCCCATTATATTAACTAATTATCATACGTTCCCATTGCTTCAAGCATGAATTTGAAACCTTACAATAAAGGACAGTTTAAGAAACAAATGAAACATTGCCACACACCGTGGCCCCAAAACCTGTCTCTGGTGAATCATGCCAAGCTTTAAAAAAAGATTTTAGGTAATTGCAATCATGAGCCTGAGCTGATTGGAGAAAATTATACCCCCTTTTTGTGGCTTTGTAAAAAAAAAATATGCTGGGAGTACAAATGTTAGGTAGATCACATATTGCCTTCTTGCAGAATAGTTATTTTTTAAACACCTCCTGCCCTAAACACACCCTATAATGTACAGTTTTGTTCATGTGGATTCAAATTGTATTTCTCTATTAAAAATAGGCAAGTACAAAGTAAGGCTGTCAAAATCTTTGCCTCATTTACTCTGTTCGCTACAATCCACCATGTTTCTTTTTCCTACAATGCATTGACCCCCCCCCCCCCCCCAGCATTGTAGCATAACTGCACCAAATAGGAAAACTGTATCATCGCAAATTCCAATCACTTAGCATATCGCAAATATTGTATTCGCAACACAATGTGTGGGACATGGTCATATATATATATATATATACAGTATAAATGTACTATGTACAGGTATGGGACCCATTATCCAGAATGCTCGGGACCTCTGGTTTTCTGGATAAGGGATCTTTTTTTGCCTCCAATAAGGATTAATTATATCTTAGTTGGGATCAAGTACAAGGTACTTTTTTTACTATTGCAGAGAAAAAGGAAATCATTTTTAAAAATTAGATGTATTCACTTATAGTGGAGTCTATGGGAGATGGCCTTTCCATAATTCAGAACTTTCTGGATTACAGGTTTCTGGATAAGGGATCCCATACCTGTATATACATACATACCCCATTATTGATAATTATTTTCAGAGCTAACATCACATTAACACAGCTGCCAGACTGATGTTGGCCACTAGGTGCAAAATATCTACTTAAATAATGTGTTCTAACCTAACTGGCATTTTGTTTTGGTCCAAAATGTTGCAGATATGAAAAAAGGGCATCTATACTTGAATACAATCTATACTGTATCGTCTACATAGGGTTGCTACCTCACCACTTAAATACCAGCCAGATATTAATTTAGATGCATGTTGCAGACTGAACTGATTTATTTGTGTGCCCATGCAGCATGCATTAAAAAGCAATTACTAACCAGCCATAAGGGATGTAGATTTGATATGTTGTCGGTAGTAAAGGGGTGTGGTGGCCACTTTAAGGGCATTGGCATAGGGCCTTATTTATCAGGACTGAAATAGGGCCCCTCACCACCTCATCATTCAGTACATGATTAAATTATTAATTATCTGGGATGTTGCAGCTTCTGCCCTCCTGTTGTAGCTGAATTGAAACTCCCCTACACTTAAAGACTGTCAAGGGTTGCTGGGAAGTCTAGTTAAACAAAAGCTGAAAATCCCAAGTTAGTTGATCGCTAATTTACTTTAGAACGCTCTAGTACACTAGTTATAATCAGTGCGACCGCAGCAGCCTCATAACCAATCGGATTGTTCATTAGTGGTGAAGTAATGCCATCAATTGTACTAGATACAAGGACTTGGTGTTCTACTTGCACTAAAATGTCTAAATTAACTTCACAGAGGAAAACCTTGTTTGCACAGATGTACTCAGACTTAGTCTATCCATCCAGCAGTTTTTATATTACATGGAAATTACATTTCATAACGGAACTGACAATACCCTAGAGTTCCAGCAGCCATATTGTTTACCCTTTAAATACTACAGACGCTACAGTTATGCAAAGCCCACAGCTCTGTTGTGTAGCGTCTCCATAGAGGATTCCAGTTTCAAAATATCCACATAGGGACTGTCCCTTTAAATAGGGCAGAAAAGTGATCGTTAACAGTGGTTTAATTGGCACATTATTAAGATTAGAGAATTTTCGTATTTAATAACTTAAAGGGGGACTCTACCTATTTTTTGGCATTATGACAGATGTAAGTTAAATCACTGTCTTATATACAGTCAATTTGGCAGGCATGGATTCGCGGCAAAGTTCTGAGTTTCGCCATTGTTGGATTATTTAGAGAAACGGACGACAAAATTAGTCGCATAAAAATTCGACAAAATATTGTCGCCCGCAGCAAAAAAAAATGACCTTTTTTTTACGTGCAACATTTACGCCGTTTTGCGGATTTTTCACTGTTTCGTCACTAGTTAATTGCAGTTTTTATTTGTCTGTTTATGTTCCCTGGTTCTGACACTATAATAGGGCTGAGTGTCAGACCTGGAGGAGACTGACTCCCGTTACATTGTTTTTTAAGAGTCAAAACCAGAGAAAAGGATAAACAAACACTGCTTTCAATAACATTTACGAAAAACTTTAAAACTGGTAAAAACTTTCAGTTAATGTATATCGGAAAGTTGCTTAAAAATGTCGTTTTAATGCAAAAAACTCTTTTTGGCTGGGCATCCCCTTTAAAAGAAATATAAACATAGTTTAGATGTATTTGGACATGTTAGTATGAGTGTACTGACAGCTCCAGTATTACCCTGAAAGGCAGTCATTTGTGTGGCATTCAATAACTGCAGCACAGCTATGGAATGTTTCTGCAGTCTGAAGTCCAACATTTTTTTTCCCCCAAAAAATAAGGACATTGGTATTGGAAGGGTTCCAAACATCATCATCATAATCGCTCTGTTCTTCTTCAGGCTGTAACAACATGTAGATGAGGATAAATGGGATGGCAATTTATAATGGCAACAGTGTGTGTTCTGTCCAAGGAAGGCTGCAAATAGAAGCCACACAAGATTGCTATATTAGGCCACGGAAAAAAATAAAAGCCTGCCTCTTTAAGAATCCCTGTAACATGTCTGCATGGTGTTCTTTTTTTTTTTTTTTTTTTAATGCCGAGTGCTTGGAGGCCAGTTCCAGAGCTCAGTGACAGAGAGGAAACAGGGCCAGGAATAAATGGTCTGTTGATTTACTCAAGTTACATCATTTTCTTCCCCTCAAGAGCCTATAAATCTCACGCTCCTTGTAAAAACAGAATTTAAAAACAATTGAGCGCTTCTGAGACGACCCCTCAGCTTCCAGCCTCTGTGGCTTCGAAAATAAAGCTGCCTTTTACTCTCTCTACCACTTGTTTCATATTAGATACTATGGGAGCCGCGCTGCTAGCCAACTGGTAGAACTTGTTAAGATATTTTATAGTCAACCTAGTGGCTTCGATAACACTCTCCTCATACAGATCCCTCTGCTCTACCCAAATAACCGGCTTCCTGGCTTCTCCACCGGCAAGGAGTCGTTAATTCACACATTTACATTTCCACTCTCTTTCACTACTATTTTTTGATCAAAGCCTTAGAGATGGCAGGAGTGACTTTTTTTTTTCTTTTCTTAAATGGGAGCTGTCTGATTAGAGTAGAATTTATAGCCTTGCCTTTATGGCATGTTTTTAATAAAAAGCACAAATGTAAAAAAAAAAATATGAAAGAAGTTGTATTGTTGCGTTTACTGCTTACTTTTCAAACGATGTTCTCATGAAATATCATAATGGGACTGGGACAAACTGGGCAAAAATTGGGTCTTGCCGAAGGCACTTTGTTGCCCAACATAAGGCAAGACATAGAGCTGGCCTAAATAAATGATGCAGTTATATTACCAGTCAAGAAATTCACTGATTTGGTAGTCATCGAAAGCTCAAAATCCACACCTGCAACCCAAATGGCTGAAAAAAGATGAAACACGTCATCAAAATGCCCTTCTGCAATAAAAATGTAATAAAAATCCGTCCAAGGACCCTGATTGAAGCCGTCTGAGTTTCCTAAAGTTCTTGTCAGAGATTACTCCTTAATCTGAGCAGTAAAATCTTATTGCAAAATATGCATTCATCTGTCTTTTAAACGCATTGCCTATATTCTCTTGCCCACGCTACACAACTTTGAGTGAATCCATATAACTGTAGACAACCTCAAACCTGGTGAAAGCTGTTTGAAAAGTCAAGTTTAAAGAGAAATAAATATATGAGAATGTGTTCTGTTCACACGGGACAAACGCAGCTCACCGGCGTGGCAACATCAATTGGCTTTAAAAGGCCTATAGTGTTCTAAACAGAGACCTGCTTTAAACAGAATGGAATATATTCTAGAGGCTGCTCAGTTTAAAATACCCATATATACATGTTCCTGACCCTATGAAAAGATCAGGAACGTGTATACATGGGTATTTCAAACAGAATTTTGAGCAGAATTCTGAGTATATGTGCAAGTTACTGAAATAATATTCTTAGTACATGCTCCATATGTCCATGTGTAGCAAACTTTAAACAAAGATGACAGGGTAAGAACAAATCTGTAACCAATCAGATCATTCACATAACTGGACAAGCCTGTAGCCAATGACAGCATTAGAATAGTAAGGGTTCTGCCACATGGGTTATTTTGTCTGTGTCAGATCTTTTGTGGAGAGTAGTGACATACAAAATGCCAGTCTCTGCCTATGCTTGCTTCAAATACCGTAAAAAGGAAAGTGCTCCACTCAATGCACATGGAGTAGTGACAGCGCCTTGGCACCAAAACAAAAAATCTTGAGCATTTTGGCACTGGGGTCACAGATTAGTGTGATTGAGAGGGAAAAATGCCACCCATGCCAGAGACCTAATGTTAATAAAGACAATATCCAAAGGGAGATGTTTAGCTCATTTGGCAAGGTCAACAAACAAGGGGATCTTTGCCAAATTTGGCCACCAACATGCTAGGCCAAATTTAGGTATGATGCCAGCCCACAGCCTTACTGAGGACCCTATACACAAGCCAAAAAACATCCAGCCCGGTCAAGAGTGGTGAATGCATAATGCCAGCTTTAGAGGTGCAATGTTACCAGCTTCAGCTTGATTGGCAAGGTCACAAAACAAGTGGCTTTTTGTCTGATTTGGTCACCCACACATTGGGCTATTTCAGGCTTATAGTGCTGGACCAAGGCCAACCTGAGGGCCCTGTACACAATAAAGTGGTGGTAAGTCATACGCTCATGCTGAAAAGTGCAATTTTGCAGCACTTAGTATTCCAGCACTTTTGGCTACCATTATAACTAAAATGCTAAAACAATTTATTTCCAAAACACAGCTACTGCTAAAAGATTTCTAGAACCCTTCAATTTCACAATGCATTTCTGAATGGGATAGTAAGGAAGGTTGAAATGATTTCATCCTAGCCTCAATTACCCTTCTTCTCTTGCTAGAATCAATGGGTAGTCTGATGGTTAAAGCCATTCTTATACTTACTATTCTTAAATCTCCCTACAAAAATAGAACACTATGTAGAGGTTTTTAACATATTGCATTTCAGAATTGAAATAGTATTTTTTTAGTTTTTTAAAGTCCAGTTTGATCTTTATCAGTATCTCAGAGTAACCGCACAGTAGACTTTCAATATTCCAACCTGATCCTGTTAACAACACAAAACTGGCTATTTACCAGTTGTAAGAGTGCAGTCAGTCATGCGGCCTCTGCGAACACTTCTCTTCCTTCCTGGAACGTAAAGCATGATAAGATCATCCAGCCTGAAAGAGTTACTAGAAACTCTGGCACTCGATACCACAGTCTCTTCCTAGGAATCCTGCTGTTTTTCTTTTCTGCTCTTAAGGCAGGTGAGACAAACTAGCTGCTGTACAGTTGGCCTTTGTTGGCACACAGAGGATCCTGGTAGCTGTAGTTCACAACTGCTTGTTGAGACATTTTTAAAGGTACAATATTCATTTCTGCATACATTCTTTCCCATTTAGAACTCTGGGTTTTTCAGTTTCATCCTGCCACCCAGAAGGCTGAGTTTAGCCTTTAATCACTATTTTAAATGTCTCCTTAAAAATCCCAATAACACTGTGGCGTATTTCTACTCAGAAGGACCTCAGGGTCATGTTTCTGTTGTCACATACAGGTGAGGATGAAAAAAGAATACATATATTACTTACACTTAATCACTAATTAACTTAACAACTTTAAGACAGAAACGCAAAAATCAAATATCCCTTCTACCATGATAATATAATGTAAATTGTTGGTATGTGTGGGTATGTAGCTTAGGAACCCCCCGCCCTCCCCACAGCAACATAAATGTATGTTTAATAAGTTAATACTTAAACTGATTTATTTTCTGTCAGTGTCCCTGTACCTCCTGGGTCCCCAGCAGTTACAGGGTGCATTACCTCTATAGTTACACCCCAGGCTCAAGACCACTGGTTATTTTTAGAATACCAGATATGAACCCTACCATGGTTGCTGAAACATACCATACCATAAAACCTAAAAAAAAAAACTAAAAAATGAATCATTCTGACTTATGTTGGCCTGACATATAAGCTGATTCTATGTGGCTGATTATTAAATTCTAATGCTATTTGCACTGGTTTCTGAGCTTCCATGTAGTAATTATCTGTATTTATTACTAATCAGTCTTATATTTTGACATTTATATTCTGTATACTGTATACAGTATATTGTGAGTGGGTCCCTAAGCTCATTAAGTGACAGCAGCACAGAGAATGTGCAGGGAATCAGCAGAAAAGAAGATGGGGGGCTACTGGGGCATCTTTGGGGGCACAGATCTTCCCTGCTAAAGGGCTGTGGTTCCCTTGGGCTGGTACAGAAGCCCAAAACATAATGTACAACATTTCTATCCTACTTCCTTAGTGAGGCTTTAGTTCTCCTTTCAAATTGCAACTTATTTTATAACCTTAATGGATAGTTTCAGAAAGAAAAGCACATTTGGAATGGAAATCTCAATCATGCTCCCCTCCATATGCACACTTTCACCTACACTTATTTCTTCCAGATCGCTGTAAAAAAAAAGAATTTGTTTCTATTCAGCTCTTTCTCCCTGCAAGAGCAACAGTCTCTGAATTCCTCCAGTGTCTTCTTTTTTTCCTCTTTCACCAGAGTATTAAAGGACTACTAAAAAGGGACCTCACAGATGCCAAGAACTGTTGATCACTGAGTTGTAGTTTTGACAGTGCTTGAGTACCTCCGCTTGGTAGATAGGCAGTGTTTTTTATTCTGTTTGACAATTATCTCCTGGGCAGCATTACTAGGCTTATACATCTCCTTTCAGCAGTTCCAGATAGTTCTGACAGCAGGGGGATTCTGTTTTGTCTCAGGGAAAAAAAGGTGGGCTTTGGCAGTACCCAAGGCCACACTCAAGCTCTACAGGGCACAATGTCTCCTCTGTCTTCCAGAGAAAATAGCTTCTGACAGGGATCAGCTTTCAGTCAACTGCCAAGCCTCTCCCATTATATGAGGCAAGACCTGCAGGCTGCTATGTAGATAACCTGTTATCGTAGACGATTGAATAGAGGGTTCACTCATTTGTGTTTGTGCAAGATCATGGACAACTGCAAGCTATGTTCCTTGACGGGGCTGTCAAATTAAGCACAAAACTGAGCATATGTCCTAAAAGCAACATAACATATTAAACCCGCCACTTGAAAAAGTGAAAAAATAAGGATTTAGAATGGGGTTTCTGAGTTGGAGAATTTTAATCATCATTCCACCAAATTCATTCAGTCTTTGTTTTTTTTTTTTTTTAAATACAGTTACGTATAGAAGCCATGTCTATCCTTTCATTCACACACAGTTAGCTGCTCGTTAATGCATTGCCTCATCTTCCAGGGACAAACAATTGTGTTGCCCAAAGTGTCATTTTGACTTAATATTATTATAAGCTACCTTTATTACTATCTCGATTAACAACAATTAATCAATGGCATTAGATATAAAGTATATAGTGGCATGGTAGTTAGCCTAGTTTTCAGCTCCTCATAATATATAGAGGCTTATTTTTAAAAAAATGTAATATGTGAATTTTAGAGGTTTTTTTTCAATTCAAATAAACGTACAATTTTTACTAAACTAAAATTTTTGCTTATTTATTGAAAAAAATATTAAAAAACTTGAATGCATCAAATTCTTATTTTACTTTTCAACGGCTCTACAAACTCTCCAAATTTTTAAAAAAACTCAAATTGTGCTCGCTAGGTTGACATTCTGAAGATTTTGCTTCTTTTCTCATTAAACAATTGCAAAATCATATATTTACTTATATATAATTATTATATATTATCATTATATTATTATTATATTTATGTTAACATCTATTTTTTAAAAGATTTTCTCAATTCTAGGTCACATTTATTACTAAATTTCCTCATACCATCAACATTAAAGAAGGACACAAGAGATTCTGAGCACGGAGCCAACTTGCAGTTCAGCTTACTGAATGGCATTCAGGAATTCAGGGGCAGCCTTAACCCCCAAACCCACTGAGCACTTTGATGCAACATATCTGGCAATAAAATATTGTAATGCCCAAGTGCTAGTGGGTTTCAGAAACGATCAATTTGCTTTCAATGTACTTTGATATAGTTGGGAGGTCGATTAAATTAGGTCATTCTGTGAAATTTCTAGTCACATGACTGGAGTCTCATACCAAGAAATAGAAGAAATTAATTTATATTGAAATAGATATTTCATCCAGTTGAAAGTGCAGATGTATCACAGTCAGTCTAAAGCCTTTTGCTTTGTTGGGCTCCTTCAAACCAACCTCTTTCGGCTTTGTCTCTTCTTGGGTTTCCCAGAGGGTCCTTTCACATTGGATATATTTTCATGTCCTCTCTTTTATAGCTTAACATCAAACAGAATCTCGTAGACGGCTCAATAATGCCAAAGTCCTACAGGTGCCTTGAGTTAAGGATACCGACAGTGATCAGTTTCATTTGACTTTTCTGGGCAGTAAGAATTTGCCCATTCATTCATTCATACACAAGCCTCGCTCTTCCCCCATAATCCGTTAGTGTGACTTGTTGGAAAATAGTGCAGGCAAGGCGCTTATTAACGAATTATTATATTTTTAGTTGTAGTGACCCCGTAAATTGCCCCCATTAGACTTTAAAAGAAGCAGGAAGCTGAAAGCAATATTCATTTGTGTTCCTACTTAATTGTCTCTAGTGCACACACATTTAAGCACCCATTCATTTCATTCAATTAATGTAACATTTACATGTGGGTTTGGCAAAATTTTGTTCATCTATTTTTAAACTATTAGCTTACTGAGGACACAGAATAGTCCTTTTTAAAATATTTCCAGTGTGTGAATGGAAGTTGCCACATTGCTTCAGTTGGATGAGGAATCCTCCATTGGCATTAACAAAACCATCCCATCTATTGATGATAAAGCGGTATTGATGTCTATGGAAAACACAACAACAAAACTGAGCCATTATTGAAAAAAGTACTCCATATTTGCTCCCTTGCAAATTGCAGTGAGCGCCAATTTACTCCTTCAACTTGCTCTGATGAATTATGTGCAAATGCACTGACACAAGGTAACCCTTAGCAGATTATGTCTATAGCTGCAACTGGCCAGCGCCAAGTGAATCAGATACTAATGGCGTTATTAAGGCCACATGCTGTAAGTGACACCATTTGATCACAAAAACTGTGGGAAAACTGAATTTGCACCCATATTGAAAGTTGCAGTTGACACAAGCTAGCAAATTCAGGAAAAAACACAAGAACATGGCAATTTGCATCCAATATTTGCACTTTGCACATTTGCAGTGCATTACTAAATAAGCTTTGAAGTATTCTGTGTGCCACATAAGAAATAATAACCATATTTTTTTTTGTCCCCTACTATAAATCTGTGCTACTGCAGACAACAAAATGTCCCTAGCCTCCTTCCTACCAGTAGTAATGTAACTTGCCAGTAAGAAAACATACGCAATGCCTCTGCTTTCCGAAATAGCCTGAAGCTGCCGTACGAGGCCTTAATATTCATGTAATTCGCCGGAGAGAAGGAAACATCTTTTTGAGTTTTTGTCCCCTGCGCTGGAGGAGATTTAGGGGCCTATTTATAATGCTGTGTAAAAAACAGTGACAAAATTCACCACACATCACCACGCTTCACCGCCTACTGGAAGCTCCCCTGCTGGGTTAGACTGGACACTGGTGGGACTCAACCCTGTTGGGCCCTGCCGCCTGCCTGCCTGCCAGCCACCAGAGCTCAACTTCAGAAAGATTCAAATGATGCCAGTGCATTACAATTTGGAACACATGGCCATTTGGAATTGTTTTCCCCTAGAGGCGCAGCCTAATTGACAGCAATGTAAATGCTGAGCAAAGTGGAGTGAGGGCAGGCAGGGGGCAGCAGTGACTGGGTGGTGGACAATGAAGAGGGGTACCTGGTTGTATCCAGATATCCAATCCAACTCTAGTCCCACATGACAAGGCCCTTATACAAATAAAAAGAGAGAGAAAGAGTTGACATTCAACAGGACGACATCCCAACCGCACTCCATACTCCATAGAACTCCATACAAGAAAGAAAATATCAGTGGATCCAAGAGATCCAAGAGAAGTTAAAGCAATGGCAGACATTCCTGTCCAATATTTTATCTGTCCTGGTTATTTTCCCGTGCACACGTAATGCATTTACATCTGCACATGACCAGTCATTGTTGCAAAACTCAAATGAAGCATTTAACATTCTGTGAAATATCTACTGTGATTTCTTAAAATGAAACCATCAAACTGGAATGGAGATTTCTAACAAGCTGTATTACTTTAAGGCATGCACTATATACACCTTTTATATGTTACAAGTGCAATATCAGCAATTTATTGTCACAAACAGCCCCGGCTCCCGAATATGCTTGAAATGCGTTGAATTATTAAGAGATGTATTTAATTCATGGTATGCTAAGCTATTCATGTGAGAATGTGTTTTACTTCAATAAACTGTGTATGGAAGAGAGAGTTCACTATGTAAAATGTAAATTTCAGGGCTGCTTTATTAAATATTCATGGAGGGTTCTGTACAGGCTTTCCATTTGGAATAAGCATCATTAACTAAATATTTGTGACCCTTTAAAAACAAGTGCAGTGCATTTTCTATCTGTAGTTTCCATTCTTGTATGTTTTAGGATAACATTGTACCCAGAGTCTTTGTTTTTTCTAAGACCTTAATTTTTCAGTTACCAGAGGTTCAGGTATGGGACCTGTTATCCAGAATGCTTGAGACCTAAAGTCTTTCTGTAATTTGGATCACCATGCCTTAAATCTGCTAAAAAACATTTAAACATAAAATAAACTCAATAGGATTGTTTTGCCTCCAATAATAATTAATTAAATCTTAGTTGGGACCAAGTACAAGGTACTGTCTTATTATTATAGAGAAAAAGGAAATGTGTTGTAAAATTTTGAATTATTTGTCTGTGAGTCAATGAGAGATGGACTTCCTGTAATTCAGAGCTTTCCAAATAAGGGGTTTCCGTATAACAGGACCCATACCTGTGCTATAATACACAAGCACCATAAATAAACCTTGAAATATATGTATTGTAGTGCTTAGTGATGTCTATTACAATCAATACTTAGATAAGCCACTCTTTCACATTAAACTTATTAAACCTTAAGTATTACAAATATAATGGGTAGATTATGACCACACGTGCAGCATTATGCAGCAAACATGAACTGTGCATGTATAACTAGCTGCATAGTGTACTCTGTGCAGTAATTAGCTGTATATAAATAGAACTTGAGGTCACTGGGTATTGGGATACTACAACTCCCAGCATGCATAGCTATTTCTGATACAGCTGTGAGCTCAGTGCCTCTGTTCTCAAGTTGCCAGGTAGGCAGATATTGCATCTGTTTGCAAATCTCTGGGAACTATACATTCCTCCTGCATGAATTCCTCTTTTTCAAGTTAGACCTATACATCTTTTTCTTTTTCTTTTTTTTTAAATCCTGTGGCTAGCTTTGCTCTCCTTCTCCCCTGTGTAAATATCGTGGGAGGTTATTTTTTTATGTAAAATACGAAGATATATTTACTTTCCTAACCATATCCAATATTGATCTAACTACGATCCAACCCCATACTGAATTACTGTTTGACCAATTCATCAAGTTGAGTAAGACCAGATTTATAACACACAGGGCCGTGAACTTCTTAAAGAAACACACAGGTTTTTTAAATCATCCTGAAACTTGTAATTTCTTTACGGGTTTCAAATGTGTGTATTCTGCATCTTTTAATACAGCTACATATTTATCAAAGTCTTTCAACAGTAGAAGTCAAACTAAAAGTTATGGATGGGTATATTAATGCAGATTTTTATACAGAAATAAAATTTTAATATGATGCCGATGACAAAAGAGAAATTGAAGGTCTCTCTTCTTTATTGTTTGAGGTTCTCCAGGGATTTAGGGGCCAATTTATTAATGTTTGGGGTTTTTTTCATTTCCCAGAATCAAACGTTTTAGTGCTAAAAATTGTGTGTTTAGATAATTACTCTAAAACACAGTTTTTTCTTTATTTTTTAAGTGTAAAAACCACAAAAACCACTAAGGGTGAAGACACACTAGGCTACTAGTAACAGCTACTTTTTCACGGCTACTAAACTCCAAAAAATACCCTGCCATAAACAATACTGAGAATTGCCTCTGCTAAAACACGTAGAGACAGTTATCAGTAAATGATCAGCATTGTCTATTTTAGTAGCCATGACAAGTAGCTGCTGCTAGTAGCTCCATGTGTCTTCACCCTAAGGGCAATGGCACACGTGGAGATTAGTTGCCCGAGATAAATCTTTGTTACCGTGGGCGACTAATCTCCCCGAAATGCCATCCCACCGGCAAGAATGTAAATCGCTAGTGTGATGGCATACACGTCGATTCGGTTTCCCGAAGTCGCCCAAAGTGACACATATGCTATCCCACCGTCAATTTACATTCTTGCTGGTGGGATGGCATTGCGGGGAGATTAGTCGCCCACGGTAATGAAGATTTGTTGCAGGGCGACTAATCGCCCGTGTGCCACTGCACTAATACAAAACTCTGCCATCTACAAGCTGGCACGGTCATGTAGAAGTCAATGGGAGCTGTCCTCAAACTGTAAAATCTTTATTTTATTAGAGGTTTTGGGATTTTTTTGTTTATAATCAAACAATCACACTTTTGGATTTTTTAATATATAAGTAGACATTTGTGCTTTTAGAAAAAGTGAGTTTAGTTGTGGTAGAATAAAACATGAAAATGATACAAATATACATTTTAATAAATCTGTCTTTTAATTTTTTGCTATAGAAGTAGCTGGGACAGAAGAGATGCTAACCCTACTTTGTATTATTCGTAATGTATGCTTCAGATGATACCTATTTGCCCAGAGATATTGATCCATGTTAGGGCACCAGTCTTATGGCAATTACTTGCCATTAAAGAGTTGCCCATAAGCAATGCTAGTCAATTAGATGCTCTACAACTAATGCAAAGCAGCACATTATGAACCAACCAGTAAGATCAGACTACTTGCCAATATTTCCAAGTGAAAATTCTTGTCACAAGCTTTGGAACCACCAGATCTAATCCATTCTATCCATGCACTGTTATTGTTCTACTCTTGGCCTTCCCCAGGTCCTTTTGATGTTGCGCTGGCCACAATTCATCTTAAAAATCTGATTAATGGGCTGATTAGTCCACTCAGTCAGATGCAATTTGACCATCCCCATGTGTAGCCTAATTGTAAAATATCCCAGAAGCTGACCCATGTGTGGGCTGCTATAGGGAGACAGTGAGGTAGCAGACTAGTTTAAAGAATGCCTGCTCTCCTGCCGGAAACCTCTGTTTCTGCAAAGAGTAGAGTCTGCACTTCCACCGCGCAGGCATTTTGATTCCTATCGACAAGTCACGATGTGAGATTCTGCAGAAAACAACAGTCTGCATTCCCAACCAAGACGGGTTATTTATAGCTTTGGGAATCTGGTGGCCACCCACTTCACCTTGTACTTGTCCAGCTCCACAGAAGCTGGTGACCCTGAGATCTGCTACATGGTTTTTCTACTGAACTCAGGAAATGAGAAGGTTTAAAAGGAAAGGGAAGGGATGTAAAACAACATTGACAAACAGTATGCTAATATGATTATACAAGCGTTTAACAATCAAAGCTAGGATTTTGAAAGAAAGTGGTAGATTAGGAATCAATCAAGGACCTTAAATAAAATAGCTTCTACATACTTCATGGAATGTTTGGACAATGACATTTGTTTTGCCAAGTATACTCAGCTTTGCTAAAATTATATTTTAAAACTGCTGTTTTCTTATCTCAGTCATTTTTAATTTGTTAATGGTTGGACTGTGTCCAGGGCCGCCTGGCGCTGCTGCCTGGGGGCCCTTACCCCAGTCATGAGCTTCTGCTCCTTCTATGGCAACCCCTCCCCTCGCTGCACACCGGGTACCGACTTTCACCTTGCAGCCTCCATCAGGGGCCCCTTGTGGAGGGAGTGGGCTTGAGGCCGTAGGCCCCACCAGGTTTTTTACAAGTGTCCCACTGGTCCAGTTCGACCCTCTGCAGTGATATAAACAACCACAGTAGCCAGAAGGTTCTCTTATGAAGGGAGCTAAATTCCTAGGGATAAAGCATGATAGAACTACTGCTCTGTGACTACCGATTTATTTTAAAGTTATGCACCTCAGTATCAAGGCCTGAAGGGTTAAGCATGAGTAGTGTTATTTCTTGCACCGAAAAAAGCTGAAGTCTGGAAGCAGTTTGCAACTTTACATCAGCAGCATTTCTTGTAGGTAATGATCTCTTACATGGAAAATGTTCAACTTGTCCAACTTTATTACCGTTGGAATGTGACCATAGCCAGCTTCCGTAAAATCTTTCCCCAAGGTAGAACAGCTAACATTTCAATCTTACAGGTGAATTCCTTTATTTTCATTCAGAAGCCTTTGAACTGAATTAGGCAAAAATGTGAGAAAAAAAATAACCACAAATATTTTAATGTGAAAACAAGAATAACCTGCACCGCTAATGGTTTACTGTACATACAGTGTAGCACTGTTTGCTGGACTTTCAATTAAATTTCAATTAAATTCAATTAAAGTTGCCAGGGTCAGTAGACCCAATTTGAGAACTGGAAAGAGTCAGAAGAAGAAAAAAACTATACAAAATAAAAAAGACCAATGAAAAGTTGTTAAGAATTGGCCATTCTATAACAGTTAACTAAACTATGGTATGGCTAAACAAGTTGTTTTTTAGTGGTCACCATTAGATATATACATATATATATATGAGGATCGATAAAAGGA
The DNA here is from genome assembly GCF_000004195.4 of Xenopus tropicalis. Classification (NCBI taxonomy): domain Eukaryota; kingdom Metazoa; phylum Chordata; class Amphibia; order Anura; family Pipidae; genus Xenopus; species Xenopus tropicalis. The sequence continues at coordinate 101,924,971 of NC_030683.2, read as the reverse complement.
TATGCTCTAGCAAGTGTCCCTGTTTGCGTCCTATAGTAAAATGCTGTAAAGCTAAATAGCCGCTGTCTAAAATTCTCAGCTCTGTTTCTTCCATCTGCACCTTTTGTTTCCTATAATATAGTAAAAAAACAAAGAAGTTGTTGAGTAGCAGCCATTAAAAAAAAAAACGTTATGTGTGTCCTACTGAGGATTAAGGAGAGAGAGAGAGTAAAATGCTATGTGATACTATCATTATAAATTGCTTTTTGTCTTTTTAGAGTTGATCACTAAATACCCCCAAATGAATCCATAGAAGTAACCTTTCCATATCTCACCCTTAACAGCGCAGAACTTTGTCACCTATGTGCACAGATAGAAACCAAACTCAATTCATTCAACCGTTCTCTAGGGTCAGTTGAAAAGAGATTAGATTTGGCTTTTTTTGTGAATGGAATCTTGACTTTCAGAGAACAGGAAGTTCCAGTGAATGTAAAGAGAATGGCAGGAGTCAGTGTAGTGAAACTTCAGCCTTCTCTAATCTGATAAAGGAGAGGCACTAAACATAACACTGAGAAGGTGACTCCACTCAAAAAGTATATAAAAAAAAAGAAAATAAAGCCATTTAATCATTGTATAGCAGGTCTATGTCACAGAACCAGGGGGCACAGTGACATCCTATTTCCCTTATGGTTTATTATCTTTCTTGTATGTTGACTTCTTTCCTTTTTTGCAACATAGAGAATTGCAAAAAAATATTTTTTTAATAATCCAAGCAGTGTATTTTTGGTAGGTTGGAAAAGAAAACTGCCATTGGGTGCCAACGTTATTCCAGAAAAGGTACTTGAAATTATAAAGATGTATCACTGTATCAATTTTCACATATCTGCTCAACATCAAGGTTGCCAGCATGTGGCCCTTCATCATTAATGGAATATAAGTCACACTAACCCTGTTAATGGCTAAGGAGTGCAGTTACTAATATTTTGGGGTTTGTTTCCTAAAGTTGGGCCTTGGGATTCACTGTCTCTGGCTTTGAGTTTGTACTGAGGGTTCTAAGCGGTATTGCCTTATCTGCAAGGTAGTTTGGGTAATTGTAATATTGCATACTTATAGGCATAGTGGCAAAGGAGTTACCATTGGGTCATTGCAGAGCTGTGGTCTTGGGTTTAATATTGTCAAGGGCACAACCTGCTTAATTAACCAAACTATCAATACAGAATCAGCGTCACCATTTCAGTCCTACCTTAAAACCGAAGATTTATGTTGCTTCTTGGCTTTCCGAAAAACAAGTTGTGCTCAAAGGACACATCTGTTGCATCAGAAATTATCATTAAAATAAATGAGTAATGCTTTATTTGAAAGCAAGCCTTTTTGTATATGTAAAATAAATCCTTAATAAATCCTTACTCGCTTCAAGCTGGCATTCGTTACTGTGTCTGTAAAATGAAACCTAAGACTGGAATGGTCACTCAAAATGGGCTTTATGGTTAGAGACCAGGCTAGGGTATTAATGGCAATGATTGGGTGCTTAATCAAGTGTACTGTTCATGTTGTAGAGTTGCATATCACATGATAGCCATTCCCTTAGACACAATTTCACATACCTATGCCACGTTTTCTAACCATGATTGTTTAGGTAGATATATGCTGATATGTCCTTCAGCAATTTCAAAGAACTGACCTTTAGAACCTGTTTCTCATGTCAAAATATAAAACAAAGTTAAAAAAATTATATTTTGGGGGGATAGATCCTGAAATATTTAGCACCATTAAAGTGACCCTAGTATCATTGGATACTAGTTTGCTTTTTCTAGTAATGTAGCACAGAGTTTTATATCCAATCATTGAGCTCCCTTCACAAGAAGCAATAGTCATCTAAAACACTATAGTGATAAAAATTGTCTGCTTAAGGGCAAAAAACTTCATGTTCTCCACAACTTAAAATATAATAACAAGGGATATAAATCCCCTGTGTGGATATGCAGATACTGTGTATATGGCTGGATAGAGAGCAGTGTTTTGGGGCAAAATAAAGAGTATATAATGAAGAATACCACAATACTAGCCAAAAAGTGCTAAGAGTAGCCCTGCTGATCAATTGGGGTTTTCTTGAGTGGATGATCAATGCAGAAGGACAGAGACAACATATAATGAGGAATAAGGGACAAAGCAGTTTTAAATCTAGGACCACAATATATTTAGTAGAAATGATGATATCAAACATGTGGCCCTCCAGCTATTAGTTAACAACTCCCTGCAACCTAGGATCAAGCAGCTGCAGGGCTACAGAGGATGACTTGTCAGTTATCAGAAATGACTGATGTCTGCTAATTTTGCTGAAGAAATGTCCACCACTAATTTCAGAGTGGACTTTATTGGGGTTAGAGATTCTCTGCTGAACTGAAAAATGTTTTTGGAAGCTGGCACCTAAAAGTACTCATGATGTGGATTGTAAAAACTGTATTTTGGTTTACATTGTGTTCCCTTTATTATGAAAAAAACTACAAAACTGGGTTCTCAAGAATAGGCTTCTGCCAAGGGCATTTTATACATCAAACACACTGAGAACCTTGCTTCAGGTAACATTCATGCAAACCAAACAAGAAGATAGAGAAAGAGAAGCAGGAGCTGCCTCTCCTATAGGAGGCAACCACTCAGGCCAGACTAAAAGAGAGGTAGAAAAAGGCAACCAGGGACATATCCCTGCTTTAGATGCTAGAGACCATGGTTACAATGCCAGTATCAGCTTGCTAAGTAAAGTCTGTAGTCCCAGAACACTGAAAGGTAGCTCGTTCCCTTACTAAAATGTATGAAATTAGTTTACACATTTATTAAATACTGAGAACATTAATAGTAATGAGAAGAAAAGTTTCCAAGAACAAAATGTTACTTAAGTGAACTTGATCATGTGGGGGGAAAAATGTATTTTAAATGACAGACCTTGCTGTAGGCATCCTAAAAATATTGGACATAGGACATGGAATATGAAAGGAGAACTTATTTTAAACAAAACTTGAGCTCATACTTGAAAGGTCCCATTATGATGATTTCATGATCTTATTTAGTGAGGCAAGAATCGGTTTCCTGAGCAAAAATCAGCTTTCTGCCTAAGTGATGCTGTATGAATTGGTAAGTTCATTCATTAAATGAGTGGAAGTGGGAGACTTCACTTTGCCTTCTTGTGATCTGAGGTAAATGGCATAACCACCCTGTCCCCAGGCACCAAACCCTAGATTGTACTCTCTGTGAGGCACAGAGTCACTGAAGGATTCTCTGTACAGTGCTGTAGAAAATCAGTAGCGCTATATAAAGGACGCAGTGTATTTTGTCATACGTAACCTCGGCTATAAAGCTAATCATTAATGTACACAACCACCAGTACTTATGTGATTCCCATTATACAAGGCATAATATTATTTGTTTCTTTAAATTGAAGCCAGATGCCAGAACATTGAATGGGAGTCTTTTTAAAAAAAAAAAAAAAAAAAAACAGCAGAGGGAGATGAAACTGAGAATAAATACATAAAATAAAAATAACATTTTATACAAGAATATGGATAAAATCATTTATGACTTTTTTATACTCATATGGTGTGAAGATACCCCTTTGCTGGACTTTGGCTTCAGATCTGCCAGTTATTTATTAGGTTTTGGATATCGGAACTCTACTGAGTTTCTGGGTTCCAAAATTACATTTAAACTGGGGAATCCATGAAATGCAAGATTTTATTCTTACCTTCCTGATACATTTGGCCCATAAGGCTTTTTGTATGGAAGCATTAATATCTTGCAACGCAGTATAGTAACACGTAATGAGTAAAATAGTCATACAGTAATTTCCTATAATTAGGACCCGCTTACTACAATAAACTGTCTTCCCATACAAGAACCACCATCCTGTTTAACAGTTTGGCTTGCCACCTAACACTGCCACACTGCACAGTAAAATATGGTAGATTATGTCATGATTTATTTCATATACAACAAGGGCTAATGTAGAGCTAAGATTTGCTAGTTGCATGCAAGTTTGATAGTTAAAGGGACATGGACATTTTATGGCACATCCTTCCTTACACGCCATTTATAACTTGCTAAAAAGGCATGGCAACACTAGGAGCTCACAATCTCTTTATGGCAGGATCCCTTGCGCTAGTCACATGAGCATTTCACACTAACAAGTGCAATTTTGCACCCTGGCATTAGTAAACAAGCCTTTACTTCCCTTAATTATTTAAAGGCCCAGATGAATTTAATGAGAAAAATGTAAGCTGCGCTTTATCTCATGAAAACACCTTTGATGTCAATTGAGTTAAGAGATGTTTCCTCATTGGATTAAATCTGGTCTAGAACATGCTACATGATTTGTACCCAAAGAATGATGCAGGAACTAGCAGTAGGATGTGTATATACTGTAAATCCATGTGTAGAATACTTTTAAACTGGTTTGTTACTTCTTTGTTTAGCGCTTCATTTCATATACCCCCAAGTGTCTGTTCTTTAAAATTTAGACACGCGGAAGAAGATTCTTTTCTGAAATGCTGACAAAGAACCCTTTTTCCCCTTTTTTCACCTAGTTTAGCTTTCTGTCTGATAAATTTGTATTTATAGGGAAATTAATTGAGATGACGCCTTAACAATACTTACTCCTTAAAATATTACAAAAATAACATTGTTTCCCAAAACTAAGAGTTTCTTGGGAAAAAAAAGACTTGTAATTGTCCATTAAGGGGGACCTGTTCTATTTCACTCTAATTAGAGGTGCACTGCTTAGCAGCTCCTAACTGAAAGCACCTTGCATTTGCTTGCTGTAGGTGGGAGTGAAATATATGACTTAGGTATAGTGTATACCTTCTACAAATATGACTCAATATGTCCTATACAGATACATATCCCTTTCGCAACTGGGTGGCTTATGGGCCACTTTGGAAAATAAAAGAAATCAGTTTGGTTTCTGCTGACTCACTGTAGGCAAAGAGTTTCTCTTGCTGTTGTTATTAAACCAACATTGATTAATTGCATAATTGACTACCATTGTTGAGAACAGGGAAGACTAATTGGAATGTATGAGGGACAATTATGAGTAATTGAAATCAATTAATAGGTGATTTTCTTGATAGAGTGGATGTAATGGGAGGAGAATCTAATTACAGTTCAAAGTCTAGAGGAAAAAAAAAAAACCTGAAGGCGCAGCGTTGATTGAGCAATCGTACTGATTACTGGACAAGAGAGGCTTGTATCTGTACAATGGAATGAATGCCAGTGTGTACAGCAAGCAAGCAGAAACAGGACACGTCTCATGGCACTTAATGAAATAGTCCATCCTTTGGCAAATGAAGAATAAACAAGAGAATTCATTGATCTAGTATATATCACCATAGAAGAGACCACAAAAATGCAAGCTCAAAAGAAATAAATGCATTCAGCTGCAAAGTAAGAAGTTAGTGGGTCCACATCAAAATCTTGTTTGTTGCCCAGTCAATTTTAGAACATAATCTGTTTAGCTGGCATATATTGAAATGGCTCATCAATCAGGCTTGTTTTTACCTAATCTTAGTTTGAAAATGCTTTTTTTAAATAAGAGCCACACTTTTTACTCTATGTTGTCCTATATACCATAAGCCACTCATATGATCCTGCCTGGTGTGTGCACAACTAGATTATGCAATGGAATGTCATGCTTTATCTACTCAGGGGATGTCTGCGGGGGTCTACACCAAACAGGGTCCAGTCACCATCAAAATGGCAAACCATTTATTCTGTGTAGGTCATTGCCTGATGTCCAAATGCCCCACCTTCTTAGGCAAGCTGTTCTAAGCCAGATATCTACAAACATATTGAAGACATATTATATTATATTTACTGTTATTTCAGATTTTTAGACAGCAGCTGTGCTTATTTTACTTCCCCTGTTATAGTACAGTTGTCCGCTACTATCGCATAGTATTATGGTTAACTATGACCCTCCTACACACACATTAAATCTATGTACAATAAATTATCAGGAATTAACAGATCCTTATCACCACTGTCCATTCTGCTTTTTCAGTTTATGGGCACTATTTTGTTAACATTATGGGGGTTGTTTATCATCACTGGGAAAATTTGCCTATTGGTAGTAACATGTCACCCAATAAGATATTTGCTTTCATTGCTCTACCTGCAGCTGGCTGAAAAATCCAATCACTGATTGGTTGCTATGGGTTACTGCCCACAGGCAAATTTGCCCAGTGTTGATAAATGAACCCCAGCTAAGGCTGCCAAAGTGCTGCACCCAGGGTTTATAACTTTATTGGACATGTTACCTGTATACACAACAGAAATTCTTACATATATGAGTGCTCTTTCCACATTCAATTGCCAGACAGGTAGTAAATAATATTGTCTGTTTAAAGGACAAAATACTTTGCCCATCACCCCGAGAGAAAAAAAGAAAAACAACCCTGCTTTTAGAACTGATGCACTTTGGTATATTGGTACGGGTAAGTGGAAATGAGATGACGATAGCTTCTTTTATGACGTTTATTAACTACATTGAAAGGTTTCAATAATGTTAACGAATCTGGAGGTCAAAGGTTCAGGGTCTCTATCTGCTGAAACTGGATCAGTTACAGAAGGGAGCGGGACACATTTCATTTCCCTACCACAGGGCATTGTGCTCCAGAAGTTGGCAGAGGGAATAATACTCTGTCATTCATTCGTGCAAAACACAAGCCGAAAAGGATTTAAGGAGAATAGGATATTATATGTTTTCTTTTCTGCCCCCACATCACAAGGAGAAGAGGCATTAGAGATGACCAGGGAAGGGATACTAATAAAATGAAGTAATTGTGTGACTTTTGAAGAGTTTCCATAGAAAATATGTAGACTTCACAAGCAAAGTCTCCAATCAGTGAAGGTGACAAGAAAGGAAGTAATTTATTAAATTCTACATTCTACTGAGCTTCACAGCAATCAATAGGAACAATTCCATCTTAGAGATAAATATAGAGCATATTGGATATGCATAGAGCTGTATCTGTAACTGACAGTTATTCTTGAGTACACATGCACAGGGTGGGCAAAAGAGACAATAAAAGCTCCATGAAACTAGTGCCACACAGATATTTTTTGCCATATTATATTGCCACCCTCAAAGTAATTCTACTAGCAGGTGCTTAGCCCTAAGAGGAAGAATCTATAAGCCAATACAAAATCTATAGGTAATAAAAAGCACTAAGTTTGCCCAGGAGCAGTAACCCATAGCAACCAATCAGCAGGTAGATTTAACTGGCAACCTGATTAAAAGCAATCATCTTATTTGGTGCTATGGGTTACTGCTCCTGGGCAAACTTTGTACCCCTTAATAAATATGGGGGATATACTTTACTCCTGACACCCTAAGCAATTCATTGTGACTGACTGTTAGTGATGATAGATAGATAATAGATAGATGATAGATAGATAGATAGATAGATGATAGATAGATAGATAGATAGATAGATAGATAGATAATAGATAGATGATAGATAGATAGATAGATAGATAGATAGATAGATAAATAGATAGATAGATGATAGATAGATAGATAGATAGATAGATAGATAGATAGATAGAGATAAATAGATTGATGCTAGATGATAGATAGATAGATAGATAGATAATAGATAGATAGATAGATAGATAGATAGATTAACAACAATCCAATTACAGTGCCTCTTTAAATCTGTGAAAGTAAATTTGCTAACAGTGATTCAAAGCAACTAATAAAATATGAAATAGTGAAATTCTGAATAGAATAACCATGTCGTCAGTAAAACAACAAGCAAACTGGTCATTTCCTTACCATAAGGCTCCGGAATCTAGAGACATCAGCTAACTCCATATCATTAGTAAGATAATGATCCTGTCTGGGCTTTTTGAGACTGTATTCCACGTTACCATATGTTGTACCAATGCAAACTACAGTACAATATCCATCTGAATGGGAAAACGTGTGATGATTATCTGAGTGAATTGACATGATGACATGGTAAGCCATCTGAGCTAAATATCTAGATAAAGTTTGTTCCATCTGTAGCGTCTGATGGGTAGAAATTTAAAGTGTTTTTTTTAAGGATGTATTCTATGGCAACCTGGCTGTTGTTGAACCTAGATTCCTTATACACATCACCAACTAATGGGAGTTCTTAGTGCAACAAGAGGTAGCAGCTAACACATTAGATGCCCCAATTTTTATTTACTTATATTGTTCTTTCCTGCATTAAAACACCTTTAAAGATCTGGCCTCCTGAGTATAGCTAGTGTAATGTGGTTCATATAATAGCCCATGCTGTTGTTTCTTGCATGAAGTAGATTCTACACCCCAGTAATCTTCCCACTCAAGGCTGATTTTGCCCCACTCTATTTTCTAGCTCTACCAAAAAGCTTGCAGTAAAGTAGGGTTCTGCCAATCAGCTAGACCTTGCAATAACCTCCTTCAGCCATCGACTTGGGGGCAAATTTATTAAAGTGTGAAATTTCAACTTAGTAAATTTCCCCCATTCTCAATCCATTCCTATGGGGTTTTAAAATGCATACTTATTAAATGATGAACTCTGACTTTCACCCATTGATAAATAGGTCTCATAGTAGTAATAGAATAGAGAGTCGAAGAATTTTAACACTTTGAAATATCTGGCCCTTTAAGAGCAACTTCCTAAATTAATCTATTGGATCCATGTACATAGATTATGGCATTTTACCATTCTTACATCAATACTATAAAAGAAACAATTATTTTTGACAAATTGTATTCACATACATCAATAGTCTGATTTTTCAACAGTATGACTCTATCAATGTGGTTTTATCTCTGTCTTTAGCAGCGGAAAAATAGAATCCAATAAGCCATTTTTGCAGTGTATTGATCTTGTTTTCTCACGTTGTTAAATTATTAACTAAATGTTTCTTCTCATTGTGAAATGCATTTTATATGGAAGAAGAGGGATTCCTATGCACATATTAGAGCCAACAGAATAGTGCGTTTAGAGTAATAGGAGAAAATTGGAAATAAATAGTTGGCTTTTACTTAACCACTTCCACAGCTTAGATCTGTTAAGCAAAGTGAGCAACCTAATGACTGCTTGCTGTAGACATGAATTCTCCAGTGTTCTGAGTGACTACACACAGGCAAAAATGCAATAATATCTGGCATACACATGGCCCTCATATTACTATTATTCCTAAAACCCCAGCCTTATAAATCTGATTGATCGATTGATAGCCCTCCTATTGAAATCTTCAAATCCTCATTTTTTTTAGCTGAATTGAGTTAGCTTTGACACTATGACTGTAAGCTCTACGGGGCAGGGACCTTCATCCTCTTGTGTCTTTGACTCTTAGCTTATTGCAACTGTATCTTGTATTTATTTGTATTTATTGTTATACTTTGTATTTATCTATTATTATCTTAATAACCCCCTGTTTGTATTAATCTATTCTACTGTACAACGCTGCGTACATAAGTAGCGCTTTATAAATGAAGATTTACATACATACATACATACATACTATGAGAGATGGGAGGCATTGATTGTAGGCTGCTGCAAAACTGCCTGATCGTATATTAGTGAATAACATTTATATTCTGTTATAACATAAGAATGTTTCTATCAGTGTTGACATTCTGGAAAAGCACTAGCTCTTAGCAATTCGCTGATATAATGTCGATGAGGGCTAACAAATCCCTTATTTAAATGCTACTGCGTATTGTATAATCTGATTTGAATGTTTGCTTTTGAGTGCAATAGGAACCTGTCGGAAGTCTGCAGCTTGGATATCAGCGGTGTATATATTGAAAATAACTAGGTTAAATGTGCTCCCTGCCCTATCCTGCAACTGTTCCAATAATAATTTATTCCCAATGCATACAGTAGGGCTGAAGTACTCACACTTACAAAAACAGCAGTCTATACAGTTTGAAGAAACCATAAGTTTAGCAAATGGACCTCTGGGAAGCAATTTTCTTTGTGCCTTTGAGAAGCCATTAATTTGTTTGTGATGTACCACTCCAAAAAATGTTTCATGCTAGATATTAGTGTATTGGTCTCCTGGATACATTCCTAGACTAGCTCCATGCCTCCTACTAAGGGCTCTGTCCCTGCAGGAGATAAGATAGAACTAGTGTTTGCTATGAGGTGTCAACAGTCTGCTTCATGGCACATGATGAGTGATAAAGGCGACGGAAAGGTGCTGATGTGGACACATTTACTTAATGAGGTCATGGATGCAGTTACAGACCCCCGTGATAACCTGCAAATTCAAATAATGTGAAGCAATCAGTGGGGCTTACAGAAGCTGCGTCTCTGTATGAAGCTACTGTCAATCACATTTAAGTCCCCAAACAAAAACAATGAAAACAAATCAGTTCTGATGGCTAACACTCATTCTTCTCACAGTTTCCAGTGTGCTCGTAAACTATGAATAAAATCAGTGGGATATTGCATTTACTTACTAACTCATTACAGTCCTGTCATTAGGAGACAAACCTTTCACATGTCAGAGGATGACATCTTTGGTATTGGAATTTACAGAGTGTAATAGTTGGCTTTCCTTAGGCTCACTTCATTCCAGTTCTCACTGCTGTAAAACACAGAGAGATAATGAAGGGGCACTGAACCAGCCAATGGGAACCCAGTGTAACACTCTGCAGTATAAGAGCATAGATGCATCCGTGCGGTTGTCAATGTTAAAGTACTACGCCAGGTGTCTGCTTTTATAAAAAAAAAATTAAAAGATTCTCTGTTTGATCAAAACTGATTCGAAAAACAAGGAAATGACAGGTAGTCTCTCTTATTTTTACACTGCAAGTAGCATCTTGCTTTGTGTATTTTTTCAGGTATGAGAAATAAATTCCTTTTTGGGGCCATGATAATGTCAGTAATCCTAAGCAAACTAGCTATGTGAACGAGAGGCATCTTCCATGTGTGAAGGTGTGTTTTTCAGGTTTTTTTTCATTTGGGCTTTATTTAAAAGGCTGTTTTAATGAATCATTTTACATTCATGGTTTTAGAGAAAATCTTATAAATATAAAACCACAAAAATGAGAATATTGATAAATGGACCTCTCTGTATAATTTGTATATTGCATATTGCAATATAGGCTTCTGTGTTATAACATTTTGTAAGTTCATGGAACCTTTCTGTAGACATAGCAATTTCATGGAATGATTCTTACATCCCCAGAGTCTGGAATTCTGTGACATAACATTCTCTATTCTATTAATTTGGTTTTGTCTGATTTGGTTTTGAAGCCTCTTATTGTAACACCAACTCTGACAGCCATCTTTTTTATGTAATGTTATCAAGAACAACACATTTCACTAGAGGGTCATAGGAATCTCATGGAGGACCCCTTAGATCCCCAAAGTCTCCAGGCTTCAATTAAAGGAATAGCACTTAGTTTGCATGACTATTTACTGTAATGTCTATGCACTCAAAAAGTCTAGAAGCTCCGCAATAAGCTACAGTATGTCTAGATCACTGTTCTTTGTTAAGAAGACTATAGCCAAGTCACATGATTATGATTTATGAAGTATATTTCAACAGTGAATTTACTCTTCCTGACAATACTTTTAAACAAGCTCAAAATCCAAAATATGCATGGCCGAAAATCTGGGCAAAGGATTGCCTTTGTCTGTAAATATGAAGAGGTCATCGGACTACCTGTGCTGGAACAACTGAGCCATTGCAGGCTGGGCAGATATCATATAATATAAATGCTAATGCATAAGATCACTGGATAGTGTGCCAATGTGTGTCCAATAAATAAATCTCCATAATGCTTCATTAGAGCAAGTAAAATAAATTCTGCCACACTTACACATTCCAGTGCTTTAAACACAAATTCTTTTGCAGCCATTATAGATATGTAAGATAGGTTTGGGGGGGGCGGAGAAGGCATTGCTTTAATGTAGCCTACAGTTGATAATTCATGTATGTTGGGACATTTACTCCTCTGCACTCTTTGCCAAGGATTGCTAAGCTACAGTTTCAGATATGGAAGCTGTGTCCCATTGTATCCCACTGATTGAGCACTTGGAAATATATCATTCCTAGCATCAGCATGTAACACTATTGCTGGCAGCGGCAGTGGCTCCTGTTCCCTGCAGAGAGTTGTACAAATGTCAGTAAGGTCAGGGGGGTCGCACTACTGCTGGGATGCCTTGTCTCTCCTAATTTCTATGTATTCCACACAACGTAACATCATTATCACAGGTGATGGGTAGTGATGGGCGAAATGTTTCACCAGACATGGATTCGCGGCGAATTTCCGCATTTCGCCATTGGCGGATTGTTTCTCAAAACTGATGAAAAAATTTGCCACGGAAAAATTTGCCGCACGTCCAAAAATTGTCAAAATAATAGCCGCGGGCGACAAAAGAATAGCCGTGCGACAAAATAACAGCCGCGGGCGACAAAAGAATAGCTGTGCGACAAAATAATAGCTGCGGGCGACAAAAGAATAGTCGCGGACGACAATTTTTTTTGCCGCACAACATAGACACCTATTGCAGTTTATTTTTGTGACTGTAATGCATGGCGTTAATTCAGTAGGAGGGCAACAGCAGAGCTATGTAGATTTCCATGTTATTTTAATCCCCTTTTAGAGTAAAATATTTCACACAGCTTTATAAATATGCTCCCTATTGTAAAAACACAGAAGGCAAAGCATTCTGCAAATGTATTACATGTACAGCATACAAGCCTTGGGGTTGTTTCATTGCTGGTTCTCCCTCTAGAGTACATCATATATATTCCAATAAACTATTAAACACGTTTGTGTGTTAAATCATAATAGGACTTTAAGGTTCTTACTGTACAGTACTATATATGCAGGTACAATACTGGAGCAATTCTCATGCAATTGGGACTCAGAATTCTTACCTGTGGGACAGGTAAATCTAGCAGTGGTCCTCAGATTACAGATTAAATTGCTACCACAGGGTTGGCCATAATTTCAAATTAATTATCTGACATTGCCAACAGGAGAGCAATGCTTACATGGAACCTACAGCATGCAGAAGACATTAACTCCCATATGTAATAAAAGGCACTAAATTTGCCCAGGAACAGTAACCAATAACAACCAATCAGCAGGTAGCATTTTCTGGTAACCTGTTTAAAAGCAAACATCTTATTGGTTGCTATGGGTTACTGCTCCTGGGCAAACTTAGTGCCTTTTATTACATATCCCCTTAAATCTCTTATAGGATTATTGCAAATGCTTTATCACAAATAATTATTACATTGTAACCCATACACGCATTGGGTCCAAGCCACCCTTTGCTGCTTGCATGGTTGAGATTACGATGAATGCCTTTGCTGATACCAGTTGATGTGTCTTACTAATCATCATTATATGTGGCATGCCTCAATATTTAGTTTTAGCACAATGGCACAAAAGCCCATTTGTTGCTTAATTTTTCATGGGAAAACACCCAGTACAACCATGTATCACATGCCATTGTCTTCAATGGGAATCAAGGTGGTTGGATGGTGGTTGTGAGCTTTACCTTTGCCGGTTTGTGTGTTTTTAGCAAAAAGTGTTTTACAGACAAAATACCACATGTGCCATTATGCCCTGGGATATTTAGAGAGATTTAGTTTCCCCCTGAAAAGTTACTTGTGTAACATTAGTATAGTTCCTTGTTCAAAACCCTTGTACCTAATTATGTTGCCTGAAGCTTGCCCCATCCTCTCTTTTTCTTTTATTATCGATTCTTTAAACATTACATTTATCATTTTTCTGCCGTTGAGCGGATATGAAGCAAATATTTAAAAATCTCCTCCTGCCACTTATCTTGGTAACGTCTTTGCTATCTTTCATTCACAGCAAACTGAAGCTGATTGCACCTTGCACTTCCCAGATAACAGAATAATGTATGGATACACCTATTCTTTGCTTCAGCATGATTAATTAAGGAATCCTGTCAGTGTAACCTAATGACACTTTGCTCCACTATAAGCAGAAAAACATAGTTTTGATTATTGATTCAACTCAAATGTATCTGAGAGGCATACATAGAGATTTTAGTTTATCTGGCTCTTTTCATAAAACATCTGATCATAACACTATGGATTAGATTTTACTTTGAATATTAAATATATTCCTTAACTCTGCAGTTTGTATGAAACACAACTAATTAGAAAAAGCTAAACATAAATTATTATTATTATTGCTTCATGTCAAATGTTTACTTGCAAGCCTTGGTTTCTACAAAGCTTTAGTATGTTCTTTCAATGATCTCTCATTAAAGACTAAGCCTGAGCATGCCAGACCTTGCCTTGCCATGTAGATTCTATAGTCTTGGGCATTCTGGACAGAACTGCATTACGAAGTTATAAAACCCTGAAGCACATCAGATAACATTGCCTGTCTTGGAACATGGTTTTAGACTTATAGGCAAGAGACTCCAGCAGTGCTGGGATTGTACAGTTTGTGTGGAATTTAGAGAGGAAAGTGGTCTTTAAAAGAAAATCTGCAGTTCTTTAGAATAGGAAAACATGAGATTAAGAGAAATCCACCCCTTGTTTGCTTCTTCATCCTAAGGCAACAACCATAAGGCCAACAAGATGCAACCTAGCTCCTAAGTGGCTCTTGCAGTCTTTTGATTGGACCTTTCTGGTTATCCTTCTTTACATCTATAAATTGTTATTTGTCCTACTCCAGTAAAATGCCTTTAAACTAAAAGAATGGCAGATTTATCAAAATTCGAAGCTCCCACTAGCAACATAGCACTAGACCTGGTATAAAGTTGTGCCTTTTACATTACCCCCAGATTTCAGCAATCTCAACAGCTTGCAATTCAACCTTTCTTGTGTATGTATTTATTTGTTTGTTTACCGGTGTCTAATAGTTTTTAGTCTTGCTGATATAGAATAAAGTCTTTTCTTATTTTTTTCCTTTCGTGACTTCATAGAAAGTTAATCTGCTTTATTGTAAATAGCACCTGAATTTATTTAAAATCTTTGGGAAAAAAATGCCCTACATTTTAAGTCCCTTTCAAGAATATTTCAGAGGTTCTCATCCACAACTATTTGGTTTTGTGTATCTGAATGCACCTTAGTTGCGCAGACAATAAGGTTCTAGTCACAACAACATATACCCTTTCTGCTTTCCTATCAACAGATGTCTTGTCAGCTTTTCAATGGCATCTTTG
Source organism: Xenopus tropicalis (assembly GCF_000004195.4). Taxonomy (NCBI): domain Eukaryota; kingdom Metazoa; phylum Chordata; class Amphibia; order Anura; family Pipidae; genus Xenopus; species Xenopus tropicalis. Next base: position 101,909,813 of record NC_030683.2, on the reverse strand, counting down.
ACAAGCCAGTATTCAGTACAGATTCAATGGTATAAACAGGACTGTGTCAAGCTTGGCAGGGAATGCTGCAACTCTGTTTGCTCATAAGCTTATTTAAATGTAACTGTTAGTCTTTATGCTTCCAGACAGTAAATACTATAATAACAAAAAAAAGAACTCTCACAAGTTCATAAAAGTTGAAAGTTCATTGGTAGGATTTTCTTATATTATCATTGATGGTAGGAAAAATGTTAAGCTCCGAGCCATCTCACGACTAACATAGAAAAGAATACAAAATAATGGTCCTATATTACGAATGATGATTTCCAGTATCTGAATAAATTATATATATATATATATATATATATATACAGGTATGGGACCTGTTATACAGAATGCTTACAACCCAGGAATAAGGGATATTTCTTTTGTTTGGATCTCCATACCCTAAGGGACACATTCATCAAAGTACAAGTTCGAATCCCAAAATGAGAAAAATTCGGATTAGATACGATATCTGATTTCTGATGATCGCAAATATCACGAAATTGCTTACGAAAAAATCGGAATAGCCACCATAATATTGTATTGGCGATCCAAAAGTTGCGAAAACGTACCAAATACGAATTTTTTTTTCATACCTGTCATACTTTGATAAATGTGCCCCATAGTCTACTAAAAATCATTTAAGCATTAAATAAAACCAATAGGATTGTTTTGCCACCAATAAGGATTTGTTGTTTCTTAGTTGGGATCTTTGTTCTTTCTTATCAGTTTCTTAGTTGCATTAATACAAAAATGGGCAAATCATTTTTTAAAATTAGAATTATCTCCTTAAAATGGAGTCTATGGGAGATGGCCATGCCATAATTTGGAGCTTTCTGAATAAAAGGTTTTAGGATAATGGATCCCATACCTGTATATGTATATATAAATTACAGTCTATGCTCTAAATAAGCCAAAACACATTGTATATCTCAGGGTTTATTCTTTTAACTCCTGATCAATATCTGACGTTGGTGTGCAAGTCACCAATTTGTATGCGGTATAAGAAGTGGAGATCTGTATAACTCACTTGATGATTTTCCATCCTGGGTCTAGAATAAGGGCCACAGACCAATACATTTAGGTTCTTCTTGACCTTTCAGTCCACCACAGAAATCCATGACTCGTGTCTGCTATGAAAAAAATACCAGAATAACAGTCCAACCTTTGCACTGTGCCTGGTAACCACAGGCCTCATTGAATGCCACCACATATTATCACTTTACTTTGCAACCAACTCCTCAAACCGAATCTGGTGAAGAACAGGAAATATTTTGGTAAATTGAGGACTAAGGTTAGAATGTTGTCAAGCTTGCTTTCTTAAGGGCTGCTTGAGTTAACATCCATAGTTTGTTTTACTGACCAAGGACATAAATAATGGAAATGTAATGATTAACCTAAACTGTATGTAAGCTGAGAATCTTTAATTTCACATTCAAAATGAAAGACTTTATACAGGTATGGGATCCATTATCTGGAAACCAATTATCCATAAAGATCCATATTATGGGAAGGTCATATCTACAGACTTCATTTTAATCAAATAATGTAAATTTTTTTCAAATTTTTCTCTGAAACAATAAAACAGCACCTTGTATTTGACCCCCAGCTAAGATATAATCAATCCTTTTTGGAGGCAAAATAATGCTACTGAGTTTAATTAATGTTTAAAACATTTTAGGTATTTAGATCCAAATTATAGAAAGACCCCTTTTTCGAAAATCCCCAAGTTCCGAGCATTCTGGATAAGGTTCCATACCTGTATATATATTTATATGTAAGTGCTACAGAAGCCAACAAAACTAAGCTCCAATAAACATCTATAAGAGATGCCACCTTTAAGTTAACTGGATACATTGAATTTTTTTCTATTTGCAATATAGCCCTATTTTCCCCAGTTTCCCTGAAGTCTTTGGGTTTGTTCATGCTAACTGTCTATGCCACATCTTCTATAATGAAGAATACATTGAATTAGCTCCCTGATAAGGTGACAGTGATCCATCATCTGCAAAAGTATACAGTGGTGACAAGCAATGCAGACTCTCCCATCGTGAGAAAGCTCAAGGAATGGGAGCCACCACCTCTAGCCATTGTAATTTCTCTGCAGGCGTGTTATTCTCTTCTAAATCACATATTTACTCAGGGCTACCTTATAGGGAAACGTGTCACTGGTGTGTAATGAGATTACAAAACAAGAAAAGCACATGCAATAATAAGATACACACTGACATCTCACTGTGTTAGTCACAATTTCAGGTATGCTGCATCTTCTTCTTTGGTAAACATTGGGTGTAACCAACTGAACACAAACAGGCATCAATTTTCTCTTATTAACAAACAAGATATGTAAATGGAATTGGAGTTATAACTGTATGTATGTATAACTTTATTTATAAAGCGCCACAAGGGTACGCAGCGCTGTACAATCTTACAGAATACAAAATTACACACAGGGAGGACGAGTGATATAATAAATAAATACAATAAATACATATATGTATATATATATATATATATATAGAGCTTACAATCTGAGTTGGATCTATAACATTGTTATGAGTAGATCTTAACATTTGATAATTTTGTTAATTTTATGAAAATATTAAATAACATTGTGGAGGGTCTAGATCCATAATGGGGTGATTTTGCATGAAAAATTTTGCAGATGTTACATATATACACTGAAGGGAGAGAAACACAGAAACACATATACAGGAAAAGAATGATCTATGGTTTTAGCATGCCTGCATATATATATATATATATATATATGTTTTTGGGGCTTTTTTTGCAGACTTGCTATATATATATTTATTAAATTGTTTGGGTGACTACAGTGTCTAAAGCTCCTGTTCTTGCCAGGTTGCCATAAAATAATAATAGTTAAAGAGCTGGCTCTTTATACAAGTATGGAATATATTATCAAAAATGCTCAGGGCCTGAAGTTTTTATTTCTATAATTCGGCTCATCAAGTCTACTTAAAAGCCTTTATACATAAATAAACCCAATGGGTATGCCACTAATATGGTCCTGGTCCCCAGACTGGAATCTAAACAGACCCTGACATTCTAAGCACAACGAGGCCCAAATAGCCTCCACAACCACAGGTCCTATAAATAGTGACTGTCTACAACAAAACCTTCTGAAATTTGTCAGAATGCACAGTCCAGGCCTGATTTCATTTTTATAACATGAGAATTATTTTCTTAAATCGACTCTATGATAGATGGCCCTCCTATCATTTTCTGACAAATTTCCATAGTTTAAAAAATATCAAAGTGTATCCTGAATCTAAAAATGTGAGAATTGTTGGCAGTTTGGACTTTATAGCCTAAGAATTATCTGCTGTTGTGATCATTCTTTTGTCAGAGCCTTCATAGCAAAAAGCTGGATTTGCTACTCAGTGGGTCCTTTCCAAAACATCTGCAACAATAAAAATCATTATGAAAAGATGATATATACTTTATTACCATCAATACATGACTAATGAGCTCTTGTCCTCCTTTCAGTCAGTAAATGTTACTTTTTCCTGGCTATCGTGGCCAGATAGATTTATTCTGGCACAGAACATTTGAAGTTGGCTATGACTAATTTTCTATTGTTAAAATATTTATTACAACTTCTCTCCCTTTGCTTAAGTTTTTACGTTGTGGATTACATACAAATACATGTCTGTCCTATTATCGTATTTCTTCTTTTTTTTCCCCTTTATCCCCCCGCCCCTCACTTTAAGCTCCTGTCTCCCTCCATGGGCCCAGCCTGTGTGATTAAGTTTGCAGTTCTCCTGCTGTTTTTAATAGGCCTTCAGGCCTGACCATCGGATGAGAACCAAACAGCACAGCTTGTTCCTGAATACTTTCACTGGAATCTTTTAATGCAGAGTACTAATAATTACTGTCAAAGCATTCAGCCCCTAAATATGTCCACCCAGCATTAAATAATATAAAAGGCAAAAAAAAAAAAGTTGGACTCATATAAACTCTCTTCTGGAATGTGCAACACCTTTTAGCTGTGAAATGCCTTCAATTATATCGGTTGATGAAAAAGCAACCTGTAACCTAAGAAATTACGGCTGTTTATCTAAAAAGGTGCAAGTAAAAATAATATCAATTACCTGGGCTGTAATTACATGTCCTCAATGTATTTTATAGCAATAAAAGTACAATATGTAGTGAATAGCATTCTTCATGGTGTTAAATAAGAGCCTTTAAATTAACCGTATGCTATTTATTATACATTATTTTCTTGTAATAGCTTTTATATTAGGAGCAAACACATACTTTATATGCACAATTATACACTGTACCAACTGTAAGGTGTTGTATTAAAGTAACAGGACAAAGAAGCAGGAAACCTTGTGCAGGCTGGGTCCATAAAAATCTCTTAGAGGCACATGTGGCAACAAACTATGTTTGCATGGCACTCAGTTTCAATTGCAGCATGCAATTTAGTTGTCCTATATAACTGCATAAGGATAAGAGTCTTTTCTATAATGTTGATCACCATTTCTTAAAGGAGAACTAAAGCCTAACTAAAGAAGTAGGGCAGAAATGTTGTACTTTGTGTATTGAGTTTCTATACCAGCCCAAGGCAACCACAGCCCTTTAGTGGGGAAGGTCTGTGCCCCCAAATATGCCCCAGTAGCCCCCCATCTTCTTTTCTGCTGATTCCGTGCACATGCTCTGTGCTGCTGTCACTTACTGAGCTTAGGGACACACTCACAATATACTGTATATACAGAATATAAATGTCACAATATAAGGCTGCCTAGTAATTAATACAGATAATAACTAGTTGGCAGCTCAGAAACCAGTGCAATTAGCATCAGAATGTAATAATCAGCCCTATAGCATCATCTTATATAGCAGACAAACCTCATTTTCTGCTTGATAATTTGTGATGACCCCTAAGCTTAGCTTCTCAACAGCAGCTCAGAGCACAACTTTGGATTACAATTTATATGTGGCGACTATTTATACGAGGGGCGTTGATTAGCGCATGTACCGTCAAATACCGCACGGAAATAGTCTTTGCGACTAAAATAACGCATGCAGTATTGTGCGTAAATTAACGCAAGTATGCTTTTAGTGAATCGTGCGTTAAGTCGCGAAAATTTAGACGCGATAAAAATGTTACCGCATGCTATAAATAGCGTACATTTTAATGCACTTTAGTGATTCGGCCCTTATTTGTTTTAGGGGTTAATTCTCCATTAAGACTATTAAAAAACAAATCAAAAGAACAAAGAAGTTAAAAATGAAGAATTGTGTGTTTAAATATGATATTATTGCAAATATCATTGCTGTATTTCAAAGCTTCATAGAAAATGGGTTTCTGGCGACCTTTGTACCCATATATCCTATTGCAGAGAATCCATTATAATAACCTGTAAACGTTGGATGACAGTACCCATCTTTGGTGTAACTTCAACTGCTATACAGTAGCAACCCCCCCCCAGCCCCTTCTGATGTGTTAACTTTGCCACCCGTAGCAAACTAGCGATCTGGTGGAGATTAATGAGAAGAGACTACACACACAGGGGGCATGGCCTTTCTACATTATACCACTACCATTCTTATTTTACTGAAATAACAGTGGGTAAGTGAATGCATTTTTTAACCGATGGTAATATGCTCTGCAACAAATTAGTTTTAGGGCTTCCTTAAATGCTGAAGTCGACCTATATTACCAATGCATTTTTCAAAAGCTTATTATTAGGGCCCCACTGGGTTCTCTACACTCATGCCCCTTTCCCCCAAACCAGCAGGGTCAGCTTGCTCTATAGATATACCCTGGTTAGTATGACCTGTTCAGCATCAGAGAAAATGCCTTTACAACTACCAACTTATTAACTCATTTTTGATTCACATTTAGCCAGGGCTTAGTAACATACTTTCATATTAGCATCTGCTTAGCTTTACAACCACCCTACCGCTTAGTCCTGTAATGGGTGGCCTCTTCAGTCAGCAGTGGCATGAACAATAGAAACAATGATTCTTTCAGACACTGGAGGCATGACACTTGTAACATGAAGCTTCCATTGTAGGGAATGACAGTTCTGCAGTTTTTCTCAGTACAGGGTGAAGTAACAACAGGTGCATCTATTCAGATTTTTTGCTTTCAGCCGGCAGATCCATAAATGTGACTTGATGATTGCTTTCTATGCATTGCTGCAACTGTGAAAACTTTGTATGTGACCTTTTTCAACCTTATTTAGAGCTGATCACATCTTTATAACACTACTGTACCCCGGCACATTGTAAGTTTTATAGCCCATGCTCCACGTAATTAGCATTCAAAAAATCTCACCTTTTTTAAAACTAAACATGAGGTTCAAAATACTTCAGAATCTCAGCACGTTCTAATTTTAAAGGCTTAAAAAGTCACTGAAATTTCATAAAGGACTTTGCACCTGTCATAGGACTCTAAAGTGGAGCAAGTGATGCTCATGCATGCAAGGAAATACACTTACTTTGATATTTAACTTTGGAGGGCTGATTTACTTACACAAGTCCTGAACTGCACTAGTAAACCTTAGCAACCCATCAGAGTTCTCACGTGTATAGAAGTCATAGAAACTTGTGTGATGGATGTTTACATTAAATCCATTCACCTTCGGAATCTACCAGGTGGATATCCCCCACCCTTTCATGGGAACGGATGGCTAGGGATATCACAGGAATGAACATCTTGATCTCTGCCTTTCTCTCTTGGTTTCAAAGTCAAGTCAAATCTGCAGAAAGTGAGTTTCTAAAGCTTTATGTGTGACTCGGAGGTTTAATAGCATATTTAACATATTATTGAAGAGAAGCAGATGGTGGTATTTTGTATGGGCCAATATTAATTTAAAGGGTAAGTGAAAGTAATAGGTGGGAAGGAAAGCAACGCTGATGAGCTAATGAGATCTTGGTGTTACGCCCCTACAGGAAAGGACTCGACTTAACCTCCCTCTCCTTTGTCTCCATCAATGCCCATAACTTCCTTTGCCCTAGGTCCAAAACACTCACAATTTCACAAACACCCTAATCCCATTTAATTGTAGTGCTTAAGGGCTATACATGGGAAACAGCAACTTCACTATCCCCATCCCTTCCTTTTAGGACATTTCACTGAGTTTCAAAAAAATCTGTTAGGCTACCTTTCCACTCCTTTCATATTATATTTTCTGGTTTCCCACATCACACTCACATATTCAATCTATTTTTTCTATCATTTATTTCTTTGTGCCCCAATAAACCTGACAAATGTGCTTTTATGATCTGTTCTTCATTCATTATTATCTGTACATCCTCCCTTAGCTGACCTTCTTGCCAGCTCTATAAAATGAAGAGTTACTATGGGACATAATAATGTATAGATAAGTATTGGCATTAACAAAGAAAGGTAAGCAAACACTACTAAGAAACTTTGAATGAAGTTTACATTAAAGGTGATGAAATGTCGACAGGAGGAAAAATAAAATGTATTTGGCATATGCTCCAGTTACATTCTGATTTTATTAAATGTGACCACTCTATGAGCAGCTTAGAGACTCAGTTCAGCTCAGGCATGTTCACACTTTCTGCAGTTCCATGTTTCGGTTTTATAATAGGCGATGTTAGAAAGCTCTCACACTTAGCAATCTGTAAAAACAGGCCATGAAATCTGTGAAGAACGCTATTTCATTTATTCAGTTACAATATGAAAATACAGATTTTACCCAGAATGCTTGGGACCTGGGGTTTTGTAGACAAGGGGTCTTACTAAAAATAATTTAATAGCTTAAGAGGTGTAGTCATCATATGTATATTTCAGGGTGTTTTTTAAGCGAAATGTCTCTTGATAGACAAACCCCAAATGCAAATTAAATGATCGGTGACGTTTAGAAAGCTGCTGGAACTAATTGCTCTGGAACTGGCAGCAAGATAGGCTCAGTGGAAATGCACACTGAACTGATTGTACTGATAGTTTTGCAATGTGAAGTGGGCGTCTTTCACACAATTAAAATCCCATTGTACCACAGTTAGAACTGTTACGATAGAATCATCATCAATGTACCAGGTAAACATCAAGCTGAATGGGAAATATTGTGCTACATCTGATATGGATTGTGGTGCTTTTGGCTGCTCTGTTAAAACATTAAGGGTATTCAGCATTATTAAACATCTGTTGAAAATTGTTGATGCAGTGGTAGATGGCTAATTTCTCTTTATGGCCACTGCCATGCATACTTGTTAAGTGCAGCCGCACTATTAATTCAAGTGATTGCTACAATGTTGGGTATGTGTGTCTTTCTGAAATACTATAAAAACATGAAGCACTATGGGGTTTCCATTATAATCAGATTATATCCACATGGTCCCAAGTAAAGGGATTATCTCTTGCTGGCAGTGAGCATTCATAACTATAAAAGTCAGAGGTGAAGGGCGATAGGACTCTAGAGACATTCCAATGATATTATTGGAAATTAGTTTGCAAAGAGTATAGGCTCATTAAATACCAACTCATTTCACATTTCCAAAATATTACACTGTCTGGTAATCGGAACCAGATTTCACTGCTGAACAAGTACCTTATCGGTAGGTGCATACAGGCTCCTTAAACGTATTTTACAAAAGGAAGAAATAAGTGGCACTGAAGGTGAAAAGAAGAGAATCAGGACCAGCATGCAAATGTACATATGGACCACTTTTTAGAATCATTACCACCTTGCCTCATAGGCATGATTATTTGATGTGAAATAGGGCCTCCTAAGAACCAGCCAGTCAGAGTCAGATTGCACCTGCAAAGCAGAACATTATTCTTGTACCCCTTAGTTCTCTTGCATTGCGACAGGGACAGTTGGAAATGTCGCTGTAATCTGGCTGTCTACATAACAGACACCATACCAATATGTTTGTATTTGTTTTGCTGTTTGTGTTTTTTATCCCTGCTTTTCTGAGGCATTCATCCTCAAATCAAAGCATCTTTAAAAGGAGTGAATTTACAGGAATCGCTTCATTTCATTGTTTTACATTGAAGAGCGCATCATATATTTCTGAAAATATTTAGTCCCTGAGGAAAAAATTGAAATATAAGCCATCTTGGGTAAATGCTTCTTTAAAATCCCATAACTGTGTTGGCTCTGCTTTATGTCTCTGAACAATATTCAACATACCATATTTTCAGAGCAAAATCAATTCCTTCGTATGTTTATTTGTGTTTCTACCTTTCGACATTTGACATCTTGAATTTGTCATTTCGGAATAGTGCTGCCTTTGTCGTGATATAATTCTACAAACATGAAAACACCCACTCAACGAGAACGCCAAGGCTCACTTCTTGCACTGAAGCATATGTGCTTCATTTTCATCACATTCATACCTTGTGAAGGCCGCCCGCCATCCCTCAATAGCTGTCGGAGAGTTGGACAGCGAGGGCTTGCAGCTTCATTCTATCAATAGCTCTTTGATAATTCTGTAAACATATCTTGTTTTCTGGCATATGCTTTCAGTTCATTGGGGGGGGGGAGGACAGTTCACCATGATCAGAAGAACTCTCCCCAGTTTCTGTCAATTGCATGTTGGCCATTACTGTTGGCAGAAACAGCTGCTGTTCTATAAAAGCACCTTGGAAAAGAAACATTGTATAAAGCTTATTTGTCACCAGTGTTGGTAAAACTATTACAGAACTTGTGTATGCCATTTTGTATCCCTTCAACCCTCCTCCCATTGAGTATGTGATGAACTAAGAATTTTTTTTACCTTTTTTTCTAGCATTCAAGGCATCCCTACAACAAAGTTATTTTCACACATATGCAGTGCAGTAAGCACAGAAAGTTATACTCTACTGTGCTTGTGTGTATGCCCCAAGCACTGACCAATGACAAGCAAGTAAATGCTGGTGTAGCATTTAGAATTTCCATGGGCCAAGGCAGTTTTCTCCAGATAGAAACATTGGCTCAGGAAAAAACTAGGGGGTTCCTATTATCTTGCCGCCCGAGCAAAATAGGTTTTTCTTTAATGGAAAATATTTTTATTGCCATAGGCCTTCTAAAAGGTCTAGTCATTACCAGTAAGATCCACTCTTATCCAGACGTTCTACAATATCTAAATACAGCAGCTTAATAAAACAATAACAGATTCCTTAGAGTTGGGACCATCCCCGAAAATTGGCAAACTTGAGATTCTGAAGAAGAATATAAAAAAATAAGATGCAGCAAAATTGTTTCCACATGATGAAAATGTCAAATTTCAACCTCAATCTAAATCCCATTTTGAAATGTGCCAAATGTGTGTACCAAGGACAATAGACTTTTTCCAAAGATACACGTTTTTCACAGTTTTATTCCCTCTATTCAGCAGCAAATATTCCATTTGTGGGTTTTTTGTTTGTTTTTTTTAATACTTTTTTGCTTTTAGTCTTCAAATGTTTCTTTATAACAATGATGCGGAGGTCCAGATATTGTTGATTTTAAGTTTAAACAAAAGTTTAGACAACCTACAGCCTCCTGTCTGTGCCTACCTTGCAAATACTGCAACGCAAACCTTACCATTGATCTTCTGGTAATTTTATTGCCCCAAATATATTCTCCTAGATCCAAGCCCATGCAGTTATGGTTCTCCATTTTTCATCATCAATATTAGAATCTACAGTATTTGTAAGTATGATAACTGTTTTACAAATCTGAAGAACATTAAAACACTACATAAAACATAATACTCTTTTTCATTAGGTGTTATTTCTTACTATTAAAATTAGTTATGGAAATGCCTGAAACATATCCCAACAAGCTATACAGTTGAGTGTATGTTTATTCATAATTCAATATATATTAACACAGAGGGTAAGAAATGCCCTGTTTGACAGAGATGGAGAATGGAAAACCAGAGAAATAGTTTGGTTGTGGGGAAATAGTTGGCCACTAAGGGTTCTTAATACAGTTTGACTTTTATTAATTTCAAAAGGTTTTAAAGTCTAGAATATGAAATACCAATGAGAGAGTGTTGGGGGCTTCTAGATCAGTTGTAGAGTAGAAGTAACCCTTAAGAATAATGTCACACTAGAGATATTTATGAATACTTTATGATTAAGTGGCAATGGTGGTTCGTCCATGATGCCACAGTGGGCAAATATAGTAAAAAGAAACACACACAAAGAAAATTTTAGGAGATCCCTTGGTCCTAGCTACACCTGAATGAACTCTTATGTTTACTTTTGTGCCTTGCCTTATGCTGCCTTATGTTTGGGCTTGCACCACTATAGTATGCATGATGTCTGACATACAATCGGCTTTGTTGGTCAATTACAGCAGTTTAATGTTGATCCTGAAGTGTAGTGGAAACCAGTAAAACTGATTTCTTGACCTGCACTATGTCAGGTCTAACATTCACATGGCAAGGTAAGTTAATAGAATGATGCAATAGTCAATGAGGGACATGATAAAAAGGGAGCTAGAATTCAGTGAGTTGAATGTACAGTACAGTATGTTGCTTTAGAGATATTTCTTTTGCATGTCTGTAGGCATGCAACAAGACGGAACTTGGCTCTTAGTCAAGATGACCTTATTCTAACTGCAATTCTCTGTCACATTATTCAAGGTCCAACAATAAACACTTATCTTTCCAATCTTTAATAATGTTTTCTAGTTTTACATTAAAAACAAAAAACAAACAAACAAACAAAAAAATATATATATATATATAGATATACAGTATATATAGATTTGTATTCTGAACAAATCCTAACTCTCAAGGCCACAGTGATAAGTTTTAGAAAGGCCAATTCACAAATCTACAACTAGTTCATAGCCCCTGTGTGTATGATGAATTATTTCCAGCATGCAGTATAAAGTGATAATGTACACATGCCAGCATCTCTGTATTCAGCCATATCAAAACCAGCTGTAACAAATCTTTATTTCCAGAAACGTTAGAGTTCGTGTTTCAGCTTCCACCCCACCTGTCATCAGTCTTTATCCTCATAAATTTTTGCAGCTTCTTTTTTTCCTGCCTCACAATGGGCCTTCTAAGTTTGTTACAAATCTTTCATTCAAAATAGCAAAACAAAACAATGTGGCTCTCTGTGACTGCTGATAACATATCTTGCGTTACAAAAGCGGAAATTTGTAAATGTATAGCATGCAGAAATGCGCCCACATTTTTTTCTTTGGAGGTTGTTTGCCTGTATTTGGGAGACTGTTGAAAGGAAAGCACGCCCTGTTTATAAGGAGTATTTATTTAGTAATGACTTTCCCTTAAATAGACTGTAAAATCTGAGGGCATTGTTTGCTGTGGGTATAGAATATGCTGTCTATCAATGGTGGGTCAAGCATAGTTACTGCTCTCCAATATATTTTCTGCACTATTGAAAATAGTTGTCCAAAACGACAATCCCTCCCTTCAATTTGCACCTTGGACTAACATTCCTGATACGTGTTAGTGCTCAGCTCTGCTTCTGAACTGTGCTAAGTTCTAACGCCCCATTGAAAGTGCATGTGTTCAACTGCTCAAAGCAACACATTCTAATGAATTGACATGAACTTACTTATCTACACAATTCCACAGTCCAGAAAGTGTTGGTAAATGGGGAAAAACATTGATCTGATGAAAATCATTCTTCATACCCAAGTACTATGTATTCTTTTATATAATATCACCATCTAATGTCTAACTAGACTAGCATATTATATTGAAGACTATAGATGACGGTTCTGACATGTCAAGCAATATTGCAACTTGTTATAAGGTTTAAGGTAGTGAGTAAATTGGCTTCTAATTTTACCAGAAATCTTTTAACTGCCTGGGTATTATTTATCATCTGCATGCCTTGTGTCCTTCAGATAAAGAAACATATTTGCGTCCATGATACATTCATGTAAAAAAAAATATCTGCTATGTGCATCGGTTTTTTTGGCCCACAGGGGACCTGGTCCTTCCTTTTTTAAAATGTGAAACGAGAAAGTACCCCACTAGTGCCCTGTTGCAAAAGCTTTGCTATTGCTAGATATACAGTTAATATATAGCAATTGGTCTACTTTATGGAGGCTAGTCCTATCTAAAAGATTAGTATTCTCCATCTATGGCTTACACAGAAAACATCTCTATAGAATATAAAGTTCGGGGTTTTTTTGAGTGATGGTTGATCAGATAAGCCAAGTGTTTCCCATAGTCAACATGAGAAGAAATTGGCAGGCTTTCCTACTGTTTCATCGCCAATTTTTTCAGTGAGGAAAATTGTAGTGAACCCCGTGTCCCATTAGCCTTAATTGCAAGCAGCAGACTATAAAGCACAGCAAGACAACCGAGAACAGAAAACAATATCAAGAAATAATACAATATTAAGTACTGCAAAACTGTGTATACTTCTGAATCCTAAACCTAATGGCCCTGTTCAAGGCTGACTGTGATTAAATGTAAATGTAAACACTGCGGTGATGATATTTTCCTTTTCATAAAAATATATATGTTACACATGTGGACAGAAATGTTCAAGCAGGATAAATGAATTAGCTATAGCATTGTGGCATATAGCTCTGAGGCCGTCAAATGAACCCAGGTGCTACGTTAAATTGCAATTAGGGATCTTTATGTCGTCGTGTTGTGGCAGCTCTGCCTTCCCAGTATCCCAAACTTATTCCCAGGTGCCAGGCTCTGGCTTTCATAAAGCCTGCCTGCTTAATTTCTGGCACAGGGCACATAAAATTAGGCTTTAGGCAAGTAATTAAAACTCAGGTTTGCCCAATTAGGCAACTAATTGGCAGAACAGGCTCGTTTAATTACCTTTTTTTACTACCTCACAAACGGCAATGTTTTCGTTCAGCATATGAAATGATGTCAATGTAAATAGTTCTGGATTCTTTGGCATGATTGGACAAGCAGCTATAAAAGTCCTTCTGGAAGAGGCGCTCATTGTTCATGTTGGTAAACCAATTACAGCTGCAAACATAGGGGAATTGCTCAGAGTAAGTCAAACAGCTTCTTTACCTCCAACAGTTGTGGTTAGAAGTTTCCACTCACTTGACTAGGCTCAAGGAAGTTCATTAATCATAGTAAGGGAAGTGTCACAGGCACTACGAAAGGGATTATGGTTTAGTGTACAACAAAACATCAGGCAAATTGTGCTTCTTGCAAGCTATACATTTCTATACATTCTATTTTTTCTATTACCTCCACATTGAACCTCACATCAGGAAGGTAGTGGTATAGAATATAAATGGAGAAAAGGAAGGTGAGAAAAAATCAGAGAGTAAAAGATAAGTTGGGAAAAAGGGGACAAGGGGAAAATAAAAAATAATTGGAATTGGAAAAAGATTAAAAGAAGGGCAGTAATAGGAAGGAAAATAGCAGGAAGTATAAGAGGAACAAAAAGAAAGGGGGTTTGATAAGGAAGAGAAAAGAGTAGAGGAGGACTGAGATAAAACTAAGGTGAAAGTCAGACATAGGCAAAGGGAATGAGGGGTGGTAGGGTGGGGGTCAAGAGAAGGCTAAAGAGATAGAAGAGGAGTCCAAAGGGGTACTGAACCAGAAACCCACTGTTCTACTGTTCTAGACTGTTAGGTGATCAAGTTTACAATGTGTGTTGAACAGAAGCAAATAACTAAGTTAAATAGATTGCCTGACACTAGCCAGACCAGGCAGCAAGAACCCAGCAATAAAGAGGGGGTCAACACTGATACAACTACAGTTGCCTCTTGAGGGACTTTTTCCTTTTTGTAGTGAGGTGTAGAAGGCCAGAATGCCATTTGCACCAGGATGAGTTCCAATCGTGAATCGACCCACGCGTCTTACCTGAATATTATTTGCAAAGTGCAATTGTTTTATCAGCTGGGGTCAAATGAGAATCAGGGATTTCAATATACTAATCTGAGGCTCAGGGGGGCATTTACAAGACAACAGCGAAAAAATAATTTATAGGCCACACACACACACAGTGACTTTCATGAGGTTGAGACCCAAGTCAAGTGTTAGGAAAAGATAATTATATGGCATTGTCAATAATATTATCACACGCACAGTCCATGCAGTCTGACTACTATGGGTTTGTCCTCTTCACTTCTGCCTTCCAAGCAACTGTTGGATCTGCTGCCCAGTACAGAGGTCAACCCCCTTCGAAAAATACCATCTAATTCTGACCTGGTGAGTCTCTGTCAGCAAATAGTGATGAGTTATTCTGGCACATAGGCACAAAATATATCAAGCATGGTTGCTTTCATTTTGACTTCAATGCGGCCCAAGTTACTTGCCCTTTTTTAATCAGGGTACAGCCACAGTGATATTCATTAGTCCACGCCATATGTTAATCCATACTTGATTGCCCACATGGAGAACTGCACACCTCGTGCCTTTCATCCATTGTTATAGCTGTGATCTGACCTTCAAGCACTATGGGTGTTTACAAAAATTATATTACAAAATATGGGAATTTTGAGGATTTTCTATTCCATTTATGACATTTATTACATTCTTTGTGCAATAATTTAAATCAGTATGCCTCAAGACTGGCAGCTAACACCAATTACTGCAAAATGTAAAGTCTGTTTTTCAGTGACTGTTTACTCCAATCCAAGTGAGAAAAAAACACCTGTTGTTACTATTTAAAAATCCACATCTATCTGACCAACCGTAATGCTTATCTTCCATTTATTTTTTACCTTAAACCAACTCAAAAGAATAAGAGTACTGCTTACTGTGCACAGGAGAGGAGAGCTACATGGTAATAAACAGCCAGCTGTTAATATAGCAGGGATACAATCATGCATCCGCAATGCCAAGCAGCATGGCAGCACCCTTTAAATTCATAAATTCAAACAACCATAGACAAGAATGCTCTAAGCCAGTGATCCCCAACCAGTGGTTAGTGAGTGACATGTTGCTTACAACCCCCTTTCATGTTGCTCCCAGTGGCCTTGAAAGGGTTGTTCACCTTTCAATTAACTTTTAGTATAATGTAGAGAGTGCTATTCTGAGACAATTTGCAATTGGTCTTCATTTATAATATATAATAATATATTTATTATAATTTGTGTTTTTTAATTATTTAGGTTTATATTCAGCAGTTCTCCAGTTTGGAATGTCAGCAACTCTCTGGTTGCTAGGGTCCAATTTAACCTAGCAACCAAACAGCGGTTTGAAAGAGAAAGAAATATAAATAGAGGAGGGCCTAAATAGAAAGATAAGTAATAAAAAGTAACAATAACAATAAAACTGAAACCTTGCAGCAATTGTGTTTTGGCTACTGGGGTCAGTGACCCCCCCCCCCCTTCCCCCCAAAGCTGGAAGAGTCAGTAAAGGAAGGCACATTATTCAAAAAATGTTTAAAAATAAAAAATGAAGACCAATTGACAACTTGCTAAAAATAGACACCTACTAAAAGTTAACCTGAAGGTGAACCACCACTTTAAAGTAGATACTCATTTTTAAATCTCTGGCTTGGAGGCAAGTTTTGGAAACACAGAGCCTCCTTCAGGCTAGCAGTCCTCATTGGCCTACCAAATAGCCAATCACAGCCCTTATTTGGCATTCCCAAAGAACTTTTTTCATGCTTGTGTGGCTCACCTTCACTTGTTACATTTGAGTGTGGCTCCTGAGTAAAAAATGTCGGGAACCCCTCCTCTAAGCATATAATAAGCTAGAGATTTCTGCTTACGTTCTGTATAAAGGAAATGTATGGAAGTTAAACAAGAATTTTAAACAGAGCCTATAAACTCTTTCCATCTTGCAATCAACCACTGCCGTTAGCATTTAAAATAACAGCTTTATTACAGCTCTTTTTCTAAAGGCCATGCAGTTATATACCTTCTGACATGAAGCTTTTAAGCAACTATGGGCCAGCCAGCTTTAAGGGGAATTCTAGTCCAGGTCAGACAATCTGTTAATGATCTTATGCCTCCCTGGCTTTACTCCCCGCTGCAGCGACAAAATTAAAGTCCTGCGGATGGCAAAGACATTATTGCTAGACAGGCAATTACATACTTCCAGAGTTCTTCACCGCTAAAAGCCAGATGTA
Organism: Xenopus tropicalis; assembly: GCF_000004195.4. NCBI lineage: Eukaryota > Metazoa > Chordata > Amphibia > Anura > Pipidae > Xenopus > Xenopus tropicalis. Next base: position 101,892,823 of record NC_030683.2, on the reverse strand, counting down.
TTTTGGGAGGGGGCAGTTTATAGAAAACAGACCCAAAGCCCCTATTTAATTATCATGTAGCTGTCAGAAACAAGTGCAATTATGAATGACCATGCAGAATAAACTGGAAACCTTACACACAGTTTCCTCTTCGCCACCCCCCCATAAAAAGTTTTATGGCTCGGTGAAGTGAGGGGCTTCATGTACCTTTGCAGGCTTAATCATTCTGTAATGCCAATGTGATTGCACCTGTGGCTTTCAGGCTTGGACTGGGACATTGACTTTTGGCTGTTATTACAAGGCTCCATCTAAATATTGCACAGGCTCAGGGGAAGGCAGAGGTTTATTTTCAGTCAATCAGTCATTCTAATTAGGTTACATATAGACATTTATGAGTGAATATCTAGTGGAAATTATGGCTCAGTGGCATATGAAGAAAACTGGGCTAGTTTCTTTAGTATGGAAAGAGTAATGTTTCGTATTTTCTTTTAGTTGTGGTTTAGCACATTTCAGAGGGATTCAATTATAGCTGATTATGTAATATGTCCATGTACTTGAGAGTGAATCACTATTTCTCACAATAATCAGTGTCTGTGGGAACGCAAGAGACACAATGAAATCTCCAAATATGTTCTGCTTGCAGTAAATCCAATACTTTTTGGTACAGCCAAGCTACCATCAAGAGGAGTTCCTTAAATGTGCTTGGTCAGCTGATCAAAGTGTTTGAAATGTGATTAATCTTGTAGGTTTACTAACTAATAAATCACATAGTCAAGCTCTTACTAAAACTTTCAGGTTTGCTTAACCAGAGGCTGGAAAGAAAATCGAATATGTTGAAGGTCAGATAAGGATAAGGCTATAGGAAAAAATATGATGTATTGACATTCAGAAAAGCCAAAGATGAAAAATAATGCCTTTTATTTTTAAATGCGGCAGTATTTATATGCATATATATTATTATAATTTTACCTATATAGCATCAGTACACCAGCCCCTGCCTTTATGGAGCTTACAATTTAAAGCTGGCCATACACGGACCAAAATAAGTAGTTTCCTACGATTTTCAAACCATGTGTGGGCTCAGAATTATCGCCCCGATAATTTTCATACCATGACAAACGGTTGTTCAGTTGATCGAACAGGTAAGAAAATTTAAATTGGATAATGATAAAATCTGTGCATGTATTGTGTATCGGACGATATCCTTGGGGGACCTACATTGCATTTCCAGGAAGTCACTTTTATATGATTGGTGTCTGCCAATTATTTCATGTTCAGAACATCCTCTGATTTGTTTATTGTAGGGCTTGGATGGTTGTACAATGCAACCTAAAATTACCACATTTCCCTTGGTAGGGCCATTTTAACTGATGGTAGAGTCACTGTCTTCAAGTTGTTATGAAGTAATAACTCTCAGCACCACCCAAAACCCAAACATTTTGAGGATTGCTAGGAATTATACTTGACATCACTTTGAACATTGTGAATGAAATTAGCTAAAATTGGCTCTTAGGCTGAGGCAAGGAAAATCACACTTACGTATTCCATATTCAGAATATAAATGTTTTTTTAATGTTTTCTTTACCTATAATTTCTTCACATGGGGGTTCAGGCAATTGTTGATTTTCAGCACGTGACACAGGATGCTCGCTTACCGGCCCAGACACTCCATTTGACATGAAGGAGTTATTCTTGGCAACTCAACCTTCGTTTTATTTTTGCTTTAATGGTGTATAGTAGTTTAAAGATACAAAGTGTCCTTTTCTTGGAAATATCATTAGAAAAAAAAGCCTAGTTGGGAGCTGAGGATATTTGGATAAACTTGACAGCTCATCGGACAAGAAAAGCCCTTTTGTTCAGAAATGGAAAGAAAGACCATTACATTACCATAGGATCATTGGAATGAATCCAGTAAAAACTGAGGACCAACTAAAAAAAATGATTAGGAGTGCCTGTAAGGTCCTGACATCAGATCAGATGTTTATTATTTTTTCTTATAGGGATTTGCACTGGTAGGTATTCCGTAGAGTAATTTTATACTGCCAGGAGGTATCACAGAAACGGCATCAGTAGATACAAAAGGGATACTGTGAGACAGAGTCTACAAATTCAACCTTGACATAGTAAATCCTGGTGTAAAGTGACTCTACGGCTTAGGGAATTTAAAATGTCATTATATTCAAGTCACCAATAAAAATGTATTCTAACAATAAAAATGTATTCTAACAATAAAATTTTAAGATTCAGACTTTAAACTGAATTTGCATTGACTTTGAGAGAATTTGTGTGTGCTTTGGGTAAAAAAGATTTCACATAGACAGGGCTTGGGATATATCTCCCTGTAATAGAAAGAAGAATAATACATATAGCGTTCAAATATCCTTTTATTATAATAGACTTTCATAAACGAAGTTTAGAGACTTTATCAAAAGGTTCTGTAACTGTAAAGTAAGTGACTGTAACTATAAAACAGCAGATAATGGATTTAAGAAATTTTTTTTAGGCAAACTGAGCCTTAGTTTTGTATATCTCTGTATTACACTTCCACTATTTACCGTTAAATATTTCCATCCTTACTTTTAAAGCTGGCGTATTGCATGAACAACAAGAATGCGCCAGTGCATTATACTCCTCTAAATATAAAAAGAATGTGCTGAGAAAAGTAGTGTTTTGGGTTGCTTTATTGAAATTTTCGCCTCAAATACCTATCTGCCCCTCCTATCTGTGCCACTTCCTGTGGCCTCCTGTGGCCTCCTTTCCCAGGCTGTGCAAGGCTGCCGGCAGCACTCAGCACACTGCATTCTACATTGTAGGATAGAAACCAATCTGCTGACCTGATAGGGAACTCAAGCCCGTCTTTTTTTGTGTGACTGAGGGGCTGTGATTGGCTATCACCCTCCTACTGTGCTTCTGGCAGGGAACATTAGGACATGCCCATCCCTTATTTGAAACACTGACAGGGATCAGAATGGATCTATAGGGTGCTCCAATAAAGGGGCCATTTTAAAGATAATGATAACTTTTAGCCCAAAGGAAAACCAGCCCTATAAACTATTCATTATTGCCTACAATTGTTGGGGGGTGGCGGGTTCCCTGATATGTCTCCCTTATAATATGTGTTTACCTATTTCCTTAAAAAATCACTTTGCTTAAGGAACATGCTGACAACTTAGAATATATCACATATTTCCATGTTTCCATAATCACCGGCACTGCTCTGTTTGATATCCATCTAATACAAAATGACAACACATACTGTCAATTTCCCCACATTTTTCTATTCGTACATTGGCTTCTGGAAAAGTAAATCAGATGTGTTGACCTCCCATAAACAGTTGGTGATGATCTAATTAAACACTTTTCTTCCACAAACTTCCCTTCAAATTCTGACAACATCAAAATAAACACATTGAAGCACATAATAAAGAAACGCAACATGGGGTGAGACGAAAAATGTGTTTCTTTATAGATTTTAATTTCACTTAAATAATTAATACCTTTTACATATGTGTGTAACTGGAAATCAAAAGGTACCTATACATAAGGGTATATGTGGGGTTAGAGAACAAGGGTGCCTTGGCAGTATAGGAAGGTATATATATATACATACATTTATATACAGCCCTCTTGCTGTTAATAAACCATATGTACCTGCTTCCTTCAGCCTGGCTGTCAGTGGGATAGTGGGAGCTGCAATTTAATAATAGTTTGCAGGTTGCAGGTAAGACATTCATGATGTATGTACCAATAGTTTAAAAAATGACTAAAGAAAATGTTTCTTCATTTTTTGCATAGCTTCCCCATAAAAGGTCCTTCTGATACTTATAGCCAGGGTACAATCCCTACCAAGAAACAGCACTGCATTCAAACACATCAGCTTTTAATAGTGCCTCTATTGTGCTATCAGCACTACAAGATAGGTGCATGTCATGTCAGACTTGGTGGCTTTACCTGTTTTCTCTTTTTCTGTGTCCCGTACTTTTTAATGTATCTTGTCTTCACTTCCGATCTGCCTAGTCTGCTTTCCCTTTATTATATTGTTTTACTTGTATTACTGTTCTTTATTGCCTTTTTCCTCCTTTCAAGTGCATCATGCAACAAAGCTGGGCCCTCAACAGGGGTTACATGCCATCATTTATTCATTTATTGAAGGTATTAACATTAGATGTTATTGGATCTTGGTGGATCATTTGCTGCATGGCAACTGCATATTTCTAAAGGGTTCCACCATCCCAAAAACGGGATCCATTATCCAGAAACCTGTTGTCCAGAAAGCTCAGAATTATGGAAAGGCCATCTCCCATTGGCTCCATTTTATTCAAATAATTAAAACATGTAATACATATTTTCTTTTCCTTTGTAATAATGTGACAGTAGCTTGTACTTGATCCCTCGGAGATATAATTAATCTTTATTGAAGGCAAAACAATCCTACTGGGTTTATTTAATCTTTAAATTGTTTTTTAGTAGACTTAAGGTATGGAGATCAAAATTACAGAAAGATCCTTATGTGGAAAACCCCTTGTCCTGAACATTCTGGATAACAGGTGCCATAACTGTAAATTAACCTTACTTTTAATAGTTTTCCTTCTTTATTTAATACACATCAGGGACGTAACTACAGAGGAAGCAGACCCTGTGATCGCAGGGACCCAGGAGTTAAATTGTTTTATATATCTATAATAGAATAGGTCAGCTTACCAATGTTTTGAGGCCCTATATTGAATTTGCTGTGGGGCCCCGTAGCATCTAGTTATGCCATTGATGCACATCTGACCACGAAAGTCAGTTTTAAAGAGGCCACTTTTTGTGTGTCATGAAACGAGCAGGTAGCACATTTTACATGTTGACTTTTCACCCTACCACTTGCAAAAGTTATAGGTGGTGGCAACTGTTACATTTGGTTTGCAGGGGCTGTATCAATCAACACATTTCTGGGACAGTAACCCATGTGTGACTTAACCACAGCTTTTTCTTGTTGGTATTAAGTAACCTTACTATGAAACTCAGAAAGTGCATCAAACGTCAACGTGGGTGTTGTAGTAGCTATTGTTTTTTATAGGTGTTAGCCAAAGACTGCTGGATAGAGTCACACAACACCTCTTCTGCAGAGCTAAACGTATGCAGCTTTGAATAACGATATAATCATGCACAAACACTGCCTCATGCCCTAAACACATGGCTCCCAATATATCTTTATGTACCTTGCCGGTATGCCCGTAGACATTAAAGCATACCTTAAACTATTACCACAACAAAATCTGCTATCGATTTAATGAGGGCTCTTTATATTTTCATTAGTGGACCATTTCATTCTCAATGTAAATCAAAGTGATTTTCACATTTTGTAGTATGGTTGTAAACATACATTCTATACCCAGTTCAAAATCAACCCCCACCAACTTCATTTTAAAGCTGAGGTGTCTCCTACTCTCCGGCACCTATTAGCGGCTTAACAATGTGCCGAGGGTAGCAGGTGGGAGATATGGTCCTTGTTATAAATAAAAAATGTACTGCAATAGTTCTGTTTTTCGTGAGACCTCCTAGTGGCCAGTTTCTAGCATGGTATAAAATATATGCAACTAAGGCAAAGCTAGCATAGATAGTCTGCTTTGTAATGCCAGAACAGAACTAAGCAAAGCTAGTATAGATAGTCTGCTTTGTAATGCCAGAACAGAACTAAGCAAAGCTAGTATAGATAGTCTGCTTTGTAATGCCAGAACAGAACTAAGCAAAGCTAGTATAGATAGTCTGCTTTGTAATGCCAGAACAGAACTAAGGCCACTGTTGATCTCATGGGAATTAAAGAACTCATCCTCAGAGGAAATGCAGCTGTGGAACATAATTTTCAACCCAATTCATATGTCCACTACTGAGCTACACAGTAAATTTGGTTTGAAAAAATACAATTGTCCATCAGTGCTATCTCAGTAATACTTTCACTGTTACACTCTCAGTGTATCCCACCCCCAAATCCCTGATTGGCACAAAGAGAAAAAAATACTTTTGATGTTTATATATATGTTTAAATATAGATCTTTAGAAATATTACTTAATTTAATCAGTTGCCTTCTGTGCAGGACTGTATCAAATGCTTTAGCCAATTAAATACTTTCGTAAATCACATCCACTGAAGCCTCAAGATCTAGATTTCTGCTCGCCTCCTCACAAAGGGCAATTCCATATGTCTGTCAAGATCTACTGCATGTAAAACCATGCTGGCACTTGTATATCAATATCTTATCCTTTGCTAATAGATTGGAAACTAATTGGCCTATATGTTACCTGGCTAAAAACAGGGTCACTTTTTAAATAACAGTACTTCATTAACAATTTACTTTGTAACTTTGTCAGACATCAAAGATTCACAGAAGATTGAGTATAGTGGTCTGACAACCAAAGAGCTAAGTTTTTTGGGGTGAAAATCATCATGATGTGGACATTGGTTGACTTTCACATATTCAAGTCACTTTTGAACTTCCTCCTGAATGGCCTATACGTATCTTGTTTATTTTGGTCTATTGAAAGAAAGCTTCCATTATTTGGTCTCTCACTGGCGTAAACAGAAGAAAAGTATCTCTTCAAAACCTCTAGCTTTTCCCTATTTCCATAAAAAAGTTTACCTGACTTTGATACTAAAGGCCTCAGTTCCTGCTTAATTTTTAAGGGTGGGGGTTTATTACTTTTTATAGTACAGGTATGGGATCCATTATCTGGAAACCCATTATCCAGATAGTTCCGAATTACGGAAAGGCATCTCCCATAGACTCCGTTATAAGAAAATAATTCTAATTTTTAAAAATGATTTCTTTTTTCTCTGTAATAATAAAACAGGAGCTTGTTCTTGATCCCAACTAAGATATAATTAATCCTTATTGGAGCCAAAACAATCCTATTGGGTTTAAATGATGTTTAAATGATTTTTAGTAGACTTAAGGTATGGAGATTCAAATTAAAGAAAGATCCCTTATGCGGAAAACCCCGGGTGCCGAGCATTCTGGATAACAGGTCCTATACCAGTAATATGCTTACCCAGTTAACCTGAATGCCTTAAATGCATGTTACTAAAACCAGTTTGAATGCATTCATTTATATATATACAAAGTAATTTCCTACTTGTATACTTTTTTGGAATGTGGGACTAAACTGGAGCACATACAGAAAACCCACACAGATACTAAGATAACATATAAAATCCACAAAGCAGAAGGAAGAGATGGTACCACTGTGCCACCATGACATTATAAAGGATAAATAATAGTGCAGCGCTACCAATGTAAAATGCAAAAATGCAGCTCCTCTGTATCAATCTCATACAAGTGCCCACTTTAAGTTCCATGAAGGTTGGCTTGAAGAAAAGCAAAGAAAGGAAAGTCTAAAATACCCACCAAATAACAAAGCACATTTTTTCTTCTAAAGTGGTTTTTGTTTTGACAAGCATGTTTTTAAGTTGCTGTTGATGTGACAACTTATAAAGAAAAGAAAAGGTTTAATTGCATAAACTTGGGGGTCCTATTTCACCTAAAGAGAATTAAGCTTAATTGTACTGTACATCCCTCCCATGACTAGTTTAGATGAGTCAGTACAGTACGAAGCATAGAGCCCAAGCATGTAAACAGAATAGAAGTGGCAGCCCAAGTTCCACCTCACAATAATTTTGCTGTTAACAGAAATTGCATGTGTGTTCAGCATGCTGGTTTCTCTCTTTGGTTTATTTCCAAATCATTTTGTGCTTCAGAACAGCTACTGGGTAGAAAGAGCAGATTCCAGAAAAAGTAGGAATGAACACGAGGAGGTAGAGAGCAAAATGTCTTAATCACAAATGATTTTATTGCTAAGAGCAGTGCTTTTGTGTCAAAGAGACATAGGGAGTACATTTCCAGCAATTTGTGATTAATACAGACAAGAAAGGCCTGACATATATCTAGCAGATTGCACCCCCCCATACATAATTGGTACCAAATTACCTGCTTCAAGCCAACTTATCTATACACAGGGTGGCTCAAACCATTAATGTCCCCTTTGTTTACAGTGTACACAAATACACTTCCTGTTGCTGCAACAAATTCTAAATGTTGGTCCAATCACTTTTTTAATATTACTGTATACTAGGGGTACAATTATTATAACTGAGCAAAACTCAAAATCAAAGTGTAAGTGAAATTATGTTGTCACACAATGATTAGTACTGCCTTGCATTGTTGGAGTCCCAGGCTGTATTCTAGCCAATAGCCAAAGTTTCATCCAGTTTTCTTCCACACTCCAAAAACATAGTTATTTTGAATGGTTCTTGATAAAACATACCATACCGTGTGTGAATGTAATGGGGCATAAGACTGTAAGCAACACTGGCTCAGGGACTGATGTGAGGGACAACTTTCACAGATGCAGAATATATTGGTGCTATGTAAATAATAGTAACTATAACCTTAAAAATGATTCTGCTTAAAGGGATTCTGTCATGATTTTTATGGGGTACTTTTTATTTCTAAATGACGCTGTTTACATAGCAAATAATTCACTCTACCATTTAAAGTTTAATCCTTGAACCAACAAATGTAAGTTGTAATATTGGTGGGTAGGTTGTAAGAGTCTGAGCTTTCAGAAGGAGCTAGAGCTACACATTAGAACTGCTTTCAGGTAACCTATTGTTTCTCCTACTCAACTGTAACTAGAGGAGTCCCAAGCTGGACTTGGATTTCTTACTATTGAGTGCTATTCTGATATCTACTGGAAGTTCCCATAGTTCTGCTGATCGGCTGCTGGGAAGGGGGTGATATCCCTCAAACTTGCAGCTCAGCAGTAAAGTGTGAATGAAGTTTATCAGAGCACAGGTCACATGACTGTGGCACCCTGGAAAGAATATGGCTAGCCCCATAAAGATATTAGAATCACAAAGAGGTTTCATGGCCATAATGCCAGGAGGCCATAGGTCAAGTGTTTTACAGGTCAGGAAGTGAAGTTACACTTAAATGGAATATGGAATATGGTTTTTTGGAGGGGCAGTAGCAGGGGGCATTTGCTCAGGGCCCACCAAGATAGCTTTCATTTGTAAAGCAGAAGCATCCTGCAGACCCCTCATTCTAATCATCTGGAAGAGTTCTACAGTATGTTTTTATTTTCATATATTTGCCCTTTTTCTTGTGGCATCACCATTTTGTAATTCCTCTGCTCCAAAGCCCAGAGTGGCACACCTGGGGATCATGTGTACTTCTATAAGCACAGACCATTTCTTCACTGCCTGCTTTACTGTTTTAAACTTCACGTGCTTGAAGGTTATACTATCACAAATTTCTTGGGGCAGTAAAGTGGTCCTGGGTAGTAGAGGACTAAACTGCTGTCTCACACATTGGGGCCCCTGTCAATCAATGGCTGGATTGGTCACATAGACAGACTATCTATTATTATCCAAATTTAAATTGGTTCAAACATAGTTACTTTTTGTCCCCCTATAAATGGATCCTACAGTAGTAAGGATCTATTCTCTATTTCTCTCTGATGTTGCTATATATTAAAATAAGTTATGTATTCTATTTAAAGCTAGGCCTGTTAGAGCACTTGAACAGGGCAGCCATGTACCATAACACGCAGAGTTAGAAATAGTTGCTAAGAGAGAGCTTTTTTTTTTTAAGGGTTCCCCTAGCTGAGTTCCCACAGTCAGCTTATTTAAATTAAGACTGAAAGTGAAAACATGCAAACTGACAGAAGCAAATCAGAAAAAAAAGCTTTTAACATTTACATAACACCAAAGGTGTCAAATACAGGAAACTGCCGAATCCCCTGCATAAACCAAACAATGAGAGAACTTGAAAACAACAGGGTTATTTGTGTGGGTTTTACAAGAACCGCTGAAATCATAATAATTACAGCATGCTATCATTATAACTAAACAGAGCCCAGTTGGGTCAAATATAAATGTAGGACCCCCTCACCTTCGTACCAAGCCGAGTTTATGAAGGTATAAATCAGTTCCACCCTCTCCAGATGTCTTCACTTTGAGAAATCATGGATTCCAGCTTGGATAATTTATTTAAACATTAGCAATATTAGTTTTTAAAAGGGAAGTTTAGGGAGTTATTTTTGGTAGTAATCTATATTTTTATAACATGTTTCTCGCATGGTGAAGGTAAAACACAGCTGTCACAACTAAGATGTTTCTGTCGTCAGTTCTCAACGTGACCTGTTTTCATGAACCTGTTTACATAAAAGTTAAGTAAACGTTTAAGGGTGAAGTCAATTGACTATGTCAGATGTACTCAACTCCAGTTATGAAGAGTTATTCAGGCTTCTTAAAGTTAGACCTTTCTTGAGTGTGTGCCCAATCTCAGTCATTCCGTATGTTTTCAGATAGGGACAGAAAAATGTGGTACAGACGTTGGCTGAATCACATGGGCTCCTCTGAAAAAAATCTGTCTTGAAGGCTGGACAAGTACCAGCAAAATCTTCATAACTGCCCATCAGCCACACAGATAAAAGGAGCAGCAAACTCGTAATTTCATAAAGTTTTGTAAAGTTTCGTAATTACAGAAAATGTCATTGTATATTTCTAATATACAGTCATTAAATATTTTGAATGCGAAGTTATTTTAAAATGCAACTGCACTGGAAGCAATATATGAAGGTTCATTCACAAGAGCCAGTGCAAAGGGATAAAATTGATGCAATCCAAGTCCATGTTGATTTTATGATTATATTTCCATTCATACATGCTCCTCTACAACTTGAATTGTGGGTAAAAAAAAAAATTGCAATTTGCGTCAAAATTTTGCACTTGGCATCTTTTTACTGGCCCATGTCAACTGGAAATAAAACTACTGATTGCTAAATACATTGTAGGCAAAAGTAATGCCTTATTGCTACCAAGGGCATACAGTAGCTGCCTCAGGCACCGGTGCCCCTGAAGTTACAGGGTGTGGGAAAAAAAGCAACTTTAAAAAGGAGATGAAATTCCAATTTTTAAATTTGAATTTAGTCTCTTCTAGTGCAGAAAGCTCTATTGCACCTCTCAGCTCCCGTTTTTGCAAAAAACCTAAGTGCGGATTGGTGTGGGGGGGCTGCATTCCCTAGGCTGCCTCAAGGCAGAGCTAGCTGTGTGTATGAGCATGTCTGTGGGTGTGCAAAATCTGTTAATAAGGGCAGTTTCCAGTTATAAATGTATTAAAGTCTCACATTGGCAAATGGAAATATCACCTTTGTGGAAATAATGAAGCTAGCCCCTGGCATTGCTACCACACCTAGCAAAAGTAACAAAAAAGTGCTTAGTGAATAGTTTGTGGGTTCATACAAGTGGGTATTTTCTACAGTGCACAGTTTGTGGCTTTACAGTGATTCATTGTTTTGAGTAATATTTTGCTGCTGGCAATGCTGGGCAAAGGCATTTATAGGATGATCATTCCCAGGGATTCTTACAATGGCTGAATTAAACTCCAGCGGATTGCTCTATGCACTTATATAATAATAATAAACCCTTTAAATGGAGCCATACAATCCAATGAAAAAAGATCTATAGTTCAGGGTGCACGGGTCAAGGGACATTCATTTTTGTAAAAACATTAAGAAAATTATAATAAGGGCATTCAAGTTCCCCCAGGAATGACTGTTTTGTAGGCAGCACACTGGGTAATAAATCCAGTGTGAGGTGCACAGTGCAGTGTCAGTGATGCAGGCCAGCCCTGTCCTTACAACCTGCCATAGGGCAAACAGTAAGGACAGGCCCCTAACCTAAAGTTAGTGGACATGTAGGGGGCATGACATGGGTAGCTTACACGCTTCCCCCAACCCTCCCATCTTTAATAAAGCACTGCTAAATGCAGGTAATGCAGTGTACGCATAGGTCTTAGAGGCCTTAGAGACCTCAGAGACCTGCGACAATACTGCAAGGAAAGAAGGCAGTGTGAAAAATTTGGCTGATCATAATCAAATATTTTTTCTTTCTGTAAATGAGGCCTCTTTTTAGCCTCTATCACATCATCAACCAGAAACCTTAAACCTTTACTTCAATGTTGGGGAACCAAATAAAATCCATGGGGCTCACAGGGGGGGTGGGTTTATTCAGCCTGAAAAGTCATGTAGTAGTGTTGAAGGCCTCCAGTCTTTGCCTGAGGGTTGAAGGCACGAGGTCCTCAGTTCAAAGGTTTATATACAGTATATAGAGAGAGAGTGAGAGACAGAAGCAGAAATGCACATATGCACATAGACACACATAAATAAATCATTAAAGAAGTTTCAGTGCCGTTATTTTGATCTTTTGCATCATAGACTGTAGGTTATATAAGAGATTTATCAGTAAACTGCAACTGTATTTTATGGTAAACTTTTAAAATAAGCATGAATCCAATTCATCCAGTAAGTAGGGAATAAAAGGAAATTAAATGGGGGGGGGGGTTACAGTTTATGGAAAGCTTCTATAACAAAACCTTCAGGCCCAAAACTTCTAATTGTGGATAGTGCACTCTCAAGAAGTGTATTATTATTACAATATACACTATCATCCAAGGCCTTTAACCAAGCCTGAACATTTAATGTCCAACCCCTGGGTGGAATACTGGTTGAAAAACCCACTTACTTTGATAGCCACTCTATAATTCCTTTAGTGAAAGACTCACCAGCACTCCCTGGCCCCCCCCCAAAGTGTATTCTGCCTGGTGCACAGTGTCCACTGAGGGATTGGCACCAACCAATCTGGAATAAATTGTACAAAAACACTGGCACAGCAAGGCGATTATAAGCAGGGTAAACCCTGCGTGTTTATTGTGCGTTTTGGGGCAAGCCCTGACGAAAGAGCTGGGTTTACCCTGCTTATAATCGCCTTACTGTGCCAGTTTTTTTGTACAATTTACTCTATAATTCCTGCTAGTGTGGGCAAGTAGAGGTGGATAGTGCAACCAACCGTCTAGGAACTCATGGCCAAAAAGATCAATGTCACCATGGCAATACCTTTTTCTGATAGTAACTTCTCCCAGAGCAAACTTACATTAACTATGTAACCCCCTTTAAACAGGGACAGGGGAGGGAACAAAAATATCAGTACATCATGGCCATAAAGCACACGTGCCATGTCACTTCTTCTCCTCACTGGTTTTCTTGCCACTGGATTTTGGCTTGTGCATCCTTTCTTCCAACTTATATCCAGAAAGCTGGAATCCTATTTAGCCTCTGTGTAACACGAATGGCTCTTTTGTCCTGGAGCAACAAGCTAGAGAAGCTCTTTTTCATCACCCAATAGTAATGGAAAAAAGGTATAACAGTGTAAATGGTAGATGAGGAATTGCTGCCATATATGCCTGTATATCTCAGTCCCAAACTCACTACACCAGGTCTATTTGAGTATTTTTTTCAGTAGTTACTGATGAACATGCTAACTTTATGGTATCTTATGAACAACATTATTATCACCTTACTGTAAACTGAAACCATGTCGATTTATTTAACACCCTCAAAAACACCATGAATCAGTCTCATGTTACGATATCCCAGCTTAACATGACTACTCAAGTAATATCAATGGAAGCTAAAAAATGATGTTGATGTTGGTAAATATGATCCATTTTTAAATATTGCTTTGTTTTGTAACTTTCAGGTTTCCGATGAACTAGATAATGACAAAATGTGCTTAGAGAACAACCAGAATGGATCTTGGAACTGGCTCAAATTCATCCGAATCGCCTGCTCCTGCGACGAACAAAATTTAGCAGTGTGCTATCTAAATGAACAGGTAAAGCAGCACTATTTATGTATTATTTATTCTATAGATACCATGATGAAACATAAATGACTACTAGAAGATGTTCACAGTTACTGGCAAATAACTAAGATAAACAAACTATTTCCAATTAATTTTTCTACATTAGAGTTATTCAACTTTAGTAAAAGGCTTACTGATCCCTAGTGCAGATATTTAGCATGACGGTTTTCTTGTATGTTTTTTTCCCCTAAAGGCTTTCAACCCATGTGCCATTATTATTGTAAGTATGTGAAGTGGAACCTTGTCCACTCAAAATTAGACAAAGGCCGCAACTCATTTTATGCTGGTCACTGAACAGCTTTGGCACGGAGAAGGCTTTTTGATCTTTGCTGACCAAAGCCTGATTCAGACTACTCAATCACTTTGATTAAACCCAAGTGCTCATTCAAAGGCACACTGATCCAATCACACACACAATTACCAGCTGCAACTGTTGATTGGCAAGTAGCCTCCGGACAAGTATAACATAAACATGAAACCTTTGCTGATACAACCGTCTGTCATTCTGATACCTAACTCATTAATTTTAGTATTAACCAAAAAACACTACAGGTAGAATAATAGGACCATGCAAAATCAAATTGTTCTCATTATACATATGATCTTTTCTACTGTAATATTCCTATTTTTATGGTTATCCTGTTAATCTGTTGGGAGAGTATTAGATCTATGCACATTTTGTTTTCATCTGTGACAATGTTTCCTTTGTTTAAAAAGCATTTAATCAATATTCCTTTTGTGAACCCATCTACCACTGGAAAATGCTGTGTCATTTTTCTGGTTTGTGCAGATGCATAGTGAATATATAGATATATAATAAAACTTAAAGGGATACTGTCATGACTTTTATGGTATACTTTTTATTTCTAAATTACACTGTTTACATAGCAAATAATTCACTCTACCATTTAAAATGTTATTCTTGAACAAATGTATTTCTTTAGTTGTAATATTGGTGTGTAGGTGCCATCTCAGTGCATTGTGCCTAAGTCTGAGCTTTCAGGAAGAGCCAGCACTACACATTAGAACTGCTTTCAGGTAATCTATTGTTTCTCCTACTACTATGTAAATGGAGGAGTCCCAAACCAGACTTGGATTTTTCACTGTTGAGTGCTATTCTGATATCTACTGGGAGCTGCTACCTTGCTACCTTCCCATTGTTCTGCTGATTGGCTGCTGGGGGGGAAGTGATATCACTCCAACTTGCAGCTCAGCAGTAAAGTGTGACTGAAGTTTATCCGAGCACAGGTCACATGGCTGTGGCACCCTGGGAAATGAAGAATATGTCTAGCCCCATGTAAAACTTCAGAATTAAATATAAAACAATCTATTTGCATTTTTGAAAAACAGATGTTAATGCAGGATTCTGCTGGAGAAGCTCTATTAACTGATGTGTTTTGAAAAACATGTTTTCGCATGACAGTTTTTCTTTGATGGAAACGTTGATCATTTGTGACTAATTACACACCACATTGAAGAAAGTCATAGAAAAAGAGCTATGAGTTATGTCAAATCAATAGTTTTCCAACAATATTATTACTTATACAATTTTTATAGCTAAATTCTCATTTTCATTCCTAATTTTGAGAGATTTTATTGCTTTCATCCCCATATATGAAGAAAAGAAGTAGAAATTCAGTGTATGTACTTGACCTATTTAGGTTATATGTTTTGGACGACCTTCTCCATGATCCTTGCATGATAGCATGCATTTGGTTATATATATTTTTTTATATACATTTACTTTTTTATCATTTATTTTGGTATGACCGATTCCCCTGCAATATTTCACTCTTGTTGATATATCTTTGCTACTTTTTTTGTTAAATAATTAGCATCAAGTCTTAACAACGTGAACATAATGTGACACTAAAGTGATTGAATACAGATTAAAAGAGCAAACTGTCAAATCTCACTTGATCAATGGCCTCTGAGTCCATTTGTTTGCCAGAATGATTATTGCATTCCACCCTATTAACACTACTTCAAGTATACAAGCACATTAGAACTAAAATACAATAATTATCCAAAAAAAGGCTGTCAATATTTATTGCTTTGTAGCCTTTTAACTTTTTTAAATTTAAATTTAGACGTTCTTTAAAGAACTTTTTATTCTTGTTGGAGTATATTCCTATTTGCCTTTTGCCACCCAAGACATTCCAGAATGGGATAATTCTAGTAAAACCATCTAATTTATGGCTAGAAACATCAGACTGAGGGGCTTCTCACTGCCTCACTGTATAAACAAGAAAACTCCACCATGAGAGCTAATGAGGTGGGAATCACCTGGCCCAGATGCCCTTTCCCTAATTGCAAAACTGAAAAACCATTGACCACAATCACAATTCTGGTTTCTAGCAAGTAAAAAAAAATGCCTAAATGGAGATTGATGTTCGCTTTTTCCCACTGGAAAGGAACAGAAGACAGTTGTAGTTGAAAGTTGACAGTGATGGATAGAAAGTCTGCGTCCAAGCCGGGGAATAAGTTTGCCTTTGTTTGAAAAAACAGCACTGGAGGTTTTTATTAGCCAAATAGAGAGGGCAAATTCAAGAAATACATTTTCCATAAAATAAATAACTTGATATTTAAGGAGATATCATTTTTGTGTTTGCATAATGATTACGCTGGTAACTTAAAACAACAGGCAATTGTGAGTTTTATTTAGGGATGCAACATTTTTTTGCAAACCCCTTGTGTTGTAGGATGCATAAACAATGATTCATTTTATTTATATTCACTACTGTACATTTTACACCCAAAGGGTCATAATATAGGGATTACAACTTAATAATCGATGCCCAAGGCACATGGAAATACAGGGACTTGTGTAATGATGTTAGCAGTGTTTAGATTACCCCTATTAGCTATTAGAGTAAATCATGATTACCAAAACTCTGCCTCCAATCATAATCATAGGTCTTATTGGCTGCAAATCATTTCACCAGTAGGAGGCAAGCAAAAAAGCAAAGACCAATTAGATAATTTCTGGAGTTGATTGTAGAGCCTTACAAACTGAATTTTCTCCTCATTAGGGAAACTACCAGGCTGGTGCATGAATTATACAGTTGGCTTATGCAGACGCTAGCAATAAATGTATTTCCTGCTGCATATTTGAGGGCTCATTCACTAATAGTAGATTTGCACTAGAAGGTACAAAATGGTGCCCCTTAGGGCCCATCCACAGATCACTTGCACCTTATAGTGTGGTGTATTATTTCTTCTGCACCAAGGGTTATTGTACTTCACACTTATTTTTGCATCTTGTACCTATCCTCATACATTGTAAATGGGGTCCTTTGGAATTAGATTATCTCTAATTTCCCACTGGTTGCATAATAAGCCCCTGCCATAAACAGCATGTTTCCTATTCTTATGATTGGGAATTATCTGTCAGAAGTAACATGCATTTGATCTACACCTTTATCCCTAAGGGCTAAGACACACTGTTACTTAGTAGCAGCTACATGTCATGGCTACAGAACGCCAGAATATACCCTGCTACAAAGAGAATACTGAGAAACACATAGAGACAAAGATGAATAAATTATTAGTATTGTCTATTTTTGTAGCCACATGTATCTTAGAAGTACCATGATCTAAAATGCCTGTATGTCTATTCTGTAAGAATATATTTATATTTAAATATATTCTTACCATGTATTGTATTTCTAAATTTGTAACTACATTTTATTCAAATACAGCACATGTTCCCAATAAATGTATTGGGCACAGAAATAATAATGAAAGATGTTATATGTTATGTCAGTGATATCCATTCTTCAGACTATTTTTTTTTTTTTTCAAACATCCAAAAATAAAAGCCAAAATCATAAAAATATTTTTTAAAAAGGCAAAAAAGCAAAAACAAAAACCCTAAAGGGCATACTATATGACCAACATATAATATATGTTGGCGTGATGCTGGGATTTGTGCCCAACACTAATGCAGTGCTGCCAGCTGACCCATGACAAAGATAGTAGAATTTTCTGTTTCATGTTTAATGCTCTTCTTCAGCCATTGTTTTAGCAACATGAGTCAATTTGTATTATTGGATGGATAATAAGGAAAAAATGATGATTTTGTCTTTATTTTTCCTTCCTTGTGCACTGTCGGAGCTTCTGTTTCTGATTCTCCGGGCTGTGTAGTTGCCAAGATGAATAAACTGCAATCACAAATCTCTGTTCCTAATCATCCCTACTGCGTAAGCTTCATAATCACAATAAAGTATATATTGTCAGAATACCAACAGATATAAGTGGCATAGCATGCACTTTAGGGGGAAAAACATGTCGTGTTTGTCATTGAACGGGAAAGCTTTTCTCCACCTGAAGCTCCACGCGAGGGGCTTCCTTAGGCCACTCCATGTTGTTCAATTGCAAAACCACTGTGTATAATGAACAGTGTACAATAGTGATTGATAAGCAGGAGCATTGGACACATGAAAAGAACATATCTGCTGCAAATCATCAAGGTCACAGGATGCACTTTATCCCACAGGCAGCTGATTATGACAGTCTGCAGGTTAATATGAATAGGGATAATGCAAATTGGGTCATTTGCAATTATCACTGGGGTGTTAAGAGCATTGGCCTTTATTTTTAACTCAGGCTTGAAAGGTCACTCACACTCAATTATATACTATTGAAAGGTGTCTTACTTTTAGATCCAACCTCAGGAAGCTGCACTAAATTGCTTCTGCACTGCATCTACCCTATGCATGACTGGAAAGAATAAGGCCTTACAAGAAGAGCATTTATTAATCTATATACTATTTTTTGTCTTTCTCTTTAATCTTCCACTTACATCAGGAAAGTATATATATCAATTGCAGCACCTATTGCTGAATTACTAAGCTGAGCACTGGACCTCCCTAATGTATATAAAGGGTAAAAAATAACCTTATTATAATATAGAAAGATATTTGGAGTTCCATGACCATATAAAGCAAGAGGCTAAGGATTTGAGGTGGATATACAAGTCAATCATGAAGCATCAGTCATAACTTAAGACATTCCTAGACACTATTTATAAAGATATCTTTTACTCATGGCTCTTGTGCGTTCCACTGACATTTTCAAATCATTGTTAAAAAAAAATATTTCCTTTTTATGTATTATGTTTTTGCCCAAAGGTCTCCTGAGATGCCCTGAAATCATCCCTGCACTGCATTATTCTAACTTTCTAAAAGCTAGCCATAACCATAATAGCCTTTCACTGAAAGGGATGTTATAGTGCCAAGTTATGGACAGAAAAAATTCTGTATGAATCTTGAAACTAGGGTATCTAAGCATTTGGATAAGATACTTCATTGAAAGTTTCAAACAGGTTGCATCTTAATACTGACCAATGCAAAAGGTGAAGAGGTTAAGATTAACATAATACATAAACAGATTAACATAATACATAAATGAAATTATCACTCATTTCACAAAAGCGCTAAACCAACATGACAAAAATTGCTAGATAAAAATGTATTACATTAAAATTATCATTAAAATATTATGTTTCCCAATGAAAAGTGTTGTTTTGACCAAAAAAAGTTGTATAGAAAAGACAATTAATAAAAATTAACAATAGCAATAAAATAGTAGCCACACAGAGCAATAGATTTCCAAACCCCTGAGTCAATGTCATCCAATGCAATGTCATCCAATTGCATTTTAGATTGCAACCGCAAAAGTGGCCGAAGGAAGGCAAATTATTTTTATTATCCTTTATTTATAAAGCAACTGGCATATTCTGCAGCACCTCTCTACAGAGATTATCCATCGTTCAGCCCCTGCCCCAGTGGAGCTTCCAATCTAAGGTCTCTATTACATTCCCACACACTAGGGTCAGTTATCAGGAGCCATTATGCTACCTGTTTTTGGAGTGTGAGAGGAAACTGAACTACCTGAAGGGAAATCCCGCAGACACAGAGAGAACATACAAACTCCTTGCACATAGTGCCCAGGCTGCACCCAAAACTAGAACCCCAGTGCTGCAAAACATCATTGCTGCCCAAGTAAGAAAAAACTATAAGATATACAACATTATGGGGCACATTTACTAATCCATGAATCCAAATCCCAAATGGGAAAAAATCGGATTGGAAACGAACATTTTGCGATTTTTTCGTCGCCGGCACAACTTTTCCGCGAATTGTCGCAACTTTTTCGTCGCCATTATGACTTTTTCGCGAATTGTCGCAACTTTTTCGTATTGAGCGCTCATAAACGCCGGGCAAACCTTTGCAACTTTGCATGATTTTGGAAGCCTCCCATAGGACTCAATGGCACTCTGCAGCTCCAACCTGGCCCAAGGAAAGTCACGATACTGAAGCTTGAATGAATCCGAAACTTTCGTACTCAACGCGACAGTACGATTATGTCGCGACAGCGACAAAAAAGTTGCATCAATTCGCGAAAAAGCTGTGACGGCGGCGAAAAAGGTGCGACGGCAACAACAAAAAATCGCAAAAATACCGATCAAAACAAAAAAAACGCATTCGGACGTTCGTGGATTAGTAAATGTGCCCCTAAGACTGATGAAGGGTTGTTAATATGATGAATGGAGCATGCTAAAAGTTAACTTTAAATAATAAACCAAAAAAAATGTAGCCATGGTAGTAAGGTAAGAGGGCTGAAGGTAAATGTTTAGCCCTGTATAACCCCTTTCAACCATTTCTCAGGTCCCATCATCATGTCATTTCCACTCTTTAGAACAATTTACCTGCTCTTAGCAATAGTTTTTCTAAGTAAAAGGAAAAGTTACAAGCCATTTCCCCATATGTAATAAAATGCACTTATTGCCCAGTAGCAGTAACCCCTAGCAACCAATAGGATGTTTGCTTTTAAACAGGTAGCCAGTAAATTCTAATTGGTTGCTGTGGATTACTGCTCCTGGGCAAATGCAGTGCCTTGTATTACATAACCCCAATAATGCTCAATGTGTCAAAAGATGAATTAGTGGAAATAAACTCACCTAGATTTGAAGAACTTGTGCAAAGTGTATGTGTTGTATTGCCACATACTTATGCAAGCTATAAATACACAAACTGAAACTTTCAAGAAGACTGGTTAAAAAAAACACTTTCCCAAGTCCCATAAATAAAACTAAACCAAAGAAAAACATAATAAACAGATTTAAGAAATCACACCGGAAATAAATATTTCATTCTACTGAATGGGTCATAATAATCAATATTTCTTTGACCTACAACTATAGTAAAACAACAACAACAATAAAGTTGGCCAGAATACTTTTTTCTAGTCATTCTGAGACATGTTTAGAACTGAATGCACTGAAATTACCTTGAGGTATTTCTAAAATCGTTACTTATGAGAGTTCCATTAGGAACAGATGGCAGCAGGTATGGTTGACTACTTGCCTGTAAGGATATCTCAGAAAATAAAATAAAAATATCTTGCTAAGCACAGAGTGGTTCAAACTATCTTCTATCAGAGAAACAGTAAATCCTGATATGACATTTGCATTTAGTGAATAGGTCTTTTTAGACTATATCATATCCAACCTGTGCACTTATTTAAAATGTACCCAAGGGCGTCCTGGATTGGGGACGATTGGCTGTTTTGAATTACTCCCCGAAACATATTAGCATGTGGCTAAAGGGAAAAGAGTTTTTATTAGCATGTCTACTATTTAATTTGCAATATTGGTACAGAAATGATATTTCTGCAGTGGGAATAAGGTCTTATTTCAGTAATCTAATTTACAGTACAGGGGAAATTAGAAGACTTATAGGGGAATGTAATAGAAGTCATTAACAAAAAGAAAATGCTCAATGCCAGCAGTTATTCTTCCATGCATTTATTTAATGCAATCCACAAAGTATTTAGTGACTCATCTACCAATAGAAAAAAAAGTGGATCATAATCCGTATTATACTGTTTCCACAATAGCCAAAAAGTTATTTTGCTACCAAAAAATTGACACCACCTTAAAACAATCACTACACACAATTAATACTCTTAGGGGCAGATTTAGCAAAGTTAATTTTTTCCCCGTGATTTACCTTTTTTGTGGTAAAAATTAATTTCAATCGGATTTAAATCGGATTGATACGATAATTTCTTAAGATCGCAAATATCACGAATATGCTTACGAAAAAATCGTATTAGTCACGTTAATATCATATTGGCGATCCGAAAGTCACAAATTTTTCGTATTCGAACGATCGTAAAATGCAGGAAAACCTTTCTGTGCATGATTTTAGAAGCCTCCCATAGGACTCAATGGCACTGTGCAGCTCCAGCCTGGCCCAAGGAAAATCACGATAATGAAGCGTGAATGAATCCGAAACTTTTGTACTCGGCACGACAATACGATTTTGTTGCACAAATTTTGTCGCAAAGTATGAAAAAGTCCCGCAGGTACGAAAAAGTCGCCGAAAATACGCCGGTCGAACGCTCAGAGCGTTCGTGGATTAGTAAATGTGCCCCTAATGGGGCAAATTACTAAACAATTTTGAGATAAATTTTTATTTTTTCTAAATTATAGAACATTTCGGAGTGTATGCGAAAATTTAGTTAAAATTCCATGAGTTTTTGTGGTTTTCAGTAAATTTCCATTAAAAAATCGTGATTTGCCCAAAGAACACAAACATTTTGGAAAGCTTGGTTACACTTTCCTCGGGTCTATCTTTTCGCCAGGTTTGATCTGTTGAGTGCCATTGAGTCCTATGGAAGGCTTCCAAAGCCAGACATGGAAGGCATCAGAGCCAGAAAGGTTTTCATGGCGTTAACAAACTTTTCGGCAGGAAAATTTTGTGACTTTTGGAAAGCAATTGCAATATTTTCGTACAAATGATAAAAGCATTGTTGAGACATTTTAGAACTTCAGAAATTATCATGGTTACTTTGAAATTATATCATATCGCGTTTCGAGGCCAGAAAAAAACCACTTTTAAGTAAATGTGCCCCAAATTTTCACTATTTATTAAGTTAAAAACTATTAAAAACTCAAACTTTGAAACCATCAAGGTCATGTAGAAGTCAGTGGGAGCAACCATAGTTTAATTTTAACTATTTAGTCAATTCAAGCTTTTTAAGTTTTTCTAACTTTTGTGAGCTTTGCAACCCATTAAAATTTATGCGAAAGCTACAAATTTAAGGTATTCCCTTTTTGATCCTGGTTTTTTATTTGGATTGTTTAATAAATAAGGTAACATTCAAATCTTTTTAATAATTCAAGGTTAATCGAAGTAGGAAAAAATATGACATTTACAAAAATACAAATTTTGGTAAATACGCCTCCCCTGATGAAAAACTATTTAAAAATAACATTTTATTTATTTTTGAGATTTACATTTTCCCTAAATAATTCTGTTGATATTAATACACTATACACATAATTAAAAACACATTCTTGTGCTATATTTTAAACTGCTGTATAGAAGTTATTAACATTTATCAACATTCTGATTTTTGTGGTTTTAAGGATTTTTGAACCACTAATAAATACGTTTCCACTAAAACCATGACTGTCTAGTCATTTATTATAAGATCCGAATTGAAAAAGCAAAAACAAATTAAAATGCGGAATGAAAAGAACATGTAAACCACAATTTTTTGGGGTTTTTTAAATTTTTCCATTTTTGTGGACTTACAAATGAAACCCCAAAAACCTCTAAAACCACTAATTAAATAAAGATTGTTACTATTTGCCTAGGACAACTCCCATTGACTTCAACATGACCTCTAGAGCTTTAAGATGGTGATACGCATTGAAATAAACAGGCAACCATTTTTACGCTACAATTTTTACGTGTTAGGTGTTTTTCTTCACTCTAAATTCATTAAAGTCAATGGCCATTTTTAGTGGCGACTTTTTTGTCTTGGTGATTTTTTTGTCTTGTTGACTTTTTGCCAATCGCAAATGGCAAAATGCGGTATTTCCCTGTGAATCCATGCCTGCTGAAAAAGTTCCCTCATCACTAATTGCGAGTATTTTGTACTTATCCCTGTGGATTAATTGTCTTGGACAATAAAACCAGTTCTGCTGGAGTTTGCCTCAAGAACCTTCTGGCGTCCTCTTTATTCCTTAATTTTTCACACAGCATAAGTGAGTTGTAGTTACACAAGCTCCCCCTTGATCTTTCCACATAGTCAAGGCCCATAATGTGTGTTAAGTGTACTCCATACTCTATGCTTGTCTATTTTACAGCCAAAAAGGGGTTAACGATGCAAATTTTGATTGAGGTCTAGTAGCCCATAGTATACAATCAGATGTTTCCTTTCAAGTGAAACTTGATGGTTGTTTGCAATGGCTTATGGGAACTGCTACAGAGCTGCATATTACTAACATAAAGAAGTTACATAAAGACCACCAGTATAACTATTCTTTCTTTGTTTTATTTGCCCATCATAAGGTATATACAAGCACTTCGGATGGTTGATCTTGCAATGAACCTACTGGTCTGGTTCTGGCCAAATAGCTTGGATTCTTAAGTTATCCCTTTAAGGCTACCCTAAAAACATGTTTACCATATCATTAACTGTGAGTTCGAAGCAGAGACTACACATTGAAGGTTCTGTATATATGCAGCCCTAGTGGTAAAACCACTGTGGTTAATACATGTTTAATAAAAAAAAGTGTTATGCAAAGGTGAAAAGCAAACCTATGTGCCACCTTTTCTGTGTCTTTATATTTTCCACTGCTGTTAGTAAGGGAAAGAAAAGTGTGATTTCCTAAAAGAAGGGTTAGGTGGCTATAGTTGTTGATAGGCACTTTGGTTATAAGTTACATATACACTCAACTTTTCTTATCTGTGAAAGAAGCAAAATCATTTTTTTTCCTATTTAATTAACAAGTTTTAGTTATTGCGACTGAATAACAGAATTTTAGAGATATATCATTAGAACAGGTACAACAGATACAAAAAAGGATACAAGGACAATAAAAGCAGTTTTTATGCAGAAACAAATATTTTGAGAGCTTATGATAAACGCATGCTAAAATACTTTGATGTTTAGAATAAGAAACTTTTTCACTGGGGTTCTCTAGTTAGTGTTTTTTTCTCTGGTTTTAAGGTGAGTGCTCTGAGACAGTAAAGAAGGCATCAATGACCACATCCCTTTTCTGTTTTTTCTCACCCTGCAATTTCCTCCTTTAGTTCCCCTTACTCTCTGCTTTTTCTCTGCCAAATGCACCCATATTGTTTTTCCCAGTGTTCTGTTTGGGTCATTTCTCCATTCACCAGTTCACTATTGGTGCCACCCTAAGATATTGTCTCTGCCAGACATGGTGGCAATATTCTATGGCGGCTTTTTAAATCAATATATAGTGGAGTGTAATGAAGCGTACTATACATAGCAATGAAAAACAATGTATTACTATAAGCCTATCTCCCATAGAGTCCATTTGAAGCAAATAATACCAGTTCCTTTTTCTCTGTATTAATAAAATAGTACCTAGTATTTGATGGGAACTAAGCTGAATGAATCATGTTTAAATTATTTTTAGTAGACTTAAGGTATTGAGATCCAAATTATGGAAAGATCCCTTATCTGGGAAATCCCCTGTATTAAGCATTCTGTATAAGATCCCAATCCCATACCTGTACCTCTTTATCTGGCAGAATTTATATTTAGCTACAACTATGTGTAGAATAATTACACCACTTAATAAACATTTTGCATTGCACTGTATGACGTTAAAGTAGCTTGACCCTTTCCTTACACACCTTTATATGCCCATTGGCATACCTTCAACTAGGCATTCTGCTTAATGTGAAAATAAATTGCATTTACAGTTGGGATATGAGGACATCATTGTCAAGTATATTTATAAATCTGCTTCCCACAAATAGTTTTATTATCATTTATTTTGATAAATATAATTGATATTATTTGCCCTAACCTCCCACTCATGCATTATGAAAAATATAAATATTATAAAGCACTTAAGACTTGTGGCCTTTATATAGTCACAGAAATCCTTAGAGGCATATAATATTCTTATAAAGTATTGTCATTGTCTTTACCAGTGTATGTTATATATATATACTGTATGTTTCTTTTCTGTACACAATAATTTGCCGCATATTACTAGTATATATTTTCTGCTGTAAATAAAGTAGATATGCAACAATATATTGAGGGGGCTACATATAATTGAATATATTTTACACCAAGAAAAAGAGTAAAAGGTGGCTTCAGGTATTAACCATATGCATCATAATCGTGTAAATTATCCATCCATTGCAAACAGAAATCGGAAAATTTGTTTATATAATTTTTATAGTATGTGGTTATTTTATACCACTAGGGCAAATTAAGTCAATGGTACAAATTCTGTCTAAAAAAAAGTGTTGTAAAACGCTGAGTAAAAAGTGACGCCAGTTTTTATGCGACTTTCAAGCTAACACCTTTTTATTGCTCCAGATTTTTGCACTCAGCAGCACATTCACATAAAATCATTACACAGTGGTTTTACACAGTGCACCTTGGCATTAATTGATTAATGTGCATTGTATTCTGATACCATTTTTTTGCTTTTTAAATCTGCCCCCAAATAAAATGAAGAAGAAAAGAGGGCCTAGTGGGGTCCTAACTTATAGGCAGTTCAATTTATTCCTGCAGAATCTTTCAGTTGTAGACAGTTTGGAGGCCCTAAAAAGATTTTGCTGTGGGATTTAGTAACTTCTAATTATTCAGTTGGTTAAAGTCACAAGTTTATGATAATAAAATTGATAAGACATGTTTCATATATCAAAAACTATATGGTGGTTTAAAGATTAATTTCTGGTCATAGGTGGCCGCGTTTCAGCTTGGTTACATTTTCTTTGACACAATGGGCCCGATTCACTAAAGTCCGAAATAAGGAGTGCTATTTATAGCATGCGTTTAAAATCTTATCACTTCTTATTTTTCGCTCGATTCACTAATAGGACACTTGTCATAATTAAGAAGCGATGTTCTTGGCGTTATTTATCTTACGATGACATATTTTAATGAAAAAAACTATGCGATAAGCGTTATAGGGGTCGATTCACTAAAGGTCAATAACGCTTATCGCATAGTTTTTTTCATTAAAAAGCATGTGATAATTAAGTACCGATTCATCAAAGTCATTTCGCATGTGTTAATCCGCATATCGTATGCACAAAAAAAACGCATTGCGTTAATTAGCGAATAGAAATAGTACTAACGCATGATTCACAAACACATATGAAGCGTTAAACGTGCAAAATATCGTGTTAATCTGTGTGAATATTAACCCTACTTGGGGCAGGTGGTACTTAAAGAAAATTGCGGTTCGTGAGCTATTGGCAACACAACATGGAGTTTGCCCTAGAGTGATGCATCCTCCAGTTTTCAGGGAAATGGTGGTTTTCAGAAAGTAATGGTTACGTGCGCAATATATTGCGCTCTGCGTAATATATTGCGCTCTGCGTAAAATATCGCGCGCTGCGTAATATCTTGTGCGCTGCGTAATATATTGCTTGAAAATATGTCATCGTAAGATAAATAACGCCAAGAACATCGCTTCTTAATTATGACAAGTGTCCTTTTAGTGAATCGAGTGAAAAATAAGAAGTGATAAGATTTTTAACGCATGCTATAAATAGCACTCCTTATTTCGGACTTTAGTGAATCGGGCCCAATGTCTCTTATCCAATACATTGGTCTTGCAAGCTGATCCTCCAGTGATATTCCTTTATAATATATAAGAGCCATGAGTCGTCTGTAAAATATGACCTTCTGCCCTGAGCTTTATATGGTAATGGAAATCCTCAGTGACTTCTAATCTCCATTTATTTTACAATAGGGGTACACTGTTCCCTGTATATTTAAGAGGAGAGAAGTGAAACAAGAAATATTATTTAAGGTGTATGAGGTGTATGACAGCTATGATAGGGGCAGAGGTAACATTACCACATTCATGTTTGGCCTGACTTCTTGCAGAATAACTCTGGTATAAGGAGGCCATGGGAGTGAACTTAGGCTTATTTAAGTATAATTGAAGTGCTACTTATCTGGCTACACATGATGAACAAAATGCACACACACATATACTCACATGCTAATGAATGATCAATACATATTCCCTGGCCCCTGATTTCACCAGTCATTAACCCTCTAGAAGCGTATATAATGCATAAAACAGATGGCGTTAGTCATACATTTAGCCCCATTCTATATTATCAACGGTGTTGTCAAATTAAGCATGAGTGCCTTGCTTATTAGCAATGTGTCAACAGTAGTGCAAACCAGAATTTATGACCAATTTATAAGCTGAGAAAATGGCCACTCTGCATCAGAGTGAATAAGCATTATTATTATGATGAAAAAAAAATGTCCCTTGCCTTCAACCAATACCCAAGCAGCAATTTTTAATTATCCTAAGTTTAAAAGAATGCATTAAGAATTTTTTATTTCAAAATGTACAGTTAATACTAATTCTAATTTCAACTTTACTAACCTGTGATACTCCAGTTGTTGCTGAAATACAACACCCATAACTCAACCTAGCACAATGGGTATTGTAGCTCAACAACAAGTTTAGGGCTGCAGGATGGATCCCCTTCCCCCCTGTCCCCAACCCAAGGGAAACAGTAATGATGTCTCATTCATGGCTGTGTAACAAAGGTACCAATCTGAGAGATGGCCTAAAAAATGCTTCCCCCCGACTTCCTGCAGTTCAAAGATTAAAAGGCCGTAAGCAGGAATCTAAAGAGGGAAGGATATCAATAATGCAAAGGAACACAAAAGCCAAACAGGCACGACTCCAATCTATTTCCCTGTAATGCACCGCACACAAATCCCTTAGTGTATCCTTGATCAAAATCTAGAACATTTTTT
This sequence comes from Xenopus tropicalis, assembly GCF_000004195.4. NCBI lineage: Eukaryota > Metazoa > Chordata > Amphibia > Anura > Pipidae > Xenopus > Xenopus tropicalis. Next base: position 101,864,295 of record NC_030683.2, on the reverse strand, counting down.
GATGGGCACAAAGTGATTTAATTTCAGTTTTTTTCTATATTTGCCATTCAAATGTAATGTGGTTTTTTTTTTTTTTTTGCTTACAAACCGAACATTGATTGATGCTGAACTTTTTGTAATGATTATGATGTTGCTTCAGGGAAGAGAAGAAAATGAGTATGTTGCTCGGGCTGATGACTACATGTGTGTGGCATAAATCATATACAGACAAACCCTTGTATATTTCATAGCACACAGCAGCCCCGCAGCCTTATTATCCCATTCTGATCTTATCATTACATAAAGGCAGGAATCACCAGCATATTTGTACTGCATGTGAATACTGTTTACAGAAAACAATAGAGGACTAAATCAGTTTTCTGTGTGTGTTTCTGAGCTTCAGAGGCCCTTAAGTTTAGGAGCAAGCATCCTTTCAGCCTGAGGTCTTTCATAATTTGCTTTCAGTTTTTATTTGCCACCAATTTTCATATTTCCACTTATTAAAGAGAATAGGTAATGTTACCCTTGAACTGAAGCTCCACAGCAATGGGATGTCCCTCCTGCTTTGTATCTCAGCACTTAGCTCTTAATCTGTATTTGTATATATTTATATTTTATTTATTTACTTGCCCTGTTATTCCCTCCGCCGCCTGGTCTATTTATGTATGGTATGAAATGCACAGTTCCATGTCTACAAGTAGCGATGTAAATACAAATATACAGAAATACCACAGAAATGCAGTTAACATTTCTGATTTAATAATAGGAGGGTTTTTTATTGCATAAAACTGATACCTATATATTTACACCAATAGCTCTTATGACCTGAAGAGATTAATGGGGAATGACCAGGACTTTTTTTTATTTAAAAAGGTAAATATAAGCTATTAAAGTATCAAGACGTTTTATATATTATCTGTAATGCTTGGGACCTAGGGTTCTCCAGATAAGGCTTGTTTCCATAAGGTGGAGCCCCATGTCTCAAGGCTTCTAAAAATACTTAAACATTAAATAAAACCACTTACAATAAGCAAATTATTCAGAACTAAAGCATTATTTGTTTAAATTAACTAAGATTTCGGATAAGAGATCCCACCCTTGCTATCATATTTGCAAAGGTCACCGTGTGAAGTCAGTGCCGTTAATTTTTTTTTCTGCATAACTGACAATATCAAGCAAAACAAAAAACAAAAAGTACACTCACAGTGCTAGGAAACACAATACAATCAATTGTTCAGCTGCAAAAGGAAAACTTTCTCCACCAGTCATGAAGAAAATACCGTCTTCCCAGTAATTCAGGCAAAGAATGGACACTGGCAATCAGCTTCCTTGTCCCCCGCCCCCCCATTGCTGTTCCGAACTAGGCTGAAGAGAATGGGCCCGCCATGTGCCTGAATGTCTGGACTCTGAACACTGGCTGGCAGGAAACAAAACAACAATTAAATATTAAGTTCTACAATGTGTGAACATAACCGTGTTATTCTCATTGAGTTTTCAGTAGTATCTTTTTCATCTGTGCAAGCAATGAGCATTTTCCTGTTATTTATGCATAGCCTTAATTACCTTATCTGTCCTGTCCCAATGCCCAGCAATTCTACATTTTTCCATGCCCAGAATTTTGGAGAGATTGTACCTGCTGGGATTTTGAACCCTTATAACCTTTTATCCCATGAGACTACCAACTGTATATACAGGACCAAGAGGGATGTCTGTAGGTATGAAATTCATTTCACAGAGGTGGGTTTCACACATATTTTGGCACTAGGTTCTGTGAACATATTCAGGCTTTGGTTCTCTATATTTTAGTTTTATTCCCACCCATTTCAAAGTAAAAATAAGAATAAAAAGAATTAAAATACTCTCTCACACCCAATGCAGAAACCTTACATTTATAGTTCACAAGAGTTCTATAACACTATGTTCTGAACCATGTAAGTGATTTACAGTAAATGGTTAGAGCAAATGAAAATACATCTTAAGATATAAAACATTCATAGATTCCAAAGTCCAGCTGAATGTAATCAATACATTAATACAGGTATGGGATCTGTTAACTGGAAACCCCAGAAAGCTCCAAATTATGGAAAGGCCATCATCTCCCATAAACTCTATTTTAATAAAATAATTCAAAAATGTAAAAAATATTTCCCTTCTAACTGTAATAATAAAATAGTACCTTGTATTTGATCCCAACTAAGATATAATTAATCCCTAAAGGAGGCAAAACAATCCTATTGGGTTTATTTAATGTTTAAAAGATTTTTTAGTAAGCTTAAAGTATGGAGATCCAAATTATGGAAAAGACTCCTTATCCAGAAAACCCCAAGTCTTAAGCATTCTGGATAACAGGTCCCATTCTTGTATTGGTAAAGTTGGTAATACAGACATGGAATCCATTATTTGGGATCACTGGGACCAAGGGATTCTCCTGATAAGGGGTATTTCTGTAATTTGGATCAATGTACTTTACATTCACAATGTTTTAAAAGCCCAATAGGATTGTTTTGCACCAACATGCAGTTTAGTTATCATCAAGTCTTATTGTTACAGAGGATAAGCAAAATTCAACAACTGTTAAACCGGACCCTAAGTGTGGGGGGGGGGTGGAGGAGCTTTCTGGATAATGGGTTTTAGGATTATAGATCCCATAATGATATTTTTATTATTTTGTCTAGATTTTTTTTTTCAAAGTACACATGAAAAGAAAATACCCTCTCTGCCTCAGGTCACAGTTTCACTTAACCCAAGAATGATAGGAAAGATAAGATCTTTTAGAAAGGTTATGTTGAAAAATAAATTGCCATTTATTTTAAAAAATCATGACCCAGTGCTACAATACTCAAATATTTACTGCAAAGAGCAAGGACAGGGAACCTTGTCGTCCTTTTTTGTTGCAGGGAGTTGCAATATTCAGATTTTTATCCTCAAACTGGGCATGGCAGGATAATCTGGTGTGCTGCTCGGCTAATGTGAATTGCCTGCTTTGCTGCCAAGCAATTATTTCACCAGCATAACAGCAAATATTTATTTATTATTCTGCCAAAGGCCATGATCTGTCTCATTTCTGTATCAAATGCTATTGAACACCAGCACAAGCTATAAAACATGAATTAGTTGTGGTCTGAAAAACAAATGCACAACACAGTAAAATAACAGAAATAAAGCCAGACATATTAACATTTGATGAGCATTTCCATTTAAATAGCAAACTAGTAGTTATTTTCTGTTCTGCTGCTTTATTCCTGTTGCTGGCACCAAATCACTGGCTCTCTGGCTTTGTGGACTACAACTCCCAGCATTCTCTGACAGCCATTGGAAGACTTTTATGCTGGCAGCCCAACTGTTTTCATTGTTCAGTATCAGCAAGTTTAGTAAGGACTTCCCACCTCCGCAGTAAAACTGTTTCACGTTTGGCTTTTGTTGCACAATACATTCATGCATACATACATATATTACTAATAACTTTCAGTAAGTCCCAAAATATGTTGCTTAATAATTACAGTATAACCTACAATTTCAGACAGATCAAGCATGGATATATGCATTTACTCTCCAGAGCTGCCATACTGCTTGCCTTCCCCATTTCCCTAGTGCTGAAGAAAGCTGCATGGAAGCTCCTGATCATATTCATAAAGTCAAACAGGCAGACAATGAACGTTCTGTAAGCACTATAAGCAACACCCCTACTAAGGTTCTGCTGGGTGCTACAACAATGGCCAGGCATCAAATTACCACCTTTCATTAAACAAAGGACTACAAAAATATGTGGCCTTCTAGCTGCATTTGAACTACAACTCCCACACCCCCACTGCATATTTGCCCAAATAAATGTTTTTTTTTGACACATACAGTCCTTAAATATAATTTACAATGTATTCTGGCACCATTAATATGTATTGGGAATCAATGAAATGTTGTTTTGTGATATCAATCTCACCTTAAAGACACATTTTAAAAGAGAAATTGCCAGTCCCCCAAGCAGCGCATGAAATGCTCCCACAGAGAGGTGCTTATTGTTACATTTAATCTGCCTGAGGGAAAACATAGTGACGTTGGCTCCTCTCGCTCTGGGCTACTAAGCCTGATTCCGCAAAGTGGTCAGCAAACACAGGGGACAATTTGGGACATAAATAATCAATTAATGATCAGGTCTTTTTTTCTTGTTTGCACGGATGAGAGGTGAAACGAGTAATGCACAGATAAGAGACCTTCCATTTCCCAATCAGGTTATCTCGCGTAACAATTGGCGTTATATTATACCAATAAAGCCAGGTCTTCTGCTCCCACTGCCCACAGCCGCCATCTCCCAGATACGGGGGAGAGACCTTTATTTTTAAAAGCTGCATTTTATTATTTCAATTGTAAATCATTTGCCATTCCCGTGGGCTTAAATGAACTGCACAAATGGAGAGCAATGTTTGCAAGGGGGAATTGTTACAGCACAACCATTAGAGATATTTACCTAGAATTTTTGTATAATTAAGGGAGCTTTTATCTGACAGTGACATTTAGAGGCCATATCTGCAACTCACCTAAACATAAGTAAGTGCACTTAATGATATTAAAACATCTATTAGAGGGCACCGTTTACAATGGGAATGCTGGTTTTTAAACAGGGAATCCCACTAATACATAAAAATACATATTTATTTAATAATAAAAACCTTTTTTTTTAATTATATTTGAATTTATTATTTTCTTTATTTCTATTAAATATATACACTCTCTCCTAAGGCTTTAAAAAAATGCTTTCTTATTTCTATTCTTTCATTTGTTTGTCAATTTTTTGCAAATCAGTTCAAAACGCTTGACTTTTGTTTCCCCCTAAAAATCATTCTTCTCTCCCCAAACCTGACCTTACAAGCATTTATCTGAATTTTTTTTTAAACTTACATTTCTTTTCTTGTTTACACTTAAGTTTTCTTTGATTCTTTTTTTTTTTGAGAAATGTTAAAGTATATTTAACACACCAGAACAAAAAGCAAATAAAGAAAATATACTTTTTTCTAAAAAAAAAAAGCTTTGACACCTCCAGGGCTTTTAAGAGCTAGTTTATAAGGTGAGATTTCTAATATTAAAGAAAAAGCCTATTAAAAAGCATTGTTAGGGACATGCTCAACCCTCCCGTCGTTCAGCCATGCAGTTTCCTAAAGAATGTAAAAAATATATCAACAGTTTGAAAACTTGGATTTGCTGTGAGGGAAAGAGAGAGAGAGCAGAAGAGAAAAGGGACTGAAAGAAAAAAAAAACAAAACTTCCTTTGCTCTTATGATTTTGAGCATGTTGTAGGCTCTGATACAGACATAATGTAGGGAGGGTCTCTGGAGAAATCAGTCCTCTCGGATGAGATTAGGGGGAGTGTCTGAGGCTTGGATCTCAGACCATTGAGAGAGTCGGATAATCACCAATGAAGCCCCACCTCGGGAGAGATAGAGATAGTTGAAGGCTATCTTCAGGCCTGCCACAGACACAGGCACACACACACACTCTCACACACTCACACTCAGGGGCTGGAGTGTGTCACTCTAATGTTGGAAGGATGGTGTTTGCCACAAACTCATCTGATACTGGGATAGCTGACTGGAAGGCTCTAAACACAAGTCAGGTCTCTGAACTCCTGCACCTTACACAGAGGAAAAAGGTTAGACATGTTTTGTGTTTGTTTTGTCACTTTTCCCCTCTCTTTTTGTCCCGTTTTCTGTGCATGTTTCAGTTGTTGGGGGAACTTGGGAAACAGCAGGGGAAAAAAACAAAAGTAAAGTTTCAGCCCATAATGTGTTGCTTGTTAGGTAAGCTTGCTTGTTTTGGTCAGGGGAGACCCCCGAGTTGGACTAGGATTTGCCTGCATCCCCTGCTTATTCGTGGATGTTTCATTTACTTTTATAAGATTGGTAAAATGAAGTTGATTTGGCTAAGTAAGGGTAAATAAGTGCGCTCAGGAGAAAGTACAAGGGATCAGCAGGTTCAGTCACAGGGAGATACAGAATCTGTGTGTTTGGAGCGCCACCTAGCGGGCTCACCGATCCGGACGTTTGCGAGCGGAGTGATACTTGCAGTTATTAGCAGCACATTATTAACAAATTCACTCAGAAATCGTCAAAATTGATGTGGAATTTAATTAAAAAAAAAAAACAAACATCGCACACGCATACATTGTAAATTATATTGGTATAGAATATATTAGTCTGTAGTGTAAAGTCGGATCCAGAGGCAATGTACATCTGATAAAATCGCAGGGAATTTCAGCTGCAATTGTTACAGATTGTAATTTAAAATGAAAGACAGCAAATAGTAACGTTTGAAAAAAAATCCAAATATTTTGCGAAAATATTGTGTTAAATTGTGTTTAAAATGTCAAAGTGAGGTTACAGAGAATTTAGTGGGATAGAAGCAGATTTGCTGGAGTTTGATATTTTTCATTCAGTCGCAGTTAAATGAAGGATAATCGCGGGTAGAACACTCACTGGGAGACTGGGAATATCCCAAATCTGCAATAAATATTTTAAAATGTTGAAAAAAAATCAGGCAAATACAGATTTACATGGTATATTGAATTAATGTATTAGATTTGCTTGTAAAGAAGTGACAGTTCAGACTATAATCAGTCTCATATTGTTTTTATTCTTATAGTAAACTGCACAAACTGCCAGTATTGCTCATTACAAAGTGGCAGTAGAGAACATTAAGGCATAGGAGCTTACACTTTTGCTATTACAATTGTGCATTGTATTTGCTAATATTTGAGTACAAAAGTTTTGCAAAGGAAAATCAAAGAGAAACAAGTAGGTAACACAATAAACCTACAGATTCCTGCAGTAGCCACATATGAAAATCATTTTCTCTGAGCAGCGTTTGTACTCTAACTGCCTCCCTTTTAATATTATTGCATAGTAATTGCTAGAAAGAAGAAAAAAAAATCCCTGCCACAAAAATGTTGGGCACAATACCTAAAATATAACCATTAATGCATTCAAACATCTATTGACATTCTCCTTAAAGGTGTTAATATAATAATAAAAAAATATTTCCCTGTAATGAAGCAAACCCTGTGTAGTATGAGCTTTACTCTTTCTGCTTTATTATCAAAATATTGCCAATATATCATGTATATCATGTATTTATGATATGCAGCAAATTACAAATGACTTGGATAAAAGGGACTTTCTACCTGAAAATAATTGTGATCTAAACTTGCTTTAAACTAGGTTGAAATGCTAATAAAATATGTGTAAGAATTGCTGCAGATATCGCTGCCTCTTTTGCAATTAAAACAATTCCTATAAAACATTTCCTAATAACACGTAAAACTGAAATACTGTGGTGTTTCCAAGTCAGATTGAAGCAATGTAGTATTCAGATGAAATTGGCATTACTATACATCTTGCAGAAAAATGAAAATAAATATATAGTGTATTTTTAATTCATAATTTGCCATATAAATATAGTGATTGTGTACCATCTCTTGGAGCGAAAATCCAAATTCTGAATATAAATGTCAGCTGGGTACTAAGAATCCTTTATTCATCAATCACTGTCTATGTGCCCTAATGCTCCCTATGCCCGTGTATTGATATGGCGAATGTACATGTATGGTTTCGGGGTATATTTGCTGAAACCTTGTTTGCATTAACATAACAAAAAACTGATTACATTAACACTTCTCAGTTATTATCAAGACTGCTTGTAAGGGAGAGGCAGAAAGGGCATATTTCCTTGATAAAAGTACAAATGATATATAATTTATTCCACTCTCTACAACGGCAGCCCTCCAGCTGGTATGAAACTACAACTCCCAGAATGCCACCGACAGCTGGAGGGTCCCTGTATGAAATAGTTCTGTTTCTGGAGTGAGGGCTCTATGCCTTAATTAAGCAGGGGCCCCGATCTCCATGTCTGGCCCTGTTTATGGTTTAGCTACTAATGAGGTGGTATTTAAAGGCTGCAGGGTATTTAAAAGACTGCTTTAGTAACCATTCGTCACATGTCATCAGAATGTGCACTTAGAGGGATAGAAGGTGATTAGAGAAAGCGACGTATCTTTAGTCTCATTTGGATACCTCGTGGGGGGAAATGAGAAATATTTCAGACCCGGGGAAATATTGGGATCTTGCTGAATTCCAGATGACGTGGATGTTATTGCTGTAAATAAACGATTAAGGCACGTGTAAATACAGGCAAAAGCCACGCACTCAATGGGAGAGATTTCTATTTTTAATGTGTGTTATCCAGAATGAGCACAAATAAATAAATAAATAACAGGGGCTGTTTGGCTTATAGGTGCTTCTGGGGGTTGCAGTCTAACAGGAGCGACATGTTAGGCGCCTCTAGTGTTACCTACTCTCACAATGCTACATACAAAGCCCCATTTATGGCTTGCAATATTTCCTCTGCCTTGGGAACGAGTCTGGCACCCTGTGGGTTAAACCTCTCTGCCTTTCCCCTGTTACCCTTTAAATGTAATAATCTTGTTATGTTTATAAACTCAGAAGACCCCTGTATAACAGTTTTAGAGCATGTGTTCTTAGCGTGGTCAGCTGAGCCTATGGATGCCGGAGTCTTACGGCTGAAACCCAAGGGCCATACAAACCGGGACTTAGAAAATCATTCCCCCCCCCCCCCAACGGCTGGAGAGAGTTGTTTGTTTTATGAAAGTAGTGGTGCGCTAGTCCCTTAAAGGGATCCTAATCCTACAATATTGCTTGCTCTCATGTAAAGGGAGACATTGTAACTCCCAGCCACAGTAAGCCGTCTCCACGCGTTCATAGAACTTTACTGCATGTGCTGTTAATGGGCTGCATTTTGTAGTGTTAGGCGAAATTTAGATTCTAAGAAACATGGCTTCCACCCAAACACTGAATATCACATCTCTTAATTTCTAGCAGAAAATACCTTCATTTTGGTTAGTGCCCCCCACTCCTCCCTTTAAAATATTGCAGACCACCAAGCTATTTTCTTATGGGTGTGGGGGTTCCTTTCAGTGGTTAACAAAACACCCCTTGAGTTTTCATTGAAATTTATAGGGTATGCGGCTCTCCAACATAGCGGCGGCCTCTGTTCACTTTTCACACCTGGTTGAGATATTACACAGCCATTTAGGGCATCACGTTGACACATCTATGAAATATATGGGCCCTGATGTTCCCGGCATGTTAATTAACCATTCCAATTGGTTGGTGCTAAAGACAGGACCCAGTTGTTGCACTCGCTTGTCTTCATGTTATGCCCGGGGGGGGGGCAGGTTCTGTTAAATCACTGTATACAGGGGGGTACAAGGGGCAGGTGTAAGAGGTGTTAATTACATTATTTGGAGCATGGAAAATAATATATACTGAACACCCGCCAAACCAAATGCCAGAAGGGTTATATTGAGAATCCTAAATATTATGTTTGTAGCCTCCTAATCAGCAGTAGCAAAAAAAAAAAAAAAACATATTTAACCCTCTTAATACTTGAATTGTAAACAACAGATCTAAAAGTCTCGTTTACTCTGCATTAGAAGATGGGTTGAGTGTATGTTTTAGGAAATTTGAGCTTGTAAGGTTATAAAGAGGAGATAGACAAGATGTGCCTGCTAGCAGCATTCTTCTAATGATATCTGAAAGCAGCTGGAATCTCTGATAAATAAATAGACTAGAAAATCCCACCACTGGGATCCAGCAGGCAAGCTTTTTTTTATTTTTAAAAGTAACCCCCCCCCCCCGGTGTCAGCAGGGGGTAGATTCATATTGATTGTCGGTGCAGTTCTTCTGCTGAAGAAGCCCCAGTCCAATGACTTTTATTTGATCAGTCTGGAAGTCGTAACACGGCCCATGAACTTTTTTCAACCACAAATAGCTGTTGGATATTTGAGATACATTTTTTGTGTGTGTGTGCGTGGGGGGGGGGGGGGTAGCGGTGTGAAACCTTAATCTGCATTTACCAAGATTAAAGCAGATTTGCAAGGTATCAGAAATGCTATGATACTTATGTTTCACTTATGTAATAGGGTTGTGAAAATGGACAAACAACTGGGTTTTATGGTAGGTAAGAGCGGGAGAGCATTTACAAGCTTCATCTGGATGTGGGTTTATTTGTCATAGGTATTAGCCACTGAGAAGCAGTAGTAAAAACTCCCTATTCTCTTGAAACAGATACCAAGTTATTCACTCACAGCCTTAACATAGGCTGAACTCTCCAGTTGCCGACTTAGTTCCCCTTTGTTTTGCTTTAAAGCATAGATAGTATATAAGCAGTTTATCTACTAAGCAATCAGTGGTTCTTTGACTCTTATTTGATGCTGAATAGCCAGCGAGCTGTTTTATTCTCAGCGGCGAGAGATCTAGTGGGTGTGCTGTGGGTATTTCTTTTATGTTAACACCAGAACTGGAACCCAGCCTAATGTAGAACATTGCCAGAATTCCTTCTCACAAAACATCTCTGTGACTTGTATACCCAACCATTAAAAATTTCAACACTCAATTTTAAGCTGTACATATTGCGTTAACCCCATCCAGACCCAGCAGGCCTGACAGGTTTTGGGTAGGTTATGTATATGTTATAGTGTCACTTGTAGGACCATTTACAACATGAGCACAAGGGATTTAATTATGTCCAGAATGGGGCTAAATAGGTAATGACAAATTCAAAGTGCTGGGACAAATGAGAGCCTTTTATGTCATATGCCAGAAACAGTCAATGGATGGCACTTGAGCTTTGGCAGGACGGCCATGGGTCCCCTTTGCCCTGCTTTATGCATTTCTTTGTGTTCTTAGGGCTGTTGTGTATTTATTAAAAACTAAACACACACCAGCTTCTATACAGATGGAGTAGGGCTTATTTAGCCCTGGTCAGATGCAAAGACTGGGGTATGAAACTTCACAGAGCACTTGTGCCTGTTATATGCACATTGAGCCACCCACCTACCTCCTCTCCGGTATGCACCACTGCCAAATGCAAGCAAAGTAATGTGCAACTCTAATGCTCCATCCAATGAACACAGAGTTGAATTTCAGGGTGTAACAAGCATATTTCTATGGGGCAAAGTGCAATAAAACTGCATTTATTTTCACTTTGCATCTTGCCCCATTTGTTTTACAAATGTGTCTAAGTTAATAGGAAACAAATAGATATTTCCATTTGTGTATTCATTTCTTTGCCTGCTTTCATTCCAGCTATCCTATAAGGTTATTAAAGACATTGAGCCAGGAGAAGAGTTGTTGGTTTATATGAAGGAGGGGAATTATTCCCCAGGAAACATGCCCCCAAATATTGATGGTAAGTTACTGTCTTTGCCATGCATTTTATGCAAGTTTGCATTGAGGAATGGGAAATGCTTGATGAATGATGATGCTGAAACTAATATAAATGGTAAAATGACTAAATGAAAATGTGCATTTAATAACTAGTTATTAATAACCCTTCTATAAGAATTGCTATAAATGAGATGTTGAAACAATAAGATGGTTGCCTCAGCAGTATCACTAAGGCCCGCACTGGAGATATTTTATTCACAATATTTAACTCTGTTTAAAAGGAAGGGGAGGATTGGTAAATATTGTTAAAGCACTACAAGACCCAATAAATCTGGTTGGGGCCATAGAAATTCACTAGAGGGTCACTTCTAGCTACTACTGCCTATAATTGTCCAATGACTGAAACTCCCGACAGCACACACCAATCCCCTTTGTTGCATTGCCATTCCCCTACGTATTTCCAATATAGAACAGTGCAGTTTCTCTATGTTTTCTGATGTAGTGATGCAAAATGGACATACATATTCATATGGTTAAGTTCTAAATGTAGTCTATTTTATAATTCCAGTATTGCCAAGATACATTACTGCACAAAGTAGTGTTTTTTCTTGGAGCTGTATCTGTGCTTTAAACACTTGCATGGTTAGCATGGATGTATTCGAATTCTTTACATGTATTCTCAAGTGCTAGTTTTGGGAGGCAATGAAATGTACACAAAAGGGAATATGTGTATGATTCTCTTTTAAGGTGTGATTATTTTGTAGCTCCTCTTTAATGGTCACTCTCTGGAGACAGTGTCTAAATGCAATGCATTGAATGGTTAAGTTTGGAGATTTTGAAAAACACTTGTTAATGTTGTGACTGGGCATTAATAGCTAAACGAGTTATATTCACATAGGCTGGAGATCCCAGAATGAAACTTTATGGCTGCATAAAAGTGAGTCCTGCAGATAAAACAAAGAGGTGCTAGTTACGCTTACAAGCACTGCTGTTACTATATCTGTAAATGTAGGCCAGCAATATAATCCCATTTATAGTACAAGTTACTAAATGTCTCCTTTGATACCTGAGGCAAACAGTCAGGAGTTAATGCCGTACATATGAGTCCTAACAGCATGGCTCTGGAGGTTAGCTAACTGCTCGACCCATGTGTATAACTTTCAATTTCACAGTTACCAAATTCTGTGGTACAACTGCCATGTAATATAATTCATTTACTCATGTGATATCAGCCCTTTGCAGACTCACTTGAAAGGACCCAGCAACAGGCCAGGCCAACACACAATAAATGAAACTTGTATAAAAAAAATGACTTCACTTAAAACTAGAAGACCAGACAAATAAAATCCTTCACTTAAGATCTTATATTCTAGCTGGGTTTGTGAAAATGTAAATTGACTATAGTATGGATAAGAGCTGCCCATAGATATATCAGTCTCTGCCCCAGTGAAGCTTACAGTCTTAGGTCCCTATAACAGTCACACACACTATGGTCGATTGTATCAAGAGCCAATTTAGCTGCCAGTATGTATTTGGACCAAAGCAACAGAAGTGCCTCATTGAGGGGATGGATATTTTGGAGGCACTTGAGGGTCCGGAGAAAAACACATGGACGACTGTGCAGTGCAAAAGCATTCTAAAGACCTGGGGCCATCATATGGTGAGGTGGAACAGTCCTAAACTGTAAGCCAACAGAGGGTTGTTAGAAGGCCACAAGTGTCTTGGGCTTTTGGTCTAAAAGGGAGATAAAAAGGAATTATGGAATCTTTAGAGCAGAAAGCAGTCACTGTGAAGAGATGCAGCTCTTGAATAAAATTCTGAGTAGTCATTTGGGTCTCTTGGCATGGCTTTTCCTAAAGGGAGCAGAGGGGTTTGGTAATAGCTTTGGTACAGTTATATGGCAAACATTCACACGCACCCTTGTATATAGTATCCATCCCATGTTTGCACAGGTTATATTTTTGTATAAGTTAAGAGCGTAGCCATCCCTCAAAAGTATGTGTTGAAACTATAGGGCTCCATTAACATATATAATTATGCCACCCAAAAAGATCCTTAATTTATGTCTTTAATTACTTGTGTGATTTAGGTGAGATATATATTAGTAACTTGGTTTCATTTTAAAGTCCACAATTTTACAGTCTGTGCTGTTTGTTGAACATTTTTAAAAGCATGTGCACAAATGAGTTATGGTCTAAACCGCTTGCCAGAAAATCTCTGATTTACAGAGTATGAATAAAGTTAAATACCCATGTTCCATTTAATAGCATGTGTGTTTGTTATGACCTGTAAAAATAAAAAAAAAGGAAAATGCACGCTTGGTTTTAATGCCACCCATATGCAGGACACTGTCGTTGGCCATAGTGTGCTGCTAACCTGATGCGAATTTCAAACCTGACAATTCATATATGGCCAATTTTTGCCCAATGGTGTCTCAGTCTGGAAGGAATATGTCCGCAGCTTTATTGGCCTGTGTTTTCCCACCTTTAGTATTGCTACAACTAAATTGTGGGTTGATTTAATACAATAGTAGTTTATGCCTATTAGACTACTGAGCCCCATAAAATATCTAAGGGGCCTACAGTGACTGCTGACTGAAAAACATTGACCAAAAAGAATAACACAATAAAGAATAATGTATGGCCTGAATAGCTAGCATAAAAAGCCCTAGTTCATGTAACAGTGTTAATTGAAAAATAGAATGTGACAGTATAAGCAAATGGCCCATCAAGTCATGGAATAATAGGTGCAAAGTTTGCTGCAACTCTAATTACCCATAGCAACCAATTAGAAGATAGTATGTACTGGTCTTCATCTAAAATGTAAACCTTTCATTGTTTTTTATGGGTCACTAAACCCATGCCATGTGCAATGTGCAGCACAATTATTACCCAAAACACAGCCACTTACACCGACTGCACAATGATTATGTCTTTACCAAGAGACGGAAAGCACATAGGTTCCATACTTACAGCCACCAACTTACTGAGGATTCTTAGAGGATATCTTAAAGAGATAGAATTATAGTGAGTGTATTATATGTATAATGTGTATCCACCTGCTACATCCGTAGGGCCATTCCTATACAGGTATAGCATCCGTTATCCACAAAGCCTCGAATTACAGGAAGGCCATGTGCCATCGTCCCCATTATAATCAAATTATTCATTTTTTTTTAATGATTTCCTTTTTCTCTGTAATAGTGAAACAGAACCTTATATTTTATCACAACTAAGACATAATTAATTCTTATTGGAGGCAAAACAATCTTATTAAGTTGATTTAGGGTGAAGACACACAGACTCCCAAAGACAATGCTAATCATTTACTGATAACTTTCTCTATTTGTGTTTTAGCAGAGGCAATTCTCAGTATAGTCTATGGAAGCATATTTTCTGGAGTTTAGTAGCCATGAAAAAGTAGCTGCTACTAAGTAGCTCTATGTGTCTTTACCCTTTTGTTTAAATGATTGTTTAGTCCAAATTACAGAAAGATCCCTTATCCAGAAAACCCCAGGTATCGAGCATTTTTAATAACAGGTTTCATACCTCTACTCGTATATTAGATATTAGTATACTATAGCAAGTCTGAATAGTCAAAGCTATACAAATTGGCTTACCAAAGAAATTTCCAATTCGCGCACAGAAAAAAAAGTTCTTGGCAAATTTTTCCCTGATTATGCCAGGACCAAATAATTCCCTCAAACATACAGCTTTTTTTCTACTTTCAAATAAATACTTCCTCGCTCAGTTAAAGTCGGAATTGCACAAGAAAGAGAATGCAAAAATGTTCCGCATGAAGATAATTATCGTCAAAAATCTTTTATGCCAACCTCAGCCAAATGCACTAGACCCCTTATCTCTGTTGGAATTTTGAGTAGAGCTCTTGAACTGCTTAGAGACTTTATTCTGGTAGATTAGCATGTAGATGCCACATAATTGCCTCCCCCTTGGTTTTCCTGAAAGCCATTAGAAGCTGATTTATTTTTCAGTTACATTCCTCCATTGTCCCGAGTGTTACTGATGGAACTTTTAGATAGACGGTGCAACTGCAGGTTTTACAAACAAGGCAGAAGAAACCTGTTCCTTCGCTCTAACATTTACATTGTGCTTCAAAAGAAGGCCCATATGAAAGAAGGCGCTTACCATAGAATGCACGAAACCTAGGAGAGCAGAATTTGAGAAGTGCGTTTTTTCCCCCCCTGCATCATTTTGATCTCCAGACCATAATCACATTTTAGGGAAGCAAGAACAATTAGCTGATTCATTTAATGGAATCCAATTCCGGGTTGGTTTCTGTAGTCTGCAAAGTAAATGCAGAAAACACCTTTCTTATTTGCTGTGTTTTCCTCTGGGGGCTTGAGTATTGGTTCTTTCTGTTTTAATAAAAAGCCAGCAAGAGACCTTTAAAAGATAAAAGGTATTTGCCTTCTTACAAACAGTTAAAGAAAAGCATTCCCACACGAAAGCCAAAAAAGTAAAGGAATTGTGAGAGTGGAATGTCCAATAACCTAAATATCTTTAGGACTATTGTATACCCCTCATTCATTTTAAAGGCAACCACCTGAACCAGAGAATGCAGACTTGGGTCTGGCAACAACAATCTAACCTGCCACTGAACCTATTGGTCCAGGTAATTGCCACTGTCAGGCCCAGACTGGCAATCTGTGGTTTCTGGCAAATGCCAGAGGGGCTGCTGTAAGATGCGATAGACAGTCACTACTTATTGGGCTGGTGTGGGGCTGTTTTGGGCCTCTGTACTTAAAAGGCCAGAGCCCTATTTTGAATCCCAATCCAGCCTTGGCCACTGTAAGTGAAGCGATATCAAGTGTTTGTGGACCACCACTAACAAAATACCCTATATCTCCCTCTGTGCCATTACCTGTAGGGCAGGAGCTCTCAGGGCAATTTTGTGTTTTTATCTTTCTGACATTTTGTAGGGTATAAGGTGCAGGATAATATGCTCAGAACACCCCCCTTCATTTGAATGAATATTGACTTAAATCACCAGGTGCACATTCATAAGCTTCAAAACTTCTGAGCAGCAAAATGCTCAAAATCTCAAAATTCAGATGATAAAATGAACAATTAAAATGTCTGCTGTTTGGTTTTATATTCATAAGATTTCCCCAGAGGTTTTAGAAATATCCAACTAGACCAAACTATACAGAGAGAGGGGTTTGTACAGAGCAGAAGCTGTTGTGAACATTGTGAATAGTTATTAGCTGGACAATAGAAATGGTTCAAGGTTCCCAGCATCTTAATTTAACCCTGAGTGATCACCTAAGGGACGGAATTCCCATTATTGTGCATTTTGCTGGACATCCTGTGGGGAAGTAATAATGAAAAGACAAAAGAAACTTCTGATGTCTCTTTCCTCATATGCTTTGACTTCTAACTTAATCAGATTAGTGCTATGTGCAGAGCAGTCAGATAGGTAAATAGAGCTACTTCTGCTAAAAGTTATTACCTTTCAAAATTCAGAGAGACATCAATAAGAGGAGCCGGTTACAACTTTTATATCACAATGTGCCATGTTTGATTAGCCTGTATGAAAAGTGTATGTTTTGGCAACATTTGTTATTGAGTAACAAGCGAACCCAAACCATTACTACAAGCCTTCCTCTATATATAATAGTGCACAGCGCCCCCTACAGTGCCCACATTCACTGATGTTATAGAAGCAAAATCTAAAAATAAAAACGCTATGTTTTGCATCCTATTAGGCTGTCTTTCCTCTAATCCTGACATTATTTGTGCCATCTTGAAATATTTTATATCCACTGAATCGATGGTATCAGTCACTACACTATTACTGCAGCCAAAGGCGAGGTGATTCTGTGATACCGAATGAATTTAACAGCCAGCAATGGATAAGGCTATAAAATTGTGTTTCTTATCTCTTGTTTTAATAGAAAATACCCAAGAGATCAGTGGCAGACCCTGCAGTTGCGGGGGGGGAGGGGGGCTCAGACCACGAGGTCTGCTTCCTCCATTACTGCATATAAATCTCTGCTTCATGCCAGCTCTCAGGTAGGAGTGTGGGCACACAGAGTAGTTATGCCACTGCAAGAGATGCTAAGTCTGGGAGGTTTAGCTCAGACAAAGCTGGTCAATAGAAATGTTATTTACAAGGAGTTTTTCTTCATAAATAAAAAGCAAGAGGGAAGAGAAGTAATTACTATGCACACAAAATATTCCTTCTATGAATATTAGAAGGAATACACAGGACTGAATACTGTAGAAACAGAATTCCCCACAGGTAACAACAACAACTAACCCTCGTAAATAGATATGGTGGTGGTGCCTATAGAGGGCATGCAATATGGGAGCTTTAGGTCTTAAATATATTAGTGCAAATATGCAGAGAAAGGATGTTGCTTATGAACACTGAGCTGTACCTTAATGCTTTAGATGTAATGTAAAGAAAATAAATAGATGAAAAACCCATACTTTTACATTGGCATGTTTTCCATTTAAAAAAGCTCCAGTTTTATTTAAAATCTACTGACAGATTCTAAACACAAACCCCAGGTATCAAACGCAGTGCTTAATGAAAAAGCCTGTTTGGTGAAGTGTAAGATGCCTAAACCCTCCTGCCCCTGGCTTTTAAGTGGCAGGGCTGTATGGCATGCTTGCCAGCATCAATAAATCCCCACCAAAAAAGCTTAATTACCGTCTACCTTGGGAGTTAATGAGCCTCGCTACATGCACAAAGTTTGTTCTAAGTTGTTTGCACAGGAATGAACATTTAATTATGGAAAGATGTTTGGAGTGCGGAGCGGCTAAATGGCTTAAGAAGCTTCTGTTCGCTAAATTGCCTGTTAGGGGAGTGCTGGACAGTCCTGTGACTCTTTTAGAATCTGTACTTTCCGTATATTTACTGCACAGAGCCAATTGTTTAACTTGGCGTGGAAGTCAGGATGCTGCCTCGTAAACCTAATAACAGCTGCCCTTTTTTAAATTTGTTTGACCTTGACAATAATAATTTATTATCTACATAGTTAATTATATAGCTCCTTCCCCTCACCCCAACCCTAATGCTCTTTACTATATTCTGCTACCAATTGTTCTCTGACAGATCCTGGACACATTCACATATGCACTATGGATTTCTAGCAGAAAAACACTAACAAACAAATGTACTGTATTATAATGGGGCCGCATTATTACATACTGATGAAAGGTGAAGATAAGGCACAGGCTGTTTGCTATAGGACTGTCTTGGGCTAATTCCTATTTATTTCTCCATTCTCAGAAGAGCACACATTCCGCTGTGAGGAGTGTGATGAACTCTTCCAGTCCAAGTTGGACTTGAGGCGGCACCAGAAATACGCCTGCACCACAGTCAACCACATCTACGAATCGCTAAATGAGGAGATCAAGCAGGAGGGGTTCGATAATGAACAAATGCACGAGTGTAAAGACTGTGAACGCCCTTTCCCCAACAAATACAGGTAAGGTGTCAGTAAATGTAACTTTAAAGTTAGTGCTGGCTTAAGTAATGGAAAAATGGAAAATCCCCACAGATATTAAAAGGGGCACCCATTTTGCCTCCATAAAAACTCTGGATAGGCCCTGTCAGCTAAAGGAAGTGTCTTTCCTGACTGACAGAAAGAGAGGTGATTATTTGGGGCACATTTGTCAGGAGATATAGTGAATAAAGTACCCCCTGTAGTAAAATATAACTATAGTATAAGTCAACTAGGAGTTCCATGAATAAATGGATTATACAGTTCATGGAACTCTGCTTCTACTATCCTCATATTTAACAACGGGGGGGTACATTATTTATTATAACACAGGAAACCATGTAAAAATGTTACATAACCAAGCACTGATAACTTATAACTTTACTAAGTACCATTTATATGGATATAATTTAGAGGATATTCATGGCTCTTGTGTTTGTTTATTTTTTACAGACAGAAAGCAGTATTTTACTATACAAATTGCACATGCATAGATGCGGTACTTCCTAGGTATTGAATTCTGCATTGGTATTAAAAGTGGATGCTGCAGGAGTTGGTTTGGAGGGGCATTATGTAAGACGTGATGCAATTGCACTGGATCATTGGATAGAATCAATCAAAATAGTGAATCTGGTTGGCCAGTGATTCCCACTGGTACATACAGAATGTTGTTCGTTGTTCTAGAATTGCTGACTCCATTGTACAACTAGGCTGGTTATATCTGTAGGCATGGTACATTCTGTTTAAAAGTTTGCAATCAAAGCCTACCAGATCAGTCAACATCTGGCTTGTGGTTTAAAGTACTAAGGGCCACCCCCCTGATCATATGTTTCACAGTGCACACAAACAAACCAAGGCACACATACATGTTAGGTCACATCAGACAATTAATGGGCAGAGCTCTGCCTCTTATTTCCACCCTTCTTCCTGTTACAGTTAGAGCTGCATTATTTTTTGTCAGGAGGGAGCACACAGACCATCACGAAATGATGGTTCAAAGGAAAAGATGTGAAAGGGAAATATTTATTGATAAATATATTCCTGTTGCAGAACAGAGGCTGCGCGCTAAAGCTTGCCTTTGGCCTTGCCTTGAAAGTGGGTTTTTAAATCACTGAAACCATGGATTATGCAGCTTGCCCTAGTGCATTGTGGGAAAAGCTGACTGAAATATAAATATCCAGAGTTAGTTTTCTGGAAGCAGTTATCAAACACACTCCCACTTGTCATTATCTATATCAGTTATACTGCTTGCTCTCAAATATGGCAGTGTTTAGAAGAGCTGGACATGTAAAAGTATTTACATTTTCAAGAAAAATATAGGGGAGCCCAATATAGAATGAATGAATTTAGCTCAAAGTTTAGCAAAAAGTCTCCTGAAGATTTTCTTTACAAAGTTCTGACCTTAGATTGTTACAGTGCAATAAGCCTTTGTGAACAGGTTTGAACCTCCTTCCTGTTCTTTATCTCAGCTACTCAACAGCCACAGCCTTTGAGAGCTTCTGATTAGACTGTAAAACAACATTGCCTATAGAATATTTTTTCACTGTTTACTGAAGTGATTGACAACCTGTGGTTTTCCAGCTGTTGCTAAACTGCCAGTATTTCCATGACACCAAACATGCTACCAAGGAATATTAAATGCAAGAAACCTCAGGGTGGTCATTTATCAACACTGCACACATTTGTATATGGGCAGTAACTTATCACAACCAATCACATTTTTGCTTGCATTGTTTTACATGCAGTTTGCCAAAATAAGCTAATCATACATTGGCTGCTAAAAGCAGAAGTGTCGGGGGCTGATGAGAGAAGCGCCATAATGGCTTATGAAAGCAGTGGCATAGACACTGTAGAAACAGTAATAGACATGGGCTCTTCTCTGCTGGACCGGTGCACTGGAGGAGAATGTGGATAGTGTGCATAGACCCAAGCAACAAAGAAAAGGGCTAAAAATGTGTTTACTCACAAAAAAATTACTTTCCTGTACCCCTTGCAGAATTATCTACTAAACATTTTTAAATTTCTCCCATGGGTTGGGAAGCACATTCATAGCAAAGAAGAAAGCTGTCAGAATTTTACATTTCAGTTAAAATCGTTCTACTTACAGTTTGGAGCAGCATATGATAATCCACACTGAGGAACGGGAGTACAAATGTGATCAGTGCCCTAAGGCCTTTAACTGGAAATCCAACTTGATTCGCCATCAGATGTCACATGACAGCGGCAAGCGATTTGAGTGTGAAAACTGTGTAAAGGTACTGTAAGCAATTTGTTTCTTTTCCTTTAGCCTTTGCTGTCACTTTTACATGGTGACATCCATCAACTATTACCATAAGGCTGACAGTTAGAGTGATATGTGTCTCACGTATGTCCTTTGCAGAGCGAGTCGTGGGTACCAAGTGACCTCCATCCCAGATTACCCTTAAATTTGAACTGCAACAACAACACTGAAGCGGAAGAGCACACACCTAAAGTAGACGTCAGTGTTATGACATAGTTCCATTTGTTGTAGTATCACACACAGTTACAAGCACAATGTTTCAGGCAGCTGTGCCGTGTACCATCAGCCAAATAAGCAAGCACAGCTCCCAGAAACTTTGTGACTATGTACTTTAGGTGTGTGTTATACTTTTTTTTTATCTTGTTATATGAGAAGTCACAAAATCATTTTGCATAAAGATTTCCGAATTTTAAACTAATTTTAGGCTTTTATTTTGATTGATTTTTTTAACTGCTAGTTAATTAGCTGTAACATACAAATGAGTAAAGAATCCATAGTCAAAGCCTGTACTTCATATTAATGCAGTATGTAGAATAAGTATGGAAGAGGCTTGTGAAAGTATTTTTTCATGTTATTAAGGTTTAGTGAAAATGAATACGCTAGGTTATATATACTATATTACTATCCATTAATTATATATGTTATAAATAGTACCATTACTGTTATACACATATCTGGTATCATTGCCAAATAACATTTCAGGACATGTTTGCTGTAATGATTCACCCCAGCTTGTCCTATCCTTCCCAAAACACTACCCAGTCCACTCCTAAACCAGCCCCTTCATGTAAGCCCCACCACATTTTGTTCCTAAATCCGGGACAGACCCAGGATAAAGAACAAACACTGATGGAGGCAACTGACAATGAAGGGTTCTTGGGTTATCTATGACTTCTGAAACCCTTTTAAATGCAAAATACATTGCTTCATATTCATCTTCAGAAGATTGTGCAAATGGAATGTTCCATGAGAATGAATGTGAAGCAAGCACTTTGCCCAGAACTAATCCAATTTCAGCCATAGTGGGATAAAAAAGTTCTCCAAGTCTATGAGGTAATATGATGTATATTGGCCCATTCCATAATCCATTACAAATTACAATAGTAATTTAAATTATGGAAGATAAGATCTCAAAGACTGCTTTGAGTTATGGAACTGAAGCCAATTTGCACCATGTTTATACATAACTTAAACAGTTTCTGACTGCATTGGAACTTGATAGATGCATCCCAATAATATTAGACATCAGGAAATGCTTATTATTCTACTAATATTTGCTTAACTTTCCCTGCAGGTGTTCACTGACCCCAGCAACCTCCAGAGACACATCCGTTCCCAGCATGTTGGAGCTCGTGCACATGCTTGCCCTGACTGTGGCAAAACCTTCGCCACTTCATCGGGCCTCAAACAGCACAAGCACATTCATAGTACTGTCAAGCCTTTCATATGTAAGTTGGAGCATGCTCAGAGCACTCTTGGCTTAGTATGCATCCTTAATCCTGCAACAGGGAGTCCTGCCCTATTAATCAATGTTTGCCACATTGTTACAAATAATATGCATTTTAACTATATATTTCTATATACATTTTCAATAATTATATGAACATGGACATTTGGATAATGTAAACTCTTTCAGTCAATGCTGCTTTTTAGCTTAGTAGCCAATTAGTCAGCTTCTTATATGACATAAGTTAATAAGGGTCCCTTGCATGAGTGCCTTTTTCCGAGGTCTAATTAGTGGCCTGCAGTATCTGCATTGTCTTCTTCTCTCCCCATGATTTCTGTAGACTAAAAGAAGGTATAAGCCAGCAGAAACAACTGCTGGCTAATACCTGCATGATACTCTCACTAAAGTACCCTATCCTTGTGCAAAAACAAAACAAGCGAAGCCACCTATTGTGTTCTAATGCATTGCTTTAGATGACTCTACTGTGTTTGCTGTACTGCAATCAAACAGGTTTACCCCAACTATGGCTGCCTCAAATATTCCTCTGCCATTCACAAGGCTAGATAGAAGAGGATCATAATTTACAATATAGGCCAATATTTTTAATGTGTTTTTAAGTCAACAAGTTCTTTTCAAAGTGTCTGTTTGCTTACATAGAATACCTTTCTGGCAATGCTAACTTCTCAGTAAGTAACAATAACTACTTTATTGTGATTGCTCACTGGGGCAAATGCAAGGAATACATACATTGAAACTTAATTATACAGACAGATCAAGAATTTCTATTTTCTATTTCCAGGGTCAAATAAATAGAAATAGTTAGTGCAAATGAGGTATTATTACCGTTATTAACAAAGATAGCCAAAATGTGTATTGAAAAAAAGATGTTTTGACATCCAGTATTCATTCATCAGGTGTATGGACTAAACATGCAATTATGAAATGAATGCATGGATGGATATTTAGTGCTAGGTGAGCATGGCTTTCAAAGAATTCATTTGGAGTAAAATTGCTTGTTACAAGTTAGTCATGTACTTACCAATAAACACAGACTTTTACAGTTGACTATAAAGACTTTGGGAATTTGGTGCTGGGGGTGGGTTAAATCTATTGTAAAAAATATTTTTGCCTTTACCTTATAGTCTTATTTTTAGTGTTTAAGTTTTTTTATTTGTAGTACTCTGCAGTTTAAGGGATAAGGTACATTGCCAGCTAAGAACTTCACAGCGTGTTAGCCGATATTTTTAACTGTCGACCCTGGGCTCTGGACCAACACCAGTTATACATTTATACATTGTTTGGTGTTGGAGCGCATAAATTAACCAGTAGGGTTCCATGGTATCCTGAACCAAACAGTTCTGATGTCAGCTGGCCTGGGAATCACTTTATTAATTCCTCTTATTTTTAAAACCCATTTTTTTACTAAAATATATTATAACCTAGAGGAAAAAAATCTAGATGTTAATTTAACTTGGCAGATTTTGTAGGCTTTGCTCATTTGCGACCCAAGTCTCTTCCAAAGGCTGAGTAATTGTTGAATTAAAAAAAAAAAAAAAGAAAAATCTCAGAAAACAGATGTACAAGATTTTACCAGAATAGGGCTTACAAGAAAAAAAATGAAACTAAAAAAATGTTCACTAATGAAAATAACTTTTAGTTGACATTTTTCTTCTTCATGTGTTTGCTTAGGACGTATGCCCCCTTTTTTTGGAAGAAAAGTATATATTCTCCTTAAAATATTCAGTTGTCTCATACTAATGGTCAATATAATTTAGTACAAGTATGGGACCTGTTATCCAGAATGCTTGGGACCTGGGGATTTTTGGGTAGGGGATCTTTCTGTAATTTTGATCACAATAACATAAGTCTGCTAAAAATTCATATAAACATTAAGTAAGTCTAGTCAGATCGGTTTGCCCCCAGTAAGGATTCATTATATCTTAGTAGGGATAAAATACAAGGTAATGTTATATTATGACAGAGAAAATTTGTAAAAATGTAAATTATTTGCTTAAAAAATAGTGCAGAACCATGACATTGAAAGCACTTTCATTTTACAGCTAATTCCACCTCTTAAGTCACAGTAAAGGCTCTATTTCACAAATATCTCCTTAAGCTAATATGGTTGCCCAAAACCACCTTATGTTTAGAGGCAACCAATTGTCACCACTGGAACAGGCAGATTTTGACAAAGAAAGGCAGATTTTGCAGATTTTTCAGTCGATTGCCATTAAACTCAAGGACACATGGCATAGGTAGTCTTGGGCATATCTCTGCCAGCAGAAACACACCCACTGAGAAACTAGCCTTATCTATAAGCCTCACACTAAGAAAGTCAGGAAAGGGATTGGTTTATTTATAAATAGCCTATTATCTCTCTTTAAATTCTGCTTGTTCCATTAGGAAGGTTCATAAGGGCAAAAAACATCATATTTTCTAATAAAAATAGTATTGATTTTTATTCTTTAAAAGACCATACAAAACAAATTTTGAACACAAGCTCTGTTTATTTTGTTCATGGTGAACACTGGTCTGAATTGCCCCTTTAAGGCATCTGTGTCATCATATCATGTGTTCTGAAGCTTTTTGTCTGGGACTGCAGCTTGTATTGGATTGCAGCTCTCCATCTGTATATATCCTCATGTCAAGCTTACTTCATTTAAAAGGATCCTGTATCACCTTTACTGAATATTCCCAAAGTGCAAAACAAACCAAAAGAATAGTTTATATCGGTATTGAGCCTATTTAATTGGCATTATAACATCCCAAAAAAATTGATGTATTTAATATATATTCAGATATTATGGGCTGTCATCCAGTATTAAAAAGAAACGATTCTACAGAGATACAAAGATATTATATATATATATTTATTATAATATTTTAATCCAGTGCATACATACTACACATGACAATGGCCCTTCTTTGTTTAGAAAAACTACAGGTATAAATTCCTCTGAGAACAACATTCAGATTTTATATTATAGAGCCAATTCATCTTTTATTAATAAATACAGTTGGGTGTGACAGTAAAACCGAATGTATATTTTATAGGTTCTATGTTATGACAGTATGTGGAGCTTGCTCCATGGACATCTTAGGGCCATGTCACAGAGCACTGCATTGTCAAATAAATGGTAAGATGGTGAAAGCGGACATGGATGCTTTAACTGCGAGTTGTAAAAACTAAAATTCTGGACTTACTCCTTTTTATCCATATCTGCATTATAACTAGGAGATCTGACTTAATTGGCAGTCTGTCATGAGGGCTCCACTCAGATGTTTTCCCTGAATTGATGGAGACATGCTAGCCATCTACACTGTAGCTTCTGTTGAATGTTGGGGTCATTTCAGAAAGGCAAAGTAATTTTTGTAAATGCTATTTAGTGTTTTTTTGATACAAGCCAGAACATATTCTGTTCTTTATCTGGAGGATCCAACTTTGGAGAATTTATGGACTAAAACAAAAACTTAGCTATTTGTAGCTTATTTGTAATGACAACAATAATAAATAAAAATGGCAATTTATTTTTTTACTTTTTAAAAATATGGTTGTATTGAAGACAGCAGAAACAGCTTCAAACATATTTCTACTCTGCCAGTAGTTTTCCAATGAGTCTGGCTGGTTTGTTGTTCAACAAATAAGAATTTGGTGATTATGATAATTGTGTGATCAGAAATATGAAAAAAATTCCAATTACTCCATTCTGCCTATTTATTTTATTCTTTTTTGGCTTCTGTTGGTATTCCAGGTGAGGTCTGCCATAAATCGTACACACAGTTCTCCAACCTGTGCCGGCATAAACGAATGCATGCAGACTGTCGTACACAGATTAAATGCAAGGACTGTGGACAGATGTTCAGCACTACCTCCTCTCTTAACAAACACCGGCGCTTCTGTGAAGGCAAAAATCATTACAACCATGGTGGGCTTTTTGCTACTGGTCTACCCTTAACACCAAGTTCTTTGATGGACAAATCTAAACCTTCACCAAACCTTAATCACTCTAGTCTGGCTTTCAATGAATACTTCCCTTCCAGGGCTCATCCAGGAAGCCTTGCTTTCTCCCCTGCTCCACCTCCATTTCCAACCCTAGCACCTGGATTTCCAGGAATTTTCCCTCCAGCTTTGTACCCCCGGCCTCCATTATTACCTCCTTCCCCTCTTCTTAAAAGCCCTTTGAACCATACACGAGAAGCAAAGCTTCCTAGCCCCATAGGAAATCCTTCCATCCCCTTAATGTCCTCTTTAAATAGCAGCAACCACAATCAGCAAGTTTCTGTAGAGGATAAATTTGAAAACAGCATGGAAAACTCATACTTGGAAAAACACAAATCCAGGAGCAGTGACTTGTCTGACGGTAGTGATTTTGAAGACGTCAACACAACCTCTGGAACTGATCTAGATACAACCACTGGCACTGGGTCGGATTTGGACAGTGATGTAGACAGTGAAAGGGGAAAGAACAAAGAAAAAAGCAAACCAGTGGAAAACAAGCAAGATGTTGTCAGTAGTTCTGTATCTAGAAATTTAAATAATAGCTTAGGCGAAAGACCATTTTTCTACTCACAACATTCCTTCTTTCCTCCCCCAGAAGAGCAACTGCTTCCATCAATTGGAGTAGCTAATGACTCTATTAAAGCTATTGCATCCATAGCAGAGAAATATTTTGGACCTGGATTTATGGGAATGCAAGAGAAAAAAATGGGTTCCCTCCCTTATCATTCCATGTTCCCATTTCAATTTCTTCCTAACTTCCCACATTCTTTGTACCCAGCTTTTACAGATAGGACAATGAACCATAACTTACTGGTAAAAGCTGAACCAAAGTCACCCAGGGACCTTCAGAAAGTCGGCAGCACTAGTTCAGAATCACCATTTGATCTCACCACCAAGCCAAAAGAGATTAAATCAGCCTTAATACCACCTAGGGTTTTGGCACCACAGTCCTCAGGGGAGGAACAGCCACTGGACCTCAGCATTAGTAATAGAAGTCGAGCCAGTCAGAATGGGGCAAGGGAAACTCGGAGAAACCATATTTACAGTGACAGGAAAATGATGATGAATGATATGCTGTCGAAAATTCCTCAGTCACAGCTTCCACAGCAGCCACCTCTCCACTACGCAAAACCTTCACCGTTTTTTATGGATCCGATATACAGGTATTAACATAACTTGGCTTAATCAACTGAGAGTTGGTCATAGCATATAATAACAGAGCATAAAATTTGTTCCTAGCCAATGACTTATAATAGTAATGTCACAACACTAAAAATAGTGTTGCAATGTAGGGAGAAAGGAACATCTGTTTAGCCAGAGAAGTGTTCCAGTCCTGATGATCTTTAGCTCAACCAGAAAAAGAAGGATGTTAAGTGATTAATTTGCAGGAAATGTTCTCATCCAAATGCATTAAGAATACTGTAAATCAAATAGCCCAGCCCTCTCTTTGCTGGGCTGAGTTACAGTTTGAATGACAGTCTAAAGTGATTTTAAGCTCTACTTTTTATTTGAAGGCTTCCAATTGCTAGAAAGTTTCTTAATATTTTAAAACGGTTAAAAAGGGGTTTACTCATAATTTAAATATTCAGCAAGCTCTGTGGGAATAAAGCATTTCATCTAAGTGCTTTCTATGGGAAAGATGTTATCAATATGAACTGAGTCTGGGCTCCAAAATTGTTACATCCTAGTTATATGCCACTCCCCCTAGTGTCATTCTAAACCCTCTTTTCTATTGTTAAATGCTACCCAGAATGTGGGTCAAATTCAGTTAGATGAGAAAGATGTATCTCCTTATTTAATTCCAAACTGATTCATAGAGCCAGATGCAGTTTAGTTTATCTCACTGTTTATCACATAAAACCTTTGTTGAAGTTTACACATGATAAATCATAAAGTTTTCCAATTGATATGAATTTGGCCCTATATATACTATACTACAACTAATTCTATCCCAAAACTTCTAACCATTCTATCCTATGCTGTCCAGTTGACACCACTTTGTATTGCCTACATTCTAATCATTCTGTCAAGCGCATCATCTCATCAGTTTCATCAGTCGATTCACCCATTTTAAAAAATCTGTTCTATGCATTCTCATTTTTCTATCCCTCACCAATCTGACTTGCAGGTTCTTAGTATTCCACCCCACCTGTCCTAAGCTCTCTATCCCACATTCTTTGTTTCACACCATGCTGTCTTGTCATTATGTGCCACACATTCTGGTTTTCTACACATTCTATCCTATTATTCTATCAAAAAAGCATCTGTTTTTAAAAATCCATGTACTGTAATGAATTGTAGAGCAGGATTTTACTATTCCTAGTATCATAAAGTTACCAGATCAAAAGAAGACTAATCTGACTCAGGTGGTTAAATAGACTATACATTTTTAACATTTTAATGAATGGAAATCATAGAAAATGTTTCTATGAATATTGCACTGTATGAACTGTATATTGCACTGTATGAACTGTACTAAAGCTATGGTTAAGGGTACCAATATACTGGTATGAAATGCATAACAAATCTATACTGGGAGTTTGAAGGTTTCGTATTATTTGTGTTCACATTAATGGACCAATGTTACATTTTCATCATCCAATATAGTTATGAAAAATTAATTTCATTTTGAAGGGTCTGGGGTTTTTTTTGCTTTTATGTTGTTTTTTTTACATGTCATGTGAATTCAAACTTTACATCAGTTAGGCTACTTGTTAGATGATTTTCACCTGGATGAGTAATAAAGTTGTATGAATGCATTCCTAGGTTTTTGCATGTATATACACACACGCTTAGGGAGTCATTTATGTGGGAAAGGGTGCAGAGTACAAAAAGCAAGCCCACACTGCCATGTTGTTCACGCTTTGCACCCTGCCCATGGCCTCTGCACCTCAGAATGGACTGCAAGGACCTGTGCTTCCCCAATGAATACAGCACTGCCTGTCAACACTGTCTTTCATAAAGGGTAGTTGCAGGGCACAGCGATGCCACAAACGTGCTGGGTAAGTAAGCGATTGTGTCTGGGTCACTGATAAATGACTCCTTTAGTGTTTCCTATATTTACCAACCAATCAGCAGTTTGATTTAAGTTTGCTTAGAAGAATGAAATCAGACATCTAAATGGTTGCTATTAGCGCTGAGCGAAATTTTTCACCTGGTTTTGTCACAAATGTCACGCAGTGAAAAAAAAAGGTTACATGGTAAAAAAAAAAATTTGTCGCCCATTGACTTCAATGCATTTTTGCCATTTTGCAAGAGATTTGCCCATCACTAGTTGCTACAGGTTACTAAACTAAAGAATTATGTTGACTAAAAGGTCCCTTTGCTTTCCTGGAATTATTGTACATGCAAGCTTATCGTCACGTTTGTTAACCCATGTTCCTCTGCAAAGTGATACATTTTTTAGGGGGTACGTAACCCTATGTTTTGTTGTCCAGCAGGGTGGAAAAACGGAAGGTAACAGACCCTGTGGGGACTATGAAGGAAAAATATTTAAGACCATCACCACTGCTTTTTCACCCACAGGTAAAAGATTTACATTCTATATATGTTCAGTAACAAGCACGGACTAACTCTTCTCCCCAGATCTAAAACTCCACATTAACCAATGGGATTACATTTCAAACAGCTATTAAATGGCACTACTAATTGGTTGCTCTGGGTTACTAGCTATGTTTCAAATTTGCACATAGGTTTTTTCTTTTGGCTAATTGGTTCTAACTGAACCCTCCTTATCAACCTCAGAGTGTAGAGAATTTTGAGTTTTCATTCCAGACCAAATGCATTGTGCCTTTTTTCCCTGAAATCAGTTTCCCACATGGAGTAAATAGCTAACAGGTTTGTGAACACTGGATCCAAGCTGATTTCACTGCTAAACATAGTTCCCTCATTGTTTTACATCACCACAGAAGTTTAGTTAATAACTTCCACTGATTTTCCTTCTAGATGACTGGATAATGGCACCAGGCCCGCCAGGAACATCCTGTGTTTGTCTGCCTTAGAATAGCGAGGAGATCTGCTTGTAAAGGATCTGATATCACAGAGATGTTTAATAATGGCAGACCGGCTTCAGGAAGAGCCTGAGGCTTTTAACATAGATGTAATTTGTCTGACACAGCAGTGCCACCTATATGCTCACACCAAGATAAGTGGCAACATATATGCTACGAATGCGCCATTTAATCATAGTCATATTATTTAGAGTCTTTAACCAGCGGGCCATTAAATGTATAGCACAGAGACAGAAATACATGTGACTCCGGCTTTCTAACTGAAAGAGTAAAGTAACATACAAAGCAAGACTAAGGACCACCCCCTATTTATTATGCCTGAGAGGGAGGAGCTCAATATCATTTATTACACACTACTGTAAATGCTACGTTTATAGGAGTAAATGAATTAATTCTAAATATTTTCACTAGAGTGATTGGATTTCAGTCTTAAAATGTATGTGTTTAGGCCAAAATCCACCTGTCACCAGCATTGCTACTCAATTCAGTATCAGGCAGCATGTGCAGTGACAGGTGTAGGAAATGCTATATGTATCATGTCATAGGAATTGGTTGTCTGCCGGTAAAAGCTTACTGGCTAAAAGCATCTTAAAAAGCTCAACTTTTCTAAAAAGGATAGATGCATGGAACTTTTGTCCAGTGGGTGGTGGAATTTAGGATCTTAAACATCCATAAAACAGATAAAAGACACAAATGAAGAAAGAAAGTCCTACCACAAGGAGTCATAGCACTCTTAAAGGAGAAGGAAAGGCTAATAAAGAGTTAATCTCAAGCTGCAGGCATACCTTCAGTTCTCTCAATAGTGCCCTTAAGTCTCCCCATATTTCTCCTGTTCAGATGATCAGAAGCCAAACAGGAAGAAAAAATGCTGAGCTGTGTAAAGAAAGTTCCCATAATGCCTCGCTCCTGCACCAAAAGCAAGACCGGTGTACATGCTCAGTTAGTTAGACTATGAGTCAGCTTCCTGCTGATTGGCTCAGATTCACATTCCTAAGGGGGGGGGGAGTGAGTACTTAGCATTCTTGAGGGAGGGGGGAGCAGGAGAGGGGAGAGCAGAGAGCTGCCTGTCTGTAGTACACATGGTCTTTATGCTTCCAAAACTTGCCTCCAAGTCAGGAATTAAAAAATAAGCACCTGCTTTGAGGCCACTGGTGGGAGCATCTAAGGGGTTGGTGAGCAACATGCTGCTCCTGAGCCACTGGTTGGGGATCACTAAGCTATGGCATCTTACAGCAGCCCCTCTGGCATTTGCCAGAATATAGACCTGTATGTAAGAGCCTCATTCCTAAATAATAACTACATAGGTATGAAGAGGATTTGGCAACAGAACAAAAGATGACATGCCAGATGGGCAATATTACTATAACTATGGGATTGTAGGTAAAAGCAGATAAGAGAGCATTGCTTAATGATCACAGGGAAATGGGAATGCTCCTGCGCAACTGGTCAGTTTTAAAAACCTGTCCCATTTCCAGGTTTTAAAGTCAAAAATAAGGTTGGTTCCCAGAAATTAGAGACCGCTGCAATGGCGGCCTAGTGCAAGAATTACATACGCTGCTTTGCTCGCTTCATGACCTAAATGTCACTGCTTAGAGTTAAACCGCTCAGGTCATTTGAATTCTGTGTTTGCGTTAGGCCTATAAACTCTGTCGGGCATAAATCTATTGATTTAAATCCATTAAGTTTAATTACTACATGTAACTGGACTTACGATCAGCTGCCAGCCATGCTACAATTTATATTTGGTAATTACAAGAGTTTTTTTAATAATGATATCTTTTAAAACAATGTCTTGGCTGCAGTTGTCCCCAGAGTCTAGTTTAATGTATTGTAAACGTGCAAAAGGTCAGCCCTTGCTGTACAATAGAGCATCTATTATTTGATGTATGGTTTCCTCTCATTTTCCGCTTGTTCGCTATGTCCTTTACTCCCTCCTTGGCTCACATTCAAATTGTGTTTTTTTTTATTTTTTTCAAGACTTTTCTCAAAGAAACATAATCCATGAAAAGCTACTTCATACTATAAGTGAATCTAACAAAAGTGGCTGGATTATCTCTAAAAAGAAATAGTAGCTCAGCAAGCATCAATAGCTTTACAGATGTTTACTGATGGCTTGGCTGTTATTATAGGTCTTTGATAAAACATTATCAGAGAACAAATATATATATATATTTATATATTGTTCCAGCTATTAAAATTAATAACAGTCGCAACACCCATATCTATACTATGCAATTTAGTGTCTACCAAGCTAGTTGGCCAAGCAAAAAAATTAATCAGTGGCATTGATATCCCCCTGCTGTTGAGAGTCCTTGGGATATGCAGTTTAACCACTGCTGGAGGGCTGCAGGCTCTGGTCTCCGGTTTGGAATAATGAGGTAATCTCATACTATGATTGGCACAAAGCCAACATTTAATTGTTACCGTATGCTCTACAGGAAGAAAAAAAAATCAAAGCCCCCCCACCAAGAGTTAAAAAATTAAAAACTCAGCATCCTTTTTAAGCCAGTAGTATACAACAGCTGAAAATCTTTTATCGATGCCGATATGACCTCAAATCTGACTGACATTTGGTCAGGTTAATATACCGGGAAGATCTAATTCCTTCTCTTGAACCATGTCAGTCTTAACCCCCAGAATGAACACTTAACCAACAGATAGTTTATATCATATTAAATGAACTTTTTAAAGAATCTCACCAAACTAGAATATATGTATTAGTAAATATTGCCTTTTACATCTTTTATCTTGAGGCACCGTTTTATGATGGTCTGTGTGTTCCCTCAGATGCAGCTGTAAGAAGAAATAGTGTGGGAGTAAAAGGCAGAACTTTGTCCATTGTTCAGGGGTATAGTTTTACTTTAAAGCCTATATTACCAAATTGATGCCAATATATTTACAGATTATGCAGTTAAATAGAAATGAGCCTTTGTCCCAGTTACCATTTAACTGCTATTCTGTTTTTCACAAAGAATAAATTTGGTGTAATCTTGGGGCTCATTTAGGCTACCATTGTAGTTCCTTAAGCAAATGACCAGAAATAAACAAGTTGGGCAGTGTGCAGTCACACAGTAGTTCCATAACTAGGGCGTAGCTCACTGAAAGGTACAGAATATAACTGTCAAATGAATATATATAAAATTAAATATTAAGGTTAGAGTGGCCATGGGTTTCATATCCTTGCTCTAAAACACATACAATAAGGATCATGTGTGTAGGAACTGCATCATTTTGCTTTGTCTGGAGAGTAGTAGTCAGCACCAAGCCTTGTGATTAGTTAGAAGTAGTGCAGGTTCCCCAATGGCCACTTTCCATCGGCATATCCTGGTACAGAAGAAAAGGAACTGCACCTCTTGTCTTTGTAGATTAAAATGCCTTTATTGCAAAGTTTTTGGGGGCAAACAACAACAGCAACGTTTCAGGTCACATAAGACCTTTTATCAAGCTAGTTTTTTTGCTTTGTCTCACAAACAAGCCCAGTTGCTTTAATGTACATACCTCTTCCTGTGCAGCACCATTTTGACCTGATATACTAAACTTGTTTCTCTAGATGTCGGCCATTGAAAATATGACTGAAAAGCTGGAAAATTTTGCCAACTTAAAAGCAGACACGGGAAGTTCCTTACAGCCACTTCCACATCACCCGTTTAACTTCCGCTCCCCGCCCACAACTCTCTCAGATTCAATATTAAGAAAAGGAAAGGAACGGTACACGTGCAGGTAAGAAAAAAAGGAACGCTACTTAAATGCATCAAGAAAATAATTTAGAATCAAATGTGTTGATGTACAGCCGCGTGCCTTTAGAAATATTACACCATCTATAATAAAGAATAAAGAAAAGGATAATGTAATAGAAATGTATCTTATTCATTATTAGGGTGGAAATGTGCAGTCAAAAAACAATTAAATGATGTTTTAGGCTCCATAATCTACAGCAGCTAATGGGAGTTAACTGCAAATGGAGAGCAATGCTGCCATCACTGTGATATAATATACATAGTGCTGATCTTCATCAGGCAAAAGGGAACATATTCTCTTTCCAATTAGGCACTCCAAACTGAAAATCAGCCATGGGTTTGAGTACAGACTGAAGCAGGGGCATCATATATTGTACTAAATGTTTCCTCTGCTGAGCATAGAGGGCATAGTCCGGAGGTCCCAACTTTTTATACCTGTGAACCACTGGGGTTCCAATTAGAGCTATTATTGGCTATTTGGTAGCCCCTATGTGGACTGGCAGACTACAGAAGGCTCTGTTTGGCATTACACTGGGTCTTTATGCAGCCAAAACTTGCCTCCAAGTCAGGAATTAAAAAATAAGCACCTGCTTTGGGACCAGTGTGAGCAATATCCAACTGCTTGGTAAGCAACATGTTGCTTCCAAGCCACTTGTTGGGGATCCCTGGCTTAGACTACAGCTGTAACAAAAGCTACCAAATAAAGCTAGAAACTTGGCATTTGAATTTCCACATTAGGATTTTGACTTGAGTATCTGCAAATACAAACAAAACAATTATAATTGGATGCCTAATATTTACCTTTAGTGGCACAGGGATTTATAGTCAGCTTTTTGATTAATATTGCTATTTATTATGACTAGGTACTGTGGCAAAATCTTTCCTCGATCAGCAAATCTAACAAGACATCTCAGGACCCACACAGGAGAGCAACCATACAGGTAAACGGAAAACACTGATTGGTCTTTAAACTGCAATGACTTGACTTATAATGATCCTTTATTTATATAGTGCCAACACATTTGTGTAGTTCTTTACAGAGATTGCTTATCACTAACATCATTCCTTGCCCACAGTCTATGGTCCCTATCACATTTACACACACTAAGGTCAAGAGCCAATAAACCTGTCAGCCATCAGCTTGCACTCAGTGGTAAAATCACATACCTTTATTATTTGTTACAAATATACACCACCGGGCCCCACACCCTGCAAAAAAATCTTGGTAGGAGCCTGGTGCATACATCCATCCTGATCCCCAACTCATGGAAGGAAAGTGGCTGGGAAGATTTCTATAGAGAAAGTAGACCCCATGGTCAGGGCCCCCAAGTGACTGTGGGCTCTGCTTCCTCTATGGTTACACCATTTACAAGGAAATGTTCCTTTAGTTGTATAATTAGGGTGTTCAGATATGAGTCTATCCCTCATATGTAGATGTTTGCTTTAAAAGAGGTGACCAGTCACTTGCTGATTGGTTGTTATGGGATACTGCTCTTGGGCAAACTTAGTGCCTTTTGATTATGTTTTTTAAAGCCCCTTTTAAACACTGTAATCTATGGCTGGACTAAGGTTAATGCCACCACATCTGGTAATTTCCCCTAGCTTTTTCTCTGTGATTATATTTATCCCTGAGCATCTCAGGGACAAAACACGGAAATCACCCATGAGTATGGCACAATAGAGTCATTAATGTTTGAAAAAAACAGCTAAATGAAGAGCAAGTCAAATAAGAACTAGAAACAAAAAAAATCAACCATAACCCCAGTGAATAGAAGTGAAATGTACAGCTAAATCAAGGGATTGGCTTGAGACATGAATGTGTTGGAGTAAGATGTATAGAAGTTTGAAGCCCTTAGTCCCTCTAATAATTTCTGGGGCAGCATTTCACAGTAAACAGTTCATGGCTACAGAATTCTAAATCATTATAAAAAAAGTGTAATATATATTTAGAGAACCTTATCTTTTCATCCACGATGCAATAAATAGCAACTCATTAATGTTATCCTGTAAGCGTGGAGTCAAAATAAGCTGCCTTCCTAATTAATCAGACATGTAAGATAACAAAAGCTAAGAAAATATGGGATGATCAAATCATTTAGCCATAATGGTGTGCAGACAGATGATATAAATCTTTACACAGCTGAAATATGCGCAACGCATCCTACCAGTTATGCGTTAATACGTTTACGGTCAATGTTTATCCGGCTCTGTTAAATGATTGCCCAAAAAAGGAAAGCGTGCACATCTAGGAATGATGTGATTTATTTGGCCAGTCTTCTCCCTCAGACCTAAGATGTGTGTGTTTTGTGTAACAGTGCAGTATAAGATTGACTTCTGGAGACTGTAGCATTGTAATAGCACCCTAGGGAACCCATGGTATGTTTAGAGAACAATTTAATTATCATTGATTTCTTTTGCTCTCTGACAACTGTGAATGTCAGCTTAATTGTTTTTAAAAAGTTTGTTTTGTGAAAGTCTGTTCTGTCTGGTGAAATGCAGGTCAGGCCAGTGATGGGGGAGAATGAAAATGCATACTGTCTGGGTGCAGTTGTTTGTGTTTAGCTTTCTGGTCGGTGGTGTTTTAAATTAACTTTTGGATGAAAAGTAATGCTCTTTAACTTTTGGAGATCCTAAAGAGGGAGAGCAAAAGTCAGTGGGGCAGAGAGGGAGAGAGCAAGAGGCATGGTGCCAGGTCTCTGTGTTGAGAGTATCTCTAAATGAGCATCCACGATTATATGATGGCATCTGGTACTCTGTACTACTAGGTGACTGATGTCTAATGGTTCCTAAATCATCCTCAGGTCCACAGTATTCTGTTTCAAATTGAATCCAATTAAATTACATTGACCACCACCAAATAGTTGGCCCTAGAATGGCTTCATTCATTCTACCTTGAACAATACAAACTAATAGATGACATGAATTGTTTATTTCTACTTATAAAACCTCAGTGAAATTGGAATCATCTAGTCTGCTGTCTTTGTCATACAATAAGGAATTGGAATTCTCAGGGTACAAGCAACTTGGAATGATAACTTTATTTTAAACAGCCTTCAAATGTAAGATCATAATAGCTGTAATAAATAGTACCGGATAAGCTAACTTGTGTTTTCTATTCAACATTTCCTCACCGATGTGTGGCCATAACCAGCAATATGTAGACTGTTTGCTTTTACTGGAGAGCGTAAGGCAGTGGATCAACCCTTGTACCATTAGCTTTATAGTAGAATGACAGTTAGGGATACCTGTTTTTTTTGTACCAGATTAGCTTAACATCTAATAAAGTCAGCATTATAAAAGACTTGCTCTAAGATAAATAAGGTACTAACAGCACCTGCTGGTTGCTATGGGTTAAGAGACCTAAAGCAAGCATATTACTTGTTATTGCATTATACCCATAATGGCCTATTTATCATGCCTTGTACAATTATTTACACTGGGAAAAAAGCAGCGTAAAATAAATGGCAACAGTGTGTATTTTTTCAATTTAAAAAAGTTATACAATGTTTCTGCAGTCTCACTGTAATCTGTTACAACTTTTGTGCTGATTCTTCTTTCAGGTGTAAATATTGTGATCGGTCATTTAGCATCTCCTCCAATCTGCAGCGGCACGTCCGGAACATTCACAACAAGGAAAAACCATTTAAATGCCACTTATGTAACAGATGTTTCGGGCAGCAAACAAACCTGGACAGACACCTCAAGAAACATGAACATGAAAATGTTCCTGGTAAGATAACAAAATAGGTGGTCTTTTTGATTTAGTACACACAAAATATAATTATCATAAGACATAAGTCATCAGATGCAAGTCTTTGGGTGGATCATGGGGGAAAAAAACATAATGCTTTGTGCCAGTTCTTTGTAAATAATCCTATGGAATATGTAGCATTTTTTGAAACCATCTCAGTTTTTACTAGTGGAAATATAAAGATTGTCAGTCATTAGATTTAAAGTTATTTTTGCTCCCCAAGACAGTATAAAATGTACAAAGTGCATTACATGCATTTGTTTTTGCAAGACAAAGGAAAAAAATGAGCCCCCCTAAATATAAGAATATTTATATTCCCAGTTTGACCAGCCTTGGTGCTGACAGGCATCATTTTTCCTGAACAGGCAACACAGACAAACAATATATAAAGTGGTGATGGCAGCCCATAAAACTCACCTACTCTCACTTCTGAGCCCAGAATGAAAGTTTTTTGCTGGGACTTAATTAGAACTCGATGACAAAATATATTTAAGTAGTTCTAGCACTGTACTTAATGAACGCTTTAAAAAAAAGGTTTATTGGGCTGATGTTTTTAGTTCCCCAAAGAATGGCCTGAGCGTTATTTGATTCCCCTTAACTTTCTCTCCTTCCCGATTTCCTGTCTAGTGAGTCAGCACTCCGGAGTCATTACAAACCACCATGGGACCAGTGTCTCCTCCCCCAACTCCGAATCCGAAAACCATGCACTTTTAGATGAGAAAGAAGATTCCTATTTCTCGGAAATCCGAAACTTTATTGCAAATAGCGAGCTAAACCAAACAGCTAGTCTGGCAGAAAAAAGGTAACTAACGGATAAAAAAATTACTACACATGTTTCATTGGATAACAAATTCTATTCTGTGCTTATTCATTTCCTTGATGATTCAAAGGCACTGGAGCAATTTTTATAAAAACTGTGAGACTGTCAGGCAATGTGTGTGCCATAAAACTTGATGTTTGCTGGTCATAATTAAAAATGAAAAAAGTTAAAAGATGACAATACACAGGCCAATAAAAGCTGCTGATGGTGTCGGAGTCGGCAGCATATTGGTGACTAATATCTAGCCGAAAATTGTCCAAATGTCGGGTTTAAAAGTCCCCCTGAGGCAAGAAGCACATCAGCATATTGATGCGGAACTCGTCCCAACAGCCTGTATCCCATCAATGTGATCTGATCATTTGATTAGATCTGTCCGATCTTGTTTGGTGACCTTGCCAAACAAACCAGTCTTTTGGTGTATAGGCACCTTTACTGTTAAAAGCCATCTGTATTGAGAGAGCTGCCAGTGCTGGGCGCCTTTTTTCAGGAAAATAGACCACTATGTACAAAACATAAATCAAACTATGTAACTTAGTCAGTCCTTAAAAAAAATAAACAACATAAAGAAAATATGACATTTTCCAGTCAACGATCAGGGGGTTATTCCTTATTAGAATCCTCTTTCACATTATAAACTCCTTTTAATGATTTCCAATTAATGCAATTAGGAGGTGTCACTGGCAGCCGTGAAATGTGTAACAGATGGTTGTGTGTCATCCGTCAAACAGAGTCACCTTTTGCAGAAAGGTTAACATGGAGAGGCAAATCTGGAGCTGTGTCATGGAATGATGAGAGAAGATGTTAAGTAATGGATTGTTAGAAATTCAAGCCATGAAAATATTTTGTTTATAAAATTAGTTGAGATGTATGGGTCACTGGAGAACATTCAGTACTTTCTGCTGAAAACACTTCACTTGAAAAACGAGATGATGAATTCCAGATTAGAATTCTATAATGAAGTCACAGAACCCAAACCTGCGTGGGGAATGTAAACCGAAAAGTGCCATTGCCTGCAAAGTGGCACCTATGAGTCCCAATGGGACGCACATAATTGATCAATGGCAGGTGTGTTTGGACAGCCGCTGACATTTCTGAAACCTATGATAGACATAGTTTATGACAACTCTCAGTATAGACTATAAGAAAGCATAAGGGCTTGTTAATTCTGCCTGCTTTTTTACGTGTTTGGCCATGTTCAGCTTGCCACATCAAGAACAATGAACGTCTCGAGCAAGAGAAATACAATAATATACATTTTTTTGATCAGAAAAAAACATTCATACTAGTGGGTTTGGTTGTAAAGATAAAATGATCCATGAAGTGTGTGTTTTTATAAACTTAAATAAATGGGCCATAATGAGAGACGAGTGCAGAGGGCGCAAGTTACAATAATATATTATTAAAAATTTTTGATGATTTAGTTTCTTTAACAATTATATTGTGATTTAGGAACTTAGAATAAAGAACAAATGAACTAATATTATAATAGTAACAAATACTGTAGCAGATAATACATAAGACCCAATCAGACGTTTGCAGGTGACCAATAAATACTGACTTCTGATTGGTTGTATTGGGTTACCAGACCTATTGCAAACTTGGTGACTTTTCTTACATTACCCCCAGGACTAATATTCCATTATTTCCTCCCAATCTTAAATTTTCTGTTACCAATATATACAAATAAATATACAAAACACTGTAGAAAGGACACAACATGATACAGGGACACGTTGCCTTCTGGCATTCTGCCATATATATTCATCATTGCTTAGATTTTTAGCCACTTTAGAAAAGAGGGTATCTAGGTTTTTTTTCTTTAATAAAGTGCAGTTCATTTTTCTGTACTAATTGTCAGCTCTACAGATGTTTGGTAACTTGAGTGTGGTAGCTATAAAGTTTATATAGACTAAATTCTCTGTAGAAAAGAGAATTATGATAGTGTGTACCTTTACTGGATACTAATGGCTATTTAGTTTTATAGTAAATTAAATATTCACTAACAGAAAAACAATCTTATATTTGATTGTATCTTGGGGTGCAAAAATATGGGGCACTTAGCATAGAATTTTTGCATGCTTGAGCCAGAGTGCACCCATAAACAAGGAACAAATAATCCCCTGCCAATACACAATCAGGATTAAAATGCCCTAGTCCAGAGGTGGACAATCATTATACAGAAATTAAGTGCTTGGTATATTAAAAGAAATGCCGAGCATTAATCATTCTAATAAGACAAGGGGGACTTTTTTTTTTAAATTCCTTCATGCCTTTAAGAGCAGTATCTAGTTCATTTCTGTATCATGCCGTCCCAGCTGGGAGTACTAAGAAGCAGTTGTTTATGCAAAAATGTAAAGGTGTGGGAGTCTTTCATCACTATGTGTAAGCTGTTTGTGCAGAATGTCATTTCCAAGACCCTAAGGGGACACAATAAGTGATCCTTTTCTCTTCTACTTTCTCTAATGTAGATTTTTTTTATATGTCTACAATAAAGTATATTTTCTACTTTATTTTTTCATTAAATTTCACTAATCCCTATTTTATTTAGATTTTGATTTTTATTTCCAGTTGAACCATAGAAAGCATATATATATAAATATACAGTATAAGTATACATATAAAGATGTATTTTTTTTTAATATACTTTTAGTTCTTTTGTATTTCTTTCATTATTAAACAGAGCGCCAATGTGTAGCATAAATGACTTTCCTCACCTGCATTTATGAGAGCAAATAAAAGTTGCAATATTAAAGATTACTGCATAATGGTAAAATAATTCTCGAGGGCAGCTAATGAACAAAGGTTTTAATGAAAGCAGCTGGGGCACATGCCGCAGGTTATTCCCCACTGAATCTCATTAGCGAGCTAAGAAAACAAACGAGATGTAGTGCATTTCAAATTCCCACACATACTGCAAATGTCGCCAGGGCAGCTCCAAATAGAGGCTATCGTAATGACGTTTGTTTTCTGTCTGTCTGGGAGGGTGATAAATGACATTCGGAGATGCTGACAGCATGAGCCATGTAATCGCCAACCAATTTTTGTAGCATGCATTGTTTATACTGCACAACAGATGGGGGTTTTTAACCATTTATGGGTCGGGGGCTCTGGATTCCTATAAATAAATGTCAAAAATGAATAAACAAAGCACCTTAAGCAATAATGATTAATAATAAGCTCTCAGCTCAGTTATTTGTCTTTTATAGTTTTCAGCACCTTTTCAAATTCTTTTAGTAGTTGAAATTAAGGGAACTATAAATAGCTCAAATGAAAATGTTCTACAACTTTTTAGAAGGCCTCAGTAACTACCTCCAGTAACCAAAGTTGTACAGGTATGGGACCGGTTATCCATAATGCTCGGGACCTGGGGTTTTCTGGATAAGGAGTCTTTAAAATTAGTTAAACAGTAATTAAACCCAATAGTATTGTTTTTGCTCTAATAAGAATTAATTATATCTTAGTTGGGATCAAGTACAAGGTACAGTTTTATTATTACAGAGCTTTCTGGATAATAGGTTTCCGGATAATGGTTCTGATACCTGTGTATGAATGAATGGCTTGTTTTTCATTATATTAACCAGTTATATTTTTATCTTCAGCCCCCTAGTATAACCAACTTCATAATAAAAAATCTTTGCCTACATAGTACAGACTATCAAACCATCAAGGTTGGCACATAAGAGAAGCAGCACAGAGCACTGTTTCTCAACCGAGCCATAAATCCATTTCCATATTGCGTTATCTAAAATCACTTTGAATTTCACAATATGTATGTTCTTGTTTTTTTTTTTGTGTCTCATTAATCACCAGTTTATGGGGTTTGTGTCTTGGGGAAGAGGGTGTGAAGGCATTGGGTTGCATACTTAAGAAATAAACTTCATCTGGCATTTCCTGAAGGAAACTGGAGATCACTCAGCCTTTCCTGCTGTGGGATAAAGATAGACAAAGGGAATACGTAGCAGACTGGCATAGTGATTCCTGAGAGAGAATCAAATGTGGGTATTTATCATAAAGAATAACTAAGTGAAACACTCTAACACAAACATGCCACTTATGTGTTTAGATTAAGTGACAGGAGCCAAGGCTCAAAAGGCGTTTCAGGGAAAAGGGTTCCTATCGTAAAATCTCATTGAGACTGTAACATTTAATTAATCAGTAGGTTGACAGACTTAACTGATGCATACATTTTTTTCCTGAATAATCTAGATATGAGTTTTATTTTCATGCGTTACAGCTTTTCTGCATTCTTTATACGTTTCTGTATAATACGCATAAAGACGGAATGTAGGAGCAATAACCAATGCAATTGTAAATTGTTCACATGCTATGAGTGGTAA
The DNA here is from genome assembly GCF_000004195.4 of Xenopus tropicalis. Taxonomy (NCBI): domain Eukaryota; kingdom Metazoa; phylum Chordata; class Amphibia; order Anura; family Pipidae; genus Xenopus; species Xenopus tropicalis. Next base: position 101,821,231 of record NC_030683.2, on the reverse strand, counting down.
ACCCTTGAGACAGGTCCATCTTAAACTCCCACACGAGTTTGACTGTAGGTATTCTATTGTAATGTTTTCCAAATAACATAGCTAGTAAGGATGAAAAAAGTGAAGTCCGTCTTGTTAAATGATTAAAAAAACAAAAAGAAGGCAAGCAAAATGTACAGCAGTTCAACTGTGGGTTAAAAAATCTTTTATGTCCACAAAAAGGTATCCAGAGATGGGCCAAGCAAGCCATCATAATTGGATATGCCATTTCTTGCTAGACTGGGATCCCACCATTTTAACCACCACCAATAAATTTGGTACTGACTAGATACTGTTGATAGAGAAAACCCATAAGTTCAACCAAAAAAACCCTTTATGATTTTTGAGTAGGAGTTTAAAGTTTGTTCAGCTGGTAATAATACACATTCACTAATAATGCATTTGCACTTCTATTGATGATATTATAGGACAGAAATCCAGGATATAGACAGTTCGAAATGCCTCAGTTTGGTCAACCAGAAACCAGATGATGCAGATGAGGAAGAAGATGATGAACTAGAAGAAGACTATGAAGATGGAAGCTTGACAGGGAAGTCACAAGATGAAACGGTGTCACCTTCCATGGAAAACCAAGAAACATATGAAGAGGATGAGGAAGATGAAGAACCCACATCCCTCACAATGAGCTTTGATCACACCCGAAGGTAATTTAATTACCCGTCCTTGGTGCCATGCCTTATGTTCATAAATCATTTATGTGTTTCACCATCATTAAACATAATATCAGAGGGTATTTTTACAACACAGTTTGTTTTAGAAATGTACACACACAGCTCTGAGGCCTTAAATATTTTGGAAGAGATTGCTGGCACTAAACATTCTTTTAAAAAAAATGCAGGGCCAAAATGTATATCAGTGAAAACTGTTGGCATACCTAATTGCAAGGACTGTGGTCAATGAAAAAATTGCAACAAAAGCAATTTTATATGTGCATATATATATATATATATATATATATATATGTATGTATGTATATACAACGCAATTTTATTCAGTTTCCAAAAAAAGAAAAATCCCTGAGTTTGTAAAAACATTTCAGGCAGTCACACAGGTACAGAATACTGAACCGCATGCTGGACCATTAAACATTATTAAGGACATATCCATTTGTGGTCACATTTTCTCTGTGTGTGTCTGTCAGTTCCATTCCTGTCCTTCTTTTTGTGCATGTGGCTTGTGCAAATAAACCCCATGGCATATTGCATGCTGGCACCAAAATAGCAAAATTGCACAAACGGCTAGTTTAAGTAAAAAAAAAAAACAGACAAGCTAATAAAAGGTCCACCAACTACCCCTCCCCCTGGTCATTGGTACAGGTGTATTGAGGAGGAAGATGCCGGTCTGTTAGATATGGAACAGATTCCGAATTTTGGGAAGGGGCTGGACCTTCGAAAAACAGCAGAGGAAGCATTTGAAGTTAAAGATGTGTTTAATTCCACCTTAGACTCTGAAACATTAAAAGAAACTCTGTACAGGCAGGCTAAAAACCAGGTATGTACAGAATACGAACGTACATCACTTAGCATGGCATCCAGAAGCATCAACTAGCCCTGTAATAATTTGTATAATTACAAAATGTAACTCTCATTGTTACCCATGTTGCGCACACACTTACAGCTAGATATTCTTGTAAGGGTTCAAGAAACTGTAACTGGAGGGTACACATAGAACACTTGACCCCCACTAGAGAATTACAAGCCTGAACCTTTTTTATTATGCAACCTCACCTTGAAATTGCACCGCAACCCCTGCGCCCCCAACCACTGGCCACCGCGCAGCTTTTACTTGCTTCCCTAGTATACTGGTGAGAATGAAGGAATAGAATAAATAAATGTTTAATTTTATGCCCTGATACAGAAATCTGCAATCAATCTTTGAGGCACAGTTGATGTCATTCTAATTATGTTAAACATAACCCTTATGTTAAATTGCAGGCAACTTATGTACTGTGTCAGCTTGAATATAATATGACTTAAGTCCTGGACTTGGACTAAAAATACTCCTTTTCATGTATCTAAAAGTGCTCAGAACAGTAAATACATTATGACATCCTTCTTATGCAGCCTGCTTCACTAAGCCCTATTCTACCTATTTATGATTTATCTAACATAAGGTAATGAAACAGAGTTTGGCTAAGTGGACAGTAGACTTGATACATTGGTGTGTGTTGTGTTTCAGTATAAGTCATTTGCATGTCTCTGTTTCATGCCTGCTAATGTGGTTAATGTACTAACGTCTGCTTTAATAGTATGAGAAAAACTCATTTTGGAAAAAGTACAAAGGTGACAAATACTAACAGGCTACTAACTAGTTACAATAACAGATCGTTAATAGAAATGAGGCTAAAGCAGAGATATATTAATTTTTAAAAACACTTATTAAGGAGGAGACACTGAGGAGCAGATTTATTAAAGATCAAATGGAATTTTCTGTAGTTTTTCTTATCTCCATCAATCTTTATAGGCATCAGTTAATCAAATAATCTCATTGATGTGGTCAAGACCGTTTAATGCTGCCTAAGCCATGTTGGAAATCAATCTCTTAGAATTCTAAAAGACCAAATGGTCTGAGATATTGAATTCCATTATAGACTATTAATCTGACCTGATTAATATTGATAAAATAATAATGATTGAATCTTCTTTGTGAGAAGCGTCAGCACCCTTTGCCAGGAAGATTCAATATTCATTATTCATTCTGAATCGTTACGCATTCTATTTTTCTTTTGGATTGATTGGAATTGATCTTTACACAACAGCCAATAGAAAACCTGCCCCTGAATATTTTATGTAATAAAAAAAAGTGACTTAGTGATTGGGTGTGGGTTCTGGCAGGCATCGACCGCTATTACATGTAGGTGGAGTCATTTCAGTTGCCAAGGTAGATAGTATATTATGGTCAGTAAGGTGAAAATGATCATCATAAACCTAGCCTTTGCTACATTATAAAATGGGCCATGATGGAAAATAGTCAATTCAACACTTAATGGTCAGTGATCATTAGTTACTATAGGTTACAAGACTAGAAGTAACTTTTTTGCACCACCAATGGTGAATTCTAATCACTACTGTCAATAGCTACAGTCAAAATCTGCCCAAACCTAATGGCTTACCACAGGTCAGAATGAGAATTATAGCCTATCATCACACTTGCATAGCTTCCAAATCAAGTCAGTCTCAAGTGATCAAGGGCATTTAATGGACATTTTGACATCTGCTCTAAGCAGAGGTATTGAGGTATTGAAGATGTCCCATGCATAACAAAGTGGTTGCTTCTGTATTCTTATACTATATGTCAGTCAAATGTGTGTACATATGAAACAACATTGATCATATTTGTCCAAGATCTATGAAAATATTTGTAATAATGCCCAGATATTATTATGTGCATGTTGGTATATCTTATAAAAAAATATTTTGAATATTATTTCTATCCTGTCCCCAGTCAATGGCAAATAAAAAAGAATAGTTATTAAAAGTATATTAGTACAGGTATGGGACCTGTTATCCAGAATGCTCGGGACCTGGGGTTTTCCGGATAAGGGATCTTTCCGTAATTTGGAGCTCCATAACTTAAGTCTGCTAAAAATCATTTAAATATTGAATAAACCCAATAGGATTGTTTTGCCCCCAATAAGGATTAATTATATCTTAGCTAGATCAAGTACAAGGTTCTGTTTTATTATTACAGAGAAAAAGGAATAATTTAACCATTAAATAAACCCAATGGGGCTGTTCTGCCCCCAATAAGGGGTAATTATATCTTAGTTGGGATCAAGTACAGGTACTGTTTTATTATTACAGAGAAAAAGGAATAATTTAACCATTAAATAAACCCAATGGGATTGTTCTGCCCCCAATAAGGATTAATTATATCTTAGTTGGGATCAAGTACAAGGTTCTGTTTTATTATTACAGAGAAAAAGGAAATCATTTTTAAAAATTAGAATTATTTGCTTATAATGGAGTCTATGGGAGGTGGGCTTTCCGTAATTCAGAACATTCTGGATAAGGGGTTTCCGGGTAAGGGATCCCATACCTGTATTATTATTTAAATTGTACCTGTATACCATTGTCACAACTATGTAGGATAATCTTTTACATCTTTATAATCCTGGAGATGAGCTACAATTTTCCGCCACCTTTTGTGGTCACCTTAAGTGCGAAGTGTAACAAAATTAAGCTCAGAATTGAATTAATGAACGCGGTTTATAAATATAAGTACAACTACAGTAAAATGAAATGAACATTTGCTGTAATTCAATCTTGCAAACAGAAAAGGGCTTCCTAAACTTAAAGCAAAGTTGCAATGTGATTTATATTTATTAAGTATTAAACATTTTACTTAACTTCATGCCATGGAAATATTGCTTAATATAAAACTGGAATTAGATTGATTTTGCAGCAATATAAAGGAGGTGTTAAAAGCTGATTTGAAGCTTGAATACATTTTCCTTTTAAATGGCAATTTCCTGTTTTAATTTTTTTTAATTCTTTATTTGACAAGAGCCTGCAAATCATGCGTCTCTATATAAGGAGTAAAATGTACACAAAAACTTGTGCCAATACAAATTTAAACACAGAAAGAGTTGAGTGCCGGTTCAAACAAGTTAATGGTCTAGAATGAAAGCGAGGGAAATATTTCAGATATTTGTATTTTTTCCTAAGAACAATTCTTACTTAAACTATTGGCAAAGGAAGGTTCATAGCATTTTGGGGCACAGTTTCATACAACTGGATGTTCTAGAAGTGAAATGGTGCCAACATGAAAAAATGAGACTGTTTTAGAGACAGAACCAACTGTGGTAAAGATACACAATTTGTAAGCAATTTAATCTTATGAAATAGTTTATAGGTACAGGTATGGGATCCAATATCTGGAAACCCCTTATCCAGAACGTTCCAAATTACGGGAAGGTCATCTCCCATAGACTCCATTCTAGCAAATAATTCATAGTTTTAAAAATGATTCCCTTTTCTCTGTAATAATAAAACAGTACCTGTACTTGATCCCAACTAAGATATAATTACCCCTTATTGGGGGGCAGAACAGTCCTATTGGGTTTATTTAATGGTTAAATGATTTCCCTTTTCTCTGTAATAATAAAACAGTACCTTGTACTTGATCCCAACTAAGATATAATTAATCCTTATTGCGGGCAAAACAATCCTATTGGGTTTATTTCATGTTTAAATAATCTTTTAGTAGACTTAAGGTATAGAGATCCAAATTACAGAAAGATCCCTTATCTGGAAAAACCCATGTCCTGAGCATCCTGGATAATGGGTCCCATACCTGTATTTAGTGGCATGAAATTATTGTTAAACATTTTCCCATCATTTATAGGATCAGAAACATGAATAGCAATAATGTTCCTTACTGGGAGTAAAATGTGTAAATAATATCACCTGTGCAAATATTTTATCATGATACATTTCACATCTAATTGTTTATATTAACACCCTCCAGGCTTACGCAATGATGTTATCCCTTTCTGAAAACACTTCTCTTCATACTTCTTCCCACAATTCCCTGGACGCTTGGTTGAACATGGCTGGAGCCACACCAGAATCAGGGACTTTTAATTCAATCAACCATTTGTGAACACAGAGTACATTTAACCAAGGTTTTAAACTACATCCCTATCCAACACAAGAGAAAGCAGAACGGAAAGTGAAGATTTCAAGTGGTCCTTTTGGTCTTTAGGGGGCAAGAATTGTTTGTCCCCAGTATCATTTCAGTTATCGTGTTCTCCATGTATTGTTGGCCCTTTAAAGCTACCACCTCATTGAAACTGTTATACACAGAAGAAAATGTTGTGTAAACCACAGGTTCCTATTAATGCCTTTACTCAAAGATGGACGCAAAGCACTGAAAGCCTTTATAAAAGCATGGTGTTGAGTTAATTAAAAACACAGTCCTGCATACGCCGGTAGAAGTAAGTTAAACCACTAGAGTTATTTTAGGAGAATATACCATTTTCAATCTTCAAAAATTCCATATGAAAATGAAAAATGTTTATGGTGCTGTGTAAAATTATTTATATAAAATAGATACAATATTGTCAAGTTATATACCAAGTCTTTTGTTCCATCAGAAGCATAGATTACTGTTTAAATATAAGACCTGCACTGGGCTAAAGTTCACCTGTGTGCCTGACAAGAGACTGTAGGGGAGATTCTAAATGTAGAATATAAATTACATAGAAACGTGATATTTCCAAATAAGTTATGAAGCAAAAGTTGGGCAGTATAGACCAATCACATAATCCTGTGTGCCCTTATCATCATGGGAGAGTTGGATCTATTTTGCCTTTTAAATCTTCTTATTCTCACAGGCATCGAAACTTGCCACAAATCGCATCAGACTGCAATTTTAGAAGCAATATTTGCAATATTTTTATATTTCAAAGTCCATTAAATGTTTTTTCCTTCAATAAGCTGGCACAGTAATAATCAAAATAAAAACACAGACAAATTATATTGTGTTTCTAAATTTAGTTCCACTGTATCTAGATTAAATATTGAGGTATTTGGCATCTATTTCACATACTCTCCTGCCAGCTAAAGTAGTGATTCTACCACATATGTTCATTTCTTGCTCCATCTGGTTAAAGTAAGAAATTTGCCAATTATGTGGGATCCTTTATTATAAAGTTAATAAAACATCACTTCCTTAATTGATGGGGGGATTAACCAATACAGGTATTGGACCCCTTATCTAGAAACCCATTATCCAGAAAACACCGAATTACAGAAAGGCCATCTCCCATAGACTCCATTTTAATCAAAAAATTCACATTTTTAAAAATGTTTTTCTTTTTCTCTGTAATAATAAAACAGTACCTTGTATTTGATCCCAACTAAGATATAATTAATCCTTATTGGAGGCAAAACAATCCTATTGGGTTTACTTAATGTTTAAATGATTTTTAGCAGACTTAAGGTAGGAGATCCGAATTATGGAAAGACTCCTTATCCTGGAAAACCCCAGGTCCTGAGTATTCTGGACAATGGGTCCCATACCTGTACAACCCTTTTAATAGAATAAATTAAGTAAAAAAAATGGGTAATTTCAGCCTTTTGCAGAGACATCATTTTGCCCATTTGAGAGGCACATTTTATTGCAATATAGCTTCTTTTTTCCCTTTTCCGTCTATTAGATCTCCAGTTCATAGGAAAGCACCTCAAATCTCAATACAAATAAAAGAGTTTGGGCACTGGCATTTTTAATTTTCAAAGAAGACACCCCTCAAGGTTGCAAATAGCTTTTTAGGTCAGAAAATAACCCAACAATTGGGCTTACCCTTCTGCTAAATTCTGCTTTGGGGGCCAATATTTCTTTTCAACTAGTATAAAAGATGGAGATAAGCTTAGTTTGTATATATTTTATCATTTTCCTTCTCTGGTGTGTTTACTTATTTTATGTTTCAGTAACAGTATTTTTGCATTACATATCACTATAGTGAAACAAATAATGTTGATATTAGAAAATAGTGAAGGACCAAAACCGAGTAATAAGTTTGTGATGTGTATAATATTAAAGGTGTTGGAAATCTCCATGTGCCAAATAATTCAACAACAAAAAAACATATTCTTTTCAATTGAAGATCTCAGCGCTGAAGAATATGTTAGTTATTTTTTAAGGTTTTTTTGGTTTTTTTGAAAGCTGTGATCAAAGTTCGGTTTTAATGACTCCTTTAACCTTTTTTGCTGCAAAATTCCAGACAATCACGTATTTGTTAAAATTATTTTCTTTTTTTTTCTAATTATGTTTTTCCTAAATATTGTATTTATTTGTCATAAGTGTTTAAGAAAAAAAAAAGACAGTTTATGTCAAAAAAAGTAAAATGTTTTTCATGTGCTTTGCTTGAGAAAACAGCAACATAGTGATTTAAGGCTACCGGTTTCACATTTCCACAGCAGTAAGTGCCATGTAATAAATATGTCACTTCTTTTCATTGTTATCCATTGTTGGTGAGTTCAAAATCAATTGGAATCACTCTATAATGTACTGTATTAAAGCACTAGACACCTGACTCAAAACAAACAAAAAAAAATAATAAAATGTAAATATAAGGGGGACTGAAAAATGTTAAATGTATAGGTATGCTTGTCTGCCTTTGTATATAGCTTCCAAAGCCATATCATAAGACAAGGACGTTTCCCAGCATTCTAGGCCACAATTACTTTGACATAATGGCATTTCAATACACTGGATCCTTGCCCATATTTGTAGCTGTTAAAAGTATTATGGACAGCCTCTTTGTCTGCTGCCCAAAGATATTCTGTGCTTTATATATATATATCAATACATATCAGTTCCCGATGGGATATACATATGTACTACGTAAAGGGGTATTTTGTAATATTTATAAATATCGATTTCTTAGGCATGGATACCTTTATCATCTCTTTATGGTTAATTCTCCTGGATGAGTGGCAGAATTCTTCTACAGAAAGAAATCTAAAAATATATTTGTAAATGTTACAAAAAAAACCTAGATAAGAGCAGCTATTTTCCTAGCTGATCCAATGGCAGCATTTATAGATAGGTATGTGATTTCACTAAGCACAGTAACAAACAATTAATATGACACAAGACGGAACATACCATGTGATTTTATATCCACAAAACGAGGCACTGACAGTAATGGATATTTACTATAATTTGTATTCTATTCCACCATAGCTCTTAAAACACATCCTATTCCTTTTTTTCTTCAGCACAGATAAAATCATCAACATACCCGATTGTCCATAATAACTTTTTTTATTCTTTTCAAAAAAGATTGGAACTTGTCTGATTTGAATTAACATTAATTGTGGGCTCTGTTCATCATAAATGAAATGATTATACATTTTTAAATGTAGAATATTTTGTGACAGTGCTTTGCTGTACAATTCCAGATTGCCATATTAGCCAACGCTTATTTGTGAGCTTCAGAATGCATTTTTTGGGCATTATTTTGAAAGAAATGCATTGCTATTTTGTAACTTGTGCTAATACCTCACATATCTTATTTCAGGTTAGTATAGATATTTTTCTTCTGCATTACCAGCCACAGATATATAATCACAAACAAAATATAAAACTAAGCCTCTGACAAATAATTAGCGAAAACCAGCTCCACTCGGAGACTGCACTAAAAGTTTAAAGCTTTTCAGTCTCTGCATGCTGTGTTATTTGGATGGTGCCCAAGATCTTAGAACAGAGAACTGTCAAATAAAGAATTCCTTCCAACTAATTCCCTTTAGAATAGGAACTATAAAAAGGAAATTAAATAGCAGGCAACACCCCTCTACTGTTGGTTCGAATGGCAGCTTCCAAAAATGCAAAGAACAACTAATGAAATGAGTCCCGGGAGGGGTTTCCAGACAAAATAAATGATTGTTGATTTTGATCATTTAGTTTAAAAAATTTTATTTTTAAGAAAGTCCTGACGTTTAAGAATCTCAGATAAAATGTAGTTATTCAACAGTTCCATTGGAACAATGCATGGTTGAGTATTTGATGACAGTCTGACATAAAGAACAAGGATGAATGTATATTCTATAGATGCTGAATGGCTACGGCTAATCCATATATTATTGTCCAGTGGATTCTAAAAATTCAGGAAAATTCCCCAATAAAGATTTTCCCTCTGAAAATGAGCCTAAAGAGATGACATCACGGCGCTGGATATCCAGTTTAAGCTGATGACATCAGTATTGTGATGAGTTAGAAGTTGAGGGATCGGCTTTTTTATTATTAGAAGCTATGGGGCATTTTTAATTTGAAGTATTCCCAGAGTCTCAAATACCCTGACTATATTTTATATTTAGACACAATGAATAAAAAAATCACTGGACTATTTTGGATTTCTGAAATAATGACACCAGAGACCCAACCGTACAATGGAACATATTTCCTTTTTTTTAAAAAAGTGAATGCCTGCCTATGTAAGTACAAATTCCCAGCTATATTTAGTCGGACTGCAGTTCTGAAAGGTTTTCATTGGAAGTTTCACTGAGGTCATGCTTTGGTTTTTAAATATACAATAACTGGGTAATTTCATAGATTTTTTTTCTGTTGCTAATTTATGACTATAAATTAAATGTATTTATGTGATAGACAATTGTAATGTCAGTGTTTCCCATCTGGCTTAAATTGAATAGTCTATTTATCATTCTTTAGAGTTTGAATTCAGTGGTTACTAATCATTAAATGATTGGAGGATAAAACTAGTCCCAGTTTGTAAAACCAGCACTTATTATCAGTACTTAAATGTTCAGTTTTGAATCCACTGTAGTTAATTGCACTTACAATTTATACAACACATAACTAACAGATGCACTGAATACCAAGGGTTAAGAAAAACAAAATCAGGTAAAATACGGATACAGGCTTAAATTGACACCATTTTGAGTTGTGTAGTTGTACATCTATGAGTAAATCATGAGTTGTTGCTCGTAGATAACACCTTGCAATGGGCCTAACCACTGGCATGCCAGTTAATAACATTATATAATATTGTAATATGTCAACTTCATAAATGTGAAACTTTAGATCCAGTGGATTTTCCAGGAGTTAGCCGTTGGGCTACTGATCTGCACATAAGTGTTACAGCACATAAGTCCTTACTGCAATCTGTAAAACACCCGTCAAAGGAAGAATTTATATTGCTATTGAGATCAATGGGTTCATGATGATTGATAAGAGATATGAATGACTTACAGCATACGGTATTTAACATGTTTCAAGCCCCTTCAGTACAAATAATGTGTGAAGTATATTGTAGATTTATATTGTCTACCTGCTGACGCACGGACGCAGTTATAATCCTATTGGACCCCATCATTTATAGTTTTCAGGGAACTAATAAATCAAAATGGAAGCTGGTTTGGACCAAGCAGGATGGGACCAAGATTTTACCAGATCATTCCAGCCATCGGGTCTTCTGTTTAAGCAGTCCACTGGCTCTCACTCTGTTGCTTGTTATATACGAATAACACTGATATATCATTCTATCAGAATTCAAGAAAGAATGTAAAAAAGAAACTGCTACCGGTATTTTGGGAAATTGACATTTTGAGTGTGTGTTTGGCATTAAGGCACCCTTAATTCTCAGCCGTCAAATTCCAAGGCGTTCTAGATTCTCCATAGACCCTCTTTTCACTGGACTATACTTCATATTGCTGTTTAGGTTCACCATTGATATAGCAATGGGCCCATTATTTTTCTCTTGTATTCCCCCACTCCCCCCCCCAAAAAAAGATTGTATATTGCAGAAAAGTAAAAATCAGTTGTAAATGTCTGGTTTTCATTTGATGTTTTAAATGAAATGTTTTCGGAACAAGAACTGTGCTTGTTTCTTTTACACTCTGGATTGTATATTGCTTCTGTTATGTTTATAGGCGAAGCCGTGCATGACTGGTGTTATTGCCGTCATTATTGTGTCTGTTTGTGAGTTTTCTAAGAGGAAAATTGAAAAAAATACAAAAAAGATAATAAAAAACAATTTTAAAATTCTGTAGATGCACTTACTGTATATGTGACTAGACTCTTTGTCCGGGACTTGATGCATCAGCTGCCCATGATATATTGTGGCAGATGTTAATATGAAAAAAATAAAATCGCTTATGTGGGTAAATATAAAGAAAATACAGGATATTAAGTGTAGAAAAAAAAAATACAAAAAAGCGATTTTTTTTTTGTGGGGAGGGAAATCTTTTTGATGCTTGTGATAAAAGACAAATGTACTTGAGTAGAGAAATTCCTTAAAATAATGAAATAAGAAAGTTGATTTTGAGTTTAATGCTGTAGAATAGGAATGTATACCAAATGTAATCTTTCCAATGCTACAATGAATTTATACATGAGATTGATATGCAATAAACCTGTGTGCTTTTCTAATCCTGGTCCAATATGTCTTATTGCTTAGAAAGGTCTGTGGAGAAGGCATTGCATAGGAATAGAATTACTGAAGGAAGGCGTGCGTCTATAAGGTATATTTCCAGTACAGGTATGGGACCTGTTATCCGGAAACCATAATCTAGAAAGTTCCGAATTACAGGAAGGCATCTCTCAAAGATTCCATTGTAACCAAATAATTCTAATTTTTAGAAACAATTCCCTTTTTCCTATGTAATAATAAAACAAGACCTTGTTCTTAATCCCAACTAAAATATAATTCATCTTTATTGAAGACAAAACAATCCTATTGGTTTTTTTTTTTATGTTTAAATTATTTTTTAGCATGGAGATCTAAACTATGGAAAGATCCCTTATCCGAAAGACCCCAAGGGGTCTTTCCTGGTTCTAAACATTCTGGATAACAGGTTCCATACCAGTATACTACATGTATTGGACCCCTTATCTGGAAACCCACTATCCAGAAAGTTCCGAATTACGGAAAGGCCATCTCCCATAGACTCCATTATAAGCCACTTATTGTACTATTGATGCAAATAATTCAAATGTTTAAAAATAATTCCCTTTTTCTCTGTAATAATAAAACAGATCCTTGTACTAAGATATAATTACTCCTTATTGGAGGCAAAACAATCCTTTTGGGTTTAATTACTGTTTAAATACTTTTTTTAGTACACTTAAGTTATGGAGATTCAAATTACAGAAACACCCCTTATCCGGAAAACCCCAGGTCCCAAGCATTCTGGATAATGGGTCCCATACCTGTATTTGCCTTCTCCCTTTATCGTACTTACTTGAGAGGCTGCATTCTGCGTGTTAGTTTCCAAGAGACGTTATACAGACCATCTACATAGACATATAGATTACAAATGTATGGCATATACAGTGGTGTGAAAAACTATTTGCCCCCTTCCTGATTTCTTATTCTTTTGCATGTTTGTCACACAAAATGTTTCTGATCATCAAACACATTTAACTATTAGTCAAAGATAACACAAGTAAACACAAAATGCAGTTTTTAAATGAGGGTTTTTATTATTTAGGGAGAAAAAAAATCCAAACCTACATGGCCCTGTGTGAAAAAGTAATTGCCCCCTGAACCTAATAACTGGTTGGGCCACCCTTAGCAGCAATAACTGCAATCAAGCGTTTGCGATAACTTGCAACGAGTCTTTTACAGCGCTCTGGAGGAATTTTGGCCCACTCATCTTTGCAGAATTGTTGTAATTCAGCTTTATTTGAGGGTTTTCTTGCATGAACCGCCTTTTTTAAGGTCATGCCACAACATCTCAATAGGATTCAGGTCAGGACTTTGACTAGGCCACTCCAAAGTCTTCATTTTGTTTTTCTTCAGCCATTCAGAGGTGGATTTGCTGGTGTGTTTTGGGTCATTGTCCTGCTGCAGCACCCAAGATCGCTTCAGCTTGATTTGACGAACAGATGGCCGGACATTCTCCTTCAGGATTTTTTGGTAGACAGTAGAATTCATGGTTCCATCTATCACAGCAAGCCTTCCAGGTCCTGAAGCAGCAAAACAACCCCAGACCATTACACTACCACCACCATATTTTACTGTTGGTATGATGTTCTTTTTCTGAAATGCTGTGTTACTTTTACGCCAGATGTAACGGGACACGCACCTTCCAAAAAGTTAAACTTTTGTCTCGTCGGTCCACAAGGTATTTTCTCAAAAGTCTTGGCAATCATTGAGATGTTTTTTAGCAAAATTGAGACGAGCCATAATGTTCTTTTAGCTTAAAAGTGGTTTGCGCCTTGGAAATCTGCCATGCAGGCCGTTTTTGCCCAGTCTCTTTCTTATGGTGGAGTCGTGAACACTGACCTTAATTGAGGCAAGTGAGGCCTGCAGTTCTTTAGATGTTGTCCTGGGGTCTTTTTTGGCCTCTCGGATGAGTTGTCTCTGCGCTCTTGGGGTAATTTTGGTCGGCCGGCCACTCCTGGGAAGGTTCACCACTGTTCCATGTTTTTGCCATTTGTGGATAATGGCTCTCACTGTGGTTCGCTGGAGTCCCAAAGCTTTAGAAATGGCTTTATAACCTTTACCAGACTGATGGATCTCAATTACTTTTGTTCTCATTTGTTCCTGAATTTCTTTGGATCTTGGCATGATGTCTAGCTTTTGAGGTGCTTTTGGTCTACTTCTCTGTGTCAGGTAGCTCCTATTTAAGTGATTTCTTGATTGAAACGGGTGTGGCAGTAATCAGGCCTGGGGGTGACTACAGAAATTGATATTGAAATTGAAAATTGAAATTGAAAATTGAAATTGATAAACCACAGTTAAGTTATTTTTTAACAAGGGGGGCAATCACTTTTTCACACAGGGCCATGTAGATTTGGAGTTTTTTTTCTCCCTTAATAACGTAAACCTTCATTTAAAAACTGCATTTTGTGTTCAATCATGTTATCTTTGACTAATAGTTAACGGTTTTTGATGAGCAGAAACATTTAAGTGTGACAAACATGCAAAAGAATAAGAAATCAGGAAGGGGGCAAATAGGTTTTCACACCACTGTACATTGTCAGTACAAATAATCTTTCTGCCCTCTTGAATATTTCCCTCATATCTAGAAATACAATTCAATTGGCTTTCAGGACACAATGACCTATAAAACTATATTAAAGGAGAAGGAAAGGCTAATAAAGAGTTAATCTCAAGCTACAGGCATACCTTCAGTTCTCTCAATAGTGCCCTTAAGTCTCCCCATATTACTCCTGCTCAGATGATCAGAAGCCTCATAGGAAAAAAAAACACTGAGCTGTGTAAAGAAAGTTCCCATAATGCTTCACTCCTGCACCAAGACCAAGACCGGTGTACATGCTCAGTTAGACTATGAGTCAGCCTCCTGCTGATTGGCTGAGATCCACATTCCTAAGGAGGGGAGTGAGTTCTTAGCATTCTTGAGGGAGGGAGGAGCAGGAGAGGGGAGAAAGGAGAGAGCTGCATGTCTCTGGCACAGGAAATCAAAGAGACAAGAAATCCTGTTTCTTTTGAAAGAGAACTCAGTACAGTGTTTCTGTGAGTGCTTATGGCTGTATTTACATAGACCTTTCTGATAAAGCTTACTGAGTTTTTACCTTGCCATCTCCTTTAAATATATATATATATATACAGGTTTGGAATCCATTATCTTGTTATCCACGAAGCTTCAAATTATGGGAAGACCATCTCCCATAGCCTCCATTTTAATCAAATCATTCTAATTGTTAAAAACAAGTTATTTTTTCTCTGTAATAATAAAAAGGTACCAACTAAGATAAAATGAATCCTTATTGGTGGCAAATTCCATCCAAATTATGGAAAAGACCACTTACCTGGGAAACTACTAAGAAATGCCCTTCCCTTTAAGCAAAACAGGGATTGTTTGTCCATATATTGCAATATACTTCAAGCTGGCCAACTACGTCACAGTCATCCCCAGTCTGACCAGTTCCTACACTGACTTATGCGATTCATTAAGAATTCTACTGCTTCAATATACATTTAGCCAATATTGAAGCAGTAGAATTCTTAATGAATCGCACAAGTCAGTGTAGGAACTGGTCAGACTGGGGATGACTGTGACGCAGTTGGCCAGCTTGAAGTATATTGCAATATATGGACAAACAAACCCTGTTTTGCTTAAAGGGAAGGGCATTTCTTAGTAGCTTAATGCACCGAATGTCTTAATGTCCTATATATATTGATAATGGGTGAGTGCAGAGGATCTCTAGTTGTTGTTTCTATGTATTTTGTGGTCACAACCTCATTGCACCCCCGCCTTAACAGGCCCCATACCTGTACCTATAAAAGCTATCTTTTCCTGAGCATTTATAGGAAAATTGAACAGAGTCCCTATAGAAAAAAGTCCCTAAAAGTATTTGAAAAAAGTCCAAGGGTGGTCAGAGACAGAACCAAGCCTGAAGATCGGTTCAAGAATGGCAAATTACAATATATTCATACTATAGTAAGAAAGGTGACTTTATAATATTAATGAAGAAATTGTTTTCTCTGTTCCCACTGACAAAGTCCAGAGGAAGAACCCTGGTGAAGGTTACTCACGCAGCCACCACAGAGGTCTTTTCTATACGTACCCCTTCCATAGCAGTGCTATACTGACACTGTACTGACACTATACTGACACTATACTGACACTGTACTGACACTATACTGACACTATACTGACACTATATTGACACTGTACTGACACTATACTGACACTGTACTGACACTGTACTGACACTGTACTGACACTATACTGACACTATACTGACAATATACTGACACTATACTGACACTGTACTGACACTATACTGACACTGTACTGATACTATATTGACACTGTACTGACACTGTACTGACACTATACTGACACTATACTGACACTGTACTGACACTATACTGACACTGTACTGACACTGTACTGACACTATACTGGCACTGTACTGACACTGTACTGACACTATACTGACACTGTACTGACACTATATTGACACTGTACTGACACTGTACTGACACTGTACTGACACTATACTGACACTGTACTGACACTATACTGACACTATACTGACACTATATTGACACTGTACTGACACTATACTGGCACTGTACTGACACTGTACTGACACTATACTGACACTGTACTGACACTATATTGACACTGTACTGACACTGTACTGACACTATACTGACACTATACTGACACTATATTGATACTGTACTGACACTATACTGACACTGTACTGACACTATACTGACACTGTACTGACACTATACTGACACTATACTGACACTATATTGACACTGTACTGACACTATACTGGCACTGTACTGACACTGTACTGACACTATACTGACACTGTACTGACACTGTACTGACACTGTACTGACACTGTACTGACACACTATACTGACACTATACTGACACTGTACTGACACTATATTGACACTGTACTGACACTGTACTGACACTATATTGACACTGTACTGACACTATACTGGCACTATACTGACACTGTACTGACACTATACTGACACTGTACTGACACTATATTGACACTATACTGACACTATATTGACACTGTACTGACACTATACTGGCACTATACTGACACTATACTGACACTGTACTGACACTATACTGACACTATACTGACACTATACTGACACAATACTGACACTATAGTGACACTGTACTGACACTATACTGACACTATACTGACACTGTACTGACACTATACTGACACTGTACTGACACTATACTGACACTGTACTGACACTATACTGACACTATACTGACACTATATTGACACTGTACTGACACTATACTGGCACTGTACTGACACTGTACTGACACTATACTGACACTGTACTGACACTGTACTGACACTATATTGACACTGTACTGACACTGTACTGACACTATACTGACACTATATTGATACTGTACTGACACTATACAGACACTGTACTGACACTATACTGACACTATATTGACACTGTACTGACACTATACTGGCACTGTACTGACACTGTACTGACACTGTACTGACACTATACTGACACTATACTGACACTATATTGACACTGTACTGACACTGTACTGACACTATACTGACACTATATTGACACTGTACTGACACTATACTGACACTGTACTGACACTATACTGACACTGTACTGACACTATACTGACACTATACTGACACTATACTGACACTATATTGACACTGTACTGACACTATACTGACACTGTACTGACACTATACTGACACTGTACTGACACTATACTGACACTATACTGACACTATACTGACACTGTACTGACACTATACTGACACTATACTGACACTATATTGACACTGTACTGACACTATACTGACACTATACTGACACTATACTGACACTATACTGACACTGTACTGACACTATACTGACACTATACTGACACTATATTGATACTGTACTGACACTATACTGACACTGTACTGACACTATACTGACACTGTACTGACACTATACTGACACTATACTGACACTGTACTGACACTATACTGACACTATACTGACACTATATTGATACTGTACTGACACTATACTGACACTGTACTGACACTATACTGACACTGTACTGACACTATATTGACACTGTACTGACACTATACTGGCACTGTACTGACACTATAATGACATTATACTGACACTATAGTGACACTATATTGATACTGTACTGACACTATACTGACACTGTACTGACACTATACTGACATTATACTGACACTATAGTGACACTATATTGACACTGTACTGACACTATACTGACACTGTACTGACACTATACTGACATTATACTGACACTATAGTGACACTATATTGATACTGTACTGACACTATACTGACACTGTACTGACACTATACTGACACTGTACTGACACTATACTGACACTGTACTGACACTGTACTGACACTATACTGACACTGTACTGACACTATACTGACACTGTACTGACACTGTACTGACACTATACTGACACTATATTGACACTGTACTGACACTGTAATGACACTATACTGACACTATACTGACACTGTACTGACACTATACTGACACTATACTGACACTGTACTGACACTATACTGACACTGTACTGACACTGTACTGACACTATACTGACACTATACTGACACTGTACTGACACTATACTGACACTATACTGACACTGTACTGACACTGTACTGACACTATACTGACACTGTACTGACACTATACTGACACTGTACTGACACTATACTGACACTGTACTGACACTATACTGACACTATACTGACACTATATTGACACTGTACTGACACTATACTGGCACTGTACTGACACTATACTGACACTGTACTGACACTATATTGACACTGTACTGACACTGTACTGACACACTATACTGACACTATACTGACACTGTACTGACACTATACTGGCACTGTACTGACACTGTACTGACACTATATTGACACTGTACTGACACTGTACTGACACTATACTGACACTATATTGATACTGTACTGACACTATACAGACACTGTACTGACACTATACTGACACTATATTGACACTGTACTGACACTATACTGGCACTGTACTGACACTGTACTGACACTGTACTGACACTATACTGACACTATACTGACACTATATTGACACTGTACTGACACTATACTGACACTATATTGACACTGTACTGACACTATACTGACACTATACTGACACTATATTGACACTGTACTGACACTATACTGACACTGTACTGACACTATACTGACACTGTACTGACACTATACTGACACTATATTGACACTGTACTGACACTATACTGACACTATACTGACACTATATTGACACTGTACTGACACTATACTGACACTGTACTGACACTATACTGACACTGTACTGACACTATACTGACATTATACTGACACTATAGTGACACTATATTGATACTGTACTGACACTATACTGACACTGTACTGACACTATACTGACATTATACTGACACTATAGTGACACTATATTGATACTGTACTGACACTATACTGACACTGTACTGACACTATACTGACACTGTACTGACACTGTACTGACACTATACTGACACTGTACTGACACTATACTGACACTGTACTGACACTGTACTGACACTATACTGACACTATATTGACACTGTACTGACACTGTAATGACACTATACTGACACTATACTGACACTGTACTGACACTATACTGACACTATACTGACACTGTACTGACACTATACTGACACTGTACTGACACTGTACTGACACTGTACTGACACTGTACTGACACTGTACTGACACTATACTGACACTATACTGACACTGTACTGACACTGTACTGACACTATACTGACTCTGTACTGACACTATACTGACACTATACTGACACTGTACTGACACTGTACTGACACTGTACTGACACTATACTGACACTGTACTGACACTATACTGACACTGTACTGACACTATACTGACACTGTACTGACACTGTAATGACACTATACTGACACTGTACTGACACTGTACTGACACTATACTGACACTATACTGACACTGTACTGACACTGTACTGACACTGTACTGACACTATACTGACACTGTACTGACACTGTACTGGCACTGTACTGACACTGTACTGACACTGTAATGACACTATACTGACACTGTACTGACACTATACTGACACTGTACTGACACTGTAATGACACTATACTGACACTGTACTGACACTGTACTGACACTATACTGACACTATACTGACACTGTACTGACACTATACTGACACTGTACTGACACTGTAATGACACTATACTGACACTATACTGACACTGTACTGACACTACACTGACACTATACTGACACTGTACTGACACTATACTGACACTATACTGACACTATACTGACTCTATACTGACACTGTACTGACACTGTAATGACACTATACTGACACTATACTGACACTGTACTGACACTATACTGACACTGTACTGACACTGTACTGACACTATACTGACACTATACTGACACTGTACTGACACTGTACTGACACTGTACTGGCACTGTACTGACACTGTAATGACACTATACTGACACTGTACTGACACTATACTGACACTGTACTGACACTATACTGACACTATACTGACACTGTACTGACACTGTACTGACACTGTAATGACACTATACTGACACTATACTGACACTGTACTGACACTACACTGACACTGTACTGACACTATACTGACACTATACTGACACTATACTGACACTGTACTGACACTATACTGACACTGTACTGACACTGTAATGACACTATACTGACTCTATACTGACACTGTACTGACACTGTACTGACACTATACTGACACTGTACTGACACTGTACTGACACTGTACTGACACTATACTGACACTGTACTGACACTATACTGACACTATACTGACACTGTACTGACACTGTAATGACACTATACTGACACTATACTGACACTGTACTGACACTGTACTGACACTATACTGACACTGTACTGACACTGTACTGACACTGTACTGACACTATACTGACACTGTACTGACACTGTAATGACACTATTCTGACACTATCCGGACACTGTACTGACACTACACTGACACTATACTGACACTGTACTGACACTATACTGACACTGTACTGACACTGTAATGACACTATACTGACACTATACTGACACTGTACTGACACTATACTGACACTGTACTGACACTATACTGACACTATACCGGCAAGTTTTACTGTATAGTGAATAAAAGGTGCAGCCATGTTGCAGACTGATACATCTGTTTTAGTAATATGAAAAAGAGTTGGATAAGATATCAGGGCAGGAGTGATCAACTGTTGTGAGCTTTGTTTTCACACTCAGATAAAATACTTCCCTATATGTGTAAAATGCACAGTTGTTCTGGTAACGCTGATCATTTTAAATAATGCAAACAACAGGTTCCTGACTCAAGGATGCAAATATATATATAATACAGCGAAAGGCGTGCACTTTGTTTGATAAGATTACATGCCTGAAAGTTGCCTGGTGTTACATGTTTATAGATAGGGTCAGAGCCTGCACCTGTTAGTAGCAACAGAATGCTCTGTAGAGATAGTCCTCTCATTACATGGAAATGAAATGGAATCTGTACAGCACTGATATAGGAAAAATTGTGTTTGATGTGATTAACAGCAGTATTAACTCAGTATTAACTATTAATTCAGTAGCTGTTCTTGTATCACCCTCTCTGGGAATGTAATACAGATAATACCCATTGCTGCCAGTAGATGGCACCCTCGTATAGCTTGGGTATTGTTCTTATTGTGTTTCACAGAACTGAAAGGATATGATAAGCAGTTCAGTTTATTGATTTGTTCATTATTGTCCATTATGACAATGTATTGTCATATTCTGCCTCAAGCAAATTTTTGTGGGGGGGGGGGCATTAGCAGGGTCGGACTGGCCTCTGCAGGGCTTAGTGCTGCGTACATAAGTAGCACATTATAAATAAAGATATACATTCATACATACAGACAGGGGGGAGCACCATGGGGAATGGGTCTGCCTGATATTGTCTTAACAACCCCATGTGTGTGACTAGATATGATAGAAATGATTTTTATTAACTAAAAGCCATCAGTCAGGAATATCCGAGCCATATTTGCTGTAACATGCATGTGACCACTACCCCATCGGTGTATAATGACAAACCTGTAAGGTCAAAATTGCCTATGTGGTGCCTCCGCAGAAAGTAATATTGGGGATGTATTACCACAAATATATTTATTATTTACACATTGATCTTATTGGTATGCTGAATACTCCATAAAATACTGCAGAGAAATTCAGGCTGGGTTTTGTGGCAGTAATGCCATTCATAATTTAAATGGGGTAATTAGTCAGCCTGGCACAGATACATAAAGATCTTGTGTGTGGTAGGTGCATTGGGCAGAACCATGGGTGTAGCTGCACCAGTTCCCACCAACCCATAGTGCTGGCTGGGGGGACTCCGATATGCCATGGCACACTGTTTTGCACTTTTTGACTCATAATCATTAAAAACAATGGGGGAAATGGGGGCCTGGTGGACATTAAATAACATAATATTATTGGCAAGGCCATACAATTCCAGGCCTAGGGCAGCAAGTTTTTAATGTTAGAAGTACCAGTTGTGGGGGGAGCAGGCAGCCCTCTGCACCAAACTGAAATCTGGCACTGGGGTTACCTCTCTATATACTAGAATAATCCTGCACATACTTCTCTGTAGTAAAGAGACTGAAATGAAAGCCAAAAACAACACTGGTCTGTGAGGATACAGTGTGATACTGTGAGGATTACATAATGTTTGTATTGGGGGGGGGTAGAATTAAAATCACAACATAAAACATTTTATAAAGTTATAAAGATGACACCAACCTTTGTGAAAAAGATTTAAATAATTTCTCTCTCTCTCCAGTTCAGAAACAATAATGTCTGGGACCAGCAGAGGGCAGCGCTGCATTGTGATTGTTCCGGCCATTGCTCTGTGGAACACATATTCGGCTCCTCTGACTGCTCCCTTGAATTTTGAGCGCACACACAGGAGTGACAGCATGGTACTACCCCACCTGCTAGGCCATGATGCCCCTAGCTCAATACATTTATGCTGGATTATTTACCTGATTATTAAAGCTGCCATACACATACCGATAGTTGGCACACATATCATGGCATGTCAGTGTCTTCATTTCCTGCTGTTCCTCATCATTCATGCTTTTTGCACAATCAGAACAATGGCCCAATACCATGTGCAGCTCCTCATACACTCTCTGTCCATTCGGCCCTTGGGCCTATAACCTCTTTATCGGCTTAATAACTGCTTTCCTGGACTAGTACCAGTAGAACATGGGTTACACTGGACTCTTGTAGGCAGAAAGGGCATAAGTGGAAGAAGAAGGCGAGGGTGCTGTACACCTCTCATGCTGCTATACAGAAAAATAAAGATAGAGGGCGCCAGAGGAACAGGCCCCCGCGGAATCTCACATCACCTCTGCAACACCCGTAGTGGCTTGGATTTGCTTCAGGAATTCTGTATTCTGATGCCCTATCCACTGGGATCCCTACACTACAGGTAAACACAACAAAAGACCTTATACGCACACCCTTAACTCTCCTCAAAAGTTTGCGCTCGGTGCTCACTGCAGGGGGATCGGCACCCTCCCAAAGAATCCAAATAGAAAAATGCAATGGCACTCAAGAGCTACAACTGGGACTAGCCCTTTAGATACTTTATTACGGAAGTGCAACGTTTCGGGGCAAAACAAAGGGGTTGTTTTGCCCCGAAACGTTGCACTTCCGTAATAAAGTATCTAAAGGGCTAGTCCCAGTTGTAGCTCTTGAGTGCCATTGCATTTTTCTATCCCTACACTACAGGCAATATGGCCTGGGAGAGATACCTTCAATCTGCCACTCCTATGTTGGAGCTCAAAACTTTCCAGCTTAACCTTAACTGAATTACACTTGAGGTATAATTATTAACCATGGAGACAAGCATGACCAAAGATGTTGCCTATAGCAACCAGTCATATCATTGCTTTTTTTCCAACTTGTAGGTAACCATTTAAATTTTATTGCTGATAATAAATAACTGGTGATGTTACTATGGGCAACCTCACCAGTGATGTTTGTCTCCAATGTTAATAAATACACAGAAGGGCATATTTATTACAGTGCATAAGCCAACATCACCATTTTATCCCTATAGGTCCCTACAGGCCAATAAGGCAGAAAATATACACAATCAGCTTGCAGGGAACACTCCTGGCCTGATACCTCTTTGCTTCTAATCTGAATGGATGCCCTGTGTCTGCTGGGACCTACTGGTGATAAAGCAACAGAACGAGTTTATTACATAGATCATAGTACCTATTGGCAACAGGTTTGGTGTAGCAGGAGCAATCATAGAGTAGAGACCCGTGCCTGATCCAGACCTGCCAACCTGCTTTGTCTCTTTCCAGATCCACTCTCCAACCCTACCTGCAAGGGGTTATGTTTTTTCCCAACCTGGGAACAGCAATCAGAAATGGCGTGACTCTGGAGGCAGATCGGAGTCAAGGGAAAAAAAACCTGCACTCTAGCCATGGACACGGTCATGGAATCAGGGACTTTTGCCCAAAGCCCAACTGCTTTGTGGGTATTCTGTAGGTAGCTGACCCAGTGCTTCCTCCATTTTTCATATAAATCCCCACTCCACGCCGGCTCCCAGGTAGGAAGTAGGTGGGGATTTACAGGCAAGTGCAGGAGGGGGTGGAAACCATGTCATAGCGTAGGGATGACGTGTCAGAGCAGGGGGAGGGAGTTGAGTAGGTTTGCTACTCTGTAGCAAAACAGGGGCAAAATTATGATTTATGTACAGCTCTTTTCTTTATAATTCTAGCTAACTGTATAAGTGGTTGGGGGCATGAGTCGGTAAGTGGGGCAGATGGGTTGTGGGGTGTAAACAAATTGGTAAATGTGGGTGTCCATAGTCTAGGGGTGCAACAAATCATAATATAGGCATTTGGTTCAGTATTCGGCCAAATCTTTTACGAGTGATTTGGGGTTTGGCCGAATCTGGATTCGGTGCATCTTTAGTATATGGTTTAACTTTTGTCTTTATTCAATCCAAATGATTTATTTAACTCTATTATACATCATTCATACTAGTCCCAGCCCTAGTGGAGCTTACAGTCCCCATGTAAGTCCCTATCACATTCACACAATTGTTATGAGCAGCCAGTATGTTAGTAGTTAGCCTGCCTTTATGTTCTTGGATTGTGGGTGGAATCTAGAGTATTTAGAGCAAACTCTTGTGGACATTGGAGTAAAAATACAAGCTTTGTGCAGAAAGAGCCCTGGCTGGAATTGATCCTCAAGGCAGCAATAATATCCACTGCACCATTAACACTTGTGGCGCCATGCTATGGCTGCATAATGCTTCACTTTTAAACACCTATAGTCTTCTACCCTGCAAAGGTGATTATGGTGGAAGAGCTTGGGGTACCCCAACCTGAATGTAACGTGCTGTAAGTGGGTTAGATTCCCTTTGGGACAAAGTTGTGTCAGGTAGGGTTGTCACCTGACTACACAACTTGCTTGATGACAATGTGAAGACAGATAAAAATATAGGAAGGCCAGTATTTTTTTCCAGAAAAGGTGAGACTGGCAACATCGTTCTACACTAACAATGCATTAAGAGCTCCCGAGGGCAGGGAAGAAAGGCACCTAGCCTGGGTGTTTGAAGACTGAGACCATTAATTATAGAGCTTACTATAAAATGTTCACTGCCTAAAGCATAGGGAAATACGTGATTATTATTATGGCCTTCCTTGCTTCATTATGAGTCTCCTTCTGTCACTCAATAGCTTTTTGTGTGATGTGGTCGAGAATGTGACAACAGAAGAGCAGAAAGGCACGGCTGCTGGTTTGCTCCTGCGGTTGCCCATGTTTCCTGCTTTGACGCGGTGGCGCTATTGATTTTGGCCTGTGCTTGTATTGCCATTGAGGTTTTGTACATACATGTTAAGTGATTACAATGATGTGTGGTCTTCTAAATAGCTGGAATACTTAAGTACGTATTCGGCATGGCGTGCCTCTATTATCTCTGCATTCCACTGTTCTTGCTGTTGTTTAAAGAACACATTCAGAACAACTGAAGAGAAATCTCCTTTTATGATTGATATGTACACGCACCCAAACAGAGATATACTGCAACTGTACTAAAAGGACACACTACTAAAAATAATGTCTATAATATAGTGAGCACAGAAGTGTTGTGGAATGTGGTTTAACTTACATTGTAAAACCATTGCTCCTTTCTTGCCTGAATTATTTCCTAACCCCCATATGTAATAAAAGGCACTATGTTGGCCCAGGAGCAGTAACCCACAGCAACCAATAAGATGTTTGCTTTTAAGCAGGTGACCAGTAAATTCTACCTGCTGATTGTTGCTATGAGTTACTGCTCCTGGGCATATTCGGCATGGCGTGCCTCCTGTGGAGGTGCTGCTTGCTTTTAGAGCATAGTTTTTCTGCTTTACCGTTGATATCTCAGCTGTCTTTGTGAAAGGGCATTTTGTCACAAATATTTTGAGCAAGACCAGCTTAAAGTGGCCTGTGACATAAGCCCCCATTGTCTTGCTCAGCCACTGGAGTCAGGTCAAATTAACCACATATTTTGAATGGGTAAATATTTAGCATTTAGTGGCTGAAGCTTACAGTGGGCATAAAATTACTCTTTCTGCATATTTCTTTTAATATAGAATAGTCTCAGCTAAGCAATTATAATGACAGAGGGGGTACCCAGGCCCATACTAGCGTTTAAAATAGGCCCTGGCTTTTCAAGTACACAGAGGCCCTAACACCCCCCCCCCCCCTCGCTAGCCCAATAAATAGTCATTGTCTATGGCATCTTACAGCAGCCCCTCTGGCATTTGCCAGAAGCTACAGATTGCCAGTCTCAGCCTGGAGGTGCCTAACAGTTGGCAGCGCCAAACTGGGATTGAAAACAGACCCTGGCACACAGAGGCCCACATAGCACCCCCCCCCCCCCACTAGCCAATAAATAGTGACTGTCTATGGCATCTTACAGCAGCCCCCCTGGCTTTTGCCAGAAGCTACAGATTGCCAGTCTCAGCCTGGAGGTGCCTAACAGTTGGCAGGGCCAAACTGGGATTGAAAACAGACCCTAGCAGACAGAGACCTACATAGCACCCCCCCCCCCCCCCCCCACTAGCCAATAAATAGTGACTGTCTATGGCATCTTACAGCAGCCCCCCTGGCCACTGATTGCCCATTCGGGCATGGTGGCCCCCAATGATTATACCTTTGTTTCTCCTTTAACAGAATTTTACAGAGGGGCTGACTGCGTTGCAGTGATTTGATCTCATTACATCTAGCCATGTAAGTGAAGATGAAGAGAGCTGAGAGGTGGAAACTGTGCTCAGAGCCCATGAAGAAATTGTTATGCTTTCAGTTTCACTGAATTTAGATTCAATAATACTCCATCTTGCTGTATACAAAATAAACCTTAGCATCTGGGAACTGAATTTTGCATTATTGCCCCTATATCTTCAATCTGTTTTGGGTTTCTTACAGTGTTTTTGGCCCATGTTTGAATACAGAATTGAAAGTTCTGGGAAATAATATTACATTACAAAAGGCATTAGCAGTGTTGCGCATGTTGTCGCAGTCTGCTGTGGGAACCCGGATACACCCGAAGTCCGAATAGCTCAAGGGTAGGTGCTATTGCCTAGGATTCAGCAGAAGCTGGATGGTGCCCAGTGAATTGAATGCAAATGCTGTTTCAAACACATGCTCTGGAAGTGAGGTAACTGTTGTCAAAATGTAGGTGCATATTATACCAGAATTAGGCATAACTGTATACTGTATAATCATAAAATAAAAATTGTACTTTTTTCACTACACTTGCTTTTGTAAATGATCCTTATAATGTTGCAATGAATTGACTGTATTGCTTATTTAGGGAAGCATAATAATGGTATACTTTTTATTTCTAAATTACACTGTTTACATAGTTAATAATTCACTCTTCTATTTAAAATGTTATTCTTGAACCAACAAATGTATTTTTTTTTGTTTTAATATCAGTGCGTAGGCGCCATCTCAGTGCATTGTGTAAGTCTGAGCTTTCAGAAGGAGCCAGTGCTGCACATTAGAACTGCTTTCAGGTAACCTATTGTTTCTCCTACTCCCATGTAACTAGAGGAGTCCCAAGCCAGACTTAGATTTCTTACTAGTGAGTGCTATTCTGATATCTACAGGGAGCTGCTATCTATATCAATCCAACTTGCAGCGCAGCAGTAAAGTGTGACTGAAGTTTATCAGAGCGTGGCACCCTGGGAAATTTCACGTGGCACCTTGGGAAATGAAGAATATGGCTAGCCCCATGTGAAATTTCAAAATTAAATATAAAAAAATCTGTGTTTTTTTTTAAAAAAGGATTTCATTTCTGCTGGAGAAGCTCTATTAACTGAAGTGTCTTGAAAAAACATGTTTTCCCATGACAGTATTCCTTTACTCACACACATATATATACAGTATATACAGTATATATATATATATAAGCTCACAAAGGACCTGAATGGGTATATGCTGAGATTTATTCAGGCAGTTACCAGGGGTGGCATTTACCACCCTTAGTAAAGTGCCCCCTATAGTAAGTTTTTTCACTTTGCCTTATGACAAAAATGGCACTGCTCCTTGCCCTTTACATACATCAATCATTTTAGGAAGGGATTGGCCTGTTACCCCAACCTGACACAGCCTTCTCTCTCTCCTACTAATATTACTACTAACCCCCCAATCTGATCTCTGCAACCAATGTCAGACAGCACAATTCTAATGATCAATATTTTCAACCGCACAGTGTCATGTTAACAAGTGATGCACCATTATATCTAGTGTTCACATAAGCCCCTTTCTCCGTCAAAAGACAACTCAACCACTGTATCTGCTTGGGTCAATTCAGGCCCTGGAAAAGCAATGGTAGGTTGCAGGCTAAAACCTAGTTTTTTGCCAGGGATGTCTATTTTTCCCTAATCCTTTCTGCTTGTTAGAAGATTCTACTGACCAGTTATTACTTATGGAATTTCCTGCTGAGCAAGTCTGAAAAATGCTTTGTATAAAAGTTTGTCTGGATAATGTGGTCTCTGGGGTCATCATTACTGATAAATAAATAATGTAGCTTTTTCCGCAGAATGATATATGCCCATATTTATTACCAACATTTAAAGGCAGCACAGTAAACAAGCTGTATGGGCAGATAAGCTCTATTTGTCCCTTAGCTAAAAAATTTAAGTGTGGGAATATAGTTTTCTGTTACATTGAACTCTGTGGCCTGGACTAAAAGGATTAAATGACATCCCCAAGTGAGGAGAAAAACATAACATGCAAGGTAGGATTTACTGTATAGTGTTTCCTTTAATAGAAAGATAGGATTTCCTTCCCATCAGAGATAATTGTAGAGCTGCAGGGGGTGGCTCTACCGGCCATGGAATGCCAAGCACGACCAAAGATAAATGCATGGAGGTGGCACTGATGGGTGTCTATGAAAAGAGAGGGAGTGGCACAGTTTTCTCACACTGGGTGGGAGACAAGGAATGTTTTAGATCAGACATTGCAAGGGTGGACCCAGGGTGTCAGGGTGTAAGGTAATTTATATGGAATCACTGTAATGAATAGCAAGTACTACTCTGTCATGCCAAGGAATTATTGCCCGAGGTGCATGGGAGGGGAACCTCTATAGAGATATTATGTTGGTTTGTATTCAGAAGGGTTTCACTTGTGTATTAAGATTTGCATGACACGCTGATATTCTGACTCCTGGCAGGGTTTGTTTACCTGCTTGGAGACTGTTTTGAGGAATTAAGGCACAGCTAAAGGGGATTCACAGGGGGTATATTAAAGGGCTGTCAAAAGCCTCTGAGCTCCCCTGCTGAATTGAACCAGGTGGGAAGTCAGGTGGACTTGCCTGGCTCTGTATTTAGACACTGGCTATGTTGTTATAAAAGGGCTTGTGCCTCCTTCTTCTTGTTGTACAATGTCTCTAATGTAGCTTAAAACCAGTTCTTGGCCAGTCCTGGGAGACATTATGATGTTATTCCATGTGAAGCATAAATGCTTTATCTACAGCATGAACTAGTTCAAGTGGCAATGTATTAAGTGTATTTATTTTGGCAGAAGTGTGATCTCATCACCTGACATTGATATTTATATTGTTATGTAATTGAGCACTGCCAACCATTTTCTCTTCCTGTACACAAGCAATAGCAGTATAAGTTTCCTAGTAGCTGGTCAGCTCCAGAATATAGGAGAGTCCAAGCACTGGCACTTTGGTGCCTCTACCAGCTGGTCAATGCAACAGTGCGGGACATGTTTCTTGCGCTAAAATATGTGCAAACTACCAACAAAAAGACACATAACTCATCCCTGAATGTGGTGATAATACCAGCATTCCCACAATTGGCTGTGTCAGTACATGCAACAGATTTGCAGTGGAAGGATTATGAGCAATCCAAAACATTTTTCCCATAATTGGCATCAGGT
Organism: Xenopus tropicalis; assembly: GCF_000004195.4. NCBI lineage: Eukaryota > Metazoa > Chordata > Amphibia > Anura > Pipidae > Xenopus > Xenopus tropicalis. The sequence goes on along the minus strand of NC_030683.2, from coordinate 101,790,617 downwards.
TTGACTTTGTGTTGGTGCAGTGAGAAAAATTTCCCACATTTTGCATTTACACTGAAATTCTAGAAAAAAGTAATAATATGGGTAAAAGCATGGTGATTTGTCTCCGCAACTGCAACCTGATCCTTTTTGTTTCAAGTGAAAAAATGGTACAGGTATGGGACCTGTTATCCAGAATGCTTGGGACCTGGGGTTTTCTAGATAAGGGGTCTTTCTGTAATTTGGATTTTCTACCTACTTAAGTCTACTTAAAAAACAGTAATTAAACCCAGTAGGACAGTTTTTGCTCCATTAAAATTTCATTATATCTTAGTTGGGATCAAGTACAAGGCAAAGTTTTATTATTCCAGAGAAAAGGGAAACCATTCTAAAAATGTGAATTATTTGATTACAATGGAATCCATTCTGGATAATGGGTTTCTGGATAAGGGGTTCGATACAGTACTGCAACTGATTCAGTTATTACCTATTTTTCCATTTATTGGTATTAATAAAACACAAAAATGACCTGCCCACGTTAGACTGGCCCTGAGCCCCATGGCACCCAAGAGTATTTACAGAATGAAAGACCTTTAGCTTTTATTAAACTACATCTGTTGCCATTCTCTGTCAGCCTGAGGTGGGTTAGAATTGTAGTTTGGCCACAACTGATATAGGTTCAATAACTCACTACACTTACAGCACTGTTCCTTCCTGACAGAACATGTGGTTTTCAGGCACTTTAATAAAACAACAAATGGAGTTAAATAGCTCTCTCCAGAGCAACAGATGTGCATATCTTCCCGCCAATGTAACCCCTACCTAATACTGTACAGCTATTGGGCATTTTCTCTGCCGCAGCAACAAACAGCAGCAGTCAAAACACAATGACCCTGTCTGTCCTGTCATTCCTCCTGTTAGTAAATTGAAAGCTGACATATTTGCACCAAGGCCCACCTGACCCTGCTCCCTGTATCAGTCAGGGCACTTTCCATTAATAATATTAATAGCAGTGACAGGCGCACAGGGTTACTGACCACAAGGCACCTATAAAGTATTTAATAAGCATGGCCAGACAAGAGTAAGATTTCATCTCTTTAATACCTTTGTTTCAGATCAACCCTTCAAAATGCTTATAAGAAAGGCTGACTTGATCATCATTTTAACTGGGGTTACATACAAACAAGTTCTGAAGGGATCCACTAAATCACTGCTGACAGAAAAATGGTTGGATGAATTTCTCATTTCAAACTAGGCATGCACCAAAACAACTATTTTTGGATCCGGCCGAACCCTGAATCCTTTGTGAAGGATTCAGACAAATAGCAAACCAAAAAAAAATTCAGTTTCCGTGTTTATGTGACAAAAAATCATGTTATTTTAAAGGAGACATATTGGATAAATGGGAAACATGCTAATTTTGTAGGCAATTATGAATAATATACGGTGCCGGTTTCCCTTTGTGCTAAAAATTAATCCTCTCTGTTAAAATGGCCCTTTATTGGAGCCCCCTATAGATCCTATTACTTCTCCATCCAGTGTGAAATGAAGAGTGGGCGTGTCCTAACAGTAGGAGGGGGAGAGCCAATCACAGCCCTGCACTCCCACAAGCACAGACAGGCTTCAGGTCAGCCTAGCTGCTGATTGGTTCCTATCCTATAATGCAGTGTACGGAGGGCCGCTGGCTCCCCTGTACATCCAGAGAATTCAGCCAGCAGGAAGTGGAACTGATGGGCGGGGCTAGTGGGGTTTTGGTGGAATTTCTCAATAAATCAGTCAGAAACACAACTTTTTAAAGCACAATCCTTCTATATCTAGAGGAGTATAATTCACTGGTACATTCATAATTTTTATAAGATATGTCTCCTTTAAGGATTTGGTTTGGCCAGAGCCATGCATTCAGCCAAATCCTGCTGAAATCCCAAACCTAATCCTGGATTCAGTGCATCCGTTTTTTTTTTTTTTTTAAACCTCTGGACCGTTGTTATAAAATGCATGTAGTTCACTACCCCTTGGAGGCAAAAAATAAAATGTATAACTGTTTCCATGGGGCAAATCACACTGTCTGCAAACAGCATAGCCCAGGCTACAACTCATTTGTACATTATTGATCTATATAAAAGTGTTGGGTGTTCCTGTTTGTTTTGCCCTGTGCAATTTTTAGTGCATTAATACACATAGGCACAATGCTGCAGTACAGCAACATAGGGAAGACTGGGCTCCTGCAGTGAAATATATACCCGTCCCTGGATACATAAACACCTGGGTGTAGGCGCACTAATGCACCACAACTGCATCTCAAAGGCATGAATCTTACACCCGCGTGTATGAGCCCTAACAGGTCTCTCCCTAAAATAACCAGCACCTATAAAACCCACATAGTGCAAAGCCAGTAATTAGTTGAGATGTGTACAGCATGACTACATACCAGCACTGATTAGTAATTAGCCATGGTTGCTTGCTGGTATTTAAATGTTTTGTTCTAAATGAGCTGCAACAGGTATCCGCTATGTGATTCAACAGATAAGGAACAGTAATGTTGTTTACTTATTTGGGTTACAGAATATATATTTAATGGATTTGCCATCAGTTTTCTGCTATAATGTTGTGCTTCATTTAGATACAAAACCCCACTCTGAGCATCTCCTGTGGCTGCGCCTCACGTAAAGGGGTGGCTTGTAAAATTTTAGTTTGTTATAGAATGTCCTATTCCTAGCATTTACTTCTTATTATTAAACTTTCTATTCAGTCCCTCTCCTTTTCATATTCCGGTCTCTCATTTAAACCACTGCCCAGTTGCTAGGGTAAGATCCTAGCAACTATATAGCAGCTGAAAATTCAAAGTAGAGAGCTGCTGAACAAAAAGCTAAATAAGGTAAAAACCTCAAATAATAAAAAATGAAGGCCAATTGCAAATGGTCTCAGAACATCAATGTCTTCATCATACTAATAGTTAATTTAATGGTAAACAGTATAATAATATTGTTTTGCTTTTCTTTCTTGAAGCCACAATGTGCAAGAAATACAGTATGTGCTATGGTTCAACTCTGAATTAACTTGCAGAATGTTATAGTTGGACTTATTAGATACACCAATTTAAATGGTTGTTATATTTTATTTATTATAGATATTTATATAAATGAAATGCAAATTGCTCGCCATAATAAATGGGCAAATTGGTCCATTCGCTCGGTATTTCCCCTTTGAACACAAGCTTTTAAGGAAAAGTTAGGAAGGAGTCTAACTAAATGAGGTTCAGAATTCCGCAGATGGGTGCAGCCCAAATGAGGGGATGGGTGCTGTTCCAGATGTGCTACTCAAGAGAAAATAGAATAAAATATGGAAATTCTGTGCAAATTTCCTCAGGTAGTGATAAATGAGCATGGTCAGTGTTTTTTCCTTGTGTAATTATTCCTCCCACAGAGCTGCCAGTAGCCTTATGTGATGGCTCAGATGCCTTTGTAACATGCCCTCTTTGCCAGTGCTTGGAATATCATAGACAAGACCCTCACCCTATAAATGCAGGAGTTTACAGTGTGAGGGGACACTGCAGGCAGGTTGAGCCCATCAGCCACATGAAGCAGAAGGGAATAACATCCCACACCCTTTCACCCTATGGCACCCTTATAGCCTCCCTCCCTGCAGCAATCAGAGGATATGGCTGAGACAAAGTGAATCTGCTTAATGGAAAAAGCCAGGCAAGCGAATTTGTATTACACTATCCCCCTAAAACTATATATTGGCCTTAAATAGCACTAAAAATACTTCTATGCATTTGGTTTGTTAAAAAAAAAAATCAGCGACTATCCTTAAAGCCATGCATCTCACCAACACCTGAAAGCTACATTTGTAGCACAGCAAACGCTGGAGGGAATCGGTTTATATATATATATATATATATAGTTTGTGCTATTCCCCCTTTTTTTAAATAGACCCCCAGCCTATATGAACTGTCAGGGGTCCCTCTTATCTATCTGACACAGCAAGTTTAATATTTTCCACTTAAACCTGCTACAACACGTATATGCCAAACCTATTCCAGCCAGTGATACTCCATACAACTATAGCGCTAAACAAATGAGCGCTAATGTAATACCCCAGCAGCTGAGATTGGGCGGGCTAGCCCAGCCACTGAGCCCCAGTACCAGACAGGCACAAACCGGGCCATTCTAGTTCAGCAGCAGCAGAGCGGCGGCCCTGCCCCTGGGAAGGAGAGCAGCATTGTCCCACACACACCTGGCTGATGTCAGCGCTGGGATGGGGCAGAGCCGGGGAGGGAGAACACTCCGGGAGACAGGAAGTGGGGAGGGAAGAGACAAGAGAAAGGGAGCTGAGTGGCGAGAAGTAAGTCGCTGGGACAGCGCCGCAATGCTACTGCCTGAGAAGCAGCGAAGCATGTACTGATCGCTTCCCACTGGGGATCCTGCCACCTACTACCCGCCAGGTGAGCTTCAGCCTTCCATTCACCCTTTCATCTCAGTAGGTACAGGCTGCAGCCGCTGCGACTGCAACTTTACTGCACTGTGCGATTGCTTCTCCGCTCAGCAACTTTCCCAAGCGTTATAACGCTCAGCAGCGGCAAATATAGGGTGAGATGAACTGCTTTGGTGTCCCGCAAAAGTTGGGTTTTCTAAAAGAAAATCGGAGCTGCGGCCGATCTGCTCCAAGGAATCGCTTTTGGTTTTAATTAGTGAGGGATTACGCAAGCCTTGTCACTGGGCAGCAGGGCTGCACTCAATAGGGCAGATAAGTGTTGCACATACTCTCTGCTACTGGAGCTGCAGTCCTGCTGGACGCAGCTTCTTATCTAACTGAGGGCATGGAGGCTGGCTTAGCTTGGGGGGGCAACACTGAAATAACATTTGGCCCAATGTATAAAGAAAATATAACTCAAAGCAATATTCCTAGATACATTCACTTGGTTTTAAAGAGATACTGATACCAGAAATTAAAACCATTTTTTACATGCATCATAACATTGTCTTTGTATGCTATTTATAGTTTTGCTTTAAAAGTATTTGCCCAATGCCTTTATATTTCCTATCTTTTTTTTTTTTTTTTTTTTTAATTTTTAAACATTTTATTGAAGTTTTGCAATAAACATGTAGGATGAATAATGACAAATGATTTAAATATAGGTTGTACAACAATAGTCACATTCGACAGTTTGTCCTTCAAAAAAATAAGTAATTTAAATAGAGAAAAACAAAAACAAATTAACTAACTTTGCCCAGTGGATAAACTATAAAAAGAAAAGAAAAGTTTCCGAGAGAGCAAAATCAAGGATAATTTTGCTTATAAGTTTGTGAATTATTGAAATAAATCTATATATGCAGCATTTTATAAATCTGATCCTTATTACTTATATCTATAGCATTAAAGAAAATGACCATGTATTTTTAAAAGGGATCCTGGATTTAGGTTCACTTGTTTTTGCTTTGATGGCCCCTTGCCAGCTAAACTGAGTAAGATAAGAAATAATTTCTGTTATAGGAGGGGTTTCCTCTTTTAACCAATAATAAAATAATGCTTTTTTAGAGGCAGCCATAAACAAAAATAATAATTTATCAATTTGTTGTGCTATATTTCCTATCTGATCCCCGATGTTCATCTATGAGTGGCTGCCATATTTGTGCAGCAGTAGCATTAGAAGCTGTAACAGTTTGAGAAGGAACAGACAGGTTGGCAAAACAGTCAGGTTTAGGGACTTCAAGTAACAATAACAAAAGCAGAGTTATCAGTGAAAAATGATCAACATGACCTATAAGGAACTTTTACTGTACATTCATATTTTGAAGAGTAGTTTTTATGTCTTTATTTGCCAAAGAAACAATGCAGCTGAAATCAGCCTTGCATGCTTCTGCCTTCTGCTACATTGTATCAGGAGTCGGAACAACCAAGGCCTAGAAGTGGAGGGCTTTGTTGTGAAGGAACCACAATAGTTTTAGTTCAGCAACAGCAGGAGAGTAAAGGTGGCCATACACGAGGCGATTTCGCTCGTTGTGCGATGAACGATTATATCGACAAACGATCGTATGGCGATCGAGTTCCCATACGATATGCCATCCACGGGCAACGATAATTCGGGAAAGATTTTGTCGCATCATTATCGTAAAATACCTACGATCGTACATCTACGTACGATCGATGTCGTTGCTGGCAATCGTGACATGCGCAGAGAACAATCGTTGAAAGACAAATGTCTGACACTCACACCAACTGGCAGATTTTATCGTTAAACGACCAAAATTTTTAAACCTGGCCGATCGATTTTGGGGACGATAATGTCGGCTCGTTTAGTGGGCCGACGATCGTTCGTACACCACCAACTATACGATAACTTAACGATAGCATCGGATCGTTCGGGAATCGGTCGTTTGTAAGTAAAAAATCGGTCCGTGTATGGCCACCTTTACAGGTTGGCTATTGAAGACCTGCTTGACCAACTGTGTGTACATTATTCTCCTGTATTTGTTTGCATTTTATTTGCTAGGTGTTGCTTTGGTTAGATACCTGTAGCATGTCATGTGTAAGTTGTCATACGGGATAGATGTGGTGAAAAAAGACACTGTAAGGCCCCAGTGTAAGATTTGGGTGCCATTTTTTTATGAATCTGCCACAACTAATATTACAATACAGTTCTATTATCTCTCCCTTCCTCAGTTTCACTGGGCCTTTAAAAGCATCTAGGTGCCGGTGTGACTACCCTTGTTGTGTCCCAGAAGCCTTTTTTGGCCATCTGTGGTTTTAAAGGGACCTGTCATTCAGACATAAAAATTTGTACATTGAAAACTAAGTATAAATCTAAAATTCTTTTTTTTAACACATTCAACCCATTATAAAACTATTTAAAGATCCCAGCTTTCAATCATATATTGCCAGCTCCGCCTCTATGCCTTAGGCATACAGGTGGGGCAGACAATTACTTTCACTTTCCATTCAGCACTTCTCACTTCCCTCCCTCCTCCTCATCTAATTGTGTAGCCTATGCATGGGCGTGTACATCGGGTCCACCATTCTGGCACATAAAGATTTTGGGGGTGAAACAAAGCTGTGCCTACAAAATAGTGCCTGCCTGCTTGCTGTAATTGTGAATTGAATGACTGAAGGAAATAATTAAAATAATTTATATAGTGTAAGTAAAGTTTATTTTACTTGACAAACACAATAGAAAAGAATTTGGAATTATTTCTTTGGCTAAAAGGTCCCCTTTAAGAAAAACTAACCCTAATGTCCCATGGACTCCTTTCTTGTCCGTTCACTGCTTCTTAGTTCCAGTGTAGCCGCCCCTGAGCATGTGACTAATCAGACACCACTGAACTTTCACTTCCCACGTATGCACCCTGGGACCACTTGATCACTGGGTTCCTATGCAGAAACATCAGCAATGACCCATGCAGTGGCGTAACTATAGAGAAAGCAGACCCAGTGGTTGCAGGGGGGCCCAACTGTGGGGTCTGCTTCCTCTATAGAATTGAAAAAATCCGGTGGGTATTGGCCGGGGGTCCAAGTAGGGAGAGGTGTGTGCTGGACCCTTCCAAACTTTATTTTGCATGGGGCTGGCGCACCCTAGTTACACCACAGTATTAGATTTCTCTACACCTATGAGCTAAGCAGAATCCATTTAGACAAAAAAAAACATCATAAAAGTTTATGGAGGAGCCAAATAAGGGCTAAAGCTGGCCATACACGTGGCGATCTAACGATGTTTTGTGCGACCATCGGTCGCACGAAACATCATCAGATCCGCCACACACAGTCAGGGCTGAAACAGCAGATAAGGAGGTAGAAACAATAGAATTTCTACCTCCTTCTGCCGATTCAGCCCTGACGGCAGATTTTGGTCAGGCGCCTTCTATGGCGCCCGATCAAAATTTTCTAACCTGGCCAATCGGCGAGTCGTCCGATATCAGCAGCTTCCTGCGATATCGGTCGACTCGCCAACATGCCATTCACGCACCGAATATCGTACGAAACGAGGTTTCGTACGATAGTATCGGTGCGTGTATGGCCAGCTTAAGATTGGCTATTAGGCAGCCTCTATGCACACTATCAGCTTACAGGAGGCTTTATTTGGTAGTAAATCTTGTTTTTATTCAACCAAAACTTGCCCCCAAGTCAGGAATTCAAAAATAACTCCCTGGTTTGGGGGCACTGAGAGCAACATCCAAAGGGTTGGTGAGCAACATGTTGCCCCTGAGCCACTGGTTGGGGATCACTGTGTTACTTATTCCATGAGAAAGTCCTATGTGCTGTTGTGATCTCATTATTGTTAGCTGCCATCTCTGCTAGTGCCCAGGCGCTTCATAGTGCTGCTTGGCAGAGCTACCTGTGGAACCAGCAAGCAGTGATTGCAGAATCTGGGAGCCCACTGCTAGGGCTGCTGTACAGCTTGAATATACACCAGCACTGTGCAGTGCATTCTTAGCAGCAGAAGGCACTAATAGGCTTATTTATCAATAATAGAGTTTGTTTTTCTAAATCGAATAAACTCAAGAATGCTTGCTTGTTTATTAATAATGAAAACATGTTCAAATAAAAAACTTGAATACCTTGAATCTTTCAAGTTTACAAACTGGAGCTTAAAATATGGCTTGAGTTTGCCTACGACAACTTCTTTTGGCCTCTAGAAACTCACAAACTTTTAGATGGCGAAGTTTTACATTTGAGTTACAACTCAAATTGTGCAAGTCTTACTGTTAAAAAAAACTTGAATCTGTTTCCTATAATCATGGGTTTGGATAGATCGAATTTGCTGGTCTGCAGGGAGGTAGGTGGGGGTGCAACCCCTTGTCACTTATGTCAGGAACTGGTTGAAAGGCATGGCTAGTGGATTTTCAGTTCTAGCAACTATACAGTCAATAATCCCCACACTAATCAGTGGACCTCCAGCCCAGTAATATACAGCATGATTGGCTAAGTGCCTAACTTTGTGTGCGGCCTGCTCCCTACCCTTATTAATAGGAATCTCCACCCAACAACTGCTTTTGTAAATGTAATTGCTATTGAAAGCTTGAAAGTTTTCTGCTCTTGGTTCTGAAACCTGGCAATGGACTGACTTCTGCTACATCATTTCAAGAGTCAGAACCAGAGAGGAAAACAAAGCAGCAAGCTTTCAGTTGTGACTATATGATATGTAAATAAGCACAGACTCATGCATTCTTGTAAATCCCCTGCCTATGTCTGTTGCACTACAGTGTTAATTGGCTGTTCATCTGTCAGTAGAGTGTCATTGTCATGCCAAACGGAGGGCTGGCAAGTTGTGACAGCATAGAAAGGCAATAGTTGACTGGCTGTTTTGCTGTAATATTGGTGACCCCTCCTGCATGGGGTTGGGTACATGTTGAATTCAAGCAAAGTGGTCAGGATTCGGATAGTAAAGCCCTGATCTCACCGTGTGGTGGTCCAAGTGTAGCTTGCAGTGAGAGGCAGGTTACGCTACTCTTGAATTTGGTGCACCCAGTGATGGGCGAATGCTGTTCATTTCACTGGCTACAGGTAGTGATGAGCGAATCTGTTCCGTTTCGCTTCGCCGAAAAATTCGCGAATCTTTGAAAAGATCCGCGAAACGGCGAAAAATTCGCGAAACGGTGAAAATGTCGTGCGACAAAAAAAATTGTCGCCCGCGGCTATTATTTTGTCGCACGGCTATTGTTTCGTCTCCCGCGGCTATTGTTTTGTCGCGCGGCTATTATTTCGTCGCGCGCGGCTCTTGTTTCGTCGCACGGCTATTATTTCGTCGCACGGCTATTGTTTCGTCGCGCGCGGCTATTGTTTCGTCGCCCGCGGCTATTGTTTCGTCGCCCGCGGCTATTGTTTCGTCGCGCGCGGCTATTGTTTCGTCGCGCGCGGCTATTGTTTCGTCGCGCGCGGCTATTATTTCGTCGCCCGCGGCTATTATTTCGTCGCCCGCAGCTATTATTTCGTCGCGCGGCTCTTGTTTCGTCGCCCGCGGCTATTATTTTGTCGCGCGCTATTGTTTCGTCGCCCGCGGCTACTATTTTGTCGCCCGCGACTATTATTTTTTGACGCCGGCGACAATTTTTGGACGTGCAGCGAATTTTTCCGTGGCGAAACTTTTCATCCGTTTCGCGAAACAATCCGCCAATGGCGAAATGCGGAAATTCGCCGCGAATCCATGCCTGGCGAAACTTTTCGCCCATCACTAGCTACAGGCACTAGTGGTATTGGGGTTTTTCCACTGGCCACAGCACCATTAATCTATAAGGAAGAAACTGAAGTTGTGCAACAAAAAAACATAAATGAGGCTCACATGATTATGCCCACACGCCCACACACCCACACACAAACCCGCACGACAACAAGTGCTGTAAATATCCTCTAGTCTAGTAAAAGGCAAATGTCATGCTGAAGTCTTTGTACACAGTTATTTTCCACGTATGGCTGCACCACATCATTAAAATGATTAATAAATGACCCAGTTGGCCACCTTAAAGTGAGCAATCTTACCAGGTGTGGGGAGCAATGCTTAAGTGAAATAGCTTCCTATGATATTTAGATTATGCTTGGGTGCAGTGTAAGCCCATGGCAGCTGTCTTGTTTCTTCAGTTCTTTAGCACATTGCTGCTGCAGCTCAGACACAGCGCGTATCAGAGTGATGGAGGACAAAGGCTGCAGACCTATAAATGTACCTGGTACTCCCAGGTGCATTTTTTTATGCTTGTGTTGTGCTCCAACTCTTTTTACATTTGAATGTGGCACACAGGTAAACAAAAGTTGGGAACCCCCCCAGATGAATTTAAGATAATTAGCTTGGACAGTGCCTCTATGGCTCTGGTGCTGTTATTATTATAGCCCCTGTTCCCTCTGTCCAGCTGTAATGTTTATGTCTCGAAAAATGAGATACAAAATTCCCAGGGCATTGAATGGTGCCCGCTTCTCAGTAGCGTTCCGTTGGAATGCCAGGTTGTGAGTCTGTGCAACTGGGCAGTAGTTATTTTGACTAAGGAATAAATGAAGGGTTGTGTTGGCCACCCCTCCAGTAAGCCATCCCTGAGCTATAAATTCCCCATCTGGATGGATATCCTGGCACTGTCCTGTACCTGTTGTCCTAAGTGGTAGTTTTCACTTTAAGCTAAGTCTGGAATCTGTTTGCTAAGTGGGAACAGTCTTCTTTTTGCAAGGATTAAACTTTGGTGTTTTTAATTTGATAGTTCTACACCAAATAATGTTCTGAAGGTTTCAGCCTGAGTTAATTTATGCCTTGTACTAACAGATTAGTGGAAGATTTGGGTGCAGGATACAAGCTTAAGTTAAAAGGGCAATACCTATCCGTGGGGGTACACAAGGGAAAATGAGACTAATAACCAAATACTGAAGCAGAAAACATTCTAACAGACTACTTTTCTGCTTGTGAGTCCCCCCTTCATGGGTCCCTACACAAAGAGATACAATGATACAATGTTTACCTACTTGCCTACCACTAAAATGCAGATGAGCCATTGGCTGAACCGTGTGCTAGTGGCACATACCAGCTTGATACACGCATGCGTGGCTTTAGTTGAACATCATATTGCAGGGAAAGTTAATGGCTGTGGTTTGTATGTGCAGACAATAATCCAGTAATGGTTTTGAGGTCACTCTACTCCACCCACATAATTAGGATTAGCAGAGAATAAACAGACACACAGAGCTCTTTCCTTACCTGGCCAAGTGAGGCTAATGGACCTTATCCACATCCTACTGAGTTTTGGACTTTATAAATAAATGTATAATTGTATTTCTCTTTTAATTTGCTCATAAGGGGGGACTTCTTTGTTTGGTGATACTAGATCTCTTCTTTGTGCCAGTTTCCCTTGTATTTATTTTGCTGTAATTGTACTGCACTTGTGACTAAAATTCTTCAATAGTGTCAGACTCTTAAGGGCACCTCTTATTCGGAAAAGTCTTTCCCCCCCTAGAGCTCCAGGTTGACATAGGAAATGCACCAGGCTGGGCTTTGCCTGGAGTCACTGCTAGCTAAAATGCCTCTCTGTGCATAGCCATGCCTTGGTTGTATAGATATCAAATTAGAACAAGTATTGCTATGCACAATGGGTCATCATGGCAGGCAGTGAATCCTGACAAAGCCCTGGCTGCTCGCTCCAATGCCAGTGCCCACTTGGAGGACAAGTATTGTGAGCAAAGAGCATTGGGGGAAGATGGTGCCCTTTAAATACCACAGTATTAAAGTTTCCCTGTCTGTCCCATTATTTTTGCAAAAGGTAAATAAAAGGTGGCTGACCGTATGTAAAACTATTAACTCCCATAAAATACAGTTTTAATAAACTTAAGCCATAAAATTTGACTTGGCAAAAAATATCTTTGTCTCTAAACCAAAAAGACAGAGTGAAAACTCAACCTAAAATATATAAAGAGCAATGTATTGGAGAGTTCATTGATGATGACAAAGGACTTATTTTCACTTTAAAAGACCCATTATGGGGGATATAAATAGATATGCTTAATAAACATTTATAGGTGTCAAAGCAGAGCTGTTTATTTCTTGGTGGCACGAGAGCCTACACCTACCTACACCTGCTTGTGAAATTTCTAATAGCAGCAAGCCTTCGGCATTGAGAGAGCACTGCATTCTGGGATTGTGGGTGGAGAGATGCCAAGGAATACCTTCTCAGGTGTATCACCTTTCATCTCTACCAGTACTAGCAGCTACCTTAGGCAAATATTTGCTTTTTTTTCTTTATTATAGGCAGCTTTTCATTCACAGGCCAGGGGAGCGCTGAACTAATGTATCTACTGTATCTGCAAACACCTGTTCCAGCCTTAGTTGGGTTCTGTTCCTGCTTTGTCTCTTGTCTGTTTGTTATACTTACTATATAATAACAACATATAGTGCTATGCAGTGGCTGAAATCTATTGCAGTAAAATTACAGCTAATGTGGCATTTTACACTGGATTCATGTGATTGGTCAATGCCAGGCATACAGATTTTGTCCCTTATTGGCATTATTACTTGCCATGGATTTTGTGTGAACACAGCTCGTAACATCTTCAATATTCTGAACAAAGAAACAACTGAAACAATAGTTTTCGGCAAGGCTATCCCAGTCTGGTATGATCAATCAGATACAATGGCGGTTGGCCAATGTACGACCACTTTAAATACCTTGCAGTGACATTAGCCTAGGGGACTGATTAATGGAATAACTTGACAAATTGTGCCATTCACTAGGCTTAAGATGAATACCAATTTTTTAGCTGTTTTGTCATCTACGTGCATTACAAATTGTAGAGCATTACTGTATATGTGAGAAGTGGCTTCTGAAACTAGCACGTTTAAATGGGTAGTTCAACCAAACAGCAATTAGATTTCAATAGTCACCTACAAGTTATATATGCCCCTAAGTGTGATGTATACAGTTATATTTTGCAGTTGGTCTTATTTTTTTGTGTTTTTCAGTTATTTCAGCAGCTTTCCAGTTTGGTAATTCAGAGGCCATCTGGTTGCTAGGGTTTTATTTACCCTGGCAATCAGTCATTGATTTGACTTAGAGGAATATGAATAACAGATATGTAATAAAAGTAAATATCTTAGCCTTACATAGCAAACGTTTTTGGCTGCTGGGGTCTTGGACCCCTGTATAAAAGTTGGAAAGAATCAGAAAAGGCAAATTATTAAAAAAAACTATACAAAATAAATCATTAAGACCAATTGAAAAGTTGTTAGGAATAGGACATTCTTTTTTTTTTTTTTTTTTTGAATAAACAAAACTTTATTTTTAATACTAAAAGGTAACTTAAAGTGGACCTGCCACCCAGACATAAAAAGCTGTATAGTAAAAGCCCTTTTCAAATTAAACATGAAACCCAAAGTTCTTTTTTTATTATCACATCTATACCCATTATATAAGCATTTAAAAGTCCCAGCTGTCAATCATATATTGCCTGACCCGCCTCTATGCCTTAGGTATAGGGATGGGGCAGACACTTACTTTCACTTTCAGCTCAGAACTTCTTAGATGTCACTGCACTCCTCACATTCCCCCTCCCTCCTCACCATTTAATTGTGTAACCAGTGCATGGATATGGGTATCAGGTCCCCCCACACTGGCACAGAAACAAGATTTTGGCAGGATGCACAGCTTGCCTTAATAACAGTGTCCACAAAATGGAGCCTGCCTGTTTTCTGCAATGGTGAATTCCAGTGCTGAAGGAAATAAGTTTAAAAAAATGTATATAGTGTAATTGAAGGTTATTTTGCTTGACAAACACAATAGAAAACAATTTGTAATTATTCCTTAGGGTGACAGGTCCACTTTAAATATGATACACTCCTGTAATTATAAAGCCCGCAGACCCCAGTTGTAAGTGCTGCTGCTGCTGTATGTCCATTTTGTTCAGTCGATAAATGAATGTAGGCGATTGCTGCATTTTATAAGAGGTTTAAAATATGATCAATAATTCCATTTCTGATATGGGAACAGACAAAGCTGAAACATCTGCCTCTGTTTAGTTTTGCATTAAGGAGATGTATCATTCACCCAGGGGTTATTAATTTACTTGGAACTAAGCCCAAGTCTACGTGCACCCTTCATATATTAAGGGAGAAGCATTTATCTGTCTATTCTATATCTGTGTGAATCCTCAGATAACCTTATTAAGCAGGAGCAGCTCAAAATCCCATTCGAAAAATAAAGTTTGCAAGGATATTCCAAATATGGTGCAGTTCCCATCAGGGCTTAGTTCTAAAGAAGTTGGAGGGCTGCAGTTTAAACATATCCAGCGTAAAGTGGTTAATTGTTAGTATGGTACTGAATCACTTTCTGATTCCTAGTTCATATTACAATGTACTTATATTTTCTTGAGGCCCTCTCTTATTAATCTCCCAGTCTCTTATTCACATCACTGCCTGAGTGCTAGGGGAAATTTGACCCTATCAACCAGAAATCTGCTATAAATTCCAAGCTAGAACTACTGAACAGAAAACTAAATTATTAAATAAAACATAAAAAATTACAAATAAAGATAAATTGAAAAATGTCTCTATCATTGTCTACATCATATTAAAAGTTAAGTTAAAGGTAACTCCTTTAATACTTATGTTCGTGGCATATATGATGATTCCTTCTGGGGTACAGGATGTGCTGCTTTGCTTTAATGTCTTTTCTTTATGAATGGGGCGCATGTAAACTTTTGGCAATTGGCCCCCCAAAAAAGGTGACCTGTATTACAAGGATAAACAAAACTGTGCATTAGTGACAAATGCTCTTGGGCCAGCCAGCAGTCACAGATATGCTGCCCATAGTATTATTCTGTACCAAAGAGACAACTTCCTCAGGGTCACAGATAAAAGAGGCAGAACTGCCAGAATATCATTGCAACTCTATAGAGATTTTTTGTTATTATATATACAATATATACACATATATACACATATATATGTCTGTGTATATATACAATATATACACAGACATAAAATAATAAGTGTATGTTGTTTGCTGGAGCAGGGACTGATGTGGATAAGGAATGATCTGGCTAAACATGCTAGCATTATATAAATCATTGATAGTAAAATAAACTAAATATTACAGGTCATTTCCAAGTTCTGGGAAGCTTTTCGTATTCCTGTAGCATCTTTTCAATTAAAGCTGTGAGCAAAATTCACTGCAAACGGCATACCGAGTGGCTGTTAATGATTTATGCTAGGAGCAGTCTCTTATCTTGGGAAAAAGTAATGGCAAAATTTGTGCATGGAACACTATGTTTAAAGCTGCAACCCTGTGTTTTATAGCAGTAGGGAGGAGCTTGCTACAGGGATGGTTGTCATAAAAAATAATCTAATGATTGCTGTCAAAGGAGACAGCCCTACATTATTATTACTGGTATGGAATTTAGCCAAAATGCTTGAGACCTGGGGTTTTCCAGATAAAGGGTTGTTCTCTAAATTGGATCACCATACCTTAAGGCTACTAAAAGAAATGTAGACATTAAATGAACCCAATAGAATTGTTTTGTCAACACTGATTTATGCTACATTAGTTACTATCAAGTACAAGGTACTGTTGTATTATTACAGAGAAAAAGGAATCATTTTACATTAAAATTATTTGCTTAAATGGAGATGGCCTTCCTGTAATTTAGAACTTTCTGGATATTAGGTTTCCAGATAAGGGGTGACATTCCTGTATTAACGGGTATTTTATGTACATCCATATCAGTATAGGCTACAATGTGCAAAACTGCATATCATGCTTAAATCTACTGTTAATGTCTGTCACTGTATTTACTTACAGCTAGAATTGAGAATATGCACCAGTGCCATAAGCCATAGCAACCTATTAGCTGTCTGGTTAAGGCTGATGCCACACATGGCGTAGGGCTTATTTTTTCGGCAAGCGGAAAAACGCTCCCAAAAATTCAGTCCTACGCCTGCTACTTGTGCCTGCAGCCGAATGAATGGAATACGCTCGGGTGCAGGCACATGTAGCCGATATACGCATGAAAACGCGAGAGAATGCAAAGTCTCGCGTTTTCATGCGTATATCGGCTACATGTGCCTGCACCCGAGCGTATTCCATTCATTCGGCTGCAGGCACAAGTAGCAGGCATAGGGCTGGATCTTCGGCAAGCGTTTTTGGCCATTTTATTCAAATAATTCAGAATTTTAAAACTGATTTCCTTTTTCTCTGTACAGTAATAAAACAGTACCTTGTAATTGATCCCAACTAAGATACAAATAAACCTTATTGGATGCAAAACAATCCCATAGGGTTTAATTAATGTTTTATTGATTCTTTAGTAGACTTAAGGTATGGAGATCCAAATTACGGAAAGAGCCCTTATCCGGAATACCCTTGGTCCCGAGCATTCTGGATAATGGGTCCTATACCTGTACTGAGAATTGCCTCTTCTAAAACACATGTAGAGAAAATTATCAGTAAACGATCAGCATTGTCTTTTATAGTAGCCGTGACAAGTAGCTGCTGCTAGTAGCTCTGTGTGTCTTCACCTTGTTTCGTACGATATTCGGTGCGTGTATGGCGTGTCGGCGAGTCCACCGATATCGCAGGAAGCTGCTGATATCGGTGGACTCGCCGATCGGCCAGGTTAGAAAATTTTGATTGGGCGCCATAGAAGGCGCCTGATCAAAATCTCCCTTCAGCACTGGATCCTATTGTTTCTACCTCCTTACCTGCCGATTCAGCCCTGAATGGTGTGTGGCACATCTGACGATGTTTCGTGCGACCGATGGTCGCACGAAACATCGTCAGATCGCCACATGTATGGCCAGCTTAAATGTGGCCAACGTCTTTCAAAATCCAGTCTGCTGTTTAGACATATCCCTTGAACAATAAGCTGCATTTGAGAACTTCTAGTACTGCTTGGGCCACATGACGCATCCCTGACAGTTTCCAACGGAAAGAGATATTTCGGTGACAGACTGACAGAAGCCATTCCTCCCTGTGATGGTTAAAAAGCATCACGTGCTATTAAAAGCTTTCCTGACACTTATTCAGCCTCTGCTCCATGATAATGGAAACTGCCGCTCCTGTAGTGTGGCCCCGTTTTCTGGTAACACCTCCCTATCTTGTGTCCATGATGCCTGTATTGCTTCTGAGTTTTTCATGTTCTCGGAGTCCTTCCCAAAATGCATGTTCTTTTTTGTATACAAAAGAAGAGTGAGTCTCAGTGTGCCACTAGTGCGAACCTTATATAAACATTCTTGGAAGCCTGCATTGCTGCAAAACCAGAGGCATCAGCAGCCTTATAAGTATATTATGATCAGTCTTTGTTAAAATCCTCCAGAGCAGATTGCCCCTATAGGCACGTGTGTATTTTTTTTTTTTTGTTGTTTCTGTTGCGTGTATTCCATCCTTGCATTTATACTTACCTCTTTTTTTCCCCTCTGGTTTATGCACATAACATCCTCCAGTCATGATGCTGGGTATACAGTTTCTCTGTGCAGACTAGTTATTCTTTGTGTGTACAAGTTCAGCTGCCAGCATGCTACCATTGAGGGTTTCTGCATGAATTCCTTGAATAGCTGCTGTTCATGGATTTATTTTATTTTAGATCAAAGCTTCAATGATGGAAGTGGATGGGTTTTTAGAGGTTATTCAGGATAAGTCAGATAATCTGCTGAAGAGAGGGAGTAGTGGAGGCCTTAACTTCTAGTCCCAAGCACTGCACTGGAATGTGGGGGGCTGGGATCCAGCTATTAAGTTTAAGCTCCTATAGGCAGGAAAGCAGCATTATATTGTTCAACTTTGCATAAAGGCTCTCCCATTGCAGCCTAACATGATTTCAAGGCAGATATCAATTATAGGGATAGTAAAACAAGTAAAACAAGTTTTCTTTTTTTTTTTTTTGTACAAAGGGCATGTTGTAACCTTAACACACAAGCTTCCAATAGCGTAACTATAACTTGGATGCAAAACTGCTCTTTTATTAGATTATTTTGGAACTTATACAGGACAAACAACAAATCTACCAGAAGATATTAGCGAGTGTACTTAGCAGTCTTATAATAGAACAATATGCAAGCAAGTCTCATCTGCAGAGTGCAGGCAGTTATTGACCAGTCTGGGGAAAAGTAACCATGCTGACTCAATATCTGCCTTTATGCAGGCCTAAAATGAGCTAACATTCTGATTAGAATTACATAATTACTAACTGAACGCACTGGTTAATACATAGACTACTGCATAATGCTACTAAAATGCTCATCAGGCTGATGTGTCCTCCAGTGATCCAGTAGTTCATCTGACTGCTGAACACTAGCAGTTTGCCCCTTGCTAGACTAGAGAGAGATCTGGCCTCTTGTCTTCATCGTATTACTCATATTTAATTTGATTAAGCATTTGCAGGCTTATAAATATATTTAGATGTAGTTTAGACTGTTTTTGACATGGTGTTCCCATTTATGGGAAACAAACCTTTAAATAACTTGCCAACAAATGGATTTGTTAGCCAGCCTATTACCGCAGGCTCACCATAGAAGGGACTACCACCAGAAACACATACCAGCAAACCCTGCAGATTCTGTTCCCTCTGTGATATTTGCCATTTAATAGGTAAACTCTAAGCTTTTAATCTTAATTGCTAACCATACGGCGCCTCTGGAGGATGTCCAGACCATGCAGTAGGCCTCATAGTGCAGAATTGCATGTATGTAGATTACAAGATTACAATCTTGTCTCACCCCCAGCTGCCAAATTACTGTGCTCAGATAGCCTTTACTCTCTGAACCTGCCAAGGAATTTAACTTTCCTTCTAGTTCATTCAGAAGTATCATCACTTTTTGTATTTCAGAAATGTGATGATCCTCTGGTCAAGTGGCTGTAATTCAGCATCCAAATATCGATCAAACCTTAATTTTTTCCCCCTATGAAACGCACCGGGTCCAAAGACTCGTAGCGCTCCCTGCAGCCATAAATAGATGGAGATCTTTTTGTTTTTTAATCTGTGAAATAAATTTTGATGTAAACATGTGTTCCAATTCAGGTAATTGCAGGTAACCGGAGAACAAGAAAATTCTGATGCATGCAATAAACTTTATCCTCTTATTTCCATTTGGTGTGTTGATTTCTGTATGTCTTGTACAAAAATGACCATAAAATAAATAATATGCCATTAAGACATAATAGCATTAACAGTTCCTTCTGTGATTTTAGGGGTGTAACCAATCGACACCATGTCTCAAAGAAATTCCGATTCGTCACTTGGAGAAAAATCCTCGCTTTTGTTTGACAGAAAGAAATATGCCTCTGAATTTAAGAAGAGCGCAACCTTGGGCCCTGCAGTAACAAGAAGGACTGATGTATCAAGAAGGACTTTAGAACCTGTGGATAATGCCTCCTACATTCCAGAACAAATCCCTTCTCCTGTGGAAGCCTCCAGGGTTATACTAAGCACACAAAGCCCAGCGGCACATAAACTTGGGACTCAGCAAATGATTCCAAAAGGTTTAGCTGTGGCCACCAAGACCAAAGTCCCACGTCATCATAGCTTTGCCGCCACAACTTTCACCAAAGAATTAGCCCGCAATGATCCAAAAAGAATATCTGCTCCTGATATTTGTCTGGATCTTTCAGAAGATGATCTAGACACAGGGGGGACATTAAAAAGAAATTTAAGAAACCAGTCTTACAGGGCAGCTATGAAAGGGTTCCAAAACTTTGAAGACAGTGAACCCCAAAAGCCTGTGTCAACCTTAATGCCTGTATCAGAAGATGCATCTGTGCCTCCTCCACGCAGTCCTGGGAGATCTAAGGTATGTTGGAGACCCATGGGTGTTTCTAGATGGAATAGAAAATTTAAAATAAAAAAAGCTTATAACTTGAAAATGCAGCTGTGTGCTCTTCATTTTTTTGAAGTTCATTGCCCAATCAAATTCCCATGGATAATGCTATTTATTTATTCTTATTTTGCCCAAGGCTGTTACATTATATTGTTTGATTCAGTTTTTAGCCTGTCTCATCTGAGACCTACATACGCCATGTGTCAGAAGGCCCAGTTGCTCTCACATGTGGATCTGAAAGCCCAATTTAAAAGTCAGTTATCTATGCTAGATATTCTTAGAACAACCTTGATATGAGCTGGGGGAAGGGGTGCCTGACCGAAGCTTGGACTTCCAAGAGGGCTTAACAGCCAGTGAGTTATGCAAAGAATTCAAGTACCAGTACAGGTTGTAATAGCTGCATGAAAGGTAACTTGATTTTACTGCAAATACATGTATTGCACTTAAATAGAAAATCCTCTCTTGGCCTTTGCAGAAAACCTTTGGAAGAAAGAGAATGCAGAGACACGCAGGTTCCTTCAAAGATGGTAAGTGTGAAATTGAGTATCTGTCGATGATGACTGCAAAGGGAGATTATTAGATTGATAAAAATGCATATTTAACTGCAAATAAAGGAGATGTATGTGTCATATGCTGGCATGAGTTGTTTTTGTGCAGTTTAATCGTCACTTACCTCTAGGGTTGGGAGACTACCACTGGCCACATCCATTAACATGAATGGTATTTTCTTTGCATGCAGTTCAAAGTAATGTGTATTTTGGAGGTTTGTAGTTATTTTCTTTGTTTAGCCATGGTCCCATATGGAATTTCAAGCAATACAGAAATCTGTGGGGGAAAAATCAATGTAACTAGTAAATGGGAAGTCGGATTTTTTAATAGGATAAATAGTCTGCCACTTGGTAATTCTGGATTGAAAAATGTATCCGTATTTAGTCCTTGGGGGATCATGACTCATTCCCTGCAACACTGAGTTAGGTAGAGCCTCACTATACGTTGTACATATATTGCAAAGGCTGCCATTACTCCTGTGTATTGGCTATAAAGTTACAGCTATTGTCAATGTAATTTGTACGTCACACAGTGTATGGCCGCGGTATTACTCAGCAGTGTATGCCTGCCACAACTGAGTATCTGGGGCTCTATACTATTATTTGCTGTTGTGTCACTCAGAAGGAAAACATGGCACAGGAAATGGTCACCTTGTGACTCAGCTGTTTGTGTCTGGGTACAGTGTAGGAATCGCCTTTTGTATTGCTCATTGTGTATCCGGAGCACTACTCAGTAGCTGGTTACTGGTGAGCATTGTGTATCTGGAGAATGATACCGTAAGCCAGGGATGCCCAACCTTTTATACCCCTGAGCCACATTTAAATGGAAAAAGTGTTGTGGAGCAACACAAGCATGAAAGAGTTTCCTGGGGGTAGCAATGACAACTATGATTGGCTACTTATGGCTACTTAATGACCCCTATGTGGACTGCCAGCCTACAGAAGGCTCTGTTTGGCATTATACTTGGTTTTTATGCAACCAAAACTTGCCCCAAGCCAAGAATTCAAAAATGATAATCTGCTTTAAGACCACGGGGAGCAACATCCAAGGGGTTGGGGAGCAACATGTTGCTCGCGAGCCACTGGTTGGGGATCACTGCCGTAAGCGGTCACTGTGTCACTTCAGGAAGTACAGGGTTCCATACTACAGCAGGACCCAACCTCTCAGGGGCCCCTAGATATTAACTCATTGGTCTTCTAATCCCGTGGGTAGAAGGCCCCGCCAATAAGCTGAATGGAGCCCTAAAAGAAAAAAATGGCCTTACACAGGACCCCAATTATGCTCCATAGTGCTGTAACTAACCCCACTCACAATTCAACCAAACTCCACCCACTCCTGCAAGCCCTCCCCCCTTTTCAAGCTACAGATTGCTTGGGATGGGGGTCAAAAAATTATTTTAGTGGGGGCTAGACAGAGGCACTGGGTGTTCTAGATAGTCTTGGAAGCCCAGGTTGCAAATTAATTAGGTGCTGAGCACCTTATTTGTTTTCTATGATGTTCTTGGAATATATCTCATCTTTCTCCAGATATACAATGCTGACCGACGCACAGTGGCTGCTTATGGTATCATTCTCCAGATACACAATGCTGACCCACAACCGTACATCTACTCTAGACACACAATGCTGAGTTAAACAGTAACCCAACTACTGAGTAGTGCTCCAGATACACAATGAGCAATACAAAAGGCAATTACTACACTGTACCCAGACACAAACAGCTGAGTCACATGGTGACCATTTCCTGTGTTGTGTTTTTCTTCTGAATGACACAACAGCAAATTATTGTGTGTGTGTGTGTATATATATATATATATATATATATATATCATAATCTTTTTTTTTTTCTTTTACTGTCATGATATTAACAGTTTTATACTTCCTGAGAGTGTTATTGGTAGGAGGAGAGGATTTCAGAGCTGTTGGGGTAGGATATGATGGACTGGCAATCTGTGGATTCTGGCAAATGCTGTGGATTCAGCTGTAAGATGCCATAGACAATTACTATTTATTGGGCTGGTGGGGGCTGTTTGGGCCTCTGTGTAGTTGAAATGCCAGGGCCTATTTTAATTCCCATTCCAGACCTGTTATCCACTAACAATACATGTGACTAAGCCTAACAGGCTAAACAGGTTCCCTCTGGTACTGTCCTATTACCCATACAACGTGTGAGTTGTACAAATGCCAGATGTGCACTTCTCGATCAACAGCCATCTGACCCCTTGTGATGTATTTTTCTGTGGATTAATAGAAAGTCTGTTTGGCTCTGTATAATGTCTTGTGCCAGTGAGCTGTATGACAAATAAGAGGATTATAAGTAGTTCTGATATAGAGGTATATACTAATAATATATGTAGGTATATGCTTACTGTGTAAAGAATATGAGTTTGTGGCGGGAGGTGGGATACACAGTATAAGGACAATAAGGCAAGGGCCTCATTACCTACTGTATGTGTTTGCATATTATTGCATACTGCGCTGCAGTATATGTAGGCACTTTATAAATAGATTTGCCCCCTGTTACATTATAGGGCTCATGTATGTCTGCAAGGGCATTTGTGATCATTGCATTTCCCTTCAGTCAGTTACTTGTTAAACCACTTTTATTATTGGAACTTGTGCCAAAATGCACTTCTTGCACTTCCATATTGTTGTTCTCTGCGCTGCTCAGTCCTTTCTGCCTTCTGTTCCGAATCGACTGTTGCTGCACCTGTGGGCACAGGCAGGGAAAGCCTGGAGCCCCCACCACTGGACCAGGAGGTAGCTCCAGGGATCCCTCAGTATCTGCCATCAATTAACACAGTTCAGTTGTGCCAAAAAACAGGACACATGCGTCACTTATAAGCGGAACAACAGAAATGACGCCAGGCAGACCTTGAAAGCATTCGGTGCAACTGTGCCAGATTTGCAGCAATGTTAAATTAGGCAGGTGCAGAATTCTGTGTAAAATAAATTCTGCATTGTGGGGAAAAAAAAACATGTCAATGGGTGCTGCTTTTTGAATACTGTGTACAAAAGCATTCAATTTGCAGTTACACTGGTGATGTAGCCGAACTATAACTGTCAGCCTGCCCTTGGCTATCAGTGGTTAATGGGCACCTGCAGTCCTTTTTTTATCTTGTGATGCTTAGTCAGTGCCTATTGAGAGAGGCATGGGAACGTACTCCTGTATCAGGCCTATTGTATAATGATTAGCTGAACTGAGCCTGAGCCTGCTCATGTACAAACCTGTTTCTGTAACAATGGAATGACAGCAGGCCTGTACCTGTAAAAAGGCGGCACAAACGACTAAGGTCAGCTGCGGGCTATATAGAACCTAGACTTGTATATACTTGGCCAACAGTACAAAAGTACAGCCAGTAATGCCCAGTCTGCTCTCCTTCAGATGAGACTACAATTCCCAGCATCCATCTGTAGAGAAAAGGCATAGCTGGATCTTGGGAACTCATGTATTCACATCTGGTATATAATTGCCAAGGAAAGCTGCATACTTAATAAAATGTGAAGGTGCCATTAAGGGTTTGCCATCTTTAGATTTTCTGCTGAACTGTTTTAAAGTCTCAGAATCCCCAGCCAGTTGTTTGGCACTGTTAAGGTATGATTCCTGTCTGGGAAGAGAACTTGTGAACAAATAAATATTGCATAATACAAACCGGTTTATTCTCATACAATGGTTCTATGCTCCAAGCTACATAAGGGTTTTAAGAACCCTGACACCACTACAGGGGTGTTGGAGTGACCAGGAACACTTTGCTTTTACATGAAATGCCTGGTTATAGTCATCACACATGCAAATACACTCAGAAAGTGAGGGAAAATAGTGTATTATTTTTATGTTCAAGACTAATAAACTATGCTTCATTTAAAATCTGAAGCTTTTCTAAAAAAATAGACACTCTTTTGCGTGGATACCAACTCTCCAAGCGGCTGCCTGCAAATGTCAGCAGTGGTTTGCGATGCAGGGTAGCATTATACGTGTTTGTATACACTGAGGGGGCTAAAAATACAAGAAACAGACCCGCATGCTGCTTTCCTGCATTGTAAAACTCGGGCACCGCTGATATTTACCACAAGTGCTTCAGCTCTAATTGGTGCAAATCCATCGCCCTCCGTGCTCACTTACATCTGGGGTTCTGCTGCTGTCTGCACCTGGGTAGTACCAGACTGAAAATCTGGCTGTAGGTGTAGAGCAGCCCTGTGCAATAGAGCAGGTGGTATGTGCTGGGTGCCATTGTGGCCTGCACCCACTGGCATTCCAGTCATTGGGTCATAAAAAGTAGGGGACGGGAAGGTGGATTCCTCTGTGCCTCTCCCAGCCTGCCGCCCATGATTATGGCTTTACGTGTATGTATTTCCTTTACATATTCTATGTGTACAGAGCACTTAACTACAGGGGAGACTTTGCTGGATACACACCATGTAACAGATCTCAATGCAGGTGCCTACATAGAATGTAACTACTGTTAGGGGGCTTTTCCACAGAGAACCATTACCCATTGCTTGGTGCCACAAGTCCCCACATCTTCTGTTTCAGACCATGTAATGGGAGCTGCAGATTTTTTTTTTGAATATTGAAGATTAAAGTTGATAAATTTCTTATATTTGCCCATGCCTAGCATATTCCTTGAGTTTTATTAAAGGCTTCTGTGCCACCAAGTTGTCTTCACGATAAATGGTATTATGAAATAAAGTTTTAGAAAGGTTCCAGACTGGATCATTATCTCCCTCATGACAAGGGTTTGGTTGACCACTCTAAGTACAATGAGGTCCAAACAACGCCCATGGGCTGAATATAAGTATCTGTCTTTGTTTATCAAAATGTGAGTTTAGAGCTTAATACATAAAAACTCACCCACGTTCTATCCATTCCTATGGGATTTTCAGAAGCATATTTATCAATGGGTGAAAGTTTGAGTTTATTATTTGATAAATATGCTCTAAACTCCCATTTTGATTAATCTGCCCCTAACAGTTCCCAATCCTGGATTGTTTTACTGAAGGGATCTAATCTATTCATTGCATTTACTGCATATTATAAAGCATCACCTGATAAATTAGTATGTATGTTGTGTAATGTATATTTCATTATGTCGGTAACTATGTATGCCTGGTTAGCCAGAGAAACGTACATAGAGGAACACCCGTGCTGCTTATATTTACGAAAACTTTAGACCAGATGCATCAAGAAATCCCGTGCCATGAGTAATACCACTAGTGTGGTGGGGTTTTTATTTGTCTTCAATGTCCTCTGTAAGGAAGGCTAGGAACATGCTGGGAGAGCTGGTTTTAGAAACAAATGTCCAGTCAACATATGGATTAGTGATATTTGTCATTAGTGGGTGTTACACAAAATATTCCTTATGCGAGGAAAACGGTTACTAGACATTGCATTCCTTTATCATTGCATTCTTTTTATCTACTTATCTTTAGGGCATCGGCACATGGGGAGATTAGTCGCCTGCCTTTAAATCTATGCTTTCGCAGACAACTGATCTAGACCAGATGCCTTCCCACTGACAGTGAATCGCTGGGGGAAGGCATACATGGTGCTTCATTTTCCTAAATCACCCAAAGTTTCCTGTAAAGGAAATATACCTACGTACATAGGGGTAGAACTGCCTTTTAAATGTTTCCTGCCAAAAAAGCCATTTTTGCTGTTGCTGTAGAGCGGTTGGTTCCTGCATATCTGACGCCTATGAGTTGGTGATTAAGTAATATTGCATTGTATGAATACCAGAGCAGAGTAATTCCTATGCACACTCGCATTTCCCTGTTTATCTATAGTGGCCACTTGCTTCAACAATTTAAAACATTGGGCAAATTTGCATCTTGGCAGTAAACCATAGCAACCAATCAGAGATGTATTCCCCATATGCAATTTTGCTCTGTGTTTATAA
Source organism: Xenopus tropicalis (assembly GCF_000004195.4). Lineage (NCBI taxonomy): Eukaryota > Metazoa > Chordata > Amphibia > Anura > Pipidae > Xenopus > Xenopus tropicalis. Next base: position 101,763,936 of record NC_030683.2, on the reverse strand, counting down.
ATGACCCCTGGTTACCTGGGCCAAAGGATGAATGGGTTTCTGATGGCAGCACTTTGTTGTATCTTTTTCTGTGCAATTTAGTTTCTGAAAATGGACAAATCTGAAGCACAAAACAGGTTCTGCCATTGCTCTGTCACGGACATGGAAGGAGTGCAACTGCAGCAAATAACCTAGAAACCAATTTTTCCGTAGTGTTTGTCTGCAGTAACTACTGAATAAAGCATCTGCCAAACTGGCGGGCCCTACCTGTTATTTATTGTACAGAAAGTAAAAAATAGAAGGGAGGAGTAATAATACAATAAGTCATGAGAAAGTAGCAGATAACAACATTCTTGATTCGAAAAATCCTTATATAGCCCAGGGCTGTCAAGCTACAGATCTGTGGGCCATAGTTGCTCACCATTAAAGTCTAGATACTGATGCATATATAGATATTCTTAATTATATAGTGTTACTAATAATATATATATATATATAGAAACACTATATAATTAAGAATATCTATATATGCATCAGTATCTAGACATCTAGCATAGTGGATAAAATAATCACTGCATGAAACAGAGTGAACAGTTCTGCTACAAGTCATAATATACCTGCTCTGTACATAATAGAGTTACTTGGATATTCAGTGATCATATAGGCAGAGGGGTTAGAGAGTGCAATAACTGCCAGAGCCTGAGCTCTGATGTGGCCACTGAGTCTGTTTGGCTCATTCCCCTATGTAATAATGCGTCTAATCTTCTTCTGTGACTTCTAATTTCCTTTTATGCTCTTCAGTACAAAATTATGCTGTATGATGGTTCAGTAGTTTTTTTGGAAAGTAAACATGTTATTTTAGTAACAGATGATCAGGTGATGGCTTGGCCTTTAGGTTCATGTCTTCAATAGTATTACCAGGAAACCTACCAACACTCCCAAATAAACAAATCTGTAAACATTCAGAAAATTGTTTCTCCGTTTTAAACCTTTGCTTTAGGAATTTGAGTGCCAGTGTTTCCCCGAACTGTGCAGTTTTCTATAGATGGCTGTAAAACATCATCTAGTGGTTAGACATTGCGCTTATGTACTATTGTCAATTTTGAATGCCTCAGCCTTTGGCAATATGTTCCCTAATCAGACTAATGCATCCTAGGGGTCTGTAGTTCCTGCCCCTACACCTATTTATATATCACTCTGTAACTTGCACCCACAAAGTTGTGTGCCTGTTGCCCAAAGCAAGTGAAACTCGTTCTGCTACACAAACATGCCTTTGTTGCTGTACAGTACACCCTTTTATACAAAGATCATGTGCTCAGCGGCTAAAAGTTGTAAAACATGTTTAACCATTGTGTTACCAGTGGAGGCATTTGCTTGTGAGACCTGTAGAACTCAGTGCGGTGCTTTATGCACAAACATTCACTAGAAATGTCACTGCATGTTTTAAGTTCCTTTTCCCTAATTTTCCTGATAAAGTCGTTGTGTGACAGGTGACTGAAACCTTTAGCCATTGGGGCCTTTTTAGAAGGATAGAATGTGCAAGCCCCACCCTGGAATACTGATGTTAAATTCTACACTTTGTTACCACCTTCCTCCGGCAGACAAGAAAGCTGCTGAGGGACTTAAGGCAGGCTTCAGATGCCAGTCTAACTGGGGAACAACAACATTAGGATGTTCCATCGACTTTCCCTCATTGGGCCATTGTTGTGGACAAAGGAGAGTCTATCAGACTCTACTTTGAATCCTTCGGGTAAAGAGCAGGGAGAAGCTTCTGCATGTGCCAGGGATATATCTGAAGGCTTTCTCCTTTTCCTAAGCCGGCTTTTCTTTCCAGACCCACGGCTGTACCAAGAGTTCCGGGAGCGAGGACTCAACTCCAACAATCAGGAATCCGATGATGACCTGCTGGATGAAAAGGGGGAGGCAGAGCAGCCGGTGCCAGATGATGGCATAGTGGTTAAGAACTATCGGCCTGCCCAGCTAATCTGGAGCCAGCTTCCTGAGGTATGTCCAGTAATATGATGTGCCATGAACAATATCATTGTTTACAACAAGAATGTTTTTGTGTCCTGCACTGAGCTGGGGGGGGGGAAGAATACTAGGTGCGTGGTGCTCCTCAGAACTATATAGCTAGTGCTGTATATATATGTCTACTGGGTTTAGATTGGCTTGTAGTGAATAAAAAGTTATTGTTGGCTGTCCAGGCAGAAAGTCGGCTGCAAGTACAAGAGAAAGGCTATTTATTTGTGTATTACATATTCACAACTCCGTGAGCTATCAAAGTAATTGCACTAGGTAAGGGTATGTAAGCAGATTAACCCTCCCAGCTAAACCTCATTTCTATTGAAGTCCATCTTATGTTTGAGACTTGTTTGACACCGATAGTCGCTCATTATATAATATTATATGAAATATATTTCCCCATAAACTGTTGAATCCATCTCCCCAAACAAACCTCTATCCTCAGAGAAATACTGCACTATAATGTCGCATAGTTGGGTCAATGAATCTGTGCTTAAACACTGCTGGAGGGCTGTAATATTAATTTCCAGATGCTGAACTGCAATGTCATAACACAAAATCTTTAGCCCCTGATGTATTTAATGTATTACTGGGTGCAGTTTCTCTGTAGGTTGAAGAGCTTTTCGTGCAATGTTTACAGACAAACACTAGTAGCTTGTAGGCACACATGTACATTGCCTCTCTGATATTTGTATATGGTAATATCCCATGCTTTCTAAGGCTTTATATTTAAACATATTGTTTAACCATGGACTTGTTAGGAGAAAATATACTATTCTGAGACTTTTAGACCAAAGAATTGTGGTAAATGTCCAACGCCTTCTTGGGTATATAAGGTTTTACTTTGAAATTTATCTTGCTGTTTAAGGACAGTTAATGACAATAGAAAATGTAATTTCTTTGGTATCATATTGGGGCATAGGATTGCTCTGCCACCTCCTGTGGTTAGCGGGTCATTGTCTTAGGGCAGTGAACTGCTGCGCCAAACCTGTGGCCCTGACCTTGTATTCTAACAGGGCGTACTCTCTGGGTTCCAGCATTGCTGCCCTCTTTCTTCATGCCTCTCCTTTTCCTCCATTGCTTGTGCGCATTGAGCTGTTCTCGGGATGCAAGGTACTTTTATACTGGAACCCCAGAGTGATACACTAAGCGTAGCCTGAGGGGAAGAGGAGAATGGTGGCCTCCCTGTTGGAACCCAGATTTTAGGTGCCCAAATACAGTGCCATTGATATTAAGATGTATCTGGGTTTTAGTGGGAAGTTTCACTTGGGAAGTGCCGTCCAACTTATTACATGTAGCCACTTGTAATGTAGCCGATTATTAACTATATAGCATGTTCAAGGGCCAAATTAAATTCAAATTATGATGTGAAGTCTGAGGATCAGACTGGGGGCCATGAGGGCCACATCTGGCCCATGGAGCTCCAGATTGACAACCCTGCGCAATTACTTATGGATCCTTTAGGGGCTACAATCCTTGTACAACCCATGGGTACTGCCAAACCGACCTTTTAGAGGGGGGAAACTGACTTGTGTGCTTGTCAGGGTGACGCCCAGGTATAATAAAACCTAGAAACAAGAGATGCCATTGTCACAGAACTGCAAAATTGTTGTGATTGTCTTTCCCTTTTCATCCTGGAGCTCAGTATGTTTTATTTAATGAAGTGCCTAGTAGATGGCAATGTGGCTATTCAGCTCTCCCAGTGTAATCATTAAGGAGTCTTTAAACACGATTATATATTGTGTATATATATATATATATATATATATATATATATATATATATATATATATATATATATATATATATATATATATATATATATCCTGTTATGTGTTAAACAGTATAGGAATAGGAGTGTTAAACACAGATGTGTGCTGTTTGTACTGCCAGAAAAGTAAAGGGGCTATGCATGCAGTACAGAGGGCGCATCTGTGTGGGAGCCATATTGAGCTGTCAGTGGGCGGCAGGATGAATCCAGGGGGAGTATGTGACCCATCCCAGCCTTAAATTGCTTTCCTGCATTGTTTACTTCCCACAGGGAGAGTTCATTTGTTAAGCTGAGAAGGGGCAATACATCAAGTCCATTTATTATGTACACATACCGAGAGCACGCTCCTGCCCAGTTCAAACAATGTAATCAAGGATTGCTCACTAGAATCATGATGTCGGCTTATTTATTGCACCCTCCCATTTACCAGCTAGGGAAAAACAACTGACTTGGCTCAGAAAGGAAGTTCATGTTTTGAGAAATGTATTACTATATATATCCTTTTAATGACTGGTATACATACACAGAGAACAATATTTGTTCGTATTTGCTTTTGAACATTACTGTCATTTATGTGGCACAAAAGGCGTATGCACCATTTAAGGTTAAGCTCCCAAATCAATCACTATCACCTCACATCAGAATTTTAGATTGTTCTGCAGGCCATTTGTGAGTTCTAACCCTGACGAATATTCAGCTAGTAGTGATACATAGATTTCAGCAGTCTTGGATTAGTGGTGGGTGATGATCCGCAAATACGGTAGTCCCATGAATAAAATTGTTCCATTTACAGGTACAAGAGTCTGGAATTTTGAACAAGATTTCCCCTGAAGAGCGGAAGCGCCAAGAGGTAGGAATAATCTTCAAGCATTTTTCACGCACATACGTTGGTTTTAACAATGTATCTATAATAAAAAAATTTTGATAAAACATTGAAGGGTGTGCTGGCCACAGATGATTATTTTCTATGCATACATAATTTTGGCTAGCACCCCGCAGAATATTGAGCCTTGGAGTGTGGACACCATTTGGATTGATATATATATATATATATATATATATATATATATATATAAAGCAGTGAAGAGATCCGCACTCACAGGACTTATAGAATTATTCTGGTGTTTATTGAGAAGACTAACGTTTCGGCTACCTCAGTATATATATAAGTATAGACCATTAGTTTATATAGCTTATCACCATATATGCAGTGTTTTTTTAATTCTTACAGAATTAAAAGGAAAATTGTTTAAATTATAAAAAAAATAGGGGTTTTTAATAATAGATCCTATATCAGTACTATTTTCTTTATATTCCTTTTTCCTCTCAATTTCTTAATCCCCAACATCACAATGCCCTCCACCAACAGGGTACGACTGGGGTGTACAAGGCCCCTGCTACCCCAGGGGCCTCCACACCCCCTTTTGGGCCTCTGCACCCCACTCTGTGTGCCCTCCTGCACATGCACCTTATACTTACTTTTGCCACAGTCGGGGGAGGGCAGCAGGGGAGTGATGGGGGAGGGCAGGTATGGATCGGGTCTGGGTCGGCAGGGTCCATATTTGCTGGGGCCCACCAGATTTGTTCTGTGTCCCGCTGGCCCTGTCCAGCCATGTGTTATTTTTAATGTTTAAGTGTTGTGTTTAAAAAATCAAATGTAATTAAGGTCCCTGCGCATTAGCCACATACTTGCTTTCCTATTCCACACTTGAAAATAAAAATTATTCACGGTCACAGCTCTGCTTGTGCTACACGTAATGCCGACACCCAGACAGCATAAACCATGTGCCAATACAAAAGAAAAAGTGTACGCAGCACCAAACATTGCTGGATAAAAATCAGTGTTAATTTAGTATATTTAAAAGCAGGCTATACAAGTATATATTGGACCATACGCTTGACGCGTTTAGTGGCGCAATGCCATGAAACGCGTTAAGCATATGGTCCAATATATACTTGCATAGCCTGCTTTTAAATGTATTAAATAAACAGTGATTTTTATCCAGCAATGTTTGGTGCTCCGTACACTTTTTCTATTCCGCAATGTGTTTTGCTGGGGGTGACTTGCTTACCTCTTACCCTGGGCTGGTACATATCTTCCATGTAGGAGGGCCTGCCACTCTGCCCTCTGCCTTCCTAGGCATCCTCTGTACATTTTTAGAATTGGTGCATATGCAGTACAGAATTTATTGGAAAAGTGAATTTGGCACAGGGGATGCCTGAGTAAGTAGGTGAAGATGGCAGCCCTCCTGCTAACAACTACCACTGCCCTATTGATAACTACTCTGTGTCTTGCATTTGCACACCCAGTGACACTGTTCTTTAAAATTAATGGACCAGTTCTTTGTACTAATCAGTACAGAGGCACTTTCAACAATTACTTTTATTGGTGTCGGATGTAGGCTTGGAGAGTGCAATATAGCAGGAAAATACCATGGTCCAAATGGATGTTTAATATAAATAGGACTTACATCTGACTTTTAGAACCCAATAACAGTTACAGTTAGTCCAAGTGCAGTTTACTGAGTGAGTTCTACGAGGTGTGCATACACAAGTTGCAACTTGCACTTCCATTAACAGAAGCTTTGAATTGTTCCAGGCAATATTTGAGATCATTACATCTGAATACTCCTACCAGCACAGCTTGGGCATCCTCGTCCGTCTCTTCAAAAAATCTGAAGAACTAAAACAAACCATTACCAACACTGAACACCACCATCTCTTCTCCAACATTGCAGAGATACAGGAAGTCAGCAAACGGTAGCAGCCATCATTTTCTCTGTTAGACTTGCATGTCATGTTTAGTTTTTTTGGGGGCTAAAGTACCAATGGGCTAAAGTACCAACATATACCTTTGTTTAACCCAAGCCAAGTAATTAGGCCTTGGATTGAACGTTTGTTGTGCCTACTCGTTTCATTTTAAAACTTGAGCCTTATTGCCTGTGTTGGTGCCTGCATATTTTCCCTTGCCATATAATCAGTGAATATGTCAAATAGATTGTTTTGAGTTAGTAGTTTTCCCATGAAATACAGTTCTACTGGGAATATTTCTGTGCTAAGAAAGAATGTGATTCAGATAGGAAGCCGCTTCATTCCCTAATGGATCCACCCTCTTGTAGAACCGGGAGGTCAGAGACACTGGGGCAATGCATGACATAAGGAAAGTATTAGAGGAAGCCCTTCAGTTCTGTTCCAGAGGAATGTGCAGGCCTTGCTCACTCGAGGGCCGGAGACTTGAATGTTTCCATGCTTGGCCGCTTTGTTCACATGAAAGGGAACATTTTTCTCATTTTTGAGATATAGGATAAATAGCTAGAAGAAGCTACAAAATAAAACAACTCATAAAAATGAAATAATTATAAAAATCTAATTCTGCCTTCAGCTTAAATCTCCTTATTGTTTCTCCATCATCTCTGACCTTGGCAAGCAGCTAGCATTTTACAGTTTAGGTCAGAAAAGGCAGAATATTAAAATAAATATCAAACTCCCCTCCACAAAAGAAAAGTAGTTGGTATTTGGTTCAGAATACCAGCGTATTCAAAACATTTAAAGTTCATTCTAAGATGTACTTGGTGGTAACTAAACTGCATGAATCCATATTGGTGGCAAAACAAGTCTATTGTATTTATTTTGTGATCATTTTTTTTTTAGTGTGGGGATTCAAATTACAGAGTAATTCCTTATCCAGGAAACCCTGCGTTTTCCAAGCATTCAGCATAATATGTAAGGGGGTCACTAAAGTATTTTGGGGGTAATTGCAATGTTTGACCAGTATTGGGATAAGTTTATGTTAGGTTAAACAGGTTTAGTTGTAGTTTTAGTGCCTGGCCACTAGGTGGAGAGAGAAGGGAAATGCCCAGAAGTTCTAGGAGGGTGTGACTAGAGGGTATAAAAAGGAGAGTGCATCAGCAAGAATGGGGCCTGAGGACACTAGAGACTGCAGATACAGCTATAAGAAGGAAGACACCAGGTGTGAGTTCTGCAGGAAAAGCTAGAATAGGGTTAGTTTTTGTAACACTCATCCTTGGGAATGTGAGACAGACAAGGACAGTTAGTACAGGCAGCACGAGCCCCACTAAGGAGAAAGAAGACATTAGAACCTCAGCGGGTATCACGCAAGTTAGTGCCCAAGTGTGTAGATCAGGGTTTAGTGAGGACCCTGGCATGCTTCCAGCTAATGCCCATAAGACTGTTAAAAGGGACCCAAGAGCACCATTGGGCTATGCCCTGTAATCAGGGGTGGGGAGTTCCCTTGAGGAAAGGTGCTGGAGGCTGAAAGTAGAAAGGGCTGACAATCAGAGGGAAGGGCACTGTGTGTGATTACTTGGCACTTACTGTGTACGAAGGTGTGCACCCTTGTGTTTCTTAGTGTGGGAGACGTAATCAAGAGTGGATTACTGCCTACAAATAGATCCTATACCTGTACTGTGAAATTGATATTAAAAGTTGTTGTGTCTGTTTAAAATGTCTTTCTGGATAACTGGTCTGCAGCTCCAGGGCCCTGGGTTCATTCCCAGCCAGTGCAATCTCTGCATAGAGCTTGTATTTTCCAAGGATGCACCAAATCTACACATTTTAGATTCTGTCAAATACCAAATCTTCCCCGAAATATTTGACTAGTTATTGAGCCAAATTCATGCAAAAAGTTTTACATTTTGACCGAAGCTTAAACTAAATCCTGGATTAGGTGCCTCTGTAGTATTTTCACCCTGTGTTTTGCATGGGTCCCCCACTCTCCAAACACATACCTTGCTCTGTGGCTGTGCTGTGAATTGGATAAAAGGATTAGATGCAAGCTTTATTGGGGAATATGGTCATATCTACACTATGTACATATGTTTGATATAATATGTCATTTAGCAGCTGGTACAGGTATGGGACCTGTTATCCAGAATGCTTGGGACCTGGGGTTTTCTGGATAAGGGGTCTTTACGTAGTTCGGATCTCCTACCTTAAGTCTACTAAAAAAAATATTGAACAATAATTAAACCCAAGAAGGTTGTTTTGGCTTCAATAAGGATTAATTATATCTTCGTTAGGATCAAGTACAACGTACTGTTTTATTATTACAGAGAAAAAGGAAATCATTTTTAAAAATGTGAATTATTTGATAAAAATCGAGTCTATGGAAGATGGCCTTTCTATAATTCGAAACTTTCTGGATAATGGGTTTCTGGATGAGAGGTCTAATACCTGTACAGAATCGCAGCACATTGATTCTATGAATGTAACCAAATACCTTCTGTTTGCTTATGATTGTAGTTCCTTGTCCTGTTATCCAAAACGTGCAGTCTGTAATTTGGCGTCAGCTGGAAATGACACCATTAAGAGGGAGATGGAATCTAACATGATCCAGAGAAACAATAGGTTGCAGCAAGGAGACTGATTTGCTTGTTGATAGCATGTAATGACCCCCTCATTTGGTCTTTACTTTGTTGAAATTCCTTTTTGGATATCTGGAAGCTTTTGTCAATAGGCCCTGACCTCCAGGATAGTCTGCTTCTAACCGCTGAAGCCATCATGGCCATGCTGCTTTAATCACTGGGTCCCATGTTGGGCTTCTTTCCCCATCCAGCATCCTTAGCTGGCCCAACGGCTGCAATTTGCAGCTGGTTTTTATATTCTGTTTATAATTTGCCCACCAAATGTGTGAAAAATCCCAAAAATGGACATCATTTGTGAATAAAATGTTATTGCGTTAAGGTCATGTGACCTTGCAGCATTAATTTAAGTTTGCAAAATGCGCCTGCACCAGGGAGCCCAGTATGTAACAATTGCCTTGACCAGTACTCTGCAGAGCTCTTTTTATATAATGCACGTATGGATGTACTAGCTGAACCATGGCCAGGCAAAAATGTCTTCATGCACTTCCATAGCCCAACCTACCCCTTTCCACTTTGGTGCACATTGTGGACGTTTTCAAGCAGTTTACAAACTTGACACAAATCTTGATGCCTCTGGTGTCTGGTACAGATGTTTTGTCTTTTTGTTAGATCCAATTAACTGGGATTTTGGAAAAGAGTTGCACTGGGGGAATATATTGGCAGATTGCATTGAATTATAGTTGTTTGCACTTCCATGAGCCGTACATGCATGGATGTTTTTATTTTAATCTTCTTTTATTTGGGGCTTTAGTTCTGTGTTTATGATACTTGCTGTTTTACTCTCTTTATTTCTGCAAGCAATAAAGTCTCATTCCATTAGCCCCACGTTCACTTTTCTTTAAGGAGGGCAGACTCCAGAAATGTAAATTTACAGCAGGTAGATGTTAAAGACTAACAGAAGACATATTTAAGGAGCCTTTGTGTTGTATCGACCTTTTGGGTAAGCTGTATTTTGTCATTCCAAGAGTTGCAAAATAACCATTTTCCATTGCGGTATTATTCTGTGCTGGGGGGTCTCCAAATGTCTTCCTATGGGGTCTGTCCTATTAAATTGACTGCTTGCGCTCTATCATGTTCTTGAGGTCTGGTAGCACTTAAACTTGGCAGCTTTGAATTAAGAACACTAAAGTATGGGGAATCTCTTGCACAGCATAGTTTATATTGGCTGCACTGTAGACAAAATGCTCTTTGAGATATAGGCATGTATTATGCCAGACAGAGCTCACAGCAAACATAGGCTAGACTGGCAATCCATGGATTCTGGCCAATGCCAGAGGGGCTGCTGTAAGATGCGGGGTGGCTATTTGGACCTCTGTGTACTTGAAATGTCAGGGCTTATTTGGAATCCCAGTCTGGACACACACAGCAATCTGCAGCGTTCTCCCAGTATACTCGCTACATGTGCCATCAGCTTATGGTCGGCTCAAGCACCCCATTTCAGTTATAATGTGGCCAAAGCCCCCCTTGAATCATTGAAAGGTTAGCTGCTGTGTCAGTAATTTAGCCATAGTTCCAAGAATATATGGAGTTGCATACACCAATAACTCTTATCCTAGCTGTTCATTGAGTTATATCAAAATTAGCAAATAATTAAATCATACCCCAACTGAAGTTCAGGCTTGCCACTCCCCCAGCCACTTCTCTCTAACCCACCTGCACTGGCTGTAGCCAACCAACCAGTCCCCCAGCTTAGAATCAACTGGCAATAATTCCCTAATAAACCTTCTGTTCAAATGTCAGTTGGTTTTATCTGTAATTAGAATGTTATTAAAAGGGTCACAGCCATTTCACACAAATATCCGGCTCTGTCCCCTCTTTTGGATTGTAAGGTCTTTTTGGGCATTACCTTCTTTTTCTCAAGTATCGGCTATAGGCTGCATGTTTGTATATTCATTATATACGCCCATTTATTCTACTGCACTGCAGAACATGTTGGTGCTTTATAAATAATAATGATAATAATCCTGGCTCCAGTTACGGTAATCCACTCATGCTGGCACTGAAAGGGCTTGGTTGAAAGCCAGGAGGCAGTTTGCAGATAAGACGGACATTGGTAAAATGGAATGGACCTTGAACTCTTGACTTTCTTGAAGAACTGGCCTTAGTACAGTGGAACGCCTACACACTGCTTTTAGTTTTGTCAGTTGTTTGATACCCTATGACTAAGGATTAACTGCAGTATCTGTTCTATTTAAAGGCTTGCTATTGTATTTGGCTCATTTAACAAGCTGCTTGCAATACCACTTGTAGCCACGTGATGTCTCTAGCATTCTCCGAATTAGTGGAAGAAACTGCTTGTAGAACATCCATACGAGATGCCAGCAAATACAAATGTGCAACAAGCACAGGTTCAGTGGTAATGACTGACGGATTGTGCACATACAGGCATACAGACCTATCATAGACATCGAGTTTTGTGGCATTCACAGCATCATTTTCCATCGCCTGCTTTTACGGAGAAGAATAGGAAATGTTCAGCTTATGGGTGCTGCTTGTAGTGATAGGAAGGCACTGCCCAGGAATGTCAAGGTTATTGTCCCTCAGTGCTGCCTGTCTCTCTCTCTGCTATCATCTCCCATAGACACAGCTATTCCCTGAGAAGAGGTGAAAAGTGATGAGGGACATATGAACTACCCTAGGTAGTTGGTCTTCATATAAGGTATTAGTGGTACTCTCATAAATTAGTATACAATACTATATATATATAGTTACATAGTTACATATAGTTACATAGTTACATAGGGTTGAAAAAAGACCAGTGTCCATCAAGTTCATCCCATCCAAGTAAACCCAGCACACCTAACCCACACCTACCAATCTATACACTAACATACATAAACTATAAATAGAACCACTAGTACTAACTGTAGATATTAGTATCCCAATAGCCTTGGATATTCTGATTGTTCAAGAACTTATCTAGGCCCCTCTTAAAGGCATTAACAGAATCTGCCATTACCACATCTCTAGGAAGGGCATTCCACAGCCTCACTGCCCTCACCGTGAAAAACCACCTACGCTGCTTCAAATGGAAGCTCTGTTCCTCTAATCTAAAGGGGTGACCTCTGGTGCGCTGATTGTTTTTATGGGAAAAAAGAACATCCCCCATCTGCCTATAATCCCCTCTAATGTACTTGTACAGAGTAATCATGTCCCCTCGCAAGCGCCTCTTTTCCAGAGAAAACAACCTCAACCTCGACAGTCTAACCTCATAGTTTAAATCTTCCATCCCCTTAACCAGTTTAGTTGCAGTCTCTGCACTCTCTCCAGCTCATTAATATCCCTCTTAAGGACTGGAGCCCAAAACTGCACTGCATACTCAAGGTGAGGCCTTACCAGGGACCTATAAAGGGGCAAAATTATGTTCTCATCCCTTGAGTCAATGCCCTTTTTTATACAAGACAGCACTTTATTTGCTTTAGTAGCCACAGAATGACACTGCCTGGAATTAGGCAGCTTGTTATCAACAAAAACCCCTAGATCCTTCTCCATTAAGGAAACCCCCAACACACTACCATTCAGTAGATAGTTCGCGTTTATATTATTTCTACCAAAATGCATAACTTTGCACTTATCAACATTGAACCTCATTTTCCAGTTTGCTGCCCAGTTTTCTAATTTTGTCAAATCGCTCTGCAAAGCGGCAGCATCCTGCATGGAACTTATAGTTTTGCACAATTTTGTGTCATCAGCAAAAATAGAAACCGTACTCTCTATGCCCACCTCCAGGTCATTAATAAACAAGTTAAAAAGCAAAGGACCAAGGACTGACCCCTGCGGTACTCCACTAACTACACTGGTCCAATTAGAAAATGTTCCATTTACAACCACTCTTTGTAATCTATCCTTCAGCCAGTTCTCTATCCAATTACAAATATTATGTTCTAGGCCAATATTCCTTAATTTGATCATTAACCTTCTGTGAGGTACTGTATCAAACGCTTTAGCAAAGTCCAAGTAGATGACATCAACTGCCATTCCAGCATCAAGGTTCCTACTCACCTCCTCATAAAAGGCGACTAAATTAGTCTGGCAAGATCTGTTACGCATAAAACCATGCTGGCACAAACTAATAGTATTGTGAACTGCAATGTATTCAAGTACCCTATCCCTTATTACCCCTTCCAAAATTTTTCCTACTACTGATGTCAGACTAACAGGCCTATAGTTTTCAGGCTGAGAACGGGATCCCTTTTTAAATAACGGCACCACATTAGCAATCCGCCAGTCTCTCGGCACCATGCCAGACCTCAATGAATCCTGAAAAATTAAGTGAAGAGGTTTGGCAATCACAGCGCTCAGCTCATTTAATACCCTGGGATGAATCCCATCCGGCCCTGGACCTTTGTTTACCTTTACATGTTCAAGTCTCTTTTGAATTTCCTCCCGAGTGACCCATGCGTCAGTAGCTAAATTACTAGAACTGGGCATATAAAAATATTTATATAGCATCTTTATTTTTTACACTGCTTCCTGCATCAGTACTTTAATTAGTTCTGTCTGGCCCAGATAGAACGCCAAATGGCACTCATGTTAAACCTTTATGGTATTAGCAGTGTTTGGCTGCTAACATCATGGAAAGAAAACTAACGAAAAAATTAATGTACACTGTGCATTTTATGTCTCATTTAAATGATCTTGGATGTTTTGCTTTTTGATTTCAAGATTTTTTGAAGACCTGGAGAAAAGGCACAAAGAAAACCCATTCATTGACAACATAAGTGATATTGTAGAACATCATGCTCAGAATAAATTCCAGCCCTACGTGAGTTACTGCTCCAATGAAATGTACCAGCAACGGACTCTCCAAAGGCTCATGTAAGAGACATACAGACACATTCCATTCAATGAGAGGACCTCGCCTCCTGATTTCATTCCATGGTTCCCCACAGACCTCTATGGAGTTTTCATGTGATAAACCATGAGATCAATTTCTCTTGTCAATCTGAATCTGGCTCATAGAGTCTTAATGAGGAGAAATTAGCCACTATGAGTTCACACAGTTTTCTTCTAGGTGCTGGGAGTATCCCATGCAAATTAGGGAGCTTATGAAAATGGGTGGACAGACTCAAAATTTAGGGCATAGTGAGGGTAAAATATATAGCTATATAAGGATGTATACAGATTTCCTTAATTCCTACGCACATTCCCCATAGATTTCTTATTCTCTGGATAAATGTTTTGTATGCATTATAATAACACACCTTGCTTCTCATTGCTGTAACTGCAGTTCATAACTCACTGTATGGCGATTTCAGGTCCACCAATGGGACATTTAAAGACACCTTAAAGCAAATCGAAATGAAGGCGGAATGCGGTGGCCTGCCCATGTTTTCATTCCTAATTTTGCCAATGCAGAGAGTTACACGTCTTCCTCTACTGATGGATGTAAGTAGTCTGAACATTTACATTAACATTTATTGAACGTGTGGCGAAGCTGCCATATTGCACAAATGTTCCCTAGTCTGAGCTGACTTGGTTAAGGCATAATGGAATGGGAAAGGGTTGAGATAAAAGAAATAACAACAGAAAAGAATAGGGTAAGTTTGGTCTGCCAGGGTACCAGAACATCTACTAGTGGGCCCACCCAGAATCATTCCCATCAACCCTTTTTACAATCTGTTATTGTCATTGTAGCAGTTGATGTAAATATTGCCTTTGCCCCTGTTAACTATTACTTAGGCACAGTATGCAGTTGTGTAGGCAGAAGGGAACCCTGTTTACACCTGCAGTTGCCCATGCTGCGTCCAACTTCTCTGCCTCTGGTGGCACCCCTCTCTCTTGCCTGCCAGGATTCTATTTTAGTTAGTAATCTTGATATACAAAGTTACAGATAGTAAGTTATTAAACATCTCATACAGTGATCTCTCTCCACCACTCACCCAGTCCAATGCTGAATAACCACAAACTAAAGGGGGGAGAAAAATGAAGAAAAGAAAAAGTGTATGCACAAGAAAATGTATTAAAAATGGTGGAAGAGAACAGAGGAAAAGTAAGTTTGGAGAAACAGCAGGAAAAGGGTGAGGGCAGAATTGAAAAGGGCAGAAATAGGAAAAACTCTGGCACATTCCAGAAATTGATCCCTCCATGGCTTGGGTGCAGTAGTGAATTATGTGCCTTGCCCTATCCTGTAGAACTGGTGATTATCTGGGCAACTGCTCATGCCTTTTTTACAGCAATGATCTTACACAGGGTTTAGACTCAACATTAACCGTGCATGGGCAGATAAGCTACAAAATCGACCTGAAGGACCATAATGGGCAGCTTAAATCTGCCTGTGTATGGCAACCTTTAATTGTGGTTCCCAACATCTTGGTAGAACTGATTTATGCAGTAACATGATACACAATTTGCTGAAATATCATATTAAGCAGTAAAATTTGATTTGATTAATGATATTAGAATAATGAAAGAAAAGGTCTTTTTAGCTATGGGTGCAATTTATTCTCAACATTTATTTGCCATAACAAATTGTGATTTTTGTTATTGTTGTATGCTTTTTTCCCTAGACTATTTGCCAAAAAATGGACATGCGCACTAAAGAATATGGAGAGACAACTCATGCCCTGAAAGCCTTAAGCAAGGTTAGCTGGAGCCCTTTTTAGCACTGCTTTTTGTATAAACTAATGTATTTTCTATCACAGCAGAACTGATGCAGAGTTGAGCCTTGTCTGAACCCAAATACTTGCACCAGTTTCCTTCAGGTTTGAACCAAGTCCAGTGACAGGTGCAGTTTGGAGGGGACCTAAGGTTATAAGCACTGTTTAAGAAAGGGATCATCTGCTGGTTATGTGTAAAAAAATTTTATTTCGGACACAATTTTGCTTACTAATTAAATGTAAGATGGTGGTAGAACCCTGTCCAGAATGCTTCCAGTTGTCCTGGTGAGAAGCACCTCTGAAAATTTAATTGCGTCTCCTAGCTCCACATTTTAGCGATAAGCTGCCAGCTGGAGGGAAGCAGCTTCTGATTCCCCTACAAGCAATTTATCAGGTCCTGTCCACAATCTGACATGGACCCGATGCTCTCACTCGTTTACTGAGAACAGAGAGCTTTTTTCCAAGGTAAATTAGAGACAGCATGGGGTTCATGTAGTCCTTGCATGTGAATTAACACCATGCATAGCAATTTAAAAAAATTCTATTACTAAGATAATGACCAAATTTGGTCAAATCCAGAAAATAAAGTTTATTTAAATACGTAGGCAAGTTTGCTCGGGGACACTGCTGGTTGCTTATTAAATATGTTATTAGAAAAGCAATTTCTTGTGGTGCTTTATGAACCAAGCAATTACCTCCTGAATCCCTTTGCAGATAGGTAAACACATGTTTTTCTATTGGTTTCTGTTAACAGTTGGTTAAGCAGTGCAATGAAGGGGCACGGAAGATGGAAAGGACAGAACAGATGTACACCCTGCAAACGCAGCTTGAGTTCGGAAAGATCAAGGTAGGAAGTCTGTTTACAAAAATTTTAAAAAAAAGTGTATTTCCATATTTATGCATAACCAGTATACACATGAGCAGCTGCATTTACTTAGGTTTTGTACCTACAGTAAGGAGCAGCTAATTCTGCATTCAGCTATCATCATCTGTTTGTTCTCAATTGTAAAACTCTGAGGCCATGTTTTCTCATGTACACACTGGGCAGAATAACTTTTACAGAACCGTGTTTTGTGCTCAGAATATTGTCTGTTATGTACGGCAGGTGTTATCATTGGGGCAAAGTAAATGTGCACCAAGAGCTCTTCCCAGTTTCATTTTTTTTTTTAGCTATTTTAGAAAAAGTCATCAAAGGAGAATTAATCCCTAAAAATAAATATGGCTAAAATTGCTATATTTTGTAAACTGAATGTTGCATCCCCAGTAGGATTATTTGCCTCCAGTAAAGATTAATTATATCTTCACTGGGATCAAGTACAAGGTACTGTTTTGTTATTACAGAGAACAAGGAAATAGTTTTTTAAAAATGCAAATTGTTTGATTAAAATGGAGTCTACGGGGGATGGCCTTCAAATAATTTTGGAATTTCTGGATAGTGGGTTTCCAGATAAGAGACCCAAGATGTAGTTCAAAGTTGTGCACAGGGTTTTTGGATTTTGTTAAGCAACTTTGCACATACTAAGGGGCAGATTTATTAATGTACAATCAGTCCGAATCAGACTTTTTCGTACTTTGCGACAAAATTTTTGCGACAAAATCGTATTGTCATTTAAGCTTCGGTATCATGACTTTCCTTGAGCCAGGTCGGAGCTGCAGAGTGCCATTGAGTCCTATGGGAGGCTTCCAAAATCATGCACAGTAGGATCAAAGTCGGAAAGGTTTTACCAATTATGATCGTTCTATACGAAAATTTTGTGACTTTCAGATCGCCAATATGATATTATCGTGATATTTGCGATCATCAGAAATTATCGTATCCAATCCGAATTTTACCCATTTCGGGATTCGAACTCGTACTTTGGTGAATGTGCCCCTTAGTGTGATCTGGGCAGCTTTTGCAAATCCGAGCTTAGGGGCTGTCACAAATTTTCAAGCAGCAAATGAGCTAAAGCTACAGGGCTGATTATTAAAATCTGATGCTATATTGAAGTGGTTTTAGAGCTGTGTCTGTATTATATACTAATTAGACTATTGTGATATTCATGTATGTGTCATTATGAAAAGGTGGTTTCTCAGATTTCCTTTTGACAAGGAATGAACCTTGTTACCATTTGGCAGACTTTCAGACCATTCCGTTTGTGAAGAAGGATTCATTTTTTCTTTTGCTTTCCTAAATTAGCCTTTTCCACTCATTTCTGCCTCGCGCTGGTTGCTGAAGAGAGGTGAACTTAACCTTGTAGAGGAATCTGGAGTTTTCTGGAAAGGCTTTGGAAAGACTTCTTGCTATCTCTTCTTATTCAATGACATCCTTATAATAACAAAGAAAAAAAGGTGATGTTACTATGAATATATGATACACCAACCTATTCTACTGTGTGTTTCAAAATATACAAATGTTTGTTCTCTAAAACTAATAAAAACTTCAAATTAAAAAAAAAAAAATAAAAATGAACGTGCGCTACAGATGGTAATTTCCTAGGCTCAGGTGAAGGGCAAAGTGAGGGGGTGGGGGCAGTTACAGAAGGCTACAGGGAATGTTTCATCCTAAGAACAAATAATGGGTGGTGCCAGACTGGCAGTACTAGGAAAGAACCATTTAATGGAATGTTTTTTAAAGGTAGGCAAGACCATTGCTTGGTATTGAAGGTAGACTGGAATGTACCACTAGACAGAGCTACGGATTGGGGGTTTCCACAGATAATGTTAAAGAATAAGCCCTTAGGCTGGCTCTATTCTCTGTGCAAATTCCTAAACAGATTTTTGATGCTAATATGTGAAGCCATTTTGTATCACTTACAAGTAAAAGAAAACCCTTATAGTATTTCCTTTTGTGTAGTTTCTACTATTGTTGTAGTTGTTGCATGTTTTTTTTTATGTTTTCAGTGAGGAAAACTACATTGTAACAGATTATGTCATGATGGATCAGTTTGCTGTGGCTAAAATAGAAAATGGTGACCCACAGCTATCGCCTCCTGCAAAGACTGGGACAAGTGGCCCCCGTAGTCCAAATGGGCCCTTCTTGTTCCAGATTCATATCAGTAAGAACAGTGAAGGGAAACAGGATGAAATTGTGTTGGCGGCTGACAGTCTGTAAGTATCTGCCATTGTACCTGTTACTTTTTGCATTGCAGGTTTATTGAATAAATGAGAGAGCTAGCAGTATTTATAACTAGATAAAGGTAAAATATATGCTCAGATCCCACTAACGATAGCTCAGTATACAACGCATATCTGGGCACTGAGCGAATACCAACTATCTGATAGGCATTGTCCAACCTACCTGCAGCATCCTGTGGCAGAGAGTATCAAGACTATAGGAGTTGTAGTTCAACAAAAACAAAGGTCCAAAGTTGGGCATTCCAAGGCGAGATCTCATTACGCATGTTTATATGCAGGAGTGATAGAGCACGGTGGGTTGCTGCACTTGAGCGGAAGGAAGACAACAAAGAGAACAGCAGATCTAGGAGAGGAGGTAAGAAAATATGGAAGTGATCACCATGGCACAGAAGGTAGAGCCTGCTTGTTTGTGCTTTATTTAGAATGATGATTATTTTAAAGAAAAATAAAACGATGTAATGATTTAGGCAAAAATGTGCTAGTGTAATAAACAATATAAAGTTAGCCCATATCAACCAATCGGTGTCTGGTTTCAGATAACTGAACGGTAAATGCTGCCTGCGGCCTTGTGCTTTTATGTGGTCATGGAACTCCTGTGATTTCCCTGGTCGTACTCCATATCAGCACTATCTGGGATATCCCCGCCCCCATGCCCCATCAGAAGGATCCTCCCCAAAGCTTTAAAAGCCACCCCCACCCCCTCTATGGCGTCTTTTTTTCCTTCTGCTTTCCTTGCTCCATTGGAAGCAACGTTTTTGCTTTTTAGCCTTGGGAAAGCATTAGGTGACCGGAAATGGCACCTAGGGACTGGGGTTTTTTGGTCCATGAGATCTTTTCCCCTGCACATTACCTCATATCCTGGGATCTTCGGCTCTGTTCTGCTTGATAAGGTAGGACAATGCTGTTGGTATATTTGATCCCATGTGCCTTTCTGGTTTGTCATAATGGCATCCAATGGCAAGTGCTAGTCCCCCCATCCGTATGCCCTCCCAGGCCGTGAGTGTCTGGTGGCAATGGTGTGTGGCCCGACACACTTAATATTTTTGCGGATGGGCGAGGGAGGTGGAAGTTAGCAGTCCTCAACATTTAGTTAGTGGCCTGAGTCTGGCGATCTCCATATTCCTTTTTGTTCTACTGTGTGGAGAGATTTTTTTTTTTTTAATAGAGCCAGAGTTCAAAGCCTACTGCCTCCCTCACAAAGTCTTTCCTAAGGTTTTGTATTAAGAGGTGTTTAAAAAAAAAAAAAAAAAAAAAAAAAAAAGGGCCTGACACCCCACTGTCTTTAAACATTGGGCTGCATTATGTACTACAAATGGGTTAGTTTGCCTGCTAGTTGCTACATACCTGGATAGCTTTAGCTGAATGTAACCAGTCAAATATTATGGTTACTTGCAGACAGATTGGGTGATTCATTGAACCTTTCAGTTGCTCTGGATTGTGTTACAGTTGCTAGGGCAGAGCCATGTAGTAACCTTGGGAACTGCCTAATGAAATGCATTCCTGAGTAGCCTCAGGTGAATGTGATTATGTGCTAAGCTACACTCTACCTGAGCTTTCCAGAGATTGCAGCAGTCCTGTGTCATGGCTACTTGCTGATACATGGGGTAATGCGTCAACTCCTTTCAGCTGCCCGCATTGTGTTATGGTTGCTAGGGCACTGTAGTGTAGTTACTACTAAGAACTGGCTAATTAGATGCATTCCTGAGTAGTCTCAGGTGAATGTGATTACGTGATCAGCTACACTCCAGCTGAGCTTCCCAGAGAGTTGCACCAGTTCTGTGTTATGGCTACTGCTACTACACCAGGTAATGCACTAATATTTCACTTACTGTGGAAGGTGTTTATAGTAGTCAGGGCATTATAGAGTTGAAGTAACTCTGAGATCTGTATCTGCATTAGCTGGGTATAATTATGTGTATGCACATGGATCCAGTACTTTGCCATCACGATTGTAGCCAGATTGTATTGCTGCATTAGGGCTGAAGTTGTTCAGGTGCCTCGCTAGTAGTAGCCTGGCTAATTATGTTTAAAACTCTGTATAAGGGTCTGTAGTATAACCCTACTGGCTAATTGGGGTGTAACCAGAGTACCTCTGCTGAAGGTAATTATGTAATTAGCCAAAGGTGTTGTGGCTCTCATTCCAGTCCTGAGTTCCCAGAGTATAGCACCATAGGCTGGGAAGGTAAGGTTCTGTATACTGATTTTGTTTGCTGGTTTCCTATATCAGTCCTCCTTTAGGAACCTCTTTCCAGTTTTTGATGCCTAAGGTAGGCCATAACTATTGGCTTAGAGAGCTATAGTATTATAGAAATCGAGAGCCCTTTATTCTGATCACTTAAAGGTGTTTTGTAGCACACTGCAGAGGGCTGTAATCCTACCTTGTCAGCTAGCAGCAATTATTGGCCGTGCTTTGGGGTCCCCAGGCCAGGCTTGTGTTGCTACCAGTAAACTAACACAATTATTGATTTGTGATTAGCATTATCTGCATATGTGTTAATAGTGTATTGCCATGTAGTTTTCTTTCAGGCTATGCATGGGCACATTGCCATTAAGTGTTCCTATACTTATGCTGTATGTTTCTCTGTACAATAATCACCAGCAGATTTTTTTTTTTTTTTTTTTCACTTTTCTAAGGTTTAGAACCCTGTATTATGTATGCTTAAACTGCAAATGTCTGGGTACCAGATAATATTCATTAGTTCTTCAGCAACCCTGTAGAACCCTGTATTATGCATGCTTAAACTGCAAATGTCTGGGTACCAGATAATATTCATTAGTTTTTCAGCAACCATTGGCTGGTAACAATTTGGGCAGTAAGCATACCTAAAGCTTTAGCTGACTGAATGTTTGCTGTACTGGGCAATGTGCATGTTCATGAATCTGCAGCCCAAACAGAGTGCATCTCTAGCATCTCCAAATATGTGCTATTAGCATGCCTAAAGCTGCAGCACAATTCATGGTTCCTGTATTATGCATGCTTAAACTGCAAATGCCGGGGTACAAAATAATATTCATTAGTTTCTGCAGCAACCAGAGTCTGGTACCAGTTTGGGCAGTAAGCATACCTAGAGCTTTAGCTGACTGAATGTTTGCTGTACTGGGCAATGTGCATGTTTATGAATCTGCAGCCCAAACAGAGTACTATCTCCAGCATTTCTTTTATCTGTGCTATTAGCATGCCTAAAGCTGCAGCACAATTCATGGTTCACTGTGTCCTATTATTGATAAGCTTCATAAGCTGTTGCCAGTTCTGGGTTTTGTAGGCCTTTTTTGCAGTACTTCTAAGACCAGGTAGTATGTATGGGCCAAGCTGCAGGTTTCATTGGGCCCTGTGGGTATGCAAGCGGAATGCATTACGGTTATAACTACATCTGAACCAAAAGGGTTATGCTCACATGCTGTAGTTCAACTGTGGGGCCATTGGGCCTGTAGTAATTATTGAGCCTGGCATAAAACCATGATCCATAATATGCTGCAAAACAAACATTCCTCTGAGTTTGCAGTTATTCTAGAGCCCAGCAACATGCGTTCCTTTGTGCTGCAGGGAGGCATCACTTTAGTAGTATATACACTTGGCGAACAGCATCTGACTTGCATGTTCGACAGGGCTCTCTCATGAGTTTGATCTACATGGTAAGTCAGTCCAAAAACATTAAATAGTTAAATAGGGGCTGGCTCCATGACCGGTTTGAAGCAAACCCATCAGTGTGTTCATGAATCTCCGCATTGCTAGTGTATAACACTAGCCTTTTTTGAAAGGTGCCAGTACACTTGTTGGTATTGCCTCTTGGGAGCTAAAGGCTGGCAGGTTGCAGCCAATCTCATGGCATCTGCGGGATCGCAGTAGCTCAAGCAGGGTAATAAGATGGCATGTACATTACATCTTAATTATGTTGCTGGGTATCTTCTCTGCCTTGAATAGCTTCACAGCTAAACGCTTGTTTTCGAAGCTGTTTTTTGTTGACAGGGGTTAGGTGTTTTTTGCCCAGCAAGCAGCCGTTAAATAGACTATGCATTACCTTGCTAAGCTATCATTGTCACTTCTGTTGGGTTCGGAGGGTCTAACCCTTGCATTGAATTGGCTGTGGGATTACAGCTGTTTAGGCATATTGTATACATTCTACAGGGCTTGAGAATATATAAAGGTTCACCTGGCTTCCAATTACATGCTGTAAGTAAATGTTTTGGGGTAGCTGCCATTCCATACCTAGTTCCCCCAAGAGGACACGTGTTTGCTCTTTGGGTTTTCTGTTATACACTGTTCTGATTGCAGGGCATATGGCAGGGAATGACCTGGTCTCTCAAGGGATGTCACATTCGCACTGCTTGGGATGACCTATGCTTTCCAATTTATGGACTGTGCCATCATAGTCTCTAGAGGTAAGTTCTACCTACATCTCCCTGCCTAGGGCCCAGTTATCTGGCCCATAGTATTGCCTGCGCAACAGTAAATTACTTGCCCTGAAGTATTCTCCCTTGGGTGAGGGTGCCTCCAGCTGGGAAGCTTGAAACAGGGTGTTTTTGACTTCCATCAAATTAGTCCGGATACAGGGCATACACACTGGTTAGGTCTAGAAGCTCTAACCTTAACTCATACTTGAAAGACATTCCTTATTCCTACCCAGTTGTCTACATTGGCTGGGATTGTCTTCCTGTTCCTATGCTATATATTAGTTTAGCGGCATGGTGGCTATGAGTATGCCTTCCCGTCCAGGGTATATCATATGTAGTGGCATTGCCGTTCATGTCTTCTGTCATGGGTTGCCCTGCTTGTCTCATTTTATGCTAGTCCCCATAAAGGGACAGCATATAGCCCAAAAATTAGGGACTGTTTTGTCATTGCAGTACCTGAGATTCCTGGAATTAGGTTACTCTTGTGGAGGGTTATCATTCTAGTATGTGACCTCGGCATGAGAGCAACCTTTAAAGATTATGGGATAGAGTGCTACTAGCGGTCAAGAGGTCAGCATAAGCACATATAGGACTCATAAAGGTCTGACAGGGCTCACATGGTTTCTGCCTATAGTACTTCCTTCATGATGCATATCTTCTACCTTGTAATGTTCATGTTGCATTAGTTCCAGATACTGATATGTATAGAGACCGGATTCTCTGCTATGGTTTAGCAGGTATTTTCCACTTGCGGTGAATTTCACAGCTGTCAAATGGTATGTCTCTAAATAGTTTTGTGAAATTCTGGGAGTTTGTTCTTATGGTGTGTCAGGCACTGTCCACCTCTAACCAAGTGGCGATGAGATGGTCAGTTTGGGGTCACACTCACTGTGTGTGTTTCTCTGTGTAGGTCTGGGTCCTAGCAGGATCTTCTTTCCTTAGTATCACTGTTCATTCTTTCTCCTGGTTTGGTTTGAGATCAGCCAATCCTATTAGAAGTCTTCAATACATTGCTAGGTTCTTTTCCTGAAGTTGTTAGCATGACAATGGATAGGTTACTATGACGTTCAGCAAAGTTATTGCAGTACCATCCAGAAGTCTGCCAGAGCCTAGTTTCCCTCCCAACTGGGTATTAGCTTGCTATGTCCCAGATAGTGCTGATATGGAGTACGACCAGGGAAAAGGGAAAATTGTATCATACTTACCGTGATTTTCCTTTCCTGGGAGTACTCCATATCAGCATGTTCCCATCCCTTATGCAATGGTAGTCTTAAAGCTCGTAACAAAGACGCCATAGAGGGGGTGGGGGTGGCTTTTAAAGCTTTGGGGAGGATCCTTCTGATGGGGCATGGGGGCGGGGATATCCCAGATAGTGCTGATATGGAGTACTCCCAGGAAAGGAAAATCACGGTAAGTATGATACAATTTTCCCTTTTCTAATATCCTTATATTTTACAATAAGGGGTACATTATTATTTTGCTTTATTAGCTGGTGTCAGCAGGTTCTTCCCCTGACAGGACTTTACATGGGCCTTCCGAGCATCCTCCATGTCACTTGTGATCAATCACGCTCGTGTCCCATCCACTGACTACACCAGCAACTCCAACTAGTAACCATTTATGTGGCTGAAATGGGGAACACCAGTGAGCACTGGCTGGCAATTCTGTTTTGTTGAGCAGGGATTTAATCCAGGACTACTAGTTGCTGAGAAAATCATTGCATCATAAACCCCAACCTAATAAAACAGAGTCATCTTTATAATAAATGGCTTTACTTTTCCTATTGCACACCCCCTACTAAAATTTGTAGAGTTGTGAGACATTTCCAAGGAAATGATAAAGGGGCAATGCCTACAGCAGGCAGACGGAATAGACTTCAGCTCCAAAATGCATTCTCCGCATTTGCCTTATACAGGTATGGGACCCATTATCCAGAATGCTTGGGACCTTGGGTTTTCTGTAATTTGGATTTCCTAAAGTACAACGTACTGTTTTATTATTGCAGAGAAAAAGGGAATCATTTTTTTATAATGGAGTCTATGAGAGATGGCCTTTCCGTAATTCGGAACTGGATAATTGGTTTCCAGATAAGGTGTCCAATACCTGTATTTCTATACCGCATTAGCCTTATAACTATATATTTCTATACCAACCTTGCTAGGCAGTAACAGCATTCAAATCCCTTCTCCCTAAATGAGATTTACATCAGGGAGCATGGATACATATGGTAGATAGTGAGTGCTCAGTGTTGCTACTGAGCATCACTAAGCACTACCACCCCACAAATAAAAAAAAAAAATACTGAATCAGTGTCAGTTCATTATATTTTCCTGACTGTTGGGAAAGTCATGATAAATCAGGAATATATGCTGGAAACTAACTGGCCCAATAGCAAGTAGTTCACTTGAACAGATACCATGTGATACCCTAATGACTGACCATTTCTTTTCATGTCATTGTTCTGAGAATGTTTTGTCCTCTGTTGCAGGACTGCGCCAGGTGGAAATAATAAAGGCTTACTTGGCCAAACAAGCCGATGAAATTTCACTCCAACAAGCTGATGTGATGCTGGTGTTGCAGGAAGAAGATGGTAATATATGAAATATATATATATATATTATTATTATTATTTGGTTTAAATATGATCTGTGCGTGTGTATACATATATTTTTATTGTGTGAATTTTATATTTGTGCATTACAAAAGCAATAGATTTTGTTCAATGACCAGAGCAGCCTGCTTCACTGGCAGACTGACCACACAGGTCTTGTTCTCTGCAGCAAACTCCTAGCCCCACTAAGGGCAATTAGGCTTTGTTTCTCTCAGGAGTTTTTCTCACACAAATCTCCCTCCCTTTGCAAGAAAACTCAGACTTCCTGATTGCTTGGCAGAGAGCTCCCCTTCCCCAGTGTATGACTCCTCCCTCACCGCACATGTGCTGGTTACTACCTGATTATACTCAGCCTTTGTTATTCTCCTCATATGCTGGCTCTCAAAATAATTTCCCTCCAGATTATTCAAAGTCGCTGTGCCACTATATGTAATGAATCTATATAATATACCTTTCTTAAGTGGTGCTTTACAGCCTTAGTCTTAATTAAGTCTTAATTTAATGAGCTTGCTCTTATACAATTTTGCATAATGTAGTGAGGTTATGTTCCAGTTAGCTCTAATGCAGCCAGAATTCCATTATCTATATACATTATATAAAGTTAGTAATATTTTGGCACCACAATCCCAAACATAGGCAGGAATCTCCAGGAATACCCATTATAGCAGCAACTGATACCCCTGTTTCCCCGAAAATAGGACATCCTCCGAAAGTAAGGCACCCCCCCGATTTTTCACCCCCCTCTGGAAATTAAGGCACCCCCCGAAAATAAGACACCCACCTATACGATGGAATAAATGTGTACTGTATTCTTCCTCATGGAAAAATAAGACATCCCCTGAAAATAAGACCTAGTGCATATTTTGGAGCTTAAAAAAATATAAGACTGTCTTATTTTCGGGGAAACACGGTAATATGTCTCCCCATGTGTCCTATTTAGTAACCAGAGTTGCAAAACTTTCCTTTTATTCACTGCACCTTCTAGAATAGGGTTCCCCAACCTTTCTTACTCGGGAGCCACAGTCAAATGTAAAAAGACTTGGAGAGCAACACAAGCACCATAAAAGTTCATGGAGGTACCACATAAGGGCTGTGATTGGCTATTAGGCAGCCTCTATGCACACTATCAGCTTACAGGGGGTTTTATTTGGCTCTATGGCTGCTTCATAAAGGAATTGCTTAGCAGGCAATTAGTTAGGTAGTGCAAGAGAAATTGGTCTTTAGTGGCAACATAGAATGATCCCAAGGTGCTTTCCCCTTATAGGAGAATTCCACCCAAACACAACTTGAGCTTTTTCATGTAATAATATGGTTTGGAACAGTTACCTAAGCCTGCCTCCCTGCCCTCATGCTGATCTGGCTGACTACATTTGAAAAAAATGTAACAGAAGTCGACTGTCCTCAGCCTGCATCATCCAAATCCCACAATTCCTGCACACGTGTAGTTTCCTGCATGCTGCCTGTAAGCTTTGGAGAATTTGTTACAATTTATAACATCAGTGTTTTAGTCCCTCCTCCCCTGCCAGGATTTCAAATGATGGGTTTCAGCATATAATGATGGTATTTATTGATAATTTTTATAGGAATAGATTACAGTGATAGGTATATTAGTTCCCCTTTAATTTACACCGGCTGAAAAGTGTATTCAGTGTTACCAAAGAATAATACCTTTATCTGTAATAGCTTGTATGGAAGAAACATATTGAAAGAAATTTCCTTCATTCTACATATGCCTTACTTACTGATACTTTATCTGTTACTATTAGGTTGGTATCAGGGAGAAAGACTACGAGACGGAGAAAGAGGTTGGTTTCCTGAGTCATGTGCTAAGGAAATTACCAACCAAACAGCCGTAGAAAGGAATGTTCAGCGAATGGAGAGACTGAGGATTGAGACGGATGTGTAATGGAAGAGATGGACTTTCCAAGCCAAGGCTGCACTCTGAGACAGACTTGTGAATCCATGCAATGCACAGCTCTTGGACCGGTGGTTGGTCAACTTCGTTTGGATCATAAAATACATTTCAAGGGATCTTCTACACCTTTTCCAAAAGGGAAGTTTGTTCTACTGCATTGAGGCCAATCGCAGCGGATGTTACTAGGTTGCCAGAAGACCCATGGGAACATGACATTTAAATTTGGGCGATCTTGGTCACCCTGCCCTGGCTTATATTACCCAGGGAGCAACACTGCATGCTCCAAACTGGCAGGACATTTTCAGTATGATTCAAACAGCTGTGACATATTTAATGAAGCAGTGTGTTGTTGGGGTAACTCAATGCCAAGTTGGGGAAGAGCAGAATAGTGAGGAATGAAAGCCTCCCCAAATATTTTCTTATTGCCTTCCCCTCGTATAAATCCAGTGTAAAAATGAAGAGAAACAAGCTGCAGGCTTTAGTTTTGCTTGTATAGAGGTGTAACACTGTGCAGGCATGGAATCTGGAACCCTGTTGCTACAAAATTTACCACTTCCATTTTCTGTTGTCTCCTATTTGAACCAAAAGTTCCTCACCTTCAGTTGATTTGATTTTTCTCTAAGCTGGCATAAATCCATGTTAGTAATAAAAAAAATGCTATTGGTTTCTTCTTTTATTGTTTAGGCATAGCGCCCCATGTTACTGACCCATTATCCAGGAATGTTCAGATCCCATGCATTCCAGATAATAGATCCCATAACTGTATCCACTCTCGGAAACACATGCAAACCAATAACAGGCATTGAGTTGCCAAACACCACATGTTCTTTGTCCTAAATATAATCAAAAATGGTGTCTTGCCAATAGGAATTGATGTTGCAAATCCTCACTGTTCTTTCCCAAAATAATCTATGGGGCTCTTACTCTGATTTTCCTTTCTGGGGCAAAATGTTGATAGGAATTCTGCATTTTCATGGACAGTTATAGCTTTGTTATTGCAGGAATTCTGGCAGATCTACATAGGGCTTTATTAACATTGGAGACAAACATTACATTATTGCCCATAGCAATCAGATGTTTGATTTTGTTTCTAGCTTGTAGACTAGCATTCAAATCTAATTGCTGATTGGCTGCTATGGGCAACATCACCAGTGATGTTTGTCTCCATTGTTAATAAATACACCCCTAAAAATCTGCATTTTGGTGCTTTACTGTATCTGCTGCAATCTTTTTCTAGGAAATTATATACGTGAGCCTTTGTTATGGGTATTTTGTACATATTCTACACCATAACCATTTTTTAGTAAATAATTGAAATGAATGTATTTGGGGGAAATGCTGTATATAGCTACAGTGATGCCAAAATGATTTGGTCTCTTTTAGAATAAAGAGAGAAAAAAAAGTCCAGAGATCATTTTACATGTATGTTAACTGAAATATTATAGCAATATTAAAGTGGCAGTTTACCTTAAATTAACGTTAAATGTGATGTAGACATTGATATTCTTGGGCAATAAATTTCTTTATTTTTGATGGTTTTTCATTTAATTTACTTTTTGTTCAGCAGCTCTCCATTTGCTATTTTAGCAGCTATCTGGTTGCTAGGGTCTTTAAACCACTGCTTGGTTGCTATGGTAAATGAGAGATGGCAATATGAATAGGAGAGGGCCTGCATAGAAAAATATGTAATAAAAAGTAACAATAAAAATAAAATTGTAGCCTTACAGTGCAATAGTTTTTGGCTCTATTTGAAAGCTGGAAAGAGGCAGTAAGAGGAAGGCAAATAATTCAAAAACTATAAAAAATAAGTAATGCAAACCAGTTGCAAAGTTGCTAGGAATACAGCATTCTATAACATACTAAAAGTTAAAGTAAAGGTGAACCACCATTTTAAAGGAGAACTGAAGGTTAAATCATTGTCTGTGTTGGGCACCTCCCAGGGAGCCAAATTGCTAACCATGAAGCCTGGGTTGGTGTGTGTCTTCCATAAAAATTGCACCAACCCAGGGTACTTTCATCTAGAGTGGGGCACTGCCATGTTGGATCCATTTCCCAAGTGATCCCCTTACTTTATAGTACATTATATGGAAATCACCAAAAGTGCAATATTGTGAGTTTGCCCAGTGGGAGGGGATCCTTCGGAAATAGACCCAACATGGAGCCCAACTATAAGACAGTGATTTTTAGGGAAGACAAATTGTGTGTGGGGGGGCGTATCCTACATATTGGTTTATTTTATTGCTACCAATTTAACCTTTCATTCTTTTAATTGGTTATTAGTTATTGAATTAGCCTTCAAGTTGGACTTCATTTTAATTTTTTTAAATATATTTGAAATGATTTGCCGCCTTCTTCTGTCAGGGCCAGACTGGGATGTCAGGACACTGGGAAAAACCCGGTGGGTCCCACTGACTCAGGCCACTCCCCATTCTGAACTATGGCCACTCTGGTCCCCCCGACCATGGCTGCACAGAGGTAGTAGAAGTAAAAGGTATGCGGTGCACAAGCTTACAGGGTTGGGGTGGTGGTGGAGGAGGCCGGCTGCGGGTTCTTAGGGATGGGGGTGGGTGGCCCCTGGATACCCCCGTCCGATACTGACTCTTTCCAGCTTTCAGATGTGGGTCACTGACCCCCAAATTGGATTGCTGCTGCATAAAAAGCTGAATTCTAAAACCATAAAAAATGACCTACTGCAAATTGTTTCAAAATAACACTGCCTACATCACACTAAGGGGCACATTTACTAACCCACGAATCCGAATCCGAATTGGAAAAATTCAGATTGGAAAACGAACATTTTGCGACTTTTTCGTATTTTTTGCGATTTTTTCGTCGCCTTTACGACTTTTCGGAAATTGACGCGACTTTTTCGTTAACAATACGATTTGCGTGAAAAAACGCGAGTTTTTCGTAGCCATTACGATTCGCTCGTATCTTGTCGCGACTTTTTCGTATTGAGCGCTTGTAAGCGGCGGGTGAAACTTTCAGACTTAGCATGATTTTGGAAGCCTCCCATAGGACTCAATGGCACCCTGCAGCTCCAACCCGGCCCAAGGAAAGTCTCCCATAGGGCTCAATGGCACTCTGCAGCTCCAACCTGGCCCAAGGAAAGTCTCCCATAGGGCTCAATGGCACTCTGCAGCTCCAACCCGGCCCAAGGAAAGTCTCCCATAGGGCTCAATGGCACTCTGCAGCTCCAACCTGGCCCAAGGAAGTCTCCCATAGGGCTCAATGGCACTCTGCAGCTCCAACCTGGCCCAAGGAAAGTCTCCCATAGGACTCAATGGCACCCTGCAGCTCCAACCTGGCCCAAGGAAAGTCTCCCATAGGGCTCAATGGCACTCTGCAGCTCCAACCCGGCCCAAGAAAAGTCACCATACTGAAGCTTGAATGAATCCGAATCTTTCGTACTCGGCACGAAAGCTGCGAAAAAGTTGCGACTTTTCGCACAAGTAGTAACGCTACGAAAAAATAGCAACATTTTGCGCAACATTCGGAATGGCTACGAAAAAGTCGCGACAATTTTCTGAAAAATCGCCAAATACCGATCATTACAAAAAAAACGCAATCGGACGCATTCGGCCCGTTCGTGAGTAAGTAAATGTGCCCCTAAATGTTAATTAGTGGAACTACCCCTCCAAAATGTGCTGTGAGTGTGAAAACCCATTTTCTCCTGCCATGACGTTTTTTTTATAAAGTCCATTCTGTTCTGTCTAGCTGTGAGCCTGGATGTTTTCTTGCTATGAATCATTAGGACCACCAGCCAAAAGCTCCATAGATTCTCTGTATTAAGCTTGTGTACACGTGGATACATAGTAACATAGTAAGTTGGGTTGAAAAAAGACATACGTCCATCAAGTTCAACCATAATGCCTATATATAACCTGCCTAACTACTAGTTGATCCAGAGGAAGGCAAAAAACCCCATCTGAAGCCTCTCTAATTTGCCGCAGAGGGGAAAAAATTCCTTCCTGACTCCAAGATGGCAATCGGACCAGTCCCTGGATCAACTAGTACTAAGAGCTATCTCCCATAACCCTGTATTCCCTCACTTGTACTGAGAGCTATCTCCCATAACCCTGTATTCCCTCACTTGCTAAGAATCCATCCAGCCCCTTCTTAAAGTTATATAATGTATCAGCCAGCACGACTGATTCGGGGAGGGAATTCCACAACTTCACAGCTCTCACTGTAAAAAATCCTTTCCGAATGTTTAAATGGAACCTCCCTTCTTCTAAACGAAGTGGGTGCCCTCGTGTCCGTTGGAAGGACCTACTGGTAAATAAAACATTAGAAAGGTTATTATATGATCCCTTTATATATATTTATACATAGTTATCATGTCACCTCTTAAGCGCCTCTTCTCCAGTGTAAACAGACCCAACAGTCTTTCTTCATAACTGAGACTTTCCATACCCTTTACCAGCTTAGTTGCCCTTCTCTGGACCCTCTCTAACTCAATAATGTCCCGTTTGAGCACTGGAGACCAAAACTGAACAGCATATTCTAGATAGGGCCTTACCAGCGGTCTGTAAAGGGGAAGAATAACCCCCTCCTCCCGTGAATCTATACCCCTTTTAATACAGCTCAAAACCTTGTTTGCCCTTGCAGCTGCTGCCTGGCATTGCTTGCTACAGCCAAGTTTATTATCTACAAGGACTCCAAGGTCCTTCTCCATTATGGATTTGCCTAGTGCAGTCCCATTAAAGGAGAACTAAACCCTAAAATAGAAAATCATTAGAAATGCTGTATTTTATATACTAAACATAAACATTATGAACTTACTGCACAAGCCCAGAGGTTGAGAAGCCTAATTACAGTGATGATTTATGCTTTCAAAGTTGTCCACAGGGGGCCGCCATCTTGTTACTTTGTTATACCATCTTCTATAAGATCTGGCTCCTGCACATGCTCAGTTTGCTCTGGGCGGCTGTTGGGAGGCGGAGCTTAGGGAACGTAGTAAATTATCAAAACAACAGCACAAAGCCAGTGGCTGCATAAATATGCAAAAGAATCCCCCAATGAGAATCCCAGCTGGTGTGAGTAAATCCGGCTCCCTGTTCTCTGTTCCTGCAATTGGAGTTGGGAGCAATAAGCACAGTTTCCCAGCACTGAACAAGTCTGTCCCTTTATCCCCATGTCTGATTCCTGTGCCATATAATGACGGGAAAAATGCCATCATTATCTCTATATGTAAGGTAATATCAAAATGGCTGATATAGTGCTGGGAATCTAATTAGCATTCTCATTGGTCAATGCTTTTGTGTATATATTTTTGTTCCTCCATAGAGAACTAGGTGGAACCTACAAATGATCCCATTGGCACAGAGACACAGGTGCATCATGGGTACAGGTACATATAAACTAGTGCTGCCCTATTACACACAGTTTATTACAGGATATCAATACAAACAAGCTTTAGCTCAGTATTTAGACATAACTTGTTTCCAACAGACTCCCAAATATTATCATATCTCCACCCCCCAAAATATCAGCTCAGGAGATAATTGGGGCTTTTTCTAAAAACACATTCTGAATTCTCTCCTCCTACAAACAACTCTCTCTGACACTTGCATTACACTGACCAAAGCAAAGGGTTGCTGAGCAGCCTGGGGGTTCCATACACGGCCTGTTTATAATAGTGAGACACAAACTCTGAGCTCAGTGTCAGTCACTTTGCATATGCAAATCAGCATGCCTGGGAAGGAACATAGTGTTTGTGCAGAGGGTCACAGTTTGGCCTCTCCCCGTGTGTAATGCACACAAACCCACATGCAACTGGCTTCATAAACACTTTGAGAGAAGTTATTGGTCTGTTGTGTGGTTGTATATTAAAAAAAAAAAAAAAAAACAACACAAAACAAAACAAGCCTCAGTGCTAAAGCTAGTAATATTCTGTACCTTAGCCCTGGGGGGGTGTAAGGGGCATATACAGTCACTGTGTTACATACAGAGAAACCTTTACAATGGGGCAGTTTATTCCCAGAGGGGCTGTTTGTAACAGCAAAGTGACTGGAACTTTTGTCACAGCTTCTGCCTCTGTTTCCAACCTCTGTAACTTATATTTGTAACTCAGCTCAGTATTTGGGATCATTACAAGGGGGAAAGAGAAGCCGCACTAAGGATTCGGCTAAAGTCTCGCCCCAAGCTCAAAAGGCCTTTAGCTTTTAAGAGAGCAGCCAGACAGGACTGTGATTGGTTGGCTAGTATGCATGTTTAATAGTGACCAGACTAAGCAGGCAGGGGAAAGAAAAATATTGTGAGTCGCTCCCTAAGCTCAGGTCACTGACATCAGCCAAGAGCAGACTGAGCATGTGCAGTAGTTGGGCAAGGCAAAAGATGGAGAGCTACTGTGGGCATCTTCAGGGGCATGGGGCTTTATTTCTATAGAGCTTTGGTGACTTTGGGCTGATACAAGGGCCCAAAACACACAGCTAAACATTTCTAGCCATATTCTTTTTTAGGCTTTAGTTGTCCTTTAAGGGTATACGGGGCTTGCATATTTTTACATCCCAGGTGCATGACCTTACATTTATCCACATTAAATCTCATCTGCCACTTAGCTGCCCAGATTGCCAGTTGGTCAAGATCCTGCTGCAGGGATGTCACATCCTGGATAGAATTGACTGGTCTGCAGAGTTTTGTGTCATCTGCAAACACTGATACATTACTCATAATACCCTCCCCCAAGTCATTTATGAACAAATTAAACAAAAGTGGACCCAGTACAGAACCCTGAGGGACCCCACTGAGGACCTTACTCCAAGTAGAGAATGTGCCATTAACAACCACCCTCTGTACCCGATCCTGTAGCCAGTTTTCTATCCATGTGCAAACGACTTTACTAAGACCAATAGACCTTAGCTTAGAAAGCAGTCGTTTGTGGGGAACGGTATCAAATGCTTTGGCAAAATCCAAATAGATGATATCTACTGCATCCCCACTGTCCAGCTTCTTACTTACCACATCATAAAAAGACTAAGCTAGCTTGAAAACACTGAGTTACTATTGTACTATATCACAGAATGTTCTTTTGGTGATAAAGGGTTAAGCTAATGGCCCACAAAGCACCCAAGACCTCCTTTCAACCAACCCTGAGTGAAAATTATCCATTCATCAGATGAGAATGAATCCTCTCCCTGACCGTACAGTATCTTAATAAAAAATTTGGCCAGCAACTTAGCCTGTGTTTTAGATTTCCGCCCCCTTATGTGATTGAGTTTGACACCATGATGTGACAGTTCAAATTCAAGTATAACTTTTGTCTATAATGATGGTTTTAGGAAAAGGGTAAATTCGGCCAAATAGTGTGGCTAATGCTCAGTAGTTTTGTCTGCCTAGTCATTAAAGAGGCTGCAAACTTTCACATAAACTTTCATCGCTTTAAACAGCCAGGTGACAAAAAAAAATCTGAACAGTAACACCAAAAAATGAAAGTGTATAAATATAATTAATATATTATGTACTGTTGCCCTGCACTGGTAAAAGCTGTGTGTTTGCTTCATAAACACTACTACAGTTTATATAAATACCCTGCTGTGTAGCCATGGGGGCAGCCATTTAAATTGAAAAAAAGGAGAAAAGGCACAGGTTACTAAGCAGATAACAGATAAGTAGCATAGATTACCATTGTATTCTACACAGTTTATCTGTTATCTTTTTATGTAACCTGTGTCTTTTCTCCTTTTTTTAATTTAAATGGCTGCCCCCATGGCTACACAACAGCTATTTCTATTAACTACAGTAGTCTTTCTGAAGCAAACACACAACTTTTACCAGTGCAGGGCAACAGTACATTATATTTTAATTATTTTAAAACATTTTTATTTTTTAGTGTTACTGTTCCTTTAATACAAGTGTTTTCATTCATTTTCTACACAATCAACAAGTCCTGTCAGGAGGTGGATGGTAATGGAAAACCTACTAAGGATAAACAAACAATATGTTACTATTGTTACTTTGGAGACAGGTCTAAATGCTTAGAATCAAAGTTGCTTTCTTGCTGACAAGCAGCCAGGCAGCCGGCAGGAGGGTTGGAGGCAGGAGGGCATTGATTTGAACTCCTCAGGTTCCCCAAAGTTCTTTTGTTTTCAGGAGGCCTGGCCGTTAGCAGTGACAGTGCCGGGTAAAATATGATTCTTCGGTCTTACTTGAAATGCCAAATTGGTTTCTACGATTGGATCTGAGCATTTGTAAATGATTCAAGAAGATTACTGGGGCAAATGGCCTCATAAATCCACAATATGGCAATTCTATTTTTCGATAAACCTCAAAGAAATATTTTTGATTTGTTATGGGCCTACCTGGAATGAAGTCATCCCAATTGGCAGAAAAAGACCAAATTTCCTAGGAAAAATGTTTGTGTACATATGTATGTATGTATATGTTTATTTATAAAGCGCTACTTATGTACGCAGCGCTGTACAGTAGAATATATTAATACAAACAGGGGGTTATTAAGATAATAATAGATATAAATAGATATAAAGTATAACAATAAATACAAGATACAGTTGCAATAAGTTAAGAGTCAAAGATACAAGAGGATGGAGGTCCCTGCCCTGTTGAGCTTACATGTAATAAAGGTTGCAAGCTTTGCAGCAGGTCTATTAACCCATAGCAATCTATCTACTTTAAAACATGCGAGCACCAAAGGCTAATTGGTTGGTATGATTTATTAGATCTTTGTGAACTTTATTTCATTCTACCCAAACAGAACAGTAAAAAGAGGTGTTTTATTGCATTGAGTTCAATTGTAAACATTATAGAAAGGTAACAGTAGTTCCAATGTCTTTATGCTGTAATGTAATGCTGTAAACAATATGTATGCCAGACTAGTAGAAAACTAAAAGAACGCATCTGATAACATATTTTGAATATTACAGATGACAATAGAGAGTGTAGCAATGTGTCTCTCAGCATGACATGGACTACTCCAGCGTCTGCTGCAATGAGTGGGATCCGACAAAGAGAGCTGCAATGTGCCATTTATGGCAAAGAGAGTTACAGTGTGTCGGTCTCCCCCAGCATGGACACAAAATGGGCT
The DNA here is from genome assembly GCF_000004195.4 of Xenopus tropicalis. NCBI lineage: Eukaryota > Metazoa > Chordata > Amphibia > Anura > Pipidae > Xenopus > Xenopus tropicalis. The sequence goes on along the minus strand of NC_030683.2, from coordinate 101,727,100 downwards.
ATACCAGCGTCTGCTGCGGTGAGTGGGATCCGGCAAAGAGAGATGCAGTGTGTCAAGTACGGAAGAACACAGAAGAATTTTTACTTCTTTTTTCCATTTTTTAAAATTAGAATTACTTTTTTCTCTTGCTGCCTATTTTTACATTTTACAAGGCTGCAATGAGCCTTTTCTTCTTTTGTTCTTTTTATTTTTTCTCCATTTATAATTTTTCTTTATTTTTGCTTCTTTTGTTTTCAGTCTCAAATAACCAAATATAAACATCTATTTTTGGCCCTTTTTATTTTTTTTTTTTCAATTCACTTTTTTTTTTCAGATTTGTTATTTGTTAACATTATTTTCCCTAACTAGGATATCACGTTGATCCAGGGCAATTTTCTGACTGCCATTAAAGTGGACCTGTCACCCAGACATAAAAAGTTGTATAATAAAAGTCCTTTTCAAATTAAACATGAAACCCAAAATAATTTTTTTATTACCACATCCATACCCATTATAAAAGCATTTTAAAATCCCAGCTGTCAATCATATAATGCCTGCCCCGCCTCTATGCCTTAGGCATAGAGGTGGGGCAGACAGTTACTTTCACTTTCAATTCAGAACTTCTTAGATGTTGCTGCCCTCCACACATTCCCCCTCCCTCCTCACCATGTAATTGTGTAACCAGTGCATGGACATGGGCATCAGGTCCCCCCATACTGGCACAGAAACAAGATTTTGGCAGGATGCAATGCCTGCTTTGATAACAGTGTCCACAAAATGGCCCCTGCCTGCTTGCTGCAATTGGGAATTCCAAGGATGAAGAAAATAAAATTAAAATAATTTATACAGTGTAAGTAAAATTTGTTTTGCTTGCCAAACACAACAGAAAACAATTTGAAATTATTTCTTATGGTGACAGGTCCGCTTTAAGGCCTATTGCACATTGGGTGTTTTCACCACCATGGTGCTCTCAATGAAAAGCAGTCCCAGACAGGGAAGGTTTCTCCGTGAGGGTATTACTGGGGTATGAGCATCCTTGTGCCATAGGTCATAGGGGTCAGGAAGGAATTTTTTCCCCCTTTGCACCAAATTGGCAAGTGCCGCAAGTGGGGATTTTTGCCTTCCTCTGGTTCAACAGATATATTTAATTTTTTTAATTTTTAAAAAATAAATGTTACCTTTTAAATAAAACAGCTTATAAGTGTTGTTTATGTGCACTACACAAGAAAACTACTTCTACGCTTAAACACATTTCAGTGTCTGCATAATGGGGACCTGTCACCCAGACATAATAATGTCATAATAAAAGTCCTCTCCAAATTAAATATGAAAAATGTTGTTTTTTTTTATTTTTTTAAAACACCCTCACCTGTTACAATCTCAGTAATTATGTTGCAAATATTGACAGGGTCATATAAAGAGTAGGGGGCAGATGAACAGGAAAATGAAGGGCCGAACACTGCCAATGACATAGCTGACAGGAAGGACTTACAAACTGAGTTACTGCAGTTGAGATATCATTGGCTGGAGATACAGAATATAATAATTATGGCCACAGATATTAAAGTTTAATACCATGACCATCTCTTATGCCTCACCCACCTAAATCTATTGCTTTTTGTACATTTAAGGAAAAATGTGCAATGTCTTCTTAATGCAGACACAATTTATAATAAAAGAAGCTACAAAATCCTATCAGGGAAAATGCCATGGCCTATACAGAAAGTGGCTACTAGCAATTTGGGTCATGTAGATATAGGGGGCCCAGCACACGCCTATATTGACTGCTGTGTTAGCTTTATTGTACCTTACCTAATGGAAACAACATTTCAGAGGAGAAGAAAGAGAAGGAAAGGTAAAATCACTGGGGGGGGTGCCAAAATGTTAGGCAACACCCACCTAATGTAATCGCTTACCTGATACCACGGGCTGGTGCTCCTGTTAGGAATAAAACCACACCAGCCCGGGGTACCTGTAAGGAAGTGATCTTCGTTCTTCTGTCTCTGTGCCACTTTAGCAAGTGCAGTACAGGGGAAAGCTGAACCTTAACAAAAAAAGCCGACTTATTCACCCTACTGCGCATACAAGGGCCCCTGGATTCCAAAGATAGATGTAAGAAGGAAGAGGATTGCTCCCTCGCAGTTACAATACATTTGCAATGTGTTTCATCTATGAATTTTGTATTAATACTCAAATGTAATTTATGCACGTCCACTTTGAATGATATAATATATACATACAGTATACAGCACTGGCACCTCGACTACATTAAAGGAGAAGGAAAGGCTAAGTCACTGGGGGGTGCCAAAATGTTAGGCACCCCCAAGTGACTTTAATTGCTTACCTTTTCCCTTGGGTTGGTGTTCTTGTTAGGAGAAAACGGCACCAGCCCAGGGTAGCTGCGAGCGAGCGTCTCCTCTTCCTTTTTCGCGCGCTTGTGCATGCGCAGTAGAGTGAACAGTGGAACTTTAACAAAAAAAGTCTGCTTTTTCACTCTACTGCGCATGCGCCGGCCCTGGGATTCAGACGACAGAAGGAAGCATTCGCTACAGGTACTCCGGGCTGGTGCTGTTTTCTCCATTTTGGCACCCCCAAGTGACTTAGCATTTCCTTCTCCTTTAAGCAGTGGGTACTGGCAGATCAGGCACATTATAAATTGCAAAGCAGTGAATACTGGCAGCCTGGTTACATTATATACAAAGAGAGACAATAGGGCTCATTTACAACTGCAACCACAGTTGCAGACATGCAGGGCCACCATCACGGAGGGACAGGGGGGACTGTTGTCCCAGGCCCGGACGATCCTTCTCTTTAAAGGGGGCCCGGCCGTAAAAAGTTTTCAACTCGTGGCCCATTTAAACATATACGGGCCATGTCATTGTTGGCCAGTGGGGGGTTTCAATTGGTTGCGCCCCATGCGTACGTGTGATGTCAGTACGCACGGGGCGCAACGTTATAAAACAGTGGATGCAGCAGGGAGCCGGGCAACACTGGAAGATAACGCAGCGGGACGAAACAGGCGCACAAAGCAGGGGGAACTGCAGGAAGCAGGAGGACGCAGGCGGCGGGGGAGCGAGCTGGAGGTTGCTGGGGGAACACTGAGGATGCTAGGGGGGAGCTGGAGGGGGGGGGACTGTCTCAATTGGGGGCACTGTGTATGGGGGGGACTGTCTCAATTGGGGGCACTGTGTATGGGGGGTACTGTTTCAGTTGGGGGCACTGTGTATGGGGGGTATTTTTACAGGGGCACTGTGTATGGGGTGTACTGTCTATGGGGGTAATTGGTGGCACTTTCTATGGAGGGTTACTGTCTATGGGGCACTTTCTATGGGGGCAATTGGGGGAACTTTCTATGGGGGGCATTGTGTATGGGGGGTACTGTCTTTTAGGCTATTGGGGGCACTGTGTATGGGGGGGGGCAAAACTGGTACATAGTTATAACTCACTTATAACTGACTGCCTTCTCTCTATATTTGTATTTTATAAGTAGGAGTTGCTATATTGTTTCCCTTAGGTAGTACAGTATGAGGGTATAGCACATTTTGTGTCTGATCCCATCATTTCAACTATATAAAAGGAGTATTTTTTGAAAAAAAAATGGATGAGGTGTGGTAATTTGGGCATGGTCAAAAAATTGCCGCTCTGCGCGCACCAAATCTTTTTGTCCCTCTTTTCATTTTTTAAATGTTGGGAGGTATGCAGATTATAGGTTTCCAGATAACAGATCCTATACCTGTACTTGGCGCAGTTGGCAAACAGTCGTATACTCCAAGAGTAATACATTTGTGTCACGTATCCAGGGCCATGTTTTTACTAAAGTTTTAGCCCCTTGACAGGTTCATGTCTCAAATGAAATGTACAATGTGCTACTATAGAGATGTGTGAGGCTTGCGATTCATTCTCAGCACTATGTAGAGTTATACTTTAATGTCAAATATGAATGTAAATAGAAAAATCTTGAACTGTAAACTGTGTGTTCCTCTAATTCCGTCCTTGTGATTGAATGTGTATTTGACATTGTGGTTTTAATTAAAGGGAACATGCGGGGGAATGCAACAATTACATGAATAAAGGCGTATTTTTATCACAGTTTGCAATAAAGTAGAATATTCATTTGCCTCTCCAGAGAAGTCATGAATCTGCATTCTTTAAAGCTCAGTTTGGATATCCGAGTGAATGGCTGCGCTGCGCTTGTATCTACAGGGAAACACACGGTGGCAGCATGGACCCTTCTATTTGGTCTGCCGAGTTGCATTAAATAACCGAGGTACGTATTATATACATTGATTCCTTAGACATGAAAGGATCTACTTATTTAGAGATTTTGCAGGTTCACATGAAATAATTACTTACAAACCCTTTAACAAGATTCTTTGGTGCATTCATTCCTCTGTGTTTACTTTGAAAATTGTTATAGTTGAAACTGCACCATCTGTCTTAAAGCAACACAGTTATTTCTAAAAGACAAATGAACCAAAAATATGCAGTCTAAAGTGATGGCACAGTATAGCAAATCCAGTAGCACACTAAAAAGTTGCAAAGTATAAAGGGTGTTTATTTAGCCCATATACATGTGTACAAGTTAAAATGATGGCACAGATATCAGAAAATATGTTTTTATAATATAATATATTTCCCTTAGGGCAGTGGCGCAGAGAGTGTTTTGTTATCCACGGAAAATCGTGCTCCCCCATGGGCCCCAAAAATACCTTTGTGTGGCTGCCTATTCAGATCACCATATGTAGAACCTTCCTATTGCCTAATCACATAGAAACGGGGCAGCTGATCTGCACTCTTTGTGCTGAAGTGTAATGGTCACATTAATGCTGTTGTACTGTTAGGCCAATGCCACACAAGGTAGATTCTCTTCCAGATGAACATGGTCCAAAAATCTGCCCCCTACAGGTGAATCTGTGCTCTGCACCCAGCTTGATGCAATGGACCCAGTTCAGACAGGTGGATTCTTGGTCTTTCTTTATCTTGGCTGGGCGCAGAGCACTGATTCAAGTGTAGGGGCAGATTCTTGGACCATGTTTATCCGGCTGAGAATCCACCCTGTGTGGCATAAGCCTTAAAGCATTTCATATGTTGTACATTACCAACTAGCATTGGATCGGCCTGCTGGGAAAGCGGAGAATCCATAACCAAAACCTGTAAGTCACCTCTGTACCTTAGTATCTCTTTACATCTAATTGTGAGGGTGATGACGAGATCTCTGGAAGCCCCTAGGAGGTTCTGCCCAATGCTTTGCCAGTCAAACACCTATTGCGATTCCTTTGTTGGTAATCTAGTAACATGGCACAGGCCAGTGACCTAGAGTGAATAATCTAAAGGGAACTTTCACTGATGGAATGTGGCTGGAATTAAGAAAGCAAACAGTTGATTGGTTCCTAGGGGGTTCTTTACTGCCTTACTATTTGACAAAAAACTAGATCTGACAGAAACAAAAGTTTGGTGTGGGAGTGATTGAGATACCACAGCGGGCACGGTTTTGTACATCAAATATTTTTTTTAATAATATAGCATTCCAAATAATTCATTCCAAACACGTGAAAAAGTATAAATTATGTAATACACATCATAGATACATACAGTACATAGATACAAACCATCCTGGTAACAATGAGTGACAGTTTAAATATACATCCTTTTTATACAAGAGAAACCATCATTTAGATATTGCCCCTAAATAGTCATGTATTTATTATTTATATTGTTTTGTCAGCATATTTGCCCCCCCCCCCCCATAAGGAACCTGCAATAAAACATTGTGTGAGGTCTAATCAGCACCATACATATTGAATGGCGGCACTGCTGCTCCCCAACCCCTGGTAGTAGGTTTGCTGCCCACCCTTGTGAATCGGCTTCCGATCTAATGAATCCTATGGCAGCAGTGAGTGGCACAGATTTATTACAGTAACTTCCACATGGTGTTTACTTAAGGGATGTTACTTTTCCGGAGAAGAGTCACAAAAAAAGTTTCACAAATACCTGAATTGGGGTTTCAGGGCAGATCTGGTGTCATTTAGTTTGGCTGATTCAAGGCTAAAAGATGGAGACTTATGGTGGTATTTATTAAGATATATTAACTAAAACAGTATCTCTAAAGAGCACTTTGTAAGAAAGATTGTAATATAATATACATATAGTAATGTATTTTATCTGATGTCACCCTCATGGGCAAAATTGACCCCAAACATTGGGAGGAGATATCCTGAAAGGCCTCATGTCTCCCAACAGGTACCTAGGCCTGAGGCTCCAAGTGATTAAGTGCAATAAAGGCTTGTGCTGCAGCAGCCAATTACTGGATCTCATACAAGCAGGCCAACATGGGGCAGCGCTCAGGGAAGCTGTACAATCACTTCCAATGCAGTAGAAAGGTTTAATAGCACTTTAGCTAGGGGTTCTCTTATTGTAGCATGGATGAGCGCCCGTTCAATTAGATAAATGGGCATTGGAAGTTCAGTTCTCTGGCCAGCAATAAATTCATCCCTGGAGGAAAAGTACAGAGCAGGCTGGTGCAAGAGTGCACTTTGTATCGGCCCAGTTACAGGACATGTCATTCTAATTAGCAATTAACAGCCTGAGAATTTATATCTTAATGCTATTCTGCAATGAATCAGTTTTGGACTCAAACGGGGAAGAATTCCACTGCTAGAAATGTGTTACATCCACCAATGTCTATTGGACAACAGGACAGATATAATTTCATGTGTGCCCCATTAGGTGGCTGGGGGTCAAAGGACACCTTCTCAGTATTCTGTGGCTACGTACTTCCCTCTGCCTGTATCAGCCTATTGTTTGGAATATAGGTTATGTTAAAAAAGCAAAAAATGGTATAAATTTAATATTTATAATTATGTGGAATAAGGAATCTTCTGTTAAGTTATACCACTCGACACCCAGCTGGATCCACTACAGTGGATAATCCAGGCACTGATTTACTCCTCATTTAATTTCAATTTACACACGCACTGTACCCTGGAGTGTACGGTAATTTCCCTTACATTCTTACATGTGCAACTAAATTGCACCTTACCTTTAACACTAAGGTCATTATGGAAGTGGTACCATTTGCGCCCACGTACATACACACATTGACAAAGCAAAAGAAACACTTCTGCAACTCGGACATATGGGTTTGGCCATATCTTGTTGAAGACCAAACTAAAATCTATATAGTAAAAGGGTGGTTCACCTTTACGTTAGGCTTTAGTATGTTATAGAATGGCCTATTCTTAGCATCTTGGCAATTGGTCTTCATTTTTTTTTTTTTACTGATTATTGATTGTACCTGCTCTTCTGTCTTTCTAGCTGTTAAATATGGGTGACTGACCAGGCAGCTAAAAACTTATTGCCCTGTGAGGCTACTATTTCATTGTTACTACTTAGCTTTCTATTCAGGCTCCCTCCTATTCAGTCTCTCATTTAAACCGCTACATGGCTGCAAGGGTCGATTCGAGCATAGCAACCAGATAGTTGTTGAAATCCAAAGCCGAAGAATGGCCGACCAAAAAGCTAAATAGTTAAAAATACAAAACATGAAGACCAATTGCAATATGTTTTATAATATCACTTTCTATATCATACTAAAAGTTAATATGAAGGTCAACTACCCCATTAAGAACAGGGCCTACAAAAGTAATGTCAAATTAGGCCCAGGCATACGTTTACATAGACAAGTAGTCACAGTTATGAAGATATCTTGTCTCCATGGGGTTGAGGTGTTGTTCCAGTTCACTTAAATAATTCAGGACTGAACTTCCTGTGTCTACAATATTGTCACCGTAGCAGTGACTGTTTCTTGGCCTGAATGACAATGATTGGTCATTAAAAAGCTCCTTGGGAACTTGTCGTATAAGATATGAAACACTGTGTGCACTACATAGATACCACATATGGTCACCAGACAAGTGTGACCTTTTGGCCAGGACTTCAAAGGTTTTTCAGTCCTATAAATATTGCAACATAAATAGATATTTTAGCTATTTCCCTGATTAGACAAACAGATGGAAACCAATGCATAACAAATGTTACTGGGGATTATAAAGCACAAGCTGACATCATTACACCAATGTAACAAAAGGGCATATTTATCATTTAGCAAAGGTTCTCCCTCTATTAGGTGAGCACTGAAGGAAATTCCCAATAGCTCCTTCTTTTGCAGTAATACTTAGAGAGTCAGGCAGGGTAACTTGTGCAAAGGCAGTATCACCTGTTACTGGCAATTAGTCTCCACAACTTTCCAGGCAACGTAATGCCATTAATTAGTGTCAGCAAAGGGAAAACTGAAAGACAGCTCCATACTCAGAATGTACAGTGTGCCCATCTATGTTCTGGGTCTATAAGGGCTGCTAAATGCTCTCATGTGTATTACCAACTGGTTGTCTCATTGAAAGTTGTCACTGGAAACAGAGAGGAAGAGGAAGTGCACGAGTCTTAGGATTAATGTAAAAAAACGCACCAGCACATACACACCTCTTCAATGAATTTGCTCGGTGCCCAGTATGGGGGTTCGGCACCATCTAACAGTCCAGGCAAATAAATGACATCGGCACAACTGAGCTTCTGCAAGTGGAGAAACATCTACATGTTTATTTAAGTAATGTGCAACTTTTTTGGGGAATGCCCCTTAATCAAACATGTACCCATGAAATGTTGCATGCTATATATATATAAACCCGCAGGGGTCTCCCCATTCACAGAATATCTGTTGTGCCCATATAATACAATTGTTTGAAGCACAGGAGTCTCCCAGCAGTCCTGTTCTACTGAATCCACATAGCGGGATGATTAGAGTCTATACAAAGACTAAAAGAAACTCACTGAAGGCTGGGGGCCTTAATACGTTGGAAGGCTGCATCTGGGTGTCAGCCTCATGTGCATGTTAAGTAATGCTGTTATTGCCAGCCCACTGATAGGTGAAAATGGTCTCCAATCAGCTTGTTGTCAGCAAAGTACCAAAGCACATCCTGCCCTTGATATGGCTTTTGTAATGGAAGGCGGCTCTTCTGCTGGCAGTTATTCCTTTTCATTCTCAGTAGTTTGATATTGCTATGGATGGATCTTTTTCATATTGAGACAAGAAGACTAGAAGGGGTGTGTATGTTTCAGCCGTACACGATGTGATCACTGCTATACTGCTTGGCTGTCTTCAGTAAAAACCTGTCAGGCTGAATATAAAACATTTTATTAAGATATACCATGTTGCCACAGGATGTGCTGCAGGTGCTCCCTCTTGGCATTTCAGTTCTCAGTACAGTAGCCGTCGCTCGTCGTGACTCAGTATCACTTGTGGGGCCTGATGGAATCTCGCGTGCATCTCCATGTTGCTTTTAGTCAAGTCATTAATTAGAAATCCATACAAAGTTTGCTTGGCACCTTTACAACAGTGCACAGTGAATTTTGCATTAACTGCATGTTGTAATCCAATGTGTGTCATTAGGTGGTGTTGTAGTGACTTGTAATGAACATATTCCAAACAATTTATGGCCTTTGCTTGCTGGTGTTTATCAGGTATCTAGCTGAGGATCCATACTGGGCTGGAGGCTTTGCATCTGGAATACAAGTACATTCATTAAATACACCGATTTGTTTGTGTACTTACAAATCATTCCTAAACAGATTTACAAAAGTAGTAAAGTCCAATAAACTCAAAATGGCACTTATTCATTATGCAATCTTATGAGGGGGTGCTGGAAATACTGTAGGGGTCATTTATAGTGACCCTGGATGCAATGCATTCCAAAAGCATAGGGCAGGTGCAAAGTATAGGCCAACCTAACCTGCACATATGCTTGACAAGCCAATTAGGGGGCAGGACACAAGTTTCTATTCTATGATATGAAGTGCAGAGACCTGTGGCAAATTTTCAAGTAGCAAGGCATGGTGCAAAGCACTGGTGTAACTATACCGGAACCAGACCCCACAGTTACGGGGGCGCTGAGAGACTGGGGGCTGGACCATGGGATCTGTTTCCTCTTGCAAATAAATGCCCCCTCCCCAGACGCTCTCCTACTTGTGGGCAGGGAGCAGGGGATGTGAGGAACTCCAAAAACATACAGGCAGTTTAAATGGCTTCTGACTAAAGTGACCCTAGTGCTCCTCTGGGGCAGGGACTGAAGTGAACAATGTATCATCTCTGTAAAGCGTTGTAGAAAAATGCTGAAAAATGGGGTAAAAAAAAAGGAGCCCCACCACAAAGGGACAGGAAAAAAGCTCCAAAGATTTTTCTTCCAAGTCTCTTGGGTCCAACCAGTCGCAACAAAGCACTTTGAACATGAACACGTCTGCTGATCATTTGGATAGTCTGCATATTATTCCAGATACGGCCACTTTTAAAAATGCTCCAAACATCAGATCCGTATCTCTGTGTGCCAAGGCTAGATTTGGATGTAGCCGGCCACCATACAGTTCCGCATCTGGAGCTGATACATGTAAAATTCAAGAAGAGTATGCAGTGTGCTTAGATTTTTCCAAGATCTGTCACATCGGATTGGTCAGTAGTTCTACCCACAAACCACTCTGGTCTGAGGTTTGTTGTAAAGAAAACTGTGACCAATCTGACCAAAAACATCTGCTGTTTTCTGTAGTGCCAGGTGTTGCATAGAAAGGAAACTCTGAAGGAAATTTTTATGCATGTCTCATTCAGAGCCAAACCCTGACACATGCATGATGGCAGGATAACATGTTCTTCATTTAATAACCCTGCATGAAGATTTGTCTAAAAAACAAGAACTACGAATACGGAATAGTGAACCCAAACATTTAAGAACAATTGGGAAAATGCTTTTTTAATACATTTTCAATTTCTGATATAAATATAATACATAGACATAGTCTTTAAAAGTTTTTAAATCAATACTTATTCCTTTGACAATTCAGCTCAGGCTGGTAGCAATGACTGTTGTACTACAACTCCCAGTATTCCAAAATGCTTAACTACCAAAGGAGCACACCTCAAAAAAGAATATGGTGCCTAGACCTGCCTTTAGGAAAGGGTAACTTCAGGCCATGGATGTGGTCTTCTCCAGATGGGTCTGCACAGGTTAGCCATGGTATCCTATGATTGGAGCAAACTATTGCATCAGGCCAATTTAGTATGCCATATGGGTGGCAAATCAGTAGGGATACGGCAAATCCAGTATTCTGTTCAGTATTTGGGCAAATCCTGTACCTTTGGACAAACCCTAACTGAAGGAGAACAGAATCCAGAGTCACAAGACTTTAAGACTCTGAACAATTTTTTTGTTCACAATGGATAGAATTTTTTTTTATTTTGCTTAGATCTGAATATACAGTTCCTTATTCAGCCGAACATTTAATGCATGATTCAGTATTCATCCAAAATCCAAAAATTAAAGAATTAATTTGTCCTTACAGCTGGACAAAGAAAGGCTTGTTTAGAGACCTGACAAATGAGTATTCTTGTAGTAGGCCGTCAGCCAAAATGTAAGGCCATGTAGTAATACGGGCATAGTTTGCTTTATGTCTGGACTGGGCTTCAAAATAGGCCCTGGCATTTCAGTTACACAGAGGCCCTAACAGCCCCCACCAGCCCAATAAATAGTGACTGTCTATGGCATCTTACAGCAGCCCCTCTGGCATTTGCCAGAATCTACAGATTTGGATCTGGTTTGCCCTAGGTCTAAAAAAAACATACCAACCTGTCAGCTAAATGCTACCCACTGGCTGGTTACTAAATACTTTGCATGTGGTATTGTATATCCCCATTGTGAAGTGATGTTGGATTCTAGAATTTGAAGTTCTTCTATTTTCAGAAATCCGTGCACCACCCACTATGGAAAGCGGAGGAAGTCCAAAAATCCATCACTTCACAATGGATCAAGATGAGGGAGGGGTTGCATTACACTGTGAGCCTAGGGTGGGTGGGGAACTGGCACCAAGGAGCAGAGAGAGACTGCCATGGTTTCTTTTCTGCCTGTTAAATCAGGTATATCTGTGTGACAAAAATATTATATGTCTATGTTTGTCAGTTCAGACAGCGTTAATGCACCATGTCAATATAGGGGTTGGGGGTATTGTAAAGTTTGGACCCACACACACACAGAAGGCTTTTGCTGCAGGCTTTATTTTACAAACTGTAAGGCTGCCAGATCTGCTCACATGGCTGTTTCAAAACCATAGTGACTATGATACTATCTGGCTGCCTGAAAAAGGGCGCCCTCTAATGTCAGCAGTGTTGCATAGCACTGAACATTAACAAAACATAACAAACATCTTATTACGGGTTGCTGTTGAACACTACAGGTATAATCTCCCGTTAACAGAGCAAATTACTTTTCAATAGTACTGCTCCTTTAAAGGGCAGTATATAACAAATAACCTCTAAAAAAAGAATAAGCAGGAGTTGTTACTTACAGAGTAACGTTTGGAACAGAGTTGACATCAGCTGGGGTGGCCCACCTTCAACAAGATAGAGAGAAAGGTAATACAATTAGTATGCTCTTGTATAAGAGATACAATTTAAGCAAAATCAATACATATCATTGGCCTTGCTAGTTAACCCAGAGACTGGAAGTCTAATGGGTAGAGGAAAACAGACATTTTAGTAATCTAAGCCTGATTACAGGAAAGAAGATTACTAGGCTCTGCATATTTTCTTATTTCTGTGCCACCTTTGCTGTAGGTTTACCTCCAAGTCGTCCTCTTGGTGCAGTGGCATTTCCTAATTCAGTTATACAAGGTACATGTTTACAGTTCTGTAATTTACCTTCTTGACAGGTTGGTCCTATAAATCCGTTAAGACAAATACAGCCCCCGTTCATTGAATTGCATTGAGAATTCCATGAGCATTCACAACTTAAGGTGCAGTTCGGGCCAAAGCGATCAATCCTGCATTCTGTAAGTCAAACAGGTGATTTACTCCTCAATTCTAAATATTAACAAGTCCAATAAAAGCCCAATACTTTAAAAGTTCAGTGGGTTTGCTAAGTCGTACAAAGGCAAAGGCTTGTTCAGGAAACAGTTTAGTGAAAGTAAATGAGCTTTTCAGAAGCAAAATTTATTGTGTCCTGTTTGCTGCAGAAAAGCTGAAATCAGGTGATTTAGGTCTCTCTCACCTAAATCACAGCTGGCACCAGTTCTCCCTGGGGGACAAATACACTCTCCGGTCACAGCGTCACAAGGGGCATTTCCTTCGCATTCACAAAGCCTGTTACATTTCTCCCCATATGTCCCCTTCTCACAGCCTGAAAGAAAATGACATGAGATTGTGCAGACAATAGCTCAAGTGCATCAATTCACTGCATTGTAAATTGACTAAATCAATTTGAACGTGTGACAGCATTTCTGCACTGATGTCAGTGTACTCTACTGACCTCCTTCTGCATATTATTATTCCTATAAAATAGCATGTGGATCACTTTGTTATTGTCTTCAAGTGTTTAGATATGAGCTAAATTAATATTTTGTTCCTGTAATGGTACTGGCAATTATATTTGTTTATTTAAATTAGTAAACTTTGTAGCTTGGTGGTCGAGATACCCACATTAAACAATGGCCTATGGCACAGAGGCACACAGTCTTTTTCCTCTGGTGCAGAACCAGCAATGAGGGCTAGTAGCCTGTTATTTACCGAAATGGAATCCACTTGTCACTAAGGGTGAGCAGTGGACTCCATTAAACTAAATAACAGGTAGCTTCTCTGATATCCATGGGGGTATGTCCTGTGTGCCATAAGTCTCAGTGCAGAGTTGATCCAGAGATTGGCCTGATTGATTGAATCCTAACTGTAAATACTGCCAAACAAGCAACTTAATGATGCTAATTGTCCCATTTGCTGCCTGTGCCCCCCATAGCTGATGGATTTGAGATTCTGTGAGATAGAGATGCATAAAGGACCCATTACAAGCAATGAATGCCCATGGAGGCACATACAGGATACTCTCTGTGTTTATAATCAACATGATTTGCTTTTAGTGCTCTGCTCATTTCACGGTTTACCTACCCAGCTTGATTCTCTCACAAAGATAGAAAATGAACTTTACTGCTTTGAATGACACAAATAAAAATAATAACTGTATTTTCACACTGAATATATGTTTCTAAAAATGCATTTGAATTTCTGTTGTTATAATATCATCCAGAGGCAGCTTTGTGGCTTTGGAAGCAATTAGCCGCTGAGCCTGAAAGCAAGCATGTTAAGGCACTTAGAAGGCAGTTTATTAGATGGCTGACCTTTCTGGCATTTGTCTCCATAGAAACCTGCAGGACACAGACACGTCCCAGTGACAGGGTCACACGTTGCTCCATTTTCACAAGTGCATAATTCGCCACAGTTGTCTCCATGGAAACCAGGTGGGCAGGCTGTGAAAACAAGAGAACTTTCTAAATACAGTTCCAACTAGTCAAGCAGAGATTTAGGTCTTTATGGTTCATGTTGATAAGACAAAGTCCTGGCCCATACTGTGTATGCAGAGCAGGTCTGCTCATAATACGCCCTGGAATTTCAAGTAAACAGAGCAGCCCAAACAGCCCCCCAGCAGCCCAATAAATAGTGACTGTCTATGGCAACTTACAGCAGCCCCTCTGGTCTGGTATTTGCCAGAATCCAAAGATTGCCAGTCTAGGCCAGAGGCAGAGGAGAAGCAATGGGGATCATCATGCCCTTGACTCTGCAATGAGTGGAAACAATACTGCACCACTATAATATACACTATACTGCAGGGGTTTTCAGTCTTTGGTCTTTGGGCTGTTATTGAACTATGGGGCTGCTGGGTTCCCCACAACATCTGGGGGGCTGCAGATCACCCATGCACATCCAGGAGAAAGCATAGGAAATCCACGTTTGGAACAAAACAATCTCTCTGCTATTGCACAAAAATACCCGTACATTCTTTATTATGTGACTTTTTTTTTCCTTTTATTAAAATTTTTTCACTGAACATTCTCCTTGAGAAATTAATTAGCAATGCATAGAGGTTTAACCAGTCAAGACCTTGTTGTTTCTTCCCTGAATCAGATTTATTTTTTGTTTTTTAATTTCTGCTTTTAATTCTTCACTGAAAACCCTTTTGATTTGCAGATGTATGTGGCTCACCATGTTCACATGCGGCTCCATAATATCCCTTTACGCAGTGACAAGCTCCTGTTACCATGTCGCAAGTGCCATTGCTTTGACAAGCACACTCCATTTGGCAGCCAGCTCCATATTTTCCACCAGAGCACCCTGAGTTGAGAAAATATATATATATAATTTAATAGGTATACATACACACTGTTGAACTCTATATCCTAGAACATGTCCTAGAACTTATATGCATTTACCTTATGTATGTATGTATGTATATTTTTATTTGTATAGCTCTACTTGTGTACACAGCACTGTACAGCAGAACAATAAACAAGTAGGGGGCCATTAGAATAATAGATAAATAATGCAATAAAGAGGCTGGGTTAGTTGAAGACAGGCAATATGTTTCTCCCAGGCTGTTACATAGTGTGTACCCTGGACAGACCCAGCTTTTTAATACAGACCTGAGCAGCAGTAATTGCTGCAGCTGACTTAGGATAAGAACCCTGAGTCGCCCGCGATAGAACTCTGCTATTGTGGGTAACAAACAGCTTCTAAAAAGGCTTTCCGCTGGCAGCAATAGGAGTCGCCAGTGGAAAGCGCTGCGCATCGCTTTGGTAACCCAAAGTCGTGCAATGTTTCCTCCTGCAGGCAACCTTGGAAAAAGAAGCAATGCAAAGGACTTTTCACCGGCGACATCTAGGGTTAATGGGCTTGCCCTCAATAGAGATGGCTAGGAGACAGTTAGAGATTTGGGTCTCAGTTTCAGTTGTTAATGAAGGGGTTGAGAAGTATATTTGGATATCATCAGCATCTCCCAAAAACACAGTGTAGAGGGAGAGACTTCAGGGGCTGTTACAGAATAGGAAGTATTAAGACATGCAGAAGAAGGTTAAGGATGGAGTAGCTGGTTAGTGTTAGAAGAGGTGGAAATCTGACTGAAAATGGACTCTACTTTGTTCTTAAAGAAATCAGCAAAGTTCTAAAGAGAGTGCATAAGGTTAAGTGATTCTGTTGATGAAGGGAATTAAAAATAGAAAACAGATGTTATAGATTGTATTTGTTATTGTTTGTAGTACTCCTGTTTGGCCTTTGACAGGGCAGAGTTGAGGCAGGCCAACAGGAATTTATATGGATAAAGTCTGATTGTGTATGGGATTTCCTCCACGTACGTTCTGCAGACCTTGTACTGGAGCGTGAGAATCTGGTTTGTGAATTCAGCGAATTCAGTGAATTCAGACGTGGGTTTTGAGCACGAGTACGCTTAGCATGTAGGGGTGCAAATGAGTCAACGTGGAGGATAGTAAATAGTTATACTCATTAACCATGGTATCAGAATCAGACATCTACCTAAAGGAGAAGAGACTGGGCCTGAAAGAGCGAGCTAAGCCTGGGAGGTTTGTGTCACATGTATTCTGAATTAATGGGGGAAAGAGATTGTGAGACAGAAAATGTAACCAAATGATGGTCAAAAAGCAGGAAGGGGTTACTGTTAAAATCAGAGTGAGACAGATTTTTAGTGAAGACTAGATCCAGAAAGTGGCTATCCTTATAAGTGGGGATGATTCTCCATGCTGGAGATCAAAGGAGGAGGGTAGGCAGAGAAAACAAGAGGGCCAAGGTAGCGAGGGATAAATAGAATAGTAACAGACAATAGGAGGGTTAAGGTAGAGACTCCCTTAGGGTGAAGACACACTATAATGCACTGACTGTTAATTAAACACAGTATAGCAGTTAAAGCACGGTATAGGAATTAGCTGTTTCTGACATATAGCCAGTCAAAAAAGGGGATGTCAACCCAAAAATATTTTGTTTTCCTTTGCATGGAAGAAAGTGTAATTCTAAGCCACATTCCCTTTTTATTGACTATATTTGAAAATTCATTTGCTACTGAAATTAGTGTCTGTCTGTCCTTCATTATTACCTTGGGGAACAGCCAAGACTACACACAATGCCTTGCACAATTTTGTTATTTGTAGCAGGTCCATTAAAAGAAAATGCAAGGTATTGTGGGAACTGGAGTCTTGGCTGGAGGAGAGGTGACCAATACTGTTACAATATTGCAGAGGTATGATGATTAGTCAGGGTACGAGAGAAAGGAACTATGAGAAAAAGAAATGTGATGCCTTAGGGCTAACATTTACCTGTTCTCTAATGTGTACAATCCAAAATGAGAGGCAAGAAAGCTGAGCTGGAGTAAATTGAACATATGAGCAAATCCCCAGCACAGACTCTATATACTCTACGCAGGACAGGGAAGAAATGGCCCTTATAGCTAATGCTTCATGCAACATTCTTGGCCTGAATGAAAAGTCTAAATTTAGAGCAATAAAGCACATACCTTCTTCACATGTAGGTCCTTGCCAACCCAGACCACAGGTGCAGGAACCATCAACTGGATTACACATTCCTCCATTCTTACAAGTACAGCGCTGTTTGCAGTCTTCCCCAAAATAATTTCTACTGCACACTGAAATGAAAAAAGACATAAATGCATGTATGCCCAGGCCAAGTATTATCTACCATGGCAATCAGTATAGCTGAAACAAAAATAACACACACGCACTCCCCTATGTGTCACTCACCAGCTCTCACTAAAATAATTTAAAGGTAAAAGTCTCTACACTTGGCCTACTCTGACAGCAACCTACCTGGAACCTAACCCATTCTTCTCCTTCTCAGAGCAAAAGACTGCCCACCTTGCGACCCTACCCCCATATTTTCCTCCTAGAGAAACCTATGACATACCTCCCAACTGTCTCACTTTACGCAGGACAGTCCCGATTTTGCCACCCTGTCCCGCAGTCCCGGATAGCCGCCGATTTGTCCCGATTTTAAAGTTCTCCGCTCCTGTGACGTCACACACGTCTTTCGTTAGCACCGCAGCTCCTTCGCCGCTCAGTTCAGTTCTAATATTTAGGGATTCACAGTGCAGAAGCTGCAGTGCTCCCGAGAGAGACGTGCGTGTGACGTCACGAGGAGGAGAAGAAGAGCCCTGGGGCAAACCCGGAGGAAGCGGGCGGGGGGTGGTAGGAGCAGGGAGAGACGCAGAAAGCAGGGGGACGCTGGGGAGGACACTTGAGGAAGATAAGGGGCAGCTGAAAGATTTTGGGGAGGACGCTGGGGGGAGCTGGAGGATGTTGGGTGGATGCTGTGGGGAGCTGGAGGATGTTGGGTGGATGCTGGGGGGAGCTGGAGGATGCTGGGGGGAACTGGAGAATGTTGGGGAGTGCTGCAGTGGGGAATGGCCCATAGTATGGGGATATTGGGGGAGGACCAGCAATGTTTTAGGGGGCCCTGGGCTGGCTTGGCTAGCAATGTTTTAGGGGGTCCCTGCTCTGGCACCAATGCAAAACATAACACCTGGCTACCAATGTTTTAGGGGGGTCCTGACGACCAATGTTTTAGGTGGCCCTGGCTACCTATGTCCGTCATGAGTCTGTCATGATATACAGGTGCCCAGTGCATAATGAAATCTTTAGGTCCACAATATGTCATAAAATGATTGGGGCTACCATCTCTGTCTTCTGGTGCGCTTTTGTGTATGTTATGCTTTTCAGGTGTGGTTTTGTAAAATGGGCCTGTTTGGGGGGGGGCACGGCGTGGCCATAAAGTGGGTGTCCCTCTTTCTGATTTTCAATTGTTGGGAGATATGCTATGACATAGTCCTAAGGCTAGCTTGTCCTTTGTTCAGATTACACTAAAATGATCTCCTTCCGTTACTATTCTTACTAACTCTTTCAACTCTTCCTCCTGTCTTGTGCTGGCACAGGGCAGGCGATTATTTTAAACGTTATTGGCCACTAAATCCAAGGAAGTAGTTTATCATTATATTTAATGTATCATTTCACAATTTAGCCACTGGAGGGCACTGTTTCATACAAATCTTTTCATTAAGACTTCTCTTCAGAGACATGAGAGCCGATTCACTAAAGTGTGTTAAAACGTGCGTTATTTATAGCATGCGTTAAAAATTTTATCGCGTCTAATTTTTCACGTCAATTTTAACGCAAAAAAGCGTGCAATAAAACTTATCGACCTTTAGTGAATCAGCCCTATGAGCTTTCAATCAGACCAATCAACACAAACAAGCAAGTAATAAAACCTGGA
Organism: Xenopus tropicalis; assembly: GCF_000004195.4. Classification (NCBI taxonomy): domain Eukaryota; kingdom Metazoa; phylum Chordata; class Amphibia; order Anura; family Pipidae; genus Xenopus; species Xenopus tropicalis. The sequence continues at coordinate 101,707,977 of NC_030683.2, read as the reverse complement.
AAACCTATGCCAAACAGTAATATTAAAATAAAGTGCCTATGTTAAGTGATCCTTACTATTTTCACAGTTCTGCCCTGTCCTTCCTGGCGGGCAAATGCATTTTCCGGTCACATGATTACATGTTCCTCTTGGGCCACAATGACAGACATGGGCACATCCTTTTCCATACCTTCCAGTGGGGCAAACTAGAAAAGGAACAATCAAAATGGCCTTTGTTATTTCACAGTGATATTGTAGCAGGTTTGACAGTAATGTTTCAGTATTGCTTTATAAACCTTACTAGGCTTGTGTTACAAACCTAAGACCTTGTCTCACCCTAAATGTTTTTACGTTTGTAATTTGACAATTTGTCATGGCTTGAATATCTGCTCAAAATGACATTCTGATCAAATGTAACATTTCCATAATATTTTGATGTGAAAACACTTTCTGAAGCTTACCAGTGCTGCAGTCAGCCCCCACGTAACCAGGCTGGCAGTGGCACATTCCTGTTGTAGCCTCACAGTGTCCCCCATTTTTGCATGTACAATCCTTTTCACAGTTTGGACCATAATGTCCATGTGAACATTCTGTAAAAGACAAAAAATAACCCAGAAAGTATTGTTAATAAATGTTCTCACATGGGAAATGCTTGTTTTGGGAGTTTCTATGGAAGGTCAGATCTGTGATGTGTTCTGTCACATATACACGTACTTAGCTGACAGTTCTCTCCATGGTATCCTGGGGCACACACACATTCTCCTGTCACCGGATGACAGTTCTGATGTTCACCCGGACACTGGCAAGCTTTTTCACAATTCAGTCCATAGGTGCCTGGAATGCAAGCTACACAAATACAAAAAATAAGCTAAAACACATTGGACAGTGTTGATAACTATTTGTTATTTGTTGGTACTAGATTTTATGATGTTTATAAAGGTTATAAAGGCAGTTCCTACTTAATGTTTGTGTCATGCTAGGAAATTGTGCCTGTGTGTAAACATACCAGTCATCAAACTAGGCAACCATGTAGCTACTAAAATAGCTAACACTGATATATGCAGGGCAATGCACAAACACAGGATTCCCTGTCCCTGTAGCCCCTGGTAACTTGATCAGCAGTTAACTTTTACTGGTCTTTAGAAGTTAGAATAATGAAAGCAAACACCTTGTTCTCTGTGAGTTATAGGGCTAAGGAAAATGTTGACAACATTTGTTCAAACTGAATAGCAAGCCTACGCCTTCTATATAATTTAATAATAGCTTCATCTCAGGTAAATAAGAAATTTTCTAAATACAATCAATTAAAAAGTCTAAACCATTGCTGATATAATCAAATTACTCTTCAGTAAGCTTCTTTTAGAAATATGTCTCTCTATTTGCAGCTTCATGTTGGAGTTGGTTATTGTGAAAGACAGCTACAGTAGCTCTTTTACATTGTCTAGGCAAAGGGAACACACACCAATGTATGTGACCTGGTAATGACAATCTGATTAACAAAGGCAGGTTGCTGAGGGGCAGACAGTGAAAAGCATCTCAATCAATTCATAAACAGTACATAATAATATTTAATTGATTATATTTATAAAGTTTCTTATTTCTATGAAACTGGAGGAAACAAGGTTTCACCATCAGCATGGGAAGAGTTTCTTTGTTGAAAGTATTGTCAAATTATGGAGTTGTCCACTAAGAAAAGAGACAATGAATAATTGATTGGTGAGGCTCAAATAAAGTTTCTATGAAGAAATAACACATATATATTGATATACAAAAGTAACTGATCCAGTGAAAAAACATGATTGCCATTTTGGGACAAACATTTTATGCCCTTTTCCTTTTAGTTTCCTCACTATCAGTCAACTTGTAGACTGATTTGTAAGGTTTGGATTAAATAACATAAACATTTTTTCAGTATTGTGCTTATTCTCTGTAGATTCTCTGAAAGGTAGAACAACTTACTTTGGTCACATCCATTGCCTGTGAATCCTGGTGGGCACCCACATTCTCCTGTGATGTGATTGCACGCTGTTCCATGGGGACAAGTACAAAGTTCCACGCATTTCTCTCCATATGACCCAGGGAGACAAGCTAAGAAAGGAGATGATGCTTATTTCACGTTTGGTCACTGTAATATTGTTGCAGAGCTAAGACTGGGATAGACCTGCTGCCATAAAATAAATACAGTGTACTTAAATTTTTATGGGAATATGCCCCTTTACTATTCCGTATCTTTGTTACTGTATGGGGGGGGTAGTACTTTTAGCCCATGATTTGTTTATGTAATCCTTTTTGTTACTTTGATAACTATAGGCCAGTTAATGAAGTACAGCAGGTCTGTATGTTCTAGTATTGAGTCTGTTTGTCCAGTTATATAGTATCAAAAAAGTGTTACTTGCTTTATTTACTAATGTAGGTGCTAAGTAAGTTACTCACAGCACCTCATCAGCAACTTTACTGACAGTTTCATCACCTGTCTGAAGCAGACTGACAATAAAGGACAACAGGGGTCATTTATGATTGGCGATGCACCAATTTTTTGCAACTGAGACCTGTCTGCTCCAAAGAATATAGGGCTAAAGGTGGCCATACACGGGCCGACTATAGCTGCCGATATCGGCAGCTAATCGGCCCGTGTATGGGGAGAGCAGATCGGCCTGGCCGACCGATATCTGGCCTGAAATTGGCCAGATCTCGATCGGCCAAATTATTGGCCAGATCTCGATCGGCCAGGTTAGAAAATCTGGTCGGATCGGGGACCGCATCGGCTCGTTGATGCGGTCCCCGATCCGACTGCCCCATTGCCGCCCACATAATCCGATCGTCTGGCCCCAGGGCCAAACGATCGGATTATTATTTTTTTTACCTAAATGGTCCCCGATATCGCCCACCCGTAGGTGGGGATATCGGGGGAAGATCCGCTCGCTTGGCGACATCGCCAAGCGAGCGGATCTGCTCGTGTATGGCCACCTTAACTGTGTTTGTTAGTTTTATAGTCAAGAGGGGCAGGAGAGGTGATGCACATAGGTGTTCTGCACTTCTCTCCTAATTTGCATGCCATTCAAAAATCTGGTGCTAGTTGCAGAGTGCACTGGGCTCAGGCAGCCTGTCCGTAATTCCTGGTTACTAGCCTCCCCCTCTTGTCCCTCATAAATACAGTGCTGTTGAGCACAGGCCATGCTGTATTCATTGGGGAACACAGAGACCTGCAGAAGATCAGAGAAGTACAGGGCACAAAGTAGCAAAACACAGAGGATTACACACTGCACTCTGCACCTTGCTCTGCACTTAGTAAATTACCACAGGTATCTTCTCATAGGTCATAGGTGTTGCCAACCACTCATTCAAATATGGAAGAATAGGCAGAGCACAACTTACGTTTATCACAGTGCTTTCCTCTCCATCCAGCCGGGCAATCACACATGCCTGTAATATGGTTACAGGAAGCTCCATGGCGGCACTTGCACCTCTCTGCGCACTTCACTCCGAAGGTCCCAGCAGGACAAGCTAGGGCATGAAGGGAAAACACAAGTTATTTTCTCACCATCTCTAATGGTAGTTTAATAAAGAATCATTCATCCTGCAAATGATCACACAAGACACATTTCTTTTATTCAGCACAGTGTTCTTTTCCTTATTTACGTTTTTCACACTAAATTAACTGCAGCTTTCCAAATATGGGTTTAAAAGGGAACTCCAGCCAAACACAACTGGAACAGATACCTTACTCAGTCTGCCTTCAGCCTGCATCCTCAAAATCCCACAATTCCTTGCACATATGACGTTAATAAGTAAAGGAACATTGCAGTGCAGTGCATTGTGGGTTATGTAGTTTCTGCATGCTATATATTATTTCACATAATGAGCATGGAAATCACAGGTTTTGTTACCTGTGCAGCTTGCAAGTTTAAACTGGAATATGAAGTTCAAATTGGAATAGGAAATGGAAATGGAGCATACATAGTTCTGTTCCAGTAAAACTGGAAACAGGTTCTAGGCTTAGTTAATCCATAGCTACCAATCAATATTTAGTATTTACTAGTCTACTGTTTGATGGTAAACACCTTTAGAGCATCAAGTTGAAAATAATAGACCTATAGGGGTGCAAAGGAAACTGGAAACAGGTGCTAGGTTTAGTTAACCCATAGCTACCAATCAATATTTAGTATTTATTAGTCTACTGTTTGAGGGTAAACGCCTAGGGGCCGATTCATTAAAACACGAGTTTGAATCCCGAATGGGAAAAATTCGGATTGGATACGATAATTTCTGAAGATCGCAAATATCACGAAAATGCTTACGAAAAAATCGTATTAGTCGCGATAATATCGTATTGGCAATCCGAAAGTCACGAAATTTTCATACCGAATGATTGTAAACAGCGGCAGAACCTTCCCAAATTTTTCGAAAAAAATTGGCGGAAATACGCTTGGAGCATTTGAACGAACGCTCCGAGCATTCGTGTCTTGATAAATCTCCCTCCTAGAGTATCAAGTAAAAAACAATACACCAAAGGGGTTGCAAAGGTTCTGGAACAGTTTGCACAATGCTACCTTCTGCTATGCATTTTTGAAAAGTTACAGAAGTTACACATTACTCAGCAACTATGGACCAAGTTGTAAATCTTAAGCCTTTCAGGATCAATAACAGCCTCTGTTTCCGATAGCAGACTGACGTTTCTGGCACAAAAGGTGCTACATGTCAAGAAGAGAATTCCAAGAGAAACATGAGAGCCAAATCACACAGTTGAGAGACAGACGAGACTTGGAAAAGCCTGGGGAAATTATAGGACTGTGACTGCATGATAAAGAGATTAGCATAAACACCATGTCATGAAGAGTTTATAGACTGCATCTGAAAGCACTGTGCTGCCGCCGGATTAATTAAGGGGTACAGTAGTACATTGTGTCTGTCAGAACTGAAACTTACAGCTGTGGAGCCAACACATTCCAAATGTTCTGATTATTCCTGCGCAGCAATAAGATTACAATTGGAAAAAAGCACAAACTATTCTTTGCTATCAGAACTACATACTTGGATTTATGCTAAAGTAGTGCTATACTTGCACCCTGGCCTGATATACTGTATTGTAGATATATTTTATGCTTTCTAAAAACCCATCTTGTCATTAAACCAGACACTTGCCAGAAACTGCTCTGCCAGTGCCAGCTGTATGTACTAGAGATTTCAAGGTTTCTTCTTCTTAATTGTTCCGCATTTTTATTCATTGACATTTTTTATACAGGTATGGGATCAGTTATCTCGAAACCCATTATCCAGAAGGCTCCAAATTATGGGAAGGACATTTCCCACAGACTCAATTTTAATCAAATTTTTAAAAATGATTTCCTTTTTTTCTATTATAATAAAACAGTACCTTGTACTTGATCCCAGCTAAGATATAATTAATCCTTATTGGTGGCAAAACAATCCTATTGGGTTTAATTTATGTTGAAATTATTTATTATATGTAGATTATTAGTATTATTGTGTAGTATTATTTCATGTGTATACTAAAAGTATGAAGATCTAAATGACAGAAAGACCCCTTATCTGGAAAACCCCAGGTTCCGTGCATTCTGGATAACTGGTCCCAAACCTGTATTCGGATTAATTAATAAATGAATAAAAAATGGTGCAAATGTTAATAAATCTGCCCCTAAATGTATGGGCAACTTTAGGGTTCAACATGTCCCAGTTTGTTTGCTGTTGCTCATGTTGATTTTCACAGGAAGCTGCTTGGAGATTTAAAGATGAGTGGAGTAATAATAAAGATAATAGCCCTTTGGCAGTTCATACTTATAATCCTCAGGAATCTGCCTCTTTCTAAAAAGGTTTTGAAATATTAAGACAGAGTTGAATATAATTTGCTAAGCTACAGTCAGCCAAAATGTTTCTTTTTAAGTGATTATCATATTGTGTATCTCGTATGCTTTTAAAGCTCAGTGCCATCGGTTCATAAGCAGAAGTTAAAATGCTTAGCAGTCACAGTAGGCTCATTTTAGTCTTTGTCCTGGACTCTCAGAATCAGCTCAGTATTTCTGCCATCTGGCAAATGATGGAGGTATGAGTTGCTTGCCAGAATCTCGGAAACCTGATACAAACATCGACTGCAGCTTTCCCAAACCGGGATATCTAATTGGCTTTTATGAATTGTATTATAAGCAGGAAAGAGATTCAATAAACAGAACATGCACCAAGGAACAAATCCAAACTAGCTAATATTACCATTAAGCACTTTAAATTCTACATAGGCAGTGATATTTATTGTGAGCTAAAGGTAGAAGGAATAAAGCATAATGTGTGGGAGAAACATTAGGAATTAGGATGGCACTAGTGAAAGCATACAATAAAATAGGCGAAGGTGGTAAAGGAAAAAGGGTAATGGGAATAATACAATATAAAGAATAATTAAAATATAATGTACTGTTACCCTGCACTGGTAAAACTTGTGTGTTTGCTTCAGAAAGACTGCTATAGTCATGCCTGGGACTGTTATTCAAAATAGAACGCCAAGGCCCAAACAGCCCACTAAATAGTGACTCCCTAAGGCATCTTACAGCAGCCCGTTCAAGCTGGAAAAAAAGGAGAAAAGGTACAAGTTACATAGCAGTTGGCAGATAGTTCTGTAGAATATAATGGTGTTTTACAGAGCTTATCTGTTATCTGCTATGTAATATGTGCCATTTAGCCCTATTTTAATTTGAATGGCTGCTCCCATGACTACACAGCAGCTTTGTTTATATAAGGTAAAATAGTGGTTCTTAAGGCAAACACACAATTTTTTACAGTGCAGGGCAACAATACATCATATTCTAATTACTTTGATACACTTTCAGTTTTTGGTGTTACTGTTCCCTTAAGCTATCATCAGATGAGTTACTGCAGGAGAATACAGCAGGCCATACACTACCAAATCTGGTGGTACAACTAATCAATTAGATCTGTAACTGGGTTTACACATGCCTGCTGGAAATGTAAGCCCAAATTACATTAAGGGCAAGTGGAACCATCAGTTTGTCCACCTTGGCAGCATGCTTGATGTTACTGCGGCTTGTTTGCATAATGCAAATACAGAAGCTAAATAGCATCCCTAGTTATTAACTGTGGGCAAGCTTTATTACTGTTAAATTCTGGGAAAATATGATTTATCATGGGCAAAAACGGCAATTGGTGTGTGTTTTAAAATTAGCATTAGTAAATGAGCTCTGGCTTTTTGCTAGTATGTGGCATGCCTTTAGACACTGTCTCTCTTCCCCACACACCCCGTTACCTGTTTGACATAACTCCCCAATCCAGCCTGCATGGCACAAGCAGCGCCCTGTCTCCCGCTCACAAACTCCTCCATTTTGGCAATTGCAGTTCTGTAGGCAGCCATCTCCATACGTTCCCGGGGTACATTCTGCAAGAATATAACAATCACTTTACTACAAAACACACATTTTGGTATAAATAGCTATCTTCTTTAATTTTGGGGCTTTTTAGTTATGTAAATAAGGAAACATAAATGCCTATACAGACAACCTAAATAATATAGTCACTGTAGGGACTAATAAACCATGCTTGTTTTGGATTGAGTGGCATTGTCACTAGTAGGTAATGTGAATAAATAATTATTTTGAATTAGTTCAGTGTAAAAATGAAACTGGGTAAAAAAGACAGACTGCGAAAAATAAGTTAGTTAGGCAAAATAAATTAGTTAGGAAAAAATGTAATCTATAAACGCTGGAGTGAGCAAATGTCTAACATAATAGCCAGAACACTACTTCCTGCTTTTAGCTCTCTAACCTCTTAGTTAGTCAGTGACTTTAGGAGGGGCACATGGGACATAACTGTTCAGTTAGTTTGTGAGCAGGCAGGTCAGATTCAAGTGCAAACAAACTGAACATTTATGTCCCATATGGCCCCCTCTCAAGTCACTGATTGGTTACTGACTGCTAACAGCTTAGAGAGCTGAAAGCAGGAAGTAGAGATCTCCCATTAGGTTAGACAACTGCTCACTCCAGCCTTTATAGATTACATTTTTGCCTAACTAACTATATTAGAAATATTTTTGATTTTGCTCAGTCTATCCATTTTACCCAGTTTTATTTTTACACTGAACTGTTCCTTTAATATTACATTGGTATAAACTCACCTAAGTCCTGTTAATTTGGCACTGCCATTTGTAAATCTATATAACATCACACAATACACTGATAATGTTACTCAAATTCCCACAGCTGGATCTTCTATTCTTTTTTTGAGATGAAAAGCCTTTTTAAATCAATGAACCTCATTCTTATGTGGTTCCTTTAAAATGTAATTGTCATACTAAGTAACACTCACCTATCTCACAAGCCAATCCTGTCCAACCTTTCTGGCAACTGCACCGACCCGTGACATGGTCACATTTTCCTCCGTTTCTGCAGATGCACTGTTGAAGGCAATTTAACCCATAAAAGCCTTCAAGACAAGCTGCAAAAAAATGTAGTTTTTTTAAAATAAAGACCACTTAAAACATAATTGTCAAGGAAACTCATTGTCCCTTACTCAGGCATAGTAGTAACATACTGTTGTAGCTCAGGCGGAAAAAGGACATTTCTTTAGGACATTTGTGGAGAACTTTTATTGCCTGGATCCCAGTGCAGATCCCTTCTAACTCTTGGGATATGGAAGAGATGGAGAGCATTTATAGAGATCCAGGGTCTTTTAATTGCCCAACAATTTTACCTACATCGTTATTATATCACCGTGACAACACAATACCAGTTTCAAAACATAACTTAATTTTAACCAAGATAGAATACTGATATCCACTATGAATAAGATGCAACTATTAACCTTGTGTTAAGTTTTCATGATATTTTGTGTATTTATATAAAACAATATGATGCTTCTTCCTTCAGGGCAATTCTGGTGGAAAGGACATTCCCCAGGTGGAATCAGAGGGAACGTGCTATTGAAGTAGCATGCAGCCAAGAAAAGACAACTTTTTTTTGTGGATTGATATTGTGCATCCTAGTTCAGTTTAAATGTTCTTTTCATTTTGAAAACCAAGGCAATGGGCAATATTCTGTCATCTATATGCACAGCGTTCCATAAACGTGTCACTTCTTAACCCAGCAGGGAATGTCAAAGAAAAGAAGAGAATGTTTCTTGTTATTTTACCTTGCCGGCAGGTGACTCCTGTCCAACCAGGGCTGCACACACACTCCCCACTGATATGGTTGCATGAGGCTCCATTAAAGCAGTTACACGTTTCCTCGCAGTTATTTCCATACCTGTTCTCTTGACATTCTGGGCAGATTTGGGAAAGCACAAAGTTGAACAACGGGTACAATATTAGTACACAGCACAGGGGACACAGCACAGCAATCTTTATGAATTTTAGTTTCAGCTCAATCGATGCAATGTAATGTTTCTATCTTTTTGGTGGATCTTTTGTGATGTTGGCTATAACTCATTAACACATAGGGGCTGATTTACTAACCCACGAATCCGACCCGAATTGGAAAAGTTCCGACTTGAAAACGAACATTTTGCGACTTTTTCGTATGTTTTGCGATTTTTTCGAATTTTTCGTTACCAATACGATTTTTGCGTAAAAACGCGAGTTTTTCGTATCCATTACGAAAGTTGCGTAAAAAGTTGCGCATTTTTCGTAGCGTTAAAACTTACGCGAAAACTTGCGCATTTTTCACGTAAGTTTTAACGCTACGAAAAATGCGCAACTTTTTACGCAACTTTCGTAATGGATACGAAAACTCGCGTTTTTACGCAAAAATCGTATTGGTAACGAAAAATTCGTAAAGAATCCGAAAAAATCGCAAAACATACGAAAAAATCGCAAAATACCGATCATTACGAAAAAAACGCAATCGGACTCCATTCGACCCGTTCGTGGGTAAGTAAATCAGCCCCGTAGTGGGCCTGATTCACTAAAGGGCGATAAAACGTGCGCTATTTTTATTGTGCGCTAAAATTTTTACCACGTCTTAATTTTGGCGATTTTTCGCACGATTCACTATAAGCATACTCGCGCTTTTTTACGCGCGATATTGCATGCATTATTTAACTTGCGAAAAGACTATTTCAATGCGGTATTTGCCGGTACATTACGCGAATAATCGCCGCATATGAATGGTAGCATAGAAATAGTGTATAAAAATTGTTGCCGCATATAAATGATGTATATAAATATTAGCCACATATAAATGGTAGCATATAAATAGTAGATGCTTATAAATAGTAGCCACTAGTGATGAGCAAATGTGTTCTGGTTATCTTTAGTGAAAAATTAGCAAATCTTTCGAAACGGCAAAAATGTTGTGCGGGCAAAAAAATTGTTGCTGTGACTATTATTTTTTGACGCTTGTATAAATTTTTGGATGTGCGGTGAATTTTTGCGTGGCAAATTTTTTCATGGGTTTTGCCATTGGCGGAATGTTTTGAGAAACGCATGAAAAAATCCGCCGCGAAAAAAATTCAACGCACGTCCAAAAATTCGCTGCGAATCCATGCCTGGCGAAACATTTCATCACTTGTAGCCAAATATAAATAGTCGCGCAAATGAACGCACGCCATGTTAGCCATACACGCCAATACTTGCAGAAAATTACTGTATTAAAAATGAACATTTCGCTGCAAACTGGCGGCTGCGTCACTCTAGGGGAAACACATACTTGAATAAATAACACTGTAAGTCCATATTTTATTGCAAAAAATCATTTACTGTACTTTTCTATAATTTTTCGCCTGCCTGTAGTAGGTGTTAATTTTCGCATAGCCGAATGCGATATTTAGCGCGCAAAAGTTATAGTGAATCATGCGATCGTATTCTTTTCAGCGCGGAAATGAACGCAAAACGGTAAAACTAGTACGAGAAATAACCCATGCGAAAATGGCGATTTTTCGCACGCGATAATACTATGGTGAATCGTGCGCAAATTATTTTGCGTTTTTTAACGCGAAAAAGCGTGCGATAATTTTTATCGCCCTTTAGTGAATCAGGCCCAGTGTGTGTTATTTCTCTTAGCACAAAAGCAATGCTTATTTTCTGTGCCAATGAGCCATATTAAAGGGGAAAGGTATCTGTGCAATAGATTAGCCTATTAGGTGTTTGTGGCACATGATTCATTTCTATTTACCAATAACACAAAAATATCCTGCTGCTAGTTTGTTTTTATTTTTTTTTGTTTTTTATTTGTCTGCATTTCCCAGTTTGTTTGGCTAATTACTATCACTACAGAAATGTAAGGGGGTACTATTATGATTTGTGATTGGACTTTGTGTTTGTGGATTTTAAATTGTTTGGGTTTTGGTTTAGCAGTTTTTCAGTTTGGAATCCCAGCAGCCATCTCATTGCTATGGATCCATTTACCATAGCAACCAGATAGTGTTTTAAAAAGGAGACAGGAGAACAAATAGAAAAGGGTCTAAATCAGTGGCGTAACTTGATGGTACTGGGCCCCCCTGCAAAAAAGTTTTTAGAGGGGCCTGGCACACATTGATTCGTATCGGAACTTCCCACCCGCCTGCTTCCCCTGCTCCCTGGCCGCAGGTAGGAGAGTGGCTAGGGAGGGGGAATTTCTATCAACTTATTAAACAGCTATAGAGCAGAAGAAGACCCAGGCTTGCAGAGGCTTGCAGCTATTTTTTGCATTTTGCACACTGCGAGGGGCAATGTGAATGCCCCCTTTTGGGATAGAATGGCTTGCAGGATAGAACAGTTTAGCTAAAAAAAGCTGAAAAAGCCACTTACTCTGGCTGCATGTAGTGCCAGTCCAACCAGCAAGACAAGTGCATGATCCTGAAACATGATCACAGTGGGCACCATTGGAACACTGGCAGTGGTTCGCACAGTCTGTGCCATAGAAGCCATCAGGGCAAGCTGGAGAAACGTGAATAAATAAACTGAATAAAATCTACACTCGTTTTAAATAAAGATGCACAGCCAACAGTTAGATTAAATCAAGTTGAACAGAATGGGACACTACAACAAGATGATATTTTACTTCAAACAATTAGTTATTTCACAATTAACATTTTTGCTAAATATACAGAGAATCATACATTAGTCATAGAATGTCCAGTATGGGACACTTAATCACCTCCCAGCATCCTATGAGAGCTAAAGACAGTGGGTTTTAGGGTGAAGACACACAGAGCTTCTAGTAGCAGCTACTTGTCCTGGCTTCTAAAACAGACAGTGCTGATCATTTACTGACTGTCTCTACATGTGTTTTAGCAGAGGCAATTCTCAGTATTGTCTATGGCAGGGTATTTTCTGGAATTTAGTATCTGTGAAAAAGTAGCTGCTAATAAGTAGCTCAGTGTGTCTTCACCCTTAGGACTTGTAGTTTAACAAAAGAGGTGGAAGGAGAAATATCATGCAAATTCTATAAATGCAATGAAAGTGCATTAACAGGTGCAGCACTTCCACTGAAATGCAGTCTATCTGACTTGCCACACTCATTCATTTTCTCAGTATTCCCCACTGGAAAACAGGCTCTGTCAAACATTTCAACATAAAGCGAATGATTTGCTTACTTTTACTTGTACTGAGCATTACTTTTATCTGTACATGTTCCGTTTCACATAACATGGCCTTTGGCTTTATGGAAGGCAGCCAAGAGAATTTCTGAGCATTTAATGATTATTTCCTCTATGTGACTAACGCACACCATGTCTTTCTTATAGCCCAAGGCAATAGCTGAGACACAGGGTCTCGTTTCCACAGCATAAACATTCTACTGAGGGATTTGCCATTCCATTGGTTACAACTGTGATTGAGATATTTTATGGAATGTCAACGAGCAATTCATATACCCTAATATACCACTCAAAAGGCTGCTCTTTTTTAACCAAATTTCATAAATATAATATAATGTGTCTCCCATATTCTCTTCCAACATTCCTTCCTGTACCACTCTAAGCCCATCTTCCTGTATTAGTAGAGGAAGTATTTTTAAATACTTAAAATAACTTCCTCAGTGTTTTCATTCCTTTCTCTAATGTTGAAAACATATGTACTGCATATCATAAATGAAAATTTTGAAAGGATATTAATATTCTTAGCTGCATGTGAATCAATACTTACGTAGCTCGCAGAATGTTCCTCTCCATCCTGCTGCGCACGTGCAAGCCCCGCTCACATGGTCGCAAACCGCACCATTATCACACTGACATGGGTGCCTGCAGTCTGAGCCATACCAGCCCTCGGCACATTCTATGGCGAAGATAGCATATATATGGTCAGACTAAACTGGTTAATATGCACTAATGAGAAAAGATAATACCTTATGAACTCAACAGATAACTATTCCAAGATGATAAGAAGCTAGGGGAGTCATTTTTCACAATGGCTTACTGCAGACTATTCCATTAATAAAACTTTGTAATAGTAAGAACCTTTTGTTTGCAGATCTTTGGACACCCTGATATTGTTTTTAATTTTTTGCACTGCCTTACACCCCCCCCCCAATCCTGTTGCAACCTGCTGGTATGGTTAAATACATTTCCTACATCTTTTTAAGTTCTTCCAATGATAGGTAACTTTCCATGTTATCCCTCTGATTAGCTGCTCAGTTACATAGCTACATGTAAAGTGACAGATATAATATGCAACTGTCTAGTAATAACCAGTAGTAAACAGGCTGATAGGTCTATGCAGTTAGAATAATTGCCACCAAAGTGTGATTGGCAACTATGGGTTAATGCATAGGTCTATATTTTTACCATATTACTACATAACTCTCTTATCCTAGGGGCTCATTTATTAACACCTGTCAAATTTGACCGTGGCAGTAACCCATAGCAACCAATCAGTGAATGTATTTTTTCAGCCAGCTGCAGGCAGAACAACAATTTGACTGGATGCCAGGGGTTATTGCCCACAGGCAAATTTTCTCAGCATTGATAAATGACCCCCTAGGTCTCTAAGTCTATTTTAAGCTTTCACTTTTAATTGCTTTCTATTTGTAAGAATACAACAGCATGAAATACACAGTGTTATCTCACAAGCGGATGGCTAACTTACTTTGATCACAATTCAGCCCTATGTATCCTGATTCACAGACACACTGTCCAGTCACTGAATCACAGCTTCCATCACTGTTGCTACAGTTACAGGGGTTGAGGCAATCTGTTCCCCAGTGCCCTGAATCACATGCTGGATTGGGGGGAAAAAAGACAATGAAATCTATATTGAGTGCTTCTCAGCCTTAGTTAAAACAAAATGGCATTTAATTTCATAAATCATCTCTCCTTTAACCTCAAAATTTGAAAAATTTCCTAATCTAATGGTTTTGTTAAACTAACAGCAGGTAAATTCTCTGGAGTGTGAAAAAGGTCACAGCTTCTTGAAAGAGTGGCCCACACAATGAATTTTAAACCAGAAGGAAGCAAAAGGTATATTTGTGAGACAAAAAAAGAACCAATACAAGAAAGCGGGGCTGGAACTAGGGGTAAGCAATAGAAGCATGTGCATAGTACTCACTTTGGGGTGGTGCAACTATTATGGCAGTGACATGTGGGCAGGCTAGCCTTGGAAGCCAACTACTTGGCTCAGCTTTTTAAAAAAAGGGTCAATGAATGCGCATTTGCTTCTCAGAGAGCCAAGGTTTCCTGTAGACCAGGGCATTTCTATATTATTTACAGCTCAAATTTATAATACAATTTTTCTATCACACCTTAGAGCCTGCCACTCCCTGTGCTGTATGGTGCTTTGGAGATCATATAGACCAATATTGGTGGCAATTTTACCTCTTCTGCAGTTATGGCCTGTCCAGCCAGGCGGACATGTGCATCTTCCTGAGACTGGGTCACATTGGCCATTGTTCTGACAGGCACATCTCATCTGGCACCCCTGGCCATGCCAACCAGCAGGACAAACTAAAGGAAAGCAAAAACACTTACTGAACACTGAATTACTTATGCTTTATTTATTATCTATTAACAATCCATAACACAATATATATATATACTTTCATAACCAGATACCCCTGCTGGCAAACCAACTGGGTGCCTACAAACAAGGCTTTTGTATCTTTATGGATAAGCACAATCATCAGGGTTTCACAAATATATATATATTTAATATATACAGTATTTTATTTTCTGTTTGTTTTCTTTCCATAAAGGTTTTGTAAAGGTACTTTTACTACCCACAGGGCTCCTATTATGTTTATAATAATAACAATAATAATCCCTGAAACAAACCAGAGACAAATTTACTGGATATCTGGACACGTGCCACTGTGATAACCATGTAGTACTTACTTTCTTTGCAGAGGCTGCCAGTGTACCCCGGCGTGCATGTACATTCTCCAGTCGCTGGGTTACAAGTGCCGTTGTTTTCACACATGGGACAGATCTCTTGGCAGCCAGCTCCCCAGTGTCCTACAGGGCAATCTGTGGCAGACATGGAAGAATTGAAACTGTTTACATGTGCAGATCACAATTCAACTTGTGAATTCTTCACTAGGATTATTTACGGCGAACAGCATGCTGGAACAGCAGGCTCTGATATGCTGCCTGTAAGTAGCAGAAGTATGTGGATTTACAGAATATAAAATCAAATGATAATACAGTATCTGAATCTGAAAAAGGGGCTATTGTTTAAACATTCTGCACATTGTCCCACAGCGCAGGGGTTAAAGAGCGATCTACAATAACCATACTCCTGTGACACTCAGCTGATACTTCCTACAATATATGTAAGCTCTCTATCATTGTACCACAGGGGATAATTGTAATGTCTGAAATCATGTCTGAAACCTGGAGATCCGCATCATCTCCTGTGCAAATTAAACTAAAGGGGATTAAATCTTTGATTGATTATCCACATATTTGTTATTTTTAATGACCTTCACACAAAGTTAGCGTAATTTCCCATTAAGGATGTGTTTTGCACTAATGGGATGAATGTTAGGACAATGCAATAGCATCAGCAAGTGTGGGCTCTGTTACATATCAGGCACACCCCAAAACCTTCATCCGGCAAAAACATACACTTATTAGGCAACTATAGCAACTACAGTAAGCAAAACAGCATCTTGACACATCACTAGCAAAGGTGGGAATCTCACATGCAGATGTTAAATGAGTCCCCAAAGAAGGCAAAGCACAAAAACACGCAGTAAAACGCATGACCAATAATCCTCAGTGGCATTACATTAATATCATACCAAACAGCTTCAATCATAGCAGGAACATATCTATCTATCTATCATCTATCCAGATAGATAGAGGGAAATTGCTCTATTAACTGGTGATGGGCGAAATGATTGGATTCACGGCGCGTCCAAAAATTGCTGCCCGCGTCAAAAGAATTGTCTCAGTTGCTCTCAAAAATTTACTGTCTTTATAAAATGTAACTTTTAATGAATGGGACACATTCGCCATCCCCTGTTGTATCCCAGTAGCAGTTCAGTAAACCAGTAAAGTCTATAAACCATTAAATTTCATATATGAGCTGATACATTTCTCAGATGCAGCAGCAGCTTCATCCCCTACTGATTATGGTCCTGGAGAGTTATTAAAGTCTGTAGAGGAGAGAGTCGTACAAGCTGGTGCGTCACTTGCTGGCGATGCTCTGATGCCTCAAATAAAAATTACAAGAGGTATATGGTTCTAAACATATCCAAATGTAGAGAATTGCTTACCCACAGTGAATGCATGGTCCAGGTGCTCATGCCCCAGACCCTCAGCATAGGGGAGCCATATTGGAAAGGATTCTTTTGAGTTAGGCAGGCACTCCGGAATACCAAATAATGTCGAATTACAGCTCAAGTATAAAGTAAAAATATAGTAATTTTATTGACAAGTACAAATATAAGCTATGAAGTTTCATAGCTTATATGTGTACTTGCCAATAAAATTACTATATTTTTACTTTATACTTGAGCTGTAATTCGACATTATTTGGAATTCCGGAGTGCCTGCATAACTCAAAAGAATCCTATGTTCCTCTGATGATGCTGAGAAATGAATCAAGTAATGTATGACATGCTAGAAGTTTAGAAAGTCAGCATGCTACCACTAATAATATAAGACTGGGGGAAAATAAACTTGGAGAAAACATAAAAATAGAAAGCAAATGAAAAACAAATTTGTTTGTCTATGTGAATGTTAACTGCCCCTTTAAAATATTTTACTGACAAAACAATACACTGACAATAAAAATAGTGACAACACAATATTACAATTTAACAGATAAAATTGAGATAATTTCCATTGCATTCATTTCCATTGCCTCACCTTTGGCACAGTCTAAGCCAATTTTTCCAGCAGGGCAAATGCAAATCCCTGAGACGTGATTACAAGGTGCACCTCCACATGCACAAGTCTTTACACAGTTCATTCCAAATGTTCCTTCTGGGCATTCTGATCACAGAAAAGATAACAAAAAAACAATAATGTGGACCATGTATTAGAGCAGCTATTAGGGGTTCATGTGGGATAACTAGTCACTGGGCTGAACTAAATCATAAAAAGTGTGGATGGCTTGCTAGAATAGGTACAGTATTGTAAGATTGCAATGTACTGTATCATTACAGTTTTACAGAACCAGGGCAATCATACTGCAGTAAAGATGATACAAAACAATCCCTTGGAATGACCGGAGAGCAGAAAGATTACAAGCAGCTATGATGTCTTAAACCCATAATTTTAACCACATGGATACCTATTTTCTACTGTAAAACAGATAAAAGAAAGCAGCAGGTTTGAGACAAGAAACATAGGGGCAAGTAACTGCTGGTGGATGATCTGATATCAGAAATAACTACATTTAGAAAGCATGACATTGGAGAACAAGAGAATTTAGCAGTAGGAGTGGGCATTTAGTTGTGGCAGTGGTGGAGTGTTACCTTGGTCACAGTTATCCCCCTGGTATCCCTCTGGGCACTGTTTCTGGCACCTCCCATTAGTGTGGTCACAGAGTACACCATGTGGGCAGCTACACTTGTTCTTACAACCCATTCCGTAAAATCCCACGTCGCATTCTAAAAAATGGAAATATTCAAGAGACATCATGCTTGAGTTGACATTTACAGTTTGCAGTGACAAACCAAGGTCAGAGTGGTCAAACACAGACCTAGAGCAGACCAGTGCCAGTGGCCCCTGTTTCCCTCCAGCAGAGGGGCATTTTGCCCCATTTTATTTTCTATAATAAAATATCTCTCTCTTTTACATTCTTAAATGTTAACACAGAATATTTTATTTAAAATAGTACCAAACACCAGGAGTAAAAAAATAATCTACAATGTAGCAATAAATCATGATGTATTCATCCAACACAGTACATGTACTTTATATTGAAAACATTTCTAAATAGAAGATGACCGAGTTAATGGTGGAACACTTACTTTTCTGACAGTATTCTCCATGGAAACCTGGTTTACAAGTACAAAGGCCTTCCTTTTTATCACACTCCAGGGTGTTTCTCTGCACACATTGGCATTCTTCTGAACAACCAGGCCCATATGTCCACTTTGGGCAAGCTAGTCAAGGAAATATAATGATGATCACAAAAGTAAAATACAGATCCCAAGAACTGCAGCAAGTGTCTTCAATTAAGACTCAAACTAAGTTAGGCCAGCCTTAAATAGAAGATTCTTTACTTTTTGACACATAATTTAACAGTGTTGTGCTATTACATTACTAGATCAGATTTCATATATTTTTAAAGTTCACTCTGTCTCAGATAGATTAACATTTTTAGTTAACAGTGAAGCAAATCTTTTTAAACTTTGATATTCAAGGTAACTGATTTGCATTGTCTTTTGGGACAGTGGTTCTGATGCTGAGACTATAGGGGTCAGTTCTGAGCCAAGCTAGCCAGATGCCCTAGGCAACCAGGCCAGCCACCTTGCCTACAGCGAGGAGATAGGAGTGACAAGTAGCGGAGGGGAGAAGGCAGCAGGTGGTGTTGTCCACAGGACTCAAGGGCCAGGACTAGGGGTAGGCAGACAGGAGGGCCGTGTGACTAGCACCCCCCAACTGTTGTGCCCTAAGCACTTGCTTCTTCTTCCTACTTAGTGTGTTTTATTACATGTGGTGAAATGGGTCTTAGAACAACATACCGTTAAACACATTTAAAAATGCAAGACTTATTTCTCACCTAAATGGCAATAACGTCCATAGAGCCCAGGGTCACACAAACAAGCTCCATGGATTCGATGGCATCGACCTTTGCTGGCACAGTTACATTTTTTCTTGCAGCTCTTTCCATAATATCCTTTTGGGCAGCCTAAAAAAGGAATAAACATACCATTTGGTCTTGCAGTAACAGATATACGCAACACTGACATTTCCAGCTACACCAAGCATTTTACTTACCATCCTCACAGAATTCGCCACTCACTCCTTGTGGACAGCGGCATTTGCCAGTAATAGGGTCACACGTGGCTCCATTCTTACAGTTACATTTGAGGCTACAATTCTGACCAAAAGTTCCTTCAGGACAAGCTGAATTAGGCACAAGAAATAGAACACATTTAATTGATACACAAAAGATAGTTCAACATTTGCATTTACTTGTTGTTTACTGGTTACTGGTTGTTTTGTTAAAGCTTACCATAAGGTAAGGTACAATGGTGTATTTAACAGTGTCTGCACTTCAAACTGGGGTGTATACAGAAATCCTAGTCATATAGTAATAAGGCAGAATCAAAATATCTAATGTAGCCCATGTGAATTCCTAAAAATTCATGTAACTAGTAAAATATTGTATTTTCCTACACTCAATATATCTTGTCGCAGACATAGTGTTTGTACTATCCATTCCTCAATTTGGTGGAGTAACTACAAAAACAGAAACCTGAAGGTGACATTATCGTAAAAGAATTCTGCCCCATAACGTTCTGCACTGATAGACAGTCACTATATCCAGTTGCGTCACATTTTGCCCTCTGCAGCCAATCACTGATTTTTTTGATATGAGCTACTAGTTACTGGTGTACAACATTGCCTCCATGAAATGGAACTCTTGCCCTTGTACAAGGGCCAAGTTCTTTATTTCAGCCACATCAATAAGAACAGGTTACAATATTCATGGCAGCAAGTAGAGTTGATGGCCATAATGACCAGTGAATGGACCAGGAGGCCATTGGGAAATACGAAGGCAAATCTATAGAGTGATAGTGCAGTGACTACCTAAAGATGGTCCTGCCTTTTTGTTAGCTCCTAAGGTGCTGGACTGCTCTGTCATTTCATTAGAAACCTAATCCATTTTTATTGTAAAATGTGGGATTAATGAATTTTTTACACATTTTCCCATTATTAGGCTTAACGTTACGTGCTGGAGTATAATAGTCTTTCCATCCTTCCCTGATCCAAAAGCGTGCGGTTTGTTTACACTGGCTCTCCAAACCAAAAAGCCTTTTGGCTTACTCACTATTACTGGAAATGAATCAGATCACAGCTTGTGCGTTCCTGTCTTTATAGCAGCTCTCTGCACTATTAGAAATCTGATATATTAAAAAAGGTATACAGTGGAAATAAGGAATTATTGGGTGAATGAAGTAATATGTTTGCTTTATACGTGTATCTGTATAAGACAGATATGGTTAGTGCATTTCGGCACTGACATATTTATATGTTGTAAAACTGGGAAATACATTGGGGAGGATGAAATATTCCCCAATAAAGCAGTACACAGCTGCAGCAACACTGTACATTTCTGCACTTTGCAAACAAACCCCACAAACTTCAGCTTTGGTTTAGAGACGATGCCCCCTCCAGCGCATGGAAGGCTCAAGGTCTGCCAGCAACAAAGCTGGGCACCACGGGGCACTGAATCAGATAGCTTCGACTTTCTGTCACATCCTTCTATAATATTATTCCATCCCAAACTTGCGTGTGACAGGCCTATTGCGGTGCAAACAAAGCAAACCTGAAGAACCTGCATATAAATATTAAATATTTATACAGATGTCTGTGCATGTGCCAACTAGGTACTCAAAAACTGTTATGTAACCTGTCATCTTTCCCATGTAAAAGAGGGGGTTTGGCACCTCTTCCCTTTCACACACAGGTAATTGGCAAAGTAAATAGGAAAAGCAGGTGCACCCACAATGCTGTAGTTAATTACACAACATCATGATTGGAGTTATTAAGAAAAATGCTGATCATAGCCAATTATGGAGACCTTGGCTAAATCAAGCAGAGGGTAGATTGTTGTAGCATGTTTTGTTAGGAGTTTTAGTAACAAAGTAGGCTCAGCTTGGTTCTTCATAAGAAACAGCAGATACTGTGACGTTGGCACAGACATCTCAGAAAAAGATAACATGAGCGAGGGGCCATTGCAGATGAAAGCGATGAAAGGCTGTTAGCTTTAAAGAATTATATTCTCTGGTGGACCTAACACTTTATTTAGGGGTTTGTAGCCTTCCAGGTCAGCCAAATGCTTTGGGTTGCATGTTGCCTTTCCTGAGACACATCTGTGACTAAAAAGCTATTTTCTCTGGGCAACAAATTGAAATAAGTGTTACATGGAGACCAGCAAATACCCCAAAACATCATATCCAGGCCCCCTGGGGCTGCATATTATCTTCTTCCCTGGATATGGAGCAGAGGACAGATTTTCTTGCTAAAACTATCAATCCATGAACAGGATTCTCCTCAGCAACTATGGAGATGAATGACTCTGATTCATTCAGAACTTTTGGCTGCATTGGTTAATACTGTCTCAGTGGAGTACTGTGGGTGACAGCCAAAACATGGTTGGCCTTTCAAAGCATTTGAGAATTATGTTGCAGCCTTTATGTAAACAACAATGTCTGTGCACTAATTACTTGGTCATAAATGAAGCAGAATATTATGTAGAACTAAGAAGAGCCAATTTAAAGACCTTATCGTGGACTAGAGGCTTATGGGCAATTCAGAATCTGCCATAAAAATATGATCTCCAAGGCATAAGTAATTAAAACAAAATGGAAACCTATAAAACTATGGCATTTAATAAACTAGAAATCTTTGCTGGTTGGCTGATGTCCCTATGGGCACTTTTATAAAAGTTTAAAAAAAAGCCTATAGGCTTTACATTGGTGCTTAATATCTCAAAAATAAATGCAGAACACTGCACTTTCTCTTTTCTTTGGCTGAAGTTAACCATTTTGACATGGTTAACAGTCTCTGCTGAAATCCAAGTGCCAAATGCAGAGTTACAAGAGAGTCCAAATTGCGGTTGCTCATTTTGGCAGGAAGAAAAGCAAAACTCGAGTCATTCAATAAGTGAACATGAACCAAAATGCGTGCAGCTAAGGAAAATACAGCACAGACTGAAATGCCTCCCAAATTTGTTTTATGAGTTTGTTAAAAACAATACTGTTTCTATTTTTAAGATCACGAGTGTAAAATGAGAACACAGGAAATCAAGCAAAATCTAGAACAGGGGCAACCAACCTTTGTCACGAAAGCTGCCATGCAAGTCACAGTATCCTACTCCCACAGCTGAACTGTAACTACAGTCTTGTGTATTTCTCACTATTTTCATGTTTTATTTATAATTGAGAAAAAAATATGGGGGCAATTTCACAATCACACCATATCTATATAATGGAAATTCCACACACTGGTTTTAATTTATGCTTCAGATTTTGAGATCTTCATCTCGGCAGTGTCATGGAAAGCTAACACTGTTGTCCGCACGGGAAATGTGTGGACAATGGAATGTGCCTTTGCTGTCCATAAAATGGAAATAAAAGAGAAGCAGATGTAACTGTGTGTGTGGCTGCCACATCATGACCTGAACTCAAACCTGCTTTAAAGCACAGGTCTTTAGTCACAGCAAAAACAAGCACTGGGGGAATATTAGGTGTGGTAGAGGGCATGAGGGCTGGGAAGGCAGGAAGGAAAGAGGGGAAAAGCACAGAAGACTCTAGACCCCACCTGCAGGTTATACAACCCCCACCCAATACTGCACCCATGATGGAAGCATATAATCTTTTGGTACAATGCAGTCAGAAGCATAAATAAGGCCCTGCAGTCCCACGCCACAGGGGTGCAGTCCCACTCAGTAGCATAAATAAGGGCCAGCATTCTCTACACAGTGGGGGTGGGGGGGTCTTGAATGTCTGAAGGGGGATTTTCAATGTCTGATCAGTCAAATCACTGGCAGTAGAATACTGCTGTAAATCACATAACCTTACAGTGGAATACAGTAGTACATCTCTGTTTTCTTAAAGAAGAAAGAGTACAATGCTTTAACTCCAATGATTTGTTGCTTGCCTAGAAGTACAACAAATAATGAATGGTTCTGCCCCTACTCCTCTGCGTGTTCCAATGACTTGACCAGCAACCTATATATAATGGAATAGTCAGAGAAGGGGGTGCAGAAAGATAGTGGCCAGTACTTTGTTTGGTAGTATGTTTTAATCATGTCGTGTACAGCAAATCTATTAATGGCATCAAACCAGTGGGTAAAAACTGTAGACAGCATTTAATATTCATTGTTTGGAAACCTGGCAGCCCAAAATACATTAAATAAGATCTGACTGACCCAAGTGGATGGGGCAGTCCCCCCTGAAACTAGATACATTCAGAATACTGTATATAGGTACACTTGAATGAGAAAATTTGATAGACTGTCCTAGATTTTTTTCAACTTACTTTGGTTACATATAAGTCCTGTCCAGCCCCCCTGGCACATACAGCCATCCTCCTCCTCATTACATGTTCCTCCATTCTTGCAATCGTCACAGGTTAATGTACAGTCAGGGCCAAAGCTGCCGCCAAAGCAAACTAGAAGCACCAAAAGGAATTCTGTTAGAAATGAACAGGGTTGTATCTACTTTTCAGCTGCAGCAGTTCTCATGTATTTGGTTACCTAGCTTGAAAAACTATACACTGTTTGAAAAACTCAGTATAATGAGTCTTTTGTAATAAAAGGTGTGACTTAAATGGTAACTCGTAAGAATTTTATACAGGGAAACCTGGGATTAATTCCAGTGTGAGGTTAAATAGTTTTGCTGCTGCTAGAATTCTGGAGCCTTCCTTGCAAGTTGAATCACATTGTTAACTATTTTCAATTGGTCCTCCCATCAAAATGCCTTTTTTTCTGACATTCTGCAATGCTAATATAAAAAGGGGGAAATATAGTTACCAAATGATTCTGAGAGGGTATGTTCTCCCCTGGCTTCTGCTTCTTCATCATCATAGTCCTCATCAAAAAATTGAGCAAATTCATCCCTTAGTAAAGTGACTTGTGGAAGCGATCGAACAATGGGACGTTGACCAGGTAATACTTCAGCTTGGTGAGTTATGGCTGTGGAGGGAAAAACGACTTAAAGCACATTTACTGAAATGACAAATAAATGTAAGGAACACATTTTTGTGACAAAGCAGAACTGCTGTGGTTTACGGATCACCATTGGTAGATTCTGATCTATCTTTGGGGCACCCCTGCTTTATCCCTAATTACTTCAGAAGTCATTGCCCACCTTAAACTCTTCTCTCTTACTGCTCCATACCATGAGTTGCTATTGCTTTCCACACCTGCCAACAACTCTCCCTTGTTCTTGGACAAACTCAGATCCTACATGCTGAAGCACTTGCCTAGGATGTGACTGGACATGTTTTGCTTTATATTTAAAACACATTCAGTATAAATATTTGTTATTCTAAAATACTACTAAAGAATTGCAAACTAAAAGCCATTATAAAACAAATTGAATGAAAATATATAAAAAAAACTCATGCAATAGCTAAGGAACTTACCAAGACAACTTTTACTGTCTCCATCCAGCCTATACCCCAGTGGACAGCTACATTGGAAGGAACCAATCAGGTTTTCACACAGCTGTTCACAACCTCCATTGTTCAAGGAGCACTCATCCACATCTGTTGGAAAAGAGCATTGTGTTATTGGTTTGAATGTCCCAAATGTCATAGTGGACTTTTATCACATTCATAAGGAAAAAAGCTGGCCAAATCCAAAAAATATGAATATATGGAGCATACAAGCACCAGCACTACTAAAACACACATATCTATAAAAGTATATCGTCGCGAATAGGGGCTAAATGCTTACTTTGGCAGCTACAGTACGTGATTTTAATTTCCTAAGCATGCCCTCTCTTAGTAGAGAGTAGGTACATTTTTTGCAGAGCTGAATGGAATGTACAATGCAGCTACAACTGGGCATAGCCCCATTGTACTCGGAATTTACCACAGCCTGCACTTGGTTGTAAATCTGCCAGAGCAGTGATCTTTAAGTGTGCTGGGCACCCCCAGAAAGCAGGTTAGTCGGCTGCAGATTCTAAATATACCAATAAGCACTGCCAGGCACCAACAAGTTTTGAGCCCTTCTGTACCTTCCCAGCTATTGTACTTGAGCTCTTTTCCTTCAATACCTTTTTGGCTATATACTATATATATAATAGATAAACAAGAGCAGACCCTTCACAAAAGCATCTGCCCTAGGTGCAGGTAAAAAATGAAAATGGAGGAAGAGTACCGCACACACAAGGATATATAAAAGATTTATTGGAAAAAAATCCAACGTTTTTAGCACAGACAGTGCTCTTCTTAAGGAACAAACATTTGGTTGTAAATCTGCCAGAAATATTTCCAGAGCAGTGATCTTTATGTGTGCTGGGAACCCCCTGCAGTCGGCTGCAGATTGCAAATATACCAATCAGCATTGCCAGGCACAAACAAGTTTTGACCCCTTCTGTACCTTCCCAGGTATTGTACTTGAGTTCTTTTCCTTTTATACCTTATTGGCTATATACTATACATATATATGTAAATATCAAGATGTCATATTATGAAACCTTTAACTGAACAGCAGTGCATAGGTCTGTGCATAGGTAATATGGTACTGAAGAGAACAAGTGTCACACTGACATATTTTGTATTATGGAATCTCACCTGATGAATTAATTTGCTAAACAGTAAATAAGAACAGAGTTGTGTTCAAAATATTGTATTGGCATACTCATAAAATGTCCCCAAATTGTAGTACATAGTAAATAAATCAGTTCCACCCAATGATATTATTTGGTTAATTGCGTAATCCCTCAAGTTTTTTCTCTGCTGTAAATAAGTTAATCAGGATGTTTAGCTGCGGAGCATTCCAAATCACTGACTAATGCTGCAATCAGTTTGCTACACCACTGAAATCCCTAGATGACACATCTCCCCAGGCTAACACATTCACGTGGATCAACTGATTGCCACTGCTATGCAATTGGGACTGAACAGCATGAGTGAGCTGTTTGCAGCAGGGAGCTCATTAATAAAACAGTTATGTCACATAAAATAACATAACATAAAATATAAAGACTTATTTGTTAAACTAAGCTACTGGCACCCTGTACAAAGTGGCAGATGTATTTTCTTTTTATCTCAATGGGCATTTCCCAATAAGAATGATTTAGGGCACTAAATGTCTCATGGGCAGGCAGTATAGAGTGGTGCATTCATCTCAATAAAAATATATCAACATTAATCCCAACATAATCCCCAACTCCATCTCACTAGAATGTCACATGGCTGGGAAAGTGAATTATGGGATACAGTCTTCATTGAGGGCAAAGGGACTTACAACTAGCTTTAAATACATGGTTACATACTTGGAGTGAATCACATAGGGGATTATGTAATAAAAGACACTAAACCCATTCTATAAAATACTAAAAGTTAACCTGAAGGTAAAACATTCCTTCAGTTAAATCTTTTTATAGACCCGGAGTAATGTTGTCTATGCTTTTGCTGCTTTTACTTTGCTTAGAGTAGTACGAATAGAATTTTGGTTTTATACAGCACATTATATATTTTTCTTATTAATTACACTCCGTAATGTATTTACCATCACATCCACATCCATCTGGGTTGAGTCTATAGCCTGAGTAGCACAGACACTCATAACCCCCTGGGTTATTAGAACATTCTTGCTGACAGCATGATGCGCCATTTGTGCACTCATCTGTGTCTAGGAGGACAGGTAAAGATAAGTTACTCATCAAGTCATTATTACCATCAACAACAGTACACATTCTTTATTGAAATATATGTTCAGTATCTAATATAGTACAGGTATGGGACCCATTATCCAGAATGCTCGGAACCTGGGGTTTTCCGGACAAGAGGTCTTTCCGTAATTTGTATCTCCTACCTTAAGTCTATTAAAAAAATAATTTAAACATTAAATAAACCCAATAGGGCTGTTCTGCCCCCAATAAGGGATAATTATATCTTAGTTGGGATCAAGTACAGGTACTGTTTTATTATTACAGAGAAAAACAAAATCCTTTTCAAAAATGTGATTTGATTAAAATATCGTCTATAGGAGATGGCCTTTCCGTAATTCGCAACTTTCTGGATAATGGGTTTCAGGATACAAGGTCCGATACCTGTAGTAGCATAGCAATTTCAGCAAAATCATAAAAACATGGTATGTCTATGTACATACACTGATGCACTGCACTCATGCGTCAACCTAAATATCTGTACCCCGGACTTGGAGCAGGCGCAATTACAAATGTCTTCAATGATTGCTTAGCAAGTCCAGTTGCTTTAGCTTCTCTTGCAATCACTTGCAAGAGAAGCTTAAATAGCATGAGACAGCACCTGCCGACCCCTCTGTGCTGCCCTCTGTAACAAATACAGGGTAGTACTGGGGCAATGCAGGGCAGAAAATGCCCTTTTTTTTAGAAAGGGGTATGGATCCTTCTTCAGGGCTGGTAAGTCTCATTCATGCCTTTCGTTCTCCTTTAAGATGCAAAAGAGTTTTTTTGAAATAAGATTGTGAGCTGTTATGTTGTGGAGTTCTTCCCCAAACCAATTGCACTGGAAAACAGATTAAATAGTTTCAAGAGAGTGTTTGATGCCTTTTTAGCTAGTATTGATTTTACCATCTTCAGGTTACTTCTACCTCTTCATCTAATGCCCAGGGATTGGTAACAATTTGAGATTTTTTTTTTGAGATTCTGTGTGTCCCTACATTTTAAATTATCGATATGAATATCCTTAGGACAATTCTGATCCAAAAACTGGTTTGGAGTTAGTAAAGACATTTTCCCTTCTGATGCACAGTTTCAAATGGGTTAATTTGCCTAATCAAGTGAATGTTAGGCAGCATTACTGGAACAGAATTTTTAACTTTATGAAAGCATGTCTTTTCAACCTCAGTCGGGTATATTTTATGATGCTCAATATTAATGGGTGGAAGTGGCAGGCCTCTCACTATATAGTACATCTAGTTATCCCTCCAAGCTCACAGCTGCAACCCTTATATTCAATGTTTACACAGTAGACAATCTGAGGTATTGTGTCAGGAAATGCCTTTGTGCTGAGGCTTGCCATGTTTCTCAGTATAAGTATGGGAGAAATACGGTATCGAGTTCATTAAATTTACAGTATTTCAAACTAGCTTTAACTCATTTGAACTTGAGTCAAAGATTTCAGCAACCTAAAATAAAAAGCAAATGAATAAGTGAGCCACAGAGATATGATTTTATGTTATATAATACGAATATATAATATATATATATATATATAACAAAACAGAAATGTTCTACAAACCCATGGATAAAGCTTCTGAGCTTTACATTTCCTCTCTTTAGAGAACATAAAGGGTAGGCCGTAGTTATGTCAACCCCAAGAAATGGGAACACAAGGAAACATATGATAGGTAATTCTAGGAATGACTATGAAGATTTTCATTCATCCAGATCATGGTATATCGGGTATAAATAAATCTAAAGCAACTGGACTTGCTAAGCAATCATTGAAGACATTTGTTGAGCTGAAGAAGCTGCTCGGATGAGTAGTTAAAGGTCTTCAATGATTACTTAGCAAGTCCAGTTGCTTTAGATTTACTTATACTAGATAATGCTAGGAATGTTCTCTCACATATACGATTAATAAAATGTCACATTTCTCAAAAGCAATGGGAATAGATTCCAAAAGGTAAACACAGTGCAGTGTCTGTGTGCTGCCCCAAAAACTTAGTCAGTGCTAGAGGCCCCAGATGGCAGCTCAAGTCATGAGTAACTTATATACCAGTAACCAGCTTTAACAATTAATGCTTAATTGCATGCCCTAAAAGAAAGATTTTCTAGTCAAACTTCAAGTTTGCGGTTTTCTCGATTCAAGAAAAAACATGGCAAAAAATGTGAATATTCGCACAAGTATTTCCGGAAACTTTGAATAGTCAGATTTATTAAAGAAAAAGTCTCCAGAAAAAACTCGGCAAGTAAAAGCTAGTGAATGATTGGCATTATTTACCTATACAGGTTTTTCCATCTGTGTCCAGCTCAAACCCTTGAGGGCAGAGGCAAAGGGGACCAGCGTTGATGTGTTTACACTGATGTGAACATCCTCCATTGTTGATCTCACAGCTATTGATAATCTCCATCTCGATTCCTGGAACAGGAAAACAGAATGCATCCCTCATCTGATCTCTACCTTTGATCATTATTTGCTGTACTTTTTCAGTTTCTAAACTAAAAACCCAAAAAAGATACATTCCTATACATTTCTTGATTTTCTTTGTTTGAAATTAATGTAGGCTTCCCATGTGAAAAAGTATTCTAGAACACTGATTTGTGTTTTTTAAGAAGCATCCATACCTTTACAGAGCAGGCAGATTGCTTGGACAGATTCCACTGAATTAACTGACTGGCCTTTATGTATGGCATACATTCAGTTGTATTTTACCTATGGTTTCCCTATAGACCAACCTGTTTTAGATACATACACACAACATAATTCAAATGTAAAGGTTTGTAAAACATCTGCAAAACATATGCATGACTTCTGACCATGCTACACTGCTAACCATGAGCTGGGTTGCTAAACATATACAGTATGCTGCTTATATTTTCATTCATCCAAAGCCGGCAACAAGATGCAGGATTTACAGGCACCTTATGGAGATCCTTCCCTAGGCTTCTGGCGTGTACCCAGCCCCTTGCCCTCTTATCCTGAATTCCCCTTTACAACGTGACTCTGTTCCAAGTTCTTAGCTGCCACTGATTCTCTTTATTCCTACGTTAGCTTTCAACTATTGTCAACAACTAATCGGATCTCATTTATGGTCCACTGAATTTTACATTTTCAGACATAACACAGTATTTATGGTTAACAGCTGGATGCTCTTGATGGAATGTTAATTTATCTTGGCAAATTCTTATAAGGAAAATGATCAAATCTAGGCTCCATTTACAAGCACAAGCCGAGAGGGCATCTGACGTAATTAACCATAACAATAATAGGAATCCAAAAAGAATACATCTTGCACACTTCATAATTTACAGGGATCCTTCAAACATTAAGGAACATTAATATATATTTTTGACTCAGCCCAATCCAAGTATTGTGTTAAAGGAATACTGTCATGGGAAAATAGGTTTTTTTTAAAACGCATCAGTTAATAGAGCTTCTCCGGCAGAATCCTGCATTGAAATCCGTTTTCCAAAAATAGATTTTTTTATATTTCATTTTGAAATTTCACATGGGGCTAACCATATTCTTTATTTCCCAGGGTGCCACAGTCATTTGACCTGTGCTCCCAGTAGATATCAGAATAGCACTCAATAGTAAGAAATCCAAGTCCAGCTTGGGACTCCTCCAGTTACATGGGAGTAGGAGAAACAATAGGTTACCTGAAAGCAGTTCTAATGTGTAGCGCTGGCTCCTTCTGAAAGCTCAGACTCAGGCACAATGCACTGAGATGGCGCCTACACACCAGTATTACAGCTTTAAAAAAATACATTTGTTGGTTAAAGAATAACATTTTAAATGTTAGAGTGAATTATTTGCTATGTAAACAGTGCAATTTAGAAATAAAAAGTATACCATAAAAATCATGACAGTGTTCCTTTAAGATTAATAGTTGGTTTCTGCTGGTTCTCTGTATATAATATATCTTAATTTAATCATTTTAGATTCATGAACAAATAGTCTGTGCCTAAGAGGTGAGGCAGGCACTATATGATTGACAGCTGGGACTTTTGAATGCCTTTATAATGGGTCTGGATACATTAATAGAAAAAGTAATTTGGGTTTCATGTTAAATTTGAAAAGTATGCTTATTATACAGTTTTTTATATCTGGGTGACAGGTCCCCTTTAAATAATAAACACTAGAGAGCAGCCAAACACATGCTGATATTTTGTTTAATGTTGGTTGGGAGAAGATATTGTACAGTTATGGGACCTGTTATCCAAAATGCTCAGGACCTCAGGGTCCAGGACAAGGTTTTCCGGATAAGGGATCTCTCCATAATTTGGATCTCCATAATTTAATCTACTAAAAGAACATTTACACATTAAATAAACTCAACAGAATTATTTTGCTCCAACAAGGATTAAGTATATCTTAGTTGGGGTCAAGTACAAGGTACTGTTTTATTATTACAGAGAAATGGAAAACACTTCTAAAAATGTATATTATTTGATTAAAATTGAGATGGCCTTCCCATAATTTGGAAGTTTCTGGATAACAGGATTCCAGATAATGGATCCCATTTTTGAAGCTTTGACTGTGTCTTTAGCAGATCATTAACGGTCCTCCTACATAGTGTGAATTATTTTAAAAGTTTTTTCCTTTCTACTTAAGAATGTCAACACAGGAATTATCGTAACTGAAATCATGTCTGAAGTGTGCAGTATGTTATGCAAGTGAAAGCCAATTAGGAAAGTCAATTAGGCCAAAAAATGTATCATTTTTGTAGTTGTGTATAATAACTATCCTTGTAATATTTCAGAATGGTCAGAAATGCATGAACTTTAAACATTAATTAATGCCCAAACTGGTTACTTGTGATTCCTTAATTTGGGGTACTTACTATAACATTGCTTTCCATCAGCTCCCAATTCATAGCCAGGACTGCAGCTGCAATGGAAGGAGCCTCGAGTGTTGAGACAGCTGTGTGCACACATGGCCAAGCCAGTCAAACATTCATTAATGTCTTTAAAAAAACAAGTGGTAGGACATAATAGAGAGATTATTAAATGTAAAAAGAGGGCACTGAAGCACAAAAGCATTTTTCAAGTGAAACAAATTCTATCCCTAAACTCATTCTTTGTTGTTGGAGAACATGACTCTATTGCCTACCCAAAGCTGCAAGAATATAGACACTGATTATTTGATCAAAAGTTTCAAGTTGATGAATGCATTTCTATTTTCAATCTCAAATACCAAGTAACTACATTACCTAAATGCACAAAATTACCCCACACACAAAAATGTAATCAGTGAACATCCTCTTTGAAATATTTCACTGCCACTCTGGTTGTCCAGAGGTTAATAGTAAGGCTGCAACATCCCCTTAATCACTTATATTTCCTTCTCCTCCTGTAACCCACTCGCCCCCCTCCCTCGGGAATTTGCTTTGATTCCTGGCTTGTGGGCATGCTCAGTTGTTCTAAATTCAGATTACTAAACACGCTCTCCAGTCTAACAGCCAGTAAAGAGATGGCATTGCATCATTCTTGATAAAATGTATGCTGAATAAGGGTCTGTGTGTGTGTATGCTGTTTGCAGATTTAAATGTATCTGATTATGTATCAGAGGAAAAATGGCCACCAGGTGAAAGCTGCTATTTGCTTTAGGAGAATGTGATGGTGCTGGCAAGCAGAGGGGATATATGCAGTACAAATGATGCCATTTGGGTGGGGGTGACATGCCCAACTGATAAACATTGTAGGCAAATATAGGCTTTACATGTCCTTTAATATATACTATGTCTTATTGTTTTTCTTCCCAAGAACCAAGGAGAGTATGGCACACTGGAGGTTCAAAAATGACAGACTGCAGAATGATATATGGTCTATGCAAATTAAAAATGTTATCTGCTAACAACCATTCTTGGCATGTGGATGTGGATTAGAGTCTGGCAGAAGTAAAGTATCTGTGTAGTAGGCCAAATCACTGTGTATTACTGGATATGTGGAACGCCCAGTGGCCAGATAAAAAGACATTTGAAATACCCCTATACAAAAAATAGGTACTTGGTTGGTATATGATGAAAAACAACATGAATGCTACTACATGAGCGGGGACATGTACAATGCTCCCACAGGGACACCACTTTGGAGTAATGGGCAGCTTTATTCTGTGATTCATGCATGATTTGCATAAGAAATTAAATATATATTCTTTACAGTCACAAATGACATGTTACAGAGCTGTCTGTTGACAGTTCTTAAAGGGAAAGTTTAACAGATGGAAGTTATCTAAAGAAAATTGCAATTGGTCTTTTTTTTTTGTTTCTGTTATGCCTCTCTCTCTCCACAATGTAAGTTAAACTTTATGTTCACATTTTCATTGTTCATTCTAGCTTTCTAATAAATTCATGGATGCATGAAAGCTTAGCTGAGATGTTATTGTAGTGTAAATTTCCCCTTTAACACACATATATAATAAAATGATTACTAATACCGGTACACATTTCTCAGAAAGTATGAGAAAGCCATTTTCCTGTACTCTCTGAAATTTACTGAGCCCTAATTTATGTTGAAATCAGTTAAGTACAGAGGAAAATGTAATCCTTCTCCCGCCAAGCTTCCTGTTCCAAACATTGTGAGTATGCGACTGTATATCGCGTTCATAGAAATTAGTCACAGCAGACACTAGCTGACAGCCAGGCCATTATGAGCAGACTTAACAAGGCTTAAAACACTTATTAGGCCTGGCAGACATTTTATAGCCATTGATTAGAAAGCACGAAGGGGTCTTGCAGTACTAATCTCTCCAGTAATGTTTAGGCCAGATGGTTATATTTAAGCAAAGAATGCCTGCAGTTAGGAATGCATACTGTACCTTCACACGACTTGCCATCCACTGAGAGTCTGTATCCTGGGTGACATGAACACCTAACAAATCCCCCGTCGTTATTGCACTGGTGCATGCAGCCCCCATTTCTGGATGAACATGGGTTGGTCACTGTATATGTAGATCATAGTAATAAAGAATGTATATTAGTGTCAGGGTGTCTGCCATCTTTTCTAGACAATATTTCTATATTTCTTTCTTATTAAAACTTTAAAGAAATGAACTTAAAGAAGAAAGAATGTATGAATGGTTGATCTGAAAGACTGACATATTTACAGGTAAAACTGTAAGTGCTTTAAGCAGCAGTTCTCATTGCAGCCAACACCTAACCTAACATAAGGATCAAGGAGATCACTCTGGCACCCTGGCTTCCCTAGATTTGCAAGGGAGCCTCACAGTCCAGAAATACTGGAGCTCAATAACAAACAGTGTACTATCCCATAGTAGCCAATCAGAGATTTGCTTCCATTACTCAGCATATAAATCGTGCAATACCAGCAATATACTGATCAAAACAAATTTCTGGTTGGTTAACATGAGTCACTTCATTGGGAATAATTTGTTATTGAACACTACATTATTGACATAAAAGTACCATTGTGCTGGCGTCATAGTCTACATTTTGGAGTTTGATTTGTGATGTGCATTTAGCAGCAACTCATCAAGGGCAGACAGCATGGATAGGGTTAAAAAAATAACTTAATTTAAATAGAAATGTTTAATTAGGCATCACTTTGACTTATTTTCTAATATAAAGGCTTTGTAAGGCATTATGCAGCACAGGCTGTTGTATTTGCCTTCTCTAAATTAATGCATAACTTATTAAAAGAACAAATTGGGTCGGTAACTACTGCCCAGAGAAATTTTCCTGGCATGTGGTGGCACGTCATCTACTTACATTCACAATGTTTGCCATCTTCTTTCAGCTGATAATTGTGCCGGCAACGACATTGGTAGTGTGCCACTGTAACCTGCACACAGTCATGTTCACATCCCCCATTGGCGACAGAGCACGAGTAGACAGCTAAATAGAACAATAATTGTAATTAGCTTATTAACAACAGAACTGGTAGCTTGCTAACAAAACAAAAACAAATGTTAAATTGTGTGCTCACAATAAAATCCCTGACTCCCTGGAGAGTAAGGAAAAATAGAACTAAAGCAAAAGCTGTTTTATATGAAGAAATATTTACTGGTACCAGAATTGGATCTGTTATACGGAAACCTATTATTCAGAAAGCTCTGTATTAAGAGAAGGCCACCTCCCATAGACTCCAATTTTATAAAATTTTTCCATTTCTAAAAAAATTACTCTTGTCAGTCTACTGCTCGTGTGCAAGGGGTGCAAAGAAAGAAGTCAGAGAATCACTCTTCCACAGCTACCTGGGGCTGGTGTGGTTTCCTCCTAAGGGCTCTGGTACACGGGGAGATTAGTCGCCCGCGAGCAGGGAGTTTTGCCGCGGGCGACTAATCTCCCGGTGTACCAGAGCCCTAACAAGAGTACCAGCCCGGAGTAAAATATAAGCGATTACAATCTCTAGGGGGTGCCTAACATTTTGGAACCCCCCATTGATTTTACCTTTCCTTCTCCTTTAAAGAAAAAGTGAGAAATGAGAGGAGAGATAGAATGCAGCATTTAAGTGAGGGCTGCCATTCAAACTAAAACCGGGCTTCAGACTCATAGAACATGGTATGTATTCTCTGCCTGTGTTTTCCAGCCGGCATAGCACTTTCCATTAAAACAGGCTCTTTGGTTGGGTGTGGCACCTTCACAAGTAAAAACCACTGTCAGGGAATACGCCCTGTAAGCTATGCGCCTAAGGCTAATGTCACACTTGGCTTTTTCTCTATGCTATCATGTTTTCTATATAACAGGTCTTTTAAAATGTGCTTGACTTCCATAAAAGTTTGAGGGTTTTTTTTTATTTATGCAGGTTTTTGCACAAATAAAATTCCTATTCTTATAATTCATAGAGTTAAAAACACAATAAACATTTTATCATAGATGTACTTAAAGCCAAGTTTGCCCAGGAGCAGTAACCCATGGCAACCAATCAGCAGGTAGAATTAGTTGCTGATTAGTTGCTATAGGTTACTGCTGCGAGGCAAATTTAGTTAGTAGTACTGATGTATAAGTTCATTACAGTTCTTTCTCCTGGTGGGCTAGGAAAGTACACATGGAAAACATGTGGGAATGTAGGATATGTCGAATATCACTTTGACGATAGGCCCTATAAAAAGGAATGTCCAAACTGTGGTCGAGCAGCTGTGGTAGAGCTTCAAATTGCCATTATACTCAGTAAAAGCTACAGGAAAGTGACTGGGCATGCCAAGCAAGTAACCCATCTTTCCATCAG
Organism: Xenopus tropicalis; assembly: GCF_000004195.4. Lineage (NCBI taxonomy): Eukaryota > Metazoa > Chordata > Amphibia > Anura > Pipidae > Xenopus > Xenopus tropicalis. The sequence goes on along the minus strand of NC_030683.2, from coordinate 101,671,876 downwards.
TGGTTACCTGGCCATTTAAAGCCAGTGAAGCCCTTCTCTTTCTTTGTAATTTCTGATAGTCATGTGACTGCTTTTACTGTCAGATAACGCTGGCCCTGTGCAGGCTGTGTTAATAACAGAGAGCTACTGTCACAGAGCCAACAGTAAAGTCAATGATCCTGAGCAACTCCAAGGCCCATAAGTTCTCTATTCTCTGTTCTCTATTTAACCTCTCCCTGATGTAGCATATTGTAGTAGAGTAAGTGGGAGAAACAATTTGAGAAAAACATTTGAATATAACTGTGGAAAAATCATATTACTATGTTTAAAATAAAGGCACAAAAATGAACAAGATTGCCATTAAATAGGAAGAGGTGTAATGGCAGTGAGGCCCAGGGGAGGGCACATAGGTCCGACACTTGCCAGTTGTGGCAAGCCACATCCAGCGGAATACACGTGTCACTAGTATTACAATGATTGGAGTCTGGGTGGAAGATTCCAACAGCTGTAAAATCTCCTGCCATCCCAGTTTCCAGGCTTCCTTGCTACCAAAACTAGGAGTATCATCAGGTGTGTGTGTGTGGAGGGGGGTGAGTGGGGCTATCTGACAACTCTAGCCAGTCAAACAACCACAACCCCCATGCCATCATGCAGGCACCAGCTCACTAATTTGACCCACACCCAATTTGCATGCTAAATGATTTCCCAGCAGCTATTTTACTGCAGGATACAGATCTCTTTGGGTTTTACCGTCTGTGACCTGCTCTTGGTTTTTGTATGTACTTGGGCAAATAAAACACTGGATTTTTTTGCTGTGACCTGCTAGTTTGTCATGAACCATTACACTATGGAACACAGAACCACTTATGGAGCTGAAGATGCAGGTCCTGGTGTCAGTATCCTTTTCAGGCTTTAGTTGGAATATGGCAAGATGCAGCCCACAACCAATATTGCCTTGTGCAGCTTTAATAGAAATTTTACCAGCCTACTAAGTTTTAAAGGACAGCGATACACTTTGACCAAACATAACCAACAGATAATGTACAGTATATCCTAATAAGTGACGTAGAAAAGATCTTATTAAACTGGCATGTATGTGTCAGTAAATACTGCCATTTTACGTCTTTACCAATCGCTAACAATCATTACTACTTAAAAAAAAATAACAGCCAATAATAAATCAGCCCCATAATCGATCCTATTGACTTTTATCTTCACATTCCCATATATACATATAATATGTTCACATAGTATTCACATACTATTACTTAAGTATGATAATCATTTTCATCTTATGTAGGGCTGCATCTTTGCTTTTTCTAGGCAAAACACTGGACATTTGTCTGAAGTCCATAACTTTGTGTAGATCAACTACAGGAGAAGTTTAATGAGTTTATTCAGCCAACTTAGCTCAGATTAAGTCAAGGAATGCCCGTGCTGCATGATCCATCACCATTATAAACAACACTCAATGAACAATTATGGCAATAAAACTATTTAGTTGAGGCATATGTGTGTTTATTTAAGTACAATATGAAGTCAGGAGAATTAGGATATACAGTACTTAGAACTCATTAACAAAATGCATAATTATCAGTATTTATGAACTTCCCAAACCATAAGCTCCAAAATGACTTTGAATTTTTCCTATTATTTGCTCTTATGGTGCAAAGTAAATTCCAATCCGGTACAGCTAATATGAACCATCAGTTATATTTGGGTGCATTGCAAACTAAGTCTATTTAGGCTGGATGTCTGCCGTAGTTTCATTGTTTATTCTACTTTGTACAATACATTAGACGAGACAAATTTAAAAGAAAATCCGATGGCACCTAGCTCTCTCAAGGAATTTACAAATAATCTTCATTGTTGCAGAACATCAAATTCAGCAAAAGCAAAATACACTTAGGGGGTGAGTTATTAAAGTTTGAATTTGTATTTTTTTCCATGATTCCAGTGTTTTGCGCTAACATTCTAATTATGGTTCAAAAACTCAAATGTCTGCTATTTATAAAGTGCAAAAAACCTGAAAACATGAATGTAAAAATTCAGCAGCTAAAAGCTTGAGAGTTCATGTAGAAGTCAACGGGAGTTGAGATATTTAAGTTTTTTTCTAGTTTTTTATCAAGTGTACCTTTCCTCATTGTTCAATTCCCTGGTTTTGACCAATGACCTGTACTTTGGTCTTGCCTTTGCCTACAACCTATTTTACTATGAAAAGATAATATTGTTTGCCTTTCAAAGAGATTCCACGGGGCCAATCTATGTCCCATATAGATGTTACTCCTACCTACTTATACCCAGCCAGCCATGCTCTCTAATTTTCTTTTCAGCCATGTGCTCATATATTATATTTCACAAGGGATTCAAAAGGTGCTTGGAGGCACTCTGGTTCAGAATATGTACTAAATAATGTTTTCACATCCTCTGTACACACCTCAATTTGTTGTGTTCATTGGCATTTGTGTAAATGTACCCAAGTACATAACTTAGTTAATTACATTAGCGTCTGATAAGTACTTACAATAGTGCAATACGTTTATCTCTGCAACTTAGTTCAGACCTCTCTACCACATACACTTTTCACTTTTTTATCATTTAACTTATGCTGTATTTTTTATCATGTGTAGTTCACCAAACAGTGTCCTTCACCCAATGCTGTAGTAAGGGCAGATATGCAGCACCATGGACAGTGGACATTTTATTGGTTGGTTTGCAAAATATCTTTTCAACTTAGTTCCACTCTATGAAACATCTACCCTGTAATATATTTTATATATATAGCAATATATTTTTATATATGCTATTTTATAGCCCAAAAAACTTAGTGGTTGGCTCCAAAAACCCTGTGTTTCTAGAGTCAGGAACTTAAGCATCTAATACAATTTACATACTTGACCCAAGTTAGCCCCATACAAATATGGGGAAATCTGGAGGGTCTGGATAGATGTCATATCATAAACACAACATAGCACTATCCTATTTAAATTGCTTATTTGTTAATAACTATTGCTATTTTATTAAATAATTTTATTGTTATTTTGTTTACTGTCTATTGATGTATATCATTCTCCATTAAGATCAAAATACTATTTATGTACCTTGATCACTGCTTGAAACCTGAAGTATTCGCTGCCAATGTCTTACTAATAAGCTGTATACTATAATGCTATACTAGATTATCCTTTTTTCTCTCAGTTGTATATTAAAAACTAAGACACCCTTAAAATATCAGTACTGCCCTATCTTGTACATGAAAACCCATATACCTGTCCTCTAAAGTCTCTGTCCATATCTCTGTTCCAGCACATGAATGTGTGTCTTTACTGTACAGCAAACTATTTGGAACACACTGAAAATCTTTCTGGGGAAGCAGATGACTTAATAAAGTCAAATAATGGTTAGCATATTTTGCTATGGAGCAGAAAGGCATTATTTCAAATGACTGCTACTGAGATGTTTTAAATTAATTTCGTAACTTCTGCAATCTGGAATGTATTAATCCAATTTTGTCTAAATATTATGAACAGCAAATGTATTTTCCAGACCCCTAGCATCATCCCTGAATTATGAAGGAGATCAGGATTATGACTATGACCATAAATAAGAAATGGCAACACTTTCTACATTTTTTAATGGATTTTGATAGAGGGTTGCGTTTTGACTGATTTCTAAAGACGGCAATGGATTAAGTTACTGAATCACATAGAACAAGACTGTTGATCTCATTACCTTAATACGCTGTTGGGTAAAGTGGATAAATCATTCACCTATGAGGCTTAGCAAATATATTTCCAGACATGTACACAGCTTTCAGCTGTGGGGAATTTGCATCAGCTGTTTTGCACATCTGCACAGGGTTTACATTGAAGGTGTTTAACACATAACATAAAGGTCTTTGCATTTCAGCATGGTAAGTTTGCAGTGCCCTATGAAATGTCATTTGTGGATCAAATTAGGTGCCCATTTTTACATTTCTGGCTTGCAGGCAAGTTTTGGAAGCATAAAGACACAGTTTTACTCCAAGCAGAGCCTCCTACAGGCCAGCTGTCCACATGGGGATACCAAATCATGCCAATCACAGCCCTTATGTGGCATCCCCAAATAACGTTTGGCATGCTTGTGTGGCTCACCAAGACTATTTACATCTGTGTGCGGCTCACAAGTAAAATAGGTTGGGAATCCCTGCTATAGGGGAAGCAGTCCCCTCAGTCCAGGCCCCCTGCAATGGCAAAGTCTGCTTAATCACCTGCAATTGCAGTCATTTACTCATGCAGTGAGTAAAGTAAGTACTAAGGGAAGCAAAATCTCCCCAACTGCCCCTTGTGAATAGAACACAGGCATCAGTGTCCTCATTGTGGAGGCAAAGGTCTTTGTGCTCCTTAGACCTGCACCTACTGTATCTGGGTGCAGTGTGGGGTAGGGTACAAAAAGGTTTGTAACTTTGCACATTGATATTGCACTTTAACTATAGCATGTTGCATAGATAGGTAGGCCGTTAGTACTCCAGCTAGTTTCCGGTATCTCATAAAGGAAGGATGCTGGGAGCATTAGTGTAGCAATACAATAGCTATAATGCCAAAAGCTGCCTTCCCTGGTTGCATTGCATAAACATACAGGAAATGGGTTACCCTAGACAAATCTAATATATGTTGTTGAGAAAGCTCTTATTACTACAGGATAAAATATTGCCAGATGCTATACAATGGATTAAATCGTAACATGAAGCAAACTATACACAGTGCTCAGCTTTATGTTGCATGAGAACGAAATTCCCAAACTACGAGAGAAGTTAATGGCATTTTGGCATGCTGCCTCCCTGCATGATACATCTTTATTTTCCTTAATGCTCTACTTACATTTTTAATGATCCCCAATGCAATTTTTGGAATTCCATTTTTACAAAAGCAATAATGTAAACATCCTCTTAACGAGTGCTATTTCTTTGCATAACAAATAATTGTAGCTTGAAAGCACCCCCATAAACACCCTATGCTAGCCACTCTACAGCTGTTGGAAATTATTTCCCAGCATCCTTTGATAGCTAGCAGTTGGCTGTGGCTGCTGGGAATGCTTGTGTGCCTCTTCTGATGATGGGATAGTTTTTTTGCTTTGCCAGAACCAATGCTTGTATTGTGTCATTAATGAAATTTGTATCCAATGAAATACAAACTAGTACAACCACGTCTTTCCAACCATCTTGCTAGCTATTTAATGGCTACATTATGTGGTTATCGTGCGTTCCACTATAAGAATTACTTGTTTTTTTCCATGTCTGAACAAACCTTTGCTCAGTGATGAAACCGCATGTATTTTAGGGACTTTTCTTTATAACTGAAAGGGTTTGCATGTGATGGTATTATTATTGTTCCTGGCAAAACTGCAGTTTGACTTAACCATTTCAACCCTACAGAGGCTATTAATTCTGGTCTAAAGCCCTGATTAAAAAAATACATTTACATGTGTTAATATGATTATGGCATGTATGTAAAGTAAAAACTACAGTCCATGGGTTCCTGGATTTGACTCAAACACATTCATTATGCAAATACAACATGTCACCCATATCAGCTATCAATCCTACAGGAAAGGAGCACTCACCTACACTCATTCCCCCCAAGCACCCACTTCTGTCACACTCCTCACTATGATGACAAGTCAGCCAAGGCCTCTGAGGACCCATCACCAAATCTGACATCCTACTATCTACTATCCCCACAAACAGATGTACACAGTAATATTACCAGTGATGTTGTTTATAGCAGCCAATCAGATGCTTTGCTTAGATTTTCTAACTGTTGAAATCTAATTGCTGATTGGTTGCCCTGGGCAACATCACCGTTAATGCTTCACTCCACTTTTTACACAGCATGATAAATATACCCCAAAGGTATAGGGCTATGGGTTTATTCTGTCAGTAATCTGTTTAAAGTAGAAAGAACAGTTAAAAACTAGGTAAGCTTTATCAGAAAGCTCTATGTAAATACAGCCATAAGCACTCACAGAAATGCTGCACTGACTTCTCTATCAAAAGATTTGTTGTGTCTGTAATTCATGTGCCAGAGATACGCAGCTTTCTGCTCTTTCCCCTCTCCTGCTCCCCCCTCCCTCAAGAATGCTAAGAACTCACTCCCCCCCTTAGGAATATGGATCTGAGCCAATCAGCAGGAAGCTGACTCATAGGGGCACATTCATAAAATCACGAGTTCGAATTCCGAATGGGAAAAATTCGGATTGGATACGATAATTTCTGAAGATCGCAAATATCACGAAAATGCCTGCAAAAAAATTGTATTAGTTGCAATAATATCGTATTGGCGATCCAAAATTTTCATATCGAACGACTGTAAACGACTTTGATCCTTCTGTGCATGATTTTGGAAGTCTCCCATAGGACTCAATGGCACTCTGCAGCTCCAACCTGGCCCAAGGAAAGTCTCCCATAGGGCTCAATGGCACTCTGCAGCTCCAACCTGGCCCAAGGAAAGTCTCCCATAGGGCTCAATGGCACTCTGCAGCTCCAACCCGGCCCAAGGAAAGTCTCCCATAGGGCTCAATGGCACTCTGCAGCTCCAACCCGGCCCAAGGAAAGTCTCCCATAGGGCTCAATGGCACTCTGCAGCTCCAACCCGGCCCAAGGAAAGTCTCCCATAGGACTCAATGGCACTCTGCAGCTCCAACCCGGCCCAAGGAAAGTCTCCCATAGGGCTCAATGGCACTCTGCAGCTCCAACCTGGCCCAAGGAAAGTCTCCCATAGGGCTCAATGGCACTCTGCAGCTCCAACCCGGCCCAAGGAAAGTCTCCCATAGGGCTCAATGGCACTCTGCAGCTCCAACCTGGCCCAAGGAAAGTCATGATAAATGAATCTGAAACTTTCGTACTCGGCGCAACAATACGATTTTGTCGCACAAATTTTGTATGTGCAAAGTACGAAAAAGTCGCGAAAGATACGAAATTGACGCATAAAATACGCTCGGAGCATTCGTGCATTAATAAATATCCCCCATAGTCTTACAAACTGAGCATGTTCACATGGTCTCTGTCTCGGTGCAGGAGTGAGGCATTATGGGAACTTTCTTTACACAGCTCAGCGTTTTTTCTTCCTGTTTGGCTTCTGAACAGGTGAAATATGGGGAGACTTAAGGGCACTATTGAGACAACTAAAGGTATGCCTGCAACTTGAGATAAACTCTATATTAGCCTTTCCTTCTCCTTTAAAGTGTGTTAACTGCATTAAAACAATTAATTCCAACAGATTACTGGTTGTCTGGATTGACTGCAAATTGTACCTGTAATTACTAGTAGTGCCAATCATCTTGCATAGGTATTTAACCCCCGTGCTTATTGCTATTGTCAGTTTATGACTGTATGAGACCACTAAAAGCATCCTGGGATAGCGAAAGAAAGAAATTGTTGCATCTGTACAAAACTTGCAGCTATTAGAAAATCAGCTATTAGAAAAAAAATGACATATAGAACAATGAAATACCAAATACATTCACATAATAATGCATCTTCATTCTGGGGCTCCTGTGCTATTCTAGAAACATGGATATCCTTCTAATTGTTTTCATGTAGTTTTGTGTGCCCCTATATGTTTGTTCTGTCCCCACTTGTGACATTATTGGGAATAACTAATACAATAATAAAAAACTGCACATTCCCACTAAACACAATAAATTGCACTGTGTACATGGAACACGTGAAATAGAAATCTAAGCATTCTAAGCAGCCTTATGACTAAAGTACATGATTTACACTTTTACACTTTTCTCTTTTTAGATTTCAGACTACTTTTAAAGTCCTTCCCAAGGGTACTTACTTTATGGGATGTGCAAACTTGAGCTCCTCCACAATTATGGGGGGGGGGGGAGTGTACACAGGGGCATTTCTGTCATGGGATGAGGTGAGAACCCAGATGACACTTTCCCTGGGCCAACAGAACGCTACCAGCTAATCCGCTGCTATTGGTTATGAGACCTTGTACCCCTTATATGTCAGACCATTAAAACTATTGCCAAATTCAATATCATATTGCGACCTCCAGCACTTGCACTGGCAGGAAAAAATGGATAAACTCTGGCTGGGGGGTGCCCACTGAGGGTCCCACAGATACCGGCTGGTAGCAAATGGAAACACTTTTACATTTAGCAGAGATGATAGTAAAAAGCAGTTGTATTGCCTGGGAGCAACCCTTCAAAAAAATTCTGCATCAAACTCAAACATAGGAAAGGCTTTTAAAGCTGAAGTACAAATACAATTATTTATTTACTATAACATTATTATTTTTATCTAGTTCATTTTACATATAAAAGTAGTTGACTTTAATCTGTTAGTTCAGTGTTATTAGGACTAATGCTGACTTTAATTACAGGTCTGGGATCCATTATTTAGAAAGCTTAGAAATAAGTGAAGGTTTACTTATTGATATTTGAATTTGTATATATAATCATAGAGTTTTCAAGTCTACTAGGAAAACATTTAATTAACAGTAATTAACCCCAATAGGATTGTTTTGCCTCCAATGAGGATTAATTATATCTTAGCAATGATTAAGTACAAAGTACTGTTTTATTATTACAGGGAGTTGGCCTTCCAGTTATTCGAGGCTTTCTGGATAAGCATTTTCTAGATAATGGATCCCATACCTGTACTTGCAAATGGATTTGTGCCGTACTGTTGGAAACAGGCTAAACTGTACAAGAGATGTGTGTCTGTAGAGCTGGCCTAAGGACTAGTTCTCCAGCTCCCTTGTACCAGTGCCAAATCCTCAGTCCTTTTGCAGGCAGTTACATAGGCCATACTGTAAAACAATTCAGTGTACCCAATATACTACCCAACTTACTTTACAACATATTTTACATGTATTTTACAGCTTTTGTCTGTGGAAAAACAGCAGCTGGTACATTACTGTTGTCGAGTAAGATATATAAACATGTACATACTCTGCTTAGTTAGTTTGCATCCACATCATTATACAGGGCATTATAAGGGCATGGGATCTCTCTTAAATGCCCTCCTCTTGCCCAAGATTCAGTTGGTGTCAAAGAAACAACATAAGCACAGCATGCAAAAGAAAACCTTGGGCTGAATGCTTGGTCAGTTGCAGTGTAAAAAGGGTTCTGTTCTAGCTGTGCTAATGATACTAAATATACCTTGTATTAGCAGCACATTAGTGTTTTAGCTTTAGTACTAGGCATTTATTGGTATATTTCCAAATTCTTTCCATAATTACATTTCTACAATGGCAGAACAATGAAAATACACAGTGGTTAAGGAAACAACATTGCCAACAGTCACTCTCAAGAATATGAAGTAGCTGCTTTTACTGCATACTTTCATTGATGGTGCAGCAGAACTATATCCAACATTGTAGTGGCCTATAAATAAGGGCCTAGTAAGGTTTATCCATGTATTTGGTTATGTAATGATGTATTTTGTAATGTCATGTCACTATGAAACTATATGTAAGGGTGGCTGTTCTTGTGTGTGACCATGACATCTGCAAAGGCTGCTCGACACTCCCAAATCCTGGAAAGCATTTAGTAGGCCAGATGCCATAGGCAAAGAATAACACAGTAGTTCCATGGCATCTGTCAATGTTTTGTCTGCCAAGCATGGCCTACACGTGGCCCCAACAGATTGCTGCGCACTTGGAAGCTAAAGGCTAGACATTTCACAGTGACAGCGACAGAGCAATGCGGAAATAATGTAGTGTTATAATTTCATGCATGTTCCTGGCTGTGTAATTAGAAATCCGTGTATCTAGTTAGGCATGGCTGGATGGCGGCTCATACGCTGTGCAGTCTGGCACACACAGCAGTATAGTTGCAGAGGGCACATCTAGGCTTAAGGTGACAACACCAGGTATGGTATGTCCTTGTGTTTTGTAACTCATATGCACGCACACACGAGGCAAATAAATGCTACGTATGCAATATGTTCTAACAGGACTGAGTCTCTGACATCTTTCTCTCTGGCTTGCTAACATTTTAAAATGGGACTATGGAAGAATAGAATATAATCCAGAGACTTATCCCTTTTGTTTAATATCTTATTTAGGGGATATGTAGACACACTATAAAATTGTGGCATGGTTCAGTGAGTGACTGGCACCCAATAAAATGCCTTTTATTATGCTACACCAGGATATGCTGCTGGAAGCAACTGATTGTTTGTTAAGGATTTAATGGACCAGATCAAAATGCTAGAGACAATGCCTAAAGGTAGCCATATGCGCTAAGATCCACTCGTTTGGCGAGAGATCTTTCTCCCAATATGCCCATCTAAGGCCCTAGGGTCAAATGATTAAATTAAAATGGCAGGTATATGTGCCATCGGACCAAAGACCACATCACAAGCTGATACGGTTCCCAATCCAACGGGAAAATCAAACCTGCCTGATCAAGATCTGGACAATTTAAGGTCAGGTAGGCCCCTCAGGGGTGCCCATACACAGGTCTGAAGAACGCAAATTGGCAGCAGAAATCTGCCCATGTATTTATCCCATCCTTTACTCTTTAAGAAGATACAGTAACATGGAGGCTGCCTTGGGGCTTGAACCCAGATCCTTGTACTCAGGGTCTTCCCAATCTTGCTGCTGCTCTAAACAGGCAGGCTGTCTGTAGTGCATTGCAGTCCATGTTCCTAGTTCTGCCAAGTTCGGATCAGCAGCACAATGAATGTCCAGCAAGTATAGATCATGATAGAGATCACCCACTGCCTTGCATTTAAAGGCTAATGTCAGATGGGGTAAATTCTCAGCCCCTACACTAGCATCAGATTTTCACTGTGCCTGCCCCTGGCGCCATTGCATGGGCCTAGATGTAGGCACACAGATCAGGTTTTGGCCCCTAAATGCAAAAGTATACATTTCAAAGCTAAGATCCACTTTGTGTGCCTGCACAGGTAAAGACTTAGACCAGGGTAGGCTCTGTTTCTCTGCCCATGTTTAACTGTCGGCTGAGAATTAGCCCTGTGTGGCATTAGCCAAAAACTTAAACTCTTTTTCCTGTACTTTTCTAAACATAGGTCCCTGTTACCTTGTTCCTATGTGTATGCCTTTTCCTGGATTCCTGTTGCCTACAATTCTGGCTCATCCCCTGCCTGTTTAGCACTGGTGTTCTTTAAGAAGTAAGAACTGGTAGCCCATACCTCTGGTGGGAAAAACAATTGTCATCAGATTTGTGCCATTAGGTGACTTATAGATAATAATAACAGATAATAAATGGGCTATAAGTTTTTATTTTTAGAGAGAGCATATGGACCTACATAGTTACATAGGGTTGAAAAAAGACCAGAGTCCTTCCAAGTAAACACAGCACCCACAAACCTATAATGACCTATCTATAAACTCACATACATAAACCCATAATGACCTATCTATCCACTCACATACAGACCCATACTGACCTATCTATCCACTCACATACAGACCCATACTGACCTATCTATACACTCACATACAGACCCATACTGACCTATCTATACACTCACATATAGACCCATACTGACCTATCTATACACTCACATACAGACCCATACTGACCTATCTATCCACTCACATACAGACCCACACTGACCTATCTATACACTCACATACAGACCCATACTGACCTATCTATCCACTCACATACAGACCCACACTGACCTATCTATACACTCACATATAGACCCATACTGACCTATCTATAAACTCACATACATAAACCCATAATGACCTATCTATACACTCACATACAGACCCATACTGACCTATCTATACACTCACATATAGACCCATACTGACCTATCTATACACTCACATACAGACCCATACTGACCTATCTATCCACTCACATACAGACCCACACTGACCTATCTATACACTCACATACAGACCCATACTGACCTATCTATCCACTCACATACAGACCCACACTGACCTATCTATACACTCACATACAGACCCATACTGACCTATCTATCCACTCACATACAGACCCACACTGACCTATCTATACACTCACATACAGACCCATACTGACCTATCTATACACTCACATACAGACCCATACTGACCTATCTATCCACTCACATACAGACCCACACTGACCTATCTATACACTCACATACAGACCCATACTGACCTATCTATCCACTCACATACAGACCCACACTGACCTATCTATACACTCACATACAGACCCACACTGACCTATCTATACACTCACATACAGACCCATACTGACCTATCTATACACTCACATACAGACCCATACTGACCTATCTATACACTCACATATAGACCCATACTGACCTATCTATACACTCACATACAGACCCATACTGACCTATCTATCCACTCACATACAGACCCACACTGACCTATCTATACACTCACATACAGACCCATACTGACCTATCTATCCACTCACATACAGACCCACACTGACCTATCTATACACTCACATACAGACCCATACTGACCTATCTATCCACTCACATACAGACCCACACTGACCTATCTATACACTCACATACAGACCAATACTGACCTATCTATCCACTCACATACAGACCCACACTGACCTATCTATACACTCACATACAGACCCACACTGACCTATCTATACACTCACATACAGACCCATACTGACCTATCTATACACTCACATACAGACCCATACTGACCTATCTATACACTCACATACAGACCCATACTGACCTATCTATACACTCACATACAGACCCATACTGACCTATCTATACACTCACATACAGACCCACACTGACCTATCTATACACTCACATACATAAACCATATACAGTGGAGGAAATAATTATTTGACCCCTCACTGATTTTGTAAGTTTGTTCAATGACAAAGAAATGAAAAGTCTCAGAACAGTATCATTTCAATGGTAGGTTTATTTTAACAGTGGCAGATAGCACATCAAAAGGAAAATCGAAAAAATAACTTTAAATAAAAGATAGCAACTGATTTGCATTTCATTGAGTGTAATAAGTTTTTGAACCCCTACCAACCATTAAGAGTTCTGGCTCCCACAGAGTGGTTAGACACTTCTACTCAATTAGTCCACCTCATTAAGGACACCTGTCTTAACTAGTCACCTGTATAAAAGACACCTGTCCACAGAATCAATCAATCAAGCAGACTCCAAACTCTCCAACATGGGAAAGACCAAAGAGCTGTCCAAGGATGTCAGAGACAAAATTGTAGACCTGCACAAGGCTGGAATGGGCTACAAAACCATTAGCAAGAAGCTGGGAGAGAAGGTGACAACTGTTGGTGCGATTGTTCGAAAATGGAAGGAGCACAAAATGACCATCAATCGACCTCGCTCTGGGGCTCCACGCAAGATCTCACCTCGTGGGGTGTCAATGATTCTGAGAAAGGTGAAAAAGCATCCTAGAACTACACGGGAGGCGTTAGTTAATGACCTCAAATTAGCAGGGACCACAGTCACCAAGAAAACCATTGGAAACACATTACACCGCAATGGATTATAATCCTGCAGGGCTCGCAAGGTCCCCCTGTTCAAGAAGGCACATGTGCAGGCCTGTCTGAAGTTTGCCAATGAACACCTGAATGATTCTGTGAGTGACTGGGAGAAGGCGCTGTGGTCTGATGAGACCAAAATAGAGCTCTTTGGCATTAACTCAACTCGCTGTGTTTGGAGGAAGAAAAATGCTGCCTATGACCCCCAAAACACCGTCCCCGCCGTCAAGCATGGGGGTGAAAACATTTTGCTTTGGGGGTGTTTTTCTGCTAAGGGCACAGGACAACTTATTCGCATTAACGGGAAAATGGACGGAGCCATGTATCGTGAAATCCTGAACGACAACCTCCTTCCCTCTGCCAGGAAACTGAAAATGGGTCGTGGATGGGTGTTCCAGCACGACAATGACCCAAAACATACAGCAAAGGCAACAAAGGAGTGGCTCAAGAAGAAGCACATTAAGGTCATGGAGTGGCCTAGTCAGTCTCCGGACCTTAATCCAATAGAAAACCTATGGAGGGAGCTCAAGCTCAGAGTTGCACAGAGACAGAAACCTTAGGGATTTAGAGATGATCTGCAAAGAGGAGTGGACCAACATTCCTCCTAAAATGTGCGCAAACTTGGTCATCAATTACAAGAAACGTTTGACCTCTGTGCTTGCAAACAAGGGTTTTTCCACTAAGTATTAAGTCTTTTTTTGTTAGAGGGTTCAAACACTTATTTCACTCAATGAAATGCAAATCAGTTGCTATCTTTTATTTAAAGTTATTTTTTCGATTTTCCTTTTGATGTGCTATCTGCCACTGTTAAAATAAACCTACCATTGAAATGATACTGTTCTGAGACTTTTCATTTCTTTGTCATTGGACAAACTTACAAAATCAGTGAGGGGTCAAATAATTATTTCCTCCACTGTATAACAACATTAATACTGACTGTAAATATTAGTATCACAATAGCCTTGGATACTATGATTGTTCAAGAACTCATCCAGGCCCCTCTTATAGGCATTAATAGAATCTACAATTACACAACATTCACAAAATCTGTACTCTTATTTTATAAAGAATTGGGTATAACTTATCAGCTCCTACAGAATCTGTAGACACGTCTGCTTGTGCTCACATACACCAACTATGATACCCCAGCCCACACCCAAAGCATGGGATGCACAGAATGATTCACAAATCATTATGACGTTAAGAAGTGTAGCAATGTTTAGTGAGTTGTCCAGCAGGTGTGATGTATCATTCAGCGCTGCTTGCACACAAGTTGCTTCTAAAATACTGCACAGAAGAACATTATTTCATGAACTGCCTACAAAAAATGTAGAACATTTCTGCTGTTTTAGCTATCCCCAGGCATATTTATGTAGTTAGCAGACTCAGAAATCAGGAAAAACACTTGTGTTTGTTGGATCCCTTTGCCCTAAAACATCTGTAGATCTCATGGAAACCCTGGAAACTTGATGAATTATTGTAGGGATTCTATACACCCAATCCCCCACCCGTACATGCACTGCTGGTTAATACATATCCCACTTTAAGCCGTGTGAGTAATTAATACTTACATTCTTCTTTATGCAGGCAATACATTTATTCATCACAAGAACACTGTGAATTCTTTTATATATATATGGGGTTTGACATCGTGAACAAGGTCCTAGACCCGGACCGAAACGTTGATGTTTGAGCTATGATGTCAGTTATTAATAAAGCTAATTGATCTACGCTGGAGTGCACATAACTTTTGGAGAAATATATAAATATATATAAATGTCCACACAACAGCACCACACTCCGAAAGTTTCTACAATGTAGCTGCCCCTGTGCACGGAATACCATATAGATACTAGCACATATGGTCCATGCAGTGCTTTGACAAAAAATCTCTTTTACAGTATTGGCCACTCATCCATACCGACAATGAACTGTCCAAATTGGTTGACAAAAAATTGTGTTTCGGGTACAAATGGAACAGGAATTTGAGGGAGCTTCTGACACCTACGGGCAAGTATTTACTCACAACAGGAAACAGTTCTCAAAAGTGTGGGGTGTTTAAATATGGTAATTGCGTGATGTGCAATACATTAATCCTAGGGGACAAATTTTATCATCCGCACAATGGGAAATCTTATTCGATCAGACACAGGCTAACATGTTTGTCACAAAATGTGGTGTATATTATAAAATTCCCGTGTGGGTTGATATACTGTGGAAAAACAAACAGACAATTGAAGGATAGAATTAGTATCCACCGGTCCACAATTTGGGCAGCACTAGATCCTGATTATGACAAAAAGAGGGTGAAACAAGATATTTCAAAGCAACCAATTGCACAGCATTGGGCAAAAGCAAAGCGCTCTATTTCTTCGTTTAAGTGCATGCCAATAGATTGTGTGAAAATTCCAAGGAGAGGAGGAGATGTTAATCGATTGTTACTGCAAAAGGAGGCCTTCTGGACTCACAAATTGGGATGTGTTGTGCCAAGGGGACTAAATACCACGCTGCAATTGAACTGTTTTCTGACAGAAAAGTGATGCCTATAAGGATGTATATTGGTATCTTATAATGTTGACCCAAGTGTATAGACATATATATATTATTAGTGATATGTAATGTATTTTGATATAATAAAGTAAAAAAATGTTGGACACTTGGAAACTTATGGGTTAACATTATAGGAGACCTCAGATTTTTGACATGAGAGATAATGTATTGTTACAATTTGTAAACTCAATTGTTTTAACAAAATTGCACTTTAAATCACTCACAGAGATGGATGATTTTTTTACAATGTTGCACTTTAAACTGTCCACAATAGTGGAGATATTTTTAACATTGTTGCATTATGGTGTGATACTAAACATGCAATATATTTAATGTGAAAAACTAATGCACTTTTTTGTATCAGGAAAGCATTGATTATTAATACTTACATGGAGAATGGATTATTAATACTTTACACTGGAGAAGAGACGCTTAAGAGGTGACATGATAACTATGTATAAATATATAAAGGGATCATATAATAACCTTTCTAATGTTTTATTTACCAGTAGGTCCTTCCAACGGACATGAGGGCACCCACTTCGTTTAGAAGAAGGGAGGTTCCATTTAAATATACAGAAAGGATTTTTTACAGTGAGAGCTGTGAAGTTCTGGAATTCCCTCCCCGAATCAGTCGTGCTGGCTGATACATTATATAGCTTTAAGAAGGGGCTGGATGGATTCTTAGCAAGTGAGGGAATACAGGGGTATGGGAGATAGCTCTTAGTACAAGTGAGGGAATACAGGGTTATGGGAGATAGCTCTTAGTACTAGTTGATCCAGGGACTGGTCCGATTGCCATCTTGGAGTCAGGAAGGCATTTTTTCCCCTCTGCGGCAAATTAGAGAGGCTTCAGATGGGGTTTTTTGCCTTCCTCTGGATCAACTAGTAGTTAGGCAGGTTATATATAGGCATTATGGTTGAACTTGATGGACATATGTCTTTTTTCAACCCAACTTACTATGTTACTATGTTACTATGTTACTATGTTACATGATGTCGGGGGTTAATGGTCACTAGGGGTTAATGTGCATATGATGTCACTGGTACTCCCTGGATTCATCGGAGGAGGCTATTTAAACACAGTTGTTGTATGTAATTGTACCTTGAAAAAGGTCCCAAAAGGGACCGAAACGTCGGTTGTACATGCAATTATAATACACTAATATTTGTTTGAAGCACAAGACCCTTGGTGCTGGTTGTGTTTGATTTGGTATATATATATATATATACTGACTTTGCTGTTCCATAGAGTTCCCTACACTCCTGGGCCCTTAGAAGTGACAAGGTCTGCTTCCCGTGATATTGTCTATCCCAGGGATGTATCTACCATATAATAGCCCATGTTTAGGGCAGCTGCCTATGGGTGCCTATGGGTGCAATATGTTATGATACAAAAGCAGGAATACTACAATTTTACATGAAAGACTCCTACTCAAAGAACAAGCTTAGTTAATAGCCATCTAATATGAAAAATATCTTTACATGGGGAATTGTCCAGGTCTTATAAAAAGTTTAGAGATTAGGAAAGGAATATTGTCTTTTTTTTTAACAATCTTTTTTATTTTTTTAAATAAGGGAATATTGTCTTGACAAATAGTAACTGCTGCCACAAAGCCATGAACTGAACAGTACAGCAGCAACTGGTAATAGGTTACCCCATCTTAATGGTGAAGCGAAGACTGTTTTCACCAGGAAATTGGTCCACCATTTTGGCAATCACAGCAGTGTTACAACATGCAACATGGCCAGGTATGGGGATGCAGGGGCCCCTTTCAGGAGTCTGGTAAAGCAGTTGGGGAGGTGGCCTGTGTAGGGCCTTTCCTTTAAAACAATTAACATTAAATATATTGCAGATAATACCCATCTAAATAGCTCTCATCTGGTCTTTATTTCTTTTTCTAAATGTATTTTAATTATTGGTATTTCAGATTCCACTTTTGTAAGCCACATTCAAATGTAAAAGAGTTGGGGAGCAACACAAACATGAAAAATGTTTCTGGGGTGCCAAATAAGGGTCCTGATTGGCTATTTGGTAGCCTCTGTCTGGCAGCCTACAGAAGGTTCAGTTTGACAGTACACCTTTTTTTATGCAATCAAAATTTGCCTCCAAGCCAGCAATCTAAAAATAAGCACCTGATTTGAGGCCACGGGGAGCAACATCCAAGGGTTTGGGGAGCAACATGTTGCCCCAGAGCCGCTGGTTGGGGATCACTGTGTTACAGCTACAAACAGGTAGTTGCTAGGGTCACTGACCCTATGTGCGGGAAGGAGAATATTCATTTAGAATGAGAAAGTAATACGCTACCCTCAAAATTTCACACTGAATACTGCTATGACTACTTAAGATATTTACCAAACCAAGAAGAAAGAAATATGGAATGTGAAGCAAATGATATTTTGCTGCTGTGTAAAGCACCGGACACACAGAGCTTATGGCATTACACAGAGTAATAAAACTCTCCCTCTCCAGTAGGAGTGAGGTCTATAAAACACGTATCACTAGTCTGGGCACAAATATAACTAACACATTTACAGCATGTGCTTCTGACACTGATTACACCCCCATCATTGCTGTGGTGCCCAAGGAAAATGCCTTCTTGTTCCTCCCCCAATACCCAGTCCTGGCCACATTTACTTAAAGGAGACTTTTTAGACAAATGTACAGTTGCAAAAAAACATTTAATACAAAGTGCTACTACCATAAGAAAAGTTGAAAAGTTAAACCCACCAGTCCCCCCAAGTGATTATAATGGAGAACCTAAGACATCTGGTCAGTGCACCTCTTTACTGAAAACTTCACCAGTCTGAGGTACTACTGTAGGAGCTTTACCATCATCTTTCCTCCCTCATGGATGTGCGGTGAGTGAGAAACCAGGCTTAGATAATATGCTCTGCTGTTTGTGTGACTCTGCTCATGGCAAAACAGAAGATCCACAGAGAGGAAGAAGGATGCCGGCGGGGTGCTTCTACATTAGTACCTTGGGCCAGTACAGTTTTAAGCTAAGAGAAACACTGGGCCAGAATCCCAGTAGCACCCCACCTAATGGTTTCAAATTTAGTGGTGAACACAACTTTCCCTTTGTTGCTATAGTTTACATGAGCAGGGCCAGGTCCATGTTGTAGCTCCCACCCTTCCCAGCTACAGTCAGGTGATCCCAGTGGTGGCCAATAAAAAGGGCAACCATTTTGGAGCTTTAACCTTGAAAGCAGGTAAAGCTCAGTCCCTGTGTAAAATGTATAATGAAGCAGTAGATTTCTTAACAAATCAAATTAAAGTGAGTGTAGGTCAGACTGGGGATGACTGTGACGTAGTTGACCAGCTTGAATATATTGCAATATATGGACAAACAATCCCTGTTTTGCTTAAAGGGGAGGGTATTGCTTGGTAGCTTAATGCACAGAATGTCTTAATGTCCTCTATATATTGATAATGGGTCAGAGGATCTCTAGTTTGTCTATGCCGCCAATGGCATCAGCCTACCCCTATTTCTGGTTCCCTTCTGGCTTGTTTCTAGTGGATTATAATACAAATAGAGGACTAAAAAAAAGGTTGTGGGCAAGCAGTCTACTATATAATAGCGGCTTAGGCAAGAAAACTGAAGCTGATCAGTGAAAAATAAAGATGTTTGTTTTATTTGGACATTGGGGGAAATGGAATTACAATATTTCTGAGCTCTCTGGAATACAAACTTGTATGTGTGTTGTAAGCTGACTATGGCTATTTTATATTAGAGTGCCTTTATTGGTAACTCATCTGTGATCACCTTCACGCTTACAGAACAATTTCTTATCATTATGCACATATTAGCATGCTGCTTAACACTATTCTTGTTTTCTTAGAGAACCATGTTCAATTCATGACCAGAGTGGAATGTTTTATCTGGTTTTCTGATTTTGTGGGTTTGTTACACTAGACAAGTTATTCACTGTGACAGCTTTCTTGTACATACAAAGACCTTCAGTTCTGGATAACCAAAAGTGATTAAAAAAAAGGTTGTGGGCAGGCAGTCTACTATAAAATAGCTGCTTAGACAAGGCTAAAACCATGGGATGAGCCAGATTTTCTTGGCAGCCAGACAGAAAAATAGCCAGCAGGAAAGAATATTTAATACCAATATACTGTACTATTTGGTATTTCTGGCAACATGAAGGAATAATAATTATTGATGTTCCAGTGCCTGTTTAAATTACCATGAAAAGAAATCATTTTTCTTATTAGCAGAAATGTAAGAAACAATAATGGTTGGAATGTATTCCTTTATTGTGCATAAACCTTCATCAAATTCCAGCAGGGTCTCCTCGGTGCCAGTGGCATCAGATAATTGCCATGAATATAGCACTGCAATTTGGCTACTTACGTATGCATGACCTGCTGTCTGAGTGCAGACGGAAGCCTGGTTTGCACTCACAGTGATACGACCCTGGGGTGTTGACACATCTGTGCTGGCAGCCTCCATTATGAGTTTGGCATTCGTCAACATCTGGGAACATAGGCAAAAGGGTAAAGGAAGACATTAGCGCAGCACACATATCGGTTTCAATTCATTACACATTACTATATACTGTATTTATTGGTACAGTGGATATAAAAAAGCCAAGTCTATTATACTTTATAGCGTCTATAGAACAACAGTTAAGAGCCAGCAGGAAGCAAGTTACTGTTCTCTCACATCTTAAAGCTTTCTCCCTCATCATGTTGTACCTGCGGAACAGTCTCCCGGAGACCATTTACCAGACTGGGTCCATTATGGGTTCAATACAAAGCTGAAATATTACCCCCAACAAAAAGGTGAAAATTAAAGTCTTGAAAATACTGAAGGACTGATTGGCTGAAACAAACCAGTGTTATAGTGTGGGTCTGGGATGCAGAACAGGCAATGGGTTTAAACTTATGTCCTTGAGTGGAATACAAATCCCTTTATATATATATAATGGGTAAATTTGCTTCAGGTCTAGTAACATAGCAGCAAACCCTGATACTTGCTTCCAAAGAATAATTCAGAAAATACTAAGTGCTTATTGGCTGCCATAGGTTACTAGAGCCTGAGCACAACTAATAAAACATTAATATACTAGACTAAAGTCTATAATTTTATTATGTATTGGATCTGTTATCCAGTATGCTTCGACCTAGGGTTTCCTGGTAGACTAGCTGTAATTTTTAACTGTGTTGCCATCAACATGGATTTATACTAGTTTAGTTAAAGGGGAACTTCGGCTTCTGAATCAAAACTTGTTAAAGAGCCCACACAACACATAAACCACTTATATACCTATTACTGTATTCTGTTCTTTCAAAAAGTAAGAATAAATGCCATTTTTATAAGCTAAAATCCAGTTGCAAAACAATTCTCCTATTTCTGCATCATATGAAATCCTGGCAGGGAGGAGGGACTAAAACACTGATGTTACAAATTGTAACAACTTCACCACAGCTTACTGACAGCATGCAGGGACTACATAACCCACAATGCATTGCACTGTGATGTTCCTTTCCTTACTGACATCACTTGTGCTGGGGATTGTGGGATTTGGAGGAACAGGCTGAGGACAGTCTACTACTGTTACATTTATTTATTTATTCATTTATTTTTAAATCTCAAGGCTGCCTGTTGCGTTTGGTTGGAGTCCCACTTTACTATCAATTACAAGACACCTGTACAGTCAATTACAATTACAGAGAACTGAAGCTAATCAATATAAAATAAAGATGTTTGTTTCATTGGAACATTGTGGTATAAGTTGAATTACAATATTTCTAAGCTTTCTGGAATACAAGCTTGTCATCTAACAACTGTGGCTATTTTATATTAAGTAAATCATCTGTTCACGCTTAAAGAACAATTTTTTTTATTTTTAAAGTGCACATATTAGCATGTTGCCATCATTTCTACCTTTCCATCAACAAATCTGATACAGTAAGCAGCTCATTATTCTTGTTTTCTCAGAGAACCATGTTCAGTTCATGACCAGAGTGGAACATTTCATCTGGTTTTATCATTTGTGGTCTTTTTATACTACAAGGCTGTTATTCACTGTGACAGATTTCCTGTATATACAAAGACCATCAGTTTAGTATAATCTCAGCATGGTAATTATTAATCAGTCTGTATATTGTAGACCCAAATTCACCGCTTTGAGCCTTTCAGCAACAACCTTAGTCAATCCCACAGGTGAAATCAAGATATTTATTATTTCCACCCACAATAGACATACATGATATAAACTTGCTCACTGACAGTGGATAGCTACTTTAGGATGGTAGGAACTCATGCAATAAATTACAGTAGAACCCTGCTTGCCAGGGGGCCTCTTCAGAATGGTGTAAATTCCAGAAAAGCACAAGATTAGGGAACAAATAAAAAACACAGTTTGCCTGTATGTGACCATGACAAATGTGGGAAAAAGTAAAATACAGAGATGTAAAACTGGGTTTCTGCTGTATAGTGATTTTACCAGTCTAGTCGTGGAACTCTTAGTAGGCCTGTTCCACTGCAATAGTGTAATGATGAATTATGCCAGCTATCTAAATCCAATACAACTCCAAGCAATTGCTAAAATGTACAGCAGTCATCATGAGTTATCACTAAATAGAACTATGAATTCAAACAATCAAGTGGAACAAATCTTCTAAGCTAATACAAAAAGGCAATAATAGACATACTATAAGCATATCTGATTAGGCCAGGAATGGAGACGGGGCCCTGGGGATGTAGACAGGTGGAGCAAGCCTGAAAAAGGGTAAAATCTATACATTTGGGATGTTCATTCTGTGAAAAGCTGATGGGTATATACTACAAGGGTACAGCTGTTATACACATATTCCCTCCAATGCTGACAGCCCTCTCTGCTCTACCTTAAAACTAGTTCAGAGGAGAATATCTGTAATAATTATTAATGGAAATCCTGTAGCGCAGACGCTCATCAGGCTAACCACTAAGTTCAGGAATTCACTAATGGTGTGAGGGAAAAAACATGTACATTGTCATAAAACTGCACTTGTTCATGCAAAGAATGCTTCCTTGGGTGCTTCTTCTCGTCACCGTGACAAAGAAACACGATGGTTTACATTCTTTACTGTAAAAGCCCATGTTGTATCCATTTTCCATGCCTATATTAGATGACATTCACATTGCTCATGGAGTGTTCTCTAGGTTACAAGGAAGAATTCTTGGAAACAGGCCAGTCGCTTTACAGATTTCTGGATATATGTGGAATGATTCTAAGTTTGCAGTCCATAACTACAAGCAAAGGGCGTATAAGAGTGAAAAAAATATGAAATTCAGTTTCAATTCAAACTGGTTCATAACATCTCAAGAGCAGAGCCTCAACAAAGTCATAAAGAGCAATGACAGCTAAATTACCATCTCCTTCTACATGAAACTGCTTCAATTTCATGGCATCTTTGACATGCAAAGGTCATATCACAACACAATCATTCATATTTACCCTATCCCTATACCTTAAAATATCATATTTCTATTAGGGATGCACCAAACCCACTTTTTTGGGTTCGACCGAACCCCCGAACCCACCACGATATATTCTGCCGAATCCCGGACGAATCCGACTCATATATGCTGATTAGGTTAAAAAATTCCCCCTACCATTTAACCCTTCCAAATGCTAATTAGCATATGCTAATTGATGCTAATTAGGATTTGGTTCGCCCGGGACCGTGGATTCAATCAAATCCTTCAAAAAAGGGCTGGATTCGGCCCGAATCCGGGATGCGTTGCATCCCTAATTTCTAATGCCTATCAGAAACAAATTACGGATTTGGCCTAAAGCTGGCCATATGTACAAAGAACAATTTCTGGTCTAACTTCATGATTATCCATGGACGTGTCAGCCTCAAAAATTACCCATTAGGCACATCAACCCTCTGTGTGATAGCCTGATCAAAACTAAAAGCCAAACCATCAAATGACCCAGTTCCGTGAATGTGAGTGGTCCGTCCAGAACTCCTAAGACTTCTACTGTAATTCATTTGACCAAACAGCACATATGGCAGTCAGATGGATATCCAGAACTCAGATTGTGTGGCCAGCATTCCAGCATTACTATCTCCATGATGTATTCAATTTAATTAGACAAGACCGCAAAAAGAATTCCATATTTAATAGATCCCACTACTACTAGCAGCAGCCTCCAGTTTATGTGCATAGTTAGGATTTATATATGATTTATAGAACTGGTTAGGAATTTATTATATATCTGAATTGTTTTGATGTGTTTAATTTAGTGGGTCCTTCCCTCAGTAATAATTGATTTGAATTTATTTTGGTGTAACCCAATGGGACTAAGAGACTTGTTTATCAAATTCGAATTGAAATAATCTTTTACCAAATTCAAATATTTGCTTATTTATTACAATAAACTAAAGTGCATCATATTCACATACTACACATCATTTTTAATGAGTCTACAAGCTCTCAAAAACACCTTAGAAAAGCTTGAATTAAAAAAAAACGGCTTAAGTTTTGCTTAGGGCAGTTCTCATTGACTTTAACAGCTATACATTCTCTCCGTTCGGTCTGTTCCAAGTATTTGGTCTTAAGATTTTTTCCATTTTACATGACAGTAGGAGCAATCCATGTGTGTCCTATCATTTCTGCAGCCTTTAACATGCAATGTTTGTACACGGTTTAGTGCCATCACAACTTGCTCAGCGTCAGGTTCTGTATGGAACGCTTGGAAATATTTCGTGAACAAAAGGGAGTTTAATTAGAATGGAATGCCAAAACTTGTTTCATTAAACATTTTTAACATGTTTGGAAATGTTTAATCACTAAAGCCTTGGAAACTGAAGCAAAACTGATTATAGTTTTAAGTTTACCTTTCGCCCAAGACAAAGGAAAACATGCTGATATCTACGAGACACGCAATGTTCTCAAAACAAAGACTAGATCTTAATAATGCATGATCCATTGGTATTAAACGCTGGCAGGGACCATGCACTCTCGCTAGGTACATTCCAAATACAACATCAAAGAATTCCTATTGTGCACATTTTGGAAATTCTTTAGATTGTTCAATGGTTTTATGAATTTGTTTCTGTAAAATACATTGGCTTGATCATTATACATTGCTCTCCAAGTGTTTTAAATCCACCCAACAATAACCATCTGTATGTAATTTATAGTAACATATCCCATTTATAGTTTTACCTCCTTACACTGGGTAGAGCACGCCAAGGTATATATTTAAGCCTAAGGCAACTGTTGGTCACTTTTGGAAAAAAACTACTTTTTCCCAAAAAGGGTTGTTATAGTTGATTAAAATCATGAATCTGTGGAAGATGATTCCATTAAGTGTTATCAATAACTTTATGAAAATATAGTTTAAGCCAAGATCTTTTTTTCTGCAAACAAAACCAAGGTCTCATCTGTGCTACATGTAAAGGTGGACAGACACTATAAGATCCGCTCATTTGGCAAGGTTGCCAAACAAGTGGATCTTTCTCCCGATATGCCCATCTAAGGTGGCCAATATTGTGCTAATCCGATTGTTTGTCCCCATGGTGAAATGTTTGAATTACAATGACGGGAATAAGAGCCGTCTCAGGGAGGACTGCATCAATGAGTCAATGTGGTCCTTGAATCGAGGGGGAAATCAAACCTGCCCATCAAAGGACCCCATACACAACCAGATAAGCTGCCGAATTGCTTTGAAGGGCCATGCTTTACTGGGGAAATGGTGTTCTCAGGTAATGAGCAGTGCTGGTTTTACACCACAAAGAGCATTTAGAGATTTCCATCTTGAATTTTACAATCTACGGCGGACAAAGAAAAACTGCCCAATAAGTGCTTGGAAGGGCAAGGTATCAAAAGGCCTATAGATAGCAAGGAACACTGCTCAGTTCATTATCTGATAGAAACCAAGAGTCAACAGTAAACTTTTAATTGATTTAGTTTACTGGACTGGACTGAATATTGTCCAGGTAGCTTATACAGGTATGACCCATCTGTAGAGTAAATTTTAACAGAACTCTCATAATGTCCTTGATCAATGTCACTGGCTTTTGTTCAGTCGGGCCATAGCAACATCAGCCTTCCTCCATTCCTTCTGCATGCAAAAATCAGATTGTCACAGCGGAAGCCACAGGCAGTTGTGTATCTGGGGAATTTTACAGCTGTGCTCTCATACACAAAGGTGAGTATAACATGCACTGGGTGATACGTTCCATATGTGGGGAGGCCACAGCTGGCTAACAGGGTATTTTTAGCAATATTCTGTAATGCAGTATATAAACATTACATGGAAAATGACTGGCTGCTTAAGAAGATTGCACTTTTCTTAAATGGCAATTAACCTCTTCAAGGCCTGTGGGATTTTAATTTTGAGATTGCTATGACAGGTCTAGATGCATTGCTACCAGTGACGCCACCAGTGCTGTCAACAAGAATAGAAATGCATAGTTTGTATGGGCCCCACTCAGGAAGTTTACAGCTAACTTTGTTTTGACATCACCCAGCTTACAAAATGCAGTACCCCACCGCATGCCACAACAGTCATGGCAATGGAAAAAGATTGGCTAATGTTCTATTTAATCGCTGTTGTGCCAGAATGCTGAGGTTTCTATCACTACACCATAACTCCCCACAGTTGAAAAATGCAAAGAGGGACAAAAAAAATTTCTTTAACTCTAACTCCACACCAGGCCTCAGTGACCAAAGTCAGTGTCAAACCTCTCTAATGTTCTTTTGGTTGCATGGAAGCCATTGCCACTAACAATGTTCTAACCTCAATTGGAAAACCTTCCAGACAGAGTAGAGGCTCTAAAAGCTCTAGAGTTTAAAGGGAAGTAATAAAGTAGGCATGATTCCAAAGGGCACTGATAATTGTGCCTACTAGAATCAGTGCACTTCTGTTTATTACTTAGTAACTCCTTAATGGCATTACTTTTCCAGGGGTTCATCTTCTGATCCAGGCACTTGATTAAGCACTAAGCAAGGACTATGGCCTAGTGAGGAAAGCTGTGCATAATGGTCAGGTTACTTTGTAATAGGGTAAGTTGCCTTCTACTGGGGTCAATAGCAAACAGAGCCAGCACAATGGTCGGACAACTCTTAGTTGTACAACACAACACCAATCTTATATTCGGTGTCTTTATAAGAAGTTACTAGTTTCTGAATGTTTCCATACTACCATGCATTTAGTGTTGAAGTCAGTAATGCAGTTGACAGACCAAGAAAAGGGGGAAAATAGTTTAGGCCAACTAAGAAGAGTGAAATATACAAAATAAATGCATTGGAAACCTTGTTGCCTAGATGGCTTAACAATCAGTAAGACCCTGCAACGTTTATCTTTAGTACAATGACTCAATCAAGACAAAAACCATTGTATAAATGCACATCTTATCATTTGGGTACCAGATTCCAGGTTCTTAGAGAAGCATTCTTGTTATTTGGATACATTTCTAATGATGAAAAAGTGTAACAGCTCAGCTGGACTTCACTATAACATCACAAAAACATTTCCTTTTATGCTTCTAAAGAAAATTAATCTTTATTGTTAAGCAGGATTTGTACACTATTTGCAAATGTGGTCAGATGTACTGTATAATGATATAATATACAAGGAAGAGTGGAGCACACCCTACAAAGGCTCAAATGCCTTGGGTGCTGGCAAAATGAGGAAATATAAGGACAGAGAGCTGCACACACAAGGACTTAGTGAAAAAAATTTTATTTGAAAAAATCCAACGTTTCGAGTACTGACTGTACTCTTCTTCAGGTCAGTAGACAGTCAGTACTCGAAACGTTGGATTTTTTCAAATAAATTTTTTTTCACTAATCACTAAGTCCTTGTGTGTGCGGCTCTCTGTCCTTTTATGATATAATATACAATATAAGGTTATGACATATTTATGATTTCATGCCTTCTCCCTCACTGGGCATTAACAGCAATGCCATTAGGAATGTCTCAAGACTTGGCAAAGACTAAAGCTGGCCATACATGCACTGATAATATCGTACGAAACCTTGTTTCGTACAATATTCGGTGCCTGTATGGAAAGTCGGCGAGGCGACCGATATTGCAGGAGGCTGCTGATCAGTCGACTCGTCAATCGGGTGGGTTAGAAGATTTTGATCGGGCGCCACTGAAGGTGCCCAAGAAAAATCTATGTTCAGGGCTGAATCGGCAGAAGGAGGTAGAAATCCTATTGTCTCTACCTCCATATCTGACAATTCAGCCTTGAACGTTAGTGGAGGGTTGGAACAATCTTTTGTGCGACCATTGCCACGTGTGTAGCCAGCTTAAGGCAGGCCTAAAATGTTGCTATTCTTCCCATGTTTTGAAAGTGCTGCACATGATATTGAGTTTAGCTATTTATTCCTCTGTCACAAAGAACTTTTGTCTTCCCCACTATGGATGAATTAAGATTTCCCAGCTGCTAAAAGGCAGAGTTAGTCCCAATATTGAAAACTGTACCTCTTTCACATTGCCATTAATCTATTAATGTGATTTTCAATAGGAAATATTTATTATGTTTTATTCTCTGTGGCAGTAGCACAGGTGGGAAACTGCAGCACTGAATGATGGCAGCTCCAAACTGTTCCAAACTGTCTTAAGCCCCAAGACATCTTATAATTTAAGTATAATTCTCCTTGTGCTGGTCCATTTTCTGTATGTATAAGGGTGGAGAGAATTAACAAATGAAATAATTGGACATTGAGTCTTCATCTGGCCATGGTGCTGAAAGCAAGACATTTACACCAGAGATTACTGAATTTGGCTCTTATTCCTGCTGCATCAATCAGGCTGATAGCTCTGTTTCCCATGATGTAAGCACACCTCTCTAACATACGCCTCTACTTTCTATTCAAATCAGGGCGCATTAGAGATCTGCAGCTGTATGGGGCTCAGCTGTTGGGGTGTTTATGGGATTTATGTTACTGATCACTTAGTAAAAAACACACATAGGCCAGACCTAAGTACAGATATATTTCCAAGCAAACAGAGGATAGCTTCCCTTTAACGTCAGGAATTCTCATTACATAAAAGTCTTTGCCTCTGGGATGTCTAACTTGTGCATCATCAGCATTGTTGAACTATAACTCCTGGCATCCCACCAAGAGTTTTACATATATTCTCAGACACCCCCCCCCCCCACCAATTCCTTCTACTTTAATTAGAAGAATTCAGAAAAGGAAGTATTTTTTTATTTTTTTTCAGTTTACAATTACTTTCAGAACCGAGGAAGGAAACTGCAGAAGCCCCTCGTGTATACTGGTGTCTCAGCACTGTCAGTGGGAAAGGTATTCACTGTAGCCTGCACAGTGCAGATTAAGAGTCACAGAAAGACAAGAGCTTTATATGTAAGGTGTTGCTGCTGCACCCACTTTTGATGCTTACAAAGCAGCGTGTATCTGAGTCTTAAACGCCTTAATAAAATAAAATCCCAACACAGCAATCTGTGCACCAGGAATATTAAGCACAGCCCATTCTGGCAGCATGTGTATCCTAAATAAATCCGGTGTTTCAGAGAACTGACAGATTTGCTTCTCTCGCTGGACAGAATCTGGCACAGGCAATACTGTACTTTATACACAGCAATCAGAGAATGATAGCCAAAACAATGCGATCATTGTATTAACTTGTGCTACAAGTATACACAAACCCCTTCCAATAAAGTTATTAGCGCAGTTCATTCCCTACTCTGTCATAAAAATAGTGTAAAATAAAGTATAATGATTTAATTGTTACTACAATTAGCCCCTTATAGTTAAAAGGGGTCAACTTTTTTTTCTGGATCTAAGACAAGAATAGCATACATATTGCAAATGTAAGGTAAGAATTATCGACATTAAATATTTTATCGACAAATGATAGTCTCTATATACTATTGATCAATGTACTGTAGTAATACTGTACAAGTGCATTCCTCATACATCAATCTGAATGGATAGCAATATAATACTTTGTGTTTGGATGTGTACATCCATAGACTAGCCAGACCAAAAGAGCAGCCACTTACCTTGCCTTGAACTGCCAGTATGGATGGAAGCATATCCTGAGTTCCGCAAGTAGCAGGGGTAGCAGTTACTCCTGAGGTGCCACGTGCCGGAGATAAAAGTGGTACCCATAAAGATGCTGAGGCAGGGCAGCAATAGCAAAGAGTACACTGAATACACCATGTTGACAAGGGAAGCTGAAATCCCACTTAGCAGAAAGGAATGGTCAAGTCAGGACTACTCAGTAAGTAACATGAAGACAAAATGCTTGTCTCCGGCATAAAGCCTTATGAGTTTGTGTTTTTACTCTGTGTTCTGAAGCACCGGGGAGGCTTCCAGTCCCTCCCACATATTTCTTTTAGGATATGAAGCTCAGGCCCACCTCCCGCAGGTAATGGACAGCCCCTAAATCTGAAAGCCAAAAAGCACAACTCCATGACATCACGCTCTCTGACAAACTAACTAAAAGAAGCAGTAAGCAAGGAAAGGAAAAAAAAAAAAGTAAGAAAAGAATGAGAGACAGAGTCAGATTCCAGGCTGACAGCTTCAGGGCACCGTAAGGAGGCAGGAGTCCGGCCAGGCTGTTCCACTTAACACTTTTTTTAGAAACTGGAGGGTGATAAAAACACTTTTAATTCAAACCAGATTTTAGGAAATAAATGCATCAAATTTTAGGAAGACATTTCCTTTGTTTGGCTTGAATGTGTTGTACTCCACATATAACTTTTACAATGGGAATTGCACTCCTGTCATACCAGCCCTGCTTTATTTTACTCCCAATGCTAATTTCATACTCAATATCGCAGCACAAGAGCATTTTTACTCGCCATATAAACTGCATGTAGTGCTAGTGACTCAGTCTGCTGCCATGTAACATAGCATTCAGTGTTGGAACTGATTACTTCTCCAGTTTAATTGCATGACTTATGTTGTGCTTCCCAGCTCTTAATACATTTTTTTTTTAAGTTTTTATTTTTGGATTTTTACATCAAGAAAGGACATGAGAAGAAAGAAGAATTGTCTTACATCTGGTTTCAGATAATCAAACAGTCAAAACATTTACTGGGTTATCTGCTAAGGTGATTGACAGGCAGAATATTGGTCTGGGCTTATTCACACGGGGTACACAAGCCAGTTTACTCTATGTCGGCTACTGTCTCTGGTTATACCAGCCATGGACCCCAAATGGCAATAAATGTATCTGGGCACCCCATGGCCATATACACCCCTTTCTGCAGGGCAAGGACTTCATGTATAGTCTTTTTCCACCGTGCCAGGGTTGGTTGTCTGGTCTCTTTACATACTAGTAAAATAACCTTTTCTGCA
This sequence comes from Xenopus tropicalis, assembly GCF_000004195.4. Lineage (NCBI taxonomy): Eukaryota > Metazoa > Chordata > Amphibia > Anura > Pipidae > Xenopus > Xenopus tropicalis. The sequence goes on along the minus strand of NC_030683.2, from coordinate 101,640,557 downwards.
TAGTATAGGACCTCTCCTGCAGGCAACTTTGCACATCACAGCAGAGATCTATCGCGGGCGACTAACTCACTCTATCGGATATTAGCCTTAAACTGTCCACTGTGGACTATTTGTCCGAGATATATAAAACCTAAAGCAGACCTGTCAGTCCAGGTGAACAACCGAAAATTTTCACCGGAATGACATCACCACGGCCACACTGTGTATGTGCATTTACTGTTCTGAAGCCAATAATTGTTCATTGCGCATGTACAGATGGCCCCTGATGACACCACTGATGGTTTTTCACACACGCACAAGGGAGAAATTGTGAAAATCTGGGCCAAATTGGGTAACTCTCGATAAAATAGAGGGAGTTGGCAGCTCTGCCTCAAGAGGCCTCTGGGTGCGTGAGGAAATAGCAGAGTTTTAACAGCTTTTAATACATGTAAGAGAAATTCTAGCTAAAATTATTTTGTAAAGGTACTGATGTGTAGGGTAACTAATGTTTGGTGTCACAGTTCGGCACACAGGTGTAGACAGATGCATGCTTTAGCCCTTTAAACCCTTTTTTTTCTATTTTAAAAAAGTGAACCCCTGAGCAGGAGTCCAACATGAGGGACAGTGTTTTGCAGTTTTTTTTAAGCTTTTTTTGTCTTCTGTAGAGAAATTTTCAAATTCTTTAAACTAATGATGTTCTTTAAGTCACCAGGCTCTTGCATACTTTCCGATGGAAATACAGAATGCAGTTATTCACACACCATATCTACCCCATATGTCTCTCTCTGTGAAGGGCAAGATAGGGCAAGTAATGTAAAAATGAATTGCTCGCCCTCAGATTACTGCACAGAGGGGTGGCCATGTGAGTGATGGGGGGGCTCTAGGGGGGCCATGCCATGAACACATACCAGTACCAAACGTAGTCTTTATTCACCACTGACACTCACTGATGAAAAGGTTCCCTGTGTATAAAGAGACTACTGTCCTGTAATAAGCTAAAATGAACTGCAAATATCCTCTTGGTTAAAGCTGCCTTGCATGGAAATGTTAGACTCCTTCAGGAAACTAAAGCAATGCAGCTTCCCTTCGGTGATATACATTATTGCCAGTGGGAAAGCATTTTTAGGAGATCAGTCGCCCACAGTGGATTCAGGAGATTATTTGCCCTTATGTGGATATCATTCACTTGATATTGAACTTGGCAGATACACGAAACAACCAGCAAGATTCTATGACGCAATATGGCAGCCGGCAAAAACACTCAAACTAGGATCCAAGTCTGTAAGCCTTCATTCAAAGGGGTAATAAAATGTAATGACAGAGCCCCTGTAATTAACACAGCATTGTTCCATTGTCCCCTTCTGCTCTCCTTTACACCTACTCATTTACGGTGCTTAGCTTTGTACTTTGCACTCTTTAATTAGTTAGCCCTTACTGCCTCATTTGTCTCTGGAGCTCAGGAGCCCGCTTGTACACATGGCTCTATGTAACACCTGCCAGTCTGTTAGCAGTTTGCACTTATGGGCACATTAAAGCCACAGCATTGCAACATAGGAAAGATTATCTTGTAGCTCTGCCAGGCATTCTTGTTAATAGTTTCATGCCATCACAGAAATGGGTATATTACATTTTCTATGTACTTTTTCATCAGAGTGAGTTGAAAGGTGTAATATCCATATACCCTGCTCCCTGTAAAAAAAAGGGCTTATTCTGCAAAGCTTCTTTAATACTGTGCAATGAGATATTTGCTAGATATAAACCCACATTTCAAGCACAATATAAGATTTTCAGCCTGCACCTTGGAATTCTGGGTAGTTATAATAATACAGGCACATGCCCTGATAGCTGAATGCTAAGTGAATGCAGCTGTAAAAGCCCAGACGCTGGCTAAGTTGCTCAGCAATAATAATTTGTAAACAGACTGTTTCTATCTTAATAGCTCTATTAGACGTTTATAATGTAAAATGACTCTCATACTATGGGTACTGACAGAAATATGAAGTATGAAAGGGTGCAGATCTGGGGTTTACTGGATATGGGGTTACTCCATAATATGGATCCACACACTACATAAAACATTAAATAATTCCAACAGGATTGTTTTGCCCCCAATATGGATTCATGCAGCTTAGTACAAGCTACTGTTTTATTATTACAGAGTATATTCTGGGGAATGAGTTTCCATATAAGGGATTCCATGCCTGTACCTTTTAGAACCCTTATACTGAACACTTGCACCATATTTATAGAAAGGTAAGTGCTGCATTCTGTGTCTTGCACGAAAAAAAATCTGCTCTGTGGTGCAAAATCCAGCTCCCACAAATGCATCCATGACGGTAAATAAGCGCTAAAGTGTTATGCCTTTCAGATGGCTCAAGTCGTTGGAGAAATACACACACTGGGGGCAAAGACATGGCACTGCGCCCTAGATTATCTCATTGCATAATTTGCATGGGAACAAACAAATCTAACTACAGTACACATCAGTATTAATGCTCATTATTCATCACCAGACATTTAACTGCTACAAGTCAAAAGGCATAGCAGTGATAATTAAATACAGCTCCCTTCAACTCCCTGGGCAAGACGAAAATCAGGTTCTCTCTTTTGTGTGGAAATGTTACCATTAGTCGTGCTCTGCAAATACCATATTAGTTCAAACAGTTTCTAATTGTACTACAGTGTATTGAGGAACATGGTATCACAGAGACACTCATGGTGTAAAGATGGTGTCAGTAATAGTTCAGGCTGCAGCTAAAGATAGGTATAAGTTATCCCCTGTGCAGATTGGTAAAAGGGAACAAAAGCCACCAAGTATATTAGTGACTACTATGTACTTTAATGGCACATGCCTACTGGGCCACTTCCCAAGCTAAACCCTATGTCACATAAGAAAGAGCCTCTTCTTTAGCCAACTATACATTTACACAAATATCTTTGTGATATTAAATAAAACTCTGCAGCAATATCCAGGCATGATTTATATGACATTGTGTAAGTTTAGTCATTTTTTTTTTTGCATAGAAATGATTAATGCCATGTAGTCTTGATTAATGCCATTGTAACTTTATCTCCTTAATCCCTGCCCAAGGCAAAGCTGTGCATGTACTAAAATACAATGACCAATTCTCTTTTGTAGTGGAGCGTGCAAGGCATTAAGAACGGTTCTTTAGAGGGGGAGTAAAATGACTTCCTTAAAGAAATCTAATTGCAAGACACTTGGCACAACTACCAACAGCTGGGTGCATTTGGCTTCAGCTGGTCAGCCCCCCATCACCTACAGCCAAAGGCCCAACTGTTGGTAGGTGTGCCACGTGTCAAGCATTTAGCATGATGGTTGTGTTTTTCCATTTGCTATCCAAAAAATAATGCTGTTTCTAAGTGCCTCCCGCAATTAGCAACCTGAATGGTATAGAAATATATGGTCAATTAGAATGATTTAGCGCTTTCTCCAGTTCTCTAGAACTGCAAGGGACTGGGAACAATTAGAGTACTTGGGACATGATCCACAAATGTTTCAAAGTAGCAGGCTTTGGCTGGGATTCAAAATGGGCCCTGGCATTTTAAGTACACAGACCCCAAACAGCACCCAATAAATAGTGACTGTCTATGGTATCTTACAGCAGCCCCTCTGGCTTTTGCCACAATCCACCGGTTGCAAGTCTGGGCCTGAAAAGGAGGTTCTGTTTTGGCCTTTTTTGACAGCCCAGTAAATAAAAGTAAATAAAAATAAAATCAGTAAAGTTGCGCACTTTTTTTTTTATCTATGGCCATATACCCTCATATATAATAACAGGCACTAAGTTTGCCCAGCAGTAGTAAACCCATAGCAACCAGCAAGATTTTTGTTTTTAAACTGGAAAGGTGACCAGTAAATAGTACCTGCTAGCTGGTTGCTATGGGTTACTGCTCCAGGGCAAGCTTAGTGTATTTTAGTACATAACTCCATTTTTTTAAATTTGTATTAACACTTGTTTAAAATATGAGATTGCAAAACCTAATGAATTTTGAAGAATCTGCAAAAAAATCCCATATGTTGCACGCATAATTGGAAGTTTATACCTGTCATAAACAGCAATCCTTCCCATTTGAATTTCAAGTCATTTACACTGCCATTTGCATCACATTTTCCAAACGCTAGGTTTTATTTGGAATTGTAATAGGCACAGGAACAACAAGCCTTTTATACTTCTCTAAATGAATGCACATTATCTTCCTTTCCGAGGTCTACATTTATGTACTATAAAAGAGAATGTGCCATATGCCGCAGAAATATAATTGTCATTTATATATTATACTGGGGTATTCTACACATTATAGTGCAGACTGTACAGAACTGTCCAATACTATACCCTACTGTTGTACTCTGAGTACTGCATTTGGGACACCACTTAACCTTATATCCCTATGTACTACAGTGCTGCATACTGAGGCATACAGAGCAGTGATCAATACAAACCTCATGACAAATAGCATTATATGTCCGCATCATACTAAAAGATAATTTAAATGTGTACTACCCCTCTAACTACTTTACATTATATAACCATTATAACAGTTCTAGTGACACTTTCATATAAAATAGGTCTCTGTCTCATTTTGTATAAAAAGTAAATGCATCCTATAGGTGTGTATTTAACCCCTGTTTAATAGCACTTAAGTACTAAACTCATTGTACTCAAAGCTTATGTTATATTTGTCCCTGCCGGGAATACAGCATAAACCTGATGCATTTGGCAGAAGAAAAAAAATCAGGATATTTAGAAAATTCAAATATATGCAGGAATGATCTAGCAGGATTGCTATCTGTTGAAAAATCCGTAGACACACTCTTTCCAGCCGCCAGCATAGACATCTCTCTCCTGGCAGGGGCCGCGCCGCCATCCCAGGGTAAAGTGTAGTAAATGCAAACAGAGCAGTATGATCAGGATGCAGATAGAGGAAAGAATGCTAGGAATGTGTGTGGCATAGCTAATGCCCAAAGCAAAGCATGGGGTGCCTCAGCAGATTTGAGGCGTAATATCATGATGCGCCAGGTTCACGCTTCACATCTGGTAATTGAGGCATGCCTGGGATGAACACAGGAACATGCCATTATCTGGTATGCAGATCAAGTTCACATGCAATGACAGGCATTACTTAGTCACAGGGAGCAATTTCTCAAAGCCTGGGAGGTGGAAGCCTTGGACGGCACGCAAATAAACACACATTCTTTTGCAACAGTAAATGAACATGCCTTGCAAGCCCAGCCACCATTGTGTTTGATTGCCTACAGGGTGTACATTTAGAGGTAAGAAGTGGGATTTGTCATGCTAAAGTGGCAAAGGTGGCTCAGACACAATATAATTAATGGCTAAGAGAAAGTCAGTACATTTAGGACACGGATACCCTGCTGGAGAAAATCATAACTCCTGATAAAGCAGCCTCAGAGTCAGACAGCTTATAGTTAGATATTTCTGGTTATGAACACCTACAGCAGTGCTTGTCAAACCTTTACAGTTTAAGCCCCTCTTGCTTGGTCTGGGCCCCCTGTAGCTCATAACTAGGATGCATACTCACAGTCATTCATTTTTAAGGTGGCCATACACAAGCTGATCAAAGTTGCCAACAGTCTGACTCAGCAGCCTACTGGTCTGCGTATGAAGCTCTCTATCTGGCCAAAATCGTGAATTGTCAACAGGGCAGGTTGAAAAATCCTGTCAGGGTGAGGAGCACATCAGCATATTGATGTGGTCCTCATCCCAACGTTCTTCATCCCATCAACACAATCGGCTCAATCTGATATCACCCACCTTAAGGTGGCCATATTGGTGAAAGATCCACTCATTTAGCGATCTCACCAAATTAGTGGATCTTTCAGTGTACAGCCACTTTGGGTACAATAATATCTAGGACATCAAATAGGTTTCTCAATCCAAATATCACCCTAACTGACTTTCAAGCTGGGTTCAGGAGAGCTAATAAGCAGCTGGGTTCTAAGAGAGCAAATAGGTATTTTTCCAAAATCTTACCCCAAATGGCTTTTAGGTTCAGTCCCCATTAACTTCAGGCCCCCCAGGGGCAGGCAGCACCTGAATCTGGAAACCACTGAAGTTCTGTAATGTAACTGATTTTGTATCTATGTTTGGCCAGCATTATCGGGGGATGAAAATAACCTGTAGCCATACATTAGAATTAGAAATGCATACCAATGTAAAGTTAATCACATTGCATTGATTGATCTGTCATAGCCTGTTATGGGACAACTGCTAACTACAACCTTGGACCCCTTGAGCTCTCCAATGGACCTAAGATTAAGTGCCACCACTGTCACTGCCCAACCATCAATATCATCAGCCACCCCCCATCCCAGTGGGAACCTTGTTGGGTGCCACACAGCAGTTTGGCTCATGTCCAGCATCCTACAGCAGTCAATCAAATGTTGAGGGATACTGAAAGATGCAGTTCTGTATTAGGACTGCTTCACTGTTTTACATTTATATAATGTAGTTATAAGGGTAGATCATTTTCAGTAGCTATATGCACAGAAAGTCTCAATGTTCTTAACACATTTATATGGGTGAATATGGAGAACCTCTTGTCTTTATCTGTATGAATGTAGTGGCCAATACTTCCCTAGGCACCCCTCTGACTAGGCACCTCTCTACCCAACTGACATGCAGTACAATCTATGGAAATGCCCTGCTCGGTTAGGAGAGGATTTCCTTCCCTTTTTTTCTTATATATAGAGGAGGTCCACTGTTCAACCGGAGACCTTAAGGCAGTGATCCCCAACCAGTAGCTCGTGAGCAACATGTTGCTCCCCAACCCCTTGGATGTTGCTCTCAGTGCCCCCAAACCAGGTAGTTATTTTTGAATTCCTGACTTGGGGGCAAGTTTTGGTGGAATAAAAACAAGATTTCCTACCAAATAAAGCCCCCTGTAAGCTGATAGTGTGCATAGAGGCTGCCTAATAGCCAATCTTAGCCCTTATTTGGCTCCTCCATGAACTTTTATGGTGCTTGTGTTGCTCTCCAAGTCCATTGACATTTGACTGTGGCTCACGAGTAAGAAAGGTTGGGGATCCCTGCCTTAAGAGATCGGCCCGTGTATGGCTGCCTCAACAGGTATTGTATTTTCCATGAGAGACAGCCTTGGTTGAGCCACTGCCTAGAGAAGATAATTTAAGGCAGGCACAAGATAGTTAAAAGTAATTTTTCATTCTCATTCAGTGAATGCCATATAGTGCCAGCTGCCTGTCTTTGCTCTCTGGGTGGAGAAAGTACCTGTCTAGCAGCCCACGCTGTCTGACATGAGGCATTGTTTAGTAGCAAATGTGCTTTCCTTTCAGGTGTTTCTAGACAAATCCAAATATTTACTTCCCAGCTAGACATTCTGGTAGAATTACACTGCCTTTGTGAACACAAAATGCCAATTGGTAACAGGCTTTGTCTGATAGACAAGATGGAGAAAAAAGTGTAATTAGCAGCCAGACGGCAGGGGCAACATTTAAGGCTTTACAACCTGTATAATATATTGTAGTAAGAGCAAAAATGATAATAACTGTAATAAACCGGTATGCTTGTTAGATGTAGATACAGATATACCTGTATGTAAAGCACCGGGTTTGAGCAGACTTTTTTCATTTCAACAGAAATAATGTGGGTTTTTGTTTCTTTTTCATGACTAATAGCAATGCAATTATAGTATTTTCTTTATTTAATTTTCCTTATGCTCTATCCAATTCCGTACATATCCATGTATCCCAGACCTTGGTGCAAAATTTGCAGGGGGACCCCTTTTCCTGCTCACATCTTCCTTATTGCCCAGCATTCCTCTCATCACCACAGTAGAACCACTGCTGCCCTGAGGGACTCCCAATGGGTCACTTGTAAGACTGGTGGATTAGCAGCCCCTGCCCCCACCCACCACCAGTAGCTCATCCACTGCCTGCATGCTCTGCTGGTGATGGAGATGGTTCCTATGTATCAGTGTCAGATACTAAAGCCCGGCACCTGGTCATCGCCCAGACCTCTATTCCAACACTTGTTGCTCATTCACCAACCCAAGCTTATGCCCCCTACCCCATTGGTTTTAGGCAGCCACCTCCATTGCCTTACCCTAGTTTAGGCCCTGCTATATAGAGCTTCATGTTGTGTTTTTACCAGTTAGCACTACTATCAACAGGGGAATATCATGTTTTTGTTTTAAAATATAGTTTATTTATAAAAAAGCATTTATCATAGTTTTATTGTCTCCTTTATATGAGGGAATATTTAAGTGCATGGTATGTTTGGATTTACCCCCAAGAGGGGACTGAGATATGGGTACTATTGGCTGATACAGTTTCCATAGACACCAACACAATTGCTCCATCTATTTAAGATGCACATGAAACATTCATGTGTATTATTTCATTACAAGATGACAAATATGATGACAAATATGTTCTCAACACTCTCTTCATTACAGACCACTATATTGTTCAATTCGCTATAACATCAACTAATTCCAAATTGTAAACATGTGGATGAGGTAGCTCAGTAGCAGGGTCAAACCTCCAAATAGAAACAGACTGTAACCTACTGATGTACTGGGGGAAAGATGAGCAGCTCAAAGAGGCAAACTGGATTTGCTTCTAATATAACCCTGAGAATGTGACCCTGCTATTTTAGCGAAACCTCTGTTTCATTACACAGGATTAAAAATATCCCCCAACCTTTAGTGAATGTTTAATAAATTTGTTTCATAAATAATCTTTATTAGTTTGGAGATTGTATAAATTCCCCTGCCTAGCAAGTTTTGCAGCCCTCTCATGTGAAACCCAGTGCAGCCGAGCAGTGCGCATTTATTAGAAACTTCCTGTTTTGTCAAATAAACTGATAACTTTTATGTAAAGCCAAACCTATTTGTTGCTTTTTGCTAATGTCTCAAGTACTAAAAATAAGCTTTTCACCTTGTCCATATTGTCATGACTTCTACTGCACAATTTATGTGGAAGGATATCCCAAAGTAATGTAGATAATACTTTTATAATACAGAAAAGCCATGGATTTCCTGTAAATTATATCCTTAGAAACGGTGCTTAGTGATGCAATTTCTGTCACATGACTCATTGAAATTGGTGTATTATAATAAATAATGTATACCCTGTTGTCAAATATAAGGATATTAGAAGTCACCTTAGTGTTCCATAACTGTATAAAAGCACTCAGTCTTCAGCCTCGTACTTTAATATGGTCATGGAACTCATTGGTGACTTAAATAACTATAAAGTACACAAGAGTCATTTTTTTCCTCCACCTGATAAGTTAAAAAGGAAAATGGAGATAATGTTACTTTTCAACCTCAAAACACAGGTTACAGAATCAGATATGAATGCTCCAATCCACCCTATGTGCCATAGGCCTAAAGGAGGAGAAGAAATGTGTTTGCCTTGTGTGTGCAGAGCCCTGTAGCATCTCAGTGGTATTTGCTTTTGTGAATAATAATACCTACTAGATAGTAACAGCATTTAATACAAAGAGAGACGCATTTCATACATTTCAGACTATTTTATCACAAATAAACACACATGGGATCATTTACAAAGATCTTTTGCACAGCACGGCATAAACCATCCATCTATGAGAATATGGATTTATATCCTTAGAAAATATGTGAAGATGGGAGAAGAAAAAATATGCAAACAATCTATTAACGTTTCCTTGTTTTTGGTCAGAGATTACAGAATATAATGTAGATTCTATTTCTGGACTTTAACAAAACTTTCCCAAAACATGAAATGACTTGCTAATCTGCCTCCGACCGCAAGAATGGATGCTGTCCTGCTCCAGACAACCACACACAGCTGCTAGTTCCTACAAAGAGAATGCTGACATAATTGCACAGACATTTGTATCATCGTGATCACGGATCTCGGAATAAGATCATAACATGCCACGTTCAAAATGAAGAATGCCAGATAACTATGAAATTAAAAAAAATATCTTAGGCATATTCTCTAGAATCAAGAAAGATGATGAATGGAAATCAATGAAACTCATGTTTTAATTAGAATGAATTATTTTAACCATACTCAAAGTTCCAAGAGTTTGGATGATTTGGAATTGACCCAGACAGAAAATGACCACACTCCAGTTCTGCTTGATCCAACTGGGATCCAAGTGCTAAATATGTTGCTTGCCATTATAATACAGCATTGTCCTGGAGCCAAGATACGCTACTTTGAAATCTTTGTGTTAGTTATTCTCATTTTGGGCTAAGTAAACAGTAACAATTGAAATTTAGTACTAAACTAAGGAAAAGCAAGGAAAAAAGAAAAGGGTAATAGATACATGGGGCTTTTGACTTATAGAATACAAAAGGAGTCATTTCCAAAGGCCTATGTGCAAGAGTACTAAGTGCTGCTAAATAGCACCCCATGAAACACTTGGCCTAGCCTTTCCAGTGCTATCATTTGTACTCTTCACAACAGTAATAGACACCTAAGTGCCACAACCTCCCATGCCTCAAGTATGTAAAGCTGCTTAACACAGGCAGTACAGCATTCTGAAAGAGTGTGTGATTCTGGCAACAACTAAATTAAATTAAATTAAAATAAATAAATAAATAAATACAACTTTAAAAAACTGAGCAAAGTGCAACAAACATGTTTTTGTGCCCATTTTATGTACTTTGCTTGTACTTTACAGCTGTCAGCACAGCTACGACTGAGTCAACTCATGAGATTAAGAAGGAGATAGCAGGAATAAACGCAATCAAGTTTGGTTGTGATTGAGTACATGTTTTCCTCCTAATTGCTGTTTATTCCCCTGAAAATATTGATAAATGTCCCCTAAATGACTTGTTTAGTGTTACCTATACATGATGCCAGGTATAACCAGGTCTCTAAATCTAGATCTAGGTTAGATTAGTGTAGATCTAATGTCAGACGCAAGAAAACTTTTTTTTCCATTCTAATTGCAAACTCAATTCACATTGTGTTCCCAGACAATGGTTTTCAGTAGTATTCATGAGCCTATGAGCCTATGATTCCCACTACAGAATCATGTCTGTTTGTAATGCAGTGCCGTCTGAGGGCCCGGAGATCACGGCCATTCACTAATGGCTTTTGGCCTTGTTCTTTGCTTACAGAGATTTCTCCAGATTTTAAAATTGTTGCAATATTTGTCCCCCCCCCCCCCCCCCCCCAGTGTTTCACAGAGTGGCGTTCCCTTCACCATCTTTACTTCTAAGAGACCCCGCCTCCCCGGGATTTGCTCCTTTTACCATTAAACAACTTTTCCAGTCTTTTGTTGTCAAATTGCTGGCATCAAATTCAAAATGAGCTGAAATATTTATGAGAAACAATAACATTCCTCAATTGCAACATGTTATATGATATGTCTTTTTACTTGCAATTAAATATAGCTTTTAGTCATTTTCAAAGCATCCCATTGGTTGGCATCCCAATTTTTTGGAAAAGGGTTGTATGCAAGTCATACAGTGCTATAAAAGGGAGCACATAAAAAATAAATTTTCTGGGTTCCAGTATAAATGTGTGTCCCCATACAGCCCTGGAGTGAGGATTTTCAAATACTGAAATTATTAATTTTTAGTACTACATGTCTCACCTTTGGCCAAACAGTGCTTACCCCATATTACCCAGTAATGATATAACAAAACACATGGCAATGCTTCTTCTTAACCACATACATTTTATCATCATTACCTAGATAACTCATTTATCTTATTGATCAAACGTAGCTTTTAAATTGTTACAAGACAAGATGATAGCACGGCATGAATAAAACTGCACAAGGATAAATATTTCTGTATACACCTACAGTATCTATCTGGAAAGACTCCTACAACTTACTAGCACTGCAGTAAACAAAATAGCTGATTGTGAATCTGAAGCCATAATTTTTCATGGAAGCTAAATAACCCAGTGACATACCAAACATGTGCAGATAAATATCAGATGCTTTAGTACAGAATACCTTTCCGCATAATCTAGTAAAAAGCAGGTTTAAAATACTAAGTATATCGGTGACAGATTTATTGGTATGTGCAACTTTCTACAGTCCCAGCTTGTTCCTAGCTTCATTCTCTGCCTATAAATTTGCCTTGCTGCTGTTTGCATAGAGCATAGGGAGATCCATGGCGTGGAGGAAGGCTAGAACGTTGGTGAGCACGCCTGGAAGCATGTGCAAGTCTTACTGCAGAAATGACAGGAATTAAAAAGGTTTCAAAACAACGCCGAGGTGCATCACTTCCAAATGTTCCAACATGTTCCATTGGAGACATAATAGGATATTATGTCTGGTCTTGTACAACGCTGCACTGAATTCTAAAGCTGTGAATGCGTTACTGAAAAGGCTAGGCAGTAGGCTCTTGTACTAAGTCGACCTTTGAGATGCTGTGGAATTTGCTACTAGTTGGTGTTTTGTTAATTAAACATATTGTACGTGGTATGGAAAATACAGCGGAATCTCAATGTTAAATATCTGTACTTTATTATCATTTTTATTCTCTTTATTTATATAGCACGGGCATGTTCTGCAGCCCTTGCACAAACTGTTATTCATTCACATCAGTCTGTGTGCCAGTTTATGTCAGTTCATGTTTAAGCTGAGGCCGTCCAGCAATTGTTTGCAATTGTACAGAAAAACCCAATGTCCCCATCATGGGCCAATTTCAGTTTGTTGCACCCCAGACCCCAGCACACCCACATCACACGGCTCACATCTCTAAGCAACTCCCCCTTTCTTGCTTGCATCTCACAATCCAACTTCAACCAGGGTTGCCACCTTGGTCTGAATCTAAATCTGGACAAAGGGGACGGGTTGGTGATGTCGGAGGTTGTCTGGTGACGTTTGTGGGCAGGCTGGTGTTGTTTGTGACATTTATGGGAAGACCGTGATGCTGGGGCAGGGCTATCATATCACACGCCACATGGATTGGGAAATTTTGACTGGTTTTTAAACTGGAGATACTGGGCAGAAGGTTTTGAACTGGACAGCCCCTTCAAAACCTGGGTTCAAAACCAGACAACGTGGCAACCCTACTTGCAACCCACTCCCAAACCTTCCCATGAACTTACCACTAGTAATAGGTAAAATGGTGAGGCACTGGGAACTGCAAATGCCTTCTTTCTGTTACTAACTATGCAACCTGCAATCCAGGCATTCCACCCTGGGCTTGGGCCTTTGTGTCATTTCAACAAATCAGGGCCTGATCCCACTAACTGACTAAAAAATATTTAGTGATTTAATTTCATGGGGAAAAAAATGACTTGTGGGTTAACTTATTAGAATCAGCTTGACTGTTTAAAAAGATAATTCTTAAAATGAAAAATATTGCAAGTGAATAAAGTATGTGCCACTGTTTCCAGTACAAGCAAAACACAAGTTTGGAAAAACATTTGGCATTATCCAACCTGTAACTAGATACTTATGAATGCTACCAGGGGGCTTTCAGAAGCTTTTGGGCCATGTGTCCCAGCAACCTTTGGAGAAATGGAGTGGGATTTATCTGCATCTTTTACTGCCTGGGATGCTTGTGTTACCTGTGTTAAAAACTCTGAATAAAATGATCTTGTATCTTTTTATAACACTGGTATAATAATTCATTTTTGAGGGCAGCCCTGTCAAAAGCACATTATTATTACAGTATTATATAGAAAGTAGTCAATAATTAAGAATTGTTTCTTTAAGCACTATGTAATTGCTGATCATTCAAAGCTTTTTACACTCAAACAATTTCTAATTGGACCCCATTTACAATACAGTGTTAGGATCACCTTGAAAACATTGAGCCCTATTATGCAGCGCTTTGAAAGCTGCCTTTATATTGTGTTATTGATTTTGTGTCTGCGGGTCTATAAAGCAGAGTCTTAACTTAATCTTCAGCTAAATGGACCACTTTTTACAGAAAGTAAGTAAGTGTTACAGGAAAGGGAATTCTGGGAAAATGTAATCTGTCCTGCATCATGGAAACCAGGAGGAAAAGCCCCCCCCCATAGGTGAGGTTTACAGACCCTTCTTTACAGAGGCCAAGGACAAAAGAACCAGTAGCACAATATATAAACAGCAATGCTTAAGCTCCTACTGAGCAATTTACTGAGAGTTTTACTAAGCAGAGCACTGGTCATTTACAACTGCAAGCACAGTTGCGGGGTGGAGAACTGACTGCAGGCAGTGGCATACCTCCCAACTGTCCCAATTTTCACAAAACAGTCCCTCTTTTGACAGCTCAACCCACAGTCCTAGATTCTTACTGAAAAGTCCCTCATTTCCCTTTGTTGTCCTGCACTGAATGCTAAAATGTAGTAAATTTGTAAGATACATATTTAATTAAAAAGTAGCTTTTGGCAGAGAGCCCAGAAAGTTAAAGAAGCTTCACCTGCACTTAGATACAAAGGTTTCTCACATTTAATCAAAAAGTATCTTTTGGCAGAGAGCCCAGAAATCTTAATGAGCTTCACCTGCACTTAGATACATTGTTTCTAACATTTAATGAAATAAGTAGCTTTTGGCAGAGAGCCCAGAAAGGCAACAAGCCACACCACGGGCAATTTCAGCTTTTTTTTAGCAAAACTGTAATAACACATAAAACAAGACCCCAAAACCCCCAGAAATGTGTTCAAGCTTTAAATAACCTTCCAAATGTAGTCAAATGGGAGTGGTATTTAGGGGGTGTGGTTGCAAAAATGGGCATGTCCAAAAACAAATCTGCATTTCTATGTGTCCCTCTTTCCATTTTCAAATGTTGGGAGGTATGCAGTTGCAAGAAAAATACTATTCACTGAAGGTCCATGCAACAACACAGTCAATTGCAACCGAAGTGTCAAAATCCATGATCTAAACCTTGCACTTTAACACAATTCAGATGGAATTTAGCTGAAAGTCTGGATGGCATCATTTCAGTCTATTTATGGCTATAAATAACCCATGTTATTCTGACATACAGTTACTGTTCCTTCTTTTGAAAATGTATTGAAAGAAGATTTGTTCATTATGAAAAAAGCAAGATGGATAAATTACATTGCATGTAGGACTGTAAGTATCTGGGTAACACTTGCATCCAGGGCAAAGATTTATTTCAAGCAAGAATAATCGATAGCCCCCCGGGGCCATATGAATAATTAGATGGTCTGTTAGTAGAGCAAATGACTAAGATGTTGGTAATGGGTGAGGTGACAGTTATGGGAGACTTTAATATACCAGATTGAGACAGGAATGTGCTTGCCATTACATCTGCAAATAGTAGATGCATTCTGGACTCCATGTGTGAGGCTTCTCTCAATCGCTAAGGAATCCAACCCACAAGGAAGCAATTATACATTTAATATTCACAAACTGGGATATAGTGTCATGGGTATCTATAGCAGACAGTGTTGGACCCACTGATCCAAAAACTGTACTGTTTAAACACAACAGGCATCCATTTATGTTTCCCCAGGCAGTGCAATAGCCTGAGCAGCACTTCTCCCCAGGGCAATGGCCGCGCTGTACACCTGCCAATACAAAGCCGACACAAAGGGCACAAGGCAGCAATGTAAGAAAGCATAAGCTAGCCTTGTCATTACTACCTGCCAGGATAAGGAGGTATGGGCAAGGTTCCACTTACTTGCATGTCTGAAGGATACACAAGTTAAAGGAAAACTATACCCCAGAATATATACTTAACCAACAGAAAGTTGATATCATATTAAGTGGCTGATTAAATGATTTTACCAAAAATAAATATATATCAGTACATATTGCCTTTCTATATCTTTTTCCCTTGAGCCACCATTTTGAGAAAATAATGCAGCTCTAAATGTAACAGGAAGTAGTTGTTTGTGTGCACAGTGAATCTTATGATCCAAGGAGGCGGCCCTTAGTACTTAAAATAGCAATTTTCTATTTGGGATTAACCAATGGCACATACTACTTAAAAAGTATATTTTCAAGAAAATGGTTTATTTAGATGAAGCAGGGTTTACATATGGGCTGTTTTATGAAATGCATTTTTATCGAGACCTACATTGTTGAGGGGTATCGTTTTCCTTTAAGGGGGCACCAAGGTCTTTGCACTTTGCACAGTTCCAAGGGCGGCAAAATAATGTCTAATGGGAATTTATAAGTATAAACTTTCCAAAGCAAACACTAGGGATTTAAGGGTAGTAGAATATTTATGCAACTGTTCAGAATAATAAAAAATTATGAGAGGAAAGCAGATGTATTATATCTAAAAAAGGAAAACACCCCATTATCATGGCTTTATCTATCATTTATTTTCCCTCATACATTAAATATAAACACATCCCTATATTATGCACAGAATATATAAAAATATCCCTGCAAGTCATAAATAGACTGTGCTCTACTCACTACTGTCAAGGTAAGAGGAAAAAAATGAAAATTAATTCTTCATATTTCAATATTTATATCTATGAGTATTAAAGAACTGTTATTTTACTCCTGATAAAGTGCCCATATAAAACCCCTTCATTAGTATATTTCTTACGTGTTTGAAAAGTGGAGTTAGATGATGGTCAAACTGCAGGCCTATCAATCAACAACAGCCAGGAGAAGTACCATTGTATAGGTAAAGTCCTGCACACTGCTAAGTGCAAAGAAAAGCTCCAGTGACAATGCGGACCTGGCACACACACAAAAGAGAAAATCCTGCACTTCAGAATGAAAGTCTAAATTGTCATTTTATTAAACCCATCATAAAAAATAAAGATCAAACCCCTCAAAGATAGCCTAAGGCTTTATTTGTTATGATGGATTCAATAAAAGTATGTCTTAGGCTTCAATCCCAAAGTGCAGGGTTCTTTTTTTGTACATCTGTCAAAGAATCTTTCTGTTGCAAAAAAAATCATGATGGTGGAACAATTTTTGAGACTAGATCAAAACAATTTCTATAGGAAGTCTACCAGGCCTGCAGTGCACTACTTTCCCTTTATGAGCGCTTTGTCCTCTACTGCACATTCTAATCAGCCAAAGCATCTACCTTTAGCAAGAATAACCTCTTCTACATGGCATAAGAAAAGTAAAAATGTGTGTCTATATAGCATTGGGCACATAGTTTTGGGAACTCAGCTATAGAAGACATCTAACATCAAGAAAATGGCAACCAGATTAAATGAATTTTAATGAGTTTCCAAGAGGGGTAAAAAAAAATCTGATATAAAGTATTCTACAAATCCTTTATTTCTCTTTATAAACTCAGATTGTGGCACAGCTCTTACCTTGACAGGTCTTTCCGTCTTCTTTTAGACTGTGGCCATCAGAACACTTACAGTAGAAGCTACCAATTGTATTGCAACACTGAACTTCACATCCGCCATTATTGTTCTCACATTCATTTACATCTGTGGAAAAATAAGGAACATTTGGAAATGAAATGTTATTGATTCAGAATATTTTTTTTTTTAAAAGGTTTTTATTTTCATTTTCTTTACAAACATAACATAAAAACACATTCACATTTACAGTGTATAATGCCATGACCGTATACAAGTATGCAATAGCAAGGACGATTGGATACAGTGGACATTGCCTGATCTAGTTGCAGAGTCAAGGTTAGGGAGGAACTTTATTACCAGACATCCTGGTGTTATATCCTGAGATTCTCGCTAGAGTGTGCGTCTAACCAGGGAGACCATACATTCTCGAACTTATTTGGGCAGCCCCTAGCCAGATATGTCAGCCTAATAAGTGGGAGTCTAGAGTGGACCAGTTGTACCCATTGGTGGAGGTCGGGGGGGTGGGGGCTCATCCACTTCATTGCAATTACCTTTTTTGCGTAGAAGTATAGTGATCTGAGTAGCGTTTTAGTTTTATTCAGAGGGACTAAGTCTTCTATAAGTCCCAGGAGACATACCTCTGGGGACAAGATACCTGGCAAGGGGATTTGTTCATTTAAGTAGTTAGTTACATCTGTCCAATATTTGAATATTGTGGGGCAGGTCCAAATTAGATGAAAGAACCCGGCTTCTGTCATTTGGCATTTCGGGCAAGAGGCATGTTGGTTCTTCCCCATAACCTTTAAGCGCATTGGAGTGATATATGTTCTGTGTATTATTTTAAATTGGACCATCTTGTCCTTGGTGGATATCAGAAAGCTGTATAGATCATCTGTTACTTCTGCCCACTTGTCGTCATCGAGTTGGGGGATATCACCGTCCCATTTACGCTTAGCTGTGTCAAATGGGATCCCAAGACTTGGTAGGAACATTTTGTATATTTCAGACACCAGTTTTTTGGGGTTTGGGTCCCAAAGTCTTGTCTCAAAGGGGAGTTCTGCAACCTTAATAACTTGGGAGCCAAATTGCGATATCATTGCATGGCGTAGCTGGAGGTACCTGTATATTTCCAAGTTTGCCTGGTCTAGTTTCCCTTTTAGTTGGTCAAAGGATGGGAATATACCTTCTATTAGGAGATCTTGCAGGTGGCGGACTTCCAGTTTAGGCCAGTATTGAAAATCGGGGAGAAGTAGTAGGTGTTTGAAGTTGGAGTTCCTCCACAGTGGGGAACGGGGAGATGGCAGATGCATAAGTTTGGGGAATAGGGTCTTAGTGATTGCCCAAATTTTTTGTGGGACTTTAATAACTGGGGGAAGTCCTAGGGTGTCTTTAGCCTTTCTATAGGGGGCGTTTCTCAGGGCTTCCATAGACTCCGTGCACGAAGCCAGTAGTACTGTGAGGGGATTGTCCATCTCTTGGCTAAACCAACTGTGCAAGAATTGATTCAGAATATTTAGTTGACTAATATGAAGAGAATTATTTTTTTTAACAGAAAATACAGCAGAAAAGGCTTAGTTTATTGGACATAACCACATTAAAAATATTTTGGGACTGTAGCAGTTTCATCTTATTATCCTAGATCAATGGTCCCCAACCAGTGGCTCAGGAGTAACATGTTGCACCCCAACCCCATGGATGTTGCTCTCATTGGCCTTCAAGCTGGTGCTTATTTTTAAATTCTTGGCTTGGAGGCAAGTTTTGATTGCATAAAAACCCAGTGTAATTGCCAAACAGAGGCTGCCAATTTACATAAGGGCTACCAACCCCCAGGGGTTGTGTTTCATGCTTGTGTTGCTCCCCAATTCTTTTTATTCTAATGTGGCTCACAGCTAAAAAAGGTTGGGGACCTATCTATCCACTGCATATAGAGCATGGTATTTTGACCACATATGTGCCATTTGCTTGGTATAAGGTGAATTTGAAGGTATCTCCTGCAGCAAATAACCTTCTGCTGCCATTTTGTAAAAATTGTTCAACAAAATTTACTGTGCCCTTCCTGCAGTGGTTCCCAAACTGTGGCGCTATGGGTGGAGCTTAGTGCAGTGGCAGGGGAGGCTCAGCCTTAAGGCCAGTTAGAGCAAGATTAGTGCTAAATGACTATTTGCTTGCCTAGGTACACCTGAAAGCTCAGCTTGAAGGTCAGTTAGGAGGAGACTTGGGCTGAAACCTTATTTGATGCTCCAGATTTTCTAGAAACAATTGTGAATGACCGAAACACCAATGTTTCCTAAGTATTTCACCTTGTTATGAGCTTATGGTGGCTTTGACCAAGGGTTCAAGGGGGCTTGAACTGAAAAAGTGTGACAACCACTGCCTTAATGGGAAATGTGGCGTAAACATACATTAATGAAAAATATTGTTTATTATAGGACCTCTCTATTAAGCAATGGGCAGAATCTACAAATCAATGCAATCTATTGGGTTCACGTCTGGATACATCACATAAGTGTTTGAATGGAATGTATGCTCCGTCATATCAGCTATTCATGACCTACCCCAGGACACTACAGAAATACTTAGCCTTAAAGTAATGACAAATAAACATCAAACTTTCACTTTTAAAGTAAACTGAAAAGATGGGCTCTCGCTGCCAAATATTCTTTTCAGTCCAGATGGCCTTCCTGCTTTATCTTTTATCTTGAAGACAAGACGAATATGAAAAAAATTGATTTTTGTTTGTTTAAAAAATGGTTTCCCATCAGACAACTTGGGAAATAGGCCTGATAGCCAACAGACATGAACATGGCCAGCGAGGAGAGAAGCAATGCTCAGGATCAGGCAGCTGTCTGGAAGTGCATTTTTTAACACTGGTTTTTAGGCGGAACATCTGGCCTGACAAAGGGAGGCGCTCATTTGTGTTTGGTCAATACAGCGGAAATAAGGTAGGCGCCGATACCAAATGATACTTTCATGTATTAAGACACAGTGTTGTGTATCTATAAACCTTTCTTTGTACCACAACAATGGATTGTAACATGTTACAGGTGTTCCTCATCCTTTGTTTCCCTCTTTATCCCTCTAAAGAAACAAACACAATGCCAGATAGACATTCCTTGTTTTGGATCTTGTTTTACCAGATGGGTTGGGGAAATTGAATTAATCAAATCAAGCTACTCGCAGTGGATACTGAAAGGATGCTCGGCACCATTTGTCTGAGCGCTGATCAATGTTTTCAATTAGGGACCCTTTTGGCAGCGCATTGAAATATTTTGACTGAAAACAGCAGAAGTGCTTATCTCAAAGCTCCTCTCTCTCAGCGTTGTGCAATAAGAGGGGATTGTTCAGTAAGCTTAACCTGCATGGGAGACATCCCGCTGGGCTTTTAAAAATCTGTTTCTCATGAAGCATGAACATGCAGAGATCAACTGATATTCCTGTGTACATCTAATAAAATGCCCATGTGTTTAAAATTCAGCACTTTGATTTTTGTTACTCTATTGGCATGATTGTGTGGGGACCGTCTATTCATCATTAATACTGCCCATAAAAAAAATAACAATGATTTCCGATTTAAAAATGTATGTAACAATTTGTTTGGATCATATTTTGATAAAAGGTTTTAGAAATAATTATCCAGTTCGAATGGGTGAGCTGATCCCACAATAGCGTTCGACTGCTCACGTTCTCAGGTATCAACTTTAATAAATGTTTCAGTTCATTAAAAGTGTAATTCAAAGCATATTTATCAATGGGTGAGTGTTCACCAAAGGATCAATACGCTTCTAAAAATCCCATAGGAATGAATAGAAGGTGGGTGCGTTTTTCAGTGGTGAGCTCTGATCTCACATTTTGATAAATCTGCCCCTAAAAATTTCCCAGTTCTCAGGAAAACATTTTCCAATTAGTAAACTGATAGGAATGCTACTGGATTTTGTTTCAGTTACAGTTTGTTTTAGGCTAAATCTCCCGTGTGAGATAAAAACTTAATTTATAGTGTGTATAGTAACCATGTGCCTCTTCTACTGTAAAGTATAACGATATTAAAAATACAAGAACTTGCATACAGGTCATGGAGCTCCAAAGTTCTAAAATCCTCAGATTTTACCATGTGACACTAAGCACTAATTGTAAGTGATGACATCATTAAGCATTCCTGTATTTTACAGGTTATTTATGACTCTTGTGTACTATATAGTGAATAATGTACCCCCTAATGCAAAATATAAGGATATTATAAGTCACTGATGAGTTCCATGACCATGTAAATTCACAGAGGCTGAATTCAAGGTAACTTCTAATATCCTCATATTTACCAGGGGGGTACATTTTTTTATGATAATACTCCCGTTTCAGTCATTTGACATCACAGAGTACTGATTATAACTGTGTATTATATTTAAATAACATTAGCTTTTACATAAAACAAAATATTTTCTAGTCTTATTGGGATTTTATAAACCTTGGCTTACCCACAAATTATTCAGTTGGGTCTGTTCCATGACCCTGTCTTTGCCCTGTTTGGTTAATTGAAACCCTGGTAGGTCTGGTATGCTAAGATTTTTTTAGTATCGACAGAGATCTGGCCAAAAAGATTCTGAATTTGGAATGTGGGCTGGTATTGGAAAACTGCCATTATTTGTATTTTGTATGTATAAGCAGAGCACAACACACAGAACACAAATCTACAGATGCACAGCCTGTTTTACCCATTTAGGGGACTGCAAAGTTTTTAGATCATATATTTCCTTAACTTAAACTAAGAGCCTTATATTAAGATGTATTTTTATACTGTAGGCTATGACAATCTTAGACAATCTGAAACTGGTCTCTATTTTATTGCGTTTGTATTGTGTTTCTGGGCAGCTCTCCAGTTTGAGAATTAAGCACCTACCTCCCCAATAGAATCATTTGCTGGCCCTTGCAGTCAGGCAGGGGTTACAGTGACAAAGTGGTGGAGTTAAGGACGAGCAGGAGAGAAACACAATAGAACTATAAATTACAACTATAAATCAAGTTTTTTAGTTGCAAGGGGCATGGCCCACTACTAAACCAGCAGGCATTGTCTTTCTCTGTTACACCTTTATCTGCACGACGGAGCATATTTCTGCCATAGCATTGATTGAGTTACTTATGGAACAGACATGCCGGTGCTAAGTTGCTTGAACAAAGAATGATTACTGCTAAATGATTTGGGCATTTAAATTAAAACTAGCCAATATTTTTACTGATCAATATCAGTTCAGCATTTACAGATATGGATGGCCAGTGCAGATAAATGAGCCAGCCAAGGACCAGCTGCATTGCACAGTAGGGCTCATGTATATCTGCAAGAGCAGTAGACAATTTCCACTTTTTTTCCACAGTGAATTATGCTTAAAACTACTTTCATTAAAGGCACTTATGGATGCACAGAAACATTGGAGCTACCACCACCTCTGGACCAGGCTGTAGCTCTAGGGTTCCCTTGGCAACCTGCGTTAATAAACACAGTTCAGTAGTGCCAAAAGAATAGGGCGTACACATCACTAGCACAGTTGCATCCATTATGGTGAACTGGACGCAACTGCAGTATATGCACGCAATTGTGTCAAGAGGACCACTGTTTGAATCAAAAATGACACTGGACTTGTGGGAAAAATGCACTGCAATTTTGCTTGAACTTTGTTCCTTGCCTTGTCAAGTAAATAAGCCTGCATGCCCTGTGCGATCTGGTTAAAAGTTTAAAGGTCAGAAGCTGTAATTTGCCCAATTTGACTAAAAATTGCATGGTAGAATTGGCCAAAGATGTGCTTAATTGGTGGCCCAGCCAACCAGTTAGGTCACTGGATGGTGCCGATCAAATAAGTCAAAGTCTGGGTCTCATTATTTGAAACCAACCTCACCAGTAAAGGTCACTTGCAATTCTGGTAATGCCCTAGCACCACTAAAATGGGTTCTAATCCAAGGTTGCAGGTGTTGTCTAAAATAATTTATTTGTGCATTGTATGTCAAAATAATATTTGTAACTACCTGTAACTTTAATTTTGATAATAATGCTTCCAAATATGGGTGACCTGGTTGTGCAAGTGAAAATTTGGTTTAAAAAAGGGTTACAAACATCTGTGGTTGGTGGTCAGTGTGTCGACATGCGCAGCATTCATAAGCACAGTCTAAAGAGAAATAGGGGCCCTGTATTAACTGCCTGGGCTTTGACCCTTATTTTGAATTTTGTACAAAGGGCAGAGCGCAACCATTGTCAAACACACAGATGCTTTGTGCATGGGCACCAACGGCTGCAATACTAAATCAGAACTCACTGGGTTTAATTGTTAATTGAAACTGCATTATAAGGCATTATAGTATCCCTTTAAGCAAACAAGAGAATAAAAAGCATCCATACAATAGAGATAGTGAAGTACTTGCGTCCCATGGAGAGAGAGATTTAGTCGCCCGCAATAGATCGCTGCTACCATGGGCGACTAATCTTTCCAAAATGCCGATCCACTGGCAACAGAATAAATTGCTGGTGGAAAGGCCTACACATCACTTTGGTTTTCCAAAGTCACGGGAAGATGCCTGCAGGAAAAGTGGAAAAATGAAGCAGCTCAACTTCAGGAAGAAGGATAATCCTGCAATGGTGGAGACAGGATTTGGTAGAATTAAGGTAGTGTTTTCTCACAAATGCTGTGACTACTTTCTTTGAAAAGCTGCTGGAAGTTCGGCTTCCCCTGACTCACATGAATCAGTTGCTGGACAGGTCTGCTGTGATGATTACATTCCTTTGCCTCTGGGACTTTTCTGCTCAGGCTGACAATTGTGTTTCATAGTGGTATGGCCCTAGTTCAGGACTTTGCATTATGAGTGGTCCAACTAGCATGACAGGCCAGTAAATTGCAGATCCTAAACCAAGCATAATTTATACCCACATCCATTAAGTCTTTGTTTATCGGTTATCTTTAGTGGCAGGATTTTTAATAGGATTCTCTGATCTACAGCAAAAAAAGTTTCTTCATATAATCCTTATTATTGAGCCTCCACGATTGTGGCAACTATTCTCCAGTGATTCCCTTACCGCTGCCTCCTATTTTCCTAACCATGGCCTTCATTTCATTTATAATGTACTTGACAGCTGTATTCAATAGGGTTCCAAGGTTTTCATAGAGATCTGCAAGGACCAATGTACCAATATAGTTCTTATCAGCTTCCTCCAAATCTTGGCGTTGTAGGATGCCAAATGACAGACAGACTAAATGAACTGTAAGTGCAGCTGAATCTCCTTTGAGAATATACTTGGGCGAGGTTGTGATTTGTCCGTATTTATTTATACTAAAAGTTTGGTGTAGTATGTGAGTATCTCATAGAGGGCATTTCCCATGAAGACAATTTGGCCAGAAAATCTTAGAGACAAAATTATATATTACATTGTGTAATAACCCTTTGATATTTGCAATATACTGTATACTCAGAAATACCCAACCTACAACACTGAATGCTGTCAGAAGGAGCAACAAGTTGATGTTCAACATGAGACTAGTTCAAGTTGATCAAGAGATGAGCAAGTTAGAGGCCCTAACCTCTCTGCATAACCCTAAACCCATATTCTCTATACCAACTCGTAGGCTAACCTTCGGTTACTTGTATGTTCTAATGCCCTTAGACAAGACTTCTCCAAATCTCTTGTAGTTAAAATAATTATTTGATACCTCTGGAGTATAGAAGCCTTTCAGCATGGATGCTGTCATTTCTAATTTTTAGGAGCTCAATTCTTCCTGCACAGCTGGAGGGGAAACCTGCAGTTCCTTCCCCAGTAATTATGTGGCATAAGCCTGGGTTTGGCACAGTACATTAGATCAATGCTCCTTTACTTTGATCAGGAGCCAGATTTGGTAGGGCCAACATATTCTTACTTATCAGCTGATAAGTGAAATTAATGTTCTCCAGTACAGAAAATGTTGTTTAAAGGCCTAAGTACTTCCATCATTGACATTCCAAGATAATATCCAGACAACCAAAATCAGTTAATGTATGCATTCTTAAAAGGATACTGATGATTAAGGTCTTTGTTCACTTTTTAAACGCAATTAAACAGTCAATTCTGCTATGGGAGCTATATGCATGCACATGTGTGTGGGAAGGAGGCTGCCATTCTTTTTCTATCGACTAGAGAGGAAGGTAACCTCTGGTGGCCACATTTACATGTAAGTGCAAAGAGCGCCTGCTTAGCTTTCCCCTGTTGCTTTGTGCCAAGCTCTTCCCAATCATGGGGTACCCTTGCTTTACTTGGCAAGAAAATTATCAATCTTTTGATTGTTTAATATCCTTCTAAAAAATGGATAAAGTTATTCTACATAGTTTTATTTAGCTAGGCTCTGCTGTAAGCCTGAAGGGAGAACTAAAGTAGACAACTTCCTATTTCTGTTTGCCGGATGGGCTACAGCTGTCCTTTATTCAAATATCCAAGTATAAGCAGCAAGCATGAATTTTGTACTTACACCAGGGAGTTGTGTCAGATGAGCTGGACAGATATTATGCAGAGATTACTGCCTCTAAGGTTAATATTTCAGCTATTTCTTTCATCGGTGATGGTTGCTGCAGTGTCCCAGTGACAAATCCATCCAGATGGACAATCTTGACTTTATATTGACTCATAGCCAAATGTTAGTGTGGGGGACTGAAAAAATAGTCACCCCTTTGCTCAGGCAGTCACCTAAAGTTTAGACAGCTAAGGGGGTCCTGAGAAATAGTTAGAAAGTGTTCCTGTTTCTGCATCAAACTATGCTCCTTGCAGTTCAATAGCTGACCAGGAGAGAGGTCACTGTTCTAAGCTCTAAGGTATGTAAGTGATGAACTGATATGGTTCAGTCTCTCTTTCTTCCTGGATTTTCCCTTAGACAGGTAGAGGAAGAAATTGGAGACTAGGCAAAGGTAGGCCTAGTTATCTGTCAGGATATTTTCTGTTATAGATCACTTCAGGAGTGATAGGTAGGAGTAGGGAAGCTGGTTGGCAACTAAATCTCCTTGTTGGAGATTAGGCTAAGAGTCCTGCCCAAGTATACTGCTGAAGAGTAGGGACTTAAGTGCACAGATCTAGGGGTAGAATTTGGGTAGCTTGGGGTGACACTTGGCTATATATTGTGCTGTGATTAACCCCTGAGGGGCATTAACTTCTGAAGAGTGTTTGTGAGTGTATATGCTAATTATTATACAGGTATGGGATCCCATATCCGGAAACCCATTATCCAGAAAGCTCCGAATTACAGAAAGCCTGTTTCCCATAGACTCCATTTTAATCAAATAATTCAGAATTTTAAAACTGGTTTCCTTTTTCTTTGTAGTAATAAAACAGTACCATGTAATTGATCCCAGATAAGATATAAATAATCCTTATTGGGTGCAAAACAATCCTACTGGGTTTAATTAATGTTTTATTGATTTTTTAGTAGACTTAAGATATGGAGATCCAAATTACTGTTAAGGACCACTGGCACCCATATTACTGTCTTTACCTGAAAGATATAGTTCTTCCGCACCCTGCCTCCAACACGCACGAGGGCCTGCCCTGAAAGTCACATGCATAATTTACTGGTAAAGCAGTACTGAAGCAGTAAGTACCTCCATTTCACATTATATTAGCTTTGGGGGTACCTGTATATTTAGACTTGATTTATCACTATAAAGAATACTATAAACTCAGCAGGTGATTCTA
This sequence comes from Xenopus tropicalis, assembly GCF_000004195.4. Classification (NCBI taxonomy): domain Eukaryota; kingdom Metazoa; phylum Chordata; class Amphibia; order Anura; family Pipidae; genus Xenopus; species Xenopus tropicalis. Next base: position 101,613,690 of record NC_030683.2, on the reverse strand, counting down.
GATGTTCTATAGTATGTTCTACAACTTGGTGGGATTTCTTGATTATGTCCCATTATCCACTGACTCAACCCCCTGCTCATGCTTCCAGCTCTCTCTCAATGTCCTTGAGACTAATTTGGGTCCAAATTACAGAAATTCAGAGACTGGGCTGTTACCAGGCATGAGTTGGTGTGCCTACAAATTTTCACTGGTTTCCAAATGAGGTTCCTGCAAATGCAACTTCTGGAAGAAGCTGAATAGAAACTAGATTTCAGTGCAGTTCAATTACATTTTTACATTGAGTCACATGTGATCTGCATGCATCATGACATGGAACACATACATAACACAATGAAAGTGTTTCTGGTGTTTTCTGCATGCAGTTGCTAAAAACGATGAAGATGCTTAATATGTTGGGACTGCGGTGTTATAGGTGCCCTATCATGTTATATAGGATCCACACTTGGGGCATTTGTACATTATAAGTTAGGAACTGACAATGGCACAAGTCTTATTAATGTTAGCCAGAGTAGAAAGGGTTGTGGTTCAGTGACCATCAGAGCCAGAACCTAATGTGCATTTGGGAGGGGGGGGGGGTGATAATACATAGGTGCAAGAGTAAGCCATTCATTACTAGGGGCAGGAGAATGAGCAGGCAGGGTTCTGGGCCAAGCAATATTGCCCTGGGTGCCAACATTACCCAGCTCTGGTGACCATAATAGGTAGGGAAATACAGCACATTGAAAGACAATTGGGGATTTACCAGGCCACCATTATTTAATGAATAAAAGCACAAATGTAGTGTAAACTTTACATCCCTACCTACTGTAGAATGTAAGCTGCTTTGTTCAGTTAATTAACAATTCCTAACTTTACATTTGCTTCCCATTTCCCCTTGCTGACCTAAATTAGAGTTTACAATGCGTTCTGCTCTTGTTAGATTTATCTCAATTGAAATGATCCAGCCTAAATGTTTCGGCTCTGCTGTAGCTCAGTCATGCACGTTCAGGAAACAGACGTTGCAGAACTGTCAGAGAAAAGGAAATTATACCTAAACACAACAGCTGCTTTATCCTACAGTTCTCCACCATTCCAAGAGCCTCTCAGCACACTTATATATATGACCTCCTTGTACAGATGCTAGCAGGTGTCATCAGTTCCAAGTGGATGAGATCAGATCCAATGCTTTCCGAGAAGAAAAAAAAACTAGAAATATGCAGAATTTAAAGGGACGGCATTACTAAAAATAGTTGCTGGTATACTCTATGCAAATATATAATGATATTGTTAACATGTTTACCTACAAAGTCCCTCTCCATTATTTCTTAGTGAATATTCCATCAGCTCAAGCTGGGGATCTAGAACCTCTATAAAACTTTTGCAGGTATATTTGCACCCCTGCTGGATAATGTCCTATGTACATCAGCCCCAGGCAGCCATGTTGTAGACACCAGAAGTCCTGCTTTATACATTCCAGGTCAACTGTCTTCGGTGTGCCTCAGCTTTTGCTGGTGGTGGATATTCTCACTGTATATGAATGCTCAACAGGTCAAGTGTATAATGCCATCTGGCTGGAAGGCAAACCAGAGATAGCTAAACAAGATAAATATATTGACTCTTGACTTGAACAGCTAGTGATCCCCAACATTAGCATTAGCCAACCAGATTTTCTATATGAATAATGTTCCAGAAAAATCTATCAAACTCTCTAGGGGTTCATATATGTACTGATACTCAAAATGCCCAAATTGGCTAAACTGCCTACCCGTACCAGCTGTCTTTAAATTCCCTTCCAATACACAAATGAATGTAAAGGGAACCCTGGGCACAATGACACAAGTAGGAGGGAACACTGGGCACAACGACACAGGTAGGAGGGAACACTGGGCACAACGACACAGGTAGGAGGGAACACTGGGGACAAGGACACAGGTAGGAGGGAACACTGGGCACAACGACACAGGTAGGAGGGAACACTGGGCACAACGACACAGGTAGGAGGGAACACTGGGCACACCGACACATGTAGGAGGGAACACTGGGCACAACGACACAGGTAGGAGGGAACACTGGGCACAACGACACAGGTAGGAGGGAACACTGGGCACAACGACACAGGTAGGAGGGAACACTGGGCACAACGACACAGGTAGGAGGGAACACTGGGCACACCGACACATGTAGGAGGGAACACTGGGCACAAGGACACAGGTAGGAGGGAACACTGGGCACAACGACACAGGTAGGAGGGAACCCTGGGCACAAGGACACAGGTAGGAGGGAACACTGGGCACAACGACACAGGTAGGAGGGAACACTGGGCACAAGGCCACAGGTAGGAGGGAACACTGGGCACAACGACACAGGTAGGAGGGAACACTGGGCACAACGACACAGGTAGGAGGGAACACTGGGCACAACGACACAGGTAGGAGGGAACACTGGGGACAAGGACACAGGTAGGAGGGAACACTGGGGACAAGGACACAGGTAGGAGGGAACACTGGGCACAAGGACACAGGTAGGAGGGAACACTGGGGACAAGGACACAGGTAGGAGGGAACACTGGGGACAAGGACACAGGTAGGAGGGAACACTGGGCACAACGACACAGGTAGGAGGGAACACTGGGGACAAGGACACAGGTAGGAGGGAACACTGGGGACAAGGACACAGGTAGGAGGGAACACTGGGGACAAGGACACAGGTAGGAGGGAACACTGGGCACAAGGACACAGGTAGGAGGGAACACTGGGGACAAGGACACAGGTAGGAGGGAACACTGGGGACAAGGACACAGGTAGGAGGGAACACTGGGCACAAGGACACAGGTAGGAGGGAACACTGGGGACAAGGACACAGGTAGGAGGGAACACTGGGGACAAGGACACAGGTAGGAGGGAACACTGGGCACAAGGACACAGGTAGGAGGGAACACTGGGGACAAGGACACAGGTAGGAGGGAACACTGGGGACAAGGACACAGGTAGGAGGGAACACTGGGGACAAGGACACAGGTAGGAGGGAACACTGGGCACAAGGACACAGGTAGGAGGGAACACTGGGGACAAGGACACAGGTAGGAGGGAACACTGGGGACAAGGACACAGGTAGGAGGGAACACTGGGCACAAGGACACAGGTAGGAGGGAACACTGGGGACAAGGACACAGGTAGGAGGGAACACTGGGGACAAGGACACAGGTAGGAGGGAACACTGTGGACAAGGACACAGGTAGGAGGGAACACTGGGGACAAGGACACAGGTAGGAGGGAACACTGGGCACAAGGACACAGGTAGGAGGGAACACTGGGGACAAGGACACAGGTAGGAGGGAACACTGGGCACAAGGACACAGGTAGGAGGGAACACTGGGCACAAGGACACAAGTCAGAGGGAGCACTGCAAAAAGTATGAAAGAGCACTACTATAAACTAATGTGTGAGTGCCCCTGCCCATGGCACACTGAGCAAGAGTTAGATTTGCTGTGCCAATGCATCTTAATTTTACATGATGCAGTGTTTATGATATACAAAATAACAACCCAATTATACTACCAATTACACTGGGGCAAGTCCTCTGATCTCACCAATGCAGCTTTGAATGTTAAACCCCATTCCAAGCAAGCATAGGAAGAAGTTTACCACAAAGCATAATTACAGTCACATTAAATCATTTTCATACCTGATACACTCAAGGCAATTTAGCAATTTAAAATTGTTCCTAATCACCGCATGTTAGTGGAATGGAAACAGATCCTAAGAGGCGCAATTAAGGCACACATGCTTTCAGCACTTCTGTCATCTGGATCCCTGTTCAGTCAAACACAATACTAATGCTGTATTTAACTTTACATGACTGCAGGCAAAATGCATTAAGTATACAAGCTGAATGAAGATATGAGGGTGCTGAGCTATGATCAGCAGGCCCAGACTGGCAATCTGTGGATTCTGGCAAATGCCAGAGGGGCTGCTGTAAGATGCCATAGACAGTCACTGTTTATTGGGCTGATAGGGGGCTGTTTGGGCCTCTGTGTACTTGAAATGTCAGGGCCTATTTAAAATCCCAGTCCAGACATGGTGATTAGTGATAAAAGTTAGGGAAAAACCCTACATTACAGTTTTCTCCTACAGAAGCCCTGCTATTCACAAGCTAAGCAAGCACAGGACTCCCCCTGCTGGCCAACAGGCTAACAACATTTGCAGAACAGTGATCCTTAAGGTTCTTTCATTACACTTAGGGGCTGATTTACTAACCCACGAATCCGACCCGAATTGGAAAAGTTCCGACTTGAAAACGAACATTTTGCGACTTTTTCGTATGTTTTGGGTTTTTTTCGGATTCTTTACGAATTTTTCGTTACCAATACGATTTTGGCGTAAAAACGCGAGTTTTTCGTATCCATTACGAAAGTTGCGTAAAAAGTTGCGCTTTTTTCGTAGCGTTAAAACTTACGCGAAAAGTTGCGCATTTTTCGTAGCGTTAAAACTTAAAAGGTGCAAAGTTTCGCGTAAGTTTTAACGCTACGAAAAAAGCGCAACTTTTTGCGCAAGTTTTAACGCTACAAAAAATCGCCAGATTTTACGCAACTTTCGTAATGGCTACGAAAAACTCGCGTTTTTACGCAAAAATCGTATTGGTAACGAAAAATTCGTAAAGAATCCGAAAAAATCGCAAAACATACGAAAAAATCGCAAAATACCGATCATTACGAAAAAAACGCAATCGGACTCATTTCGACCCGTTCGTGGGTAAGTAAATCAGCCCCCTAGTTTATTGACTTTTGCAAACACCAACAAAACCCATAACTGTTAAACCTGTCCCGTTTATATTTTTAGTGTAGGTGTGCAACGTCCCTCTATATTTAAATAGCTGTATAATAATTTGCCTTCAGACTGACACCTCAAGCAAGTGAGGGCACCCTACAGTTTGGGAATCACTGTAGTAAGATGTCCATACACTAAACAATCCTTTTTTTTTTTTTTTTAAACATTTGCCAAATGAGCAGGTCTTTACCCAATTTAGCCACAAACACACTTAACAAAATCAGGATCTTCCAATCATTCTGCCCCTGGGCTAATGAGCAGATCATAATAAAGTCCTATCTGGAAGATTTTTGGGCCAGATATCCACCAGGGAGCCTCCGTACAAAGGCTAATATACTACCAAAGTCTGCAGCTTTTATCAGCTTGTGCATGGTCACCTCTAATCTGATTGGAACTCTTTGGAAGCAGAAAAAGGAGCCAAATAGGAAATCATGTTTCATGGAATGCCATACTGAATAGGTCTCAGTGGGTGTAGAACTTTCCCATGGATTCTACCCTTTAATAACTGAAGGAATGCATTGGAGTCATGGCATTCAGGAAGCCACGAGTTCAGCTACTTGCGACCTTAGACAAGTTATTTCTTTGTGTGATCGAGTGTTGTCATTTCCAGTGCTTGGCCCAAAAATGACACCTTCATCCATTTATTTAGGTATCGCTTGACACAGGCTGCTCTGGGAACCCCACCTTAAAGGTGGTGGTAGCTCCAGGGTTACCCTGCATCAATAGGATCAAACAGACTGGCAGACTGCATTGGCACTTTTGCTCAAATGCAAGGAGCAGCTTTAGAAGCCTATTCACTCAATGACTGTGACAAAAGTCCTGTGACTGCAGTATGAGTCCTAATGGCTTTGCTAACACTACTAGCTTTCAGGGAACAGGGAAAGAGAAATGCAATTTCTACACATGGGCACTAGAGGGCTCTGCCAGTCAGTCAAGAGGAGACACTACACTGCAGAATCTAAAGTTTAGAAATAGCAAACTTTCCAGCATTAAATTGACGTAAGAAATGATATTAAATTAATCATTTAACATTTCTCTGAGTCAAAATGTTAAGGGGGCTCTAAATGATGTGCAATTTTAATATAGGACAGCAAAAAAACATTCTACGGTCCTAAAAATATTCTTCGTTGTGGCCCTAAAATTGGTTGTTGGGCTTCCTTCCCATCGACCTTGCAATCTGATATTCTGTCCAGTGCCTGGCTGCTAGGGTCAAGGAATGCCTGGAAAAACAGACAAAGATGGCAGTGTGGTGCTCAGAAGAAAGTACCCAGAGTCAGTGTATATATTGTAAGCACTAAAAAGAGTGAACACATCTCTGGCCATAAAGGAGAACCCATACCTAAACAGGAGATACTTCCCCCACTCCCAGATCTACAGCCCTTCAACTGTTACTGAAGCACTAGCCCCAGAGCCCACTGACAGGCAACGATGCTATCACACAGCGCTTCCCCAGAGCCTGTTATCCCTGCTGCTACCGGTGCTGCCATGCTGACAACAGACAATATTTGTAGTTATATATTTAGATATCATTCAGCCTGCTTAGTCTGTGTTTCTGCTTAATAGGTTCCCACTATGGTCAGGACAGTAACCCCTGCTTGAAACCCCAATAGACAGCTCTGAATATGCTCGGAATATGATTTTCTAAACCAGAGCATAACTAGAAGTTACTGGACCCCACAGTAAAATGATGTTTCCTTCATTACAAGAGATAAAATTATTATAATGTAATATACATGATGATGTTTTATTTTTGGTTGTTGTGATACACCACACTAAAAGGAGAACTAGACCCTAAAAATGAATATGGCTGTATTTTATATACTGAACTTATTGCTAACGTTTCAGCCTCTCAATAGCAGCAATGATCCAGGCCTTCAAATTAGGCACAGGGGGTCATCATCTTGGAAAGTGTCAGTGACACCCACATGCTCAGTGCACTCTGAGCAGCTGCTGAGAAGCTAAACTTAGGGTTCATCCCAAATTACCAAGCAGAAGATTAGGTTTGTCTGTCATATAAGATGACACCACAGGGCTGATTATTAAATGCTAATGCTAACTGCACTGATTTCTGAGCTACCATGTAGTAATTATCTGTATTAATTACAGATAAATGTGACATTTATATTCTTTATATACAGTATATTTTGAGTGGGCCCCTAAGCTCAGGTAAGTGACAGTAGCACAGAGCATGTGCAGGGAATCAGCAGAAAAGAAGATGGGGGGCTACTGGGGCATCTTTGGGGGCACAGAGCTTCCCTGCTAAAGGGCTGTGGTTGCCTAGGGCTGGTACAGAAGCCCAAAACATACTGTACAACATTTCAAGCCTACTTTAGTAAGGCTTTAGTTCTCCTTTAAGATAAGTGTTATTTTTTCCCAAGTATGTTTATGAATTGAGTACATGGATATTTGTGACAGACAAATCTATTATTATTATTTGACTGCTCATGTTAGATATGATTTATAGTTCTTTACATATGGAGGATTAAAAGATTGGGAGAGACATCCTGTCGTATCTGTCACTCTTGCTGTGTTCCTACAGGAAAGGGGCACTTTAACCTCTGTCTTACAAGTATTTTGGTGATTGTTAAGAGCTTTTATGATTGATTGAGGAATCTTATGACAGCTGACCAGACAATAACCCACGATTAACTGTCATCCAGACTGCTGAAATGAAAGCAGAGCCACAGTGACATTTTATAATCTTAAAATACCTTAATAACTTCCAAACTGGATGTTTTGTATAAAGAATTGGGACAATTAAAGTTACAAGCTGTGCACAGATATGTATAGATGTGTCACTATGGCTTTAATACTGCAGAGGAAGCTGAAGATGATGGTGATAACTATGAAATGTCTTAGAGTGAATTTGACCAGACAGGCTCATTCTGATACTGGCACAGGGTGTGTGAGTAGGTGGGGTCAGCGCAGACTCCTCACTTCCCACTTTTATATTTTTATTTGCTGAGAGAAGTAGAAACTATAATTACTGGTGACCATTTTGTTGGATGCCATCGAAAGCGCCAGGGCATTTGGTAGACCCAATTTTTTATACTGCCCATAAATGAACTCCTTGATTGGTCTGTTTCATAAATTAAAAAATAAGACATTTGTCATTAAAAAAATAATATGGGGAAATGATGACCAATCATTTGATCAATTTTATGTTTCATATGAAACATAAAATTGATCATATGAAGTAACAATAAACATTAAAAAAATGACTCCGCTGCGTGTTGCTATAGTTGTGTCTATTGAGATTTTTTAGGTTGTTAAAATAGTATTTTATATAAAAACTATTCATAATTCTTTTTAGTTTTAAGTTTTAGTTACCCTTTATTCAGACAGCCCCTTAAACATTAACACAGCTAAGTGGGTGCTAATTTAAAGCTGGGAGAGAAAGCTGTTTCCCTATCCTAGGTTAAAATATGTTTCTGACAGTATTAAAGCCAGGAGGTATCAGTTCTCTAGTCTAGAGAGGGCAGATAGTACTCAAAGCCTGGGCAGAGGCAGACCCAGCAGGTGAGGATAGTTTTGTAATAACTTGCTCTAGGAGTGAGAGTTGGGATCAGGGTAGCTAGTGTGCAGGCTAAGTACCTAAGTGCAGCCTAAAGATCCAACTAGGAGAACAGAAGGATTAGCAGTGTTGGGTGTACCACCCGCAGAGTAGGGTCTCAAGTGTTCAGACATATGGTTAGATGAGCTCCTACCTAGGTCCTACTTAAAGGGCTTTTACTTGGGATTGGACACTTCTGAGTAGACTCAATACACACAATGATTATTGACCCCTGATGGGGAAGCACTGGTAAAGCTTGGTACATGAATATAAACTGGAAAACTGTGTTGTATTATCTGAGATTATCCTCTTGGTGGTTGTTCTACATTTCTGTAAAAAAAGAGTTATCATTTGTTTTAATGGCGCCCAATTGATTTAATCAAGCTGAGGGTTGTAGTTCAGTAACACCCTTCCTCCATCCCTTAGGGCCCACCTCACACATCAAGAGTTGCTTGCATAATTACCTGTATACTGAGCAAAGAGTTTCTGTAGCACACAATATCTCCATTTACCTATAGGCTTACACAGTAATTTAGCTGAACCCTACAATTATGATTTTATTCCTATAGAGAGACTTTGAAACGAACATCCATAAGCCAAAACTGTACAACAGGGCTGACTAGTTACCCCATTAAGCTTATCAAATGGAGAACAAGGCCTCTTCCAACAGTGTTACATGGCAGTTGCTCTAAAGCGGCACCTTGCACAGTAAGTAGTATAGAGTATGTGATTAACACTGACCTTGCGCACTCAGGCCACAACAACATATTACTGAAAATTGTATGTTTTATAATAGGTGTGCATGGTGTATCGGCCTGCTAACCCACACTGACAGCTGATCAGTTATCTCATACATTATTTTACATGCTTAGAAGTAACTCCAGTAGCTTTTATACAGGTCTGTAATTCTATATAAGCATATGGTTTAAATAAAAAGGGTTTTTCATCCAAGTATGTCCCAAAGCACAAACGTTGATTAATCGCTCACTAGATGTGAATTTAATCAAACCCATACATTATTCTGGATGTTGATCAAAAGATATATATTTTTAAATAAAATTTGGAATATTTCATTGGGGAATATTAGGGCAGGTCAGTTCAGAAATCCCTTCTTTCAGCATTTGCGCATTTAAATTCAATACAGCCCTTACATTTATTAAAAACAGGTATGTGCACTGACAGAGGGAGGAAATCATTGTTTTACTGAAGGGTTTTTTTGTATAACAACCTGAAGCCAACTGAGCAGAGAATTAAAGGAATACTGTCACGGTAAAACATGTTTTTTTTTAAAACGCATCAGTTAATAGAGCTTCTCCAGCAGAATGCTGCATTGAAATCTATTATATTATATTTAATTTTGAAATTTGACTTGGGGCTAACCATATTCTTCATTTCCCAGGGTGCTACAGCCCTGTGACCTGTGATCTGATAAACTTCAGTCACACTTTACTGCTGAGCTGCAGAACGATGGGAAGGTAGCAGGATAGCAGTTCCCAGTAGATATCAGATTAGCACTCAATAGTAAGAAGTCCGGCTTGGGACTCCTCCAGCAACAGTGAGTAGGAGAAACATTAGGTTACCTGAAAGTAGTTCTAATGTGTAGCGCTGGCTCCTTCTGAAAGCTCAGAAACTGAGATGGCGCCTACACACCAATATTACAACCATAAAAAATACATTTGTTGGTTTAAGAATAACATTTTAAATGGCAGAGTGAATTATTTGGTATGTAAACAGTGTCATTTATAAATAAAAAGTACCCCATAAAAATCATGACAGTATCCCTTTAAGAAGAAAATGCAAAAGCAGCAATGTAAATCAATATGGACCTATATTTTATCTACAACTGCATAAGTAGCAAAAACCTCCCTAAACTACTGCCCCATTTTTAATTGTCTCGAGCCCACCTGTGGGGAAATGCGAGAAGCTCTTTTTCTTTGTAATAAATGATCTAGTTAAAGAAAACTACAACTGCATAGTTGCTAATAATCTCTATTTTTCTATATCTGTCCCAGAAAAGCATTCATACAAAATGAATGGTGGAGATACTGTATGTTCTATACAGGTATGCCATCTAACAAAATAATGTTTGTAGAATTTTCATTAGTCAGATGTATATCATATACAGTACGACTGTCTAATACTATTTGCTCTTATCTCTTGTTTAAAAATTCTTCCATAGCCAAACCAAAAACACCAGTCATCTCTGAAAATGGATATTTTAAATGAAAATATGCATGCATTCTAGAGCATTATTATGAAGCAAGTATATGCATTTCTCCATACAAGGTCTATTAGGGTACTTTATGGTTCCCCTGTAAAAGATATATGGTAGAGCACGTTACCAGTCTATGGTTTTAAAATTCAACACTATATTTTACCAATAAAATTATTTTTTTTAAATGGAAAACTATACCCTCAAAAAGATTATTTAACCAACAGTTTCAATCATATTAAGTGGCCTAATAAAGAATCTCACCAAACTGGACTATATATATATACCAGTAAATATTGCCCTGTTATATCTTTTCCCATTATCCACCATTTAGTGACGGGCTGGGTGCTCCCTCAGAGATCAGCTGACAGGAAATAATGCAGCTCTGACTGTAACAGGAAGTAGCGTGGGAGCAAAAGGCGGAACTCTGTCCATTAATTGGCTGATGTGGCCTAGCATGTACATGTGCAATTGGTTTGTTTGTGTGCCCATGAATTCTATAATCCAAGGGGGACGGCCTTTAGTACTTAAAATGGCAATTTTCTATTTAGGTTTACCCAATGGCACATACTACTATAAAAGTATATTTTTATTAAAAAAAAAACATTTTATTTAGATGAAACAGGAGTTTACATCCGAGCTGCTGTTTTTGCAATATATTTTAATAGAAATTTACATTATTCGGGGGTATCGTTTTCTTTTAATATTTCAAAGAATTTTGGAGGTACTCTGGAGAAAAAAAAATATCTTCAGATGTTGTGCTGTTAACATTTACTATCAGTTGAAAGCAACTACAAATGATCCTTATTATTGCCCTCTGGCACCAGGGGGCATACTTCCATTCAATCCATTGCCTTACTATTCCTCAATACAGAAACATTTTTTGTTACAGGTCTCCTGGCAATCTATTTTCCCTGTGTTATGGCTAAGCACGTTTGGATAAAGCACCTTTGATTTTTAGAGAGATTTATTATTTTGGCATAAAATCTAGACACAGTAGGTTCTGGCTTTTTTCCTCTTGGGTTTCAGCTTGTCTTGTAAAAAAGTGAATGCATAAATCATCATGCATGGAGAGCTGGAAGTAGGGTAAAGTTTAACTGATGTAGCTTAGTGGTTCCAATGCCAAGACTGCCAAGGCAGGTTAAGAATGGAAGCATTCTTGCATCAATAAGCCATCATGAAAAGAAAATACGAGGTAATCAACATGATAAACTGATGACACATTTAGAGAATGACCTCAAAAAGTCCTGCAACTGTTATTAGTCTAGTAAATCTTTTCTAAGGATCCACTTTAATTTCCTTTACGGTTTCTCTTTTTTCTTCTTGGACAAAGTCTTAACTACATGTCATCTGAATTAAACCCAAAGACAGAACTTTAAAGCAACCGACCGGAAAAATTTTCAACCTCTTCCAAGATCTCCCCTCTCTCTGGAGCATCAGCGTACCTTACAGCTACTAAGCGACCTTTAATTAATTGCACTCAGTCTTGTTTTTAACTGGATCATGATTTCGAAACATAAAGAAGCATCTTAGTAAAATCTGGAACAACTAGAATTAGATCCCTTGTACCCACTGCAATATTGAATATTCTTTATGAGAACAAAGAAACTAGCACAAGGTTACTCTATGCCTCCCATTTCAGAGTTTCTGCCCTGGGAAAATGTGTTGCCAGCTTATATATTTTTGCTCACCATAACAAAACTGGAAGTGCCTGTGGCAGGAGCAGAAATAAACCATTGTAGCTAGTAGATCATGGAAAGAAATAACATATATAAATTACAGAAAGACAAAAAACCCAGTAAATGTAGGTTTCTCCATTGTTCCTAACTGATCTGTTCAGTAATGCCCCTATCTACCCAGTAATGCTTCCAATTCCCTACTCAGCTTCCCCCAGTCTGCTCAGCATGAATGTTTTCCTCCTTACTGCACCACCTTTATACCTTTTACATAATTGCCTGGCATTATGTTTTATAAAGTGGCAATTGTAAAAGCCACTTTTATTTCACTTTATGTTATAAACTTTCCCACTTTTGCCTTACTCTTTTGGATAAGGAGGAGGAATATTCCCGAGTATTTCAATATTATAAATCAGTAGCTCAAAAGAAACACAGCCAAATAACTCTACAAGTTGTCTGGCAAGCTATGTGAAGACTATTAAAATAGAGCTGGGAATCTGGCAGTGAATTGGCTTCAGCTGAGTTTAATAATTTGTTTACTGCCCAAGTATAATGAATCTATAAACAGCTTGCCGAGCTGTGGAGTTAAGACAATGCGTTTGAGAGAGGCACAGTTGGCTTTTAAAGAGATCTATACAGATATATAGCTTGTGCCTTTCCATGTGGTCATAAAGTTAGGCAGTACCTCTACGGATTGTGATGATGGAATTATTGTCCAACAGTGGTTCTATATAACATCGCGTCTGGGTGACTTGGTACCTTTGTTGATGGCACAAGGACATGTAAATGTAAATGTAAACTCTTTGAATAAATTAGGCGTATAATTGGTTTTTTTCAGATTTGTAAATATTTGTTCCCGTTGACAGCTCCTGGTTCACTGCTTGACGGAGCAGAACCGGGATGACACCATACGGCAAAGGTCTCTCTAGTCAGCATAGGCTGAGCCACTAAAGGTCCCCATACACGGTAAGATCCGCTCGCTTGGCAAGATCGCCAAGCGAGCGGATCTTCCCCCGATATCCCCACCTACGGGTGGGCGATATCGGGGAGCTTGAAGTTAAAAAAAAAATAATCTGATCGTTTGGCCCTGGGGGCAGTCGGTTCGGGGACCGCATCAACGAGCCGATGCGGTCCCCGATCCGACTGGATTTTCTTACCTGACCGATCGATATCTGGACAATTTCAGGCCAGATATTGGTCGGCCAGTCCGCTCGTTTCTGCCCCTACATGGGCAGATAAGCTGCCGAGTCGGTCCAAGGGACCGTGTATGGGGGCCTTAACTCGTGTTTTAGTTTACTCTAACTGAGAGCAAACTATTTCATATATTATATAAACAATGTCATAACTGACTTCTCCAGTCTCCATGCCAGTGATATTTTGCACATGCGCAGAGTTGCCTGACCTTATTGGGAATACAGACAAGAAGCAGAAATGACATGGACCTTATGCTTTTATAATCTATGGGGCAAATTTATCAAAATGTGAGTTTAGAGTTTATTACATAAAAACTCACCCACGTTCTATTCATTTCTATGGGATTTTAAGAAGTGTATTTATCAATGGGTGAAAGTTAGAACTCACCATTTGATAAATACGCTTTTAAAAATCCCATAGGAATGAATAGAACGTGGGTGAGTTTTTATGTATTAAACTCTAAACTCACATTTTGATAAATTTGCCCCTATATGTTAACATGTTTTATTATGGAGTGTAGGATTTACTATGGAATGAGCAGGAAGAAATGAACTATTAGCATGGGTCTATGCCAATCTTTAACCTGGTGAAAGATGCATCTCAGCATCCCCAGGAGCTGTATCTACTGTGAGCATAACATATGTCTCATAATGATAAAAACCCATAGGTGCATGTGTGATGTAAGAAATAGAACAATAATGACCAAGCACATACAATGACTGAGTGCACTAGTTTCTTGCAAACAGTGTACTGTACGATCAAGCCCTATTAATTATGATGGCAACATCTGGGTTAATCTTTATAGCTGGGCTGTTCACCAAGCACCAAAGTAAACACTTGTCCTCTAGCTGACTGCAGGCCTGCTTTTGATATTCCTGCTAACCCTTGAAACCAAGTATGGGTCGCCTATGTGATCTAACAGGCCCAACCCACTCTTGGTTTCCAAGGTCAAACAAGCTTTTGTTCTAAATTAATTTTAAAGGTAGAAAAATTGTTTTGGGTTGTTCACTCAGTTTTCTGTGCAACAATCATTTGAAATAAAAGCTGTAAGAATATTTTCTTATTCGTGGTCCACACAGGGTGACAACGTCAGGTGCAGGTGGTTATGATGTAATACACACATAGAAATTCTAAAGTGTCCTCGCTCTGAGACACTTATTCAATATACCTTTGCATATAGCTGACCTTGGCCACAAACACACAGTAGCAGTAGGCATCTGGTGTGGACCGGCAAAGTACTGGGTAGGGGGGTGCATCCTTAAAGGGAGACTCCAACTTCTGAACCAACCCAGAACTTCACACAACACAGAAGCCCCGAGTATACTTGTTTATACACTGTTTTTATATGTTAAAATCTAGCTGCAAAACAGTTCTTCTCTTTCTGCCTCATTTGAATTCCTGGCAGGGGAGGAGGGGCTAAAACATTGATGTTTATAAAAACTTCTGCACAGCTTACAGACAGCATGTAGGAACTACATAACCCACAGTGCATTGCACTGTGATATTCCTTTCCTTATTGACATTGCGTCTGCTGAAGGCAGGCTGAGGCTAGATCAGTAGGAGAACAGGGGCCAGGCTTAGGTAGGTTCCAAGCCATATTATTACGTTAAAAATCCTCAAAAGGCTTCAAATTTTTTAATTGACATATATTGCAAAGTTGTTTGAAATTATGTGTACGTTTCAAAAAGCTTAATTTATATGTCGGTGGAGTTCCTCTTTAAAGTAGTACTAGTGCCCCCCCCCCCCATCTGGAGTGCAGTGCTCGTTAAATGCAGACCCTTTACCAATAGGTTCTTTAAGCTTATTCAATTTTAGCAGTAACTGAGCATTATACGAGAATGCAAATTTTTTCCTCAATCTCACACTTGATCAACTGAAAGTATTTTTATCAGAAACAGCTATATAGTGACCAATATGAACAAGACCTTAAACCAGGGGTGCCCAGACTTTTTCCCATGGCAATCGACTTCTAACTCCTACCCACATACGTATGCATGCATACCCAATAAATGCACGGAAACAACGCACTTCCACATTTGCCAGCTTCGACGCGGCCCACCAGAATTCCACGGGGGGATCGACTGGTGGACCGTGATCGACGTTTCTGCCACCCCGCCTTAAACCAACAGGCAGTACATTTGCATGGATTTGGCCAGCATAATCTTCATTCCCAGCAATCACATCTTGATGATGCAGTGATGATCCTAGCATTCCACTACACTGAATACACATTATTGCTACAAAATCTAGCAGTGATTAAGTATTAAAGGAGACATATTGGATAAATGGGAAAAAAAGGTAATTTTGTAGGCAATTATGAATAATATACAGTGCTGGTTTCCCTTTGGGCTAAACATTAACCCTATCTGTAACAATGGCCCCTTTATTGGAGCTCCCTATAGATCCTATCGCTTCTCTGTCTGA
The DNA here is from genome assembly GCF_000004195.4 of Xenopus tropicalis. NCBI lineage: Eukaryota > Metazoa > Chordata > Amphibia > Anura > Pipidae > Xenopus > Xenopus tropicalis. The sequence continues at coordinate 101,597,826 of NC_030683.2, read as the reverse complement.
GTTTGAAATGAAGAGTGGGCGTGTCCTAACGGTCCCTGCCAGAAGCACAGTAGGAGGGGGAGAGCCAATCACAGCCCTGCACTCACACAAGCACAGACAGGCGTCAGTTCCCTATCAGGTCAGCCTAGCTGCTGATTGGTTCCTATCCCACAGTGCAGTGTACGGAGGGCCGCCGGCTCCCCAGCTCATCCAGAGAATTCAGCCAGCAGGAAGTGGAACTGATGGGCGGGGCTAGTGGGGTTTTTGTGGAATTTCTCAATAAATCAGTCAGAAACACAACTTTTTTAAGCACAATCCTTCTATATCTAGAGGAGTATAATTCCCTGGTACATTCTTAATTTTTATAGGATATGTCTCCTTTAATGGATTCCTCCCTTTGGAAAAGTAGCCGTTATGACAGAAGGCAGAACTTGGTCCAGTTTCCCTGAGCCCCCTTTGCACAGCCCTTTGAGTCATAAATCAAACAGCCCTGTGATGCCTATTACCACTCTTTATAACCTAATAAATGTTATATGGATTATGCTTGCACAACATTCAGTTCAACCAATGAACTCAAAATAAGTATTTCCCAAAACAGGACAATTCCAATGTAATTTTCTTCTACAGTATATAAAAGAATAACAGATGATCTAAACATGTAAAATATGAATTTGGCCCATCTCTGCATTTTTGGGGTTCCTGTACAATAACTCTTCTGATTCCCACTCATGGGAACATTTTATAAATATTTTAACATGTGTTTGTAAACATGATGTTAGTCAGAGTGCATTTTGATCCAGGCCTGATGCACATAACAAAAAGCTTATGTCACTGTATAAGAAATGCATAAAACTAGCTGACATATTGATGTCAGTAATAACTGTATGACATGAATTAAATGAGAGGAGTCACCTCAAAGACTTTCAGGCATAGAAGTAAAGTCTGATATACTCCAGCTGTTGAGTATGTTAGTAAATGGATTTTCTTTTTTTTAAAAAAAAAAAAACCAACACAATAATCAAAAAATAATCGAAAAAGAAATTGCTACAGTAACTATGTTACTGGACTTTGTATCTCCACTCTTAAATACATTTATAAAAACATATAGCCATCACACTAGTTTACTGGCCCCATTCACCCACCATTCCTGTCACCACCCAGTTCTGACCTATGTTCTTCTCCCTGCTTGTCAATTCCACTTGATGTGGCACTGTAGAGCGTGGTGCTAGATTAGTATTTATAAAATAGACAGAAAAAGATTCCAAACAATTTTATTACAGAGCCAAAATAGTGACATAGGACTAAACACTACAATAAATACTGTATGGGAGTTCTAGATTTCTAAAATGGATCATTACAACAGCCGAAATCAAGGGAACAAGAGGTGGAGACCTGGCCTTAGAGAATACACTGGGCAACTGAGGCAAAAACCCACTAGGAATGACAAAGATAAAATGACAAAAATATGCTGTTGATTGACCACAACAAGGTACTGCAGTTTACTGCTCATTATATATGGGGTCCAGCCAAGATCTCAAGAGGTCTCTGGACAACTTTCATTTTGAGTCAGAAGGGAATTTTCAAAAGCAAATCAAACACAAATGGTTGAATTTGCTGGACATGCTTTTATCTTCAAACTCATCTAATAAGTAACCATTGTGGCATCACCAGTGAGTGGTCACAAGGGCAAGAAAATAATTGAAACCCAATCTCCAGTATGTCTTATTTATTTTTAAACCCAGAAAAGTAGCTCTAGTGTGGTACACAACTCCTGCCATATTTTGAGTTGGCAGATTCTTATAAATAAAGTAGGAATTATTTGTATTTAACATGATTTCTGAGCAGAATCTGGTAGATCTTCTGCCACCAGAAACCCAACTGTCAGTATTAAAATATGAGACACTTGGAAATGGTATCAAAGCAACATGCACCAGTCCAATATGGAGCAGGTTTAAATCATCTGGCAGCGATATACATAACAGTTTCACACAAATAACTGATGTGCTTTCCACATCATTGAGCCTGGTGCATCAATAACGTCAGCTCTGTTTGTAAGTGGCAGCTGAAACTGGCATAAAACAGTCCTAATAATGCCAATTTAATGCGGTTAGAATTAAATAGTAAGTGGACATGTGAGGATTAGGCTGTTGGCAGGGATCTGGGAGTTGTAGTTTAACATCTAAAGGGGTGCCACAGGTTACCAATGATTAAGCTTGGTACATAATTAAACTCAGAGTGGGTCACAAGTTCTTTTAACAAAATAGAGTGTTCTATGTAGCAGCAATGGACATCATAGCATACAAAAACCCCTATGAAATCAAATGAAAAGCCCAAAGTGACAGGCCAGCTGTGCTCTAATCTCTTAATTCAAGAACCAGACAAGGTCAGCATTTCCACACACAAAAATGTAACCTAAATGATAATGTTTATCAAAGCACATATTTCAGCAGAGTGATGTGACGGCTCTAGAAAAAATCTTGGAAAACGGCTTAAAAAAATGACCCGGTTGTGATTTGTCACTAGCAACATGACAAACACAGATCAACATTGGGCAGTGCATAATTTTGTTTACTGCTAGGTACTCAGGTATGGGATCTATTATCTGGAATGTGTGGAATCTGGGGTTTTATGGCTAAGGTTTTAATCCATAATTTGGTGTACTGTGTCTTATAGCTATTGAAAAATACTGAAGCTTAAAATACTCAACAACATGGCTTTATGCTAGTTTAGCTACCATAAGTGATGAGCAAATCTGTCCTGTTTTGCTTCGCCGAAAAATTCGCGAATCTTTCAAAAGATCCAAGAAACAGCAAAAAATTTACAAAACAGCTTTTAGGAATACGCACTTCAAGTTAACTTTACTATAGACTATTTTGGATAGCACAACCGATTTTTTCTTTTTGCACTATTTATTTTGACGCCCGCGACAATTCTTTTGACGTTAGCGGCAATTTTTGGACACGTGGCAAATTTTTTCATCTGTTTCACAAAACAATCCGCCGATGGTGAAACGCGGAAATTTGCAGTGAATCCATGCCTGGCGAAGCATTTCGCCATTTAGCTACCATCAAGTGACCGGCACTGTCCCACTATTACAGAGAAACAGGATAAATAGCATAATAGCATAAATAGGACTTGATTGGAAATAACTCCTGTATTTTGGGATCAAGAATAACATAGTGATCATCTGTACAGGGAATCCTATCAATGTCCAATTGCCAATACAACCTGATTTCTAAGTACAGGGGGGCTGCTGGCAGGCTCGGGTCTAGGGCGGCAAATATCGGGGGATGGCATGCCACCACTGGCTGCATCTCCACTGGGGTTGGGGCGGAAATTTTGGCAGTAGTTTGAATCTCCTGCTCGCCCAGTCCCCAGTGGAAATGATCATGCTGGAACAGTGGCGGCAAGAGGGACCAGCAGGAGGGTGAAAGGGGGTGCGAGGGGTAGCAGTAGGCAGAAAGGCCTAGGGGCACAAAAAGTTTATCTCCAGCGATGGAGATCATGGAGGACTGTGTTGGACAAGGGCCCTTATACTTCATACACCTGCACAGTGAGCACAGTCTCTTGGAAAGAGAATAACCCCCTATACCAAAAGGCAGGAGGATTTAATCCCCTATAAAACAGTGCTGGATTACCAGAAAAGGCATTTCATCAAAATGACTGGCAGCACTAATATTTTTCATTCCTTATTGTGAAATAACATACATGCTTACATACCTTTCTGATAAGTTACTGGGAAAAAGCACTTGCTCGAGATAAGATTATACCTTTTCTACATGTTTTGCTAGACTAGCTGAATTTGGCAAACAACGGCATTGCACATTAAAATTAAGAATCTTCTCCCCCCTCATATTTTAAAGGCAATGTAAAGTCAAAATTTTAACTCAGTGTTTATATATTTAAGATAGGAAAGCACTATAGCAGATGTTGTTATAAAAAATCAGATGGCAAAGCAGTTAAAACAGGGTTAAACACAGCTAACTGGAGCTCTGTATTCCGCAGTGTTTGAAGCAGAATGAGGTGTGGGCGTGTTTCACTTTCTGCTCATCTTTCACTTCCTGGTCTGTGCCTGACTTGCTCTTATCAGCAACTGACCAATGGCAATCCAGTGAACGAACTCCTGTGCATAGGACAGTCCCTGCCTTTGTTTTTCTTTACATCAGGACGCCCACTGGCCCTGTAGGTTTCCAGGAGCTGTGATCAGAGCTCATTTCAAAATACACAGAATTCTAATTAAAAACAGAGAATATTTAATGAGTTTATATTGCAAATATATTTAGTTTAGTCTAAATAATACACACACAACATGCTAAGCACCAATATATCACTGGCTTTTCATGGAAAATAAATGAAAGATTAGCCCTACTTATTCTCTGGCAATAGTCCCTGTGTACTAAGGGAACGTAAATATTTCTGTTGTGGAGACTGGCCAGATGCTTGATGCTCAGTAAGGACCATGGCACAACTGTCACTGCTTATGGGCCTATCAAAATACAATCACCCCATATCAATTCCTATGCACTTAAACTGGGCGCCTTGTAGAGAATTACAAGCTAGCGTTAGGCTGACCACTGTGTCCTCCATGAGACGCAGCAGCTACATATTTTTGCCTCTTTATATGTCCCTAGTAAGGCCACATAATAAATCTACAAAGAACATCTGTGGAGGAAAGCAGTTAATGTGCCCTTGCACATACAAGTACATTTAAGGACATTACAGGCAGATAGGGGATGTTCTTTTTTCCCATAAAAATGATCAGTGCACCAGAGGCCCCCCTTTAGATTAGAGGAACGGAGCTTCCCTTTAAAGCAGCGTAGGTGGTTTTTCACGGTGAGGGCAGTGAGGTTGGGGAATGCCCTTCTTATGAGTTATGCTGTGATGGCAGATTCTTGGTCTACTTCAAAAATCATATTGATGTGCCAGCAACCATACCACCTACTTTGGCACAGGTGCAAGCACATGAAGCGGAATTTGGCACATTACTGCTCAAGTATGCAGTTACACATCAAAATCCACTTTGTGTGTCTGCACCTGTGCTGACACAGTGGCTCTGGGTAGATATTTTGGTATCAGCCATAATATCAAAAGCTATTGTGATACTATGATCTAAAATTTGTATAGTTATTGCTATATATCGTTATATATGTGAGTGTATAGAGAGTATGAGTGTACATATCTGTGCACAGGAGTTTGAAATGGTTATAATTTTTCAACCCAACTTAACTATGTAACTGCATATTGAGCTACTAATTATTGAGGGTGTTTAGTTTACTTTTAGCTGTGCTTGGGAAGTGGTTAGGCAGGCTTAGAATCCACTCAGGTCACAATAAGTAGAAAACATTCCCTAACAAAGCCCCACACAGGTAAACTGGACAACTGCCACTGAAGAAAATTAGAAATTGGTGTCTACCATTACTCTTGATATACACCGTTGCTTATGTTAAACTATTTGTACCCCTTTATTCCTCTTCAATTTTATATCTTCTTCAATTCTTCTAACAGCAACAGACAACTAAATGTTGCCATGGGTTACAAGACTGGATTAAACTTGGCAAGTTAACGCAAAATCATCTGTAAAACCAGGAAATCTGTTGTTTGCTTACTAGAGTATTTTCCCCTACCTTCAGGAATCCAATAGACAGTTGGCACCAGATATATAAAAGAAGTGAAAAGAATTCAGTCCACTAACTTTATGGCACTTTACAGTTATAAAATAAATTAATTAAAAATCCTTAAGGAGTGCTTTGGGGAATTTTAATGTAAGCGTAGAAGGTTTTGCTGACACACAGTGCAAAACACATATTGCCTAAATCAATTTCCAAAGATTACTCTGTTGACTACATGTATTTTTAACCTACTTTAAAAGCTTTTGGCAGCCATAAATGAAACATAGCTGTAATAATTATCTGTTGTGTCCTGAGCCCTAATCAAGGCTGGGACAGTAAGTAAGTCAACTACAGCGCTAAAGGGTATAGCTTAAACTGGCCTGAAATGAATACTAGAATTCCTACCAATTAATTACTGCAATAAAAATGTAAGCATAGTATTATTTATACAGTGCCAGGTCGGAACACAACAATGGGCATTTCTTCAAATGCATGAATAATATAGTCTTGAAAAACCAGTGTGAGACAATATACAGAATTAAAGGGGAAGTCTGGCTTCCAAACCAAAATTAGTTCAAAAGCCCCACACAACAAAGAAACCCCTAATATAACTAATATTTTTCAGCATATAAAAATTATTTTTTTCATACTTCATTTTGAGACAATTATATAATATTAAATAATAATAATAATAATATTGACTGGGAACCAAGAAGTCTGAAGATGCCACACTCCAGCCCTATAGAGGTTGATGGGGGCTATTATTTGGTTGTGATTTTTATGATGTAGTTTTTATTACTAAAATGACACTGCATACATTGCACATAATTTATTTTACCATTTAAAATGTTATTCTTGAACCAATAAATGTATTTTTAGCTGTAATATTGGTGTGTAGGCGCCACCTCAGTGCATTGTTCCCGAGTCTGAGCTTTTAGAAAGAGCCAGCGCTACACATTAGAACTGCTTTCGGGTAACCTATTGTTTCTCCTACTCCCATGTAACTGGAGGAGTCCCGAGCTGGACTTGGATTTCTTATTATTGAGTGCTATTTTCATGTGAGCATTTTTAGCAATGCAGGTGTCAGGGAGCTATTATTTCGTTAGCTTCCCATTGTTCTGCTAATCTGCTGCTGGGGGGGAAAGGGGGTGACATCACTCCAACTTGCAGCTCAGCAGTAAATTGTGACTGAAGTTTATCAGAGTACAAGTCACATGGCTCAGGGTACCTGGGAAACTAAGATTATGTCAAATTTCAAAATTAAATATAAAAAATCCATTTGTTTTATAAATAAAAAAATATGTTTTTTCCTGTAACAGAATACCATTAAAAAGGCAGCATCTTTTATTTTATTAATAATGGTCCTTTGGGAACCCCACTGCCATCTGTTGCTTGGAGGTGTTTAAATCTTACAGATATTAATGATTACTTATGATATTTATCTATTACAGGTATTTTCCACTAGGCATAAACAGTAACTAAACAACTGGAGAATTACAGAAACCCCTCCAAGCCCTTTTGGCCACCCAGCATTTGTTAAGCACCAGAAGCATCTTGGATAAATAATGCCTGGTTTTTAAACAGAATGCAAGGAGTCTTCAAAACAGTGTTTGAACGAATAGATGAACCCCTTTATGTTATACATGAATGCATTTTGGCTTGAACAGTACAAATTGCCACCATTAAATTCATTTTAACATTGTTACACTAAGAGACTTGCATTTATGAAAAATGAATTTCTTTTAAAGTGCTGACTGCCATTTCGGTACCTTGATGCATAACCCCCTTTTAAAAATGCAACCCCAGGCATGGTGAATGAATATTTCCTCGTCAGCTCAGTGTGGGCTTTGCTGTTCTCAGGTCACAGACCCAATGAAACACTGGCAGCCCTGAACAGAGAATAGGAGGACAATTCTTTAATCTGTTCGCCAGAGCAACCAGTAGATTTATTAGACAATTCTCCCCAAATGGATAGAGGGTTAGACAGATAAAGGTGAAATACTTTCATAAATCTAAAATGCCACTGGGACTGTAATAACTATTGGAGGAGATTCTGAGGCTGCCCCGTAGCAGCTTCTATGTTTAATGAGATTCAGAGTCTCGGGTGAATGATAGATAGAAGGAAGGTAGCAAGATAAAGGCAGCATCTATCAGATGGAGTTGGTTAGATGCTACAGCAGCCCTCCGTGTAGCAGCTTCACCTTTCCTCCCTCATGGAATGTAGGAACTTGTGTCAGAACACCCAGTGCCCGGCTTGTTAAATCACGCTTCTCAATTCTTGACAGTAATTGTAAAGTGGCATTCAAACTGTTTCTTTAACACTTTGACTATATTTAGAGTTACACCCTTCATGTAGGTGTCTGCAGGCCACATATGTGTCGGGGCATGTGAAATGAATTGCTTTACATTATTACTTCCCAACCATTAAAGAAAATATGGAAAATTGCAGTGCAGCTGAGATATAATGCAGTTATATGAATATACCTTTATTAATGTTGCCAAGTTATCTCACTAGTAGTTCTTAGTAATATAATTTGTATCAAATTACTGACTGATACACGTGAATTATAAAAAATCTTAAAAATATAATACAGTATATATATATATATATATGCATATGTTACATACTAGAGGAGGGCATACACCGTAAAAGTTATTTGCCTGGGTGCCATGTGATAAATGTGGAACATGAAGCAAGATAAACCCAGCACTCACAGGACTTAAATAATATATAAAAATTAATTTTATTTATTTTTGTATATTTTTCAATATATATATATATATTTTCAATTTTCAATATTCAATAGTGTTGGGTTCATTTTTGCTATATATATATTATATCCACATGAAAAAATGGAGCACTCATGGAACAAAAGTGAGTGAAAAAGTTTGTATTAGTTTGTCAACTTTTTGGTCCTGCTAAGAAGACTTTTCTCAAGACACAAGAAAGGTTCTCTTAGCAGGACCAAAAAGTTGACAAAATAATAAAAACTTTTTCACTCATTTGTAAGTCCCAGGCTCCCTTTTTTCATGTGGATATTCTTTTCTCTTGGATGCACCTGGGCCATTTTCCCCTATATTGGCAGTGCATTACAACCATTTGTTATTTATATATATAGTGTGACATGCTGACCGCCTGTCCACATAATTTTTGGGGGAAATTAGCTATGGTAGGCAAGTAAGCAGAGGATCAGGGCATAGAGACAGGGACACGACAAAAACTCAGGTTAATTTAGGGCCAAATCTTCCCAACATAAACATAAGTCAGTTTATAAACAGTACATGGTTATGATTTGTCCCTTCTTCAGGGCTCTCACATTCCAGGGTAACTTCCACACTCTGGAACCTTTACGGGGTTTCACACTATCTCCAGTGACTTTCTCCCATCCACGGTGACTCACACTCATGAACACGAGAACGAGAACCTTAAGCCTTGCTGACTCCTCTCAGCTCTCATCCGCCTGGTCACGACTCCAAACCAGCTACACCAAACAATGATGTATATATATATAGAGAGAGAGAGTTTCTTGGTGACTTCTTATGTTTTACTTTTATTAAATAATTGTTACAACAGAAGTGACGTGAGCAAGCACTTTAGTTAATACCAGGCAGGCTGTAAAAATATTCGGTGCAACTGAATCCATTGCAATGTGCAAGAGTCAAATCCAATGCCCACATTGCACGCATAATGACGCATAAATTGTGGGAAAACATGGTGACTGCTCCTGAGCACTTTGCTCACTGCATCAGGGTAAGTGAAGGTGCTCTATATACTCACAGTTCCAACCCTAAAGGTGCCAGACATGCAGCAGTGGATGCTTCCTTTCCGATGGGGCAGTTCAGTGCCAGTTAAATAAGCTGCAGGATCCTACATAGCATCCATACGTAAAGGCAGGGCCGCCATCAGAAATCACGGGGCCCCCTTTAAAGTTAAAAACGCCCGGGCCCGGGACGATTGTCCCCCCTGTGCCACCCTGATGGCGGCCCTGTGTGAAGGGACAGTGCTGGGTGAGTGGGCAGTATGTAGCCAGCAAAGTTTAGGGTTCACGGTAGTTTGCTTAGTTCTACAGATATACAAACTTTCCTTTGACACTCACTTTGTGTTATAAAGTTACAGAAATTACAGGGTTGCCCTTCATTCTACAGACCTATAACCACACGAAAGATTCTGTCATAACGATTCGTTATTCATTATAACGAGTAATTGCTAGGAGGCAAGCCATCATTCATAAAATTTCTTTGGAAGCACTGCCCAACCATCTGTCCTCCTAAAATACCCTACACTTTCTAGCACAGCTTCATTTGTTTATAAGCCATTTTTCTGATTTTTTCTTTCTGTTTGTCTGAATGTATGATGTCTGTCCAGACTTGACTATGTTGCTATTGTTTACTGGTCATTAATTCTCTTCTCATTTCATATGGTATTCTAGACTTTGCTCCTTCCATTCTCATGGTAACATGTATTATAATCTCATTACAACAGATCCTTTGCACTCATTATCCCATTATCAATATATATAGACACTAAGACATTCTGTGCATTACACTACCAATAAATGCCCTCCCTTTAAGCAAAACAGGGATTGTTTGTCCATATATTGCATTATACTACACACTCTAAAATGTATAATGAAGTAGTAAAATTCTTAATGAGGAAATTAGATGAAAGTCAGTGTAGGACTGGCCAGACCGGGGATGGCTGTGATGTAGTTGGCCAGCTTGAAAATACTGCAATATCTGTTTTGCTTAAAAGGGAAGGCATATCTTGGTAGCTTAATGCACAGAATATCTTAAAGTCCTATATATACTGATAATGGGTAAGTGCAGAGGACATCTTGTTGTTGTTTATATTCAGTAACTGCCTGACAATCATTAGAAGTTCATCAAAATGAAAGAGAAATAAAAATTGGAAATCGTGGAAAGGGATGTAATTGTAGTGATACATCATTTATTTGCACACTGATCAAAGCCTAATGGCCCATCAGCAGAATGAGAAGGGTATTGATGCGCACATTACCCCTTCGCTCTTGAGACGCCCCCTTGTTAACTGTCGTTTCTAGAAGTTACATACTATAATTACACTCAGAATCCTGTTCTTTACTGTAGCATGTGTTTGTTTCTAAGAGTAAAAGGTTTGTCCTGTTGTATACATTAGCCTCTTACAAGTCAGAAGCAGAACTATTGTGAGTAATATACTTGGCAAGGTATAGGAGCCTGAATGGCCAAAAGTACTCAGATATTTGCCTATCCAAAACCAAGGGTATACATATGAATTTTCTCCTCACTCCAGAAGCTATATTAGCCTCTACTCCTCTGGGAAGGTTTTCCACTAAATATTGGAACATAGTTGGTGGGATTTGCTTCCTTTTTAGCATCAAGAACATCCAAGAAGTTGGCTACTGATGGGCACTTGGGCCTAGATCACACTCAGAGTTCCAATACATTAAAAAAAAGTTGTGAACTTGCTCGTTCTGTGCAGTGCAATGAAGTTCCTTGTCCCCCAGCAGCCCAAGTCTACACAGCCCTTGCCTTGTCCATGGAGTCACTTACAACACACTGGGGTGTATCCATATTCTGTAAACTTTGCACCTTGCATAGCAGGCTGAGTCACTACACAGGTGCTAGGCGCAAGTTATAAAGATTAGTAGCTAGGGTTCAAATCAGAACAAGAGAATGGTATATTAACAGGAGTAATAAAAAGCAACAATAACAATAAAACTGTGGACTCACAGAACAATAGTTTTTGGCTGCTGGGGTGAGTGACCCCATTTGAAAGTTGGAGAGAGTCATAAGAAGGGACAGAATTAAAAAATTTAAAAAAAAAAATAAAGACACGTTGAGAAGTTTCTTAGAACTGGCAATACTATAACATACTAAAAGTTAACAGCCTCCTTAAGGAAAACAATAAATAGGCGTCTTTCCTTTGATGTTGTTAAGTAGAAAAAAAAGAACAAATCTGACAATTTCTGCCATAACAATTCATAGCACCAAATGTCACAGAAAACTCCCTGCACTGTCCCACCTCCAGTTCAAGCCTCAGCTCCTTCATCCCTACAAATATGATGTAGCACTGATCTCTTCTAACTTCACACTCTCCGTGCTTCATCGAATCCCCTCCCAACACATTTATTTCCCTCCGTCTCAATTACACCAGCTTAGCCTTTCCCAGGAGGTACCAACACGCAATAAATTGTACCCTTTAACCTTCCAAACTTTGAAACTAGAACTTTATCACATTATTTCCCATAAGCTGCTTAAAAAAACCTGCAACAGCAGCTGACAATTCTTCCCTGGTCACAGTCAAGGGTCACTTCTCCTTATAAATTTCCCTTCATCTTTTTGCTGCCTTAAACTACAATTAACCTGCAGCTTATTCTTTAGTCTTCATCTCTGTTGGACTCTGCTCTCTGCTACTGACCATTCCACCATCCAAGATTCATTTTGTGCAAAATACATTACCTCTTCCTTTATACAATACCTTTCTGGTGAAATGCCACTTACATATATACATATATATATATATATATATATATATATATATATATATATATATATATATATATATATATATATATATATATATATATATATATATATATATATAATGTAATAAAAGGCACTGAGTTTGCCCAGGAGCAGTAACCCATAGCAACCAACCAGCAGGTAGTATGTACAGGTCACCTAACATCTTATTGGTTGCTATGGCTTACTGCTCCTGGGCAAACTTATTACATATGGGGGTAAGTATTTAAGGGGAAGAAAGAAACAAAAAGAGCAAAGTGTATAATGAACACAACCAGTTACTCCTTGTTTTGGTTAACAGGGTGTTTTGACTCCAAAAGCCAAAGCCAACATTTCAATCCCATGTAAAACTTAGCTAAGTGACCCCACTGTGCTCTGGCATAATGCCTCTCTCTGTTGCCTCGTGGTACTGCTTACAGAAACTTGTGGAACTATTCTTTGCATGAAGATTGCAAGAGGACATCCTGAGAGAATGAAGGTGCACCCTTGCGCTACATGGACCCCCTAACAGATATAGGTATGTCTGCCCCTCAAACACAGATGGCAAGGGTTAAATGTTTGGGCAAGTGGGAGAGAGCTTTCTGTGGAACCCAAAGCAATTTGGACAGCAGGTAAAACCCTAACCTGCCTGCTACTTAATTTAGTTCTTTCATTTGTAGCACAAAATACATACCCTTACGAACTGGTGCTCACACGTTTCTTGCCCCTTGTGTGGCCTCAGGCAGGAATTTGGGATATTGGAAAGAATTTGTGGCACTATATGTAAGCCCTGTTTGGAGAAAAATACCAGCACAACAGGTCAGATGTAAGCAGGGTTTCCCCTGCATGTTTTTTCCAAACATGACATTTTAGGAATACTCCCCTTTATTAGACATGGGGCGTTTTTATATCAGCACCCCCTGAGCCAATGGTAGTTCCCACCCTAATTCCATCATCATGTAAAGCAAACAACAATCCTATATAACAATAAAACCCTTCTTGCACTCCTGAACTTGTCATCTCTGTCTGTGCCCTGGCTTCACCCCACTTATGAAGTCTTGTTACACTATTTCCCTACATTCCTCGCTGCCAGTTAGGTCAGCCTTTCCGTGCAATGCAGAGAATGCTATGAAGTTGGAATAATTGTACAGTAGGTTATTTGTCTGCACACTGTTTTTGTTCACACTTGCTGCACATTCCTTCAACTTCTGACAGCATCAGCGGAAAGCAGATATTGTGCAATATTCTCACACCAGCAAATCACATGCAAATGTCTAGTGCACATCCTAAAGAAAACCTTAAGCAGCTTTTGGCCATTCCAGAGAGGGTTCTTTTGGCTAAATGTGAGTACAAACAGTGATGGACTGGGGTGTCCCAGGCCCACCGGGGCTGCCACCTCAGGGGCCCCAGACTCCTGTCAGGAAATGTTCCAGATGCCACCTGTTCCCACCCCCAGCTCACACTGCAAACCTTCTACTTCCTGTGGGTCAAATCAGGGGTGGGAGTGGACTGGCTGGCAGCCAGGAGTGGGCCTAGGTCAGCGGGGCCCACAAAGGCTGGGGTTGGGACCCACTGTACTGCCGGCCTAGTCCTACCCTAAGTGCAAATTACATGAACATATGTTTTGAAACAAGAACCTGAACCAATTATTATTCAGCCCTGCATTCCTGCATTCACTGTGATATTCTGAGACAATTTGCAATTAGTATTTTTGTTTTTTTTTGTGGTTTTTGAATGATTTGGCTTTTTATTCAATAGCTGTCCATTTTTGGATTTTTATTGCTAGGGTCTTAATTACCCTAACCCCAGACAGTGGAATAAGTGGGCCTGAACAGAAAGATAAGTTATAAAAAGTAACAATAAAATTGAAGCCTCGCAGAGCAATAGCATTTTTTGTTCCCAGGGCCAGTGACCCCCATCTGAGACCTGGAAGGGGCAGAAGAGGAAATATTTCAAACCAATAAAAACTACAAAGACCAATTAAAATGTTGCTAAGAACAGTACATTTAATAACATACATAAAGTTAACCTAAAGGTGAATAACCCCTTTAAAGGAGAAGGAAAGGTAAAAACTAAGTAAGCTTTATCAGAAAGGTCTATGTAAATACAGCCATAAGCACTCACAGAAATGCTGCCCTGACTTCTCTGTCAAAAGATTTCTTGTGTCTGTAATTCATGTGCCACACACAGCTCTCTGCTCTCTCCTGCTACCCCCTCCCTCAAGAATGCTAAGAACTCACTCCCCCCTTTAGGAATATGGATCTGAGCCAATCAGCAGGAAGCTGACTCATAGGGGCCGATTCATTAAAAGACAAGTTCGAATCCCAAATGGGAAAAATTCGGATCGGATACGATAATTTCTGAAGATCGCAAATATCAAGAAAATGCTTACAAAAAAATTGTATTAGTCACGATAATATCGTATTGGCGATCTCCCCCATAGTCTTACACACTGAGCATGTTCACTTGGTCTAGGTGTCTGTGCAGGAGTGAGGCATTATGGGAACTTTCTTTACACAGCTGTTTGGCTTCTGATCGTCTGAACGGGTGAAATATGGGGAGACTTTTGAGAGAACTGAAGGTATGCCTGCAGCTTGAGATTAACTCTTTGTTAGCCTTTCCTTCTCCTTTAACCTATTCTTCAAGGGACGTTAGTTAAGTTGTAGAATCAGCCCTGTGACCCAAAAATTGGTTACGAACCAGTTATACTCCTTACTTTGATTTCTATATTCTGTTGGACATCTGACTGGGCCCTGGTGACTCAACTTGATAACAGCATGGGGAGCCAAGTTTTGGGAGCTTAAAGGTTAAACATAAGGGCCAGGGCAGGCAAAATAAAAATGATTAATTTTTTAAAAACGTGCATAAATGCTCATGTCAGTGGGGTCCACCATCCCTACCAGTGTCACCGTGGCCACCCATGAACCAGTGTCCCGGGAGACATTTGAATAATGTCTTGTTTAAACCAGAATGGATCCTTCCTATGTATCATCTCAAACAATTCCTGCCTAAATGTCTTTTTTAACCTTGTCTCGCACACGGTAGGTAATGACAGGTTTCAAGTGCACTCTTAATATTTGCCTCACGGGTGCTTTTCTAAATGTGATAGCTAAAGAGATACTGGGGTTTGAGCAGTCAGTTGTCATTGATTCTATTCAATGAGCCATTACCTGTTTTTTTCTTTACATTTCTACAGACATGACTAAATCTGGCATATCTATCACTGCAAATGACTATCTATCACAGGCTCATGTTTAATGTGACCCATTACTAGCATTGAGCACAAAATTAAGTACCGTATACAAGAAGGAGATTTGCAGCTAGAAATATACAAAAATAAAAAAAAATGTAAATGTTCTAATAATTACAAAACCAGGGATATGAATTACTGCTTGGGTGACAGGACTCTTTTAATACAAAATGCTTTATTAGTTGCACTGAGAGTCGATATTATTTGACAAGGTGAGAACAATTGAGAGATGAATAATAAGACATTACATTATATTACATTTATTTGGCTGGCAGCGAATGCTATATCCAGAATTCCACTTACAGCAATGTTAATAGTGTTTGTGACCTCTGTACACCTTCTGAACAAGTTAGTGGAAGGCTACATTAGGAACCAGCACCTTCTGAACCCCTCACCCGAATATAAACCAGAAGGTTCACTTACTAACACAGACACACGTGCAGTCACACCACAATGGGCAAGGCCTTTAAACCAAAAAACACTAGTAGGGCAATGTAATAGAAGGAAAATTGTAGTCCAGGTTTTAACCCATAGCAACCAATCAGATGCCTGCTTTCAGACTGGTGAAATATTACCAACTGATTGGTTACTATAGGGAACTAGGTCTGTGGCAAACATTGCAACGTTTTCTAAAATGACATCCAACATTTGAAAGAAAACTGATGCACATGTACATACTGGGGTATATGATCCTATACAAAAATATGGCTAATTTGTGCTTGGTAATGGGAATTAATTTTATGGCACATTATTATTACTACTATTACATCATTACTATTATTATGGTTCAGTCTTATGGCATTGGTAATGAGGGGGTTGTTGCTGGTTATTTCTAGAGTATTTAATAACTGGCCACTTACCATATGTCTGACACCAGTTGTCTTCCTACAAGGGAACTATAACACAATGGGATATGATATGGAAAGGTATGGCTGTTTCATCCCTAAAGTTAAGAGTTAGACTGTATTAGGTAATAAAAAAAAAAAATATATATTTATTTATGAAAGCATAATTATTAAGGGGCCATTTAAGACCCAGGGCAGTACAATAACACTAAGGGGCACAAGAGCACACACTTTATTGCTAATCTATGGAGCTAGCAACCTTGCAACCCCACTCCTTTGAAACTTCACTGATTGCTTGATTTTCAGCACCGGTATAGGCTGCACGTCCTGCTGCTCCTATCTTGCACCTCAGAATGACCCTTTGAATCTAGCTAGATTCACAGACCAGTCTGCATATCTCTGCACTCTGAAAGTTATTGCAGAAACCTGCAGCTATTTACACAATGCCCCACACGGTGAGCAAAGTGCAAAAAGAAATTGGCACTTTGCACACTGTGTGGGACATTGTAAATGACCCCTATTGTACAGTCCTGCACTGGGCTGGGTACCCGCGAGATACCCACAAAGCAATTGGGCCTTGGGCAGAATCTACTTGATGTCCCCACTGTGTGAGTAATCCACAGGAACATGACCAACTGCAGTGGGGAGATGATTTAGGGCAGTGCTGTCCAACTTCTGTGGTACCGAGGGCCGGAATTTTTCCAACCTACCTGGTGGAGGGCCGATAATGGAAGCCAGTTTTGACCACTCCCCTTTTTGAAACTGCACCCACTTGAAACCACACCCATGTTAATGGTTGTACTACAGCAAAAACCTGCCATACTCTGCCTTCCCTACCCTGCCTGTGTGTGCCATACTCTGCCTTCCCTACCCTGCCTGTGTGTGCCATACTCTGCCTTCCCTACCCTGCCTGTGTGTGCCATACTCTGCCTTCCCTACCCTGCCTGTGTGTGCCATACTTTGACTGTGTGTGCCATTCTTGGCTGGTTTGTGCCATACTTGGCCTGTGTGTGCCATACTCTGCCTGCCCTACCCTGCCTGTGTGTACCATACTCTGCCTGCCCTACCCTGCCTGTGTGTGCCATACTCTGCCTGCCCTGTGCTGCCTGTGTGTGCCATACTCTGCTTGCCCTATGTGTATGGCACCCACAGGCAGCATACAGTGACACAATGCTGGCACTGCTCCTACAGTATGCACAATAACTATATATTAAAAACTTTTTAATTGCAGTACCACTTTAGTATATGTTCTTTTTGTAGTGTGCAGGGTTTATTTGTGGGTCTGAGGTGTGAACAGGGGAACAATGGGGGTGATTACAGCCTGAGCCTGAGGTGTGAACACTGCAGGGGGTGAACAATGCAGAGATTAAAAGGTGTGAACAACACAGGGGATTTCATTTTTAAACAATACAGGGGGATTACAGCCTGAATCTGAGGTGAGAACCATGCAGGGGGGGCAGTTAACTACAGTACTGATACCATTTAAAACTTACACAAGAGTAAGCCATCAAAGCAGCCAGACAGGTGGGGGGCCACACAGAGGGGGGCTGCGGGCCGCCAGTTGGACAGCACTGATTTAGGGGGTTACCAAATAAAAGTAATATCTACCAATGCATGATGTCACTTCCAGTTTATGTGACATCACTTGCAGTCAGCGCCATACTTGCTGCAGGAGTGGGTCGAGTGGGCTTGAGTAGAAAAAAGAAAGTGGGTCAGGCTTCAGGTAAGCGGGTACAGGGTGAAAAATCAGACCCGCACAGGTCTCTACCCTATAGTCTTTCCCCATCTTTACTGTGTTCCTTTGATCTTTAGAAACCAGAAATTGTAGAATCTATCAATACAATGGTACCTTTATCCCAGTGCTGGTCATTCTACACTGGGTGACGTGAAGGGTTAAGGAATATACTCTCTTGCATCTGGAGAATTTAACTACATCAGCAGATTGTCTCCTGGGTCACGGTTCCCCTGATCTAACCCTGTATCTTTCTTCAGCTGACCCTGTTACTTTTCTAACATAAGCCATCGGGGAATAAGATTACAAGCCACAGAAGGAAATTACAACCTGGGTAATAAGATAGAACATGGTTGGTTTCTCACTTAGAAAAATACATCAAATTCAATGGGGGATAAAGATGAGTTTGTTCCTCTGCATCTCCTCATGTTTTCAAATTACTTAAAGGGAAGATGTTGCCTATAACACTAAGCTGGCCATACGTGCCTAGGTTGGTGGGAACGAGTGCTATATGGGACCAGGTGTTCACTGTGCCTAACTACAAGAATCTGGGCATCCTGTGAGAATGTGCATTTGTCTCAGTGTCCTCTAATAACATAACTCAACATAGTAGGCCATAACAATATTTCATTCTTAAATGATCAAGAAAATCATATTTACTGGAGGGGCCAATAGTTGGTTGCCCCACATAAATAAAATTGCTAAACTCTCATCAGGGCAGTGCTCCACTTTGCTAAAAAAAATTCACTGGCCCAGGATACCTTCTATGGAAGCTTCACACCACCATCTTTATAGGGGAATTTTTAATGTAATAATATGGTTTAGAACAATTCCCTAAGCCTGGCCCCCTGTTCCCCTGCTGATCTGGCTGCCGACTTTGAGACTCAAAAAAACATAACAATGGTCAACTAATCTTAGCCTGCCTTCAGCCTGCATCCTCCAAATCCCACAATTCCCTGCCCACGATGTCAGGAAGAAAAGGAACATCACAGTTCAATGCATTGTGGGTTATGTAGTCCCTGTATGCTGTCTGTAAGCTGTTACAATTTGTAACATTAATGGTTTAGTCCCTCCTCCCATGGCAGGACTTCAAAGGATGCAAAAAGAGAACTGTTTTGCAGTTGGATTTCAGCATATAAAATAGTATGTATTTATACTTTTTGGCTAGGAAGCCAGATTTCCCCTTTATTCAGTTTCCCAGATGTCTCTTGCCATGGTTTGGGGCCAGCTAAGAACTAAGTGCAAGGCATGACTGGGAGAATCGAAGGTACCCAGAGCTGGTGCTCTTTTTTTTTTTTTAGAGGAGCACCAATTCAGAGACACTCACCACCCTTCCCATGACTTTCCTTGTCTTTTGAAACATCCTTGTGTGTATAATGCACATTAATTAAAATCTCTGCTGTCTTTTTAGGAAACCAATAAATATCTGCAAAATACTTGTGTCCTATGTGGTCCCTTGTAAATTGGAGCTCCCTGTGACTGAGTAGGCGGTACTAAATTCTGATCTTTGGGGGCCCCACATGCGCACAAGGGGCAGAAGCTAACAAAATACACTTACAGATTATTAAATGACATTACCATTACTGATATTTATTTTTCAGAAGGGGTAAGAAAAGAAATAAAAATCATATGTGCTGGCATATACGGGCATTAGAGACTGTCTGGTGAACATTTTTCTCTCAGATTTAGCCACTTCAGTAGCGGAGTTGGACAGCGCAGAGACGGCAGATGTCTTTAATTATAATGTATAGTTTCTGCTAAGCACGGGTGTGAAACAGATGGTAATATGGGAACCTGGCTGCACTAAGTGCCTAATAGACTTAGAGATGCAATGTGACCATTATTTACATTAAACTGTTATTAATATGTCATCCAATAAGAGCCAGTCAAGTGCTTGCAAATGACTAAAATAACTGCTCTGACAAAGTCTTTCCATATGCTGCTGCTCAGATGGGCAAATGCATGATGTGAAATGAAGACTGAGATACAATACCTTTATTGTAACTACCAGGCCAGCTAGGTCTTTTTCAGGCATCTGGGAAGGGGCAAATCTTAATTTTGAAACTGGGAGCAGCAGTGCAAACTGCCAGGGTCCTATGCCAGTTGGTAAGGGGTCTTTGGTAATAGGGATGACTATCTAGTCCAGGGGGCTCAAACTCAATTTACCTGGGGGCCGCAGGAGGCAAAGTCAGGATGAGGCTGGGCCGCATAAGGGATTTCACAAAAAATTGGCTTTCAAGGGATAATGCAAGGCACGGCGGGCGGGAGCTGCTGATTGCGGAAATGACGTTATGCCATCATAACAGTTATTATGGGAAGACGTTCTGTGTGCACAATTAGCTCCTTAACAGCTAATTGTGCACACAGAACGTCTTCCCATAATAACTTGCATTATCCCTTGAATCGCAATAAAAATCGCGATCCATTCATTGCTTTTGAGAAGGCGTTGGTGCGGGCCACAAAATATTGTACCGAGGGCCGCAAATGGCCCGCGGGCCGCGAGTTTGAGACCCCTGATCTAGTCCCTCAAGTGGGGGCCACAGAGCAGTATCTGTAGCAATAGGTATAGTAGGGCCAGATGGCAACACTAAACGTATATCAGTTTTTCCCAAAATGCAACCTTTCAATTGCTCTTGTTGATTAGCAATTCCCAGTACCCTAGGCTGGCGGTGCTGGTAGTTGAAGGACCATAGTTTGTACAGTCCTACTACAGGTACTAATAATCCTTGGGACCTAGGCATTTCAGTTAAGGCATCTTTCCTGAAACTTTAATCGCCATACCTTAAGCCTGCTACCATTTAACCATTAAAATAACCCAATAGTGTTGTTTTGCCTCCAATATGAATTTATATAGCTTGGTTACCATCAATTACATGGCACTGCATTATTATTTTACAGAGAAAAAGAAAATAATTTTTAAAAATCAGAATTCGCTTAAAATGGACTCTGTGGGAGATGGCCTGCCACAGGCACTAAGTAAAGTGCTCTTTATGCATCTTGTGACTGCAGCTGCTTATGTTTGTGTCTACTTGCATGCATGGTATGTGCATATGAACCATCATCATACTCCCACATACATTACTGTGCAGGTCGGCCTCGGCACATCAATTGCAGGTTACAGGCGGGTTTGGGTTGAGCTCTTCCGCTGACCCTCCCCACCCGTGACCTAACGCTGCCGGCTTCCTCTTCCGGCTCTCTAATTTATAGGCATGCACCTGACATACCCCACCCCTTTTGTGATGTCACTGCAGGGTGGGGCGGGTGCAGGTATATAAATAGAGTGAAGAAGCTGGGTTGGGTAGGGCAGGATATATATACAGGTATGGGACCTGTTATTCAGAATGCTTGGGACCTGGGGTTTTCTTGATAAGGGGTCTTTCTGTAATTTGTATTCCATACTTTAGCTGCTAAAAGTATTTTAAACATTAAGTAAACCCAATAGCATTAGCTTGCCACTAAGGATTAATTATATCTTAGTTGAGATCAAGTACAAGGTACTGTTTTATCATCTCAGAGAAAAAATAAATCCCTAAAACATTTTTGAATTATTTGTTTAAAATAGAGTCCATGGGAGATGGCTTTCCTTAAATTCAAGGCTTTCTGGAGAATGGGTTTCCAGATAATGGATTCTATACCTGTACATAAAAACATGCATCTAGGTCCCTCTCCCATTTTAGTAACCTTGTGTTTGAAAATACAAGGCAAACTGATGCTAGATGTCCAGCAATTAAGCAAAGCATTCCCTGTGCCACTTGCAGTCCCTTTAGTTAATATTTGACCATTGCTCATTACGAGAACTCTTCATCTATCACATGGCACTAAAACAAACAGCATCTCTGCTGGCATTTCAGGGGGTTAAACGCACATTACGCTCTCCCTGCCAGGCCCCTGCACCAATCCTCAGCACCAAGGCAATTACAGGAATTGAAAAACATTTTGCTCCTAATTGCCCTTGCAACCAATTAGCCTGCTGGAAAGTAGACAGTAACAGATTTATGTCATATTATGAAAATACCAAGAGCAGGAGAATGTGTAATGGTTGGCCTTTGTGAGAGTACCTGTCAGATTAGCCTGAAGTATTTCCTTCATTTTGCCCACACATTCCTGCACAGCCCAAAGCTGCCAGCTAGGGGAGATAAAGGTGCTGTGTGTCTGGGAAGGCAGGGCGCTGAGGGCTGGGATGCATCAGTAGATACTGCATGCCCCTACAGCTATGGCACAGCACTGCTATCCGCTGGTAAATTCTAAGAATAGTAAGAACAAATGTTATTGTTCAGAAATGAAAGGATGATCATGCAGGCAGCTGGATAGGCCATAGTGCAGCCTTTCATAAGTACTGGATTACAACTGCCTACTAACAACTGGAGGGAAAAAGGTTGGACAGTTTTGAAGCTTGGGCCCCTGTAATCTATTAAAAACCAATTTTTAAATGCTTCAAAAAATTAACATTTAAAGGAAAACTATACCCCCAAAATTAATACTTAACCAACAGATAGTTTATAACATATTAAGCTGCCTATTATTAAATCGTATCCAACTGCAATGCATATATATATATGTATCTTTTCCCTTTCAGCCACCATTTTGTGATGGTCTGTGTACTCCATCAGAGGTCACCTGACAGGAAATAATGCAGCTCTAAGGGCAGTGGCCCACAGGGAGATTAGTCACACATGATAAATCTTAACTAGCATGTGCGACTAATCCCCCCCCCATGCCATCCCACCAGCAAGAATATAAATCGCCGGTGGGATGGCATATGCATTTTTGCCTCACAAGGAAACTTCCGGCGATTTCGGGAAACCGAAGTCATGCCATCCCACCGCCGATTTACATCCTGCTGTAGTTAAGATTTATCGCGCCCGACTAATCTCCCCATTTGCCACTGTAACAGGAAGTAGTGTGGGAGTAAAAGACAGAACTTTGTCCATTCATTGGCTGATGTTTGTGTGTCCTTCGTTTGTTTGTTTGCTCTGTGAATCATCTGATCCCAGGGGGCGGCTCTTAGTAAATAAAATGGCAATTTATTTGCCTTTACCCAATGGCACATACTACTAAAAAAGTATATTTTTATGAAAATGGTGTATTTAGATAAAACAGGGCTTTATATATGGACTGTTTTATGCAATATATTTTATAGAGACCTACATTGTTTGGGGTATAGTTTTCCTTTAAATAATTTTTTCTTTCCCCTTCTTCAGCTTTTAATTTCAAACCCTTAGTTAGTTTTCCCTATGCCCTCTTGCCTTTTTGTGCTAATTTCACCTTCTGTCTTTTTGACTGCATCTCTCCTGGCTGCTTTTCCATATTCTTGGCAGAGGGTGAATGCATAATCAATGGTCTGGGGGAAATTCTCATACAGGAGGAAATACTGAGTGACCGTGCCCCTAGCATACTCTGGCCTCAGAGCCGTTGCATCCTTTGCTTGCATATCATTACATGCTTGCACGTTCACACTGCCATTGTTGGTACATAAATCCCCACTATCCTGCCCAGTACCCCTAGATTTATTTACCACTTGAATTTACACCAGAACACCAGTAAACCCTATCCCAGTACTATATAACAGGCTTCTGTTCAAATGCTCATTCATTTGATACATGGCCCAGTAGGGATGGGAAAACTATTTGCAGATAAGGGAAAGTACAGATATAATTCTGATTATTGATGTTTGCAAGACAGTTTGTGGGCACAATTAAAGAAAGATTTGGCAGGTAAAAATGTATATATATATATATAGTAGAATCAGACCGCTTTTACTAGATAGGATCCTGATCCGTTTTGCATATCTCCCTTAGGCTGTTAATACAATATTAATAGGCTGTTTTTAAGCACAGTACGTTGTTGCAATCAATCAAAAAGTAAATGGAGATAGAGTGAATACCAGAGCAGAATGTTATATAAACACAGTTGGCTGGAAGCATTTTTACCATAGCCTTTGGGTGCAATGAACTTACAGTTATGTCATCACACAGCAAACAAGGTGGAAGCCCTATGAGAAATCTCAAGCAAAAATGAGAATGAAAAAGTTTGAGCAGAAAATGGATGTTACGCGGCCAAAAACACCCCAGGCTAGTTATTTTTCCCTCCTAGATACCCAGCAGGAGCATTACGGGAGTTATTTAGGTGTAAA